>NC_142516.1:125152500-126417500 GCF_057876585.1 Rhinolophus sinicus
ATAAAAATGAAGTATTGGAACAAGTGATTTTAAAATGACATATTCAGTTCTTTGATTATCTCAATGTAGTTGGATTACAAAGAGTTCTGGGATTAGAACAGCCATAGATTGCACTTTATGTATCACTGCCCAAGGTCAGGGTTGGCAAACTATAATCCATGGACCAAATCCAACTCATCCCTTATTTTTTGTATTTCCTGCAAACTAAGAATTATTTTAACATTTTAAAATAATTTTTAAAAATTCATAATAATAATGTTTTGTGACTCATGAAAATTATACAAAATTCGTATTTCCATGTCCTTAAATAAAATTTTATTGGAACACAGCCACACACACATTCTTTTAAGTATTGTCTGTGGCTGCTTTCCCCTCCGTAATGGTGGGGTTGAGGCAGAGAAGAGTAGTTGAGAATGAGACCATAGGGCCTACAAAGCCCAATATATCTGCTGCCTGGGCCTTCACAGAAAAAGGGAAGATCTGAAGATCTGGCTTTAGGGCAAAATTAATACTGATAGAGTTGCGAGTACAAACAGGGTCTACATTTTTTAAAATGTGCTTTAAATATTATCATTAGCTGATACATATTATGCCACTTTTGGTTCTCATTTAATCCTCTCAGCAATCCCCTTTTATAAAAGTTAGGTGAGTTTAGATCCCTCTGGTCTAGTTTTAGATACTCTTCTTGCTGCTAAAACTCTATTGAGTTGTTGTTTGTTTGTTTTTAACTCTTATCTGGTAAATTAAAAATGGTTAAATATTTTCTAACGTGGATTTTGTTATCAGCATCTGGTTTGGCAAATTCAATTTCTTCCCTATTGCTACATTGCTCTGCATTGGATGTTTCTGTATGTTCAAGTCCAATGAAGGAGATAGGTAGGACTCAGAAATATCTAGAAAACAGATTCTTTCTACTAAAAAGATTGCTCCTTTAAAAATCACCTAAAATGAAGGAAAACTATAACTAAACTGTAGTGGCAGATTTCTGTTGCAAAACAGCAAGGATATAATAGGTGAAGTACTGGCTACAACAGAAAAGATTGAGGTTTTAGGTGACTTTTCGAGGAATAATAAGGCTCTCAGTGTTTTGCCTCTACCACTCATTAAGCTGCAAAATACAAGTTCCCATCATATTATAGTCAAGCTTTGTTAAATTAACATACTGCTTTCTTGCTTAAAGCAGGTTCTGAAGTTCTTGATATGTACAATGAAAAACTCTGCTTTTCATGGCAGCTTATTTCTTCGTTTTCCTACCCTTTGCATGTGACCACTCAGCAATTAAATAAAGATATAACTGTCAGCTTTGCACTTGATGCATGAATCAGCTTCATGATAAGGCCCCTTTAAAAGCCAAATCTTCACATTGGGATTTCTTCCTGGAATAATAAAAAAAAAATGTTGCGGTGAAAGCTTATTCATTATGAGGGAAGATTACTACAGTTCGATATTGTGGTACTTGCTACTTTATTCTACCTCAGTCAGTTTATAAACATCTAGAAAATAATTATGTCCATTGCTTACATTCAAGAATACAATAATATAGAATGTTTTGGCAAAATCTCATTGTATATTTTCAAGTCATGGCTAGTCTTTATGATCTCAAATCTGCAAGTGCCCAAGATTTATGCAAGAGATGCTAAAATGCTAATAAACACTGTCCCAGTATCTGTGTCCTTATTCTAGGTAAGGCTATTCCTTTGTATGTTATAACAAAGCGATTGACTAGATGGCTTATGCATTAAAGAGGAAGTGCTTTACAAACAGCAGGACTTATTACTTAATAATATATGAGGATTGCCTTCCAACTATCCCTAAAGAATGTATGTACTTTAGCATGAAATTATCAATGAGTGAAATTTGGGACTCATTAGCAGTAGTGGCTCTGGTGTTTTTAGACATTATATAACATATTTAAACACTTCTTTGAATTTAATATTTCTGCTTTGTTTTAAATTTATGCTATAGTATAGTGGTAAGTGGTAACAACTCCTGTTTTCTCCAGGAGTACATAAAATCTTAACTATTTGAACTGTTAGAATAACTTGTAATTGAACTGTGCTTACCATGTTTCCCTGAAAATAAGACCTAGCTGAACAATCAGCTCTAATGCATCTTTGCTCTTTTGGAGCAAGCATTAATATAAGACCCGGTACTATATTATATTACATTATATTATAATAAGACTGGGTCTTATATTAATTTTTGCTTCCAAAGACTCATTAGAGCTGATTGTCCGGCTAGGCCTTATTTTGGGGGAAACACAGTATTTGGACAAGTTTTTAGTATATTAGTTTAACCATTGGTTGAGGAGTGTTAAAGCAACACCTGTCATCCTCTGCCTTCCCTCCATACACACATACACCAGATATAGTTGAGAAATGTTTTAGAATAATAAATTATTGTATATGGATCTTATTTAAACAGTGATTTAAGTGTATTTTGGGAACCCCCATATCTAAGAGTTCTCCATAGCTACTTTCTACCCAATATAGTATGTTCAACATTTATTTCTTAGCCTGTATTATAGTGGTAGAGTTTCTGTTTCTAAACATTTTTGATGGAAAGAATTATTGTAGAAGGCAGTTCTTTTTTGCAGCTCGACTGCAGGGGACCAGAGTTGCATGCATTACTGTGTCTGTGAAACTTCTTGGAAGCAAGCCAGTATGTTAGGGTGAGATTCATATGTAAGCAGTGAGCCACTAAAAGGCTTGCACAGTATTACAACTCTTCTGAGGAGAGGAAGCATTAGGAAATTCAGCAGTAAAGCAGCAGCAGCAACAAGCAGCCACAGTGGTAGTAAAGATAGGGCAGGGTCACAGTTAGCGTATTGCACAGTGTGAGGCAGTGAGCACACAGCTTCCCATCCTGCTGCCTGAGGGAGGCAAACCCAAACTGTCTGTTGCAAGATTTTTCTGGTTTCATGTTTATAATGTTAAGTCATGTGATAATACTGTACCATAAGTTGCCAACTTTGCTTTACTCTAGAGAAGATCCTTTGCTGCAGTGCCTTTTCCCCGTTTTTTCTTTTTCTCTCCTCTTCTTTTTTTTTCTTGAAAGAGAAAAAATTGTGCAATGTATGTTTATGCCTACACCATGCCGAGACGACACTTACCAGTAAATAATCTTTGTATCCCTGAGGTAAGATACTGTTTCTGCTTTCCCTGCACAGTGCTGCTGCAGCACGGAGCTGATCCAAACATTCGGAACACTGACGGGAAATCAGCCCTGGACCTGGCAGACCCTTCAGCAAAAGCTGTCCTTACAGGTAAGAAAACCAGAGCTACCAAATTATTTTATCTATGGAACTACTGGCCTGATTTGAGAAAATCTTTATGCACTGAATTTTATTTGTTTCTGCTGATTAAGCTCAACAAATTATACATACATACATATATATATATATCATTATCTTCATTACTGATTTGGTACATTAGCTGTCTCATTAATTACTATGCTCTCATAAGCATAAGCAATAAGATTGTTTATTGTACTTAGAATTTTTGGAATCACAGCATTAAATAACATATTCACTCATGTTTTCAGTTGTTGTTTTATGATTTAGATCATAATTTTCCTGTACCTCATCCTCTCAGTTGATTCTTTTGAAGACCTTCACTATAGAGCAGGAAAGGGCATTTGTATTACTTTGTAAAAGTAGTTTTGATCAGAAAGACAACCTGCTGCCTTATTACTTAGATCAATAGGTAAATAAATTATGATGCTGCTTCTTCCTTGCCATCCTGTTTATATTTTTGTCCTATCTTCTCACTTTACCTTGATAGCTAAGTATCTGTTAACTGAGGCAATGTATTACCTTTTTATTTCACATAATGAAACATTTTTGGCTTAAGTATTGGTTTTATTAAGACAAATGTCAAGAACCAGCAAAGAAGAAATGCTAGAATAGAAAGGCTCTCTCGTAACAGTGTAGAAAATAACGCTGTAAATGATAGGGAGTTGAGCGGCTGTTTTCATTGATCTTCATTCTCAAAATGCTGCATTGGATCTATTTTTGTTTTTATTCTTAGTGTCTGAGTTCTGCTGCCTTTGCCTTCTTTTACTTAACTGACCTTTGCAATTTGGAGCCTATTTGTCACTGCAGTGCTAACAGTATTGTTTTAAATGGTTGTGTAAAAGTAAATGATTTTCAACTTTCTTTAAATTTGCCATGTTTGAAGAAAATAAATCTTTTGTTCATTGTTTAAGTTTAGTGTCGTGCTGTGCATTTTTAACAAAGATTCTGAGGTGAATTGGAAACATTTATATACAAAAAGCTTTGAAAATATGTGGAATTCTGCTTACTAACTCTGCATAGAAAGACAACTTCCCACCGTGTTAAAATTGATTTCATCTCTGCTAAATCAGAGTAATACGATTTTTCTTAATTAAAAGGTTAGCTGATTGGGCTGCTGAATCAAGATAACATACACTAGACGGATAAAGCTATTTTAAACCTGTGTAGATAATAAGAAATTTAAATATAATTATAAAATTTTAAATAATGAAATTAAAATAGCCTCAGGCCTGCTTAGGCTCTGCAGCCTTTCAGTGTCTTCTTTTAACAAAACCCTGGGCAACAATAGTAGCTTTGGAGGGGTCCCTGACCAAAGGAGAAATACGGTTCCTAGTAATAGGGGTAGATTATAAATGCTGACTAAGACTGTCTCTATATCTAAGTGTCCTCCCTCTGACCTTTTCTCTCTTCAGCCCTCAACGCCTTCCTTGTCTATTTGTTAGATTCATTTAAAGCAACACTGCTTTTAGATCCACTTACATTTTTCTAAAAGACAAAGTTTAAATACAAGTTAATTAACAACAAGAAGCTATCTCCTAATTTGAGATGAATTTCAGAGGAGATTATATTGGCAGTTGTTAGTTTGGGAAAGAGCTCTGTGGCATAATAACTCATGGAGACTAGATTTCCTGAAGAATAGATACCATATCTATTAAACTTGATTTGAAAAGCATCTAGCATGTGCTTTGCTTAGATAAGGAAGATGTTAATTCTTGTTCGTAATACTGTTCATTAGTTGTTCTTTTCAAGAATCTTTACTTTTTTGGAAATGACATACAACTTTACAGTTGTTATGATGTAAAAGAAAAGCATTCTGGTAATAGTAATTAATTTTGTAGAAAATATAAGCTAGTGATATTTATACATTCATTTTATATAATGCAGTGAAATCACCCTTAAATGAAATATATTCCAAAATGGTTTTCTGCTTATGCAGGTTCTCTTCTAAGCAGTTCTTTGGAGTTATAGTGGAAGTATTATTTCCAAAGCTAAATTTAAAAGATTAAATATAGATAAAAAGAATCTTTTGAAAGGACTGCCTTATTTAGAGTTACTAGAGATTATTCTGGGTTATGTGGCATTCTTTATTTTTGTGGCAGATGCAGTTGTAGTATCATTAGGTACCTTGAGAGTGAAATTTCTGTTCTTTTTTTTTTTTTCTTTTTGGGGAATTTAGTTGCTAAAGACTACTTTGTAGTATCTTTTATGTTACTACTTTTATGCATTAGCCAAAACTGTTTAAAGGTACATATGTATATTTCTTAAAGGAAATTAGCAAAGTGAAAATCTCTTTTTATAGAGTATTTTAAAATGTATAAATAATACCCAATTCTGCATGAAGAATGCATAGACTTTTACAAAGCTATATAAAACAACAGAAAACCCTCAGTTTTACAGTTAAGACACCCCCAGCATATAGCCATTTGCTTTGGGTAGTCTACTTAGGTATTTTGAAAAGAATAATTAATTGGAGAGATTCATCAAACTCTTCACTGAATTGTATTAAGTGAATGATAAATGCTTAGAAGAAATCTTGAGTTTTTTGTTTTTGATTAGTTTTGATTGTACTTAATTTGATTGGTTTTTATTAAATTGTTTTCTAGATAATTATTATAGCAAGCTAAACTTTCTTTTAGAAATTAGCTTAATGTAAAATACAGTAGTAATAATACTGATGATAATGATGATAATTTTTATAGCTGACAACTCCTGAGGGCTTCTGTTAGCCAAGCGCTGTTCTAAGGGCATTGAATCCTCACAACAGCACTGCTCCTAGACAGATATTATCATTGCACCTATTTTTGCAGATGCAGAGATTAAGTTCCTTTTACAAGTTCATTAAGGGAAATTATTGGGATTTTTTGGAACTCAAGTAGTTTGGGTCCAGAATCAGTGCTCTTATAGATGCCGAATCAGATTTTTTTGCCTATCTGTTCATTTAGAAGGATGTAATACAAAACACATTTGAAAAATTAGACTGACCCATAAACTCAGGGCTTAACTTCAATCTGTTAAGATAATGTTTCACTAGTTTCTTAGCTTAAAGATTGTCCCTTTCAAAAATAGAAAATTTACCTTATTAATATTACCTGTAGGATTTATCATATAATAAAATTAATTAATTGGTAATAAATTGATTTATACAACTTTATAAACACTATTCTTGCCTTTCTTTCAAGTCAGTAGGATTGACTAACGTTCCTTTGAAAGTAGTAAAACAATATTTAGAATTTATAAGGAAAGATGTAATATTCAGAATATTTGACCTATTCGTAGGTAAGAGGCAATTCGAATAATGTAAATAAACCTAACATGAGTTACAGGCAGATGTGAGTGTGTGTGTGTGTGTGTGTGTGTGTGTGTGTATGAAGACAGAGAGAGAGAGAGAAAGAGAGAGAGAGAGATTAGAAACTCTTCTCTTTAGATAACCCAACACTCTAATATTTCAAGCTCATCCCATCAACATTTTGTGTAATTAAAGCCAGCAGGCTTACATCATTAAAACCAGCATGATCTTTCAACTCATCAAAAAAATGGCATACTTGTGAAGCATAATAACTTGTTAGTATCTACCCTGAAAGCAGCTGTCATTTTTCCCAGTAAACCTTATAGCATATTCATTACCATTTGTATTAGAGCTTCAACTACAACCAAATTGCTATTTCATTTGGTTCTTTTAAATGTAATTACTGTTAACATTTGCTTTCTTAAAATAGCACATGTGACATTAGAATTCAATAATGCTTTGATATTGTAAGGGTTAATAACTCTTATTATTCGAAATTTGTGTTAAACTTTTATCTTGCCATAATTGTATATTCACATGCAGTTGAAGAAATAATACAGAGGGGTCCCCTGCACCCTCTACTATTTTTCCTTGGTGGTAACATCTTGCAAAATTATATTATGGTGTCACAGCCAGGATATTGACATTGATACAGTCAAAATACAAAACATTTCATCAAAAGAAGTATTATTGTCTAGTTTTCCCCACTTGTCTTTATTTTGGTATTAGGGATTAGGGTAATGCTAGCTTCGTAGAATGAGTTAGGAAGTGTTCCATCTGCTTTTATTTTCTGAAAGAGATTATTTTTTCCTTAAATGTTTTCACCAGTGAAACCATCTGGGCCTGACACTTTCTTTTTTTGGAAGATTATTATTGATTCAATTTATTTTTAGGTATAGGGCTAATTCGGTTATATATTTTTCCTAGTGTGAGTTTTGATAGTTTATGTCTTTAAAGGAATTGGTCGGTTTCATCTGAGCTGTCAAAATATCTGTGTGTAGAGTTGTTTGTTGTTTTTGTTTTGTTAGACAGCTTTTGATGTCTGAAGAATCTGTAGTGATACCCCTGTTTCATTCCTAATAATTGGTCATTTGTGTTTTCTGTTCTGTGTTATGTGTTGCCCAGAAGTTTGTCAATTTTATTGATTTTTTTTAAAGAAAAATTCTATCCCATTGATTTTTTTAATCTGTTTTCAATTTTATTGATTTCTCTTCGTATGTTTATTATTTCCTTCTGCTTTCTTTGAGTTTATGTCACTCTTTTTCTAGGTTCTTGAAGTGGTAGCTTAGAAATTTGATTTGAGATTTTTCCTTTTCTGATATATGCATTTTAGTGCTATAAATTTCCCTCTAAGTACAGCTTTAACTGTACTTAGAGGGAAATTTATAGCACCAAATTTTGAGATGTTCTATTTTTATTTTCATTCATTTCAATGTATTCTTTTTTAATTCTCTGAGACTTCCTCTTTAATCCATAGATTGTTTAGTAGAAGTACGTTGTTTAAATTCTAAGTGTTCGGATATTTTTCTATTACCATTCTGATACTGCTTTCTAGTTTGATTCCATTGTGGTCGGACAACACTCTTTGTTTTCAGTTCTTTTCATTTAAAAATTTTATTTTGTGGCCCAGAATTTGGTCTATTTTGATATATGTTCCATGGGCACATGGAAAGAATGTGTTTTGGGCTGTTGTTGGATGGTGTCCTGTAAGTGTCTATTAGATCTTATTGGTTGATGGTGTTGTTGAGTTCTTCTGTATCCTTGATGATATTCCCCACATGGCCTCCACTGATATTGCGGGATAGGAGGAGGGCTGGCCTCCTTACCACTGGGCTGTAGTGAAAGTGTCTGGCAACCTATGGTCTCCACTGACATTGTGGTGAGGAAGGGCTCATTATTACCTGGCAGAGATGAAAGTTTTGGCTCCTGGTGAGCTTGCAAATCTAGGCTCATCACTAGGGCTTTGCTTCATGGGTCGGGGTGGGGCCCCAGTTTTTATACTTTTGCTTTTGGGGGGTTTTGGTAGTATTTCACTGCAATAGACTGGTTATTATCTAAAGTTTTTCTGTCTTTCTGGGCTGTTCTTTTCCTGATCCTTTGGCTAGAGATAGCAGGCTGTGTGTGTGTGTGTGTGTGTGTGTATTGGTATTTCTAGGTTGCCAGATGATTCTCTTAAGACTGTGTATGTGGGACAAAAAGAAGTTGGGAACTCACCACCATTGTTCCTTTGGGTAGCAAAATCCCTAACCAGTCTGCCTTTTTCTATCCACCTTTGAGTGTCTTCTTATGTTTATTTTATATATAATGCCCAGGTTTTTTTAGGTGTAGTTAGTGGGAAGAATAGGGAAAAGTACATTTATTCCATTTTCCTAGAAGCAGAAGCCTTGAAATTATTTTTAATCAGTCATCACTCTATGGAATCAGTCATTACTCATGGATACTCTGAGGATGTAAGCATTCATCAAGCATTCAAACTGCATGAACAGTGCGAATTTTTGTGGCATGCCTATTTTTCTAAATCTACCTGCTCATCAGAAACCTAGAGGTAAGCAATTGAGTTATAAGGAGTGTATTGGACCCTCAATGCTATTCACATGCTACTGCAGAGAACATGGTTGTTTAATGCTTTAACATTTTTAACTGGCTAAAAAGCAAAATTATGATTTCAGTACTTACAGTTGAAATAATTCTGACTAAAAGGGAAAGTTATCCACAGCCTGCTGCTTTATCAATAGATAACTGATAGAGAAGCCCATAGTTCCCTCTTTTATGATCTTCTTTGTATGCTTTTCATTAGTTCTATTTACTCTTTGACTCAGCTCTAGGGTTGGAGTAGCCCAGCAGCCAGTGTTTTCCTAGTTTGTCTAATTTAAAAGAATTATTTTTCTGAAACTTTAAAAAGTCACTGAACATATGTCATGGGTTTTAATTATTTAAAAAAATGTGGTGTTGTTGAGTGTTGGGATGATAGGAAGTTATTCAGCATCAAAGAGGATCCATTATTAAAGTAACTAACAATATTGGAGAATTTACTGGTAGAATTTTTACAGAGTACCATCTTTTCCTGCTGTATTCCGGCTTTGTCAGTGTCCCTGGCTTATATTACTCATTCAAAAGGTTAAGGGAAGTGGAGCAGAATATGATGCAAAAGATATAAGTTGACCTAAAACAAAAACCTTCTTTGAACAGATACCTACTTTTCTTCTGTACTTTCCAAGGAGCATTGTCCTTACACTTATACTTCACTCCTTCCTACAAGCTGCTTAAGGAGATGTTAATACAGAACATGTACTAACTCGCTGGTAGGAAGAGGCTAATACGTGTGCATACCTGTTTGCTCAGGGAACAGTTTAGTGACGCTTTGGAATAGGATTGTTGATGACCCCAGGTGTCACTGCTCTTTTCAACATGTTTTATGCTACACCGAGGAGAAGCCGTCGCTAGCAGCAGGTTTATGGCTTTATTGCCATAGGTGCTTGCATTTATTGCCTATGCTATGCTTGTACAGCATAGGCTGTACAGCACACTTACAAGAATTTTGGAATCAAGAGCATCTGCATTTAAACCCCAGTTCTGCTTACTAATTGTGTAAACTCGGACAGTTACTTTGCCTTTGTAAGCCCCAGTTTCCTACATTTTCTCATTTAATGAGTGGAAGTGATAATACCCACTTCTAGGGTTGTATACAGAATAAATTTATTTGAAAGCACTTAGTGCATGATACATAGGAAACACTTGATAAGTTGTATCTTACTGATAGTGAGCTTGTTTTTTGCTTCATTGGACTTTCAATATTATCAACCCAATTTTTCAGGGGCTCGTCAACAGTTTGTAATTTTCCGTAATTTATCCTTATCTCTAGGTTAGTGTTATCCCTGGGTCACCAACTCTGACAGCAGTTGGGAACTTGTTAGAAATTCAGTTTTGCAGGCTCTATCCCAAACTTACTGAATCGGAAGTCCTGGGTGTGGGACTCTGAAATCTGTGTTTTTCATAAGCCCTCCAGTCATGCTGACGCAAGAAGTTCAAGTTTGAGAACTTCCCTGCAGAGGTAGTTTTTTTTGCTTCGCTGCCGAGCTTAGGGAGCTGTCCATGGTTGCTCTCTACTTTCACACTTATTCTGAAATAAATGCACCTTTTCCTGTTTTTGTCCCTAACCACTGTACTGAAATGTTTTCTTCTTTCTCCCCAACTTTATCAGTAAACTCCATCTTATATATGGTCACTTCCTTGTGCAGCCTCTCGGCAGCATTCAATATGATTTATTACAGCTTCCTTTTTGAAACAGTCTTCTAATGGCTTCTAGGCTACCACACACTCCTGCTTCTCCCCCCCCCCCCCCATTTCACTGAGGGATCCTTCTCTTGCTGAGTCTCCTGTGCTCCATGTCTAAATATTATAAGGTCCCAGGTTTAGTCCTAGGATTTTGACTCGTCCCTGTCTAACTTCCTGGGTGATGTCATCCAGTCCATTGACTTTAAATAGTAATTATATGCTCAAGACTCTTTCCTCAAACTGCTTATCCCCCGGATTTATAGCTCTAGTGCTGACCTCTCCCTTGAGCTCCAGAAGTATATATCCTACTACGTACTTGACATTGCCAGCTTGTTGTCTAATAGACATCTCAAACTTAACATGACCAACTCAGAGTTCTTTATCTCCCTATCCAACCCCATTGCCGTGCCCATCAAGCTTGGACCCCATTCTTTCCTCTCTTAAGAAAGGGCACCACCATCTACGCAGTTGCTCAGGCCAAAAACTTATGAGTCAGATTTGATGATTCTCTTGTCCTCAATACCTTGTATTGACTTCATCACCCAATTCTGTTGGTTTAACTTCCAAAATCTATTCCAAATCTATTTCTCTCAGTCTTTGCTACTGCCATCAAGAATTCTGATTTGGATCAGACTTAACCAAAGTGTGGTCTGTACGCTGGTTCTGATGAACTGTTTGTTTCTGGCCTGCAGTGAGGTAAGGGACCAGCACCAGAATATAAATCAACTACAACACTAAGTACTCCTTCATTTAGCTAACTTTTTTAACAGCAGGACTTCCTTGATGAGAAAGCATTGCATTAACAATCTGATACAAGCTCCTGATCTTGTTGTAGACGAGCTACTTTGAACAGTGTTTGTCTAGACCACTGCTGACAGCCCCCTGACTGCTCTGTGTCAGCCTTTAGCCCATTCTCTACATAGCAACCAGTGAAATGTTTTTAAACACTAACTGGTTTATTTCATTCATTTCCTTAAAAATCACTCTTAGAATAAAATTAAACTTTATATCTGTCCTCTATCTACTTATCTGATGCATAGTTCAGCTCTTTCCCTGTTGCTCCTTATGTACCAGCCACACTAGCCTCCTCTCTATGACTCATAGACTTCAAGCTGGTTTCTGTCTTGATTCTTTCTCTACCTTCTCTGTTCTCTCCCTAGTGTTCTGGTTCCTTTGTTTGAAATGCTCTTTTCTTCAAAGCTTCACTTAACTACTTTCTCTTGATACATAAAAGGTCTCAACTCAAAAATCACTACCTCAAATAAGCTCTTCCTGACCCCTCAGATAAACTAGTGTCCAGTCCAATTGCCAGCCACCCTTTTACATCACCCATCTATCACTGAAATGATTTCATTCATTTACTCTTTTGCTTATTTATTGCCTGACTCCCAACCCCTGAATTCCAGTACGGGCTGCTTGAGAAGTGGGACTTTCTCCTTCTTGTTTGTTGTTTATACTCAACATTCTATAAATATTTGTTAAATGAATGATCATTCAGTTGATAGGTACTTAAAAAACTAGACCTGTTTTCTTATAACAACATAACATGGTAAAATCAAAACAGCATTCCAAAAATATAAAAATGTAAAAAAAATGATACAGGAGGTAGGGAAGCTGCCGTTGACAATACGAAGAAAATATGGAAAGGGACCTTTGGTAAATCATCCAATCTGGTGTTTTGTTTGTTTGTTTAATCTGTGTTGGTTTGTAGATCCCAGAATTTGCAAGTGTCACTTCCAACCACTCTAAAATAAACTAACAAACTTGCTATTTAGTTAGTTAGGTGGTTTTTAAAAAGGAATCTTCGGGGGCCGGCCTGGTGGCTCAGGCTGTTAGAGCTCCATGCTCCTAACTCCGAAGGCTGCCGGTTCGATTCCCACATGGGCCAGTGAGCTCTCAACCACAAGGTTTTGCCAGTTCAATTCCTCGAGTCCCCCAAGGGATGGTGGGCAGCGCCCCCTGCAACTAAAATTGAACAGAACACCTTGAGCTGAGCTGCCGTTGAGCTCCCGGATGGCTCAGTTGGTTGGAGCACGTCCTCTCAACCACAAGGTTGCCAGTTCAACTCCCGCAAGGGATGGTGGGCTGCGCCCCCTGCAACTAGCAACGGCAACTGGACCTGAACCTGGAGCTGAGCTGCGCCCTCCACAACTAAGACTGAAAGGATAACAACTTGAAGCTGAACAGCACCCTCCCCAACTAAGATTGAAAGGACAACAACTTGACTTGGAAAAAAGTCCTGGAAGTACACACTGTGCCCCAATAAAGTCCTGTTCCCCTTCCTCAATAAAAATCTTAAAAAAAAAAAAAAAAGAAAGAAAGAAAACGAAATTATTTAAAAAAAGAAGAAAGAAACATCATCCTGATTTAAAAAAAAAAAGGAATCTTCATCTCATCAATGAAAAAAAAAAAAGAAAAGCACTTTTTGGATATAAACTTATACTGTATAAACTTTCCTATCATAGTGCAATGTCTGGCCTATACTAAAATCTCAATAATAGTAGCTTTGGTTATTGAAGAAAAACTACAGATCATCGGTTGTATAGTAACACAAAAATCATAATCCTATATGAATGAAATAACCTACCAAGAGGGAGATTCTAAAACTTTTCTATTCAGTTGGTGTTTTTGGATTGCCTAATTCTCTAGATAAACCCTCAGAATTTTTAAAATATTTCATAATTTTACCCAGAAATACTTTACTATAACGCCTCCTTTCACTGGATTGTTTTTCCCCTTGATGAAACAGTATATACTGCCTCATGATGTTCCATGCCCCAACTTCCCCACCCTCAGCCATGATATTGTCACAGTCAAGAACCATTTTAGGGTAGACAAAAGATTGGGAACCATCCAAGACTGAGAACAATTCTACTCCAGTGTGGCATCATTTTTGTATGTATATTTTCACTTGTTTGCTTAGAGGTCATAAAAATGTACTGACGAGAAAGAAGCCATTGATAATTATTATATAAAATTATTATCTGGTGTAGTAGAAGAAAATTTGCTGAAAACTAACCTAATTGGGTGTTATCATTTGAATAAATAACCTTGTCTCTCTTTTCTTTTTTTTGGTAGACTTAATTAGATATCACAGTCAAAAGATAAATCTATGTTTTGCTTTGAAATATCTCTCATTCCAATCTATAAAACTTTAAGTTTTATATCTGTAATCCCATTCTTGTTTTTTCCTTTTTTCTCTCTTTTTTCTTTTTTTCCTCTTTTTGATTTTTCATCTTATTCCTTCAGTTACAAAAGACTTTTTCAAAATAGTGCTAAAACAAAATCTAACGTGGTTGGAAAAAAAAAATCTAACATGGTTGGTTGATTTCCCACCCCCCAAGAAAAAGATAACAAATTTTTAAGAATTTTCAACATGAATCGAATTACAGAATATAGATTTAGTTATCATGAAATGATTCATTTATACATTTTATTATTAAAAAAGAGAGATCAACATTGGCTTGTATGTTAAAAAGTAATCAAATTCTACATTAAAATCTTTGAAAATAGCTTTGGGTAAATCATTAGTGGCAATTTTATGTGTTATTATTATTTATATACCCAGAGAACTTAATTACATTAGTAGCTGAAACTTGTAATTAAACCTTTGATAAGTAGAAAGATGACAGATTTCATATATTGAAATACAATGAAATTTTTATAGATTATACTGCTTGATGTAAATTCAGCTGCCATTTTCCCTCAAAATTGTTTTCTCAACCATGGAATAATACAGTTCAGCTATTGAATTGCATGATTCATATGTCATTGCTAATGTCAACCTTTCCTACTGCTATTTCCTCAATGTTTATTATTTTTTTGAACTATTTCCAACTTGTAGAAAAGTTAAAAATAGTAAAATAAATACTTATATATTCTTCCAGTAGATTCATCAATTGTTAATATTTTCCAGATTTGTGTTGTATCTTTTTCTCTATGTATATTTTTTTCTTTTTGTTCTCTGAACCATTTGAGAGTGACTTGCAGACTTTGTGGTGCTTCACACTGAACTACTTCAACATGTATCTCCTAAGAACCAGAACACACTTATCACACTTGGAAAATTAAGTATTAATTCAATACTATTTTCTCATATACAATTCATCTTCCTATTGTTTCATAAAAATATTTATTGGCCTATGACTTTTTCCATCAATTCCAGGTAACTCCATTTCTTTAAACAGCTTTTGAGCCACTTGAACTCTTTCACGGACACTTAGAGATTGGTATGCCATATCTCCTCTACCTAATTGTTACCCCTTTTGTACAGAAGCCATTAGTAGCCACTGAAACATTTGCCTTTTTTCTTTTACGTGTTTTACTTTTGGTTTAGTGATGTTGCTGCTGTCTGTGTTTGTGTTGTTCTTTACAGAGATATTTGGATGCAGGTAGTAATTACGGAACATGGTATATTACCACTTACATTAGGCACTTAAGAAATGCATGATAAAACTTTTAAAAATCAAATTTAGACTTTTTAATATCCCTTCAGAAAATGTATTACCGACCTTCTCAAAGGAGTATAATGTATTGGTGACCTAGATTGGATTTTTCTAACAATTTATGATTTCAACAATAAAAATATATAAGCAAAATTATCTATTATTTATAATTGCAAAATATTGGAGCCTTCCTAAATTCCCACATATAGGAGAGTAGTTAAATAATCTGTGGTGCATACACATAATAAAGTGTTTCATGTCTATAAAATGATGAACTAAGGGTTTGATTCCTCTGTGAACTAAGGGTTTGATTCCCTAAGAAATACTGTTTAGTGAAACAAAGCATGAAAGAGTCTATGTATAGTATGCTACCCTTTTAGTAAGAAACAAGAAGTGATAGCTAGCCTCCAAAGAGGTACCGAAGCACCCTGCCTGTTCACATTCATACCTTTGTGTAGTCTCTTGCCACACTGTATTAGGGTTATTCTGTGTGACCAATAGCATATGGAAGAGCTAATGGTATGTAACTTCCAAGATGGTCATAAAAGATTGTGGCTTTCCTCATTGGCTTTGTGTTTTTCATTCTCTTGGATCACTTGTTCTAGAAGAAGCAAGTTACCATATTGTGAGGTGCCCTATAGAGAAGCCTATAGAGGAGGTACTGAATTTTCCCGCCAACTGCCAGTGAGAAACTGAGGCCTGCCAGCAACCACAAGAGAATACTTGGAAGCAGAGTTTCCAGTTTCACTTAAGCCTTGAGATTTTGTAGTCCCAGCCTATAGCTTGACTACAACTTTGTTAGAGATGTTAAATCAGAATCATCCAGCTAACTAACCCCAGATTCCTTACCCTCAGTATGAGATAAAATTTGTTTTTTTAGGCTACCACGTCTTAATGTAGAATAATTTGTTAGGTAGTAATAGATTACTAATACTCAAGGGAATTTTTTTAAAAGAAGACCCATTTAACTGCTTTTTTCTTCACAATGAAACACAAGAATGATGAACCACCAAACATGGAAATTGGTTACCTACAAGGAGGTGGAGACTCCAGTGGGAAAGGGGTAGAGAAGACGTTTCCTAGATATCCCTTTTTGATGTAATTTTAATGTTGAGAAGCATGTTAATGCTTTACATATTCAAAAAGTAAAGTTAAATCAAGGATAGGGGAAAACCCCTAAAGTTTGAATGCAGAGTCAAATGGACTATCTGCATTTCAAATAAAAGCCATGCTGAAGGAAATAAAAAAACTAGTCCAAGTAAATTTTGAATACAATACTTTAGCTTTATACCCTCAGTCTAGAAGGGGAAAGTGGCAATTTCAAACAAACCTTGAGTTCTTTTTTCAAGTTGTTTTGCAGTGATACATTGTAGTTCTAAAACTATTTTATGTAATAAGTAAGATTGGATAAATGTATTGGGAGCCAAGGCTCTTACTTTGGAATAAGAAGTGTACAAATATGGAATGGGGGAAGATAAAGAAAAAGGAGTTGAAGTTGTAGGTGTCAGAACCGTGGAGGGAAATATCTTCTAGGTCTGCAGAGCAGGCGTGGTAGCGATGTGTCACCCCAGTGGCCATGCAGCAAACCTGCTTCCCAGATCTCGGTTTCTATGTTATTAAAAGAGCTCATTGAAAAAAATGACTGATTTCAGGGTATGACAGGAAAGGTATAAGATGAGCCTGGAATAGCTTACAGTGCTAGAAAGTAAGGAAGAGCTCAAAAAAAAAAAAAAAAAAAAAAAAATGGAGGCATATCAAAAGGACGCAGGAGCCAGCTTGAAGGGAATCCTACTAACCAAATCTGGGACAATTTGGCCATCAAAATAAATGACAGTAATGGATTAAACCCATTAGATAAAATAGGGATAGATGTTTTCATACAATGATAATGAATGAATGAGAAATTGTTTCTTTTGTGGAATGCCTGCTGATAACACGTGGAGGGACTGTTGGAGTTAGAAAATCACCGTTTTCACCAATCTTATTAAAGACTGGCTAAGACAAGAGTTAGTAGATGCTTGGTTCTCCATATATAGATTATTACTTGGGAATGGGAAAAACAGTAACCATATAGTGAAGAAATCTGATGATACCTTTATTGAGGAGGCAAAATTAACAGCAACAATGACAGTCGGATGAAGCTTGTGTGCTGGCAGATGTAGTATCTGAGAAGGACACAACATCTCTTATGCGGCATTCCCGCCAGGAATGTGTAACTAAATCTCATGAGGAAACATTACACGAGTACAAATTTAGGCACATTCAACCAAGTAATTGGCCTGTATTTTTAAAAAATGTCCATGTTTTGAAAGACAAAACCTGAGCACTTATTTGATATTAAAGGAGATTAAAGAGAAATGACAGCTAAATGCAAAATACATGAACCTAGACTGGAGAGGGGAAAATGCTATAAAGGATATTATTGGAACAATAACAAAATTGGAATATTTACTCTACATTAGACAAAAGTACCAATTAAAAATTCCTGAATTTAATTACTGTAGTGTTTACACCAGAAAATATCCTTATTTTTAGGAAATAGACATTGAAGTAATAAAAGGCAAAGAGGCACAAATGTATTGCAAGTTTCTGAAATGTTTCAGAAAAAATAATTATTGCCATGTTTCCCCGAAAATAAGACCTAGCCGGACCATCAGCTCTAATGTGTCTTTTGGAGCAAAAATTTATATAAAAATAAGGCATAGCCAGACCATCAGCTCTAATGTGTCTTTGGAGCAAAAATTAAAATAAGACCGGTATATAATTTTTTACTCCAAAAGACACATTAGAGCTGATGGTCCGGCTAGGTCTTATTTTCGGGGAAACACGGTACTTATATATACATGCATAGAGATATAGAGGGAGAGGGAGAATATAAAGGATGAAATAATAAAAATTGGTGAGTTTAGGCAAAGAATACAGCAGTTCTCTGTGCTCACTTTGCAATTATTCTTTATGTTTGAAATTATTTCAGGTAAAAATTTTTTTTAAGTTATTACTCTGGGCAAAAAAAAAGTAACCGAATTTGGTCAATAAATTATATGGTCACTCTGTACTATTTTTTCTCCTTTTCAACCTCAGATAATCTCTTTATTTTTTTAATTTGTGCTTAGGAAAAAAGCTCAACCCGTTTTTTCTTTTTCTTTACATTTTACTTCTTACTGCATTGGTGTTATTTTCTATTTAGTATGGCTTCAAATTAAATGTGTTTTTCTTTTCTATCAATAAAGATCAAGGTTTTAGATCAGAACACCATCTTATGGGCATTGTTATAATTGTTAATTCTCCTTGTTTTCTGTCTTGTTCTGAAGAAAACTCTTGGGCATTAAATTTGTTGAGATTGTTTTGAAGCAAATGATATCTGTACCCTCTTTGTCTTTTCTTTTCCTCGAGAACACAAGAGTCAGTGTTCCTATTTAGGTGAGCAGGCACATACAGTCACTGCATTCTGTGGAGATACATGACCATAGTGGGCGCTAGGTCAGCACTAACTAGTTCCCAGGAAGCTTTTTAACCAAGTTAGCCTTCGCTTTGTGCATCTGACTGTGATAGGTAGGTGAGAAATATGCTGTCTTCTCAGGGAAAGGATGATGCTTCCTTAGAGTGTCAATAATTTAGAGTATCTTACTAATGTGCGTTTCATCATCCTCAGACAGTGTTAGAATTTCTAGACTGTTTTCTATGTGAACATTGAAAGTCATCTGAATTGACAGCCTTATTGGGCACAGAGAGGAGTACAGTGAATCACACGTTCAAGTCTTTCTGAATGAAAGTGATAAACATATAAAAGTATCTGAAATGACTGAATATTTTCTTATTTGTGGGAATTTTTTAAAAGAAGTTTTTAGAAGATTAATTAGACAGGAAATCAGTGCTAGATAAGGCATGTGTTACAGATAGACTGTCCATTGATTTGTAGATTTCCAGAACTTCATTTTCTCCAGTTTGTATCATTTTTTTTTTCTTTCTGAAGAAGAGTAGCATTCTGTGTGTCAGTTTTTATTTATGTTCTTTCCCTCTGGTTTTTCCTTTGTGGGGAAAAATTCATTGCTCTTTATAATTCTAGTTATATGTATTTGGCTTCAGTGTTTGGAAATAGGCCCCAGGTGAGTGAAAAAGAATCTTTTTTCTCTGTTGATGTTCTAAGCTTTCCATATGTTGTTTTTCTATTATTCTATTACCCTCCATTGCACTGAAAGTGAATGATACATTGTTTATGACAGGACATAAAAACGACTCTTGTTTTTAAGAAGTTATTAGAATGCCAGTGGCAATAACAGACAGACATGGGAGAATATCCTTTTCTCCAGAAAAGCAACTAATTTTCTGAACTTGTTTATAAAGTAGGTCTTCTCTCATTTTTAAAACCTAATAAGGGAAAATAATATAATCACTTGCCTATACTCTTTGTAAAACAAAAACATGCCAAGTAGAAATATTAGCGACGATTTATAAAAGAGAAGTCTAGCTATGAAAACAGAAGGGAAAGAAACTCAATTAAGAATGGAGGCATTATTTAAATGCTTTATGTTTAATGCCACTATACCAAAAGTTTGTGATTTTACTCATTCCTTTTTTTTAGGATCTATTTTTATGCATATTCTTCTTGAGATTTTATTTCTTAATTAGGGAACATTTGAAAGCTTCAAGGACTAGTGCTTCATAGAAAGTTCTTGGATCCTTTTATGTTTCCCTGTATTTACCTTAATCAGGCTCACATGTGAATGTTACTCTCGCCATTATTTAAAGCAGGGGTGGCCAAACTGTGCCCGTGGGCCATGATCCATTGTTAATTGGCCTGCAGCAAATTCCAAAAATATATTTAGTTTACTTAAATAAACCAGGTGAGGCAATACGTACTTCACCTCGAGTGAGTGGCCCGGCTGTTTGTGTATTTTACCGCATATGGCCTTTGGTGAAAAACGTTGAAAAAAGTTTGGACACCCCTGATTTAAAGTATGGGTTGAACCAAATGTCATGCTTAAACGTTGTGGGTGATACTTTGAATTATGGCAGGTTTTGGACCTAACGAGCTTCTAATCTCCTGGAAAAGAAAATAGCTATGATCATATAGCCGTGTCCGTGTGTGTGTGTGTGTGTGTGTGTGTGTGTGTGTGTGTAGGTCCAAACCCACCCCCCACACACACATATTTTGCATGATTACTTTTTATTTTCAGAACAAATGAATGTTACTGAATAATAGTTAGGATGAAGGTAAAGATAGTCTCCCCTAAGAAACATTTGAAAATGTGAAGTAGAAAATTCTTTTAAATGTGCTAAAAGCTATGGGAGCAGAAAGGAGATTGGTATATTATTTGGAATGGAAAAAAATAGGAAGACAGTATACAGAAAGCCTATAAACAAATGAATGAACATACTGATACATTGTACAACTGGTGCCCAGTTCACAGGGCTAAAGAACACTTAAAGGAATATATGATTGCAAAATTTTCATAAACTTAATTAAAAAGAGATGGAAATGGGGTGCGAATGTCCTAAAAATTGTACACAAAGAGAACAAAATGAGTGAAGTCCTTAGGAAGCTACATAGATTGCAAAGGCCTAAATTTACAAAATGGCTGACTTACCAACAGAGTTTTCTCTCAAAACTAATGGTTGTCTTAGCCACTTCTTTACTAAATTAACTGTCTTCCTATGAAGCTAAGTTGAACAACATTGCTAGACTTTTATCATCCCACTTTACCGATGGGTTTGCCATTGTCCAGTAATGTGATATAATTAAGTGTGAATGTTCTCAGTGTTATTTAAAGTAAATCACAAAGGTACTATAGATTCTTGGAGGTTAACATTCAGGAACACTTTTTTTTAAATAGACCTATCTTTAATTGGTCTGAAACCCAATTAAGCTTTCAAGTAACCAGTATTTACAAACTGTAAGTTGTTTATGCTTAGGAAAACAGATTACCAACAGTTTTTATTGGTAGGATGTAAGAGTAGCTTTCTTTGATTTTGACCAATCATTTCTCTGGGCTAAAAAAAAAAAGACACTTATTTTTTAGTTGAAGTGATGAAATATATACGATCACTTTAAATATAAATTGCATAGTTGATTTTCTTTCCACTGTATAGTCTTATTCATCTAGTCCTTTATTTGTTTGGCTTTCTGGATTTTCCTATTTTTCAATGAAAGAGCTTACATCTTTTTATCATGTAGGAGAATATAACATATATTTACTATGTTTTATATGTTTAATGCAGTTCAATAACTTTTGTATTTATCGTTGATTTAATTAAATGGATTTAATTAACCACTGAGGCTATTCCTCAGAAACTAGGGTGAGTTCTTAGTGTCATAGTCAGGGGTTTTGGCTTGTGTTATGAGTGTATTACAGTGAGGGGTGAGTTGAAGACGGTTCAGAAGCAAAAGGACTTCTTGGAGCACTTGCAGTCCCTGTACTGAGCATCTTTCATTCATTTTCCCTCAACACACTCTTTTCTACATACGTCTTCCAGTAAATTACATAAAGCTTGATGTCTCAACACAATTAGGGAAGTGTCAAAGCAATGGGAGATATGCTTGTATATACTCAACAAAGGATAATTGAACAAAAACCTCATGGACTTCTATAAATCTTTCCCATTATACTTGAACTCTTTCACTGAAAAGTACTTATAGAGGGAATGTATCAAAAGGTCTCTTGTAATTTTGATCTCCTTGCATCTTGATCAAACCAAGGTTAGGTTTACTATTATATACAAGGCTATACTATTTGAGTTATTTATTGGAGAATTGTTTACCCCTGAGCATTTTCATTTAGACTATTATATTGGAAAGTAAATAAATTACTGTCTTACTGGATGCATTATATTCAAGAATCTGTCTTTGGTTATTGGATGGCAATGATTGAGAATTAAATTAGCTTACCAAGGGTGCTCCCAGACAGGGTCATCTTTTTTTTTTTCTTTTTTCTTTTTGTAAATTTGTACTCAGGAATAATTTTTTCATTACCAATTAAATGTTCTTTTTGAGAAAGAAAATAACGCCTTATATAAGGGAACTGTTATGACACAACTAAGTCACAGACAAAAACAAAATCCTTGTGAACCCACAAGATACCAAACATCTTCCTCATCTGGTGACAGCTTTTTTTACCAAGTCATAGAATTGCCACCATTTTCTAATAGCATCCAATCTAGAACAAACCTCTGCTTCCTTAGACCCTCCCCAAAAATCTCCCAACTGATATCTCTCCAAGGCTGATAATGCCATAATAGATTGTAGCACCCTCTTACATAGCTGCCCCACCGTCCCCCACGGCATGTGTTCTCCCTCACTGTAACAAGTAACAAACTCAACTTGTTCAACTGTAGGTGTATTTCTCGTGGGCTTTGGCTGGAGGGCATTGACACTCTTCTTAAAGATATTTCTTAAGATACAAATTATTCCCCCAACATTTAGGAGTGAGTGCTTTCTTAACTTTTTGTATATATGTTTTCAATTACATGTCAAATATTTTGATAGTTAAGTATATAAGGCACTGACTCTACCCTCTAGGAAATTTCAAACTGAGCGATTGATATATTTTCATATAATAACAGTGAGTCTGATTTGCTTATAAATCTCTTTCCTTTATAGATTGTACTCATTTTTACCGTATTTTCAACAGAAGGCAAAAAAGATGCTTGAGAATTTGATAATTTTGTGTAGGTAACAGAATTGTGGTTACCTTTGCATAATACCTTGACAAAGCTAAATTTTTGGAATTTATTCAGATAAACTGTAGTGCCACAGAGTATTCGTAACATTATAAAATAACGAGAGAGAGAGAGAGAGAGAGAGAGAGAGAGAGAGAGAGAGAGAGAGAGAGAGCGCGCGCGCGCCAGACAGACATTTCTTTTGTAACTCAGTCATGATGATTTACACAGAACCACCTAGGGGTTAGTTATGATTATATGGTGATATGTGTCTTTCCTGAAAGTGTTTCTGGAAGTACTGTCCCAACATATGACCTAGGATATATCTATCTCCACAAGTCGTTTTCTGTAGGATGTGAAAGTCTCAGTTCAGTCTATGTCATGAAAACGATAGATCTTCATCTCACACAAAGCAGAGAATGAATCTTCAAGTGTTTCTTGGTTTTCCTCTTCAGCAAATAACCTTGCCAAGTCTTCTTATATTTCAAGGCAAATCATTGGACCTTTGGGATTTAAAATTTTTACACTTACCAACAACTACAGATAATTCTTTACAAGCTTGATGTAGAAGTGTTTGACTTAAGTCTTTTAAGGTTATCAAGATGAAAAAACATTAGGCTGTCAAGAATCCGAGGATAGCTTGCTGAAATTTTATACTCATTCACTCTTAGGTAGTCTTTGTCGCCTAGACAATTATTTAAAGAAGCCATTATACAAATGGCTGGTTCTATCAATTAAGCTACATTTACTCAAAATGAATGCATAGAATTTTTTGCTAACACAGAATGAGAGATTATGTGAAGGAAAAATCATTTTCAGTATTTACCTTTCTCTTAAATGTATAACAATTATCACTTACTCACAAATTAGAAATGTGAATTTATTTGAAACAATTGTCTACTTTTGTCATACTAAGATTTCCACAAACAATTTAAGTTTTGTTTTTGTCTGTATGCTATTTGAGCTGACAACAAATAATCTGAGATGGTGGGAGACGGGCCAGAATAATGTCATCCTTCACAAATATGACCAGCCATGAACTATCTAGGTGTAATTTGTCAGACTGTTCTTGTATGAATAAAATATGTCTGTTAACGTTATCCTTGAAATAAGACTGAGTTTTATTTAGCTTAGAATATTGAACATCATTTTTTCTTTCATTTTTTTAGCTCTAATTTCTCACCAAGTCTTTCTGGAGATATTTTAATTCTCTATTTAAAATGCATAATAGTACCGTTAGTCAAGAATGTGTTAACTCTTTCGGGCATATAAACCTTGGTTTATACCTGCAAAGAAAATACTGCTAAATAAATATATATACTTTAGTAACTCATAAAAATTCATGTAAACGCAAATCGAAACAGAAAATTCATTATTTTACCTGTTTTGGAGGACTTGTCATACTAGCAGCCTGACTAAAAGTATACAAGTACTATATTCCTTTATACACTGTTGTCATAAAGTAGCTGATTATACCATACTGCCAAATAGGAAAAAAAAATATGAATTATTTTATCTATTTTATGTAAATTTTAAGTCAGCAAAAGAAAAACAGATCAAGTAAAAACCGAAATCTGCTTTATTAAAATAATTTAGTATGAGAACTTATTCAGATAGGTTTGCATTTTACCCAGTTTTTAAGTCATTTATAGAATCTTTTTTTTTTTTTAGATTTTTTTTATTGGGGAAGGGGTACTGCACTTTATTGGGGCACAGTGTGTACTTCCAGGACTTTTTTCCAAGTCAAGTTGTTGTCCTTTCCATCTTAGTTGTGGAGGGTGCCGTTCAGCTTCAAGTTGTTGTCCTTTCAGTCTTAGTTGTGGAGGGCACAGCTCAGCTCCAGGTCCAGTTGCCATTGTTATTTGCAGGGGGCATAGCCCACCATCCCTTGCGGGAGTCGAACCGGCAACCTTGTGGTTGAGAGGATGCGCTCCAACCAACTGAGCCATCTGGGAGCTCAGTGGCAGCTCAGCTCAAGGTGCTGTGTTCAACCCTAGTTGCAGGGGGCGGAGCCCACCATCCCTTGCGGGACTCGAGGAGTTGAAAGGGCAACCTTGTGGTTGAGAGCCCAGTGGCCCATGTGGGAATCGAACCGGCAGCTTCGGAGTTAGGAGCATGGAGCTCTAACCACCTGAGCCATTGGGCCTGCCCCCCATGTAGAATCTTGAGAAGTTAGTTTTTATTAAAGATTTATTCATTAGATATAGTCTTGAAAAGAAATAGAAATTTCTTTGGGGTGATACCACATCACACCCATTAGGATGGCTACTATTAAACAGACAGAAAATAAAACATACTGGTGAAAAGGTGGAGAAATTGGAACCCTTGTTCCAATTGTAGGTTCCAATAGTAAAGGGTACTATTGGTGGGAACGTAAAGTGATACAGCTGCTATGGAAATCGGTATGGAGTTTTCTCAAAAAGAAAATAAAATTGCTGTGATCCAGGAAGTCAATGTCTGGGTATATATTTAAAAGAATTGAAAGCAGAGGCTCAAAGAGGTTATTTGTACTCTCATGCTGATAGTAGCATTATTCTCAATAGCCAAAAAGATTGTAGCAACTCATATGCCCAAAGAGAGATGAATGGATAAACAAAATGTGGTATATACATAACATGGAATTTTATTCGGTCTTATAAAGGCTCACCACTTATAATTAATTCAGTATTCTCCTAGATAGAGGAAAATAACAAATTTGTTGCATAACATAAGTAGCTATGTGTTTGATTAGTTTATCGATTGCTATTTAAAAATGTTTGTTCCCACAGTAATTCAATTAGGTCCTAAAAAACTAACAAGTTATATAGCAAGCCAAATTTTGTACTTGAAAGTACATTTACACACACACACGCACGCACACACACACACACACACGCACGGTTATATTAATTTTTTTGACTGAATTAAAAGCATAACATTTTAGAAATTTCAAATTGTCACATTAACTTTTATGTTTATTCTGATTTATTTATAATGCAGTTTTCTAAATCTGTATCTTAATCCCGTCCTGTGGGTTTTTTCAGGAATTTCCTGTGTAACCTTGTGATACTTTCATCCTTAGTTCTAAGTCTAGATACAGTGGACTCCTCTGTTGTTGCTGCAATGGTGCTTCCTCTGGACAAGACATTCCTTTTAAGAAATATACTGACTCCAGGATGGGAAAGTGAAATAGGCATTCCTTTTTTGCTTTGTTTTGTTTTTTAAATAAAATGGAGATATAAGAATGAATATAAAATATGGTCCCTGGCTTTCAGGAGCTTAAATTAAGCAAGGAAGGCAGACCCACAAATGATTTTTCATACAATATAGAAAGTGTTAGGGAACACAGAGGAAGGAGCAATTGGTTCTCTACAGAAGTTACTAAAGCTAAGAACTTAGCATTTACTGCACCCGGGTTGTGTTCTCTCCACTTCTCAGGCTTAGTATTTTCTGTCTAACATTTTTGTGTATTTTCCCATTTAGAATATTTTGTTTTTCCATACTTTTACTCAATAGTGTCAAAAGAATATTGCCTTATATGATCTTACGCAGTTTCACTCTCCAGTTGTTTCTGGGTCATCTAAAAGCTTGGCACAAGTGCAATAAACAGACTTAGAAAAAGGGGAAAAATGCAGTTCTTCTCTAGCTTGTTCTCAGCAACAAAGTGTCCTTCTACCAAATAGATAGCACTTTCTTCTGTATCCGTCAGGAGGCATCAAGTGATCACAAATGCAAAACCTGCACACAAGAAGTGACTGTCTAGAATGAGGGTAAAAGTGTGCTTGCCTGGGTGTGCGCACTGGTTTAGTTGTTTAAAGTTAAAGCTTGTATAACTGTGGACCCTTTTTCTGAAAATGCCAATAGGTAGTAACTCAATTAACTTGAGTTCCAAAAGTGCCCTTTCTTTAATTTTCCTAAGGTATTAATTAATATCTTGCTACTAAAGAACAAAAAAGAAAGGAAAAGGAAATAGATAACTGCTATCTGCAAATTATAGATTTCTGTGCTTTATTTAGTGTTTACTCTAGCTGGTATACTGGAGATATATACACCTACACATATACACACACAACGAGAGAGACAGACAGACAGACACAGGTAATCAGTGACAAGCAGAACTGATCCTGAAGCCAGGCTGGTGATGTCATTATTAAGAAAGCAACAGTTAACTTGGAGAAAGGTTGTGGGTTACTTTTATAGCTGAGGTATGGCTTTGTGGAGAAGCATTGTGTTATGTGGCCTCGTCCATGTCCTGTTGGAAACAGTCATTATCTTCAGTAGGGCTGACTTGTACTTCCTCAGTATTTAACATAGTGCTAATCCTGGATTAATTTTATTTTTAATTTGTCTCAAGCTTCATGCTTTAAAATACTGACTACTTATGTGCATATTAACCTTCAGTCAAGTTTCATAAGGATTGCTTCATTGTAGGGTTGATACATTTCTGTGGTAGGTAGATAAAACATTCCAAAATCCATATGCATTTCACAAAATCTTTATATGTAATTTAAATATAAAATTAAAAATTCACAAAAAATGAAGTGTATGAAATGTAGTAACGGATTTATAGTTTTCATTATGGCTTATCATCATTGACATGTGGATATACTTAAAGCTGCTACAAGTCAGTAGCTCACCAACTAGGATATTAAGAAATACCAAATATACGTATGATGGGAACTTATTACATACATCTTTATTTTTCAATGAGGTTTTCTCCCTAATGAGGAAATAGAGATTTACTCCTTGTAAGGTTCTATCTCTTTTGGTACAGAGAAGAGAAAGTTAATCTGCATGGTTTTTCTAATGAACTTCCTCTGAATAGCCTTCACTTTTTCTTGGAAATTATTTAAAATCCTCTATTTTTCCACTATTTTATTAATGTAGTACATCAGTTTCTATTCTTCTCATACTGTGATTACAACATTCTAGGGACCCAGTAAAATTTTTAGGACAGTAAGATAAAATAACCCCTGTTTTTTCATTACATAAAAGCTCATTTATTATAGAGAAAGTTAGTGAGTGGGGCATGGAGAAATCTGTTTTCTCAGATTCCTTAAATATTAGTTGTTTTTATTAAATTAAAATTCTTTCACTGATGTTAATGCAAAAAGTCCTATCTCCCTGGTGATTTATAGGGAGAAATAATAAACAATTGTTAGCCAATCAAATGCTTTAAAATTTGAAAAGCATCATCATCATCATCATCACCACCATTTATCTTGTGTTGAAGGCTTACTGTGAGTCAAGCATTATTGGGTGTTCTGTTTATGTTATCCCTGACCCTCAGAGCAACCCATAAGATAAGCATTACCTTTCTCATTTTCCAATGAGGAACTTGAAACTCAGAGGAAGTTTAAATAATTTGATCAAATTCACATCGCTAGATAATAGCAGACCCAGAATCCATTCAAAATGTCTAGCACAAAAGGGGATGCTCATTGTTATGACTTACCAGTGATTCCCAAGCCAGGCCCAGGCCATCGCCCCCCTTGAACATGTGCACGTACCACCCCTATCTTCATAATGAAAGTATTAAAAAACAAAATTCACCTGAGTAAATTTGAGGATCTAACTGGCTAATTTATTCAGCAGTTCACGAATTGGGCAGCATCCCATCTAGCAGATGGAAAGCAGCTCCCAAGAGCTGTACAATTAAATACAAGGCTTTTATAAGCTGGAAGGGCCAGGGAAAAGGAAGTTTCCAACAAAGAGTGGATTGTTTCCGTCAAGGTCACCTTTCTATAGGGGATAGAAAGGGTCTGTTGGGTGAATTACCTCCTTAGTGCCAACCAGGTAATTCCAGATTGACTGGTTCAAGGTTACATTCCTGGGAGAGGCTGAAACTCCAATCAAGTTAGGTATTAGGTCTTGGTTTAGTGATGTGGGCTTAGCATAAGTGACTCCATTTTGTGCCTGTTGTCTCTTTTTAACAAAAGTCATAAAGTTAGAGGAAGAAACAAGATTAAAGACAGTAATACAACACCATCATGACTCCAATTAGAGCTTTTTAACTACTCCCTTTATTGTAAGTCGGTTCAGTCTGCTTTTTGGGTGGGGGGGGAGGGGGTCCTCGATAAGCATATGAAGCTTTGGAAGATAATCATTATTAACCCGTCTTATCTAATATCAGAGGTTATTGTAAAAACCCAACACAAATGGTTTTGCCAGAAAGACTTTGTTCTTAGGTGAGAGGAGGAAAAAATATACATGAGCATATACATAAATTATTTCTGAGTGGGGTACTTATATGTATTTTAAACAGTCTTGTGAATTACATAAAAATGAATGTGAAGATCATTTTAAAAACAATGTGAAGCAAATAAACTTAAATCTTAATGTTCAGTTATTTGGAATCTACCTAGTTTGGAGGCTTCAGTTGCTGAAAATGGATTTGAATTTGATAGTTTTTTAAAGATACAGTGGAAGGAAGTTAAAGGGAATATAACAAAGCACACTGTAAACACTCATGAATCAAATTTCTGTTATTTAACTGACAAAGTTTGTTGGTTAAGGGGACTAGCCACATAAAGGCAAAGATACATTTGACATCAGGGTCTGCTGGATCCAAGGACTCAAACTGCATTGTGTATCTGACTGTCCCTCTTTCTTTAACCCACCCACCTTTTTCCTCCCACTGTTTGAGCATTTCTCTGCCCCTGCTCTGCTCATTTCCCCTCACTCCTATAGTCTCCCTCCAGCCCTCTTCCTGTTCTTTCTCTTTGCCCTCTGTTCTTCTGGTCCCCTCCTCCACTGCCCAGTGACTTCATCCTCTCTGACTCCCATTTTCTGTGTGTTTTTTGTTTTCTTCGGCTCTTCATGTGTTGAGGAAAGTGGCCCATTGGCAGCTCTGGGGCCACATGCTATAGCTCTTACTATTTTTCTAATGTAAGAAGAGGTCTCTTTCCTGATTGTATAGTGGAAAGTCTCAAGGAAGAGCTCTTAGCATATTGAATCATGTATCTATACCTGGATCAATCACTGGTCTGTGGCTGGAGTATGATGACTGGTCGGGTGGAGCAGGGCTCCGTAAGTGGTAAGTGGGAGCTCGACCAGAACCGCATAATCTCAGTAAAGGAGGAGCAGTTCCCCCAGAACAAGGCAGAGAGCGCTTATACCAGAAGAAGGGCATAACAGGCATTTGGGCAGACAAAAATAACGTCTCCTGTGCTTTTATACTTGGATTTATGTTTTTCCCTATCCTTCTGTAAAAAACATTCTTTTACAAAATAAATTTTAATTCCTTTGCAGTTGAAAGGCGGTGTGAATGTAGTTCCTCAGAATTTCACCAGAATCTTTCAGAATACACAAACATGTTTATATTGATAATGAATGTGGGGTTTTTTAGATATTATTGCTCATTCAACCAAAAAGTAGCATAGCTGTTTTCTTTAGATGTTCACCATATTTTTTTTAAATAGCCTATTCTCCAAAAGAAGGTCATGCCTGGTAGAATTCTAGTTGTTGCTCTACAGTCTATGATTCTACGTGTTAAATTTCATGTGCCTTCTTGAAGAAAATTCTTTACTCCTCGCCGCTCCTAGGGAATACCTTAGAAAATATAATAAATCTCTTTTTCATTTATAGAGGAGCAGTATTTGAGAGGCAGCATTCGTTATGGTTAAAAAATCCTCCCATCTGCCATGTGCTAGCTGTGATGGGCACAATTAAGGGACCCCAGAGATAGCCACATGCTAATCCCTAGAACCCATGAATGTTACCTCAGGGGGTACAGGGAGATGTGATTAAGTTAAGGATCTTGAGATGGGGAGATTATTTTAAGTTATCTGGGTGAGCCCGATATAGTCACAAGGGTGCTTATAGACAGGATGAAAGAGGGTCAGTCAGAGACAGAGATGTGACAGGGACACAGGTCACAGTGGTGTGGAGTCACAAGCCGAGGAATGTGGGCGCCCTTTGGAAGCTAGAACAAGCCAAGAAACGGGTTCTCTCCTAGAGCCTCCACAAGAAATGCAGCCCTGCTGATCCATTTTAGACTTCTGGCCTCCGAATTGTAAGAGAATAAATGTGCGTTTTAAACCATTAAGTTTCTAGTAATTTGTTAACAACAGAAGGAAACTAATACATGAACTATGTGACCTTCTATTGCTCTGTCTTCTTATCTGTACAATGGAGGTAATAATAAAAGAAAAGCATTATTTGAGGATTAAATGAGTTAGTTCAAGGAAAAAGCCTGTTAAATACAAAATTTCATATGTGAATGGAACTTAGAGACTAGTGGTTGGAGCTAATGAAAAGTAGACAGTAAAGAATGCATGTATGTATAATTTAAGTCCAAATTTATTAAAATGAACAGGTATATGAGTACAACTGTAACATCAAAGTCACACATACAATCATGGATCTGGAAGGGACCTTAGATTTAGAGGTTAGTTAATCTAATCCATTACCCCATAAGAATCCTGTACTGTATTCCTATGTGGCATTTCTGTGCTACATCCCTATGACCCCTCTGCCATAATCAGTCCAGTGTGGAATAACTTAAATGGTTAGAAATATTTCTCCCACTTATTAAGCCAAACACAGTCACTTCTTTTTGGAACCACATTATGTATGGCTAAACATTTTTATTTTTGAGAGCCTCTTCTGAAATACTGATAATAGTAGTTAGGATCCTTCCTATAACTATAACTACTTGTACCACTTCAGTAGTTTATATGGTTGGCTGAATAAACCACACACACCCCTTTTTTTATTCTGCTGATACAACATAAGTTTCCATTTGCTTTTTTTGTAAATTTGTCACATTGATTCATTGAGCTTCCCATCGAACCAGCTTCAAAGTAATTTAATCTGGGCTAGTCTTAAAACAATTTTTAGTCTTCTTGATTTATATATTTGAACACTTGACTTTTTTAACTCTAAAAGCAAGACTTTATATTTATCCTCATTTTCTGTATTCTTTTAATGCTCATTATCAGTTGCTATCATTTTGTATCCTAAGCTCAGGTTCCTCAAGACCGGATTTTATTCCTTCATGTTATCTAGATATCCAGCTGTTCCCTTTTTTTTTTTCCTTCAAATTTCCATTTCTTTTAAGTTAGTCAGCAAGAAGAAATGATGAATTTACCATCATTTTGGTAAATGCCAGGACTTTTGGTCCCTTGCCCAGGACTTCAGAGTCACTAGACCTGGTTTGTATTTCTTTTGGTAAAGTTATTCATCTCTATAGATTCAGTGAAAGTGATTAGTGGTGTATTTTACACATTATCGAAGCATACTCTCGGTCACTTCTTGGCATAAGCGTTTGAGTGAGGTAGCTTTATAGAAAGCTTCCGCCTCTGACTCATTAACCATCACTGGGCTCTTTCTCTGGATACTGTAGCATGTTGCAAGGATTCTTCAGTCCTTCATACCTGTGAATTCTCATCATCGTTGCATTCATCTTTAAAAACCCTAGATTATCTACTGAGAAGAGCCTCGTTTTTTCATCCTTCTGGTCATTAATTCTCAATACTTCTTATGTTTTACTCACCTCTGAGTCTAATCTTCTAAGTGTCTACCTCACAAACTTTGTTATTGGATACCTTTCCCCTTCCTAATCTTATTCTTACCTCTACTCTCCTTATTCTCTGCTACTTCTCCCTTCCTCCTTCCCTTCCCTTTTCTTTTCTCTCCTGCTCATCACTCTACCCCTACCAAATAACTGTCCAGAAGTCATGCTCTGAATCTCAGAAGTTCCTTATACCTACCCTGTTTCCCCTAAAATAAGACCTAGCCGGACAATCAGCTCTAACGCGTCTTTTGGAGCAAAAATTAATATAAGACCGGGTCTTATGTTATATTACATTATGTAAGACCCGGTCTTATACTATAGTAAAATAAGACCGGATCTTATATTAATTTTTGCTCCAAAAGATGCATTAGAGCTGATTGTCTGGCTAGGTCTTAGTATTTTTGGGGAAACACGCTAGGAGAGCCTTTTTAAAAAAACCTCACTCAGAGAGAATTTGCGCCTACTACTGATATTGTTTACTATGTTTTGTAACCTTTCAGTACACGATAGTTTTAGATATGCACAGGAGGCTATTGAACACATAAAATGGGCCTGTTGCCACATTTGAAATGATACTAGTTTAGATATATTGGGTTAAATAAAATATATTATTAAAATCGGTGTCTTCTGTTTATTTTTTACGAAATGGCTACTAGAAAATTTAAAATGAAATATATGCCTTGCATTATATTTATACTGTTCAGCGGTTTTAGATACTATAAATTAAAAGGAAATGCATAAAGGGATTAACCCAAAGGAAAAGAAAAAAATGAACTATACGTTAAAAAGTAGTAAAATGCATAGCATTCTGTAGCCATTTTGCACATATATGATTGTCCCTGCACATCATCACAGGCCCAGAGAACATGGCTATATAATTTCACAATCTGGTGGAAGTTTACAATAACTGGCTCTGATTTGTCAGGTAAAGTGGAATTATGTTTGGAGTAATCTATATTTGAATGCATAGAAATGTGTAATATATTCCAGAAAGAAATTCCACCAATAGCAGAGGAGTTAAAATGCTAAATTAGCAGTTGAAAAGTTGGCTATCTAGAGTGATTTAGTCCCTGAGTGTTCCAGGAAAGTTAATTTTTATGGTAGCAGCTTTTTAATAAGACTAAGTTATAATTTTTATGTGAGGGTGGTTAATAAATTCATGGGAGGAAAATAAGTCCATCAAAGGGTAGAAATACCAAAATACTCAAAAACACATTTTTTCCTTTAGAAATGTTTCTTAAATATTTGATGTGAAGTATTTCTCTTGAAACCATTATTTTAAAAATAATTCATTTTTTTAAAACCACTATACAAATTCATCTCTTATTCAAGAAACTTTTGTATGTAGTACCTGCAATCTCCGTCTTTGATCATCTATGTTTAAAAATGATGGCAAACATTTCTTACAGGCAGATTCTACAATAAAGTTATAGATAGTGTAAACCTAAAACCTAACCCTGGAAAAACAAACTAATGTTAACCATCATTGTCTGAACATCATGGCAAGATTGTATGCATGAAGTAATGTAACGGTATATATCAAGTTAATCTAAGTGGCTTTCTGAAAAATAGGAAGAAAGAAGTTCTGAATAATCATCTACCAAAAAGACAGTATCAAGCACTGAAAATTATGTAAATCTAATTTCTGCCCTTTAAAAAGTAATAACTAGGCAGACATTTATATCAGCACATGTAAAAGATAAGAGTGTTAACTCAAATTTAATTATTAGTATAAGATTGTCTAATATGTGTTGCTGATGAAAATATTGCTGCCCTATTTTGCTAGGTCTTTACAAAGGAACTATACAGTACAACTGATACCAAGGGATTGGGGTTAAATATATTCCAGATAAGAAAATTTAAATATACAGTTGTTATGTGCCCTCCCTACATGGGGAAATGTTTCTCAATAAGATAATTTTAAGATGATCTGAAATTGACTTCTGTTTCTCCTGTTTGCCACTTGAAATAAAAATATTTTTCTGACTTATATTTAGACAGATTGAAACAGTTTTCCAAAGCAAAACACTACAAAATAATTTTTCAAAAAAAATGCAGATATGTGCTCTTCATTTTCTCAACCGTAAACTCTTTCCTTCTTACTTTTCTGAAATAATAAATATCCTCATATCTCCTTCTCAAACTGAACAAAATAAAGTAAGTAAAAGTATAAGAAAGTTAAAACCAATAGCAATCATGATAGTACACTAGCCCATTGTATTAACTTTATAATAAAAAAATGGTTAAATAAATTAAGTGAATGCTCAACTGATTTGGATTTTTTTAAAGCTAATATTATGCTCAGGAAAGGAGCAAACTGGTTTTTCAGGCATTATATCTCAATATCTCTCTTTATAGTCTTTTAGATATAATATTTTCCAAAACTAGTACATTTTCTTTATGTCTGAAACACCGCTTAGCTGAACTGTGAACCCTCAATGTCTGTCTTAAAATTGGCTGTACAAGAATCAAAGACTGTTCAATTTTAACAACTAAATAATTAAATAAACTAGCTATATTATTTAAATAGATTATTTAACTTACTGCGCATTTCTCAGTATATAAAGATCTATGGTAATATATCCATTGAGTCCAAGCTGAATCAACAAAATATTGCTACTGTTATTATGTTCAGAAAGATTATTGGGAAAAGTATTAATCTAAGATCAAGATGGAAATATTTAAAATTTTACCGTTAGTTTATAGCTATGTACATGATACCCCCAGTCACACATAAAGCTAATACATCAAATTACAAGCTCTGCTACATTGTGATCCAGTAAACGCCTTTTCTCTATTTAATATTCTTTCCATTCTTATTGCTACCACTTACTTTTCCCTCACTATCCTCCTACAGGCCCTGTAGCTAATCCCCAATGTTTCTATATCTTAATTCATTCAGTTACCAGGTTAAGTTCAGCTTTAATTAGCTTACTCCCCTGCTTAAAAAAAAAAAAAAAAGAAAGAAAAAAACTCCCAGTCCCCATGCCTTGCAAACTAATATTCAGCTCTGCAACCTAACATTCAAGAGGCTTTAAAATATAGACCACATTTTCTTTTATTGCTATTCATTGTCCCCCGTTCCACTTTACCTTCCCAACATATACTGTAAATTTGACATCAGTCACTTTTCCCCAGATATACCTTTCATTTTCTTGAACTTCTTTGCTCATGTTGATAATTATCTAATATCCAGTCCGTTGCCACATGTTAAAATCCTGCCCAAAAATGCGTGGCCAACTTACATACGACTGACTTCATGAAATCACTTTATGCCATTCCAATTAAAAATACTATCAGCAGGCATAGGTTCTTGTCCTAGCTTGGCCACTGCATAGTTTTAAAATTTTCAGAAAGTTATTTACCTGTTCTGGGTTTGAACTAAATCATGTATAAAATAAGGATATCAAACTAAGTTTTCTTGCCACGCTTGTTCTAAAACTATATTTAGAATCAGTGAGTTTAAGTCAGAGCTTCTTTTAAAAGCAAATAAAACAAATAAATAAAAAACAGGTCTTCACCAGTGGTAACTTCATAGAATCCAAAAAGTCTGTAAAAACTCTATAGGCAAAAAATTGAGTTTATGTTCAAATGTTCAGAGTATTTTCTCCCTAGGGAGAGACTCTAAAGCTGTTCTCATTAGCTCCTTAAAGTGGTCCCTGATCCAAAAATGGTTAGGAAATATCTTTTCCCTGATCTAAATGTTTTATTTACACAGACACATAATAGCATCTCTGTCTCTTTCAGTCTCAACGGTAAATATGAACATAGTGCTTAGCTCTGTTATCTTCTAAAAGTATCCTCAACCACTTTTCCTCAACACGCCTGACAGATAACGTTCACATGGTGATAGGTTTCCATGAACAGCAGCAGTTGTGCGCGACAGCCTGCTAACTGGGTAAGATATTCTGTGGGTTTGGTTCCGTTCTGGTGTGCCAGCTCTAATTACATCAGTTTTTCTCCTATTGGTTCAAGATTCAGTACATGGCACAGTAGTCGTAGCTGTATTATGCTTGGCATATTGTATATAGTGAAAATGTATTGGTTAAATGAATAAATGATGTTATTCAAAGGAGAACCAATAAATGAATGGCATAAAAAAAAGGAATGAGAGTTTGAATGAGAAAGATTATGCCTACAATAATACCCTAATCCGACTTCGCTGAAGTTAAATAACTCTAACCCCGAGTAAAAGATTTAGTGATACTTTTGGGAAAATATAAGAAAAAAATAAGTCAAGCATTTGCAGCTAAACAGGTACATAATTGGTGCTTTCTGAGAAGACCAAAATTCAAAGTTACATCTTTCAGAGACTTTGTAAGCCAAGGACAAAATATTCAAACAATAAAAGGCAGTGCTACACAATAGTCACAGTGAAGACAGGACAGTTCTTACATCATTCAGAAGAGCAGTCACTTGTACTTCTGCGTTAGTCTTTGTTTCCTTAGTTCATACGCTGATATGAAGCAGGGGTCTGCCAGCCCCCAAATAGGTACTGCCCCGAACGCCGGGCCCTCAGTGGGCTGACGCATGGAGGAGCCGCGCATACTGATAGGAGCGAGGCCTGCAGGAAAGTCACTTTCTTTTCACAGATAACAGCATGGTTCCTATAAATCAAAATACTCTTTGTTTATATATTCTCGTAGCTCTAAGATTGCAGGTAGTACATACCAAACAGTTCCTTGAACGAAGAGATCAAATTTGTATATCCTCCCTGTTTTAAAAAAAAAAAAAAAAAAAAAAAAAAAGGAAAAGACAGAACAAGTGAGAAATGAAAAACTAAATGGTGTGCAAATTGAATTAGTTTAGTTGAATTCCCCTCACAAGAGGCACAGTTAGGATTTCTAGCTGTGAAGTTGTGGCAGTACTGTCGTATTTCTCAGTTGTCCACTTTTTTGTTCTTAGTCTTTTCTATAGGTGACCTGTCCATATTCTAGAATTAAGAATTTTTCATATTTTAAAAAGATGTGATTTAGCAGTTTCTTATAAAGTTAAATATACATGTACCATACAACTCCTGGATAAGCAAATGCAGGTGCATTCATATAATGGAATACTACTTAACAATTAAAAGAACAAATGCGATTATGTCCAGCAACGTGGATGCATCTTAGAAGCATTTGTACTAAGTAGAAGAAGCCATACTCAGGGGCGGCCCGGTGGCTCAGGTGGTTAGAGCTCCGTGCTCCTAACTCCAAAGGCTGCCGGTTCGATTCCCACATGGGCCAGTGGGCTCTCAACCACAAGGTTGCCAATTCAATTCCTCGACTCCCGCAAGGGATGGTGGGCTGTGCCCCCTGCAACTAAGATTGAACACGGCACCTTGAGCTGAGCTGCCGCTGAGCTCCCGGATGGCTCAGTTGGTTGGAGTGCATCCTCTCAACCACAAGGTTGCCGGTTCGACTCCCGCAAGGGATGGTGACTGACCTGGAGATGAGCTGCACCCTCCACAACTAAGACTGAAAGGACAACTTGAAGCTGAACGGCACCCTCCACAACTAAGATTGAAAGGACAACAACTTGACTTGGAAAAAAGGCCTGGAAATACAGTGTTCCCCAATAAAGTCCTGTTCCCCTTCCCCAATAAAATCTTTAAAAAAATAAAATAAAAGAAGAAGCCATACTCAAAAGTTAACACATTCTATGATTCTGTTTATATGACAGTCTATACAAAGTAAAACTAGGGACATCAGATCAGTGGTTGCCATGGAATGGGGTTGGGATAGGTGGTTGATCATAGAGGGGTCTGGCCGGAGGAACCTTTTAAGGTGATGGAAATGTTTTGTGTCTTGAGGTAGTAGCCGCACAGCTGTATAAGTTGGTTAAAATTCTCAGAACCACACATCTGAAAAGGGTAAATTTTATTGTATGTAAATTATACTTCAATAAGTAAATAAAATAAGAAAAGACACAGTACATCTACTATACCTTATAAAACATCCCTGTGGAGTCTGGGGCTGTACCCTAGATCAAAGGTTAACATTTTTGCAGTGAAGTATATGGACAGCTAGTACACTAAGTGGGCTGAGTTTTGCTGCCTCATGATTTTTTAGAGCTTTTTGGATTTTGGATTTGCAAATAAATTATGGATTGATGACTAGAAAAGCGACTTTTTGTATAGAACAAACAATATAAAACTATTCGCCTGTTTTTGACCAAAATGGGTTTTGGTTTTTCATGCCACTCTTTTTGGAATAAACATTGTGATAGTAAAAAATTATTGTCCCACTTCTTCCTGGCCAGCCGTTATCACAGATAGTTGATGGCTTAAGTAATGGTGGGCATTCCAAGCACTGAGACTCATTCCCTGCTGTCACAGTCTACCATGCTTAGAATGACAGCTCCCTCCTCCTGCCTTTCTTCATTCCCTGTTGTCTTTTCTTTTTTTTTTTTTTTAATCAAAAGGACTTTTCCTCTGCAGCATAATCTAAAAGGTCGTTTTCTTTTAAAGTACAGGCACACACTGCAGAATGACTCATTGGTTAACAGTGCCCTATAGGAACAGCTCTCTTGGCTTTTATTTAATACCCAACTTTAAAAAATGTGTGTCTCTTGTAATACTGCTTTTTTTGGCCAGTGTGTATTTATATTTATGTCCCAAATTTTAAAACTTACATTTTAACAAAATGAAATTTGTAGCAAAAAGTCTTGAGTCACATTTCAAATACAATTGACAAAATGTTAGAAACAGGTATAAATGATTTTGAAACCCTGACAAGTGTCCGTAAATGGGATGTGTGTCGTAGATGTTGCTGGGGATAAGCAGTCGTGTTATTGCATGCCAGGAAAATGGGTAACAATCGTAGTATTTATTGATTGAGTTATATCTTTTTTGCAAAGCCTTTGTTGTGTTTGAATGTTATATTGTGGTTTTCAAATGTTTTTAGGACATTGGTTTAGGTTTTCATATTAGGTTTTCATGTAATGTATTATAATTTCTTATCGTTAAATATTATGATATAGTATAATAGTTATATTTGGGGGTCTTTTTTTTTTTTAATTGATTTTCAGCTGCCCTACAGTAAGGGGACATCTCCATTTTCCTAAAGAATTGGAAAATTCTCCGTAAATGATAATCTTGGTTTATGTCGAGCTTCATAGTTAGGTGAATTTTTTTGCTTTAGGAAAAAAATCTAACCAACAAAGTAGAAATATCTTTAATAAAGATCAGAATTATGTAAAAACACCACTTTCTTCTGAAAGAACATTTAGCTTCTAGAGTGTTACCAAAATTTTAGAATTGTTAACTAAGTAAATAGTGCAGGTTGGCTAAAATTGCTTTACTGCTTACTCTGTAATTCCCAGGTATGACTTTTTATAATAGTTTAGTAGAGATTTTTTCCCCCAGATAATTTCATGTTTTTCCTTAAAGTCTGTTTATAGCAACATTAAATTGTCTTAGAAAAAGATCTGAGCAATATTGAGGCTCAAATGCAGGATGAGAATTTTAGAACAAACTTTAGAGATCGTTTAACCCTTCACCCCATTTTCCGAATGACAATGAAATGGAAGCTCCCTGGAAGGCACGCAAGTCAATTGATGGCAGAGCTAGGACTCACGCCAGCTGTTACCCTACAGTCCAGTGCTTGCCCCTGTGTTTCATGCTGATGAAGAAGTTGTTCTGTATTCAGTAGGGGGAAAAAAAGGTTATGGTTTTGGCAGTATAACTTTTACAGTAAGAACAATATGGAAAATAGTTTGTTAGAGTAAAAGATGACTTATTAAGTCATCATTAAAAACACTCTAGCATGCTCCAAAAGCAGTTTCAGCTGTTCTGTGTACCATTCTCTCTGCCTGTCCGGTGTGTGAGGCACGAGCCACGTGTGCCTATTGGAAACCTGAAATAAGCTAGTGCAACTGAGGAACAGAATTTTCAGTTGTTATATTTTTTATAATTCATTTAAAAGTGAGTAGCCATGATGTGAGAGGGGTGGATTCTGTATTGGACAGCGCGCCTTAGAGGTTATGGTGGTGTTAGAACACAGGTGATGTTTAATGTTAGCTAACATGGGCTAATTGTTATGAAAAGGTAAAAGTTGTAGGAGGCAAAAGAAGGAAAGGATCTCCACCAGGAAAATACTCTGTTCAAGCCTAGAATTTGAAAGCCCCTGATTATTCCGTGGTTAGAATGAATGTGGAGTGTTTAGTTTGACCATAATTTTGGACTTAACTAATGACATGGACTTTGAAACAAGTACCAAAATGAGTAGGAAGAGTGATAGGATTCAGAAGTGGGCGGGGGGAAGCATTGAGAATTCCAGTAACTCTTATTTCCCCCCAATTATCCTGAAAATATTCATGAAATATTTCAGAGAGAAAAAATAATTCAAGAATTCCTGGGCTCATTGTTTATATATAGTAGAATATCAGTTAGACTGAAAATTGTTCTTGGTGAAAGACCTAGCCTTAAACTTCTTGAGACCAGATTGTTTTCTGGTGCTTTAGTGAAGTTCCTGTCACAACTACATAGGTTGTTCTAAATTTTCAAATCTATTAGTGAAAAATACATGGAATATAGCACCTAAATGAATACTTTATTCCACTTATAGGTTGTCAGTTTAGTTATACGAATCAGTTCATCTCTTGTATTTGCTGGTACCTTGATGAACAAATATCTCTATGAGAATTACCAACTCATGGTGCTACTCAACACTTGGCAACATACGGGCCCCTAAACCTGGTAACTGAGATTCTTGATTGAAGCCTATGTATAGCTCTTCCCTTGAAATAACTAAAGCCTGAGGAATTAAAGCATGCTATAGGAAATGCAAAATGCTCTGATCATTTGAATAGACCCAGATGGATTTGGTTTGTTTGTGTGCACAGTGTTTACAATCTCATATGAAAGCTCCAGTGCTTTAAAATAGTTCTGATGGAAATATTTGGCTTATATCATTTAAATACGTTTAACCTGTTTAAAGCTAGTTGTCATTGTTTTAAAAATTGTTGTATTGCTATTATTGTTTTTTGTCACTCTTTTGTTTACATTGCTTTTACAAAACCTCAGATTTGATTAGTTTGTGTTCAAATATTAGCCTTGTTCAGGGCCTGACAGAGAGTGAATAATACTCATGAAACCTTAGACAATTCATTTCACTGCCTTAGCGTCAGTTTCATTAAATGAATATGTTGCAGATGGTCCCTTAGGACAGTGATTCTGAAATTGGGGGTGAGGTGACAGAAGAAAGGTGACTCTCAAATCGTATTCCCTCTCATGGCATGTAGCCAGAGATGTTACTGATAGGCGTGTGTGATGCATGGTTTTAAAGTCGAGAAAAGGAAGGTCATAATTCTTTTTTAGCTTCTTATTACTTTAAGAATTTGTGATTCCCCATTCATAATCTTTCCTTGCTATTCCATCTGAACAAAACCAAATGAACTCATTTTTACAAAACTATTGTGATCCTGTCAATTGGTAAGCAAAGGCCCCTCAAAATGTTAAAATTGAAATAAGTCAATCATGACTTCTTTTTATTGATATAGGTGTTCTTCATTTTTACTCAAAAAGTAATTTTGTGTTCTATCTCATAGAAATACAAACGGAAGTTTTTTAACCTTTATTTTTAACCTTTCTTATAACATACCTCTTTAACACATTAACTCATACTCTGTGTGTGTGTGTGTGTGTGTGTGTGTGTATGGGTGTATGTGTTTATTTATCTTTACATGTATCCTATCATTACTTACTTTACTAATAAAAACAATTAAGACTTTGGAAAGTAAACTTTAGGCTTGCTTTTTTTTTTTTAATCCCACTTATTTTATTCTAATCAAAGAAAAATATTTTAAGCCATCCATTTTCTCCATTCCTAACTGCTATTATCTTGACTATAATTGCCTAGTTTCCTTTCTGGCTGATCTATTGCTAGCCTTTATGTGGATGTTATTAAAGAATATAAATGCTCCATAGAGTACCATAGTCTCAGCCAGAATATTCTCAGATTCTCAGCTCAAATGAAACAGAACCAGTGGTTTGACGGTTAAGTGAGTAGTTCAGATTTGTTGTCAGAGTGTGTAAGGGACTCTAAATTCATTATGTTAGTTGTTCCTGCGATGCAGCGTTTGAAAAATAGCTTCGACTGTTTATGGATTGTGGTCCTTGGGCACCAGATAGTGGAAGTTGGAATGTATTGCAGAAAAGCTGACTAAAGTACCAGGGTCTCTAACAGTAAGAGTGGAAAGCCATTTGTAATACCTGTGTCAGACTCTGTCAGATGCACTTAATTGTTTCCTTTTGAAAGCTTTGGTTTATTATCAGCTGATCCATGAGGGAAAAACAGTTTTGCAAAAATGTGTCTTTTGGAGAAAACATCAGTAAGCTGCTATACTTTATGTAGGTAGACTGATTTGAACTTTGAAAATCCCAAATAGTTTGCAATTTCATTACCTTGCTTTTTGGAGTCGTGTTTCACTATGACTTAGATTTCAATAGTAGCTACTTTCGGTTCCCAATTTTATTGTGTTTTTACTGTATATCAGGGAATTTATACTTCAAAATATAAGCTATGTCAGAATTCGTTGTCCCACTCCACCCTCCCCCTTTGCCTTGAGCCACTTTCTTTCCCAACAAAAGTTCACCAGAGTAGAGCATGAAAATATTTTACATAATCACAAAACTTACAGATTAAATATACTTTGTACTCCCTTTGTTAAAATATTTCAATATTTCCTCATTGTTTTCAAAATAATGTTCAGATTTCTTAGAGAGCCATTCATGATCTTTCTAATTCTCGGCCTCACCCTTACCAATTCCCCTGCAGTGTCCTTTGCTTCAGGTTTACAGAGCTACCATTTCCCTTCTCATTCCTTTTGCTTTGTTGCTTCCTTTCTCCCACCCTTCTTCAAAACTGCAGTTTCCCCTCTTCCAGGAAGCCTTCCTTGACTATAATTACCCTGCCTCTTATTAATCCCATTTAGACTAGACTTTAAGCTCTTTATAGCATTTCATAAGATTCTTTTTATGCTCTACTGTAATCATTTTTTTGTTTGTCGGTCTCATTTAATAGACTAATATTCCTTGAATTCAGAGATGATAGTGTCTTTTTTGGTTTTGAATCTGGCATATAGACCTTTCAAATAAATATTCATTGACTGATTGAATGAATGACTTTTATAGATAATTACATAATTTGACTCTGTTCTTGATATGTAAGGCATTTGAGAGTATGGCTTATGCCATTTTCCTCAGAGGAGCTTTTTAAATTTACTCACTAACTTCCATATTGGCAACTAAAATGTGTAATAAAGATAGGTCTTTGGCTTTGGGAAGTTAAGAACTTTTATTGGCTAGCGGATATAATAATATAAATCTTAAACGTCTATCAAATAAAGAATCTGGAATATAATATATGGGAAATTGAAAAGACCAACTTTTATGATCGTAAATCATGCATTCTAGCTTCTCCATGTATATTGTTGAACCTGTGACTCTATTGGTATATAAAATTCCCTTAGGAGAGAATAGATACTTAACAACTTTTCCTTATTTGAGAAGAACTTTTTAGATTTTAGATTTTAGTGTAATCTTAATCAGAGAAGCAAGACAAAGTGTAAACTAAAAGAATATTTGCTAATGATGGGTTATAGAACTTAAACGTGGTCTTGAGATGTCTTTATAGTATTTACATCAATATTCTGCATTCTGTAGTAAAACAGAAACAAATTGCAAAGAAATCCGTATTTATAAGTAAGATTTTATTTTAAGAAATAATTTATTTCTTAATAGAATTAAAACATTTCCATTTAATCGAAATTTTTATTTCTTCTTGTATGTGTACTTAATATTTGCTTTCACATAATGATTTTCTTACACATTTTGTGTAATTATTTCTTTAATGATATTGCAAACTGAGTCCATGTGTTATAGCTGAATCATAGTCCTGATTATTCTTTTTATCTACTGAATGAACAAATGCTATTATTATTAAAATTCCTTGTTCTTCAATTGAGCTTGCAAGAGAAACTTGTTTGTTAGATCTTGAATACCCTAAGAAATTTGTATTGAAGGTTTTAAATTATGTACCTCTTTTCAGTCTGTGACATATTTTTAAAAAATAGAATGAAGAAAAATTATTTACATCTCAATAGTTGGATATATGTTCATTCTCAGAGACCCCAGCCTCCTTTTTAAAAATATTTTTGAGATTTATTGTTTGTTAAAATTTGGTGCTGAATTTGTATAAAGTATAAAGATTATAGCACATTACAATATTATTGTCATTTAAGAATATATTCAGTGTTTTGGTTTTGGAGTGCTGCCTCCAAGAGGTTCATAGCATTTGGTACATAGTTCACGTATTTCTAGTCTACAGACCTACACTTTCAAGGCAAAGGCTTCATGAGTCTGATTTTTTTTTTCTGCTGCTATAAAGCTCAGCAATGGTAATTAATTTTTTTTTAACTTTCCCTGTCATTACAAATAAAACTGAGTTTTTATGAAGACAAGTAATTTGTACCTTTAAAGAGCCACATTATTTTGCTTTTGTCTCAGAGTGTATTATGCTTCACAAGTATACTGTGACAGGCTGAATAGAAAAGGGGGGAGGGGACATTGTCTTCAGCTGGCATGCTGTTATCAGGGGGAATGTGTTTCTGGACACGAGATTTAGCATTCATTGGTTGTCTGAAGAAAGCTATTTCATCTGAGGATTGGACAAGAAGCTGCGTCAATTTGCTGCCCGTCTCCAAGGCACTGGTGATGCTGCCTTCACAAGCTGGCTAACGTCACGGCTCCATCACCCAGCGGGGTGTGGACTCTCTTTTTCTGTTCTTCTCTGTTTAATTCTGTATTTGCTGCCTACTGCATTTCTTAATCTGTCTTCTGCCAAATGCTAACAGCATGATATTTTGCAATCATCTAGGTGAATACAAGAAAGACGAACTCCTAGAAGCTGCTAGGTAAGTGATTCCATTCATTTTAAGTGACTATAATGCATTTAAGGGAGGAAAGGGGGAGGGCAGGTGGAGGACTATAAAAATTATAGCATGTTATTGTCTTGCTTGGATTTTATGCAATAATGCAGATAAGACCCTATACTAAATCTTTGTGTACTTTATTATACGTGATTAGTGTATTAAATGAGACAGTCTTTCAATCTGATGGTGATTATAAGGTTAATTTTATTTGGAACATTTCTTAAGGTACCTGTAAACCTTAGTTGCCCAGCTTTTCCAAAGATATTCTTGGAGTATTTAAATACCTATATCTTCGTTTTTCTCTGAAAATTTTCCTAATTGTCATAAGCTTGAATGAGGGGCATAAACTAAATGTTAAAATTCTCATCCATTTTCTTTTGTTCTTGGTCATTTATAATTTAATTGATTAGCTTTTTACAGCATTTTGTATGTATTTTTAACTCCAGTGGTTTAGATCCCTTATCAGAATAAAGTTTGTTTGTCATTAGGAAGGTGACTTTATGCAGATAAATAAAACAAATAAAAATGTGGAAAGCTGTATTTTCTAAGTTGTACCACTGTATGATGATTAACAGGAATTAATTAGGAATACATTAATTGAATATAGTAAAAGAGAACCATATGAAGAAAGCAAAGCAAACCCATATTATTTTCCACTCTCTTGTGAAAAATACCCACAAATATTCATAAGAAGTTCTACAATTTTATAAGAATTGACTTACTACCTTTTTATAGGAGTGGTAATGAAGAAAAACTAATGGCTTTACTGACTCCTCTCAATGTGAATTGCCATGCAAGTGACGGGCGAAAGGTAAGTTATTTAAAACATAATATTCCCCTTCAGTAATTTTTGTTTTGCTTTACAGTTAAAATGTTTGTAGTTGGTATGTGTGTGTGTACGAACATATATAGCTGTATTTTTACTGGCATCTTTTCACTGTAAAATGAAATGCTGTTATATCTGTTATTGGTAGTTGTGACATACGTAGTCATAGAGCTGGTGAAGCATAGATCTTTAGCCTTTTCTCTTTAAATGTCAGACACTGAAAGTTGTTTATTAAACAGAACTGCAGCTTTGTAGGCAATTAAAATTATAACAACATTATTTTCTGTGTATGATAATTGAAATTGGAAATATTGATGTCCTATTGACTATCTTTGTTAGGATATATGCATTTTTTATTTCTTATTTGGCTGAGGAACATTTGTTTGCTAGATACCAACACTTTTTTTATTTAAAGCTGAGAAAATGTTGCTAATGATTTTTTAGAGCTATGTAACGGACCTGCTTTTTTGTTTATTATTTTTTTATTAGCTAAGTTTTTGATCATTGGTATATTGAGAAAATAGATTAAAGCAGAGAGAAATATTCTGCATTAATATGCAATTGTCATAAATGTAAGGTAATGTATAAAATGTACAACTGGTATCTCATTATCTGCTTCGTATTCTTGCTGAATGGAGATTGAAATATAAGCCTTTCGTAACTGGCTGCAAAGTTTAATAATGATTTACCTGATAGATACTGGAAAACAAAGCACTTTGTACTTTTAAGTCTATTATAAATGCCAGTTAATTTTTTAATGTTAAAAGATGGCTTTTATATTTTACTCCTATATTTTAAAAACAATATTTTTTGTTACACTGCAAATGAGGAAAATCATCTTGTGCCTAATATTTAAAGAATTAGTTTCTTTGAAATTATTTATGCTGAAAATATGTTATGAAAAATATCAGGATAGATGGTACCCCTTAGAAATAATAAACTATTTTGCCTTTAAAATTATTTTTCTAAGTGATCATTTCATAGATCAAAATTATTCAGTTTTCCTTGACTACTTCCACACTTTTTTTCCCCATTCTAATGAAACCCATATAATAGTGGCAAGGAATTGAATCCCTCAGAGTATATGTTATTTGTTATTGTAGATGTCTTTCATATTATTTCACATGGCCTAATGAGTGTTCAGTTTCTCTGGATAATTTCAGGAGAGACTTCTACTTTCATGGAAGGTAAAATCATATATATGTGTGTATATGTATATGTGTGTGTGTGTGTGTGCGCGTGTGTGTGTATACATATCAAAGATTTACTCAGTATTACTACGACTTTTTAAAGATGTTTCTAAATGATAACTTCTCATTTTTCCTTTAATTTTGAAGTTAGTTTGAGGATTTTAATTCTTGAGATACTTTAAGCTCCAGATTTTGTTTGGATCCTCTGTGTAGATAAAGTGACTTTTATCACGGTGCAGAAAAGGGCCTTCTTATCTATGGTAGGTAAGTGCAGCTATAGCTTTAGACAGAGTTCTTTTTGGAACCCAGCGTACTTCAGTTTTCCGTAGCCATTTTAATACTGCAGGATTTATGTGAGATTACTGTAGCAAGAATCAATTTACGTCTTAGCCTTTCTCCGATGCTTACCCTTATATTTTTACAGCCCGTTTCTAGCTCAGTAAATCATAATAATTAAGGAACATAAACACTAATAATTAACAAATTACTTCTTCTCCCTGCCTTACCCCCTACACAAATATGGACAACTCCTTTATTTTTCCTTCTCCCCAAAGGAGAATATACTTCCTTCGTTCCTTTAGCTGGAACCAATGTATTCCTCATCCAAATTCCTATGGCTCCTTTTCTGTATTACTCTATGGCATTTACCAGAGTTCTTGCATTGTAGTTATTCATACATGACTGTTTCTTCTACTAATCTATTAGCTTTCTTTTGTATTTTGCACTAGACCAAGCTGGGCACTTTGCATGTAGCAGAACTTAAGATATGAATATGCTCTCTGATAAACAGTTTTATCCTCTGAGTGAAAAAAAATCATCTGTACTCTTTGCCATTTAAATAATTAACTCAGAAGTATGTGAATGGGGTGGGATTTTGTATTTTCTGTTATTATATATTATTACTAGTATTATTTTATTCATTTACTTTTGAGCAATTATCCCATGAGGGAGACTTACATTTTAATGTGTAGAACATTTTTAAGAACACGTTTCAAATATTATTATACTGAAGGGTTCATAATATAAATAATGTAATAATTTTGCAAAAAGTAGTCTTATTTTTAGATTATCAATTTTCTCAAATTAGATAGGAAAATTAAACTAAAGCATTTATTAGGTTTTAATGCTATTCCTGCATATAACATAAACAAATCATTTAAAATTGTCCATCGATATGCAAAATGCAAATAAAATTTCATAATTAAAATTGAATGTTTATATTTAAACATTACCCTTGTTTATGGCACAGAGAAATTCTTATTAAATATACCAGTTGCAGTAAAGCCACAAAGCAATAAATATTCTGGGCACTAATGGAGATTAGGATAACATTAGTTATAACATTATCCTTTGTTTTCTTGCTATTGATATCAAGAAAATGTGTAAGCAAATCTTGCTGCTAAATTATAAGTCTGTCTTATATATTTAGTACTTTTTCAAGCCATTTGCATGTATTTATCCAGAATTAGGAATTCAGATTGTATATTGACAAGAGGATAAAGACACTTTACATATATAGTAAGTTTGTTGGGTATAAGAAGTTTTATTTTTTGAATTTCCATTATAGAACACAGTACAGAATCAAATTCATTTTTAGAGGATTTCTATATGACTGTATTAATGCTTAACTAAATTCTTGCCTGTCTCTGTTTTTACTACAGTTTCTGCTTTGTAAATTTAAAAAGCCCATGGAAACGTCAATTTTGTAATGTTTTTAGAAAAGAAATGTTCCTTATACATTAACTAGTAGGTGGAGAATTTGCCTAGATGTGTGTGGGGGTTTTAGACTTCAGCATTCCTTTTTAATGCAATGTGTGGGATTATACAATGACAGTGTAAATTTTAAATAATCTTTTCTATACTGTGACTTGATGATTATTCAATTAGGTAATATGTAAGTGGTTAATACAGAGGTTGCCAAAAAAAGTATCACATTTTAAAAAAGGAAAAAAAACTGTATTAAAATTGTAATACTCAATATATACCAATAACAAAAAATGAATACAAGTCATGTATATACTCGTACATTTTTTTGGCACCCCCGGTATTCTTATTTCCAACAGACATATGTTTTCTTAACCTGTAGAATTCTGAAAATAATGGAAGTACCAATAAGGTTTTAAGTAATTTATATTTTTATATTATGCTTTTATTTCACATGTAAATCAAAGTGGAGTTTATTCCAGAAATTTCCAGTTGTTTTTATTTCCCCCTGTAAAACAAAGAGAGGAAATTTTTCTGTAATATTTTGAATTTCTATGAAATTCTATGTTTATAGAATTATATGCGTCTTCTAATGATGGCCACTTTAAAACCATAGGAGCATAGATATAATTTATTCTTCTTTTCTCCTGTCCATTATGATTAGGCATAATATTCCACAATTATTTTGAATTGCAATGAAGTACAACCAGATCCTGAAAACAGATTGTTTCCTTTCTAGAATTCCTAATTCCTATATTTTCAAATTTGGATTTGTTGTCTTTTAATCTCCCTTTACAATATTTGCTATCAAGATCACATGTTTTATTAGCAATTATACAAATATTCTGGCCTTGTTTAATATGTAAATTTAAGGTGGTGATGGCCTCTTGTTTTTCCTTATTAGTTTTCATAAGGATACCTTTTTACAATAAAAGGAAATATTTAAATACATCTTAAATTATTTCAATACTCACCTCTCTTCAGAGTTCAGTTTGGTCCCTCTTGTGTTATTTCCCTTTCCTGGCTGCCTTTATCTTCTTTCAAAATAAATGTCCTAAATTTATCACCTCCTTGTAGTAAGGAATAAGTCGGAGTTGGGCCTTCCTGTACCTATTCTTAAGTAGAAATACTATGTATCTTTGCAGTGCCTACTGTTACTCTGAGTGTATGTCACCAGATATTGAAAGTAACTAGTATTTGGTTGGTACTTTATTTTTATAAAGTATTCAGTGCAATTTCTGGTATTTCAGATTTATTTTTGCTCCTTTCATTCATTCAACCAACACTCAATACTTACCATGTATAGGTCACTGTGTTAGGTGTTATGGGAGATAAATATGCGTTTAGTAGTATTGGTTTACAAGGAGCTCAAAAATTGATAGAATGATTAAGGCATTAACAATATATTGAAGCTAACACTGAAAAACGTATGATTCCTTTTGCTGTGATACAGTTGTAAAGTGCAGCTGTAGGGGGGGATTGGTTTTTCTGGCCCTTTTACTTTTAAAGCACTAGTGTTTAGACATGTGTGCCATTCTGTAAGAAACCAGAAATTTAGATTAACAAGCAATTTAAATTCAGGAAGATTAACTGAAGGGTTTCTTTAAATGTCATATTTCTACTGTGTAAATGTTCACTTCATGAAATAGTTAATAATGAATAAGACTCTAGAAACAGGTGTTTAAAAACTAATTTTTTCAGTAGAGCTCAATCAGATAGAAAGTAGAATTTAGTACCATCCCCTGAAGATACCATAAAAAAAATGTGTGATGTCATTGAAAGAGCAGATAGGCTCTGCTTGGGTTCAGTTCTCTGCTCTTTCATTTTCTGAGTGTGTGACGGTGGCTGTACAGTTTCCAGTGTACTCACTCATATAGGGGAATAATCATCCCATTCCAAGGCATTTGAGAGGAGTCAGTGAAATAGTGTGATTAATATATACAGTTTGTGGCACATAGTATAACCTCACTAAGTTAGATCCCTACTCCTTCAATACATGATTGAACATATTTAGAATGGGCACATACATACTTTTGAGTATTCCAACATTCCTCACTTAAATTGTCTTTATTATACAGGCTCAGTCCCGGGTGGAATTTGGGTAAAATGTAGGTTACCAGGTAATCTACAAAGCATCCAAACGAATTAATTCTTTTGGAGCTTGGCCTTTGCCCCCTCACTGCCCAACATCACACTGAATAAATAAATTTGTTTAAATTTGCAGCTTATAAATTCAGAAATGTGTTATTGAGCTATATGTACTACACACACACACACACACACACAGAGCTATCAATTTTTAAGAACATATTTATTAAAAAATAATATCTGACTGAAAATAATGCCACAGTATTCATTTGAATTTCATAAAGCACATCCATGAAGCACAAAGACTGTATAGAATTAATGCAGTTTTTTGGTATTTATATGTAAATTTTAGGGTTATATACACTTGTCGTATTCTAATGCAGTATTCTTGGTTAACAGCATCCCCCACCCCCTTCAGTGTAAGTCTTCTTTGAATGTCATGTTTGACCAGCATTTTAACAATTCCTATATGGTAGATTGTTACTTTGAAGCTCCCCCAATTAACTGTGCCTCTCATTATTTATGCCCTTGTCTAGTCCTCTCCCACAGGTTGTGAGCTAAGCCCAGGACTGCTTTGATAAATAAAATAAAGCGGTAGTGCTGCTGTGCCATTTCCAGGACTAGCCCCTGAATTGGCCTGGCAGCTGCCAGTTTCTTGCTTTTGGAATTCTCTCTCTTGGAACCCTGCTGTCATGCCATGAGGCAGCCCAGGCGGACATGTGGAGAAGTCCATGTGGAGAACTGAGGCCGCTAGCTGCAGACCCGCCTTAGCTCAGCTAAGCCTCTGCATGACGTTAACCATCTAGGCTTCTCAGAGACTGTATCCTCTGCTGAGCTCTCAGTCCCGTCTCCAGCAGACAGCAGTCATCCTAGCACCCTGGCATACAGAGCAGGAGAACCACCCAGGTAACCCACCATTTGGGGGTGGTTTGTTATCTAGTAATAGGTGACTGAAACACCCCTACTCTAAGAAAATATAATTCAGTACTTATCATCTATTGGGCAAGAAAGCTTGAATCTTTTCTCAGCTGGATTACTGAAAATGATTCTTTCATAGCTGCTTAGAAGAATAAGTGAAGATTTTAAAATAAATCCCAAATATATTATTTGTTCAATTATTTCTGAATTGATATCTTATAATTTAAGATTCTTTTCCCCTCAGAATACAAAAAATAATTTTACATGCATATTTTGGGATCATGGTGTTATGGGGAAAAGCAGAAACTTGAAGGTGGAAGACCACGTTTTAAGTTAACAGTGTTACTTAACTATGTAATCATGGCAAGTTTTATTATATCTCTGTTTTCAGTTTTTTAGCCTAAAAAATGAAGGCTTTGGCCCACATGAGTTCTACGACACGTTTCGACTTTAACATTTTAAGACTAACATATTTTGTAGTTTTATCAGAGTTAGTAGTAATTGGATTGTATAAAAGTCCATAGAGTCACGTTAGGTAAAACATTCCAGGTATCTGGAATAAAGTTTATATAGAACCTTTTTCCTCTTTAAGAAAGTCTTAGCATTATCTGGGCACACGCCTGACTCCCTGTGACCTTTAGTGGCCTTTATCATCCTATACCCTTGCCAAATCTTGGTAGATAAAAGATCATACCATTTTTTAATTTCCAACTTTTATGGCTCATAGTTCAGATGTCACTTGGGATTACAAGAAGGTCAAAATGCAGTACGTCTGCTTTAGGGAACTCTTCAAGTACTTTAAGTTTAATTATATATCTAATCAAGTCACATCTTTAAAGTGTATCTTGCTGAGTGATGCATGTCTTACTATAATGCAAAAATCCCTTCAAGCAAGTTTTCTTGCCTACTTATATTCAGATATATTGTATAAAATCTTTATGCTTGTGTATATTCATTTTGTAACAATAAGGGCTTGAAAATGTCTTTTTTGTTTTTCATTAGGGAATCACTTCTGCTAAAACAGTCTCTATTTTGTCAAGCATGACATTTCGACTGGTGAGAGTAATTATCATTAGTACCTGTGCCAACTGTGTTCTCTTTGAGAAGAGAATTTTTAGTAGACAGAGACGACAGTGTTAAAAAGTAGGTGGTAAAACTTAGGAATTCATTTTAGCTCTGCTTAGCCACCCGCCTCCTAACTGTAGTTTCTCCTACACTCGTACCCAAAATGCACAAGTTCCCTGCAGTGTGAGTTTGTAGTTGAGGCATAGAAGAGGAGTCAGTACTACGAGTAAATCATTTTGCTCTGAGTACGATTCACTATTAAAAATTGATTGAGAAACCAAATTACAAAAATGACACTTTCGTATCTCTTTTAAAATGGTACGAATTTACATTTAAAATGCTTTTTTGACCGTACAAGTAAACAAAACTTTATAGGTGGGGTAGATTACAGCTACAGCAGTAGCTTGAAAAATACCCATCTGGCAGAGTGGCAAGGGAATAAATAGGATCAGGAAGAAACACAATAAATAGGATCAGTAGCTTCAGTGGTATTGCTGATGTCCTGGTTCTTCATATTTCTATGTACCAATTATTACATGATACAGAGATTTAAAACTACCCCTATAATGATTATCATTTTATTATGATCCCTCGTGACCTCCTCTAACCCTAATTACCTCCTAGAGGCCCCATCTCCAAATATCATCACATTAAGGGTTAGGCCTTCAACACATGAGTTTGGAGGGTAACATAAACTTTGTCTGTAACACCAGGTTATTTCTGTATCGTCACTTTTTTTTTTAAGAAGTGTAATTGCTCAGGAAGCCTACTTCTTCCCCCCCCCCACGCATATTCATCCATTCACTCATTCAATTAAATTAGAGTTAAAAAGGAAATTTCTAAAAGCATGAAGAATCTTCATAATTTTTTAAAAGAAGACTCTTTCAGTGACTAATGAGAAAACATCTTTCTCTACTAAGAATGGCATCAGTAGTAAAACTTGAAAAACACTGTAAATACCTTGCATAATTTGTTTAAATGCATATTTGGGTAGTCAAATTAGTACATTTGGAAATAGACCAACTCTTACATGTTTCGTTTATTGATTTTCCTTTTGTAAAGACATTTTCTTTTTTTAGTAGTGACATGCTAATACCCTACTCTGAATACCATAAAAATATCATTAAACTAATCTCTTAGTTTCAGAGAGGGTTCAGTAGCTGTTAGAATTGGGCCAGGGAGCTGTGGGCAGAGAACAGAGCTAGAGCTCTCTGCTCCTGTCTACCTCTGGCTGCTGAACTCACATATGCAAACTCAGAAACAACAAGGACTTTATCACTGAAGGAATGTTGAGGTGACAGCATATCTCCAAAGTCCTAGAGCTCTTAACCACATTAAAATTAGCTAAAGGAATTTTTCATTCTCCTAGTTTACATGGTTAAAATGGCTATCTAATGATCTAAGGTAGAATGATTTCCTTATAAATAATCTTTAAATGCCAATCAGTGTAACTTGTTTCCTGTTTCAGAGCAAGTCATCTGTTGAACGTTAGAATCTTGAATATTTAGATTTGAAAACCTAAGATTGTAAATATTAACTATAAAAATGAATTTATGTTTTGGGTAGTGTGAAAACGTTTCTCCTTAAAACTATAAAATATCAGGTTACTATCAGACTAGGAAACCTGGTTTCCATAAAGTGTGCCAGCTGTTTCTCATTAAACAATGTAAAATTAATGTTGCACTTTCTGAGAGTGCTAAGCATATTTTCCCCATCCGAACCCTGTGAGAGGATGCTAGAAACTCATTTTCATGCATACATTTCAATTTTTCTGCTGATTCTGAGGTTGGAAAAGAGAAAGACACATTTCTGGCTGTTGAAGAATCCCTCTAGAGTTCCTCAATGATAATATTAAGTTAAAATTGAATTAAGTTAGCATTCAGAGCTTTGTTCTCACAAAGGTTACCCTATGGATTTCCTGTTCTTTCTTGTCTGTTCATTTTCTTTTTCCCTTTCTGTTCCCAATGCAAACACTTAGGATAAATAGAGTCCTCTATATTTTCACTTTAAAAATAAATTTTTACTATGTAAGGTTGAAGTGTAGAAACTTTGTTTGATAAGATATTTCATAAATTCTACAAATTTTCAAATGCCTCAGGTCCCTTCCTAAAGCTGACTACATATGTTACTTTGGAAGAACGTCCTCTCTGAGGCTGTCAAATATCAATCATTATTCTACTTCTGTTCATGTAATCTAACTAGAATTCATAGACTCTGATTTGGAGGAGGACATGAATGGCAGCTAGTCTAACATCCCAGTTCAGTATTGGAACCTTCACTGTGATAACTCCAGAGCCAGATAACTTTATCATATGGCCCTGCTTGGATACATCTTTTAAAAATGAGATCTCTCTGGTTTGGACCAAACCACATCTGGATTTAGGGCTGAATTTAGGGTTTCACACTTTAAAGGGGGATATTGACTAGTCACAGGGTGACCAGGAAGGAAACAGTTGAAGCAACTGGAGGGGTTGAGTTCAAGAAGAGACCAACTGTCTATCTATTAGCGATACATAGAAAAATCCTGCACTAGGAAAGAGGCAGATAAATTATCTTCTTCAGTTTCAGTATTCTATTATTCGTCCTTGTCCTCCAATACTTATTATTTTAGACAACTCCTATTGTTAAAAAGTTCTACATTTCTAGGGCACTCATCCAGTAGCATGGTCACACTCTCTTGACTGGTAGGTTTTGATGTGTGGTGCCCTATGGAGTACTGAGATAGTCAGAACTACAAGGCCATCCCTGCCCGCCAAGAATAACTCTTCTTGCCTATTTAGCCATGACAGTCCATTTCTGAACGTTCTACCCACAGCCCGAGTACCCAGCTAAAGGGAAAGAAGAAAGGCAAAGTGAGAGTTCTAAAGTCAGACTATCTGGATTTGATCTCTGACTCTGCTATTAACTTGCTCTAACTTCCTGTTCCTCAGTTTCCTCATTTGTTATGTGGAGATGCTAGCTCTGGTAGTAGTTGTGTAAAGTAAACAAATGCATACATATAATGCACTTTAAACAGTACTTGGTACATAGAAAGTACCCAGCAGATTTTGCTATTATTTTCACTCAAATACTTTGCAATACTTTGTGTCTTCTATTTCATTTTAGTCTGAAAATAACTATGTGAGGAAGCCAAGTACTTTTATCACCCAACTACCCCCATTACAAAGATTGTGACTTAAAAACATGAATGCATTAAACACTCTTAGGTTATAGGAGTAGTATCATGCCTATTAATGAATAATCCTAACAAAGTCCAGAGATGAGACCATGGCAGTGGTTATGTGTGGTTAGCTCTAGGCTCTGTGCTTTAGAGAACAGTCGACCAAGAGGCCCAGGACCAGAGGAAAGGACTCATAATGGGAAAGAAAACATTATTATGAGAGGATCTAGTAATGTGTAATCTATAGAAAAAACAAGTTAAAGGAGACATAGTTTGTAAGAAATGTGTGAATAAAATATCTTTTTTAAATTGTATTTGTACTTTGTTTCATCAGTTTTCATTCTTCAGATAGTTTCTCTTTTAACTTCTCTTTATAATAGCCTGAGAGTTGAGTTGAGAAGCTTCAAGGATCCTCTAATCTTCATTATGGTACGACTTAAAATATCCCTTCAAAATACAGGCAGCAGAGAGGAGATATACCGTATTTGGTGTGTATAATGTGTTCCCGTGTATAATGCACATGCACATTTTGGCCCAAACTTTCAGGGAAATGGAATTAATACTACGCATGTATAATGTGCACCCTTATTTTTCCTTCACAAATTTTGGGCAAAAAAGTGTGCATTACACATGGCAAAATACCGTAGTTATTTCCGTGGACTCATGCCCATATTGATTCTTTAGCTTTTAATTTGTTTTGATTCTGATTTAGGTATCAGTGTCTCAAAGAACTTCTTAGCTGTACCTAATAAGCAGATAAATCATGTCTCTGTGCCTGAAAGAACTTTAATAAGCTCTGATTATGTGGTTATTATATTTTCCTAGGAATTTTGTATTAATAGCAGGTAAAGTACTTTATGTGGAGAAGGGAAACACTGATCTATCTTAACCAAATAAGTTTGAAAGAGATGCGTTCTGTTAAGACAGCCAGAAGACAGATGAAACAAACTAAATGTCCATTTATAGGCAACGGGTAAGTAATTACAGTATAGTTATACAATGGAAATACTATACAAAGAATAAGATAGACCTATATGTACTAATATGTTAAGAGGGAAAAAAGCAAATTGCAAAAGAATATAATATCCATCTGTGACAAAAACAACAGCAGAAAGAACTCAGGAAAACATTCATATACATAGAAAAGTATCTCAGATGATACATGTACAACTATAAACAATGATTACCTTTGGGAAAGGGGGTTGTTGGGCTAGAGGGAGAAATAGAGAGAACATTTTACTTTATATTATTCTACAGGGAATATATTATTTTTATAATTTAAAAGAGAATTTTATGGGCTAGGAAATAATGAGTAAATGTAAAGTAATTGATATTGAGACCAATTAAAATTGAAAAAATACATATATAATACCTCGTTTTTGAAACTGTTCTGAAAAAAGCATGTTTTTATATCCACAAAAGTGGATATAAGTGTTAGAATATTTTGTGTAATGATTTTGTGTATGTTTATATATTTTTTATTAAAAATTGGCAGAAAGTTAAGAAAATTACAAAGATGATATCTAGGATTCACAAGTTTAGAGAGGTAGTAGTTGCAGAACTGGTGGTACCTTTAGTCTTATTACTAAAAGTAGACTATCCAGATACAATGTGTCACCTGTAGGAAATGCAATCTATGAAATATTCTCGCCAAAAAAGTTTCATTTCAAGAGGAAAATTAACTTCCAATTTACGTAAAATACAGACAATATAGGGACAAGTTAAACACAAGAAAGGCAACAACTAGCAGAGTTTCTTCAACAAGACAATATTGTGAATAAAGAGGGGGACATGAAGACTGTTCGAGATGTGGGAAGACTGAAAGGCACAGTATCCCAAGTGTTTTGGTCCTGACAAGCAAACCCACTTTAAAGGTTTTGAGACAATCAAGAAATTTGAATGTTGACGTGGACATTAGGTGATAACCAAGGATTTACCACTATTTTGTTAGATCTAATTATAACACTGAGATTTTGAAAGAGAATGCCTATTGTTTTTAGAAGCACCTACAGAAGTAAGTAGGGGTGAAACATTAGTGTCTTGAATTTGCTTCAGAATACTTGAGTTGGGAAAATAAAAGATACAAGGGATAGCAGAAGCTTGTCTTAATAATTAATGATTGTTGAATCTGGGTGGTACATGAGTGTTCAACTACTGAAAAGATCATTAAGTTTTATCTTATGAAACCATTTGTAATTGTAACTGTAGAGCAAGTGTCAGGAGGAAGAATTTGAATAGTATGTTATATTGTTGAGCTTGTATGAAATTGAGACTACGCTTGAGTCTTTTGAAGAAAGAAGTATAGTACCTTTGGTTAGCTCTTGAGCCAACTCTTACTGGTATTCTTCTCCTAATTTGGTAAAGTAATAATGTCTTGCCTTATTCAGAATGCATGTGTAGCCTTGCACATGGTCATACACACAGACACGCACAATTTTCTGACTTAACACTACTCCAGAATCCAACAAACTTATTCCGCATTAAGTCTGTCTAGAGTAAGATGACAAACCACTCCATGGTTTGCATGGGTTTCCTGGGACCAGGAAAGTCCTAGGCAAACCAGTATGACTTGGTCACCCTAGTCTGGAAAACCCCAGAGGATTTGATCTAGGTCAAACTAAGCATTCATTTTAAAGAAAACCAAAATACGCCATCCATCATAAGGTAGGCAGTTTTCTAATGACACACCTTGGCTTCACAGTTGTGGTTTTGTTCTTTTCTACGGAATGCATCAAACATCACACAGGCCCGTGTTGAAATATACGTATAAATCTTTCACACAAATTTAAAACCAAATTCACCCAGCTGGATCATTCGTGTCCTCTGTTCTCTTTGGTAATATAAATCAAAAGCTGCCAATAACATTCATTTTTTTAATACCCTACTATATATGAGGTGCTATGTTAAGTACCTATGAAACAAAATCAAGATATGTTCTCCATTCTCAGTGAGGTCACAGTGGATTAGAGGAGACATACACATAAATAAATAAATGCATTATTTTGTGACAAGTATTAGTAAAAGACTGTGGTGAATAGTTTTAGGACCAGTCTTTGGCAATCTTTTTAAAATTTTTATTACAAAAGTATTGTCTAAAGACAGAACAAGAGAAAAGGAGATAATCATTTTGGTATTTTGGAATCTTATTTTAAAATCTTGTTTAAGGAATACCCCAAACTCTGTACTTTATAAAAATATAATAATAATAATAGTCTTAAGAAAGTAAGAATTTTAAAAACATTTTACACTTCTTAAATGAAAAGTGTTATAGAGGTTGGGATATTCTGTCTATATGGTAATTAACTTCAAAAGCTTTCTCAGCACTATCAGATCACAGAACCCTTTCCTCTATACCCAGCAGTCATTTGTGCGATAGCAATATGTGTTAAAATGTAAATGCTAAAATTCCCTTGGGATTGAATATGTAATAATATATTTAAATCTTGAAAAATAGTTCCTATGATTTCTTTCCTCAGTGGAAAAAAAAAAATCTTAGAAATTAAATTTTTGTATTCTAGGCACATAGTAATACCTAGATCTTCCAAAGCTGACAACTGCATTGCGTGTCCATAAGATTTTTTAATTTTGACAATTAAAAATTTTGTCCACAAGAATATTTTGTCTTCCATTGTTTGGATTTGTTAAGAAGTCATACGTGAAATTAAAATGGGAAAATATTTTGTTACTGGTAGGCCTTTAATTTTTTCAGAAGATAGTTCATTGATTAGTACAGTCTAATTCCCAGTGGTTTTAGCTAATTAATAGTTAATGGCAATTGAGCTATGTGGAATGAACCAAGGGGAGCAGAGTAAAAAATGAGGGCAGAAAGTTGGAGGGTAGTGATGGGAGAGGTTGTTTACTACAGTGTAGACCATTATAAAGACTTTAGTTTTTACTTAGAGTGAGATGAAGAGCCATTGGAAGATTTTGCACAAAGAACTCATGTATTTAACATACTTTTTAACAGAGCCACTCTGCTGCTGTGTTGTGTAGATTCCAAGAAGATCATGCTGGAAGCAAGGAGGCCAAATTGAAGGCTGTTGCAACCAACCATCTGAGAGAGGATAGTGGCTTAGGCCAGGATGGTGACAGTAGATGTGATGAGAAGTGATTGGATTCTGGAGATAATTTAGAGATGGCCAACATAAAGAGTCTGATGCAGTGAGCAGAGAGTGTGAGAGAAAGATGGGCATCAAAAAAGACTCAAAGTTTTTGACCTGGTTAACTACAAGGATGGAGTTGCCATTAACAGCAATAGGGAATTCTGCAGCATAGGTTTTGGGGGAAATAGGAGGAGTTCATTTTGGACGTGCTAACCGTAAAATGTCTTCTGTGTATCCGTACGGTGATGTCAGGTAGGAAGTTAGATTCTGAGAGTCTGAAGTTCAGCCAAGAAGACTGAGCTGGAGACATAATTGAGAAGTTGTCAGTGTATGAATGTTATTTAAAACAACAGGACTGCATGAGCTCATCAAAGGAATGAGTATAGATAATGAAGAAAAGAGGTCTAAAGACACATTCCTGGAATGCACCAATATCAAGAAAATGAGGAAAAACCAGAAAAGAAGACCACGGCGTGACCAGTGAGGTAGGTATCTAGCTGTCCTAGATACCAAGGGGAGACACGTTTCAAGAAGGAAGAAGTGATCAGCTATGTCAAATAATGCTGATAGGTGAAGTAAGGTGAGGACTGATAAATGGCCATTAAGAACTTCTAAGTGTGTAAAATACTTAATAAGGCAATAACAAGTAATAACTATCATTTGTTGAGCTTTCTCTATGTGGTACTACTCTCTTAGGTGCTTTATATAGTTGTCTTTAATCCATAAAATAGCCTGTATTGTAGGAATTACAATTCTCATGTTATAGGCATTGGAAGCCAAGGCTCAGAAACAGGAAGAAATTAGCTGAAAACCACATACTTTAATACATTTTGCAAAGCAAGAATGCAAACCCAAGACTTAAAAGCCTTTACTCATTTCCTATATCATGTTGCTTGGACTTATGTTAAAGTTGCATCCACAGTTTCATCACAGGGTTGTCAATTGTCATATTTTAGCTATGCATGTGTGTGTAAGAAAGTTAAAACTACCTTACATGGTTTATACTGTGCTGCAAATCTAGATTATAAAAGATGGGGGTTTTTTGTTTGTTTTGTTTTTTTATGGACTGGTTCCAAGAAGAAAACTTTGAATTATGGGATTTCTTTAAATAAGGATTGTTTTTTCTGTAAACATTTTACAGTATGAAAATATTAATAACATTTCTCTTATAGCAGAATAATATTTAAATTTTTAAGTAGAGTTTTTGTATTTTCAGTTCCACACTTTATCGCTGTACATGTTTGAGTTTTAAAATATTCCCAACAAAAGAATCTGTTTTAAGAATAAATCTGAGGTATACAAACTGGGGTGATTGCTGTCCTCTGTATAGTGTCTTAAATGTTTGATTCTGTGATTCTTGTGTTTACAACCACAAAATTGTGAAATAACATGTGAGTATTTTACAAATGGGTCTGCTTTGTTTTTTTAAAACTGAAGTTACACTCTGTTAATTATCCTAGCATTTAGAAAATTCCTTTTATCACTGCTTTGCCATTTGGCACTTGGGGTATAAAGTTGGGACTATGTGGTAACTATTCACTAAATTTAATCTTGGCCACGTGATTTTAATTGCTTTGCATCAGAAGATATCATTTGGTACATAAAGTTTAGTTGTAAATTTTTTTCTAGAGGAGAAATTTCTGGACTTTTAGTAGTGTAATCTTGTTTAAATCGTCCTTTGTTCTCAATTTGTACCTTTTTTTTTTTTTTGCTTTCTACCATTTCCTCAAATTTATTGCATGCATTTTACAGATTTTTATGTGCCTTCTAGTGATACTAGTTTGCATAATTAGCATCCACATTACAATGACTACTTAGAAAATCCCATCCATCTTGTTCTGCACTCACTCTCCCTGTGAATTCATCCGCTCCCACAGCTCAGACTGCTAAGATGCCTCTACTTGGGTGCTGTTACCAATTCTGCTCACTGACACCATCAGTTACTCTCTCCTAGAGTAGTCCATCAGTCCTCTATTCGCAGCTTCCTGTAATTGGGTTTGCCCTCCTATGGAGTAACTAGAGTGATCTTTCCAAAACCCCAGTCTTAAATAATTTTCTGCTTAAAGTTCTTCGGGGGTTTCCTGTTGTTGTTAAGAATCTTCCCCCATCTCACATACTACACTTAGCCACTGAATTTTTTTTTTTTTCAGTTCCTCAATTATACCATGTCCACTGGGCATGCTCTCCACGCTACTTGCAATCAAGTTCCCCATCTTTTTGCCTCAGTGATTTCTGTTTATCCTTAAGTTCCCCTCAGGAAACAGTTCTGAGACTCTTCCCTGACCCACTCCCTTCTTACCTGTAGAGTGGTTTAGGTGTGCGTCCTCGAGCTCCCATGGCATCTTCAGCTTCCTTACTACAGTACTTGCCACATTGAATTTTACTTGTCTCCTTTCTCTAGTTGACTGCTCAGAAACTAGACTTTTGTTTTCTCATCTTTTGTCCTTCTGAATAAAAAATTATATGTATTCCATTTAGGGACTTCATGTTTTTAAGGAATAAGAAAACCCGTAAGGGCAAATTATAGAGCCTTTCTTGTTTGCCATGCTATCCCTAGCACTTAACATGGTGTCAGATACATGGCAGATGCTACAGTATTTTAAATGGACACTAGTGATGACGAAATTTGTGTTCAGCCTTCACCTCTCCTGAATTCTGGTCAGATAGGTACTTCAAATTCAATAAACCCAGACCTCAGGTTCTTTCCCTCTGGGCTCTGCTCCTCTCCCCTTTCTTCTTCCCTCCCTTATTTCCTTCCTTTCTTTCATCTGTCCCTAATATTTCCAAACTGAAACTGCTATAATCCTTACTACCTACATCAATCAATTATTAGATTCTATCAATTCTGCTTCCTAACAGTTTTTGACACTCCTTAACTCCCTTTTTTCATAGTTGCTTTATTTCAGGCCTCCTGTCACCTTCTAACTTGTCAGTTACAAAGCCTTTTAATTTGTTTACTTAAATTTCAGCAGTTTAAAAACTAAATGTATTATCATTTTCAAAGCATAAATAATTTTTAGTCTCAAAATGATTTTTAAAAATCCAGAAACTAGATATTTTTTAGGTTTTGTCCTAAATACACTGTGTGTGTGTGTGTGTGTGTGTGTGTGTGTGTGTGTGTGTGTGTGTATGTATTCATTCATTTAGGGACTTTGTTCATTTTCAAGAAAAGAAATAAAAATTATTATTGAATTAACATACAAATAAAAATTTTAAAAAATATTTGTATGAAAAAGGAAAATCTTTTTGTGCATTAAGCAAAGACTATGTCATTTTTTTCACATATAATATTAAATGTCATCTGTATCCTTTAAAAGAGCTCACTGACTAAACAGTCATCCAAAGCCATCATTGTCTGTGGAGGAAGCTTCCCAACTGCAGTGTAAAGTCCAATTCAGTCCTGAAAATGATCCAAGATGGAGTAACAGGAACTAGTTTTACTTTTTTTCTGAAACAGTAATAATTTTTTTAAAAAATAGACAAAATATATGAAACAATCGTTTTCAGAAATTGGGCATCAGGCAGTATATGGCAGTGATCTCTGAGAGATAGGAGTTAAATAAGCTGAGCTGTGTAATTGCCCAAGCTTACTGCCTAGAAAGTAATAACTCAGGGAGGGGAAACAAGGAGAAACCCAGTGGTCTCCTTGAGTTGAGAAGATGGAATTGAGACTTTGAGGGGGCAAGAGTTAGCAGGATGGAGAACCAAGGAAGGGAGAGCTACACAGAAAAGAGAGCTCCGGACATCTGCAAAGGGTCCCTGTACTGTCTTCAGCTGAGTACTGATTAATAAGGGTATGAGGAAACTGTCTGAGGCTCATAAAAGAACCACCCAAAAAAGATTACAGGTAGCAATCCTAGCAACTCACAGTCTGTAATAATTTTTGTTGCCACCAGCCAGAGTGGAAAAATCTCATAATTCATTAGATACCATAAATTACTCAGAAGGATAATTTTCCTTCACTAAAAAAGGAAAATTAGTCCTAAACCAAAGGCTGCTTTCATCCTGCTTAATAAAGTTTAAAAGCAAGCTTTGAAAGCAACCTGATCTGTGTATAATTGGAGACCCTGAAGGAGAGAATAGTGGGAGAGAAGGAAGAAAAAGTATTTGAAGAAATAATAGCTGAAAGTTTTCCAAATTTGGTGAAAGCAATAAATAGCAAGTTCAAGAAGCTTTGGGTGGGAGGGGGAAGAAAGGGAGGGAAAAAGGGAGGGAAACAGAAAAAATTAACTATACCAAGGTACATCACAATCAAATTGCTTAAAGCCACCGATAAAGAGAAAGTACTAAAGTATCCAGAGGAAAAACCTCTTACATATTACAAAGGAGTAAAGATTAGGATGTTGAGAGATTTCTAGTCTGAAACAATGCAAGCCAGAAGACAGTGAAATGACATCTTTAAAATATTAAAGGAAGGGGGAAAACAGTCCTGAAAATAACTTGATACACCCTGGAGGTATCATTTGCAATCACATTTGACATGTGTCTAAAAGCAGAAAGCTGGGTGAGCATGTTGTTTGATGATACAGAAATTTTAATCGTCTAGTTTTATATGGCATTTCACATTTTAAAATTGTTTTTATATGGGAGAAAACTTTATTTTTCACACATTTTTGAGATAGCTACGATGGGTGATTTTTATCTCTTACACAGGAAGAAGCGGAGGTATATAGGTAATATGACTTTCACAGTTTCATAAGATCCAGGAATATAATCAGGTTTCCTGACTCCCTATTCAGGACTCTCTTATAATCTACATGGTCTCCTCCTTATTAGCTGTGTATTGCTCAAAATATTTCCTAAATTTAGAGACTGTCAGAATATATAAAATGTATGGAGTGCCTTGAAAGCAGTAACACGTAATATAGTAGTTAGTTCTTTTGAATCTTGACATTTGCAAGTAGTATGTAAAGAAAATAAATTGAAAATCTTATTAAATCCCAAGGCCCAAATAGAAGATAGGAAAAATGACAGTACATGAAAGTATTATTAGACCCTGTGTGAAAAGCTGTTACAGTATTTAAACTTTCAATAACTGGGAAAAAGTGGGAAAATTTTTATGGTTATATAGAAACTTTTAATTAAAATAATGTTATTTTTTATTTTTTTGAAAAAGGTGAGAAGTTTGATTATTTTGATTACTATATTAAATTTGAGCAGAGAACCTTTTAAAAATTAGTTCAGATTAAAATGTGGCAGAAATTAGTTGGGAAGAAACTATATTTTTCTCATGTGTTTATCCTGCATGTGTGGTACGTAAAATAGAAGAATTAAATACTATTTTGGCATATTTCATTGCATCCAACGTGGCAACTTAGTTTTGACCCATCGCAGGCAGCCACATGGAGTGAATATGGTACATTGTCCTTTCTGTTTCCACTAAAGTTTCTCAAATAGTTCTTTAGAGAGGCTTTTCAACTTTTCCTATTAAAGAGAAATTTTGAGAGCTTGGCTCTTAGGTCTTTATGATGGAATTAGGATTGAAAATTTAGAACCTGAAAGGTGGACAGGATTTAAGCAGAATAAGGAAGAATGTTTCCAGTTATGAGGATTGTGAGGCTTGACATGTCTTCTCAGAGCAGGGAGAGCGGTTCATGTTGAAAAGAAGTAAGAAATAATGTAGAGATATTAGGGCAGGGCTTGATTACTGAAAGCCTCGAGACACAAGTAGGAGAAATAGGTGGATGGCACTGAAGTTAGAATTTACTCCTGGGGTAAGTGAGTTGTTTCTCATCCAATTAGAAAATAGGAATTTTTGGCACGTCGACTCAGTAATTTTTGTGTATGTTAACATTCATTGTGTTTAAATCTATATAAATACAGATTAAATGGCAAAGCAAGAATTACTTAACTGAAGAGAGGGATGTGTTTTTCTTTCTGTTTCCTAGTCTACTCCTTTACATCTGGCCGCGGGCTACAACAGAGTTCGGATAGTTCAGCTGCTTCTTCAGCATGGTGCTGACGTTCATGCAAAAGACAAAGGGTAAGTGTATCGGTTTCTTTCCTTTAATGGTTTTGCTCACGATTCTTGTGCTTTGTTTTCAACATCGGACGCTAAAGTTGTTGAGCACTAGACAAAGTCATATATTCCATTTCTTTACCGGTTGTGTAGCATTTTAAGAATATTTGTAACTTTAGTTTGACTTTATTTTCAGATTCCTACTTATGAAGGATGTGTCTCATAATAATTTTCTAAATTAGGTTAATTTTATTGCAATTCCGTTATTTGAAGTTAAACTTTGTTTTTCTCATTGCAATTATTAGTTTTCAACTCAAGTTACATTTCAGAAAGACAGATAAAACAAATTGAAAATTCTGATAGTAATATAACTATCATACTCCTCTGGTATGAAAGGACCATCTCATATTAATAAACCAAAATCATTAGTATATAGTATTCTAATTTCATTTTTTTCCTGATGACATCCTGGACATCTGAACTCGGAAAACCTAAAAGGTCCCAATGAAGGTTGATACGGAAGTAAGGCTGTGAGAACCAAAAAAGCAGTATCGTCATTTACGTATGAATCGGTATATTTTGGAAAACTTGTACCAGTTTCCTATCTAGTCTCTAGGGACATATGAATCAGGTCTGCTTTCCTATGTGATGGGCTAACATTTCTCATTATCTCACCTTAAGATCTAAAAGGTCATTGTCCTTCCTATCCAGGTAAAGTAGATTCGTATTATACTCCTCTTACTGGCAGCGTAAAGAAGAGAAGCCCTGGAGGGGGTGTCTTTCACTGTGCCCATGTCAGGGAACTTAGAAATGAAGAATGAACTCAGTACTTGAGATAATTATCAGAAGGGGAATCCATCCATTTCAAATCTGCTCTTTCCGTGCTCTGTTTCTCTCTTGCCTGCGCCAGGTTTTGTGCCATATGTGAATGGGGTCCCAGTAGTATAGGGGTACAAATGCCTGATGTCTTGGACATCTCTGTCTCCTTGTGCATGTCTGAGAGACAGATGAGTGTACAATAGGTGAATCATCGAGAGAAGTGCACCACAAAAAGGGGGTCTATGATACTTTGAAATGCAAGTTATCATAGTTTGGATATTTAATTCTTATGCTGGAAATTACCTTGAAAGTGAAACAAAATGGTAGGAATATTTCAATTCTCTTATCAACATTTTTCTGTAAATACTTGATGTAGAAAGCATGCAATTGTCAGTACATGTCCTTTGTCCTTTTGCCTAAATGCTTTTCTAATTGGTATTTTTATCATTATTAAGGTGCTTTAAAATATTTTAATATAATTATTGGGATTTATTAGATTTTTGTTGCTTGGATAGATATAAATTATTTGAAATTTTAATATTTTAATTTACCTTTTTTCATTTAGTGGACTTGTGCCTCTTCATAATGCATGTTCATATGGACATTATGAAGTCACAGAACTGCTACTAAAGGTAAGAGAAATTAAAAATACTGAATTTCATTTGCGTTTTATTAATGTGTCATGAGTTTTCATTTGTTTTTTGGCAAATAACATTTTTAAGAAAATAAAATAATTTTTTTAGTATTACCATTGTCAAAATTTTTTTAAAATTCTACTTTTTTAAACTGTTTTTAAAAGCTGAAATTAATTTAAACACTTATTGATATTTCAGAGAATTATAACTGAAATTCACAGTTAAATAAGTCTGAGTTTTATCTGATTCAGCAAAATGATTCCTGATCTAAAACTTTTTTTCTCGATTCAGCATGGAGCCTGTGTGAATGCTATGGATCTCTGGCAGTTTACGCCACTCCATGAGGCTGCTTCCAAGAATCGCGTAGAAGTCTGCTCCCTGTTACTCAGCCATGGCGCCGATCCGACGTTAGTCAATTGCCACGGCAAAAGTGCTGTGGATATGGCTCCAACGCCGGAGCTCCGGGAGAGATTGACTTGTATGTATTTATATCCTAAAGTCAGTATTGTTTGTTGCAAATTAGAGTATCTCATTTTTGGTTAGATTTTAGGTGTTTTGTTTAGGTGTTAGATTTAGGTGTTTTGTCTAACTTGGATACTATCCTTCCATTCTTATACATGTACTAGTTGATAATTCTCATTTCTGATCATATACTTTTCTTAATGATTCCACAGGAATCTTATATTCATACACTATTTTATGTTTACTCAAGCCTAACTCTAATTCCGAGGGGAAGACTCCCTTTTCCCCCCCAAGACTAATGCAGATGAGTCAATCAATAACTATTTATTGAATACCTACTATGTACCATGCACTGGAAATGCAGCAGTGTAGAACCCAGAAAAAAATCTCTGAGTTTATAGAGCTTGTATTCCTGTGCTATTGGTAATAATAGATATCTAGCATTATTAAGCACTCATTGTTTCCCAAGCTCTGCAAGCGTGCACAGTCGTGTTTTATTTCTTTTGTGTGTTACAGCCCAAGTGAAATCATTTGCCCAAATTTGCATAAGATCATTTTTATGATTTGGTAGAAGTAATCTTCTCAAATCTGATACATATTACATATATATGTAGTTTTAAATAAATTTTTTGTTTTAGATTTATAGAAAAGTTACAAAAATAGTAGAGTTCTCATGTACCCCACCCCCAGTTTCCCCATTATTAACATCTTTATTAGTATAGTACATTTGTCACAATTAACGAGCCAGCATTGACACATTATTAACTAAAGGCCAAACTCTACTCAGATTTCCTTTATTTTTACCTAAAGTTCTTTTTCTTTTCCAGGCTCTTACTCTGGATACCACATTACATTTACTTGTCATATCAAATATTGAGATATATTTAATTCTATATGTGGGCATATATTTAATTCTATATGTGGCCAGGTTAATTAAACTGGGTGTTACCTACCTAATTTTTAACTGGTCTTACGGGTATTCTCTCTTGTAGGATTCTAAGAATCAGGTAACTAGCTTTAAACACCTGAGAAAATCTTTAAATGATAACTCGAAATAAGGCATAGTCAAAATGATGGATGCTAACATGTTTTAAGTTTAAAAAGATTTTAAACTAGTCTGTGTTAAAACAGGAAAGTGTTCCTTGCAATATTGATCTTGTTTAAGTGGAAATTTTAACTTATTTTGGTACTGGAATAGATGACACCTACTAGATTACAAGCCTGCACAAACCAGATTATAACTAGGCAGATATCTTAGCAATGAATCCTTGTAGAAGTGCATTTACTTTCTCTCCCACTGCGATGACTCTGGCCATATGTTATCTTGCATTATATAGTTCATTTTTCTGTGTATATGTTCTAGCTTCCCAGTGAGATTTAAATTCTTAGAAAGACCTTTAGTTTTATTATTTTGTGTTCTTAGAACCTGTACAATGCCTTGTTATAAAATGTGTGGATGGTATTTGTGTTTGGGCCTATATATCTGCCTACCCCCGATCTACATTGTGTATGTGTTCAGCAAGTTTATTGAATTGAATTTAACTTAACTCAAAACTTATTTTTTTAATATGTTTTTCTCATTTCCTTCTGTTAGTTGATACCCTGGGCTCAGCTTTATCCCCATGTCACCATGTGACAATTTTTTCCTTTCAATCATTTTGCAGATTATGGGTATTATGATTTTATATCTCACTGGTCTGATTCTGTAAACATTAAGATTTAACCTAAATTTGTATAGCTTTGTAAAGGAAGAAATTCCCTGATTTAGAGCACTTTTTGAACTTTTCAGTATCTATTTATTTTATTAAGTAAGATTCTACCAATGAATTATCTGAAGAAAAGGATTTAACAAAGTTTGAACTTCTCTAACTGCAGTTGTCACCATCATGTCCACTGCTTTATACTAGGCATTTACAATTACAGAATTCTCTTGAAGAACATTATGTAGGAAACAAAAACAATATTTTAATGACACCCACGATTACAGCATTTTCATCACACATATTTTTTTGTGCTTTTTCTTGTCTGTTTTTTAATTTGTTGTTTTCATGAAGCCAAATGAACAAGGTAGCTTAGGTTCTGCACATATTAGAGCTGAAAATACTGAAAGTAGCTTTCATTCTCATTTCAAAATGCATCTAGAAAGAGAAACTTTTAAGGCATTCTGTAAAAACTAAATTTTCAGGGTAAGTGAATAATTTGAAGGTTTACCACCTTTTTAATTATTTAACTTCCTTGAGGTTTTAAAAACAAGCCTTGATGTAACCTTCACATTTAGAAGGACAATTATGCAGTTGAGAGGTTTTTTCATTCTCTGAGCTCCTTTATTCTTGAGTATTTGTCAATAAAATATTTTGAATTTGAATGTCAGTTTGGGCAGAAATATGCTATTTTTCTAAAGAACAAAGATAAGGAATATTTTACTTTTTGCTACTTAACAAAATACGCTGTTTAATTGCATTAGTGCATCATCATTCTTTAGTATTGCAGTCTTATTGTTTATGCTTTTCATAAATTTGCCTGTTTAGTTTTCTTCTGAGCCACCTTGTCTGATCTTAAAGGAGTAATTGCAAAGGTAGAATTGCATATATCATTTTGATATTCATGGAATATTTGGCATTAGGAAAAAAAGCCAGTATAATTTGAATTCACTTTAAATTTCTCTAGACTGGTGGAGGAGCTAAAAGCAAAACCATGCTTTTTGCTTGAAATCGGTTTTCATTACGTCACCTTCTATTGCAGTTGTCAGGATCCTGCTCCTTACATGTGATAGTTTATCATTCAATGAAAATCTATAATTTTGTTATTTGAAAATACTGGTTTACTTTAATTTTATTTAACCTTGATTTTGGGTTTCTAAAGTTTCAAAGTCCTATAGTATGAGGAATTTAGCAATGGTAATATACCACTAAACAAAAGGTTATAGAAAAATGTTTTTCCCTGAACCCACCATCACTTATTTTATAAATATTCATCATTCGTACAAATACTTATTGAGTACCTTATTGATATATATATATATATATATCGAGCACTGTACTACTGTACTAGGTGATAAGACTACCATAGCAAATAAGACAGTGTAATATGTCCTATGATATAAAGCTAACTGCAAATGCAGTGGATTTCATAAAATGGAATCATAACCCAACAATGGGAAATGTCTGAAAGGCGTATCCAGTGTATGTAAACTGAGACCTTGAATGATGAGTAGTAGTTAATAAGGCAAGTGTGTCTGTGTGTGTCTTTCTGGTCTTTTTTAAATTGAAGTATCGTTGACATACAATATTATAGTAGTTCAGGTGTACAACATAGTGATTAAACATTTATATACCTTACGATGTGATCACCACTGTAAGTCTAGTGGCCATCTATCACCATACAAAGTTATCATGATATTATTGACTGTTTTCCCTATGCTGTGCTTTACATCCCCATGACTTACTTATTTTATAACTGGAAGTTTGTGTCTCTTTTTTCTTTTCTTTTTTTTGTGTCTCTTTTTTCCATTCACATTTTTCATCCATTCTCCCACCCCTCTCCCCACTGGCAATTATCACTTTGTTTTCTGTATCTGTGAGTCTGTTTCTATGTTGTTTCATTTGTTCATTTGATTTGCTTTTTTAGATTCCACATATAAGTGAAATCATACGGTATTTGTCTTTCTCTATCTCACTTATTTTACTTAGTAAAATACCCTCTAGATCCATTTATATTGTCGCAAATGTGAAAATTTCCTTTTTATGGCTGAGTAATATCCTCTGTGTGTGTGTGTGTGTGTGTGTCACATCTTCACATCTTTATCCATTAATCTATCGTTGGATACCCAGTTTGCTTCTGTATCTCAGCTATTGTAAATAATACAGCAATGAACATAGGAGTGCATATATTTTTAATATAGTTGTTAGGTTTTATTTTCCAACTAACACTGATTAAAAATATTTACACACCTACTTTTAAGTCCACAGTTTAGCACTCTTATTTGTATAGCCTTAAAAGTTATAGCACAAGATCTTTACGTTAAGGATCAGGGGGTAAAGATTCATTCAAAACAAAGCCTGATATATATTATATAAGTGTTTTCCTCTGTATTTTAAATACATTAATTTTTAAATGATGCTCATCTTTTTTACATCTGGTGATAAAATACTACTGCAATTTTTCATCAAAATAAAGTTTACCAGAGATATAAATGAATTTTCCCAATTGAAAATGGTACTTCAGTTGCCAATAAATGAAATTTCTCAACCTAATTTAAGTGAAAAAGAATTGGTAGTTGTCATTATAAGTAAAAATATAAAGTACTATGACATCACCTACATTGCTCCGTATAACACAAACCTGAAAGAACCAGAGATGCTTTACAGAAGTTTAGTTGGTTTTGAAAAGGCACGTGGGTGTGGGTGGGGTTTTTTGGTTTTTTTGTTTTGTTTTGTTTTTTATAACATTCTAGAAATTTTGCCACCACCACTCTGTGACTGTCAGGTTTTTTTGTTTTGTTTTGTTTTTTATAACATTCTAGAAATTTTGCCACCACCACATCTGTGACTGTCAGGTACACAAGAATGTAGTTCAAATTAAAGCCAGAAGCCAAAATGTAATCAACCTCACAGTAACAATGCACTTTCAAGGGGTACATATATTTATTCGAACTCGTGTTTTTGTTTTCCTTGGATAAATACCAAGAAGTAGAATTACTGGATTGTATGGTGGTTCTATTTTTAATATTTTGAGGAACCTGTATACTGTTTCGTAGTGGCAGCACCAATTTACAGTCCCACCAACAGTGCACGAGGGTTCCCTTTTCTCCACAGCCTTGTCAGTGCTTGTTATTTGTTGATTTTTTTCATAACAGCCATTCGAATTTGATTTGCATTTTCCTGATGATGAGTGATGTTGAACACCTTTTTGTATGTCTGTTGGCTATCTGTATATCTTCTTTGGAGAAATGCCTGTTTAGGTCCGCTTCCATTTTTTAATTGGATTGTTTTTTGAATATTCAATTGTATGAGTTCTTTATGTTTTGGATATTAACTCCTTATTGGATATATCATTTAAAAATATCTTCTCCCTTTCAATAGATTTTCTCTCTGTGTCTTTTGAGGGAAAGAGGAAAGTGAGATGGGCCCTCAAAGGAGAGGAGAGAAAAGAAAAGAGAAAAAAATTCAGTACCAGGCAGATACAAAGGCCTGAACGTGAGAGGGCCTGGAATTGTGACGTAATATATTAGGTCACACATCATTTGCTTCTTTTTAAAACAGTGTTCAGCTTTTTTGTTAATAAGTTGTCATATTAACCAAACTTGTAAAATAGAAAATAAGACTATGTGTTTTTAATAAATGAAAATTGGATTTTTATTTATGCAATTAATTTAGAAAAGCCATTTAAAAATGTTTCACTCGTATACAAATAATGAATAAAATATTGTCTTTGAAAATATTTCAAATTCTGGCACTTCCCCCAGAATTCAGTTCTTTCTTACTCTGTGTGAAGACATAATCATTATTAATATTTTGGTGACTATTTCTCTAAAATGTCTTTTTTATACCATTACTTACATTTAGTTGTGGTGGCAATAGTAGTAATAACAGTGGCAAACAATTGAGTCAACCTATCTTTCCTCTTCTGCTACTTGAATTTTCATTTAATAATACATACTTTCCTGTGGTATATGTAGATCTATCTTCTTTTAAGAGCTATTAAGTATTCCAGTGTACACGTGTTCACAAATTTTTTAACTGGTTTTCATTTGGTGGACAATTAAGTTGCTTGTTTTAAAACTTTGCCGGAATAAGTATCTTTGTATGTGTATCTTTATGAACTCTAAGCGTATAAAACAATCTTATTTCAGAGCATACAGATTTCAAAATTTTTCATTAACCTATACCCTCTTCCTTTGCACCTTTATCATCATATCGCCCTTCTGTGGCTAAAATATAGGACAATTTAAAATTAATAATTTTCCTACTTTATAATTATTCTAATGATTTTTATAGATTTTTAAATCCTTTTTATCTCAACCATTATTTCATTAACAGATGAATTTAAAGGTCATTCTTTACTACAAGCAGCCAGAGAAGCTGACCTAGCCAAAGTTAAAAAAACACTTGCCTTGGAAATAATTAATTTCAAACAACCACAGTCGCATGAAACTGCACTGGTAAGATTTCACTGTTAACCTGTTCCCTGGGTCTGTAATAGTAGTGTGAGCACAGAATAGGATTTTCATTTCAGAAACCTTAAGTAACTTTAGTATCTGAAGTGCCAGGAATTGGCATTTTAATGTTGGTTGTATTGATCTTTACATTTAGTTCAGTAGGTTATTGCTTTCATGGGTGAGAAAATACTTTTACTCAATCTTGATTTGGGAATTATTTTTACTTTTGTCTTTACCCAGCCGTATTATAACAAATCTACCTTTATAGCCAATGCTTTCATGAAGTACAAAATGTGATTTTCGCTATAGAATTTTTTTTCTTGGGGTTGCTAAATAAGTACTGTATTTGTTTGCTATAGAAGATTAAAGTATTTCCAAAGATACTTGCGTCATCCTTTTGAGCAATTGTAGTCAATGGATTATTACATTCATTATAGAAAAATGGCTAAGATTATGAATTTTTTGTTCCAGACTGTACAAACTGTCTTTAAAACTATTCCTGTTTTTCCTTCTAATGTATTTTCAGAAAAATTAGTTTATTTTCATTGTCATTGATCACATTAAGTTTCAGGTAGAGCTGGTTAGATTACTCCTGAATTCAGAATTTAAATGTTTGTAATATCTATATCACAAACCTCTAAATATGCTTCAGTTAACACTCTCATATATCTGGCACAAAAAAATCAAACTGTAGTCAATACGTACTGAAAACAATATTAAAAGAATTACCAAACTGAAATGGACCAACTGTATGTGCACTTAAATATATGGCTCTCAAAAGGGTTCAAATACATTCAAGCTACACAGCATTATGTCAGGAGATACTCAAAGCCCAGAATAAACTTGACCTGCATTTTTGGAGCATTCATTTTATTCATTGGTAAATAGTTTTTTACTTTTTAAATTTTAATACAAATGTTCATATAAAATGAAGTTCAATACAAAAGGTGTACATGAGGTGTTATCAAACAATAAGGTGAATGTTTAAATAAAAAAATGTATTACAGTATAAGACACATTGCCATTAAACCCCCTCAAAGCACTCCCCCTTGCTTTGAACACATCCCACCATTCTTACCAGTTTCTAAAGCAGTTCTGGAAGTCTTTTGTGAGTGTCTTTAGTTGCACTGTCGTGGCTGCCTTGATCTTCTGAATCATTTTGACTTTGGGGAAGAGCCAGAAGTCGCATGGTGCCAAATCCAGTGAATAAGGTAGATGACGACACACCGTAATGTTTTTATTTGACAGAACTTGCCCTTTACCAGAAGCAATGTGTGACAATGGAGCATTGTCATGGTGGAGGATGATTTACGGCATACTTTAAAACACATCTTCTCTCAACCGTGGCTCACACCCGACTGACTTCACTGAACAAGTTGAAACTTGTCACACACAGTTACTAAGGTCTGATGCACCACTTCCTGTATTGAAGCTCCCTGCCTTTCCGTTGGATGGGACTCGGCAGCAGCATTCACCGTATGGTTTGATCACAACAGAAAGGCTCCGTGTCACGCGTTGCTTCTGGTATGGCAACTTCTGTCAAATAAAAACATTACGGTGTGTCCTCATCCACTTTATTCACCAGATCTGGCACCATGTGACTTCTGGCTCTTTCCTAAAGTCAAAATGACCAACAACGGTAAATGTTTTGAAGTGATTCAGGACATCGAGGCAGCCACGACAGGGCAACTAAAGACACTCACATAAGAGGACTTCCAGAACTCCTTCAGAAAGAGGCAAGAACAATAGCATAAGTGTGTTCGAAGTGAGGGGAGTATTTTGAGGGGGGGTTAATGGCACTGTATCTTTTACTATAATAAATTGTTTTTAATTTAAATATTCACTATATTTTTTTATCACACCTCGTTAACAGGATAAAACATAAAATTTCTGAATACTTCTCCCGTTAAGCTCCTTGAGGTCTGTTGCCTCTCACTAGGCATATAGGCTTTTTCTTCTGTAGTGCTAGGAGTATCTCTGTGGAAGAGTTTAAGAAATATGATTTAGGTGGCTGACAGTCTAATGAAGAAGTGAGTAATCGAGTTACAGATTTTTGTAGCTTTGGAGAGGCAGTATTCTGATACCTTCAAATAAATATATACTAGGTAGTTGTTTATTGGCTAAAGAAAAAGAAAAAGAAGTCTCATTTAATGCTTAAGTTAGAGCATGGTTTTTGTCTTGCTCTGAAATAAAGGCTTATGTTTTGTATTTCCAGCATAGTTAGGAGAAATTTTGGTCAGTTCCAGAATGTAAAATATATGTGTATTTTGAAATAACAATGTCCTAAATAGTCAGCATATGCTATTTAATTCAGAAATCTACTTTAAATAGTTTATTTTAACTTATTTTTATTTACTTTACAGCATTGTGCTGTGGCCTCCCTGCATCCCAAACGAAAACAAGTGACAGAATTGTTACTTAGAAAAGGAGCAAATGTTAATGAAAAAAACAAAGAGTAAGTATAATTATAGAAGGAGTTGTTTAATTCTTAAAGGGAAAATGTAATAAACGTTAGGAAATTACCTTTTCCTTTCCTCCTCTCTATAGTTTCATGACTCCTCTGCACGTTGCAGCAGAAAGAGCTCACAATGATGTCATGGAAGTTCTGCATAAGCACGGAGCAAAGGTAAGGCACACACCTGGAAGCGAGTGCCGGACTTGGCACGGAGTAGCGAGCTGCTCTGAAGACTGTTAATTTCTTCAGGAAAATCAAAGAGAAAAGTAATTTTATAAAGAACTGTTGGCATGTATTTGAATTCATCAGTTCTCCTTTAAAGCTGGTTTAAATCTTATTACTAATAATTACCTGTGTTTTATTGTACTTTACTGATGTTCTTCTGTAAAGCAATAAAATGTAGCTACAGTCTTGTCATTTGAAATACATTTTACCTTTACATTATTTTACATTAATACTGGAATGGATATATTTTGATAGTCAACATCAGTGATGGGTTATCAGAAAATAATTTACATGATAATCAAAATATCACTACTTATTTTAAATAACATCTGTATTCCTTCAAACTGGTAATTATAATAATTTTCTCAAATAACCTCAACAGTAAGGAATTTTAATTTGTGAAAATAGTAATATTCATTTAAGAAAAAAGAAATTAAGATCTATTAACATTTACTACTCAGATTGATACTGGCACCTCATCAGGTCCCTGTGTCAGCCTGAGTCTGAAGTGTTTCCTGAGGAAGAATGGAGTTTGAATATGGAGGGACTGACAGTGACACACGCACTCGGCTGTTCACTTTCAGCATGTTGTGACATACTGCACTTTACATGTGTCCACATGAGTAGATTTATGAACATTATCCTAAACAGCTGAACCTTTGTAAATATCATTGTTGATAAGCAGAGGGAATGATCATGACAATCTTATAGTATAAAGAGGTTATCTGGCTCTTTCATGAATTAGTATTTTCAGGAATTGTCATACTTAGTTGTGCTTTTTTTTTTTAATGAAAATAAGAGTTCAAAATTTGCTGATAGTTCTTTGTTGACAAATGACTATTACTTGTATGTAGGTACTTTTTTAAACAAAATAATCAGAATTTTAAAGGTAAAAGTTACATATTTTAGAGTGAATAAGAAAGTAACTGGTTTTTTTTAAAGAAACTTTTAAAAATGAAGATGACATTTTAAAAGTAGATTATTAGAAAATGTCTATTTTTTTATTTTGTTGCCAAAAAATGGTGGAGGTATATCACCCAGATCCACATAATTAAAAAACTTGAAAACAGAATTTTCTGACCTGTTTTAAAAGTCTTTCTTAATTTGTGTGTAGGTGGTTTTTTTAAGCTATCAAAAACATTTTATGCAGCACCTCCTCTTAAGTTTTCAAGAACATTAAGAAAGACATAACCTTACTACCAGAATTTAAACTTAAACTTTAGCATAATTAGTAAATTACATTAAAAATAAGCAATGTGATTTAGTAGGCATTGCTAATAATGCACTTTTTCCAGTGGCTCTACATATCTGTGTGAAATCTTTTTAGCCAGTGAGACCAACTATTGAAAATGAACTTAGAATCAGATCCTCAAATCTACATCACAGGTCTTTATAAGATTTTTCAGGGTTTTTTTTTAATTGAGCCAAAAGTAATTGTATCATTAGTAATTAAAATATTTTTAAAATTTTAATTGTTTAATCTCTTTCCCATCCTTTGTAATTTCTCTTTTTGTATAAGTTTTACATATACTTATATTAGTATAGCACTGATTGGTTATAATTAACAAATGAGCACACATGTATATTGAAAGTGTTCTTAAAACATTTTTTATTCATAAGGTACATGATCCAAAAATTTAGATATCCTTGCTTTAAAAGGAATTGGTATTTTTAATTTAAAAAATAGTATGACCTGGAATGCAAGGGAATGGAATTCTACAGGTTTAGTACCTGTTTTGAGGGTACCATACGACATTGTTACATAAATAATGTCTTGTTGCTTTTCAAGCAGAAAATGCTAAGCTATGAGGGCTTTCTGCTACACTTAGAGCATCCTGTATTTATCATTGACATATTTTTTAAAATATCTTAATGGCATTTATAATGTTCTTGAGAAACCATGAATGATGCTCTTCATTTTGGGAAAATATCTATTTGTTGTCTCCCATGAGTCATTTTATTTCATGAAGATTCAGTGAAAAATTGTTTTATAACCTATCCTAGTCACCATTACTCAAGGTCTGTGGTTCTCAATCTTTGTATGCCCTTCACGTCCACGATACATCCTCATCAATAATGTCTCAGGTCATCAGTGGGGCATGTATAATTTTAAACACCCTGCCAGTGATGTAAAAATGACTTTTAAACTAGTGTATCTTCCCTAGTCCTTCCAATAAATAAATTGAAAACACCTGCTACTAAGCACATTAAAATGGGGGGGAGAGTAATCCTATTTAATCAGAGTTATGAACCAATAGATACCAACTGCTATCCTCCCATTCACCTGTTCCCTGCTTCCAAGGCAGGTTGCTCTCGCTCAGGGCTGGTTTAGCTGTTGACTAATGCGTTAGTAAAAGCCCAACTTAGCTACTGTGGGCCCCAGTGTTTCCTTGCTTAGTGTTCTTTCTGGGGAACTCATGGTTTCAATTTGATTTTCAGGCAATTCATGGTTTCCCGTTTGATTCTAAAAACATCTTCAGAACAAGCAGCACCAGTGTTGAGTTAGGGTTCAGCCCTCTTACGCTGCTTCTCCCATCATGCTGCCTTCTTTTCTTCATGATAAGTCCAGTTTTCAACCTAAAGCTGTTAAGTGAGAAAAGGCAGAGAATTTGGTAGGGAGATCTAATACCAGTAATTAATTTGTCTTCCTTAGATAGAACTTAGTAAAATTTATATAAGCCAAAACATTCTTTTGCTCAAAGCAAAAGAAAATACAAAATTCAGGTTCATTGTATGTGTTAAATTAAGCATATTAATTTAAACATAGACAGGCATACTTTTTTCAGTTTAGAATCCTCCACTTTTATGGTTGTGTGACCTTGGACTTAATTCCCTGAAACTGTTTACTCCGTGGTGATATGTGAGTATTAATTAATACCTCCCCTACAAGTTTTTCTTTTTTTAATTAAATGAGCTTACGTATATATATATGGAGTGTAATTAATACCTGGCATACAAGCAATACTTTGATTACTAGTAAGTATGAGCATTGTATTTCTTTTCCGTATTTGTTTTTTCAAACTTATATACGACATATTTCCCTTAATTATCTTTTTATATAAAACATACATCTAATCCCTTTATAACTTGTCTTGATCCACTAACTCAGCAAATACTGAGATGCAAAATGATCAAGACTGTGTGCTCGGTACTGTGGGAGATACCGGTTTGGACATTAATACGATTACCAAATTTGAAGCTAATCCTGAACTAATTTAGCAACATCAGTCATGAAGAAGGAAGAGAAAGGTGAAAGCCACTTAAGAAGGAATAATTATAGTACTGGGAAATGAATTGAGTGTTAGAATGAACTTAGAAAATGGTGGTACAATTAATGGAAGAAAGAAGGCTAGAGAGAAATACTATTTTCCTATGCTGTGATTATGACTTTGTACTTGGAGTTGACATGATAGAGGAACATTTAGATAAAATTAGTGGTTGGAAATACAGCACTAGAGTATAAGTAAAAGAGAGTTTAGGATTAGAAAGATCTATTGGGAAGCCATCGACATAGTGATCATATGTTGTGGGATGGAGTAGGGTTCCTGGTAGAGAAAATATGAAGAGATAAGTTGAGAGTTAAGAACCTCTGAGGATTACCCATCCGTATTCATAGAGCAGTAACGGGAAGAGGAAACCAAAAAGTCTTCACAGTGTCTATTGAGTGCAGTAGGATTATAAAGAAAGAACAGGTGATCAGTGCTGCAGAGAGAAACCAAGAGAGACAATGCCATTTAATTTGGCAATTTTCCTATAATGGCTTTGGTAGCTTTGGAAGGAGGCGTTCCAAAGATAATCTAAGTAGAGAATTGTATTAGTAGGGTCTTGGCAATAAACAGCATACTCAAAGTGGGTAATTGAGGAAAGTTTAATAAAGGAATTATATACAAAGGTGTGGGTAAGGCTTAAGGAAATCAAGAAGGGGTGAGGTAGCAGCATTAGCAGCAAGTGGGGAGATGTTATCATCCCTAAGCCTAAAGGGACAAGGAAAGGGCGAGGTCACTGGAACCAGAAGAGGTTAGAGCTAGATGGAGAAGGTCATCTGACAGCATCTGTAGCTTTTGACCCTACCCATCACTCTCCTGCTTCCCACCAGTCTCCTGCCATTGCTTCTCATTGGCCAAATACAACAAAAGGTTAGAGACCACAAGAGCGCACTGATGTGATCCACATAAATGGTTTTCCTAGGAAACAGAGCAGGGTGGAAGATGGATATCCAGAGGGGCAAGCAGGCAATATTCAGCAAAAGGATAGAAAACAAAAAGCCAGTGAGGAAAGGAGGGTTATAAGAAAATGGAGGTATTAACTAACTAATGTGAGAAATCCACTTTTATAGGAGTAAACCTATATCTTAAAAAAAAATTAATAATTTTCTCTACCAACCCCCTGCTTTGCAAGATTACTATAAAGCCTTAAAGGGAGAGACATGAAGACTTTATCCTTCGTACGGGAGTTGTTTTCTTTATTATTTTTGGTCTACCCTGGCATTCTGCATTCTATTTCTACTGCCTTCTCTGCTATCATTCATTATTAGGTAGAACTTGAGCCCCAATTGCATATGGTATTACTAATACCTAAAAACAAAAGATTTCATTCAGAGGTGCTTTTTTTCATACATAAAAGCATTGCTATTTTGTCATTAGCATCTGTTAAATGTGTAGAACATGAAATTTATTTTGATTGTTCATATGTCTTAATTAAATTTATATTGTATGTAAGAAGAAATTGTTTTGATAGTAATTGGCATTAAATGGGCTTAATTTCTCACATTGAGAAGTGATCAAGAGTCTTTGCTCACTTTGGGGAAATGTGTTAACTCATTATAAGGATTTTATTAATGCTTTCTAGAGCTGGATTGCTAAGCAGATTCCGTTAGCACAAAGGTGTTAAACTGCTATTAAAACCAGAGATTCAAACTATCTTTTATAGTTTAAATAATGTCTGAGGTTTGAATATATCAAAATAAAGACCAAAGGGACCAGTGTCTCAGAGAAATTTAGTTACCAGTAACAGATCAATTAAATCTAGATTAAGCACAAATGGAAATCCAGTTTATACTTATGAAAATATGCTTATTACTTTTTTGAGATAACCATATGGCTAATCTGCAAAAGCCTACAACAAGGAATTTGCGAACTGTTGGGTGCTTTGGCTGCCAGTCTCTCTGTATCTGTCTCTTTTTCTGCAGTTGCATGAATTTCTTTCCTCTGTCAGTCTTTGCTCATCTGTTTCATTCTTTTTTTTATAGACTGTATTTTTCTGTTTAGTTCTCTATGGCATAGCTATGGTCTTTGCGGCCCCTACTTTACATGTTTTTGGCTTAGAAATAGGCCACCTGCAGCTACCATCTCTCTCAAGTCTCGGACGAGAAAAGGAGAACGTGAATGAGACGTCAGTTTGTTCAGCACAGTCATTGGATTGGCCCCTCTATCTAATCAGCTGTGCTCACTGACTTATTTCTCAGGCAGTTAGGGCACGTGAAAAGCTAAGTACCCCATAATAAAGCAGAGAAATTATGTACCACTATAATATTTATATATACCACTTAGCTGAGAACTTGATTGTTTCTTTTAAAATTCCACGTGAATTTTGAAGGTTTACAAAAAGTAATACACTGAAGTTCACCTAGTAAACATTAATCTAGTTAGTTTCATGTGTCTCTCAAATTGTATTGAATTTAACTTCTTAGATAAATTCTGTATTCTGTTGTGGGTTCACAACACATTAAAGGATTCAAAACCTTTTAAAGTAAAATACTGATTACTGTATCAGAATTCTAGGTAAGAATTAAATTTGTTGTCATTTTGTCTTATTTCATTCCTCACAGGAGGTACTCGAACTATGTGCATCCCACTATGGTTAATGATGGCCTATAAATATTTGTAAAAACTTTAGGATAAAATTAAATTATAGTTTATTACAGATAAAGTGAATCAGTGACTTTCAATATTAAAAAATTTTATCAACACTGGCGTGTAACGTTTTTTTCCCCAAATATCTAGGGAAAGAAGAATGCATGGTTTTTGGTGAGACTATTTTCATAATCTCTAATGTTTGATTAGTATACAGAATAGTATGTTGAAAACAGTATTCTTTATCATCAGAACTTACTGATTTATTTTTGTGCCCCATTTATTTACCAACCATTTCCAATACAAGGCATTGTACTTGTTACTATGGGGTATATATGAAATTTGAATTTGATCAAAATTTTTCTCTTAAAGGACTTAAAATCTAATAGTTGTCTAATAGTTCACTTTCACTTTCAAGGTGTTTTGATTTGGGGGAAAAAACACATTATCACTAGCTAAAGGAATACAGAGACTAGTTTCAACTCTCAGATTACTTAAAATCAGGTTAAGATTGAGATATATGTTAAAGTAAAATTATAATGTGAGTTAATAAATGCTTAATTACAGAAATAGTCATGATTAATTCATCACAGAACAGTTCATGATTAATTACCAAATGAGTGATATGGACACTGATAGCTTTAAGTTTAGGAGACAGATGAACTCAGCCTCAAGGTTAGCTCTTTGAGACGCCAGTATTCACACTGATTAAAATATTGAAAGATTCCCCTTCACCATTTCCTTAGAGTCTGCTTGCTGATTTCCAGAACTCTTCTGGCATGTTCAAATCATAATTTTATGTTCTGTATATTTTAAGCCAAAGGCCATTATGTATTTGTATCATTTATCCTGTTATCCTCTAGGAAAATCGCTATTACTACTCGATTAATACATACCTCAGCTTGCTATCTCTAGATAAAAGGGAAAAAAGTGAAATATGTTTTGTTTCCAAAACTGCTAGACATCTGTTATTCTTCTGACACCTTCTGAATATATATCTCAGGCCATTTCCAACCATTTAATTATCACAGTTGAGGTATAATACATTAAATGTAGCATTTTTCTTATTTGAGGCAGTTTCTGTACTTGAGGGAAAATCTCCTCCTCAATGCTGAATGGTAAGCATCTTTGATGATATTCTCTGTCATATCCTTGTGTTGAAGATTATGATAGAGGAAAATAGGACTGGGTCTAAAAAAACACTTGATCAGAAAAATTGACTTAATATTCCCAGATTTCTTCAGTAAGTATGTATTTTGGTAGTTCCAAATAATACATTATTAAGAATTAAAGTTGTATCTCTTTAAAATATGAAGAATAAATTAATAGTGATAATATATAAAATATATCTGTCAAATGTATATTTTAGGTTGAAAACACAAAACTTATGGACAGCAATACATGTATATATACATATATGTATAGTTTTAGGAATTTAAAAGTTCCTAAAAGAATCCTTGTGAGCGGCAGTCCCATTTATTTGATAGCTCAGTTTGATTACCATTGAGGCACTTAATTATATGTATAATACTAGACTGCATTTCTTTGTTTTTGTTAAATGTTACTAAGCCTAAGTTTTTTGCCTGAGTGAAGAATTGTCAATGTGTGAGTCAAAATTGTCAAAGCTAGGAATACAAAAAACAGTGTTGTCTCAGAGATCTTCCAGGTCATGGGCTCTGTTCTATATATTAGTTGGCCCTTTTTTTCAGGGCTTCCAGTATTGATATTTTGGACGACATGCACAGGTTATTTAATCTCCTTCTGTATTTCTCCATCAATACAGTAAGTTACTATCATTTGCAATTTATCTAATTTATAGAATGATAGAGATTAGAGTAGTAAATCCAAACTTATGAGAACCTCCTTTAAGCAATTAGAGTTCCCTATAATTCTCTGGGATCCCAATGAACTAAAATTACACTAACTCCAAAATATCACCCTTCTTCACTGTGAAACTGAATTAGAGCAGTAATGCAAATCCTTCCAGATTACCCATTAAAAAATAAGTCAGGGAATTGGGATTGATCTGTAGTCATGTAAAAATACACCATGCTTCCCCCAAAATGGAGAAATAAGCCTTTGCATGATTTTTCAGGATGACAACCCCTGAACATAAGCCCTAATGCGTGTTTTGGAGCAAAAATTAATATAAGACCCCGGTCTTACTTTCGGGGAAACAAGGTAATAGTTACTGCTGCCCTCTAAAAACAAATGTATCACTTTACAAGGCCTACACGTTTTGCACTTCTGTGCCTTGAACCACTTCAAATATATGGAGGAAAAAATTAGGTTGTCCACTTCTTAGAGAGCCCTCATTGTATCCCATGACTGATTAAAGAATAAACAAAAGTAGAGCATTATGGGCATTGATAAAGTTGAATATAAGAGGAAGTTAGGAACCTTAACTTTTTTTTCAATTTTGAATCAATTTAAAGATTTATAATGACTCTAGTAGATAGTTGATTTTCCATCCAGTAATCATTTTTCCCTTTCTTCCTTGCTTCAGAACAGGCGTCAGCAAGCATTTTCTTAAAAGTCCAGATAGCAAATATTTTAGGCTTTATGGGCCAAGAGATAAATCAAGGATTTTATATAGGTACTCATATAGCCATTTAAAATATAATTATTGAAAAATGAAAACCATTCTTAGCTTGCAGGCAGTACAAAATAGTCAGCTGGTTGGATTGACTCACGGATTATAGCTTGCCAACTCTTGTTTTGTTCGGGTATGGGAGCTTCTAGAAGGCCGGGTCTGAAAACAATTCTGGTAGTCTCATTTTCCTTGCTAGTGATTGATGTAGATACTGATTCAGGAAACATTTCTGGCCCCAGCCATAAGGAGAAGTCTGCTGGGAAAAGTTCCTTCTCTTTTAAAATAGATGTATAATACTTTTGGCCCTGGTGAAATGACATGGAGCTGCCACAGTCATCTTTAGACCACAGAGGGACAAGCCTGGAGTCCTAAGATGAGAGGAGCTGAGACATTTATGACACTTGCTTATAGTGAACAATAATTCTTCCTCACAAAAACCCATATAGAATGTCTGTTTCATATTTACGCTGTCATCCATTGTGGTTTATTCTAAGTGGGTTTTACAGAGTGTCACCAAATTGTTCTAGTTTTGTTATTCTACTTGTTTCCATAGAATGAGTGCTTGTACTGCTTCAGTTTTTGTTTTCTGATAAAGCACTCCATAGATAATCTTTTTTTGCTATGATACCATTTAGAGTTTGAGGGAAGAATTAGTGTTCTTTCATAATAAAAAATATATACATTTATTAAAGCAAAGAATTTTGTGTTACATTGCCCTGTCTTGTACTTTAAGAAAGTTTAGCTTCCTAAAATGCTAGAATATAATACTATCTACAGAAATGAGTAAAATGCCTTATATATATATATAAAAATGTAGGGATGAGGACGTAAAGCTTCAGTATATGATCAAGTTTTTAGTTTCCTAGGGTTATCAATCAGTCCTCATCAAACTATTGCAATTTTTTTAGCAAAAAAAGTTCCTTTTATACATTTATTAATTCATTAATTCTAGTAACTGTTTATACAGTTTTCTATTTTTCATTCATTCAGAAGACATTTATGGAGCTCCCGCTATGTCCTAGATACTGTTTTTTTCTTGGGGAGGGGGAGAATAAGGGTAGAGGGAAAAGTTATATTTAAGATTGTCATAGTCATTGCTTTTAAATAGCTTATAATTTACAAATAGCATCTAACACAGACCTTAATGTTAGTAAGTGCTTAGTAAATGTTAGTTACATCCCTTCCTTATGAGACTTCTTAGGAGATAAAAAACTTAGTTCTGATTTTGACAGGTATACACAAGGGGAAGAAATGTGCGATAAAGAACAGCACGATAGAGAAATTAGAATGCAGCGTACACAGTGGAGTTGCACTCAGGACCACCCCTTCCAAAACAGGGGGAGAGGAACAAGAAATGTTAAATAACTTTAGTTAGTGGTGACTTTTGCCCAGTATTTCACTCCATGAGTGCATGTGCCAGAGTGAGTGATGGAAGTAAATCTTCTATTTTCTATATTGCACTCAATTCCCCCATACATATTTATAGAGAGAACCTCTTCTTACACATAGTGTGTCTTTAGTGTTTAAAAATACTTTATGCACTTTATCTGCTGCTTAGTCAGTCTGCTCAGACACGAGGTAAAACTGGCTGGTGTTGGATTAACAAAGAAACTTGACATCTGTCTCTACCATTGCATTGCTAAGGTGTTTTCAAGGATGATCTCAACCAAAGGCATATTTTACCTTTTGCAATGTCTTTGGAAACTAACATCTTCATAAAGTGGGACTCCCGTGTAATCTAATAAAGCTGGAGCACATCAGATTGTAATGAAAAAATATAGTAGAAAGGAAGGTGGTATAAAATCAAATTATGGCTTGTCTTAAATGACATGCTAAGGGATTTGCTCAAGTTTATTTGCAGGGATTGAAGAATCACTAAGTTTGTGCTGAGGAATAACTTGGTAAGATCTGTATTTTAGAATAGTAGTTTTCAAACCATGTTCCCAAGATTCATCAGGCTGCTTTGAAGATTTCCATCACTATAATTGAATAATTTAGTGGGTTTCTTATCCAGTTTCCAGAAAAATGTTAATGATTAAAATATTCTCAATTTTAGGTTTTTCTCCTGTGGTGAAAAAAAATAACAAAGAAAAATTCAAGAAGTTTAGTTTGGCAGCTTGTGTTTTCCATCAGTACATGCTAATGGCTATGCTTTTATGTTGTCTGTGTTTAAAAGGTCATTTTCCTGATGACAGAGGTGATATAATTAAATATGTTAGTATTTCATGGTGTATTTTGTGAAACACCAGTAAAAACTTAGATGAGCTCTGGCCTAAACAAGTGTTACAGCTTTACTGGTCACAATGAAAGACTGGAGACAGGGAGATCACGTGTCTTAAATCCTTTATTTTTCTTACTCTTGCATTGTGGGTGTGCACAAATGTTTCAAATAACCAACCAGCGTATATTTGAGAATTTATTATGTACCATTAACAGGAACTGTCTAGAGGACCCAGAAAACCTGTATCATACAGTGTTTTCTCAATCTTAGTTTTACTTGCTAAACAAAAACTATCCTAGTGTTAATAATTTGGGTAATGGTGAATTGACATAGGTGTTCAGAAAGGAAGTAATTATCGAGACTTCAAGTAATCAAGGAAGGCTTCTTAGACAAAGGAGGGACTTGCACTGGATCTCATAATCTAGAAAGGCAGAAAGAAAGCCTCTGAAAGAAATGGTGTACAATGAATATGGACTTTGGTCTGACTGGAGTAGGAGGTATTTACTGGGGCATCCTGGAAAACCAAACAAGTTAGGTTTGATCAAATTCGAACATGATCTCAAAGTTTAATGTTGTCTTAAATAGTCTTAAAACTAGCTAAATTATTATTCTTTATAACTCTTCAAAGTTTTAAAAAGTGGAACATTTGAATCTTCAAGTCATTCTTTTGGTTAAATGTGTTTGTAATTCAATTATACTTATTTACTAAAATTAGAAATGTACTGAACTAGTTTAACTATCTTTGCTTACCTATTCTGTTGTCTTTGTATTCTGAGAACAAGTACAGTAAAATCCATTCATCCAAAAGTAATGTACATCTTTGATGTGATAGGCAGTGGATATCAGACGAAGTGCCGGTGCTTAGAGACCTTACATTCCAGTTGCCAAGGGGAGTGGCAGGAAGTGGAGGACGAACAGGAAGACAATCATTCAGGGAAGGATAGATACGTTGTAATTTTCAATAAGGTGGTCAGAGAAGAGTAACTTAAGAAGAAGATATCCTTTAGAACCAGTGAGCAAAAAAGTTCATGAATAATCTGTGGCATTTTCAAAAAGCTTTGAGAATTCATTTTTCTCACTGGAATTCATTTGCTTGGGTATAAAAGGGAACCAAAATTGATGCTCAATACTATGTGCCCACCTAATGATTTTTCAGATGAATGCACTAGACACTCTTGGTCAGACTGCTTTGCATAGAGCTGCCCTAGCTGGTCACCTGCAGACTTGCCGCCTCCTGCTGAGTTATGGCTCGGATCCCTCCATCATCTCCTTACAAGGCTTTACAGCGGCGCAGATGGGAAGCGAAGCAGTGCAGCAGATTCTGAGTGGTGAGTTAAAATAGATCATTATTGCATTCTCTTCTTTCTCTTCCACTGTCCACTGGTATGCACAAACTTTGTGCCTCTTGTTTTAAGTAGCTCTTGGAATCTTTTTTCATTATTGTTTGAATATTTTTCCTGCCTTTCCTTGCTTGTAGTTTAGACCGGGGCCCTGTCCATTAATTAGCCTTTTTCATGAGGTGACGTAGATGTCATGAGAAGAAAGCAAATATTATCTTTAATTTTTTTTTTAGTTTTTAGTTAAAAACCTGACTCATATTATAATCAAAGGTTAGTTAAAACTCATATAAACAGTGTGGAATTATGGTAGTTCTATAATCTATCAAATAGAGAAAATTACAGGGCCGGCCCAGTGGCTCAAGTGGTTGGAGCCCCATGCTCCTAACTCCGAAGGCTGCCGGTTCGATTCCCACATGGGCCAGTGAGCTTTCAACCACAAGGTTGCCAGTTCAATTCCTCGACTCCCGCAAGGAATGGTGGGCTCTGGCCCCTACAACTAAGATTGAACACAGCACCTTGAGCTGAGCTGCCTCCCAGATGGCTCAGTTGGTTGAAGCGTGAGCTCTCAACCACAAGGTTGCCAGTTCAGTTCCTCGAGTCCCGCAAGGGATTGTGGGCAGCGCCCCCTGCAACTAAGATTGAACACGGCACCTTGAGCTGAGCTGCCGCTGAGCTCCCAGATGGCTCAGTTGGTTGGAGTGCGTCCTCTCAACCACAAGGTTGCCGGTTAGACTCCTGCAAGGGATGGTGGGCTGTGCCTGCAACTAGAAAATGGCAACTGGACCTGGAGCTGAGCTGCGCCCTCCACAACTAAGACTGAAAGTGAATAGTACCCTCCAATAGTACAACAACTTGAAACTGAATAGTATCCTCCACAACTAAGATTGAAAGGACAACAACCTGACTTGGAAAAAAAGTCCTGAAAGTACACACTGTTCCCCAATAAAGTAAAAAAAAAAAAAAAAAAAAAAATAGAGAAAATTACAAATCACTCACGGTAATGATCTTTACCTAAATGTCCTTACATGTGTTATATTCTGACCTGTGTTTTGTAATTCTTCATTGCACTTTTATGAAATTACCTTGTCTTTTCCTGGTGTGGCTATAATTATAAAAATCTGGCTAAGTGGTACAGTGCTAGATACTTAATTTATTGAGGAAGATTAAGCATAAAACTGATACAAAAATAAACACTAGTTTCCAAAGCCTAAAAATTAGACAAAATAACACAGTCCACTGAAAAGTGATGAACTTGATACAAAAGAAATTTAATACAACTGACTCATCTTTCTTTAATTTTGTTTGTGGATTATATCTGCTCCAGAATGACATAACAAACTGGAAGAGTAACATGGAGAAGGCGACAGACTAGAAATGAGCAGTCCTAGTTCTTTTTCCTACCTATAGTCCAGTAGTTCTTTACTCCATCAAGCACAGTGCCCTCTTTTTATTATGAATATTTTATGACATTCCCTTTACTGTCTAAAAATGAGTCCATAAATAATATGATCTAACTATATAGATGCCTTCCAAAAAATCTATATTAAATGTCCTAACTATAATATAAAGGGGAAATGACAGTAAGTTACAATAAAATAATTTATAATTATTATAATAATAATTACTTGAGCGTGACTACACTAGAAGACAAAATCAACCCCACAAATTTCTGAAGGACCTCCAAAAAGTACAGCCCAGTTGAGAATCACTACTATACACTGAAATAAGGGACCTTTTCAGACTTACAGAGATCACGATATGTATTACTAGAGCTGAATCAGAGCTAACCAGCCTCATAAAAGTAACACCGTGCCACATTGTGAAACCTGTTATTAGGATTTATTTTCCTCATGCTAGTTCATCCTTGGGCAGTGATCATTCTCTTTAGTCTTAGATGGTGATCTTTAGACAATGGAATGAAGTAAGACATGACGGCCATCTTCACTATAAAAACAAATAAGATCTGTCTGAAGGAATGGAATTTCCTATTATAGGATTTCAAGCTTGAACTGTGAAAAACAGGACTTATTTAACTTCCTGTTTCTACAGGGCGATGGAACATTTGCTTAAAGAAGATAGTTTTTCTTTGACTAGGAGATGTTTTTGCCTTCTCAATAAATTCTTATAATTTCTAAAAGGTGTGATTTTTGTTAAAGTATCCTAAATTTTCCTCTTAAACTTTTTACTACCATGTTTCCCCGAAAATAAGACTGGGTCTTATATTAATTTTCGCTCCAAAAGACACATTAGGGCTTATGTTCAGGGGATGTCATCCTGGAAAATCATGCTAGGGCTTATTTTCCAGTTAGGTCTTATTTTGGGGGAAACATGGTAAGAACAATTTAATACTGAATTTTAAGCGAGGCTCTATAAGGTGTAACCATAAATCAGGCAAACATATAGCTATTACAACAAACTTTCTAACAATACTATGCGTAATTTTTAAATATAATTTACAAAATAGGGAGGAAAGGATTGAATAAATTAAGCAGATTAGATCCATTATTTCTTTTTAAAGTGTCTGCTAATTGAATGCAGTTAGAATATATGACTCCTGATAAACCATAAAATTAAATACTGACTCATACCTGAAATAATTTTGATAATTCTTCTTAAAAATTTATTTGCAAGATAAAACATTATATAGGTAATTTAGTACATGCCAGAACTTTTTAGTTTAATTCTTCATATTCTTTGTTGATCTGCAAAGATAATAGAAATAATACAATTATATGTTAAAATCTTATCCTTAGGAAGGTTTTCAAAAATAGGAATTATTTCTTGTTTGGAAGAGGATATAATTTTTTAAACTGATATTTCTACAAGAAACTTGTATATCTATAGTCTCTTAACCATGAACTAGCTGAACGTCGCAATTATACCTACATTAATCCAATTCCAGGTTATATCTGTAATGACTGCTTAAAGTATGCATCAGTCATATAGGATGCATAATAAGTTGTTGGGGTTCTGTTCTGGGAAACATTTTAAAGATTCATTTAAGTATACCTGTTATGATGCCGGGTTTGAGAGTCATTTTTAGAAATCTTCACTTTTAGGTCCGAAATCTGTAGTTGCCAACTTAAATAATAAAGTTATAATTGTAAACTTCTAACGATATTTATGTGAAAAGTAATGTCAGAGTAAAAAAAATAAGCATTTTGTTATAAACCAGCATTTTTTAAATTAAATTTATTGAAATGACATTAGTTAATAAAATTATATAGGTTTCAAGTGTGCATTTCTATAATACATCATGTGTATATTGCATTGTGTGTTCACCATCCAGAGTCAATTCTCCTTCCAACACCATATATTTGACCCCCTTTACCCTCTTCTACCATCGCCTCTCCCCTTACTTTCTGGTAACCACTAAACTATTGTTTGTGTCTATGAATTTTTGATTGTTTGTTTGTCTTGTTCATTTGTTGCTTTCAGTTTTATATCCCACATGAGTGAAATCATATGGTTCTCGACTTTTTCTGTCTGACTTATTCCACTCAGCATGATAATCTCAAGATCCATCCATGTTGTCGCAAATCGCACTATTTCATCTTTTCTTATGGCTGAGTAATAATTCCAGTGTACATCATTACCACATCTTTATCTAATTATCTACCGAAGAATACTGATTGTTCTCATGTCTTGGCCAATATGAATAATGCTACAGTGAATATCAGAGTACATACGTCTTTACAGATAAATGTTTTCAGATTATTTAGGTAGATATCCAGAAGAGGGATTGCTGCGTCATATGGTAATTCTATTCTTAATTTATTAAAAACCTCCACACTGTTTTCCATTGTGGCTGTAACCAATTTACATTCCCACCAGCAGTGTATGAGAGTTCTTTTTTCTCCACAGCCTCTCCGACACTTGCTATTACTTGTCTTATTGGTAATAGCCATTCTAACAACTGTAAGGTGGTATCTCATTGTGGTTTTGATTTGCATTTCCCTAATAGCTAGTGAAGTTGAGCATCTTTTCATATATCTGTTGGCTATTTGTATGTGGAGAGGTGTCTGTTGGGATGACACCTTGGGAGAGGTGTCTGTTCAGGTCTTCTGCTCATTTTTTTAATTGGATTTTTTTATTGTTGAGTTTGATGGAGATTCCACCAAAAAAACTATTAGAAACAATAAACAAGTAATAGTAAAGTTGCAGAGTACAAAATCAATGCATAAAAATCCATTGCATTCCTATATACTAACAATGAAATTTCAGAAAAAGAAATGAACAAAACAATTCCTTTTGCAATTACAACAAAAAGAATAAAATACCTGGGAATAAACTTAACAAAGAATATGAAGAACCTATACACTGAAAACTGCAAGACGTTATTAAAAGAAATTGAAGAAGACACAAAGAAATGGAAAGATATTCTTAAATTCAGCCAGGGAAAGATCGTCCACTACATACCAGGGCACCACAATAAGAATTACGCTTAACTTCCTCTCAGAAACAATGGAGGCCAGGAGACAATGGAGTGGCGACTTCAGAGCTAGAGGACACACTGCTTGGCTTGGTCCCTCACAATATTCTATGTTCATGGATTGGAAGCATCAACATAGTTTAAAAGGCCATAGTACCCAAAGCAATATACAAATTTAATGCAGTCTCCACCAAAATCCCAATAGCATTTTTAAAAGAAACAGAACTAAAAAATCATCAGATTTGTATGGAATCACAAAAGCCCCTGAAAAGCCAAAGCAATCCGGGGGAAAGAAAAGGCCGGGGGTATCACACTCCCTGACTAAAAATCATACCACAAAGCGACAATAATCAACACAGCATGGTACTAGCAGAAAAACAGACACACAGAGCAATGGAACAGAATTGAGAACCCAGAAATAAACCTACATATATGTGGGCAGATAATTTTCAACAAAGGAACCAAAAACATATAATGACGAAAAGAAAACATCTTCAATAGATGGTGCTGGGAAAATTGGAAAGCCACATGCAAAATAATAAAACTAGACTGCTCTCTGTCACCATATACCAAAATTCAATCAAAATGGAACAGGGACCTAAATGTAAGACCTGAAACAATAAATTGCATAGGAGAAAATATAGGTACTAAACTTACGGACCTTGGTTTTAGAGAATATTTTATGAATTTGACTCCAAGGGCAAGGGAAGTAAATGCAAAAGGAAATGAATGGGACTATCAAACTAAAAAGCTTCTGCACAACAAAAGAAACCATCAACAAAACAAAGAGGCAACCAACCGAATGGGAGAAGATATTTGCAAACAACACCTCTGATGAGGGGCTAATATCTAAACCAGCATTTTCAAACATTGTTTTGGAAGATTTGACTTTTTTCTCAATGGGTAGCCACTAGCTGCATGTAGCTAAATTTACTTAAAATTAAATAAAATTTAAAAATTGTTCATCAGTTGTACTAACCACATTTCAGGTACTGAATAGCCACACATGGCTAGTGGCTATTGTAGTGAACAGCATAAATAAAGAGTATTTCTAGCATCACAGACAGTTCTTTTGAACAGATCCCATTGACATGAATTCTTCTGATTGCATATTCTAGTATGGTCATTGCATTGCTTTTACCAAATCCTACAGAGGAAACAATTTGAGGACTTGTGAAAGTTGAATTAAACACTGAAATCCCTCTTTACATTTGCACCTTGGAATGAGCCTTTAGACCCACTGCTGGTGCTGGAGTCTAATACTAAATAACAGCCCATCTACAGGAGATTTTGTTTTACAATAGCAAACTGCCTTTCAGCCTTTAAAACTTCATGTTTTTTGTTTGTTTGTTTTTTCATTCTGGTGAGCCAGAATAGAATTGAAGAAAAAATTAGAAGCCCATCTCTAGCCTTTGACCATAGTGACATATTTAATTTCATTCTCTGCAAAAGCCCTTGTGCTTATGAAGGTTGTACTGATACAATATTTTGCATATCAGCTCATTTTCTTTTGCCTATGTTTCCTTTTTAACTTCATTTTTATATCCCTTCTTTTAATTGTGCATTTCTTTGTACAAAATTCCTGGACTGTTTACATATCCTTTCAGCTAATACTTTGTTCATATTGTTTCTAAAAATGAATCTGTTCTAAGCCTGTTCGAGATTTATAATGGATGCAAAGTTCTATAACTTGTAATTAATCAATGTCTTTAACTTCTTTACTTTCTACTCTTTAACTAGGACTAAGAATTTGTCATAGTTCTCAGAACCATTCTTATATTTGCATGAAAATTTTTGATTGATTGTAAAATTATACCCTTTGCAAATCAGTCTGCATCAAGACGTGTGCCAATCTCAAATAGTTCTTAGAATTAAAAAATTCAACCATATTAATTTGTGTCCTTCAAATGCTAAAATCTGAAAATATTCAAAGTTCTAATTCTGTATACGTAAACAATTGTCATTTTATTATTCTGAAATGATAAAAAATATCACCTATAGCTATCCAAAGTTTCAGTGAGTTTTACCAACTGCCAGAATAACTGTCATAGAGACATAATATACACACCTATAAGTGTAATGTCATGTACAGTTAGAATGGAGGCAAATGAGACGTGAAAGAACAGAATAAGGGCAACCACAGAAAGAGCTATGATTTGACATACACATTGACCCCAATATAAAATAGCATGGAAGTCATTTCAGCAAATGCTTTCTGAATGTTCTCCATGTTAAAGGGAATATAAAGAGGAGCAAGATCCGATTCCTTTCCTCAACACTTTCACAAACTAACAAATGTAATAAACTCCGTTTTAAAGAAAAATAATTGTAGATGTTTCAAAAATGTATTCTACTATATGAAATACTCTTATCTTTCCTCCCTTTAATCTTAACATTTTATCTGTTGTTGTTGTTGTTATTATGATGATGATGACTAAATTAAATACAGTTTCTCTTCCATTGAAGAGTACTCATAATTTACTCTGTAAAAGCATCTCTCCTTAACCAGCATTTTAGACTAGAAAGAGGCAAAGTATTTCTTCTGAAACCTGAAACCCTTTTGGTTAGCATTACTTGATAGTCCCATTTGGACAGTGTACTCAAGAAAGTTATCTCTGATCATAACATAATGCGATCTTAAATCTGAAAGAGAAGGGAAACCAGCACTCACTTTATAGGTGCAAAAACTAAGCTATGAAGTGATTTGTCCATCATCATAGTTCATAGAGCCCAGTTTAAAACCAGGTCTCCTGGACTTCAGACCTTTTTTGTGTTATCTGAGTGTGTATACACATGTGCATTATAAAAGCCACACTTAATGTCCATGAGCATGCTTTGAATGATACAGTCCGGATTGTTTTCATTAGAAACCTTTTTACTTGGGCCAATATGTAATGAATTTTTTATTTGTTTGTACTGGATTAATCAAAATACCTTGTTTATTAGCCTCCTACTTGTAGACTTAACAGCTCGATTTAATTATATTCTACTTAGCATTTGTATCACACCTCCTAATTATACAGGCATTTTATTAAATTGCATTTCCCTGAAGCCATTCAATAAATGTGAGTTAAACAAATTTCTCTACTTAGTAGGCCTTTTTTTGTACACTGATTATATTTTCTAAGATCACTGAAAGATGTTCTTGATCTCATGGTTTTATGTTTCTTCCTTCTCCTTTGCCAAGTTTTGAACAGAAAATTTGAAGGATAGAGTAGTGTAGGGTTGGAGAAGGATTTGTGTGTCTTAGGATTTATTTAAATTTGGCTTAGGATAAGATGTACGTATTATAGATTGAAGTAAGAAACCACTTACTTCTTATCTGAAAAAGATTGGGAAAAAAACTCTTATCTTACATTTCAGAATCTGACCCCTTAATCTCTCTTTGCATTCGCCACATAATTTTCCCTCTTTAACTACTCTATGATTCCCTAAAAAACAGCAGTTATCTTTCCTTCCTTTTAATGCAGAAAGTACACCTATCCGTACTTCGGATGTTGACTATCGACTTTTAGAGGCATCTAAAGCTGGAGACTTGGAAACTGTGAAGGTAAGTCAGTGCTTTTAATGACTTGAGAAGCACTCTGGAACATTTGCTAACCAATTCATTTTAAGCTTGTGAAGCTTGTGAAACTACTCAAATCCAAATAACTAAGAGGATGAGCAGAGTAGATCCCTAAACAGGAGAGACCTTCAACCATACCAGACTTCCTAGTCCGTGCCTTATATCCAGTAAACCATGTTTTAGTTGCTTTTCTTCTGGTTATGTGAAAGCGCTTTTATTTTTACTTGTATTAATTAAAGTGTTATTTTGGGCTGCATTCATAAATTTCTAAGCTAGTTCAAGCCCAGATAATAGTATAATAATGTTTCAAACAGTGTTTCTTGAACTTTTTCAAGAGAGTCTCACATTTCCTCTAGGAACTTATTATGATCCTGCAACCATTTGGAATAATTAATATGCAGAAGATAGATTTTTTTTTCTGTGTAACTCCGCTTGCCAAGAAAATTTTATCAGTTTTATTTGTGGCATAGAAATAATGGTTATAGATTTAATGTTTTTCAAATAAAAATTATATTCTAATATTGAATGTACTTTTTAAAAACATACAGACTCCCCATCTATAATCACTCATATAGGGGTGAAGATAGCAGAAAGGGGTATGGTTTTTACGGTTTTGTTTGGGGGTTAGTCTTGAGGTTTTGTTTATATTTCTTTTTTTTAAAGAAAAGCTAATTGCAGTATTGGTATTGACAGTCATACAGTATTTTTTACAAACAAAACTATGTCACTTCTTATTAAGCAAACTCTATTTTTGTGAATTTTAGTAAACTAATTTTAGCACTCTTGATGATATATACTAGTTGAAAATGACAGTAAACACTTTCTAAGCTCTATTGCTTAGAAATTTTATTTTTATCTCAATATGTGGCCACTTCCAACTTCTTATCTTAACATCTAAGTTATTTAAAGAAAAATAGTAAATTTCAGTTGTAATAAGCCACTGGGGAGAAATTTTAAAGTTCTGTTAGATCTAAAATTATATATTTTTTCTTAAAAATATTTTATCACTTGAAATGCATCCTAATAAAAGAAAGTCTTTGAATATAAAAGTGACTAGAGTGCCTTTTCTGTATCACAGCATGATAATCTCAGCACTAAAATTCTTACATGTACCCATTATAATTAAATTAATATTTGTTTTTTTTAATATAAAGTAACATTTGTTACTCCATTAGTTTTGTATGTAATCGGCAAATACACAGCAGCTTTCAGGTTTTCTAAACAGTCTATTCACAATAAAGGTCAACTATATTTTTATGAATGGAATCGAAGTGGCAGAAGAAAGCAAAGCACAAATTAAGTGAGAATCAAGCCTGATAAATTTCTTTCCCTAGAGGCTTTAGAAAGTATTAGAAATTATATACCAGAAGAAAAGGCTGTTTGCTGAGTAACATATTTGAAATTATGGAAAGCAGGTAGGAAGGGTGAAAAATTCTTTGGCATTCAAAAAGAAAGTGAAACTGAATAGAGAATAAATAAAGAACTTCCAAATATTAAAAAGCAAATGTTTAATAAGCAGAATGAGCTTTTATTTTTATAACCTGGCAAAATCAATTGTTTCTTCATTCCCTGCCTCATCCCTATTTTGCCTGTATTCTCTGGGGGGAAAAAAAAAATTAATTTAGAAAGTAAGACCAGAAGAAAAATTAGCAGAAGCAGGAAGCAGCTACAATCGTGTAAGACACCATTGGTGTTTATTACCAGTTTTTGCAGTCTTTCTTTTAGTTTATGTATTAATTTGCTCACATCTATTTAATTTTATTTTTTTATTCTCTAATTTATGTATTAGTATAGCCACAGACTGATTTGTCATGAAAAGATATGTATTTGACCTTGCCAGATAACAATGGCTTTTCAGAGCGTAGAGTCTTGTGCTTTTCCACATAGAGTTGATCAAATGGTGGGCCCTCCCTTATACTGCCCAGTCTCCCTTCTGTCGTGTAAAAATTATGCTGCCTGTTTTTACCCTACCACTGTGAAAGCCCCTACTTAGTATAACAGTAGATACAGCTATCTCCAGGATCTTAATTTTTTAAATAATAGCTCATTACAGTGGCAGGAGTGGCAGCAAGATTGTCAAATACTTGGAAAGCCTTTGCCATCATAACTTGGAAGATGCCACTGTTTTCTCTGCTTTTTGGCTTTTCTTCTTTTCATTGCCTTTCTTCTCGTCACTTCCCTAAATTTCGGTAATTATGAAAGTAACCAACCATGTAGCAAAAAGATCAAGAGATTAATAATCAGGAAAACAGGATTTGAGTCTTTATTCTACCCCTTCCCGACTCTATGAAAACGGGTGCCACTTAACCTCACTAAGCCTTGGTTTATTTATCTGTAAAATGGAGATAATCATCAACTTCACAGATAGTCATTCTCTCACTGAAAGAATATGAAATGTCTTATAAATTGTAAATTATTGTTCAAATATTACAATTTACCTGTCACCACTGATGCTGCAGCCTGTCAGTCCTTACTTTGCTTCCTACTGCTTTGTTATCAAACATAATGGAGTTTGTGCTGAAATGGTAACGAAAAGAAGACAGGAGAGATTTGGAGGGCACAACTGATGGAGAAGGAAGTAAAGGCCAAATACTAGAATATGGTTAGAATCCTTTGACTTGTGGAGTTAGACAAATATTTCCCCAAAGATCAAGTAAAGCACAGTGGACTGAAGGGCTTTGTTATAATGGATCAAAGGGCCAAGTGGATGGCCCAGGCATTATTAATATAATTTTTCCAGAATCCTTTTGCCTGCCAACTGGATAGTTCTGCAGTCAACCAGGGTTGGTGTTACTTGAGTTAAAGAATGGCTAAGAGCACCCTAGTACAAGCAGATATGCTGTGACAAGCAATCTCAGGGAGGAAAGCCACATAAAGATAAAAAAAGGAAGGCATCAGTTGCCTTGCAAATGCTTGCTTTATTGTGGGTTTTTCTTTTTGATTACAATTTTGGCCAGGAAATGTAGCAAAAGATTAAATTGCTCTGTAAACAGTAAGAATATTTGTAGACACTGTAAAACCCAGCATAGTGCTGTTTTTTTAATTATCACTTGTATTATCTAATCTTTGGAAATAAATAGTCATTAGAAAATTACAGTTTATCCAAGATACCTGCAGTATTTTGGAGCAAAATCTGTGAATAAATATTAACGTTCTTTTTGTGTTCGTCTGTGTCTGTGTGCTATAAAAGCAACTTTGCAGCCCTCAAAATGTGAATTGCAGAGATTTAGAGGGCCGGCATTCTACACCCTTACACTTTGCCGCAGGCTATAATCGTGTGTCTGTTGTGGAGTACCTCCTACACCACGGTGCCGACGTCCATGCCAAAGACAAAGGGTACGTGTTAGAATTCAGCTGTGTGGGAGTCGTTCGCGTGAGACTCAAAAATTACTTTGATATTTTTGAAGTCTTTGATTTTTTTCCCTATTGAAAAAGTAGTGCATGCTTTTGAAAGTTTCACACATAAATTAAAACATTATAGAAATGTATAGAAAGTGAACATTCCATATCACCCCACCTCCTAGATTACAACGTTAACGTATTATGATAATCCTCCTGATCTTTTAAATACATATCCCAGTGTGTGTGCTGTGGTAGTGGTGATGGTGGTTTTAACATGCAGGATCCTTGGCAATTCACGGCAGACTGCTTAACAATTTTCTTTTTTCACCAAGTAATGTATCTTGAATTCATCTTTCCAGATCAGTACTTAACAGTTTATCTCATCCTTTTAATGCCTGTATATATTATTCTATCGCATTGTATGAATGTGTTTATATAGCTTATCATTTGTTTATCCCTTGGTTTGCTATTGAAAACTATATAATCTCTTCCAAAAAGAAGCCATCCATCCCAAAGTCATCAGTATTAATAGAAACATAATTTAATTTTTATTAAGTCAGATATTCTATATTTTTATATTAGCTTGCTAAATTATTTCTGTTTATCTAGACAGAGTTTTTAAAACAGTCATGGAAGCTACTTAGAAATACAAGAATTAAGTTTCAACTGAAATGAGCGTCCATATTCTGAGTTAATTTCATGTCACCTCCAAATACAAATAAGAAAGCACCTTTCTGTACAATTACATACCACAGTACTATAGAATTGAATTGAACAACTTAGACTTCAGTTAACCATTATGGATTTATTTATCTTTTAAAAGGGACACATCAAACATGAATATTCAATAATATTATCAAAGTACCTTAATACCATTGGAGAGCAACCATTTGTTTCTATTTCCCATTTTAGCTCTTAGTATTTTGATCTCAAAACATTAAAAATATTTAAGAAGCATTAACCTCTAAATAAAAAGGTACTTGCACCTAATTTTTGCCATTTCTTAAGTGCAACTTAAACTTAGCCTTTTAATGGACTCTTTTTTATGGGGACATTTTTTGTCCTTTTATAATAGAATGTCAGCTACCTTTTAATCAGAACTTAGAATCATCTCAGAATAGTTTGCTCATAATGAGGAAGCTAGATTTCCTCATCTAACTAGAGTTTATGGTTGGAGCCATTATTTTCCTTACTGAATACTGAAGTTTCTGTATCACTTAGATTTTGAGTTTCATTGCTTGGCATCTAAATATTTAAACCTATGCACAGAAACCAAAAATAATAACAACCAAAATCAAAAGGTAGAACTTGCCTAAATTAAGCTAATTTGCATTGTACATTTTATAAATAAGCATACAGTTTTCATTAGGAAATCCCAAATGGAAGAAAATGTGAGCAATGATAAACCAGATTATTGATTAGTTATTCCTGAAGACACTTTGTAATGTTGCTTTATATTGCCAAGATGAAACCTGAATTAAAAGTATTGTAATGGAACCTTTTTCTATGTGTGTGTATGTGTGTGTATGTGTGTGTGTGTGTGTGTGTGTGTGTGTACACACATATATATATAAAATGCCAAAACAATGTATACACATTTTAAGAAAGGAAAAAACTGTATTAAAATTGTAATATTCAATATATACCGATAACAAAAGATGAATACAAGGCATGTGTATCCATTTCTTTGGCACCCCTGGTATATATGTATATTGCTATGTAATTTATATCCATCACCAAGAAACTAAGGAAGTCCTTATGTTGAAAGGGACATTTTTGAAATTATTAATCTTTATTTAGAAATGGATGACTATATCTTCAAGGCCAGAGTATTTTTTCTTTCTAAGTGAGTTGAGTGTTCAGTACAGTCAATGCTGTAGAATATATTATTTTAATTATAAGTAGCATTTTAACTCAACAATTTGTTCAATGTCTTTAAAAGAATTTTCTTTTGTCTAGTGGCTTGGTGCCCCTTCATAATGCTTGTTCCTATGGACACTATGAGGTAGCTGAGCTTTTAGTGAGACATGGGGCTTCTGTCAACGTTGCGGACTTGTGGAAATTCACCCCTCTGCATGAAGCAGCAGCTAAAGGAAAATATGAAATCTGCAAGCTCCTTTTAAAAGTAGGTAGTTTTAAAAATTATAAATACAAAGCAATTATTAATTTTTGTGGTTAGTACATAAAATTACATCAAAGTAAATTATTCTGTTAAGTACAATAAGAGCTGTGGAGACAGCTTCCATTTTCCATATTAGGGGGATGTTTAAGTGTGATACCATGATACTTAAATAGCTTTGAGTCGTGTCTGAAGTGCCTTTCTGAACTGATTTAAGTTCAATTTGTCACCATTCGTCAATGTAGGTTTTGTAAAGAGTTGAATCAGTTTGCATTGCTTATCTAATACTAACAGTATTAATATCAGAAAACATTTGTACAAGGAGAAACAAGTTTTTCAGTCAAGTTTGATTTTTTTCTTTCTGGCTATTGTTAAACTCATTCATCATTATTAAACATAATTTAAACATATCTCTTATAAAAACTTTATTTTAATATCAGGTTTTTACTAAAGTATAAGATAATCTCTAAACAAGTTATTCATATAAATTTTGGAAGTATACATGAAATATTAGAAACCAGTAGTTATATGGAACTAATTCAATAATTTTGTGTTCTTTTTAAAGAATGTAAAAAATGACCAGACAATGTATATATGTAGTTTTCTCTATATATTTTTTTAACTAGAGAAAAACTTGTTAAATATAAATAAAACTCTTCTTCCACCATTTTTATGGTATCAAATATGTTCTTATGAGCCTTGAGACTATAACTGTATTTGATACTCATTTTTATTTTAACTGGTTAGTAAGAAATAACTTCCAGGTCACTGTGAATTCATTGTGTAGCTTGGTTTATTCCGAATTTCTCCAGTGGGCTAATAGCAGACTTTCAGGCCCATAATAAAGATTCTTGACTTTTATTTACTTTATTTCATAGGTCTATGTAATTAAACTTATAAAATCAAATTGTTGATACATTTATACCTCATTTCATGATAGATGTTAAGACTTACAAATTTTAAAATTACCCATCTTATTGATTACCTTTATAATTATGTACTTTTTCTGCCTGTGTGTCTTCCTCTTCTCACTTCTTTTTCACAATATGCATTGAATATGTAATCTTTATGTAATTGAAATCTGGTCAAAATTAACATTTTTAATGGAAAGGCCATTCTTTAAAGGAAAAGATATTTCCAAAGACAGCTGGAGTCTGAGGAAGTATATCAGATGACACATAAAACATACTCAACAGCTTTCCCCACTTCACCATCACCATTGATCCCTGAGGGTTGGGGCTTTTATTGAGAAGTAAATAGAAAACTGATCCAGTTCATTGCTACATAGGGAATTTGCAAAATTGAACAAGTATTGCCTCTGTTGTTCAAAATACACGTAGCATAGACATCTTTCCTTGGATGAGTGAAGGTGAAGTTAAAAATAAACAAACAACCTTAAGAAAGATACTATAGAAAATACATACTGGTTCTTTTTTGCAGCATGGAGCAGATCCAACTAAAAAGAACAGAGATGGAAATACCCCTTTAGATTTGGTAAAAGAAGGAGACACAGATATTCAGGACTTACTGAGAGGAGATGCTGCCTTGTTGGACGCTGCCAAAAAGGGCTGCCTGGCAAGAGTGCAGAAGCTCTGTACTCCGGAGAATATCAACTGCAGAGACACCCAGGGCAGAAACTCAACCCCTCTGCACCTGGCAGGTAAGCATCACCAGCACTTCAAGTCTCATAGTCCTTTCTTTGATACTTAATACAAATTACCAGGAGATGAAAGAAATGCTGAGCATAACGAGTACTATTTAGTAAAATGCTTTTGATTGACAATTTTTTTATATAATTATTGTAAAGGCTTTTAATTATGTGGTAATAGTATTAGCTTATGAAGCAAGAAGTATTGAACTTTAACATTTTCTGGTCCTTATTATTTATACACACACACACACTATTTTTTCTTTTAAGCTGACATGTGTGCCTTTTTTCACTCTTAATAGCAGGCTACAATAACCTGGAAGTAGCTGAATATCTTCTAGAGCATGGAGCAGATGTTAATGCCCAAGACAAAGGTGGTTTAATTCCTCTTCATAATGCAGCATCCTATGGGGTAAGCATGCTAAAGTTCAAGTTTAGAAAACTTCACTGGCATTTACTGCTTTATTAAGTATATACTATGCAGGAGTAAGTAGATATCTAACCAATAGTGTGATTGAGCACAATTATAATCTTCTATTCAGAATGTTTCTAGCCTTCCCAGTTAAGCTTAACTATCTTGGCCAAGTACCATGCTTTTTGTAGCTTTTTGGTCTCTTCAACATTATCTACCACAATGATAGGTGTGTAATGGCTGCTCAGTTAATATTGATTGATCCAGGTAATAAATCTTAACTCTACCTCAAGTAGATTTTAGAAACTGTAACAGCCAGGAGGCTTCTTTTTAGACATGGGGATTGTGGTTGCTTCTGTTGATCGTCAACTTTTTAAAAACATTCAAGTATATGGTTGAGCTGTTACTACATATCATTTGCTAGAGTGTGAATGACCAGCTAAAGCCCTGCAGTGAAAGGCCAGAGTCATTCTCTCAAAGCACTGTAACTGTAAGCAACAGCTGGAGAGGAAGGGGAATGGATTCCACAGCTGTGGTGCCATGTGCTGAAACTGACTGCCTGGGAGTCACCAAGGCCCACTTCAAGCCTAATGAATCACACAGGAATAAAATGAAAGCTCATGCGCTTGTCTGTTCATCCACTTAGTCCCTATTTGACTGTAACAATCTGCAGATGCCAGATTGTACACACCAGAGAGCTTCTCACAGTGGGAATCACTACTGATGAGGACAGTTTCTGCATTTGCCAAAGCCTGACAAACTACAAGTAAAAACTAGTCACCATGATTTCCGTATTCTCTTACTCTCTTCTTCCTTGCCCTTCATTAAATTCAGGCCCTCGTAGTCTTTTTACATTGTATTTATCATTTAAAGCATTTTGTGTTGCACCTGGGTTCTGAAACCATGTTAAGTGGACTCTGTCTCCAGGGAACATTCCAAGAGCTCAGTTCCTTTTCTAGACCTTCTAGTTCAATACTTTGTTCATATATTGTATGGAGCTGGGCTCTAGCTTGTTTATTGCATTTGTCAGCCTTAAATTTCAGTTCCCATTTTTGCCCCAGTGGTGCAGCTATTCAAAAGACTAAGAATTGTGATTTTAGCATACGTGGGTAGTAATATACTCCTTTCTCTTTATTGCTCTTTTAGAGGTTTCTCAGCAAATTTAAAAAGCATGTAATTGGCTTCTCCAAGCATAAACTATGAATTCAATATAAAAAAAGTTTAATAGTATATACCATATATGTAATTTATTTTACACACACACATAATTTTCTTTGGTCTAATTTTGGAAGCCTGTACAAATTAGTCTACCAAATTGTTATTCTGACAATATACGTAGAAAGAGAATAAAATTAATCATCAGAAACACAATTTAAATATCCTATAACCTTACTATGGAGAAGCTTCAAATTATTCCATGCTTTTAGATTAACTGAACAAAAATAACTGTTCTTTTCAACATATATCCTTTGAATAAGGGAGATAAATTACTAGGTTTTGTTTTAAGTGATTTTGATAGTACCACAGATGGTACCTATTTTTATCTTTTGTTTGAAGATCAGTTTTATAATGATAGTGTATCAGTCATATTCCCAAAAAGATCACAAAACACAGCCTGTTCTCAGAAGCCCTAATCTAATTATGCTCCTTTTTTTTTGGTCTTTATATTGTCAAAGTCAATTTGGAAGCTTTAGTTGTCTGATTTGTATTTTTCTAATAAGTTTCCTTCTCTTTGTTTTCTGAAATTACCTTTCCTAAAATTAATAAGAATTTGTATTATATTTTTTAAAAGCTTTAATACTACCTTAGAAAAAAGTGCCTTTTCTTTTTGAAGTGTCCAAGAGAGCGAAGACTGTCTTAAGGACAATAGGAAGAAATAATGCCCTAAATCCCATCTTGGGATATTTCTGTCTTTCCCTTCCTCATCTCTTCCCATTCTCATGAAAGTCAGCTTCACATGACTCAATATATTGTAGTTGAGCAACAGCATAAGTTAGAAATATTCTTAGCAGATAATGTGCTTCAGAGTTTGTCGCGTCCAGCACAACACGGGCAGTGAGGGTGCGAGAAGGGGCGGTTTGGGTTAAGTTTTTAAGAAAGAAAGAAACAGAGACTTAATGCAGTTAAATCTCTCCGAAGGCCAGGGGTCTCTCAGTCTGAGGACTGGAGCCCAGAATAAGACTGACTGAAGGTTTTTATTGATAGGTATACAAAAACAAGAAAGTAACATTGTTTCTTACACGGTCTGTGAGACTCATACATCATAGCAGAAAAATGTTTATTCCAATCACCCTTTATCTATAAACAGCCGAAGCACAAGGTCCCATGATGTCTTACCCAAGGTACGTACCTTTTCAGGGTCAAGTCTCTCATACTGTAACAGCTCCGTTGAGATAAGTGGAGAGAACTGATCTTTGTTGTCCTCATGACTTCTCTCACAAACAGGTGCCAGGGAAAAGGCAGAGCCGGCAACAGCTTTTCCCAGGCAGGGGAAAGGGGAGGCAAGGCCCCTTCCCATATTTTTCTAAGGCAGCTCATCGGGGGTCCCCACTCGGTTCCACCTGGCTTAGGTTGTATCTCCTGTGAGATATCTTACCCGTCTTTGGCTGCAAACCATCTTTTGGGGACCAGACAGAGAGACATAAGGTATAAACACAAGGATGGAACAGAGTCCCAGAAAGGCACAGTCTTACAGACTCTTCTTTCCTTAAGGAAAGACACGGGGGACAGTTGGCTAGGCTGTTGTGTGACTATAAGAGTTAATTATAAAAAGTAATCAAGTTATGCCAGGAAGTGTATTCATAAAGAACACAGATGTGCCAATTGCACAAAATTATAGAATACTGGAGTTGAAATGGATTTCAGAAATACTTTAGTGGTAACCAAACTAGTATCCCTAAATGTGTTTATAAGAATAAAGTTATTTTTATTATTCTCAAAAGCCTAATCGTATCAGCATTACCTTTGCATAGTCTTAAGCTTATTTTATAAGGACTTTTGGGAAGAAGCTGAAACCTTTTGCTATACAGAACTTGTTATTTGAAAGAACCTACTCTCCCTGAAACTTTCTCCTACCTTGTTTTTCATAGTCCTGCCTCTCTTTAGTTCTTCTGCAGTTCTTATTGCCCCTTTTGTCTTCCGCTCTCCTTTCCAAAATGCCGTTCTCAAGGTTTCATCAAACCCCTGGTGATTATCTTTCTGTATGCCTTTTTTGCCCCAGTGGTGCCAGGCACTTAGGTGGTTATTCAATAAATGTTTGGTTGGTGGGTGAGTGGGTAAGAGAAGAAGTGAACAAATAAATGACGCCCTCCTGTCTGTGTCTTTTGTGTCAGACCATTTGCAAAGCATCACTACTTTGGTACTTTACTTCAAAAGCTATGTACCCCAAGTGAACCTTATCTTTCTTATAGCTTAATTCCTACTTAAACTTACGCTACTCAATTTCTGTTGATTGGTACTACATTTGGTACTGTTTGGTTGTGTGTTGTTTTCCCAAAGGCTGAAGAAAGAACATTGAGAAGCTTTGACATGAGTATTTCAATAAATAGATAGATTGCAATGGGTTAGAAGAGAAATGGAAAGATAAGAGAAGCAGTAGGTATAGAATGCTTGTTTGAGAAGTTCAGCAGACAGATTAGACCATTAATAGGAGGTTTGGAGTCAGGTCACAGTTACATTTTATGTGTTTGTTTTTCAAAGAGACCCAAACATGTTAGAAGGCTGAATAAAAAATTTTAAATGCTCCCATGAATAATTAGAATTACAGGGTGAAAAAATAATTCTGAAACTGATATTTTGGAAGAGGCAAGGAAAGATGGAGTCCAAAATACAGGGAGGGGGTGGGATAAATATTTTTTACAGAATAAACTTCTAGTAAGAATGAGAATAGTGACGTAAAGGGAATGAAATGTTAAATAAAAGCAAGTGTATGTGATGGAACTTTACCAAATCATCTCATTCTTAACTCTTCTCATTCTTTTATTTTTCTTCAGCATGTGGACATAGCAGCATTATTGATAAAATACAACACGTGTGTAAATGCAACAGATAAGTGGGCATTTACTCCTCTTCATGAAGCAGCCCAAAAGGGAAGGACGCAGTTATGTGCCCTCCTCCTAGCACATGGTGCAGATCCAACTATGAAGAACCAAGAAGGTCAGACACCGTTAGATCTGGCAACAGTAAGTCCCGATTTCAAAATATTCAGAATTGCTTATTATACTTTCAGAGATGACATTAAATCCCAGGGCTTAACAGCTTTAGCTTTAGTAGTGCAAATGTCACTTAGAATAAAACAAATTTCCTTCCTTCTGAAATTTCTTAAATTTGCTTTTTTTATATAATTCAAAAGTCTGTTAAGTAGTAAGTTAGCTTAATTCACTTTGCCATACTTAACTTGGAGGAGAAAGATGCATCATAGAAAAACACGTACGTAGTATATCCTGAAAGAATTATATTTAGTGCAATACCTCACACCTTCTATATTTGCATATTATTGTAGAGAACTGATGTTCATGATAGTTTACCTGAGGCTTTGAGGTCGTCAAAGAACAATGAACTGGCCAGTGTATTACTCTTCTGAAGATGGAAAAATAAATTGATATACTGCAGAAATATTTTCAAAACCAAGAATTAAGTTGTTGTGGTTAAATATTATTTAACTACAAAATTAAACACAGCATCATCTTCCCTGAACCTTCTGAAAATCAGAGAGTTACTGTATACACACACACACACATATATATATATATACACACACACACAATAATTTATAATTTTTTAAGCCAGAAATACATTCTGTTTCATATGTCTGTTGCTAAGTAATAAACACTTAGTGAGTGGTTTACTATAGTGATTTCTTACTTCTCACAGTTCTGTGCGTTGACTGGGTTCAGGTAGGTAGTTCTGCTATTTGTACACTTACTGGGACCTCAGCTGGGACCTCAGCTGAGGCTGCCATGTCTAAATGGCCTTTCCTCCTATGGGGACTCTCTCATAGTATGCCATCACTCAGTACCGCAAACTTCTTTACAGCACAGAGGAGACGATGGCTGCTGAGAGAGAAAAAGTAGAAGCTGCCAATCTTAGACAGCCTGGCCCAGAAGCCTCAAAACATCACTTCCTCTGCATTCTGTTGGTCACAGCAACTCACAGGCAACCCAGATTCCTGGGAAGGGAAATAGACAACTACCTCTTGATGGAAGGAGTGTCATGCGTGTACACGGAGGAAGGAATTAATGGCTGGCTGTCTTTGGAGGCTATCTCCCACATCCCCTAATCACAGTCATGCCTAACAAACTATGAAGTTCATGAATAAGCTAGCCAAGTTAAAGTTCTATGCCTTTCAATTTTTAATTGTACATTAAATTAAGTATGCATTAAATAACTGAACAAAAGTTATTGTCGTTGTTTAAGCATAAACAAAACATGGAAACTCCTTCTAAAGAAGAGATTGAAAATCAACACTCTGAAATGTTCTTTTTTTAATGAAAGATGAAATATTTCATTTTTTAACTCAATTCAAATCTTTATTAACTTACATCTCCTTTAAATGCACATGAAATCAGTATGAACAATTGTGTGCACACTTTTCACTTACTGTTAAAAAAGCACTTTGAGTAAGCAACATAGTCCACATTGTTAGATGTTTTTTTCATAATTCTTTGTGTGTGTGTGTGTGTTTGGTGAGAATATGATCTACTTTCAGCATAATAGTACATAATACAGTATTCTTAACTATAGTCACCAAGCTGTACATTAAATGTTCAAAAAATGAATTTTTTGTTTAATTACATTGTTTCTCATTTCTAACTGCTGGAACTTCTGAAACTCTTTGGAGCTGTGGATCAGAGAAGGAAAGAAGAAAAGATTATTAAAAACAAATAGGAGATAATGAGGCATTTATTAAAGAAAAAATTCACAAAGCACTTGGTCCTTGGTAAAAAACTTATTACTTTACAATGTAATATTTTTCTGTTTTTTTTATTATTGTTTTTAGGCTGACGATATCAGAGCTTTGCTGATAGATGCCATGCCTCCAGAGGCCTTACCGACCTGTTTTAAACCTCAGGCTACCGTAGTAAGTGCCTCTCTAATCTCACCAGCATCCACCCCATCCTGCCTGTCTGCTGCCAGCAGCATAGATAACCTCACCGGCCCGTTAGCAGAATTGGCAGTAGGAGGAGCGTCCAACGCAGGGGATGGCGCTGCGGGCACAGAAAGGAAGGAAGGAGAAGGTGAGTATATCCCACGAAAAGCGTGTGTGGTTCTTGGCTTTTGTTTTTATAATTACAGAGTCACTTTTTTCTACTGGTAATTTGTGAACACCTCACAGATACCTTATCTGTAAGTTTTCATCTACACAACAACTTACAAGAAATACATCTTAATAGAATAAGTTTCTTGGTTTCAACATTGTTCTGATGTATATCCCAGTACATGCATTTCCTACTGTAGTGTCTTATTGAACTACTGAGTGAGTCTTATTCCTGAAATACATCAGGAAAAAACAGAGATGTAAGGAATGAAAACTGAAATGATAGCAGGTAAATCGGAATTTTATATCCACTGTTAAATATTTCACAGTAAAAAGACTACTGATTTCATAAAGATAAACTCTCCTTTTACTTCTCAACCGAATTCAGAAATAACTTGAAGCATCTGAATGAAATTTACGATTATTTTACACTGTGGAAAATCATCTGAACAGCCAAGCGTGTCATAGAGCCGTGGCTTTGAGAAACACTAGAACTTCCGTTAGATTGATAAACTGTTTTCTGAGAAACTTTAATATATGTCTGTTTTAGTTGCGGGTCTTGACATGAATATCAGCCAATTCCTAAAAAGCCTTGGTCTTGAACACCTTCGGGACATCTTTGAAACAGAACAGGTAAGCTCTCTTTATGTAGTTGAGTCTTTTTAATTAAATATTGAGTTATTTTTCACTCATTTCTTTTTTGCTTCAACCGCTATTTTTAAAACCCACAACAATTTCCTAAAGAAGCCAAGGGAATCCAGTATTTTATACCTGTCCCCCAAAGTGCCTAACAGGTGATAGGAGTCTTTATTATTTTGTTATATCATTATATGCAGTCTGGGTCTATATGTTTTATTACATGTCAAAACTTAGGCCATGAACTATCTCAAAAGAATGTTTTCAAAATCTTCATTATTTTGTTTCCAAAAAGTGTTGGAACTATTATTCATTTCATTATTATTTTTTGTCACTTTTTACGGAGGACATGATTCTTTATATAGAAAATCCTAAAGACTACACCAAAAAAACTATTAGAAACAAACAAATACAGTAAAGTTGCAAGATACAAAATCAATGTGCAATAATCCATTGCATTCCTTTATACTAACAATCAAATTTCATGAAAAGAAATGAAAAAAAAAACAGTTATTTTTGCAATTGCAACAAAAATAATAAAATACTTAGGAATACACTTAACAAAGGATGTGAAGAACCTATACACTGAAAACTATAAGACAGTAAAAGATATTGAAAGAGACACAACAAATAGATATTCCATGTTCATGGATTGGAAGAATCAATATATCATGTTTTCCCCAAAAATAAGACCTACCTGGACAATCAGCTCTAATGCGTCTTTTGGAGCAAAAATTAACATAAGACCTGGTATTATATTATATTATTATTATACTGGGTATTATATTTATATAATACCCAGTCTTATAGTAAAATAAGATTGGGTCTTGCTTGTATTAATTTTTGCTCCAAAAGACGCATTAGAGCTGATTGTCTGGCTAGGTCTTATTTTCAGGGAAATACAGTAGTTAAAATGGCCATATTACCCAAAGCAATATACAAATTCAATTGCAATCCCCATCAAAATCCCAATGGCATTTTTTAAGGAAGTAGACCAGAAGTCATCAGATTTGTATGGAACCACAAAAGACCCTAAATAGCCAAAGCAATCCTAAGAAAAAAGAACAAGGCTGGTGGTATCACACTCCTCGACTTCAATTTATACCACAAAGCGAGAATAATCAAAACTTTATTATCGATGTGACTAGACTCCACTTGGAATCAATGAGAAATTTTTGTGTTAAATATTTAGCAATAGCTTCATTAAGCAGTTGTGCATTAAATTGGAACAAAGTAATACGTGGACAGTGTACCTTTTTAAAATTGCCCCTTTTTGAAGTTTTTGCTGTCTGGTTAGAGTCTAAAATGTTGAACCAAAACTTGGCAATATACTTAAAGAGACCTACCTTAGTTTTTGGATACATGTTAAGTGTCTGTGAAGGTCTTAGTATGTAGTCATCATTAGGGTGTTTGTGAATTAAGATCCTTCTCTTTGTTATTCCGTTTTTATACAGGATAATAAGTTTTTAACTTATTACTATTTGATCTTATTACCATGGTCAATGTTAAATATTGAATAATAATTTCACAATATATACAAATACTGAATCATGAACACCTGAAATTAATGTTATATATCAATTATGTCTCAATAAAAAAAGATTAAAGATGAATAATAGGTTCCTGACTTTAACTATTTACATACATAGAATCGTAGAATGGGAAAGGTCCTTAGAGATTATCAAGCCCTTCTTCTAGATATAGGAATTACCATTTTAACATCCACATGGGAAAAGAATGTGTTACAATTTGGGCAGGTATAATAAAATGTTTGTAATTTGACATGTGCCATCATCTGCCCCCAAGTATTATCCATTGATCTTATGTTTATATTTACCCTGTTTTGCACAGAAATCTATCGCTTGTCTGCATATGTATTAGTTTCATAGGGCTGCCTACTAGATTACCACAAACTTGGTGTCTTCAACAACAGAAATTTATTTCCTCACAGTCCTGGAGGCCTGAAGTTCAAAATCAAGGTGTCAGCAGGGCTATACTCCCTACAAAGGCTCTAGGGGAGAATCTGTCCCATGCTTCTAGCTTTTAGTGGTTGAGGGCCCCTTTGGCTTGTGGCTACATGAGTCCAATCTCTGCTTCCATCTTCAGGGTGCCTTCTCTGCATCTGTCTTCTCTTTTGTGTGTCTCTTGTAAGGACACTTGCATGGAATTTAAGGCCTACCCATGTAGTCCTAAATGATCTCCTCATCTTAAGATCTTTAACTTAATTACATCTGCAAAGATGTAACAAAAGTTTGGCAAATAAGATCCTTTATAAGTTTGGGGGTTAGAACGTGGACATATATTTTTGAGGTCCACCATTCAGCTCACTACAACATAATGTAGCTCTTCATTAGATATATTTCTAAGACCTAGTCAACTTATCATGGACTAACCCTTCCAACCGCCCACCTCTACAAAGTTTCTTCTATTTTAGGATAAATATATCTTCTTTTTCAATTCTTCTTTATATGGACAGAGTTTCCAAATTCTTCACTATCCTCTTTGCTCCTCTCTGGTTTCTTTGTAGGCTTATAGTCAATTTGGAGTTCCTTAAAACCTCAGGTTTTTCTCATACACTATTTTTCTAATATCTTACCTTTTTGTTGTTTTTTTTTTTAGCTAATGTCTATATTGTTTATTGTAGTTCATCTTTAATGCTCTTAATGAACAAAAAAGTTGAGTAAGAATAGCAGTGGACGGAAAGAAGACCTTAATTCTGATTATTCTTTCCCTTTTACAAGCTGTGTAACATTGGGTAAAGCGTTTACCCTATCACTGTCCTTACCTGTAAAATATAATAATACTTTCAAATGTCCAGATAGTTAAAATTCCCATTAATACTGTACTTCTGTGCCAATTTTTAAAATATGCTTTGATGAAACTTCAGACAAGTTTTCTGACTGGTGGTGAGGACTTTAGACTGCTATAATAATTTCCTTTTCCTTTAAGCTTCACCTACCATTGATTCACCCTCTGGTTTGGAAATTCCTTTTTTTTAATTAAAGTTTATTGGGGTGACAATTGTTAGTAAAGTTACATAGATTTCAGGTGTACAATTCTGTATTACATCATCTATATATCACATTGTGTGTTCACCACCCAGAGTCAGTTCTCCTTCCATCACCATATATTTGACCCCGTTTACCTTCGTCTTCCACCCTCCTCCCCCTTACCCTCTGGTAACCACTAAAAAATTATTGTCTATGTCTATCAGTTTTTGTCTCTTTGTCATGATTTCACTGATACGTATGTGGGATATAAAACTGAAAACAGCAATGCTTTGGAAAATTTTTATGAGAATATCCTAAATCATAACAATCTTTTTCCCCATTATTTTATCACTGAAGGTATTAAAGCTGTTTAAAAGCATTATCCTCTGCTGTAGCCGTACTCCAGCCCTATCACTTCTTCCCAAATTATGTCCACACATGATTCATACATCTTTGCCTGATAAAACAAAGACCCTAATTCAAACAACTCCAAGTGACTGCTGAAAGTTTTTCAAAGGATTTCAGTTTCTACTCTTTCAGTTTACATCATAATTTTTTTTCTTTTTTTACCTTACATACTTAGCATTTCCGTAACTGATTTCCTGTTGCATGGTTAATCTCATTTTATTGATTTTTAATAGTTTAAGTGTTTAGTCTTAGTCGGTCCTTATGACAGCTTATCCTGGTTTCATCTGTTTCGTTTTTATCTTTGTCACTGCAGTTTTATTCTGAATAAATGGTTCCATTGATTTTCTTTTTGCCAGAATAATTTCTATATTCTTTTTTTTTATCAATATGTTGACTATTCTACGTAATGTATATTACCTGGTACAGATCCTTTCCTCCAGACAAATGATATTCATTACCTTTCTATTGAACTGCATTTGTCGTCTGGACCAGTCATCAAGCAATCAAGTTCATTTTTATTTTAACTGCAAGTGTTACTTGATTAGCTTTCAGTTATAGAGCAATGAATTTTGTAACCCTTTTCATAACTTACCCATAGAATTTTATCCCATTAATATTCTGTATCAGGCTAATAACACGTGATGATGTTCAAGATATTTGTGTAGTGAGGGAAGGAGTGAGCATGCCTGTGTTCTACCCAGTTAATTCACTCCGTTTAGCTTAAGCCAGAGAGTCATTCTGCTTCCTTAGATGCTTTGCCATATAATATCTTACTGCTTCTGTTCCTACTCATGGATACTTCTTTCCCAATGGAATAAGGAATGCAGTTATTTTATTTCTGGTCCCAGGAAAACTTTCTTCAGAGTGTCATAACCTCACCTCTTCATAGTTATTCTCTCAGCAGTCTCTTGACTTGTTTGACATATATACTTTGCCAAGTTCTATATTAAATAATAAGTACCTGTGTCCTTTATAGTTAATTAAACATAGTACTAGTGTCACTTTGGCCCTTTCTTTATAATGTAGCTCCCTGACTAGAATACTTTTTCTATGGGAATGTCCAATTTGATTTATATTGCAATTCCTGGAACATAAATACTATGAAATATTCCTTGTGGACATACTTATGGTCAACCTATATATTTTCATGAAAAGTGACCACATAAATTTTTATTTCAAATTCTTAAAGACAAAGTCATGGGCTTAAGTAAATTCATTGTGAACATGGCTGTACAGTTAGTTCTAATAACTGTTACTCTAGCCTGCAACCTTTTAAGCCCAAGTAAAAAGAAAGGCCTTTTTCATTAAACCTCTCATTTGTCCCTCCACCCTAGATAAAATGAGCAAATCTGAGAAACAAATGGCAGCCTTTCTTGAAGTAACATTTGCTTTAGCTGCAAGATACAGCTGATACATGGATAATCTGTACTTTAAAGATTATAATTTGATTTTCATGTGTGCTAGATATAAATAACTAGCCCAACAAATTTGTGATTTCCTGGCTATAACTAAGTTAATACATTTTTTTAATGATTTAATTTAATGATAACTTTCAGAAAAATATTTCTAGCAGTATAAAAGCCCTGAGTCTTGGAGCAACATGTCTAAAATCTAACTGCTCTACTTCCAGATATTTAATTTCTTTTATTGATACAATAATCTCATATTCACCCAGCTTCAGAGTTTTAGAATAATCTTTACTCCTGTACCTTTTTTCCCTCTTAACTATTTCCTTTTACCGGGCCCTGTCCTCTCTCCCTTTGAAGTTGCTTTTTCCGATTCATTGCTCCCACTCCACTCCCGTCATCTTATTCACTGTTGCGTGCTCTTCCAAATCTGCCCTTCATAGTGCCTCCACTGGCGTTATGTCGTGTCTCCTCAGACACAGCTTTGATTGTGTTACTCTGCTGAAAAGGCTTCCTCGGACCTTTAGATAGTATCTTACCCTGGTGTGTAATGCCCATTGAGATCTGCCCTCGGCCTGCTGCTCTGTCCGTCCCTGCTGTTATTCTTTATAAACATCATACTCTAACCATTTTCAACTTCCGGACTTAGTGTCTCTCAAATATTCTATATTATCTTACTTGATTTTTCCCTTGCATTGTCTTAAACACTGTTCCCTCTTAACTCTGCCTGATTAACTCCTACCTTTTAGCTAAATTATTGCCCGCTTCTAAGAACATTTCCTGACTCCCTGCCTGGTCCTTCCTTCCTCCCCAGCCCTACTTACAGCCTCGACCAAGTAGGTAACCTTCCTGAGAGTTCCCATAGGGATTCCTCCAAAACATTTCCCAGCCTTTACCATGTTTTTGTGTTTTCTTTTTATCACCTTGGTATAGGAAATAGCATGGACTTTGGTGGTAGTACTTCGTTTCCTGGCCCCACTCTTGTACTACCATTTTGTACCAGTTACTTAACCTTCTGAGCTATCGTGGGTTGTTTTCAGAATGAAATGAAATGTTTAATAAAGTTATTTTTTTGGAAATATCTAACATATAGAAGATACTCATTAAACATGTATGAATGAATGAACAAATAAACATAAATCTGAATTCTCTAGCTTGCCATTTAAGGTTTTTCCATTGGTAAAACTTGATAAATACGGGACAAAGTGGGTACCATGTAAGTCAAAGAAACTAAATTTAATGTTTAGTTATATTAGCTTTCTAGTAATCATGTCTTTTGAGACATACAAGCTAAGGAAAGAGAAATGGCACTACATCTCAGCTCTTCTGTGTGTGAGTTTTCTGACTGCCCTGAGCCTTGGTTTCCTCCTAAGGACATTAACAGTACTTCATGGGTCATTGTGAGGATTAAATGAGCTATTCATTTTATGATTGGGGCTATATAATGAACAAATATATTACATTCACCGTTTCTTCTCTAGAACCTTGGAGAGAATATGATGTTTTGCTGCCTGGTTTCTGCTTCTTCTGATAGGCACTATATGTGTCAGTTCAGAAAAGCTAAAGGAGTCTTTGAATTAAAGCTACCACATAGATAAGAGACCCTATTTTTGTGTCAACCCTTATTTGAACTGAAGTTTAGAATATTCAGAGGGGAAAATAATGGGATATCCATAATGTAGTAAACCCTGTACCTGGTTTCCAGATTGTATTAAAATCACATCTAGCTAAAAATGTAAAGGCTCCTATTATATTGTGAACTATTCTGTCTCAAAGATGTGTATTTCAGAACTGTTGCTTTTTAAAAGCTCTGCTGAAAACTTCCTTTGGGTGATTGGAAGTGAATTGCCCATTTTGTGCAATGAAGCGATTATTTCTTAAATGGCCATTTAGGAGCAATATAGTAAATTATTTCCAAAGACTGAGTGATGAATGCTTCTGTGCTGAGAAGATCAGACTCATTATATAATATTTCATCCTGACAGTAAAAATCAGCAGAGCTCCAGGCCTAATTTGTCAGTTTTTTAAAATGTTATGTGCAAGTGTGAAGGTAGAGAAGCTATGGATAGAAAAAAAAAATATCTCATTTGAGTTGGGAAAAGGGTGTCTTTAAAAGGATTTTTCAGTTTCCCAAGGAAAGAGAAAATCAAAGCTAATCTTGGGAAGTAGTATTTGGATTGTCACAGGGCCGGCTTCTAAACTGGAAAATTGCATGTTCAGCCCTCAAAAAATGAGGTCACCCAAGATTTCACCATGTACATTCAAAACACTGCCACTGGGTGGCAGTAGCGTCAAAGTTACTTTTGGTCTACAAAAGAATTAGGTAATTTGGAGTCATGGTGAAATCATCTCCACCTACACGGATAAATAACCAAAAATTAAAAACCACTATTTTGTACAAAAATAGAATGTGTGTTAGGCTTGAGGAATTGTTAAGTATGAGAATTTTAAATCCATCTACTCTATTTTCTTCTCCATATTGGAATTCTTTATTATAGTTTCTATATAAAATGGTCTGTAATATAACTAAATACTTGTGATATAAATTTCATTACTTTCTAAGGAAGCATTTTCCACGTTTGATTCTCTCTTAGCTCTGAGAAGTTCCTCCTTGTTTTTATATAAATCTCCTTACCTAAAATTGCTTACTCCTTTTGCTACATTCTGTTTCATTGTGCTAATCACCTCTCCCGTTCCCCTACCATTCATCTTGCTACCTGCTGGACGCTGGAACTGGTGTTTCCCAATTTTAAGGGTACTGATTCTTCCCACTGTTGCTGAGGGAAGCAAAAGGGGGTAGAATTAAATAATCAAAAGGAAATATAGCAAAGATCATTTTATGTTTCTATAACACTGTTTCTCCCATTTTAATTCTCCATTGACTAAAAGCAAATTAAAGAGTATTTAAAGTGAGCAAAAAGCTGACAAAGTTATCAAGACAACTTTAAGAAGATTAAGTTCATGCTTACAATGGAAGCAAAAGGATTTTCTTAATTTGAATGGATTTTATAGCATTGAAGACAGAAGAGTTTTTATTGTCTGAGGAACTGTTAAAGATTGACCAATTGATTTTGTTTCATTTTTCAGATAACACTAGATGTGTTGGCTGATATGGGTCATGAAGAGTTGAAAGAAATAGGAATCAATGCATATGGACACCGCCATAAACTAATCAAAGGAGTAGAAAGACTCTTAGGTGGACAACAAGGTAAGTTATTAGGAAAAAATAAATTTCACAAATTAGCGATACAAGCTAAGTGTCCAGGCTGGCATCTGCACCCGGGTGGTCTGAGCCCAGAGCTCATGCAATTGCCTGGTACAGCACCTCCTACCTTCCTCATCTCGGGCGCTCGCCCTCTAGTTACTCTAGCTGGAAATCTCAGTCATTCTACCTCTCACCACACTCTATATCCTGAATATCTCTAGAATTCATTCTGCCCTCTTCCATTGCTGTCACCTAATCCAGGTCACCATCATGTCTTGCCTAGACTGTCATAACCACCTTTCAGCTTATCTCCAACGTTCACTTTTGCCTCCCCTCCAGTACCTTCCTTACACTATAACCAGAAGATTCCTTTCAACATGACTATATGATCATACCATTTCATGGCTTAAAATCCTTCAATAGAATCCTGTTGCTTTTCAGATAAAATCAGACATTTGAAACATGGCTTTTCATAATCTGACCTTCCTCCCTTACCTCACCGCGAACCTGTCTCCTTTCCTTAGAACTGTCAGCTTAGTCTTTTCCATCGTACTTTGCTGTTACAAGCCTATCTTTTTCCTTTGTATGCCTCCATGTTTATCATTTCTCTATTTGTTAGAAGTGCTTTCATTATAGGAAAGCAAGAGGAGAGAAAAGAAACAACTTGAATAAGTCAGTTAGTCTGCAGAGCTAATAAAATTGCAAGAGTGACATGGAGCTAAAGGTTAGGAGGTTTTGAGAATGAGTCTTGCTTATTTATCTGTATCATATGAACAAGAATAATGAAATTAATAAAAATAATGTATTTTAAACTTACTACAGGGGACCATTTGAAGCCATCTCACAGAGTTTTAGGAAAAGGATAATTCTTATATGTTAGCTCTGACTGCACTGTAATTACAATGTGTTTCTCTTTTATATCAAACATTAGCTTCACGTATGTTCATGATTGGATTTAGTTCAATAAATAATTGTTCAGCCATGTTGTGTGTATAAGGAACTCTGTAAGAACAGATAAAATTGATCCTCAAACACATCTCCATTACTTCCCATGTCTTTGGATATACTTGTTTAATATAACCTTATATATTAGGTTCCCATTGCAAATAATTTGGACTTGTTCCAAAATAATCAGTTTTTCCTAAAATAGAGCCTGAGTAGTATGGGCTTCTGTTAACTATGTCAATTTTTCTTTCCCATAGGAACCAACCCTTATTTGACTTTCCACTGTGTTAATCAGGGAACTGTTTTGCTAGATCTTGCTCCAGAGGATAAGGAATATCAGTCAGTAGAAGAAGAGGTAATGTACATCAAAATTTTTAGTTATCTTTTCCTAGAATCTACAGTTAAACCTTTTTTTCCAGGAGAGGTAAGCTTGTCTTATTTAGACATATGGTCATTTGCCTATCTGTTATCCAGCTCCCATAGCCTTTGTGGTGGAAATTGCCAAAATTAAAATAGACTGTGGATTAGAACTACTATGCCACATGGTTTTCACATCATAAGCCTAGGGTTTCCAATGGATGGTTCAGATCTGTCTTTTTATTCTGGAGACTTTCTTGAAACTCATGCAAGTAAGGACCTTTAGAATTTATTTTTTTAATACTGTTAGAACTTTTTTTTTTAATACTGTTAAAATGCTACCTAAGAATGATACAGAGTAATCTTACTTCATAGTTAGCAAATATGTTCTCATCTTGGCTTTTGTGCAGCACTGTAAGACATGATTATACAATAATATGCCTAATATTCATGTATGCTTGCCTCATAACTTGAGTCATCTTTCATTTTCTCAGTCGCAATGATTTTAACACACCATAGTAAGACAATTTGTAAGAACCTCTTGGTAGACAGATGCCATAGAGAATCCCTCTCTACTGATTGCTTCTGCCCCACTTCTGACACCTAATAAAGTACCTAATGGTATTATTTTGTGTACAAAAGAATACCTACAGTTTTGTTTGTTATCTGCTTTTTAATTAATACTCATTTCATTCCCATTCTGGGAACTCAGGACAATTACCTTAAGTAGTATTTCATCTCATAGCCAGTTTTTCAGGAAAGCATCATGTCATCTAGTGTATTATTGCCTAATCGTCTCCTAGTGAGTAGTAAATTCTGATAATAATGTCAAAATATGGCGAATAACTTCATAAATTGAGTGGTGAATTAGAGAATTAACTTTTTGAGTCAATTCTATGAGAAACTTGGGTCTTTGAAACATTTTACTTTTCCATAATAATTCTTTCTAATTTGGAGAGTAGAGGAAGAATGAGATGTTCAGAAGAAAGTTATTCCACTTAGTTATACATTGTATTTAAGTACCCCTGGTCTGTGTAGATACACTTTGAGGTCCCAAATTAAACAGATAATATAGAATATTTCACCTAGGGAACAAAAATTTTATTTTAGAAAATGGTTTGTGTTTATTTTTAGCATTTGTCCAGTGGGGTATTAATTGAATATGAGGAGTGTTAGTTTGACTTAATCACAATGTTGTTTCCATTCTCCATAACGTAAAATAGTAATGTAGATGACTTAATGTGATATTTTATATTTCCCCATTGTTTTTACAGAAAAATCTTTCAAAGTTTTTATTAGAAAATGCAGAAGTTTAATGTTTATGTTTATGACTATATTCTCACCAGAAATACCTACTAAACTTCTTGATCAATTTATAGTGAACTCCTATTTATTTATAAGAGAGTCTTAGACTCATCAGTGGAACAATGTAATAGAATTGAAATTCTGAAAACAATGGAAGGAGTGTCTTTAGAATTATACACTGGCACATTTTCCAAAAGTTCGTTATTTTATTTTTCTATAGATGCAAAGTACAATTCGAGAACACAGAGATGGTGGTAACGCTGGCGGCATCTTCAACAGATATAATGTTATTCGAGTAAGTTTTTTAAATTTCAGGGTGAAAATTGGATTGCAAGGCTTGCCTGAAAATCAGACATTGACAATGAAAAAGTTTTTTAAAAAATAATATTTTCAAACTCAAGGATGATCAGTCACCTGCTGCGCTGCAGTCAGGCGCTCCTCACTACAATGTAGTGTCTAGCCTTTCAAGACCATACTCACTAGAAATAGAGACACCCAGGAAACACCACCAAAGCTACAAAGAGAAACCCAGATCAGCTGGAATTAGGGATACAAATATGGTGATGCGACTCCCAGCTCATCTCATCCATAAATTCAGACCATAACTGACAGTAATCTTTGTTATCACCATTTCAAAGTAGCAGTACAGGCCTGGATTTTTTTAATCTAATTGAATCCGTGATTAAATCAGAATGTATATATCTCCTAATCTCAGTATCTTAATTTATAATGCAGGTTAGATGCCTGCTTATGTGCTTTTTTCAAAGGGATATCATGAAGATGAATAAAATACGTTGAGAACTGATTTAACCCTTTGGGTTAATAGACCTGTAGAAGTTAGACGTCAGAAATACCCAGTGAGCTTTTTGAAAAATACAGATTTATATGCCCCTCTATCCCAAAATTCAGTGAGTCTGGGGAAGAGTCTAGGAATAACTTTTTTTTTTTTTCCAACTCCTCGACTCTGAGGTATAGCCAGGTCTGATGCAGAATAACAAACGAAAACCAAAACTGAAATTTATGTCACTAATAGCCAGAGTATTATCTAAATTATACTAACCTGGCAACTTTATCATTTTTAAATAATGTCTTAAGCAAACAAAACACAAATTAGACCTTCCTAAAGGAACACATCCTTTTCACTTGAAATCATAAATTGCCAAGTAGCATGCATTTCACTAAATTTCTTCTTTCTTCCTCATTCTTAAAGATTCAAAAAGTTGTCAACAAGAAGTTGCGGGAGCGATTCTGTCACAGACAAAAGGAAGTGTCTGAGGAGAATCATAACCACCACAATGAGCGCATGTTGTTTCACGGTGAGTGTCATGACAGTAATTAGAGGCACCTCTCTGGGCTTTCACGAATTCCAGCAAAGCGGAAAACCGGTATTATTGACTATATTAGCGTTGTGAATTTTTTTCCAAATAATTACATGTTGGTACCAGCTTTCTAATGTATTATATTCTAGTGCAGGCTTTCTGGGGTGTGTACAATGAGAACGACTTATTTGAAATTGTTTCAGAACTTAAATTGCACATTGAGCCATCTAGAGAATGAAATATTTTTATTGTAGTTTAACATAATAGTTTTAGTTTATCAGATTATCTGTGCTTATTTAAAGTAAGATTGGCTATAAAATAATCTGTGTTTTCAAAGCTTCATTGTACTTTACTACCTAAAATCTCATGCCATCTCCAAAATCCCTATAACATCTTTGCTTGGTGAGCACTATTGGTCCTTGATATGATTCTAGTATATGATAATAATTTATGTATGACAGATATCTTACAAAATAAACTTTTCAGTTATGTATTACTAATTACTTAATATTAGTCTGCCAAGTATGCAGCTAATTGCGATTCTAGAAAAGTGTTCAAAAACTAATCTTTCTATATATTTTTAGGTTCTCCTTTCATTAATGCCATTATTCATAAAGGGTTTGATGAGAGACATGCATACATAGGAGGAATGTTTGGTGCTGGGATTTATTTTGCCGAAAACTCTTCTAAAAGCAACCAGTATGTTTATGGAATTGGCGGAGGAACAGGCTGCCCCACACACAAAGATCGGTCATGTTATATATGTCACAGGTGAGCATCTTGCCTTTCATGTAGTGGGTGCTGTTCTGAGCTCATGAACCACATTTGTTGCTCTGGCTCTGCAGCAGTCACAGTTTGTCTTCATTCTTAACCCTAATGAATCAGACAGGGACTGGGTGGGAATAGCTCATCAGCCTCTGCCCTAACAGGAGCAATGACACCAGAGCTGGCATTAGTGGTGATAAAAACTGGGTATGTGTCAATCAATCATAGGTGACAGTGAAACTCCCTCCATCTTGGCTTTTTTTCCAGACTTCACTTTTCTTGCTTTGGAATCAGAACAAGAAAAGTGTGAAAATTATTTCTTTAGAACAAAGAACCTCTAGATCTAGTCACATTGGAAGTAAGACACACATTTCTATAATCAAGTAGAATCTTAATATGCTTCTGAGGTTCCTAGTGACGTTTTAAGACAGGATATATAATTGGCCTTGAAAAGTCCGACTTCAGAATATTAATTTTGGAATTAATAAACAAATGAACATTAGTTTTTTAAATAGGATTTTAAAACTCAGGAATTATAGAGAATAATAGTATAGTCTCTGAAGTCAGTGAAAAAAAAAATGCCCTTCCCTAGTCTCTTCCCTGCCAATAGAAAAAAATACAAAAAAATTGTACTTTACAAAGATTGCAGTTTATTACATATCTCTTTAACCAGATGGGTTATTTTTGTAAAGTCAAGTTAATAAGAGATCTTGTAATTCAGTTAAAACCTGAAAAAGACCCATATAACCTAGAAATGCATTATAGTTGTTAACCTTAAACCTTACCTCTGTGGGTCACGTTGTGAAACAAACTGCAGCCATGAGCAGTTCTAAGATGGATGCTGTATGTCCAGAAGGAAGTGTCTTTCCATTAAGGCTGTTGTGATTAGTAACCCATGAAAATTCCCAAGAATATGTAACATGCAAAAGTCTGTCATTGTTGCTTCAAACCTAACTCTTCTGGAGGCAGAATGAACTTAATTAAATAAGCAATAAAAGTGAACCTAGATGAGGATGAACAGGCCTCATTAAAATTAGACACACACATTTATGTCTTAGCCAGGATTCCCTAGAAAACAACGGCTGAAACAAAAGCTTACGTGCTAGCACTTTCTTGGCAAGTGCAGTCCCAGGGGAGCAGGAATAAGGGCACAAAAAGAAATGAGGTAGACAAGGAGGCAGAATAGACTGAGGTCCATCAAGGAGCTGGCCAGTTTCAGAACAAGTGCGTGGTTGCTTGGTCCATGAGACACCTTTAGAGAAGCTGTATGAACTACTGCATCTCAAGAACAGTACATCATGGGAGAAAAGAGATGACTTTATCTGCTGGCTCCTGTCTTGCACTGGTCAGCATTAGCCCCACGGGGCATTGTACACTCTCCCCGTCCCTGCCCCACTTTGGGCTGCTGCATCTGCAGAATGCACCACAATCCCAGGGCAAGCCGGTGAGCCAGCAGGCAGGAACCAGCCCTCCTACCCACTGCGGCCTGCAGCCTCATGGGCCACAGGGCAGGTCCTGCTGCTTCTGCCTCCGCAGAAACAGGGAAGCCCTGGGGCAGGAAACAGAAGGCAGGAGGCGAGGACTGTCAGGTCAAGCTTTATGTGACATATGGTCTGGGAGTGGCCATGGCGATGGGCCCTGCCGGCTGAGTGGGCAGTCCAGTGACACCAGAGTGCTGCCACAGTGTGGGGATGGAGCTCAAACGCCTCCCTCTCGTGTGGATCAAAACCCTTTCCTCTGGGACCAACAGGAGGATGCTGCTGCAACCAAGCCAGAGGGTCAGCAGTAGCTCACACTAAAAAAGCTTGGGCAGGACCCAATTATACTGGGCGTGGCACAATTTTTAATTGACTCAAAATAATATCTCTGATAAGTCATAATGTAAAGATCATGCTCCATTACTAAACACAAACTTTGAATAACTTTACTTTTAGCAGTGTGACCAATCTTACTGTTCAATTAAAATGTCTGTTGTTTATATTAAGGGTTGGCAAACTTTTTCTTGAAAGGGCCACATAATAAATAGTTTAGGCTTTGCAGGCCATGTGATCCCTGTCCCAATGACTCGGCTCTGCCCTTGTAGTGCAAAAGCAGCCATAGGCAATATGTAAATGAGTATGTGGTCTTGTGCCAATAAAATTTTATTTACAAAAATAGGTGGCACACTCGACTTGGCCCAAGAGCCAGTTTGCCCAGCCCGAGTTTATATAATATACTTTCTTCCCTATCAACCTTTCTTCTCCTCTATAGTATTTCACATCTGCCCCATTCATGTGTCACCCAGGTAGTATAATTTCCAGTCATACATTTAAGCAAGTATTGCTGTATATGATCCACTCTTATTATTTATCTTACTCTAGTTCTTACTTCATAATGAGTAAATCCAAGTCTTAATTTCAGATGCTGCTGTTGTTCACTTACTATCTTTACTTTATTCCTGTCCTTCCTGACAAGAACTGTTTTCACTGGTATTCTTCTTTTTCCATTTTTCAAAATTTACCAGGCATTTTTGTGATTGATTCCTAAACCACACCAAAACTTTAAGTTACACTTAAAGTGTAACAATTGAGCCTTATTGTTCATAATAAAGCAATATATCAAATCTCATTCCTTTCCTACTCATAACTATGAAAGTGATGTTTAAGTTAGCTCACCTTGTGTTAAATATTTTTTTAAATCAATAAACCTAACAGTTATATCACTCCAAGATTTAAAGCTTCCTTCAAAGCATTACTTTCTGTTTTCTTTAGACAAATGCTTTTCTGTAGAGTGACCCTTGGAAAATCCTTTCTGCAGTTCAGCACCATGAAAATGGCTCATGCCCCCCCAGGACATCACTCCGTTATCGGGAGACCAAGTGTGAATGGGCTGGCATATGCTGAGTATGTCATCTACAGAGGAGAACAGGTATGTTGCTCACCAGATGAGCGTAACAAAGCTGCTAAATGTCTTCATACAGAATATGGAGACCACATACGAGTTAAAGAAAACCATTTAATAAAACATCTACCATATAGTCTGATAGCATTAGTTGCTTCAGGTCAAAATGAAGATGTCAGAATTCTTTGACATCAACTCTACACACACAACCCATCAGTCACCTGTCAGCCAAGTAACACAGTGTGAACAAGAGGGCAGCTGAGGAAAAGGCATGACATCTCATGCTGTTCTTAAGGCCTGCTATTCTGAATTAATGCTTTGTGCCTTTCATACCCCAACATGGCAGTAGAGCTAAGAGCAGCTACCATTTCATGGGTCATCTGCATGGATATACTTGCCACAGCTGGTCACACGAGTTGAAGCTCTGTACAGATGCTCCTTGATGGGGTTACATCCCAATAAACCCATAAGTTGCAAGTAGTGTAAGTTGCATTTAATACACCTAACCTACCAAACATCATAGCTTAGCCTAGGCTAATTTAAACGTGCTCAGAATACTTACATTAGCCTACAGTTGGGTAAAATCAGCTAACACAAAGCCTATTTATAATAAGTATTGACTGGCACATGTAATTTATTGAACGCTGTACTGAAAATGACCAACCGAATGGTTGCATGGGTACTCGCCATTAACATACACACGCAGCTGAAAGCACCCTGGCACACAGTTGACAGATGGGTGTTTTGTAGGCATGATGGGATGTGAAAACACAGTATCTAAAATTCACTGGCAACACAGTACCCCGTAGCATACCGGTTACTTACCCTTATGATTGCATGGGTAACTGGGAGCTGTGGCTCGTTGCCACCCACTGCCCAGCACAAGTCTAACCATCATAAATCAAGGACCATCTGTACTGCTGAGCATGGTACTCACATTCGTAGAATGATAGCTTTCTGAGTCATAAAGCTACAGTACATTAAATTCTGCCAATTACTTGTGGCTCCAACAAGCAGGAAAACTTTCTCTTATTTTCAACCCAGTCCTTAACTTTCACAGTACTGCCAAATGCCTACCAATTTGACTGAAAACAAAAACCAATTTGTCTAAACTTAATTGAATTTCAAATAGATGCCTTAACTTCAGGAGGAAGAGAGAAAGAAGAAATTAAATACCAGTAACCTATGAAAACAATATTATATGCTGTCGGTCTTTGGCCATGTGGGGTGTGGTGTAGGGGGAAGAACTGAGAACGAATTCTGAATTCCGTTTAGTAGATCTGTTGATTGTGGTGGCATGGACAAAGTAGTGAAACTCTTCTCATTAGATTATAGGGTTCAGCAAATGAGTAAATGTGTTGATTTAGGGAGCCAGGGTTCTCACTGTTGAAGAGACACACAAATATGGAATGGGGGAAGGTAAAATGACTGTAGGGATAGACTGGTTAGAGGTACTGATACGAACTCGTGGTTTCTAATACATGTATGCATGTGTGTACACATGTAAATGTATGTATAGGTCTCTGTGTAAGAGTCATGGAAGCATGTGGATGTATACGAGTATATGTATATATATATGCATGTGTTTCTTAGCACTGTCTGCTGAGAGCAGAGAAACCCCAATAGCAGTGAGAACACCGAGAGCCCAGATCTTGACCTCTAATACCATCCTCACCAAAAGGCTCCCAGGATCTTTGGGAAAACAGCTAAATCCAGGTTGGAGCAGAATAGGAACAAGATGAGCCTGGAGGAGCTGGCATGCCAGGAAGTAATGAAGTGTTCAAAAAAAAAAAAAATTATGGGGGCATGCCACAGGGACACAGAGCCAGCTTGAACAGGCTCCCACTGGCCAAATCTGGGACAATTTGAATACCAAATAAGTACAGTAATGAAATTTAAACCATTGAAAAAAATAGGAATTCATGATTCTATACTGATAATAAATAAATGAACGAATGAATGAGTGAGTGAGTGAAGGAGAAAAGAAGGCTTTTGCTTACAGTAGAAATCCAAGGGCACATGGGTAGATGTGGAGGGAGTACTGGATTTAGACAATCATCATCTTTGCAGCCATTGTGGTCAAGATTAGATCATGCAAGAATCATCAAGATCATGCAAGAATCATGGTTGCTAAATCTAGGGGATAATTTTGATAAGGAGAAAGATATTTGCATGGTCTTATTAGTTACAAAAGAGAGAAAAATCACAGTAATTACACATTGGAGAAAGGGGGCAATACCTTGACCAGATTATCAAAATTAACATCACCAGTGAGGAACAGGTAGACCTAGAACGTGCCTCCAGGTGTGTGTTCTGAGATGGCACGACATCATTCATGCAGCATTCCAGCCAAGAATGCATAACTGCAGTCTAATCAAAATGAGAAATGTTCTATTAATAAAAAATGTGCTAAGACTGGATTCTTCAAAAAATGTCAGTGTTATAAAAGACAGAGCAAGACTTTGAAAACTTTCCAGATTAAATGAAACTCAAGAGACAGGACAACTAACTGAAGGTCCTGCCCCCACGTTGGATCTGGTACTGGGAGAGAAAGGACCTTAGGTCAACTGAGAAAAGTGAAATCTGAATGAATGGCAGGTAGATAAAAATATTCTGTCAGTATCAAATTATAAGGTTGGTCCTGTGCTTACGTAAGAGAATATCCCAATGCTTAGCAAATAAATACTGGCATATGTAAAGACCCACGGTGATGTATATAACTTACTCTCAAATGGTTCAGGAAAAAATGTGCCTGTACATCTGCTTGCCTGCCTGCCTGGTATGTACAGAGGTGGGGAAAACACATGTGACAGCAAATGGGATAAAACCGGGATAGTAGGTGGATGTGGGTAAAGGGTATGCAGGTGTCTTGTGTACATATCATTTTAATTTTTGCAGCTTCATGTGTAAGTTTGCAGTTTCCAAGTGAAAAGTTTAAAAACTACCAAAGAATAAATTTGTCAGTTTTCACTTGTTTAAATTAGAAACTCCAGACTGCTTGATAAAATGCTTTCACTTTGACGCAATAATTCCACTTCTAGAAATTTGTATTAATATAATCAGTGATGGTCACCAAAAAAAAAAAAAATGCGAGGATGTTCATTACTGTCTTGATTATCATAATGAGAAATTTAAACCTAAATATTCAACAAAAAGAAAATGATTTAATACATATTAGTATATTTATATGACTATGATTTTTTAAAATGCATTTACATAATAGATGTGAAACATAGAAGCAACCAAAACTTTATTATCTCAATATTGAGATAATAAGTGATTTCGGTTTTCTTTCCCATACGCTTTTCAATATTTTGTAAGTTATCTATGGTAAATACAATTTCTTTCATATGTGGGTGACTTTTAAAAATTATCTCTAAACTGTTGCCTCTAAGTTATTGGTGACCCAACACACCTCACCGTTCTTCCAGCTCAATGGGTTACATCATCATCTGTGATTAATTTGAAATCGATTCAGCAGAATCATTCTTTCATTTACCAAACTTTTTGAACACATGCTAGTATATTGAGCACTACACTAGATGAGGTGGAAAAGATTTCCTCTTACCTTAATTTTCTTGTTTATGGCATGTGGCTCTCTAATAAGGGGTGGATGCAGTGTTAACTAATTTACAGTATTAAAAGTAGAAAGAACATTTTAACAACTTGCTAGATTGTAAGGTTTATACATGGGTTATATACAGACATGTAGGTGGATCTCCTAATCGTTCGGTCACCTGTTGGCTGGCCTTCACAGGCTCCTGAGTGTGTATGTAGAATATCCATTAGGATCCTCCTCCTCTGAGGCTTCACGTCAAGTAAGGCTTTAATATTGTAGCTGCCAAAAGGGTGACCTGTTTTTCTTCCTGTCCTCTCCAGGCATACCCAGAGTATCTCATCACATACCAGATCATGAAGCCGGAAGCTCCTTCACAGACGGCAACAGCCGCAGAGCAGAAGACCTAGTGAATGCCCACTGGTAAAGCCAGATCAGATTTACACCTGGGACTGGATTACAATGGATTGTTTCCAACAAAATCAATATTCTGTAAATCCCTGACAGCCTAGAATAAGCTGTTTGTCTTTTATGAAGCATTGCTATATAGTAATGAATATAGTATGAGTAACTGATACGTACTCAACTGCTACTGTTCCCTTTGAGGAAATGTTTACAGGGGCAGCCTTTTAATATATCTCAGGCTCACTTTCATTGTAATTATCCATTTCTAAAATAAGATTGCTTTGATCTAGACTTGGAAATGGAAAAAAAAGAAAACATAACCAATACTTTCCCAAATGTCCACAATTCACACACTACATTTGCTTTATTATATATGGCACGTGTATATAACAAATACACATATGACAGGCTCATTTTTCGTTTTTTTCTAAACATGCATCATTTTGGGGCGTTTTTGTTTTGTTTTTTGGTGTGTTTTTTTTCTTACTTTGATAATGAGCCAGAGCCTTCTTGAGAATATTTTGCACAAAGTCACACTGACTAAAATCATTAGCAATGCAACAAGCTTCTGGCTGAGCAAGAGTTCTTTTCACTTTAATTTATTTTATATCTGTACTTCTTATAAACATAAATTGAGAGGAGAAGGAGAAACATCAAGTTTTCATTTACTTAATTAATTGGCCAGTCTTACAAGGGAAATGCACAAACATCAACCTGACTTAGGAGCTCCCAAGTTCAGAGAAGTCAAAGCTGGTGAGGGCCACTTGCTCTCAAATACCTGCCTGCGGCACGGGCAGTCAAGACAGTGCTGGAGGGCCCCGCGGAGCACAGCCACGGGACAGCGCAGGGATGCTGTTGTGGGCTCGGAGATGAGACAGCGAGGGAGGGCTGTGAGGACGCGGGAGGAGCATGTGGTCCTGGACAGTTGCCACCGCAAAGGACCGTGGGGACTCCTCACAGGAAAGCTGCTCTCAATCCGGTCCACCGCAGTTGTCACCCCCAAAATTAGCTCCCTTATTTCCAAATTCAATCAAATGATTGTACTTCATTGGAGTCACAAAAATATTACTTTATTGTTTCTCTGGGTTAGCAAGCTAGGATTTAAATCCTGCGTAGTAGATAGTTGTGCACAAATGCAAGAGCTTTTTTGTTGACTCCAGATTTGGGTTTACTTTGAGTGAGGTGCTTCAAATGGTTTATACCGGTCCCTGCACTAAATTTTTGAACCAGTTCTTTAAACTTCTCAATAGAAAAGAAGAACAAAAACTTAAAACCAAAGCTCTTTCAGTTATTTTTTTAAATGAAGATGGAAAAATACCATTCCGTCACTTCATGAGATTACTACTTTCTTTTGCTTGTTTGTACACATTGACACTTGTAAAAAATTATCCATTGCAGTTCTCACGCTTGCCCTTTTCACCTTAACTGAATATTGAATTGAGTGCATTAATTTATTTACTTTGACAAGCAGTGCATCTACTCAGCTTTGAAGCAAAGGTAATATAAATGTGGTTTAAAAAAAAATGAAGAACAGTGTGACACAAAACTTGCAGTTTCAACTTGAAGTCCTGAAAATTGACTTGTTTGTTTTTTAATACAGGCTGATTAAGCTGTGACTTCATTTAATCGCCTAAAGAAAAATAAAATGGTTACATGCAAAAATTCTAGAATAGGCTCTTAAAATACACATTTTGCTTTCTTTCTGGCTTGAGTCCAATGCTGTAACTAGGCATCGGGAACTAGTTTGAGTTTTATAGCTGAATCTTGCATCAGTCCTCAAAATTAAATCAAGAATTAGCCTCAGTTGTTGCTTCTATTGAAGTTTTAGTGGCCCAAGCTGGGTGTTTGTCTTGGCTACTTGTGTTATAGCACTAGAATCCCTAGGAAGCTTTGAAGTTGATATTCATTAAGAGGGCGTTTCCTCCTTTCCTTCTTGTTTTGCTGTGTGTAACAATGGGTTGAAGGAATTGGCATCTGTGTAGTATTCAGTAGCTGTGAAAGTGTGTATTACTTGCCTCCCCACTTAGATATACTTTAAAATGGTCAACACAGCTGTGATTTTTAGTTAACTAAAAGGGTTAATATGGCATAGATACCAAAAGCTTTATAGCTTCATTAAAAAGATAATCCACTACCCGACGATGGTTATATGTTGTTTCCATCATATTAATTAGGTTAATGGATGTGCCAGTTTTAAACTTCAGCCTTACACTTGAGAAGTTAAACAGTGGTTCAGTATTTAAACTGCCAACGTTATGTATTGTATGTTCTGTGTACCGAGTAAAGGTACTGTGTAGGAAGACTTTTGCAGTGCTCCTTGTCTTGTAATGAATCAAGTATATAGTAATTCTTAAAAGAATGTGTACATATTCATCTGCTCAAGAGAATGGGTTGATATCTCATCGGAGCCAAATACATTTTTTCAAAATTTGAAAACCAAAGGTCATCATGAGTGTACTCAAGCTAGCAAAAGTTGATTACATTTGGAATTTCCGTCTATAGCAGTGTGAGAAACCCTTTGGAATATGAAAGCATGGTATTAAATTATGCTCAAATCCATTTAATTTCTTGCATATGCACTATATAGCAACACTAGCAAGTTGAGGACTTCCAATATGGCCTTCCCTCAACTGACCCTTCTGTTTCTCAAATGGAATGGAAGAGCGAATCTGGACATCTCCCCCAGCTTTCCCGCAGGTCTAACATGAAAGGGTTTCTGGACGTGATGGCTCCGCTTACCACGCAGTGGCCAGCCTGGCTACTAGAGTCAGGCGTGAGTGCCTGACTGCCCACTGTCTCCTTGTACTTGGCCTCCATCCTTTTTCCCTAGATTGTTAGTCTGGAATAATAATTAGTTCTAACAATTACCTTTGACCCCACTCATTTTCCTCCTGTCTTCATCTGAATCTCGCAAAAGGAGACAGTACCTCTCTGTTTCCATATCACAACCAGAACCAAGTATTAGGCCCCATGTGTTCTGCTCAAAAGATTCTGCCACTTTGTTAACAAATGATAGCATGGAACCCAAAGTTTTAATTCTATGCAAAATAAAGCAGTACAACCAGGATTCTTATTTACCTTTTCTTTCTTGGAATTTGGAATTTCTGGCTTTTCAATAACATAAGAATAAACATTAGGATGTTTTCATGAACTAGCATCCTTGTTGTGTTCACCTGAGCTTGGTGTTAGTGGCTAGGCTAACTTCCCTTTCCTCTCACAGTAGCACAGTGCTTGATACATACAGAGAAATGCCTGAATGTGGCAAATAAAGTAATATAGATTACTATTCTATTATTATTGCCTTTATACAGAAAAGACGGTGTATGCTGGAAGAACTGTTAGAATGCAGTAAGTTGTCTAGGTTTTTCTCTCAATACTCTCTCAGTTGCACAGTGGTTATTGGACGTTGCTCACTCTCTTTTAAACATATGCACTCTCTGGATTTCTGTAAACTTTCAAACAAATGGTGTGTATTTTTAAGCACCTTTCCCCCCAGTGTGTCCAGATCCCATTTATATGATAATCTGTGATAAACAGCCTTCTTACTTACCAGAAATGCTCATGGTGGGACAGTTTTCTTTTGGGGAATTACCTTGCATAGTGAAGACGTTAGTCATTCAGGGAACACTAAAAACTGACATTAAGCTAGGATTTCATGTGTCAGAAATTTATTTGAAGACTAAAGTAAAACTTGTTTGATGTCAAATTAGTGACAGAAATGAAAAGAAAGTAATTGGGAAGGTTATATTTGAGCTTTGCTTGGACACGTCTAGCATATGAAAACGAAATGCGTTTTTTTTAAAAAACCACCCCTAAAGGTGAGGCTTCTTCAGACACTTTGTGCATTCTAAAATTATAGAAGTTAAATACTCCTTAAGAAAGCCTTAACCTTGACAGAAACTTTTTAACCTTTTATATCCTAATAAATAAAAAGTTGTGATTCCATTACTTAGTGTGTGAAAGGTGTCCATAAGTTGGGTATGTCTCTTGTGTATATCACACCCGTTAATGCTTATTTGGTGAGGGTATATTTCGTAAGTCATGCTCGCTTATGCAAAGGAGCTGATAGAATCAACCCTTTCAAATTTCTCTATTTCTGAAATTCCCCCACTACCAGATCATCTGGTTTGGAGAAATGCTAGAAAGATTTCAAAATCTATTAAGTTTTGTGTTTGTGGAACTACAGCAACAACCCATTAAGTGATACCATGTAGAATTTGACTGCTGCACAAGCTGTTTTTAATCACTGTAAAATATAAACTATGGTGATAAGTGAAAAGCAGGAGGAAGCTAAAGATTTTATGTACTCTGTGAGACCAAGTAAGCTCATGGTGTGGCAGTTGTATACATATCTGCCAGAGGGTTCTGCCTCCTTTTAAATAACATTCACGCTGTAGAGATGATTGCATTTTGACTCTTCATTCTTTCACATTTTCTTTTCTGCTTTACACTTTCACATCTCCACCCCCACCCTGCCACCCATCTTTTCAAGCAGATTTCTCATTCTCCAGAATTCAGATTGTTTTGTTGTTTATCTATCTACCCATTTCTGCAGGCAGCTCTGAGAGCCCTTTGCTGATTCAGTGTTTGCAGAGAAATGCAGTTAAACTCTGGTAGTAGGGTGTCCCTCACACACTCCTGTGCCCCTCCTAAGGTTCAGGATGAAAAGCTGTAAAACACAACAGTAAGATTTAGAAAGGAACGAAAATTTGAGGCGAATAGCCTAAACCTAGAAGATGACCTTAACTATCTAACCCTTGTATTCGTTACACAAAATATTTAAACTCTTCATGTGCATAGAATACCCGCTTCTGCTTCCATTGTTTCAAGCTCAGCCTGTCTTTGTGGTAGTACTTGACTTTGATACCTGCAAACTGAAAAAAGGTACTTTTATCAACAAGGTTTCTCAAAAACACTTACAGAACCAGCTTGCAGGAAACCTGGAATGTTTCCTGGCGACAGCATTTGGAGTAGTACTTGTATTTTCTCACTGTGATGTTGGTCTGTGTAAGTAACCAGTGTGGTGACTCTTTAGTTCATTATTGATGTTGTTTTTATTTTTAGTCTCTGTATGACCCACCAGTTGCGGGAGGTTCCAGTCCCTCCCTTTTCTTTTCTGCATCCTGTTTGTAGGATTGCCAGATAAAATATAAGACATCCAGTTAAATTTAAATTTCAGGTAAATAATTTTTTAGCTTACGTATGTTTCATGTATTATTTGCCATACATTTACAATTTAAAAATTCATTATTTATCTGAAATTTAAATTTAACTGAACATTCTGGGTTTTTGCTTTGTTTTATTATATTTTACTAAATCTGGCAACCCTATCAATTTGGTCATGGAAAATCACGTACAGCATGTAAATTCTTCTAGTCTTCACTGTCTTTCACGTGGAATGGAAGACTTTTTCACCGTCACCCTCGACTTGCCAAAAGAGGGGCATCAAGGAACTTACCCTGCCTGCATGGTGGGTTTCTATTTAAGACATCTTTATGATTCTATTTAACCTGTAATTGTGCTTTGGCTAAATGTCTAACTTACAGTACTTGTATTTGTTTAATATTCAATAAAAACATTTTTAAAGTATACTGCATGTGGCTAGCAGTTAGCTCTGATGTGTTTTCGTTTCCCAGTTAGTTCATTTCCACCTGAGCAACCCTAACACAGCTCACCTAAAACTGTCAGAATACAAGTAACAACTATCCCTCCTCGTCTTCCTGGTATCATCTGTTGGATGTGCTTTGTCCCCATCTCTAAGCCCACATGGGAGTCACAGAAGTACGGCAATAGCAGGAGAAGCACAGGTTCCTTTTAGAAATGTCTCTGAAACGGAGAGGCATGGGTTTTGGAGGCTCACCTCACACCAGGGCCACCCACCCGGAGGCCCTGCTTATAGACTCCCTCCCCTCACCTGTCATATTGGGGGGGAGGAAGGAGATAGTAATACTTACGTCATGCAGCGGTGGACATTAAATGCCTAGCACAGTGCCTGGCACATAGGACTAAAAAAATTGTTTCTTTTTTTCTTCCCCTCTCCTGTATCCATGCCTAGGGATTCATTAAATAATACATTGGAAGCTAGAATTTTCTCTGTAGTTTCTTTGCCAGTGTGATGGTCAGATTTGCAAGAAGATATAAATTAAGTACTTGGAAGCACTCCAACTACCCTGCAAATAACAATAGCTGTTACTGAGACCATATGATGAGCCAGGTACTTTGTGTACATTTCCCAACAACCCTGCAAAATAGGTATTTTAATCACCATTTTACAGATGAAGAAACAGAGACTCAAAGTGGTGACATATAGGTACCTATTGATATGTACCAAATGGTGGCTGTTTATGGAGTTTGAGTGTTTAGGCAGGAATGAAAACAGTGAGGTGACTCGACTGCATGGTTTTCTGTCAGTGTCTCATGAGAAGATGAGATTCTAAATACCACTAGACTCAGGAGTTGGTTCCCCGTTGGTTATTGCTGTGGTACAAAATAGAAATGATCTGAACTGTGCACAAAAAGCAAGTGGAATAGAAAATAATAACTTTGAATTGCAGCAACTTGGTTTGGTTACTGATACAGAAATATTTCAAGGGCCTGCTTTTATAGCTTGAGACCACGGTGGATCGGGCGCTAGGAGAAGTGTGGGAGGAGGGCCGTAAAGGACTTGCTGGATTGGATTTATTTCTGTAGAAAATGACTTGCTAGAAAACTAAATCGTCCTAACATAAAGGGGTGGTGCTTCATTTTGAAGGGCATTGTCTACGTGGAGTGCCTTGGTTGTTGTGAGCTAGTGTCTCAGGTTAGAGGGGGCACGCCGATTTGATCGCACTTGTGAACCTTGGTCATTCAGCACGGTTCACTTTCCCTCGTGATTTTGTAGCCACAAGACAGTACAATGGGCCTCCAAGCTGGAGGAGCACCCGGCACTATACTGGGAATAATGAAAAGTTATCTGTTTCCATGAAGTTGGGACCGAGCTGCCAAGTTTTTCTGTTGGCATCTACCCTGAAGATCTGGACTTAGAAACAGCAGAAGTGGAAGAGGCAGTGAGTATGTTTTCATTTTGACCAATTCCACCTGTCCTAGATTGCTAATGAAACAACTTTGCGTAAGTGAAAGTATGTAGGTAACGTGCTCATTTTGTTCATATGATCGCCTTACTTTTCTGGGCCAGGGACTGATTTGTAGAGTAAGTCTTTACTGTACGATCCAGCAAATACCAACTCTTGGTATTTACCCAAAAGAGCTGAAAGCCTACATCCACACAAAACCTCTACACAGATGTTTATAGCAGCTTTATGCAGAACTGCGCAAACTTGGAAGGGACCGAGATGTCCTTCAGTAGGTGAAGGATAAACTGTGGTACATCCAGACAATAAAGTAGTATTCAGTACCAAAAAGAAAGAAACCATCAAGCCGTGCAAAGACATGGAGGAAACTTGAATGCATGTCACTAAGGGAAAGAAGCCAATATGAAAAGGCTACATGTACACGTTTCCAACTATATGACATTCTGGAAAAAGCAAAACTGGAGACAGTTAATGGATCGGTAGTTGCCAGGGGTTAGATGGAAAGAGGGGGATGAAGAGAGGGAGCACAGGATTTTTAGAGCAGTGACACCTGTCTGATACCTGTCGCTATACATTTACCAAGATCCACAAAATGTACAACACCGTGAATCCTAATGTAAACTATGGACTTTGGGTGATGATGGTGAGTCAGTGTAGGTTCATCAGTTGTAACAAACATACCAGTCTGCTGGGAGGCTGTTGATACTAGGGACACTATGTGGGGGGAGGACGGCATAGATGAGAACTCTCTACTTTCTGTTCAATTGTGCTGTGAAACTAAAACCGCTCTAAAAAATAAAGTCTATTTTTAAAAAATCAGGATAGAAATGGATAGGTGAAGTATATACACAGATACTTCCTCTTTTAACTGAGGAGACATACACACACAAAGAAATACTAATAAAAAAGAGTTAATTTTGACCTTAAATGCCTTTGACTTCAAAGAGGTGACTAGCGAAAACATGTATTAAAGTACCCTGGTATTTTTAATTCATTTGAAACTAGGAAAAATGGGGAGAGCAAATATTCTTTTCTGTTTCCTCCACTCTGGACTTGGAGCCACCCAGGAGAATTATGAAGAAAAGAGCAGTGAGCTGGAGGAGCCCTTTTCTCCTGCACAGCAGCGGGGGCCGCGCCACAGGTGAGCAGCTTTGTTCTCTTTTTAAGTATTTTTTAAGGCCAGGAACTCAAAAATATTTGTCTTAAAAATGTAAGCAAAGTCAAGACAAATGACAGACTGGAGGATATGTTTGCAATTCTTACTATAACCAAGGAACTAATCTCTTATATGGAAAGAGTTCCTGAAAGTCTGTAAGATAAAGAAAGTTATGAACACACACAGGAAATAGAAAAAATACAAATGATTTTGAATATATAAAAAAATTATCTCATAATAAGAGAAGTGCAAGTTAAGTTAATGCAAGTTACCTATCAGAGTGAAAAAAACCCTGGAAGTTTTATAACCAAGTGTTAGTAGGTGAAAAAAAAAGTGAGTGGGTGTAAACAAACATACCCCTTCATGTATGAATAATGCATGGAATATCTCTTCGGGATAAGTATGTAAAAACCAGGTAACATTTGTAAATACCGCAAACATGGTGGCAAACAGTGGCAAAGCGACATAGTTGAAGAGGGGACATTTTATTATACTTAATGTATTTTTAAATTTTTGATATATATGAAAAAATTGTCTATATAAAGAACTAAATATTAGGAGTGAATTAGATCATGTATCATTGACTTAGAGTGATTTCCACAATACATCAAGGGAAGCAAGATATAGAAAATTGTGTATTATATGGTCTTGTTTTTATAGAGCAAACAATACCAAATAAAATCCCTATATGTAGTTACACATGTAGACATGTGATATATGTAGTTTATACCACATAATACATTACATTGTACATGTCTGTGGGCATAGAGCTATGGAAGGACACATGGTTAACAGTGGTTGTTTGCAAGGTCTTGTGGAGGGAGGAAGGTAAGTCAAGATAGTCTTTAACAATATATCCAACATTTTTGAAAAATAATGTTTGTGTATTACATATATATATAGTTTTATATCTATCTAAAATACGGAACAAAGAAACATCACCTATAAGCCACAAGAAAACATAACTGTCATGACTGTCTATAAAATAGAACATTAAAGCATGTGTATGTGTTTATGCATATATACATGCACACACATGTATATAAAAAGATGGTTATGGAATATTGAGGGTGGTTGTTTCAGAGATATAGCATTTCAGATTGTTTTGGTTTCTAATACTTTGATGTGTTTGAATTTTTCAATAAAGCTATTTAACTGTGGGAAGGAAAAAATTGGAACAAATAACTTTTAAATCATGTGGCTCAGGAATTCAAACTTAGAGTCTGATTTCCAGGTGAATTGCTTTAATGTGTTTGGGAACTTAAAGAACAGCAATCATCTTAAAATGAAAAAAGTTGTGATGATGATGACAGAACTATAAATGTGCCATTCTGCTAGTGCCTTTTGTGATTTTTGCCCATTTACTCAGAATGTTGGAAGAGAATCTTTTCAGTTGGAAGGTAGAAATGACGAGAACTGAGGGAAATGTCTCTCTTTGCTGTCTCCTGCTGTGTCTACTCAAAGAAATAGATTATATATTAAATGCAGTTACTTTGTTATAAACAGTTACATTGCTATATCCAGAATCAACTTTTGGCCTAATTACAGAATTCAACCTATACCGTAGTCATATTTCTATTACTTACCTAATGGTCAAGTTTTCTCTGATTAAAAGATCAATCTCCAACTGTTACTTAAAATGAAAAGGAGACACATAAAAACACACCAGGCACGTGGTAACTAAAGGAAGGTCTCTTTGCCTAGAGAACTTAGGTTCTTAGAGATTCCTACCAGCCTTCTGTCACCGTCCTTGAGTGGTGTTCAGGGAGCAGCAACAGGCTCACTGATTTTATGAGCCAGTGTCCACTGTAGAGATTCCTAAGTGCACAAGATTAAATGACCCAGATCTTTCCTCCTCTTCCAAGTCATCGTAGCAGCAGATTTCAAGAAAAAGATAAACTAAGCCAGAAGTGGTTGAAAATGTATTTATTTTTCATCAAATGATCTTTTTCAAGCAATAAATAAAAACAGATGTGTTGACTTTTCTAAAAAACAAAACCAAACAAAATCCCCTAAACTATATACATCCTACAGAAATACAAGCATATCAAATGTAGAAATGACATCACTCTGAAAGGTGGGGCTATTTACAGAAGTTACAAGTATTGCATTGCTCTGTCTTGAAGAAGCCTCTTCCTGGTGTGACTCATAAGCTCTAAGGAAGGACAGGTTGCTCCTGTGCTCCTGGGGGAGGAGGGCTAGTAGCTCCAAAGAGGTGAAACTCTCCATCCTTTTTGATAGACAAGGAGACACTGTATCCAGCTCCCTAACAATGCTCCCCAGATCGGCTGACTTGCAAGGAGCATGAAATGGTGCCACATTCAGGTCACCTGCTCCGTGACATGAGCTCCTGAGAGACACGATCTTGTCCCCTCAGCTGGGCTGGGACTGGCAGTGAGACCATGCTGAGCTGGTGACAAACGCACTGGCTGTGGTTTCTGTGAGACAAGCTAGCTCTAATACCCAGACCCAGCCTCCCACAGCACCTTGCCATCCAGAAAGCAACTTGGTTACACACGGAGAGCGCTTGGGGAGCTTTGAAACATGCTGGTGCGTGGGTCGCTCCTCCAGAAACCTGGGTTTAATTGGTCTGGGGTAGCCTGGTAGCAGGATTTTCAAAGCTCCCCTTCTGATGCTAATGGGCAGCCAAGGTAACCACCACTTTAATATTCATATTACGGGCTTGGGGGACAGCCCCCAATCTAACCGCACCTTCCCCTCACATTGGAATCAACCATCCTGCCTCCCTCTGTCCACCTTCCCAAGGATTTCAAAATTTTTCTCATGACTTCCCAATCTTTTTGAAAACTATCTGGAATCCACCTGGAATGAGCACTCGAGGACAGTGGCCTCAGGAGGGAATGACTGAAGCTGGGAGCTCCTGCCACCGGCTCATGGTGACATCAACTTAATACTGCTCTGTGGAAAGTACTCCCCAAATACCCTTGGGTAACGCAAGATTCCCTCCCAAAGGGAACCGACAGCATTGCTTCGTCTCTACAGAAGACACAATAAAGTCTACTGCCTTCCGCAGCCCACAGCACAGTTGATAATCAGTGAAAGTGGCAATGCTTTCTGGCCATTAGAAAACTCTCGCATCACCAGAAACTACTTCCTGGGAGGCATGTCTACTGAAACCCACTGGCCACTTGAACTGATCCTGTAGTGTCTTCATTAGAGCTTTTCCAAGTCATCAAAGAGGCTTCTGATGGGAGACCAACAACCAAAAACCCCCTTTTCCAATCAAGCCAACTTCCTATTTTATTTCTATCGTTTGGAGACTCCAAGGCTGTTATCAAGTACAAAGAAAATGGCTTTATAAATAGCAGTTTGACATTGTGCGAAAAGACTTGAATTAGCAGGGACGACAGCCTGGGGCTGGTCCTGAGCTCCAACGGGACACGTGGCTGGAATCCAGTCTGGGAAAGCAGGATACATGGGTTTTGGTGATATATAGTCATTCTAGAAAAAGTGAATCTGTTCCAAGCTACTTTCCCTTCTCACTCTAGAAGCGCCTCTTCTCAGAACTATCTGCTCTTAAAACCCATAGCCTTTCAACTGCAGAACCCATTTGGCCTCATTCATCACAAAACATGAAGCAACTTCCGGGGATCAAGGAAAAGGTGGGAACGCCCAACTGTGCTGTCTCTAAATAGTTCCAATGACCACGGACGGCTGCCCGTCCATGCCTCACTCCTAACTAGTCAGCCAAGCAGCTCCTGGGGAAGGAGGAGCCCCAGGCTTTCCTAAAACCAGGAAGTGAGAACTATGGCATCACCCAGACAGGACTTGACAAAGGCAGGACGACTGATGCCAACACAGGTTCATGTTTATGGAAGGAAATGGAATGAACCAGGTCCTGTCTGGTGTGCCAGGATGAGAAAGAGCATTCCAACACTTCTGACATTGAGGCTGCAAGTTATTTATGGCTCAGCAAGACTGTTCATTTAAATTTACTCTCTCAAAGGGCTAATACAAACAAAACAAAACGCTCTCATTTCTAGACAAATTTGCAATTACCTCTAATCTGGCACTCCATAACAACACTGTTCCACAATGTTACAAATGAAATAACACATAGTTTGTTCCCTTCACCCTCCCCCCAAGCCCAACCCAACAACAACATCCTTCTTCCTCCAAAAGCCATTCCTCCATTTGGAAAGACCCCTTAATACGGCATTATCCCAAGAAAGGATTCTAAAATGGCTCCCGAGTACCCATGATGCCCGTCACAGAAGTCCAGCAGCCAGCTCCCCAGCAAAGAGTCTCCCCTGACCCCTCACTCAAGCTCTCTTCCATTCTAGACTTCAAGGACACCTGAAATGTCGTGTACACTCCCCTTTTTATTCAAAAGACGGGCTTCAAAAATATTCACCTAAACCAAGAATTTGAAGAACACAAGAATTTATTGGTGTACTTCATTCCAAGTACACCCCCTGAAATCAAAAACTCCAATTTAGGCAAAAGAGACAAGATGGTGCTTCCACTTACGAAAGGATTCATTTTGGGTCTGTCTCTAGTTAGCTGGTTTCCCCAATGGCCTTGCCAATGATTCCCTGTAGGAAAATCTGAATTGCACCCAATTTTTCAGGAGCACCTAAAATGATATGGCATTTATCACAGATGCTATATAAGTCCTCAGGCAGGTCTATGCAGAAAATGCTCCCACCGCCAAACTGAGTTATTGACCATCAGGGAGAAAAGGTTGTGTTGTTGTGGTTTAACATCACTTCAGTGGTCCAGGTAGCCAGCAACCAGCTTTGAACGTAAAAAGTAGTCCCTTCCTTCCTTCCTTCTCCCATCCCACCCTGCCTACTTCTCAGTGGCAACAAGTACAAGCTGAGCTAGCGAACGGGGCCATAACCTCCGAGGTCCCGCCGCCTGCCTTCCTAACCGCTTTGACATGAGCACGCTTTGTGCTGCATTCGACATCAACATAAATATATTCTACAGTCACTGTCACTAGACTCCTCGTACTTACATACTCTGAGAAAATGCTTAATAAATACTTTTATTATTACGCATAATTATTCACTTGTTGGTGACCTGGAAAGGAAAACCATGTCCTAACATTTCTTTTTTTAAAAACTCCTGTAACTTAACGGCAACAACAAAAAAAGGGCCAAGCACACGGAACCAGGCACTTCTGGCAAACTTGTTTTCTTCTTGTCCCTTTCCCTAACCCCCACCCCGCCACCCCCTTAGTAAAACTGGATGGGCACATTTTGCCAGGACCTGTGGGTTTCATAACTTCAAGCCTTGCTGCTTAAAAAATGAGGTAAGAAATTCCTATCTGAAAAGTAAAACTGACACACAAACCAAACCAAGGTCTTCCCTGCCCGCGGAGGCAGCCGTTATTGCTCTAAGTTGGAGGGGGGCTGTTTGTTTGCTTTGAATATGTATTTGAAGTCCTTATTGCCATTCTGGTGGCCCGGTGGTCGGCCGAGGAGAAATGGATGGGAAGGGGCTTGGTCGCCGGCCCCCAACTGGTCAGTCTGACTCGCTGCCCGCCCGCGGCCCCCCACCCCTTGCTGAAGGCGCCTGGTTTGGGGGTGCTCCGAGCAGCCCTAACAGGTGGGAGAGGTGGTGATGGGGCTGTGCAGGTAGGGCAAGCTGCTGGGGGCCGCGTGAACGCCCACCGACACCGGGAAGCTGAAGACGAACTGCGACGTGGGCGTGGGGGTGGCCTTGCCCCGCTCCCGCAGGGGCCCCGACGGACTGGCGGCCTCCACCGCGCAGGACGTGGCCAGCACCTGCGACTCGAACTGCAGCAGCTGCCCCATGAAGCTGAAGTTGGGCGAGATGATGCTCCGCCGCTGCTTGACGAACTCGAAGGCCTCCTCCAGCCTCACCCGCTTCTTCATCATCAGGTAGGCCAGGCAGATGGTGGCCGAGCGCGAGATGCCCGCCTGGCAGTGCACCAGCACGCGCCCGCGGCACTCCTTCACCGCATCTGGGGGACAGGGCGTCCCGTCAGTGCCCGCCTCCCGCCGCCGACCCGATCCTGCCCCCAAACGCCAGGGCAGGTGCGTAAGCCGGCCGTGGGGCGGCGGAAGGAGGGGACCGGGATTGGAGGAATAATGGGCAGAGGAGGGGTGGAAAGAAACCTATGGGGAAGGGACTGGAGAATTCCACCTCAGAAGGGGTGTGTCGGAGACTTAAGGAAATCCATGCAATGCACTACACTTGGTGAAAACGCGTGCTAAATCCAGTGAGATCCCAGCATACACTCAAGGACTTCCATTTGCACCATCTTTGTCTTTCTCCCCATCCCCTAAGCCTTATCTAGACATCTCGAGACAAGCACGGAAAAGGTGATTGGCTCTATCGGCCAACAGCCCTGGCGTAGGACCCAGTCTTCCTATTCCCGCACAACACACCGCCCACCAGGCCAGCCGTCCTACTGAGCGAGGGGGAACCGGGTACAGCCAGGTCCCCACCTCCTACGTCCCTCCTTCAGCACCAGTTACAAGGGCTCCCTCTCTCCCGCCCAGCAGCCTGGGCCCCAGCGCCCAGCCAGGGCCGGCCTACCGATGTACTCGATGGCTTCCATGAACCAGGAGCTGATGTCGGCTTTGTGGTTGTCTTCCACCGGGATGCACTTGTACTGATAGTGGCCTTCAAAGTGGTTTGGGCAGTCGGAGGAGACGTTCAACAGGGCCGTGATCCCCAGGGCGTCCAGCATGTCTCTCCGAGCAGCATGATAGGCACTGCCAAGGTAGAGGAAGGGGAGGATCTCCACAGGACCGCCCTACACAGAGAGGGGAAACAAAGACCCCCAACATCACGCGTAAGGCAAGCAGCTTAGGACAGGGACAGGTGGGCTGTCACAGGCCCTGGGGAGAATGCCTGTGGACACAGCCCTTCCAGGTTTCCTCTTCACCTGCTGGGGTTTCTGGAGGGAACGATGGGCTCAGTGGGACTCGCGCCTTTACACTGCACTCTGCCAGGGACAGAGAAGCCAGGACAGGGAACGCCTTGCTCAGGCAGCCCACCCCCCGGTGATACATGGATGGCAGACACAGGCCATTTGCTGCACCACTTGTCTGTAGCACTAAGAGTTTCCAGCTGCCAGTCACCAGGCTGTCTGTTGTGTGGTTCAGGGACTTCCTTGGTTGGGTGGGTCTTCACTTGGTACATGGAAAACATGCCATGTCGGCCTCACAGACAAGAGGAGGGATCTTGGCAAAATTAGGTAAGCTGGGCTTAATGACGACTTTCTGAGTCAGATCAACCAGTGATCTGGGATTTGGGGAGCAGGGTTGTCGGAGCCCATAAATTCACCCCTTCTGTCTAAATAAAGGGCTAGAAGGGGTGAGCTTGTAAGAAATGGGGTGGCCTCAGCTGGTTTTCTTGGTGGAGGGTTGGCTCACCATTTATGTCCAGTTAGCATTTACAATTGGCTCGCAATGGGGACAGCCTGACTGTTCTGGACCTGGGGGTTGGGGTCCACAGGCCACGCCTCAAAGAAGGGTATTCTCTCGGCTTCCTACAGGAAGGTCATACACGTCTAGTTTCAGCAGGTCTCCTAGTATGTCTGCACATAACTCTAGAGGTTAATCAGGGAGTTATGTCTAAGTGGGGATAATAAGTAAGAGAGGGAAGGAGAAGGGCTCCAAAGAATAAACAGAATTTATTCCTAACCTGCCATCCGTCCCAGCCCAGTATCAGGATTCACTACCTTCCCCCCACACTGCGGCACTGCATCCAAAGCCTCCAACAAGCAGAACTCTGACGAGAAGCACCCCCACACACCTGGTCATGCAGTGGGGTTCCACAGGAGCTGCAGCCCAGGTCCAGAGACTCCACAGTGCTGGGGGGCACCACGGGTGGGATGGCTGCCAGCGCCTTGGTTTTGGAACAGAATTCCGGGTACTCCGAGGAAAACCTCTCATAGCCACCTTTAAAAGAGAAAGAAGTTCAGATTAATAGGGTCACTAAGCCAGCAGGAAACCAGAAAGAGCTTGAATCCTACCCGACTGAGAAGAGCTGTTGAGAAGCAAGGGCTGGCTGGACCTACATTGGCCACTGGGTGGCGCTGTGGGCCCAGATAGACTGGCTACAGACCCTTTGACAGAGATGCAGTCTACATTGGGCCAGGATTGCACCCTGAAGCCAGGAAAGAAAGCTTTATGCCCAAGACTTTGGTTTGGGACGCAGATACACAGAGGAAGATGCACAGGGTATGCAGAAGGGACTATTTCACGAGGAGTCCCTTAGGGTGATGACAAGGCACGAAAGAGGGAATGGCCACTGTGGGTCTGCATGAGCACTAAGCAGCCTATAGCCAGTTGGGCCCTGGGACCTGCAAAGATGTCTGTCATCCCAACATCAGCCCTTCCTTTGGAGAGGTTCTCCAATGTGAGAGAGAAGAAAAAAATTACCCTGGCACCAGCCCTTCTGGATCTCAGCAACGGAACAGATGCCAATTGCACAGCCTCGAGAACAGCTGTTCCATCAACAAGGGGCCAAAATGAGAGGAAATGGGCTTAAATCTAAATAAATCCCTCTTGCTACACACAGGTTTGGGGCAAGGGAGGATTTCCTGACCTGAGAGTGCTAAGCCCTGGAATGGTTATCTGTGGGATCATCTTCCGGGGAACGAGGAGGCCTTTTAAGGAAAAAGAGGTAAACTTATCTGGAATAAGGTCAGTGCCAAGCAGAAAGGCACTGGCTGGACAGAGGCGGGCAGAGGAACACTTGGAGAAGAGAAATGCCCAGCCTGTATCTCTGATTTTCTTGTGATCTCTGGGATTTTGCTCTGCGCGTAATCTACGGTCAGTGTTTGGCCCTGCTTGTATTTTTACTTTGCAGTTTCTGTGGGACCAAAGATGGATTATAAGTTAATTTGGTCGGTGAAGATGTCAAAACTTCCAGTTGTAAGTCCTGGGGATGTAATGAATGTACAGAATTGTGACTATAGTTAACAATACCATCACGTTTGAAAGTCGCTAAGCGAGTAGATCTTAAAAGTTCTCATCACAAGGAAAAAAAAATTTTTTTTAGGCAGGTACAGAGACAGCTGTTAACTAGACTTATTGTGATCATTTTGCAATATATACAAATATCGAATCACGTTGTACACCTCAAACTAATATAATGCTATATGTCAATTATACCTAAATGTTTTAAAAACCCACAAACTTACTTAAAAATGCTTCATTCATTCACTCATGCATTCAGCAGGGCCTATATGTCTAACAGACCCATTCAAGTGGGTCGCGTATGTAGCTGGCACCTTTAAATCTTTATGACTAAGCGATATGGTGCCACTGTTCCCTATGATGTTCACAGTAACCTTCCAGACATGTGATGGTTAGTCAATTTCTTGCCTAGCATCCTAACCCTAGAGACTGCTTCGCAGAGGAAGGGAAGTGATTCTTTGCCACATTATAGGCTGGCAGAAACAGGGCACACATTTCTTCCTCTCTGAGGGGAGGCTTCTCTGTTCCCCTCCACTCCCTCCCTTACCAGGATATAAATGGCTCTCTCTCTGGTCACAGGCCTCTGCTCCTGCTGAGTCACAATGACCAGCCGTCCTGGATGGAAAACCTGCTGAGGGCCCCACACTGCCAGCTGCAGATGTGCTGGTGGCCTCAGTGGTCTCTCATCCCAGGAGCACCCCTCCCTCCTATTATCACCTCATATGTCCCCTCTGTCCTTATAAAGCTGCAGACATTACTTCCCCAAATTCAGTAAATAGAGTGGGGGGAAGAGCCAGCAAACGTCTTTTGCTTAAGTCCTCTGGGATGGGAAACTTTGTAAATGCTCCCCTTTGGAGGAAGTGGAAGGGGAAATGGACCAATCAACAAACTGTTGTTGGAACCTACATAAAAAGCCATCACGTGTTACTTTGTATACTTCTATAGGACTTGAAATTTTCAAAATAGAATGACCCTTGTGTTTATTACATGAGCTATTAAAAGACATTTTTCCCCCCAAAGAACTGAAAGGTATGGGGTGGTGCCCTCCAAAAGCTCATCACCTAGACAGGCAGAAGAGCAAAACACCCCTAAAGTTAATGGTGGCATCACAGGAATAGTGGCCAGGCTCCAAGGTCAGAGGAAGATCACCCCTGAGGAGAGAGGGGGAGGAGCCACCCAGTGGTTGAAAAAATGTTCTTCCCATTGCTGAGAAGGTGCAGGACAGTTTACCAGACTGAAGTTCTGGAAAGGACACAGCCTTTGCAGTCAGATTCACGGGTCTAGGTTGAATCAGCTGTGCCACCTGGAGCCACCACTGAACCTCTCTGAACCTCTTCCTCATCTGTAAAATGTGATGAAACATCCAAGCCTGGAGTCCTTCGAGGACTGATTGGAACAGCCAGTCCTCAGCTCCTGGCCACCGATAGACACATAATGAAGGTTTCCTTTGGGGGCATCCACTAAGGATACTCCAGCACTATTGGCAACTTTCCGGGCCACCTTATCCTCCTGGGCTTTACTGATTTTTTCCAGTGGAGTCTTGAGACCTGGTAGTTAAGACAGTGGACAGGCAGGTACCACACTTCCTGAGCTCTATGACCCCTTCCCAGTCAGGGACAGCCGCTAGCTACTCTCCCGCTCCATCATCAATCAACCAGGAGACACAGCAGAGCACCTGCCGGCCGATGACCCCAGGGGTGTGGCAGGCAGGGGCACAGGTGGCCCAGTGTGCAGGACCGAGGTGACCCCGAGGCCAGACCAGGCCCAAGGGGGCTATTCGTCGTCTCCCCTCAAGCTGCTCATAAGAGGACAGAGAGATAGCAATGGTTGGGAAAAGACATCATTGGAACGGAACAGAAAAATGATTACTGAAAAGTCAGTTCCCACTGGCAGGCCTTTGAAAAACAATCACAAAGGAGCTAAAGTGAGGAAGCAAATCTGCCCAAGGGACAGGAGCATTGGAAGGGTAGAATCTGTGACGGTGGCAGAGATGGAGGGGGTTCTCCGTCCTACGCTGTCGCTTTTGGGGATCTGTGGCTGGTTGTTACAAGGAGCATTGCAAAAGGAGGGCCTCCTGGGGGACCAGTGGCTGCACTTGGGCCAGGATCTCCAATGAGCAGAACATACCTGATCGGCCAGGATCATGCAGGCGAGTAGTACACTCGGACGGGTACAAGCTAGGAACCACCCAAGTCACCCCACAAGGCCACACTGCAGGAAGTTGTGTCTGGGTACTGGATCCGTATTAATAAAAATGATAGGCACCCTTAAGAGGAAATGCTCACTATGTACCAGGCTCTTTCCATACATGTGTTTAACCAGCAGCCCTTGAGGAAGGTGTGACTGGCCTCAATTTCACAGTAGAGGAAACAGGTACGGGGCAGCCCCCCGTTATAGGCACAGCAACCATTCGGCCCACTGGCCTCAAAGGCTCAGGAAACCACCCTGCTACTTGCCCATCTCTGCCTTCCTAGTGGTCCTTCTCTAGGGGGTTTCATCACGTGAAGACAGAATTTTCATGCAAAACCTCTAAACAGGGCACTGCTGACATTTCACCAAACTGCTTCTTTCCAGTGCTTTTTGAACTACAAGTTATCATTAAGGAACTGTGGCCAGCATTTTTATTTAATGAAATAGAATAGAAACTACTAGAATGCTTTGCATCTAAAGAGGGTACACTTTCATGCATCTCCAGTTTCAGGTATGTCTGTATCCCTGTACTGGGTCATGATGGAAATTAAAATGAATTCTTACTGTAGGTGGAAATCCAAAGACTGCTCCCAGACTCCTCAGTGCCTCCCCTTCCCATCCCTAAATCTGTGCAAATGCCAGCGCCGCAGCAGCCCTTTTAGTAAGAGCTAGATTTTAGGTCACCATGTTTTATCCAAAACTCAGGAGAGGGAAAGCTTATTCCAACCAGATACCATGGGGCTGGGTTCCGTCCTGTGCCTCCTGCAGGTGTGGAAGGAGAACAAGGGCACAGATTGGGGGTGCCAGTGGGAGCTTAAGCAAGCACATTCTCTCCTCACCCCCGTTTTTCCACCCTCAAAATGGAAGAATTTCAGACTACATCATCTCTAAATTCTAACATTCCATGATCCTAAATGTCCACAACCTACTTTTTTGCAAACTACAATTGGACAGCAGGTAACCAAGATCTGCATTTCTATCTTCTGAATATAATTTCGTAACAGATGCTAATGAATTCCACCTGTTTTTTCCTACGCCCTATGGAGTATCATCCTATAAAAGATATTCTGATGTTGACCCGTTTTTCCCATGTTTTTATTTAATATGCTTTGTAGTCTTCAAGCTCTCCTTTTCTCATCTTCAGTTTAAATCTTGAGAGTTGAGGGGGTAAACTCCACTCTTCTGTGTCTCACATGCACTCACACAGCAAGGTACTTACTTTTCGCAATTTACTAAAAATGATGACCCGTTGGCCACACGCCCTGGTGCCGGCCTCCCGGCCACACAGGGCCAGGTGGTATGTGTGTGGAAGTGCTTCCGAAAAGGCAGCCTGATGTGGGGCTGGTCCTATCACCGTAATGGGACCATTCACGTGGGTCTGTCATGGGAAAGACTTAGGTGGTGATGACAGCCATCGATCTTAATGGGACAGCTGCTTTTTTCCCATAACACTCAGAATATCACCCATTCACAGTCAGGGCTCATGGCCTCGCTCTTATCAATACAAGCAAATGTTGACCAGCAAGAAAGTCGGGTCATCTGAAGGTCATTTGGCTTTGAGACCTTACCTTGAAGTGGGTGTTGACTCAGTAAGCACCCTACTAAATGCGGAGCAGTATTTAAAATTTACTTAAGTAGGCTTCTCACCCTGGGACTCCACACACAGACCTGGCCGTTCGGGGCCAGCTGGCTGACAACTAATGCCACACTTGGCTGGATCTGGTTTGCAGTCCCTCCCCGTCTTTCTGTGCTATCGGCTACATTCAGCAAGCTGGCTTCCGTTCCAGAGGGAACTTTTCTTCCTGTCCAACTTCCTCTTTGTCAGGCAGGAACTGCCTCCCAGTAAGGAAACCGGCTATCTGGTTTCAGATGTTCTGATTTTTTTGAAGAAATGTCTTGGTTCCTTTAAAAGGCTACCTTTTGTCCCTCCCTGAGTTTCTATGCAGCCCACCTCTCCCATAAGCACTGCCCACAAGCCCAAGGAAGCTGTGATGGGCTTAATAACGATCAGGTTTTCATCCTCGATTTACATCGACACCCTGTCTTTGGTTCCTTTTGTGGGTTGGAAGCATCCAGGTCAAATGATGCAATGAGTTTGTTTCATTCCTTGTACTTCTGTAATGAATTACAGCAGGAGTTAGAAATTACCTTTAAGGCCTACCTTTTTTTTTTTTTAATTCTAACAATCCTTGGCAGTAGTGGACATTTTGTCATATTTGCAAAGAGGCAAGCCAGTCCCTTTGGGTGGAAGAGGTGAGCACCGCAGAATCCCCCAGGGGCTATGCTGTTTGGTGCCACTGAGCTCCTGGGGAAGTAGGACAGACTGGACCAATGGGGAGAGAGAGACAAGACAGACGAGAGTCCCCAGAGTTCCCTGGGCTGCTAGTTGGGCCCCATCACCTCTACCCACACCATTCATTATTGGCCTTAGTGCTGTTTCCTACATAAAGTGTGCCATCGGTCTATATGGTCCGCTGGATACATGACCCAACCTGGAGGGAGAAACTGGACTATCTATCTAGTGGATCCTTCCAATTCTCAAAACAGCTCCAGGACAGCTTTTCAATCAGAACTTGGAAAACAACTGACAATGGTCATGAGCTGAGGTGAATTTCAGATAGGAGGAAACTAAGATAATCGTTCTATACCTGAAATTTTCTGAGTAACAAACTGATTTGCCATTGGGAATGTGGGAGGTAAAGAATGACTTCTCTTAGGATAAGAAAATGGTCTTTTTGTTTTTCTTTCATGACCAAGGGGGTATAAAACCCTAATCTGAGGACTTATAAAGAGGAAAGGAATTTCAAAGGAGATATGCACTGTAATAAAATCTGAAAAGCTGAAAAATATAAACTATCCCAAAAAATGCCTTACCAGATTTTAAATAAAATGAGCTTTAAAAAACAAGTTTAACCCAATGGGGCTCTTTTCCTAACAAAAAGACCAGAAAAATGCAGTGATGCAATTTTGCTTTAAAAAAAAGTATCCATTTTGCTAAAAGCAAAATTATTGCTTTTAGCAAACCTGGCTTAGTATTAGGACACATAAAAGCTAGGCAGCAGTTTATTAGCGTTAAGTAAAACTATCTTGACAATGAATTCTTGCCTGTGGTATTAGTTATTAAATACCTACAATGAGTAACCAACTGCCCTTCAAAGTGACAGAAGTAGAAAAATCAAATTTTTAAACACAATTAATTGGTAGAATTAGCTTTTGGCCAGGAAGGATAAAATAACTTCTGAAAATACCCTGCTGTTTTTACTGTCCCCCCAAGATGGCAGACACTACCAACTGACTTAATGTCTGACCATTTTTACTCCTCACCCAGCCCCACACTAGACACACAGACAAGCCCATTAGTTGCAAAATGAAATGAACAACTCCGGTGGGAACCAAACTACCCAACTTCTAATCAATTCAGGCATTTACTGAAGATAATCTAAGGGTTTTTTCTTCCTGTGTTTTCCAATGTTTCCCTTTAGTTTCCTGTCCCCTCCCACAAACCCACATTGCCTCCCTTCCACTGGCTTCTCCACATGCAGGAGGCTTTGGTTTCCTCCCCCAGCCGGCACCTTCCTGCATCTGTGTGGCAGCAGACACTGCCCAATTTCTTTCCTTCTTTACTAGGGAAGTCTTTTCCATTAGAAGGCAAAGAAAAGGAAGAGAACTGTGTTCGGACGGCCAGTGTTTAGCACATATATGAAAATAAGCTCAGTTAAACAGACTATGAGCCAGTTAACTTCAAAGATGTTCTACCAGCACTACAGAACAAGCTGCCACCTCTGTTAATATCAGGCAGCTGCTTCCAAAGGCAGGCTCCCTTTGCTCATGAAGACCCAGCTGACCCTCTCCTGGCTACTTCCTGAAGAAACAAATTCAACCTGAGGCCCAGGCCCACTCTCCATCTCAGAGGATATAGAGTTTGAGATCCTTAGGGTCTGAGTCGGATGACAGGAGGCAGTGCAGGCCTCCAGAGGCAACAGCCCTTAGAACACTGCTTTTCCGCTGGCCACGCTGGCCAGCAGCCAGGGGACTGTCATTTTACCCAGAGGCTCCTGTCCTACCCAGTCTTTACATCAGCATTTGACTCGTGCAGAGCGGCTGGCCCACGGAGCGGCTCTTGGAATCGATCAGGCTCAGGGCTCTTCCGAGCCAGAATCTGGGGGCCAGGACGGTGCCGCTAACCGGTAGAAAGAAACCTTAAAAATATACTTCCCTCTAAGGTAGCGGGGGCCTAGTGTCTGCCCCCCGGAAGCCTAAGGTTCCCGAGCTGCCGCTCTAAGGCGGTCCCCTCAGGATTTCTTCCAGGAAGAACAAAACAAAATAAACCCAGACTGCACGTGGGTCTGCCCTCCCTCGGGAAAGGTCCTGGGTTCAGAGGCCCACAGGGGAAGGAGCGCGCTGGGGTTTTAAATCAGGAGGGACCCCAGGGCAGCGCGGCACGGAGAACACCCACTGAAAGGGACTTCGTCCCAAAGCAATTTCTCTATCGTTCCCTCCAGCTCCAGGCAAGGGAGGGCAAGGCGTGCTCAACTGCCAAGACCCCACACTGGCGATCTAACCAGGACCTGGAGACGGGAGCACGCGGGACCTGCGCCCGCCACAGTGCTCCAGGGCACAACTCCGCACCAGGGTAAGCGAGGCCGATGGGTCCTTCCGGTACAAGCCCCTTCCTGGCACTTCCTCTTAAACAGCTTTTAGTACTGGGCTCCATCGGAGATGCAAAATGCAGTCTCACAGAGAAGGAAAAATCAGCAAAATCGCCTTAGTAGTTCAACCACAGGTCAACAGCAGCATTTCCCCAGCAGCTGACAGGTCAAAGGGCCAGGAAACAACTGCCGAGAACAAAGCCCCCCGCTATTCACCAGGACAAGCCCGGCTCCTCTGCACTGAGCAGTCCTGTTATGGTTTTTGGAAGGGGCGGTGAGGAGAGGTTTCCGCCCCTCTTCCCTCCACCATCTCCCTTCCTCCGGGATGAACAGGTCCGGAGAGAGAAAGAAAGGAGGGAGGGGGCGAAGGGCGCCCTCAGGGCGGCTCTTTGAAGACCGGACTGGGAAACGTCTCTCGGTTTTGGAGGCGAGGACTCGATGGCGAAAGAATGCGCGGAATGCGGCGGCGGGAGGCAGGGGCGCAGCGCGGCCAGGGGCGCCCCTACCCCACGCGCCTGCGACTCCCTCTACACTAGGGCTGCAGAGGACCGCTGCCCGACCCGGCCTGCAGGTGCCGCGGGCGCACCTTCCCTTCAGTTACTGGGACAGCACTTGGTCCCTTCTGGGTTTCTGACTTCCAGGTTTCACAACACTTCCCCTCCCCGAAGTTTCACCAGGGTTCTCTTAAATCAAGTACGCGCCGCCCTCTGTTTGTCGAGAATCGTGTCTGAACAAAAGATCGTTCTTCGTTGCCAGAATTTAGGAGGCACCGTCCCGCCTTGCGTTCCCCAAATACTCACACCCCCCGCCTCCCGCGCCCTGAGCCTGGGTCTAGCCACCGGCAGAAGTTGGCCACCTTCCGGGCGGAGCTTGGAGTTTGGCAGAACAGGAGATACAGATCGCTCCACACAATGTCCGCAGCCCGATCTTCCCTGTGCCTTTCCGAAGGGATGGTTTCCAATCGAACCAGCACTCACTTTCACCCCCTTCCCCATCTCTGGGGTTCTCGAAGTCGTGCAGAGCCCTGGCACGCCAAACCAACAGGCCTAACCTGTCCCCACGCGCACAGTGGACTTGGGAGCACTTCCTGGACTGAAAAGTGGGCAACACCGAAGAGGCTCTTAGCTCGCGAGGCCAGACCGTTAGTGAGTGTAAACAAATACAGAAGAGCCAAGAATGGTGAGGAACTGCAGGTGACGGAGAGAACGCACCCTCGCTGTCGGGAGGACTTCGGAAGCTCGCACTTGCACGCAAACGCACAAAATCCTTACAAACCCGTGCACACCGACACGCACAAAGTAGTGCGCGGGAATCCCCGCCGCCAAGATTCCCCCCAGACACTTCTTCCCCTGCCCACTAAGACGCAGGCCGCCAAACCCCTCTAAACCTCCCCCCAGTTCGCGTCCCGGCGCCCGCGTTTACCTTTCAGCAGGCAGATGTCGGTGCGCTCGGCGTTGCGACGTAGCGCCTGTACTACCAGCGACACGGTGCTGTCTTCGCGGAGGCTCTCCGCACGCGGGCTGCGTTCATCGTAGACGATGACCGCCGAGTAGAGGCCGGAGCGCAGGCGGGCGCGCACCTCCTCCTCAGCAGGCAGGATCTGCTCCAGGCTCACGGAGCCCTTGGCCCGCCGCCGCACGATGGTGTTGCAACGCACGTTGACCGAGCCTCGGATGTAGCCCGCGCTGTGCGCCAGGAACGGTCTGCAGTCCAGCAGCAGGCACTTGCCGGCGCTCAGCAGCCCCAGGGCGCCGTGACTGCCGCTGCCGCCCGCGCCGCCGCCGTTCTCGTCCCGGTTCATCAGCCTTTTGAGCACACTGCAGTCCATCTCCCGCAGCTCCTCCACCGTCACCATGGTCGCCGGGAACCGCGGCTGCTGGGCACGCGAGGAGGCGAAGGACAACCGATCAGCTGGGCTGCAGGAAAGTGCGGGCGAGGGCTAAGGGAGGGCACGTGCAGAAGTGGCAGCAAACTTGGCCCCCAGGGTCTCTCCCCGACGACCCTCTTCTCCCCAGTCCCCTTCCTCCTGCAGTCTCGCAGTCACATAGTAGTCCTAGCGGCCTCGGGAGCAAGACAGTACCGCGCGCGGTGCGAGGGGGAGTCGGCGGTGGAGGGGGCTGTGTTTACGGCAAAGGGCCAAGGGTTCCCTTCTGATGTGGCCTCTTTGTATTTGGCCCGTTGTGCAGCTCCTGACGGCACCGGCGTTACGGCTCCGCTGCCGTTCCCCACAAGAAGCCGGAGCTCGGCTCACTACCCAAGCCGGAGTTTCCTCCTCCGCTTAGAGATTTATTAACGCTCCTCTGCTCCCTCCCGGGAGGGGGCAGATTCAGTACTACCTTATGAGGCCCCGCCTCTTTCCATTCGGGACCTCGCGCCTCCCGCCCCCCTCGCCTGCTCCCCGCCCCATCCCTGCTCCTTCCTCCCAGTGGGCCCCTCCTCCTCCCACCCCCTACCCGGCGCGTGAATGGAGTGCCAGCCGCTCGCTCCCAGTCACGGGAATGAGACGTCACAAAGAGCGGAGTAAACAGGGAGCTAGGCGCTCGCCGCCAGGCCCATTCATAAAACCAGGACCTAGAGGAAGAGGGAGGCGGCCTTCGACCCGCAGGCGAGCTGCGCTCCCGGACTTTGTGAATGGAGCGCGGCGACGCCTCTAGTCTTCAGCCCGCGGGTCCTGGCCTCCGCCGCGCCAGTCTTGCTCCGCACGAGTCGCGCGGTGCAGCCATGCCACCCGGCTGCGGCATTAGGCGAAAAGAAATTAGCTCGCCGCAAATCCGACCTCACCGAGGCCAGGGCTCGGTTTTGAGGATTTCATCCCTTTTTACCTCTGTGCTTCCCCTTTAACGGCCTCGCAGGCCTCCTCCCCGGCTCGGGAGAGGAAGGGACCATGGCACGGCTACCCAGACAGCAGGGCCTCGGACCTCCTCGCTCCAAGCTTACAGAGCGCATTCGGCCCGGCCGGCCAGTCGTTTTTTCAAATGCGATTCCTCTGACGTTAGCTTATGCATTAGCGTGATCGATTTTCATTTTAAGCCATTAAATCAGCTTTACAGCTTCCAAAGGACGTGGGCAAGCCCCAATTTAGAAGATGAAAGAGAAAGCTCTCCCGCCGAAGCCCAGTAATGGGAGCGAGGTGTTGGGTCTGTCTCTTTACGACCCAGAGGGAGGCATTCATTGCCGGAATGTTGTTCCTCTGGAGAAAGGCTGGGGTGCCACTCCAGTCCACGCTTTCTAAAGATACTTGTTTAACCCGGGGGGAGGGGGTTAAGGGACAAAAAACCCCGACGTTTTCGGCTTTGGAAAAGTCCCCACCCCATCCTGCACACATGTGAGTTGTCTTCTCAGTAAATGACAATGAGGGTCCACATTTTGTGCGAAGCTAGACCCTGAGAAATCTACGCGCAAAGAAATAAGCTCTGGGACGATTCGGGTCTCTGCATCCCTCTTTCCAGGTCATGTAGCATTTTTCCCCGCCCCCAGTTTTACTTATGCATTTAATTTCCCAGAGGCCGCTTTTGGCTGGGGGTTTATAAGCGCCGCGGTGGGGACACGTCAGAAGCCAAAAATTACTCGCCCGACATCTTGCCAAGTCTTGTTAGTGAGAATTAATCAACGAGCGGGGTATTGCAGGACTCGCTCGCGGCCTCGGTGGCAGCAGGGTCGAATCCTCCACTCCAGGTCCGCGTGGAAGCCCGGCCCCAGGCACCAATCGTCGCGGAACCCGCTGGGTCTCTCCGGCCTCCAACTAGGCTTTCCGCTCCGCCTTTGTTCTCCGCGGAGCGCTTTGCCTAAGCCCTCACCTCCGGCCCCCAGGGCCATCCCTCCACTCCCCTACTAGGCCCGCAGGGGGCCTCCACTTCCGAGGCCTAGGGCAACCCGACTCCCCCGCACAGGGATCTTCCTTTTACCTGGGACTGCAAAATTGCTCAGCATGGCATTGCCGTGATCCTGTCCCTATTTAGAATTTAATATTTTGTTCATCACAATTTTTTGCATTAATTTTAATTGCTTAAAAATCATTGCATGAAGATATTTATTTTGACCGCAGACTTTTCGGTGCTCCTTAAATTTTGCGTCCAAGACGCATTGCTCACTCTAGTTCCAGCCCTGGAAGGCGCCCCAACGGCGGATCGAAGGAGGCTTCCAGGTGGCGGGACCTCGGGCGCTGGGCACTCCGGGCTCATTGCGTGGCCTCTCCAGTGGGGACGGGTTTGTACTCCCTTCCCGAGGTCAAAAGGGGCTTGGGTCCGGTTTCTCATAGGCTGAAGTAGCTGTGAGGTTCTGTCTAAAGCCTGGCTCTCCCTGGTACTCCGGGAGAGCGCCCTTTCCAAGGAGCCCCCATGCCCCGACCGTCCCGGGCTCATCCGCTGTCCCGGGCAGACCAGGAATCCCGTCCCTGCCAGGCCCTCGGGCCGGGACTTCTCCCCGCCCAGGGAAACGTCGACGCCTTCACAAGGGCTTGGAAGAGCCTCTCAAGCGGAGGCAGGTCCAGGCCAATTTCACATGTGTTGTAGGAGCTGGGGAGACGTCCTTGGGCTGCACTGGCCGCGTTCTGCCAGCCTTTGTCTCCCTGCGCTGGGGTCGCCTCCCGGCGGGCCGACCCCCACCCAGCGCTCACGTGGCCCGTAAATAAGTCAAATCCCGGGGGAGGAAAATACCCACGGAAGAAAGACTTGCTTTTTGCACCTGACAGTAATGCGTGCTGGCGAAGCCCGTGAATCCCTCTGGCGATGAATAAGGAAGGGGGTGTGGGCGGGCGCGTGTGAGTGAGTGTGTGCCCACGTGTGCGTGCCCGCGCCTGCGCTCCCGCACCCTGGAGGGGAACCGCAGCTTCTGACCGAATGGATTTAAGCCAAGAGCCGCTTTAATTACGAACGCGAATGCCTGATTTTTGAAAGAGACTAATTAAAAAAAGTCCTCTCCTGCACTCAGGAATTTGCCTTCAGCTGTGTGAATTTCAGCAAATGAGATTTAAATTTTGTATTTATCTGGATCCTATGTAAGCACCTAGTTTTTTAAATTTTTAATTGTTATTTTAAATTTGTCGGCCTTTCTGTATACAGTTAAATGAATACAATGTGTGGGCTACCCGATACTGACTATAGAGAAGATAAAATTTGTCTCCAATTAGTATGCAGGCTGGGGTTGGGACACTCAATCGGTTTACACAGGAACTTGTGAAACAGCTTGTCAATAAGTAGATCTTGGAGAAAAAGGTATTTGGAAGGAAGACATTGTTTGAATGTTATTTCAAAGTTAATTTAATTAACGAAGGCATATCTGCAGGAGCTGGGATGGGATTGCCCGAGGAAAGAGATTTCAGTTACATTCAGCAGTAAACCTCTGAGGTGAAAATACTTTAAAAATTCACTGTGACGGGTAAATCCAATTTCTCTCTCTTCAGACAGTCCTTAGACCAATCTTATTAGTCACTGTGAGGCCTGGCAAAACCTATGTTCTTGTTTAAAAACATTTCTTTCCAATTAGAAAGTTGTGTGATCTGGGAATTTAAAGCCCAGAGTAGGATCCCCAGGGAGGACAATGCCTTCTATTCTGGTTTTGATGCCAACCTCTGACTCACACTGTCCCAAAGTGCCTGAATAAAAACTAGCCTGAAAAAATCATTAATGAATTAATCAAGGTGGTGATGGAAAGAAAGGTCCTGTGGATTCCTCCTTCCTGAGCAGGTAGGGTACCTTGCTCATCACTCTCAACTGGAACAGGAATGATCTGTTTTGCGTGGACCTGTTCACTAGGCTTCTTCCTTCAGCTGATGGGGAACTTCCCCTCTGGGAGTGGGAATGTTCAAAAGCACTCGGAAGCTGTTTCCTGCTCCTCAAAGCGGAGAAGTCTGTTTCTGTTTTGTGTTCTTAGGCAACATGTTTATATGGAATTGAGGAATGTGTGTCCTTCCCTGCCCACCTCTGGCCATCAAGTCAGGACTCAAAGCAATGGGAGAGTCTCCAGAGTTTAGACTGAACATCACCAAACAACCTCAAACGCATAAGGTTTTTTTCAGTCCTGCCTTTGTCACAGATCTGTTCAGTAGCCTCCATTTATTTTCTATGCATGTTACTCTAGCACTCGCTAATGATTTAAAATGCTAGGTTTCTCACTTAGGATCTCTGCAGAAAGGTTTTAATATGTTGCTTCATTCACTATTTTATTTTAAAACCATTCAATCTAGGCTATGCCACCACGTAGCTTGGTGATCTAGAGCAAGGTAGTTTCCTTGGGTCTCAGTTTCTTCATCTGCAAATGAATGTTTGGGCACGATGGTGTCTCAGGTTTAGGGCAGGATAGTGTCTCAGGTCTAGTCTGTTTCCAGCCCTGTGTGATTCTGAGCAGGAGAAGCCCTCTGTCAACCCCAAGCTTCGGAAGCCATCTTCTCCCTGCCCAAAGCCAGGCGCATGAATGCCACAATGCAGGGAACAATCTCAAGTTCCTCTCTCTTTCTGTCCCTCTGTTGTTTATGGAGAGCTAAGTTCGTAGTTTTCACACACAGCTTCTTCAGCTTTTCAGAATCAAACTTTGGAAACAACTACTTCTCAAAATAGGAGATAAAATGAACTCAACTTTTTTTCTTTTTCTTTTTTTCTTTTTTTGTGGTCACTCTAGCTTTGAATATTTTCTTATTTATTCAACAAAACTCGTTAAACTCCGTGGAGGAAAGAAATTTGTCCAAAACACTGACTGTGCCTTCAAAGAGTTTGTAATCTAGTCGGTCTGGTCAGGATGTGATTGTCACTGTATGTAGGCAAGGCAGGATCTAATAAATGTCCTTCAGGAAGAACAAACAAAATGCTAGGGGGATTCAGACAAGAAAGGCATTGAACTTTGTTGTGGGATTAGGGAAATGGGAGGAAAAGTTCATGAATAAAATGCATTTCACCCACTTGCATGTTAACCTTAACTTTTCTTATGGTCCTTATTCTTTTTTTAATTTTTATCCCACCTCTGACATTCTGTCCTTGTGCCTTATATCTTTTCCTTTCATTTGTTAACTTCTCTTTTCCCCAGTGGTTTTGCTTGCTAAAAATAAGTGAGCTATTGGTCTGAAGCTACATGAGAGGCAAGATGATGCAAAGGCTCTGTAGAAAATCTATGCCATGGCTGTCCATGAGCCGACCTAGATGCAAGATGACCTAGGTGTGGGCCTGCTTCTGGAACTTTCATTGTCATCTTAAGTAAGTTAGTTATTCTCTACCTTAGTTTGACCATCTGTAAAGCTAGGAAAAAAATAATGTAATTATTCACTTTTTTTTTTAGGACACCAAAATGTCTAAATCACTTTTCCAAGGATCCAACAGTGAACATATTTTCCAAACCAAATGCTAGAGTATGAGGTCAGAAAAGATTTTTGGACTTGTGGAATTATTTAGATAAAAATTCTTACCAAGAAATAAACATTAAATCACGTTTATTTATTTATAGTCTAAATATGTCTTTTGTTGAAAGCAATAAAACAACCCCAGATTAAGACGATCAGGGAAAATCTGGGACATTAGGGCATTATTTCTTCATTGGTGAAAGAAACAGTATAAGGAAAGTCACAAGAGACCCCTGCGGTGCTGCCTGTTTGCTACCGCAGCCCTGGGTCTTATCATCCACTGATGGCTCCACACGCGTTGTGCAGTGTCCTGCTCATCGTCCTTCCTGCCCAATAAGTGTGGGGAGTGTGCGTCCTGTCTTTCAGATGTTTTAGCTATTCTTTGCCTCCACATCTTGACCTCATTGAGGTCGTTTCGTGTAACAGTTGGTTAATTATTTTCATAACTTTGGAGAAAGAAAAAAATCTTTCCTCTATGCTTTTAAGTTTGTACCTGGGCCTGCAAATTAAACTGACAAAGACAGTTTAACAGGAGAAAAAGCAAACAATTTAATTGACATATATAGATACAGATATAGATGATATAGATATCATAATGCACAGGAACTTCACAGAAAAGAAATGAAAACCCAAAGAAGTGGTTAGACTTGGGGGCTTATATGACGTTTTTACAAAAGGCAGCAAATTGTAGATAAGCAACTAGCCAAAGGAAAGCGGGCTTTGGGCTTCTAGGGCTGATAAATTAGGGGACGGCGACAAGAAAATAAAGAGGGAAAACTAATGATAGAGAGGGGTTACTTAGTAAGGTTTATTTTTGCAGACTCATCTTGGGGCCATCTCTGTCTCTGGTGATAAGAGTTGTTCTCCTTCGCTGGTGTGGGAGGAGACACCTGCACAAGTAAAATTTATACCCTCCTTTTAGGCAGATGGGAAGGGTAGCAGAGAGCTCTTCTTATGTCTGCTTTTTCTCAGTTGCCTTCAGTTCAAAATAATCCTTATGCCAAAGTGGCATATTTTGGAGTGGCACGTTATTATTCCTTTCATAACCATGTCACAGCTTAACCAGATGCCAGGCAGTGCAAAGAGAGGTGTCCGTTTCTGCTTGAGCTTTGTGTGAATGAGGAGTAAGTCCCATTCCGCCAACAGTGGTTTTAAAAACCCTGTAGTCCTTTAGAAACTCTAAAGTCTTTACCTCTGAGTTTTCAGGTAGACAAATGGAAAGGGACAAGGACCAACAATTCCTAAATGAAAAATACCCATTTTTAACTAGTTTTGCAAAATTCCTTTGACACGGCATGAGATTGATCAATTCCCTTCGGTTAAAATAAGGGTTTTCTGAAGTCAGTGAACAGCCTCACCTAGCTAGAGAACATACTCAGATTACTAGCCCTGGAAAACAACAAAAGGAGAAGCAGAGGTGAGAAGGACCAAAAGCACTCCACCTTCCGCCCCAAACTTGTCAGTGGGCTGAGAGGACATTTTGAGGTGACCCCTACAGAATGACAGCCCCACCTGCTCAGGCACCCCCAGTCCAACTTCTGCCTCAATCATCCTGCATCATGAAGCTGCTCCTCTGATAGTGTAAATTTCCCTCTGTATAATCTAACCTATGTAATCCAGTTGTTGTTTTTAAATAAATTTTATGGGGGAACAGTGTGTTTCTCCAGGGCCCATCAGCTCCAAGTCGTTATCTTTCAATCTAGTTGTGGAGGGCGCAGCTCAGCTCCAAGTCCAGTTGCTGTTTTCCATCTTTAGTTGCAGGGGGCTCAACCCACCATCCCATGCGGGAATTGAACCGGCAACCTTGTTGAGAGCTTGCGCTCTAACAAACCAAGCCATCCGTCCGCGGCTCTGGAAGTTCAGTGGCAACTCGTTGTCTTCAATCTAGTTGTGGAGGGCACAGCTCCCTGGCCCATGTGGGAATCGAACCAGCAACCCTGTTGTTCAGGGCTCGCGCTCTAACAAACTGAGCCATCTGGCCGCCCCTATGTAATCCAGTTTTTGTCTTTTCAAAAACTTATCCGGATTATCCAGAATCAATATACAAAAGGAGTACAACTAAATGTGTTCTAGTCTTTTCCAGATAAGAATTGTAGTCTCTCTCTATCTTTTCTGTTGGCAGTAGCATGACAAGCCACAGGGGTTTATTCACTGAGGGAAATATCTAGGGTCCTCTTTAAGGAGTGGTTAATTACATCCTGCTATTTATCCCGTGTATTAGGAGTTAACTATTTAACACCCAGCAAACTCCATTTTTAATGTAATATATTTCTCTTCTCCAGACTCCCGCGGTCCTGCGTCCTTTAAGTCAGTCTTGAACCTCCCCACCACGTGACAAGGTAATAAGATCTGTCTTTTCTTCTAGGTGACCAAGGCCCCTTTTTCAGCGTCCTTCTGGATGCTGCCCTGGTTCTGAGCTGTATCTTCTCCAGACCTGGGTATTGTTTGGTGTAAAGAAAAAGGACACAGGCTTTGGAGCCAAACAAATGTGGTTTTCTTTGTGGGGAGGGCGGGCGGGTGGGGAATGGGCTTTAAGATTTTTATTAAAAATATAGCTAACAGACAATATTATATTAGTTTCAGGGATACACCACAATTATTCAACATTTATACACCTAAAGAAGTGATCACCATAGGTCCAGCAACCATCTGACACCGTACCACGCTATGACATTATTATTGACTATATTCCCTATGCTGTACATTACATCCCCATGACTTAATTGTTTAATACCTGGAGATTTGAACCTCTTATTCCCCTTCATTTTTCCCCCCTTTTAAAATTTTTCAATTACGGTTGAAATTATTAGTTTCAACTGTACAGTATAGTGGTTAGACATTTATATAATTTAAGAAGTGATCCCCCTGACTAGTCTAGTACCCACCTGGCACTATACATAGTTATTACTGTATCATTTACTATATTCCCTATGCTATATTTTACATCCCCATGACTGTTTTGTAACTACCAATTTGTACGTTTTAATCCTTTCATCTTTTTCACTCTGTCCCCAACTGCCTCCCATCTATCACCCCAACAAATCTAGTATCCATTTGACAGCATATTACAATATTATTGACTATATTCCTTATGCTATACCCTATATCCCCATGACTACTTTGTAACTACCAATTTGTACTTCTTAATCCCTTCCCCTTTTTTCATCTGGCAACCTTCACAATGTTTTTTGTATATATGAGTTTGTTTCTGTTTGTCTGTTTATTTTATTCTTTAGATTCCACATACTTGTATAAGCAAAATCACATTGCATCTGTCTTTCTCTGTCTGACACTCCACTAGTACCCTCCAGGTCTATCTATCCCACTGCACATGGCAAGAACCTATTCCCTTCCTTGACTGAACAATATTCTATTGTATATATGTACCACCTCCTCTTTATCCATTCTTCCATCAATACCAGGCTGCCTCCACATCTTGCCCGTTGTAAATGATGCTGCAATGAACATATGGATGCACAGGTCCCTCGAAGTAGCACTTTGCATTTCTTCAGGTAAATACCTTGAAGTGGAATTATTGGGTCCTGCTTTGTCTCTTCTTACAGCCATTGTTTTAAAGTCTATTTTGTCTGGTATAAGTATCGTTAACCCCAGCCTTTGTTTTTGTTTTTGTTTGTTTGTTTCCATTCCTTAGAGTGCATTCTTCATTTCAGTTATTCTATTCTTCACTTCTGACTGGTTCTTTTTTATGGTTTCTAGGTCCTTTTTTATGCTTGCTGTCTCTCTGTTGAAGTTCTAAGTTCCTTGAGCATCCTTATAGCCATTGTTTTGAACTCTGTCTCTAGTAGGTTGGTTGTCTCCATTTTGTTTATTTCTTTTTCCTGGAGTTTTCTCCTTTTCTTTCATTTGGGACGTATTTCTTTGTTTCTGTGTTTATTTCTATGTATTAGGTAGATCTTCTATGTCTCCCAGTCTTGGCTGGGTGGCCTTATGTAATAGGTGCCCTATGGGGCTCTGGCACAGTCTCCCTGGTCACCTGCTCTGGGTGCTCCAGGAATGTCCCTTGTGTGGGTTGTGAGTGCCCTCCTGTGATAGTTGAGCTTTGATTGCTATTGGCGTGTCAGTGGGTGTCATTGGCCCTCAGACTGATTGGCTGTGGGGTTTGGCCACGTCTACAGATTACGAGCTGCTGTGCAGGGTGCTTACCCCACTGAGTGAGATTCGCCCCAGTGGGCTGTGGTGCCTGTTGAGATTACCCTTTGTATGTGCCGCTTATGGGGCTAATTGGGTGGTGCTCTGCTGTGGTCTGAAGCCAGCCTCCAAATGTGTTGGTTCTGGGTACTCTTGGGAGGGGCTCCAGTGCCGGCCCAGGTACCCACTGCCTGTGACCCTCCAGGGACTACCTGGTAAAAGCTACAAAGCTATCCACAGTTGTTCACTGCCTGTGTTAATCCTGGAGGTGCGTGGGAGAGGCCATGCTGTGAACCAAGGATGGCTACCACCAGTACCGGGCCTGGGGTAGCTCCACAAAAAGCCAGGACACCTCCAAGGCCTGCTGCCATCTGCCAGCTCTCTTAAGGTTCAGCCACTGATAAACCCTTTTGAGGTATCCGAGTTGGATGAGGCAAGGTCTCAGGGAGTCACTATAGTAGGAAGAGTTGTGGTCCCCAGGTTAATGTAGACTCTGGTTTGGTGCCAGTGCTGAGCCTGGAGCTACTCAGCAAAAGTCTCAGAGCACACTGAGTGGCCACCCACCTCAGGCTCGAAAACTCCAATAGTTTTCCAAGAAAGAGTGCAATATGGGCGGGGCTGGCTGCTCTCCAGAAAGTGCCTCTGGCATTGGGGGAGTTGGGTAGGTCGGGGTACCTGTGAGTCAACAGGGTGGAACATCAGAACTCTTCAGGCCAATCAGATTCAGATTTGGCTGTGGTGGGGCGGGTTCAACACAGAAAAGATGGCGTCTGCCTGCCGGGCGCACAGGAAGAGGACCTCACACAGGGAAAATGCCGACTGTCCCCCAGTCCTCCCTCCTAAGCCACATACCTCAGTCTCCACCCCCACCCGTATGTCTCCAAAATCACCCAAGTCACTGTGCCGCTGCCAAAGCCCAAGGTGAGTGCCTGCGAGCGAGTGAGTGTGTGCATGGGCTGTCTAAGAGGACGTTTGGGTTTCCTGGTGCCTTTTATCCCGCCAGGAAGTTCGGAACCCCCACTGTTTTTCACAACCAGATGTGGGGGCGCCTCTTGACGGCACCAGTATCCTGGGCTGGGGAGCCTGGTATGGGGGGCTGGAGTCCCTAGCTTCTCTGGTGGGGAACCTCCATGGCCAAGATACCCCTCCTGATTCTCAGCCACCTGACGGAGGTTTGTGGCCCGTCCCTTTTGCGTCTTCACCCCTCCTACCATTCTCGATGTGGCTTCTTCTTTACATCCTCAGTTATAAAATTTCTGTTCAGCCAGACTTCAGATGGCTCTCCAGGTTGATTGTTCTATAATTTAGTTGTCATTTTAATGTGTTCGTGGAAGTAAGCATGGACAGTGTTTATCTACTCCGCCATCTTGGATCCTTCAGACAAGTGTGGTTTTCAGTGCTAGCTCAACCATTTAGCAGCTGGGGAACTTTTAGTAAATTCTGATCCTCATGTTCCACATCTTCTCAGTGGGAATGTTACTGACACCTAGTCTAATTAGGAATGGTATTCAACGAATCTTATTCATAGAGAATTTTTTTTAAGAAGCTAAGAGAGGTCTGTGCAGCAGCATTCCTAAATTATACATTATTCTCTCTACGGAGGTGCAATTGGCAAAACTCCAGGCACTTTGGAAAGCACAGGTGGGCTCTGGTGTCACCATCAACTGGCTGCTCAGTTGGCCCAATGTCAGCCCAGGAGTTTGCCCAGTTGTTTGCCTCAGCCACCATGACATGAAAGACTCCTGGATTCTTTGTGTTGCTTCCCATTCTTCTGAATTGCTCTCTGTCCCCCACCTTCCAATCCCTTGATGTGTCTTCACACCACCCTCCGTTTATCCAAGCACGAATCTCACTGCATGAGTAACATCTTCTGTGACCACTTCAGCAGGAAAGGCAATCCTTCCCTCCTCTAGTTTTCTCCAACTCTTACTGCCTTTCATTTGCTTATTTCTTACTGTTTCCTGCACAGTACCTATCTTACCAGCATTATATGAAAATTTTTCTTGATGTCATAGTAGCCTCAAATTCTACTACTCGGTAACCTGTCTGTCTTAGTCTGTTCAGGTAACAAAAATACCATAGATTGTGTGGCTTGAACAATAGACATTTATTTCTCCCAGTTCTGAAGTCTGGGAATTCCATCCAGGATCAAGGTGCTGGCAGGTCTAGTGTCTGGTGAGGGGCCACTTTCTGGTTTGCAGATGGCTGTCTTTTCATTACATCATCACATGGTACAGAACAGAGACAGAAAAAGCAAGTCCTCTCCTGTCTCTTTTTATGAGGGCAGTAATGCCATTTATAAGGGCTCTGCCCTCATGACCTAATGACCTAATACCTCATTGGGTATTAGCCCAACGTCCTAATACCCTCACATTGAGAGGTTAGGGTTCCAACATACAAATTTTGAGGGGACACAAACATTTAATCTATAGACAAGCTACGTCTATACTTAGTTTCCCTCATTTTCTATAGCAGAATTAAGTAATCTCAGATACTGCAGCAAATTCGCCTTATAACCCCTGTCCATAATATCTGCTTAGCAACCCTGTAAGATCTGTTCTTGGATCTTGACAAAACTTGTACAATCTTTAGGCCAGAACCATGCATAGAATACTTGGAACAGAAATCTGTTAACTTATTAATTATTATGACTGCGCTCAGAATAAATGCCATAAGCTCTTCCATCTCCCCATCCGCACCCCTGCTACCCTCTCTGCTCCATTTGAATGCCTCACATTTTTTTCAAGCACGCTGTAGGATTTACCTGTTCCACCACAGCATCACTGTTGCTAGCTTCTCTCGCCACCATTTCTTACTCCTTTTATGTGGTTTTGATGTTTGCTGCCGGTGTACGCAGGGCCATGGCTCCATTCTTGGAGAGACCCATCCAGACCTTCATTTTCTGACCAGTCCACCCTGGCCAAATGCCCTTGGGCTCGCTCGGCTCCATTTACAGTCTAAGAACCCCAGACACTTTCCAACCCTGCCCTGAACAGGCAGGTTTAATCCTCTCATGTGCTTTGCAGGAACTTCTGACCAACTAACTGCTTCTACTGAACTCAGGTGCACGAAGGTGGTCACACTGAAATGCGCTGTTGTACGTAGATGGCTGTTCAGAGCAGAACCCACGCTAAAGGGTGTACTTCCTGGCCTGAGGCATAAACACCACATGTATTTTTTTCCCTTTCAGAAAGGATATTTTTCATACTTGTAATGATGTGTGGTCAGAATGTATTCTCTTCTAGAATATTAGGTCAGGCAGAGGTTTTGCCTTCTTCTGTTTTATACATAATAAAAATGGAGTAAACAAAACATGCTGTTAAATATTTTACACATATGTCAGTAGATGCAATTCTAAAGCAGACTTTTTCTGGGGTATTTGTTGTTGGTTTAAGGGGAAAAGCGGGAGATTAGACCGTGTGCCTTTAGCCATATGTTCACAGTCTATGGGTTGGGAAAAACACAAAAATAGTTTCTAAAAATATCAGGATTTCCACTTGGAAATTATCAAGTGTAAAGAATACCAAACCGCAGAATGCTAAAAATATAGATTTTGTTTTTAGTCTTACTTATGAAGGCTTCTGTTTTGTGCCCTCTCTCCAATTTACTGAAGAATCAAGAAAAATATTGGAGGTGGACTTAAATCTTCCCTGTGGGGCAGCTCTGGCAAAGGCCCTTTCCCTGTATGAAATTCCCCAAGGCCTTGCACTGCAGAAATGAGGTGTGTATATGAGTGTGTGTCTCTGTGTGCACATATACAAGTATGCACACATATATACACATGCATGTACATATATACACATACATGTGTATGTATAAAATTAATTTTTTTCTCTTTGAAACACCCACTTCCAAAGTCTCCCCCTATACTTGGGCTCATGTTTGTAAACCCCCTTTTTTCCTCCCCCACCCCTTGCAATCGAAAGGGGCTTTCTTCTCCCTGCTTTGTGTGAGTGTTAACTCATGTTCACGCATGACAGGATGTATTCAAATTGAATGCCTGAAAAAATGAAAGACTGATTTTGTTCCATTTCCAGTCTGGGTTTTCTCACCTGTTGATGCATCTTCCCTTTGAAGGTCAGCAGCAGTCGCTGGGTGATGATTGACAGGTGGAAATGGGGAAGCTCAGGGAGTGCCAGGAGTGAGGTATCTTGTGTTTGTTTATCCCTGAGCTCATTACACAGGAGAAAAGCAGTTGCTCAAATTAAGCTATGGGAAGAAGTGCCTGGCATCCCACCTAATCTGCCTGAAGGTCTGGGAGGGTCGGTGTCTGTCCATCTGACAGCCTCTTGCACTCCTTCAAGTCCTGCTTTGAGGGGAGGCAGAGGCGGTTGTTGCCAGGATAATTAAAACAGAAAGGCAGTTATAGAAGCATATGCCATATGCCTAGTTTTGTAGACAAAGCGTGCCATTAGTTAAGGGGTTCTGTGGACAACAGCAACTTCTCAGCCTCCCTGCAGAGGGTCTAGAAAACAACAAACACTCAGTGAATGGGGACTTGTCTTAGTCTGCTTGGACTGCTGCAACAAAGGACCACATGCTGAGTGGCTTAAACAACAGAAATTTATTTTCTCAGAGTTCTGGGGGCCAGAAGTTTCAGATCAAGGTGTTGGCAGGGGTGGTTTCTTCTGAGGTGTCTCTCTTTGGTTTGTAGATGCTGCCTTTTCTCTGTGTCTTCACATGCCCTTTCTTCTGTGTGTTGTGTCCTAATTCTCTCCTCTGATAAGGACACTAGTTATATCAGGTTAGGGCCCACCCTAATGACCACGTTTTAATTTAATTATCTCTTTAAAGACCCTCTCTACAAACATATCACATTCTGAGGTACTGGGAGTTAGGACTTCCACATAAATTTTGGTGACATCAGAGAACTGTTAGTAATTTTTCTTAGAAAGGGACATGAACCCCCAGCATTGTTCTTCTGACAGTCTTTTTTCAGGAGGTAGTTCTGGGTAGTGGAGATTGCTTAGGTTCTGGAGTCAACCAAAGCTGGATTTGGACCCCAGCTTGGCCCTTCTAGCTATATGACATTAGGTGGGTTACTTAATATCTCTGAGCTCTAGTTTCCTCTGCTGTGAAACAGGGACAAAATACATATATTTCAGGGTAAAGCCCAAGGATTCAATAAGATGATACAACAGAGCCTGGCATGGTACCCAGTTCACCTATCTTGCCTCCTGATCCATTCTCTTCTCTGAGGTCCCCAAGTACATGCCCATCCAGAGGTCAGACAGATGCATTTATTTCTGATCAGGTGAGCAACTGCCTGCTGGGTCAATCATTTATGTCCACCTCATGACATCTCAGAAACTCCAGGGTAGGACCGCATCTCCTGGGGCCCTTGTCTCTTCCTGGTTCCCACATGCACAGCTGAACCTGCTGTGTGCTCCTTCCCCTGCTGGCTGGGGCTGGGGGAGGGCGAGGGAGCCTTGTTTCCAAGGGCACTTGATCCAAGACAAGTGGGGAGGGGACAGAGGTCTCCTAGTAGAGTTCTGGAGTGGCCTCTCCAGCCTTGGATTGGGGCCAAGGCAAAAGCCACCTGCACTAGTTGTCACCTTCCAGGGATTAGCAGTTTCCCAGGCTGGGGGAGGTGAAATATGGCTTGTCAGGAGAGTCAGAAGCAATTGCTAAGAGCTATTGCAGAGAGCAAAGGAGATGGGGAAGGTGCCAGATTCGCTGGGAGAACTTGGCTGTCCTTGCTCTAGATGGCAGCGTGGGGAGCACGTCCCTGAAGACAAGGAAGGAATTTCTCAATCAGGAGTGTTGCAGGGCTGCTGGAATCAGTGCCTTCCAAGGCCACCTCCACCTCTCTCCCACGCTCACCATCCATGGAGGTTGGGGCTCTAGTGGGCAGCACTGTCTGGCAAAGGAATAACAAGAGAGAAGAGGTCAGCCACACGAAGGGCTTTGCATGGGGCCAGCTGGTCCTTTGGTGGCCATGTTCTCTCCTTTCTCCCTGTTGCCTTTTCCTGCCCTTTCACTGCTAGTTTCCATCTTCTACAGAAGGTGGAGAAAGGGCAAGAGGTGACAAAGAAGCAAGTCTGTTTTCCTTGGCAGGGGTAGCTGTGTTACAGTTATTTGGGTATTGTGTCCTCAGAGCACCCCTTCCCAATGCAACAGGAAAAGACAGGGTTAAATAAGCACTGGCCATTCCATAGCTGAGTGTCTTCCTGAACCTTTGTTGGAAAGTGGGAGGGGGAAAATTAGGTAGGAAAGGGTCTTCCCAGCTTCCCTGACTGTATCCATTAAGACACAGATGTCTCTTAGCCCCACTGTCCCTCAGCCAAGCCTGGCTGTGTGTCTGGAGCCCTTTCCCCACCAACTGGCAGGCCCTGTGGTTGGTTTGGTAACTTCACTCTGGGTCTGCCCAGGGCCCGGCCCTGGCCTCTCACCATGATTTCCTGATTTCTGCTCCAACTCTCTCCTGGGCCTGGGCTCTTGCTGTCTGAATCGTATTTCCTTTGGCTGGGTCTGCTGGCAGGGCTCAATGCTACTCATTGAACCCTTACCTCCTAGATTGGAAGCTGATCCACCTGGTGGGACCAAAAGACCCTGCTCTCCCAGAGTGACCCCCTTTGTGTGTCGGTGCCAGCTGGAGGTATATTGGAGCAGCCACACTGTCCACTGACCACTGGAATTTACACTTCCTGCCCTTCCCTCCACTTCTCCCCAGTGGCCAGCTAAACCAACTGGGTTAGTCCCTCCAGGCTGCCAGCCTGCCACTGTAGAGTCAAGCATGCCACCACCTTAGGATCTGGGAGAGTGTCAACGTGGGAGCTACACACTAAAGCAGTGGGCTTTAGACCAACTGTGGTCTCGCCCAGAGCCATCTCTGACTTCTCCCAGCCCCTTCTTTGATCACCTGCCTGGCAGCCTGCTTGCCTGTCCCACCGGCTCCAAGTCTTTCTGTTTCTACTACCTCTCACCTGGGATACTGCACCCCCCGCCCGCCTGTGTCTTCCCGCTGGAGTGAATCCTACGTGCTGCTGCTGGGTTGGTCTTTTCCAACACAGCTCTAAGCATATTTTTTTTCCTTTTAATTGTTCCTATGTTTACTAGATTGTGTTAGATGTACAAATTGTCTTAGAAAGAATTAATATCTTTTTGATGTTAATCTTTCCTATCCAAGCATATAACCTATCTTTTCATTTGTTCAAATTGAGTTAACTTGATGGCTGTTACTTGCAGTCAAAAAACAGATAAAAACGAATATGTATTTATTATTGTGTGATTTGATAAAATCATCGGTTTTAGGGTATAGAAAAATTTAACTTTACTTATTCTAATATTTAAGGATATATAAGATTATAAAATTCAATCCTACGGCAACTTGCTCAGTGCAGTAGATTTTATCAGACCTTAGGCCAAGTTTATTTCTTGTTTAGCAATTATCTCTGTGAGCAATTCATTTGACATATAAGTCTAGGAAAATAAATATATCAGATATTTATTCCGTTTTATGTGTTTAAATGTTTTATGATACTCCGTTGCTGGCCGTATTCAAGGAGTCTTCAGTGGGACATCCCCTTCCTCTCCCAACACCTCCAACCTTTCCTCTGAATCGCCTGTGCCCTGTGTCTTCCCTGGACATGCTCTGTGTTTTCTTTCCTGGGTGTGTTGGCTCCCACTCTTCTCTCTGCCCCAAATGCCCTTCTCCGGGATCTCTTGAGACAACCTAAAAAAGATCTCACCAAGCTTTGAGCGCGCACATGTGAATGTGCCCTCTGTGTGATCCCCAGTGCCCCCCCTCCTGCTTTCCTCCCCCCCCCCCGCACCCCCCCCCCTGCCCTGATGCAACCCATCCTGGGTCAGCTGGAGAACAGCCCCACCCACACCCAAGTGATGCAAACCCAGAGTCGTAACCCATCTCCAGAGAGACTTTAGTCTTCACTTTGAATCAGTTGGAAATTTAGACAAAACTTCTTTTTCACTTTGTCTCTGTCCCTTTCGCTTTCAGTTCACAGAGACTCACTGGCCTTTCCTAAAGGATGTTGACTCTCCTTGCCCGGCAAGCAGTAAATTCATGTCTGTGCCTTTAGATTACACTGGTTGTCTTTGTTCCGTGGCATGGCCACGTTCTATGTTTTCTTGACTTTCCAGCCAAAAGTAATTTTCTTTCGAACTCTTTCAGTATTTTGTCTATTCCTTTGAAGCGCTCCCTTATCTTCTTTTATTCATTCATTCTACAAAAACCCAGGCATTGTTTTATACCAGGCACTGCTATTTACACTGGGTTACGGTTGTGAACAAAACATACAAATAAAGATAAAAATCCCTGTCCTCATGGAAGTTACATCATCTGCAGGCAGAGAGACAATAAACCCAAAAAAGTAGCATACATAGTGTGTCAGACGCTGATAGGACGTGGAGAAAAATGACATAGGAATAAAGAGAAGGAGCACGGGAGGAGAGGAAAAATTTAAAATAAGGTCCTGGAAATTTGACGTAAGCCACTTTGGATATGCTTGATTCTTAGGTTCTTTTGAGTAAATAATGGAAGCCACTAAGATTGAGGTAGGTGAGGGCTAGTCACTGCCTCATAATGTCACTATCAGGGAATAATCACATCTCAAACCAGATTCTGCTTATGACATTTATTAACCAAATAATTGCTAGCAAAGCAGGCCCCAACTTGTTCATGCAACCTCTTCTGAATTCCAGTTGACCTGTGCACATTGCCGAGGTTCTGTGCCTTGAAGTTGAGATCATGCACCACAAATCCAACATCTGGATACAGGAAAGAGGAGGGAACAAGTCTCTCCTGATGGACACAAGTTACAAGAACTTCTGTCCCACATTCTATCTGTCCTTTTCACTTTCAGTGATTCTTACACCTGTTTATGTAAGAGTACGGAGTGTCCCTAAGTCCCTAACTGATTGCAGCCAGTTGTTGGAGCCAATTCACAGAAATCATTTTAATTTTAACTAAAGTGAAGCCAATTCTTCACTTTCACTACGCTACTTAACATGTTTCTGGTTTCACCAATAAAGACCTATTTTTTTGAATCCAGTGTGCTAATTAGCAAAGTGCTGGTTGTTGCCTGAGAGGCGAATAACAGGAACCCTTGGAGCAACAGCCTCAGAGTGGGGCCTCTCCTGGTAGGATGCCAGCGGAGAGGCCTGAACGGTGCATGTTCACTGACCATCTTTAGAATTAAAACGTAAATGAGCTGCGGACTCTCCTGAAGTATTTTAAAGTAAATTACAAATACTATAAGAGGTGTGGAGGGAAGACCTCAATGGGGAAGTGACCTATCGGAAGGCTTGAAGGTGGCGGAGGAGTGAGCCAGGCATCCAATGGGAAGCATTGTAGGCTGAAGAAGCAGTAAGTGTCGCATTCCTGCGGCAGGAGTGTGCCTGGCCCATGTGAGGAGCAGCAGGGGGGCCAGGGCGGCTGAAGCTGAGTCAAGGACGGAGGGAGAGAGCACTGAGAGTTGGTGCCAGGAAGGTCATAGGGCCAGATGACACGGAGCCTTGCAGGCTGTTGGGAACAAGATGGGAGCCACTGGAGACTTTTGCACAGAGGAGTGGCATAACCTAGCTTACATTTTTACAGGATCCGTCCAGTTGCCCTGTTGAGAATAGACTAACAAGGGCAAAGGCCAAAGTGAGGAGTCTGGTGAGGTACCTATTGAAATAGTCCGGATGAGATGGGCCAGGGTGGTGAGACGTGGTTGGATTCTGCAAATACACTGAAGGTAGAGCAGCAGAATTTGGTGACGGGTGGGAGGTGGGGTGTGTAAGACAAAAAGCACTCAAAGTTGACTCACGGTGTTTGGGCTGAGCAACCAGAGGGTTGGAGTCGCAATTCACTGAGATGGGGAAGACCGCAGGAGGAGAAGGTGTGGGGTGGGTGGGTCAGGATTTCAGTTTAACAAGTTTGAAAGGTAGGGTATACAGAAGGATATGGGAGCCTTACGTTCAAGAGAGCAGTATAGGCAGGAGTTAGACATTTGGGAGTAATCAACATAGAGATGGTGTTTAAAGCCATGACTCTGGATGGGGTAACCCAGAGAATGAGATAGAAAGTAGACAGAGAAGAGAAGAGGTCCAAGGACCAAGCTCTAAGACTCTCCATTAAAAGGTCGGGGAAACAAGAAAGAGCTAGTCAGGAAATCTGAGGAGGTACCAACGAGACGGGAAGAGCACCAGAAGATTGTCCTGGGAACCAGGGGAAGAAATGATCAAGGAGGAGAAGCGATCAGCTGTGAACATGAGGACAGAGATCTGATCTCTGGTTTGAACAACCTGAAGCTCACTGGTGCCCCTCACGAGAAGTGTCCAGGCGAGCAGTTGGTTGGGGTCGATTCAAGAGAGAATGGGGTGAGCAGGATTGGAGACGGTCAGTATCAACCACTCTCCCAATCAGTATTGGTAAAAAGGATGAGATAAAAATGGGGGGGAGGGGGTAAGTCCCTTTAGGGTGCTGTTTGCATTAGGTCAATCCCATGTTTCTTCAGCATCTAATACATACTAGGGACAGGTGCCAAATGGACAAGCCTGGAGCCAGGCTTCGCCTTGGGAGAAGCCACCCAGCAGAGGAGATTCATCTACAAACAATGACAGGTGTTCTAATAAAGGACGGCAACATTCTATGGGAGCAGAAATAGGCAGAGACAAACTTTGAGGACATTCAGGGAAGTGACATTTGATCTGGTTTTGAAGGAAGGGTGGCGGTTGCCAAGTAAAGGGGGGGAAGAAAATTGTTCTCAGCAGAAGGAAGAGTGTTGTCAAGGTGTGAGTGTGAGATGCCTGGAATGTGTGCCGTGAGGAGTGGGAGCTGAGTCTGTTACGGTTGTCGACCACGCTGGTAATAGCCTCGTGTGGACTTTGAACGTCTATTCGATAGAGGATAGGAAACACTGACCGTTTTTAACTCGTGGAGTGACAGGATCTGTTTTGCTTTGGTAGGAGACCTGTGGGGGTTGTAGGAGTAAGACTGGACACAGCGAGATGTGCCGGGAGTTTTGGCAGCCGCGTAGGCCAGAACCAGAGGGGCCCGGATGAGGGCTATGCCGTGAGGAAGTGAGGGGGGAAGGATGCGGTGAAAACCACAGGACCAAGTGCGGCTTGAGATGGAGACTCGGGGAGAAGGAGGCACGAATGACTCAAAGGTTTCGGCCTCAAACTGAGCAGATGGGTTGGTTAATCTTTTTGTCTCCATGGTACTTAATACATAACAGACTCATGAAAAATATCCCTCAGTTGATTGAACTTCAATATGGAAATCCTAAGAGTTTTGTAATCATTTTCTAAGAAATCAGTGCCCCCCCAACACACACACAATGTCCTAGTACATGGAGACGGCCAGTCGGTGCTCGGTGTGACTGGCGACCACGAGAGAGGCCTCCCACTGGGCTGGGCATCACGGTCTGCCTGAGAAGCAAAGATGACCACGTGGAGTAACCAGAACCATATCAAGTCACAAAAACTGTTGACGGTATGTGACATACAACATTATCTTGTGTGATTCTGCCGAGACGTACTTGGGCAGTTTGGAGAAGAGAACGACCCTGATAAGACTTCCAGTTAGGCCCTGAAGGGGAGACAGGATTAGGACAGGTGTGGAAAGAGTTAAAAATATTTATCAAACATTTGCCACGTGCGAGGAGCTGTTCTAGGTGCTACGTTAGCCCAGTTAATCCTCACAACATGTCTATGAAGTGGGTCCTGCGAGTGTGCCCAATTTGCAGATCAGGACAGTGAGGCACGCAGAGCTGAGGGCACTTCTCAGGGTTCCCTGACAGGAACTCACAAGTGGTAGAGCCAGGATTGTGACTCAGGCGTCTGGCTCCAGAGTCCTACTCCTAACCCTCCTCCCTACTGCTCCCTGGTGTGTACAGGTAGAGGGGGGCGGAGATAGTGCTTAAGGGGACTCAGGTGGGAGTTTGGGGTGCGGTGAGCCTCCTCAACTGGCCTGGAGGAGCCGTGCTGGGCAAAGCAGGAGGCGAGCTTTCCCAGGCTGTTGGAGGCACAGCTTTGACAGGCAGCTTTCAGCACCCTTGGAAAGTTGATTGTCAAGGGGCGGGGGGGGGGGTCCTTCCTGACCACAGAAATTATGGGGAGAAGCAGAAGCCAAGAGGGACTGCAGTTAAGGACCACAGTCACCAGACCCAAACAGCAGGGTGGGAATGGGAAAGAGGGGTGATAACTGACCATGGGCTTAGCAAACAGGGCAGTGGCTGGAGAGCGGGATGGAACCCAGCCCCCGCAAAGGACAACAAGGGGCTCCAGGCCCATCAGCCCCGCTGTGTCCCAGCTGTGATGCGAGTTTGTGTCCCAGGCTCAGTGAACGAAGCTTCTTTCAGTGGCAGTGTTTTTCCCCTCCTTTCATCACATCCTCGAGTTAAAGGAAGAAAAGAAGCCTAAGGATAGTGCTTGGGGGAGGGGGGCACACTGTGCACAGGTCTTTGATTCCCCCCCTCTTTTGTCTCTTACATAACTAGCCTGCTCGCCTTCCGGCTCTCTTTAGCTCAGGGCTCTGTGTGTGTGTTTGTGTTTCTGCTGCAAGCAACTTCCCAGAGGGGCCACAGGCCTGCGTCATGGCCTTTTTAGCTCAGTGCTGAAGGCGGAGCTCCTGACTCACCCCAGCCCTGAGCTCTGCAGAGCAGCTGGCCAGCTGCCTGGCCTGGTCACTCGGCTGCCCCCAATGGCCAGGACTGAGTGGCAGAGGTGCCCCTCTAGCCCCTCTCCACAGGCAGGCTCAGCTGCTAGAGGAGAAGATTCCCAACTATTAGTTTTGGAAAAAAGCAAAGCCAGGTTACCCATTCGTGCTACAAATACTTTGTGACTCCTGAATGGGTCAGGTGCTGCTCCAGGCGGTGGAGGCCTAGCTGTAAACAAAACAAATGAGCAACCCTGCCCTACAGGAGCTCACATTCTACTGGAGGAACAAGGGAAGTTAACCAGACTCTCAAGAATTCCAGCGTCAAGCGGGTGTTGCCCCTTTGGACATTGCATCATCCTGTGTCTTGTGGTCCCCACCTCTGCCCCTGCCCCCAGCCTTGTCCTGCCTCCCGGGCCTGGTCACCTTGGGAGATGGCACAGATTATAGGGCAAGACTAAGATTAGATTTTGGTCTGGATGCCTCTTCCACCTGCATCCCCTCCTGTCAAGGCCTCCAGAAGGCGAAGAAGGCGTCGCAAAGCTTGGTTTGGGGCAGGGCTTGCAAGAGAAGGCTTGAGACTTCCTTGGCCACAGGGAGCAGAGGTGACTCAGAAAGATCATTCAGTGATCGCTCAGGGATAACTCCCACTCAGTTTGAGCTTAGGTTGGTTCAAACTCCGGGTCCCAGTCAACTCACATGTGTGAGCCTAACATGGCTGGTGGATTTGGAGAAAAGGACATTCCAGAATCCATATTATCCACGTCCTCTGCGTACTCTTTGAGGTCTAAGCTGGCTGACTGCAGGGGAGAGGACTTGAAAGGAGCTGCGGGGTAGCTGGGGTGTTCAGGGATGGCACGCTGTTTTGCTCCATAAAATCACGTGACCTGGAAAATGCCCTACGGCTCATGGTGACACAAACCAAGCGCTGAGGACAGTGAAACCACACTAGGCATTCCATCTGCACAGTATTCCCTCTTTTGGCCACAGCACCATGACTTTCCTTTGAGGGAATAAATATACTTTCCCTCACTCTTGACGGGATTGTCAATCAAGCTGCCTGCCTCCAATGGACACAACCCCCAGGCTGGCCTAGCGGACTCTTTCTCAGGAGCAGACGTGAGGTCAGCTGACACAGATTTGTCCCAGTGCGCCTTTGATGTGATTCTGCCACGCAGGTCCCAGATGCACTTGTTCCTGTCCTTTTCAAGCTTGATTATTCATTTCTCTCTCCCATTCTGAGAACTAGCCTGGATCTCTTTTCAACAGGTTTATTTTCTTGCCTGGATTATCCAGAGTCATTTTCTGTTGCTGTTAGCCTCAGCACCTTAAGTGTCCGGAAAGCAAATCTGCAGCTCGTCCCTGGACTCGATCCTGCGCAGTGAGAGGTTGACACACAGCCAGTCAGCTTCACTGTAATGTCCGTGGAAAAGCTGGCCTGCCCCCACCTTCTGCTGTGTGCTCAATGTTGCCCAGAAGAAAATGCCTTCATGTTTTAGAGCACAGTTTCCAGAACATTCTCTTTAACGTGCCTGTGTCCTGGGTGGAGAAGAGAGAGGTCCTCTCAGCATTTGCCCAGCGTCCAGCCTGGCCTCCCAGCTCGGGCTCCTTTCTAGGCCGGGCTCCAAGTTGCCTATCTCTCTCCTTGCCCTTCTTCCGTCTTCCAGACCATCTCATCTAAGAGCTCTGGAGCTAGGTCCGTGTTGGGAGACAAGGAGCGTGTAAAGCAGAGAGGAAAGAATCAGAACTTTGAGTCCAATACAGCTGTTGGCGGCAGCTCTGCCCCTGGCAGGGACACGGTTCAGCCTTTCTCCCCTCTTTTGCGTGTCCAGTGGTGCCTCCCAGTCCGTATTCCGTGAATGGTGGTTCTCAAACAGACCCGCTCCTCCTTTCCCCCTCTAAACTTCCATGGTACCTCCCTGGCTGTTGCACTCATTGTTTTAGTTTTGGAATATGCTGCCCCGGGAGGTAGTAAGCACTCTCTTTCAATGGGTTCACGTCAAGTTTTGGAGACCATCTAACAGGGATGTTTTAAGGGGATCCAAGTTCAAGATAGAAGTTGGGTTAAATGAACTCTAAGATCCTTTCTAACTTGGGCTTTGGTTACTCTACATCTATGTCTTGCTTTTCAACTTTTAAAATATTTTATTGTGAATTTTTTAAGCATACAGAAAAATGTACAAATAATACAATGAATAACAAACACAGATGTAACTACGACATAACTCTCAGATTTTAACTTTGTGCCATGCTTGTTCCAGATGCAAATGAATCCTGTGTAGATTTGTTTTAATTCAATATTTATTGAGGTATAATTTGCATATAATACAGTACACAGATTTTGAATGTACGGTGTGGCAAGTTTTGACAACTATGTACATCTGTGTAACCGCCACCCCAGACAAGACATAGAATTTTCTCTCATGTGTTTTTTCCAGTCTCTCCTCCCTGCCAGAGGCAACCACTGTCCTGATTTTTTTCACCATAGATTAGTTTTGCCTGTTCTAGAACTTTATATAAATAGAATCATACAAAATGAACTCTTTGGTGCCTGGCTTCTTTTGCTCATGATAATATTTTTGGGATCCTTCCATGATGTTTCAAGTGTCAGTAGTTCATTCCTTTTATTTCTGCGTGATATTCTATTGGGTGAAAATACCATAATTTATGTATTCACCCAATAATGGACCTTTGTATAATATGTTTACCCAAAATTTATGAAAACATATGTCCACAAAAAGAACTATACAAGTATATCTGTAGCAGCTTTTCTCATAATAGCCCCAAACTGGAAACAACCCAAATGAGCGTTCTATTTTTATGTGAGCATCTTCCCTCCCCAACAATGAGGGCAGGATGCTTATCTGATTCATCTGCGTGCCCTCACCATGTTTTAAACATTGGAGATGAATCAGTAAGTCTTTGTTCAGTGGATGAAAGGCAGAAGAGGATGCAGAGTTCTCCAAGCCTCGTCCAAGAGCTGAGGGGTAAGGCCCCGGCCTGCTCAGCCCCCCAGGAGGAAGACAGAATGTTAGCAGGAAAATGTTGGCTCATACCAGCGGCTCAGGGCTAAGCACTGAGCCTAACACAGAAGAACTGTTCAGGATCCATATGTTGAATTAATAAAAAGGAGTAAGCAGGCTGTCGAGTGTTGCAATCACTAGACCCTCTTGCTTTTGGACCGTCCTAGCTTCCAGGTCATCCTTGCTTCCTGGAAAGACACACCTTCCAGGTACAGGGACAACAGGACAGTGTCAAGCAGGGAGGAGGATCTAGGGAAGTACTCTGGAGATACGGAGGAGGAAGTTAGAGTTTCTAGAACAAAAGCTAGAATAAACTGGGTTCTCTCTCTTGTCCCCAAGTCCCATGCCTTCTCTCTCTTATTCTTATACATGGCAGATCCAAGCACAGGATTCCTCCCATTTAGGATCAGGAAATCACCTGGGAGAGCCCCAGGGAGCCCTCCGTGTCTAGGATACATTACCTCTCTCCCTTTACATTCCTGCTTCACACAGATGTTTTCAGATCTTCATAAAAGCATCAAACAACCCAGATGATGGATAGCTTTTCACTCACCCTGGCCAGGGGCTCTGACCATTCAGTTGTTGAGGAAACCAGACATTTGGCTTGGATGGGAAGTTGATTTTGCAAGGGATGAAAAATGTGGCCTCACTTCAGTGTGTTTGTTCCAACGCAGGGATAACTATATTTCCTTAAATGACAAGTCTTAAAACCTTCAAGTCTTTCCAGGCAGGATCTAAATGTTTCAAGAGACGTGTGGAGCAGCGTGACTTTTATCATAGAAGGATCTACAGATTTTTATCTACTGATGCTCCAACTCTATCAAGAAACCACAAGCACTTTAGCTTCTAATAAGTGGTATTAGGAAAAGGACACTTAGGATTCCAAATTCCTGCATTTTTCTGGTTCTCATCTAGCAATTTATGAGGCTTCAGGTAAGCTTGTTTCCTCACCTCTACAATGAGAATGCTGGATTAGACCACCTCTAAGACCTCCCTTCCCGCTCTGAAACCTATACTTCTAAGCTGTGATCGCCTTGGTCTCACCACAAAGAATGCATTCAGAGGAAGCATTCACAGCGGTCTCTTGCAGTGAGTTCATGTGTTTTAAAGACTAAGATGAATGTTTTAAAGGCTACAATTATTGTTCATTCCCATTGAGGTGATTTTCCTGCTCACATTGTTTTCTTTTTTGGGGTCCAATTTGGAAATGCTTTTAGTCAACTGTCAATGTAGATGGGAAAAAAAAAACCAGGAAGATTTTCTGCTTTATATCCTTGTTGATAATACAAACAAGGCCCTTCAAAGGATGGTGGAAGGATAGGAAATTCTCATCCTTTCAGGTCTAAAAATAAGTGTTTGTTGATGATCTAGACAACCTGATTGCTTGAAACAGCAGCAGCCTGGAGTCTTAACACATGGAAGAGAAGGGTGCATCTCCCTGACTTCCCAGAGTTAAAATAAAGCTGACCTTTTGAAAAGGAACCCTGAGACACTTGGGTCAGTCGTGGTTTCCATCTCCCCCTTCCCCACTCTATGGGCCCTGTACTGAATCTTTCATGAGATGCCCTAAGTACATACATCAAACTGAACATTGTTTATCTCCTGGTAGGTCTTAATGTGGATTATATATCCAACCTGACCTTTAAAAAACTTGTAACATAGTGGGATTTCTAAGGATTCACTTTATAAAAGATCCTGGAGATTAGCTCAGTCAGTAAAAGGGATTTTTTCCTACTTGTTGACTGAGAGCCGTTGGTCTCAAATGATTGTTTGTTCACTTGGGCCTTCATCCTTTATTTCAAGTGGAACAACTGTGATATTCCCAGAGACAGTGAAAGCCAATCTTAGACTAAATTCTGCCAAGTGTACAAACGTTCATTGGCACACTGGTACGAAATGGTCATACAACCTGTTCACCCAATTGCTTTGTAGTTGCTCTGGCAAGGACCTTGCCTGGAAGGTTTGCTGAGAGGTGCTCCGGCAGGGGACCGGAGGGACGCAGGACCAGCAGGGTTGCCCTGTGGCATTAAACTGCCTGACTTGTCTACTTTTTAAGCCTGATTTACAAAAGGGCACTGAAGACTATGTCATCTTTCTAACTAATGACCTATCTTAGAATACATCACCCAATTCATTTCACCAATAGAAATAGTTCTAGCATGCCTTATGCTAGAAACTCTTTAGTGTAGAGTTCAATACTGTAATGTGAATGCTAAGTAACTTTCTCTGAGGGTACTGATTCTTGACTAGGACACGTCATCTATTGACCATACCTGGAGGTTTGGCTCCTGGTTTAGCCTTGAATACTCACTAACTGACCCCAGGGTATAGATTACAGGTATCTTGTCCCAAGTGTCATACTGTTTTTACTGAAGCTTTTCTTTTGTTTTTTTGAAAGTGTTAATATTTTTATTTTGGGTATATATTGCACTTAGGTTTAACTTTATATTTTTTTAATGTATTTTTATTAGTTTGAGGTATATATATTTAATTATAGCTGACATTCAATATTATTTTATATTAGTTTCAGTTTACAGCTCAGTGGTTTGGCATTTATATAATCTATGATGTGATCACCCCAATAAGTCCAATACCTATCTGACACTACATGGTCTTTACATTATTGATTATATTCCCCATGCTGTATTTCATATCCGTGTGACTCTTTTGTGACTATCAATTTGTACCTCCTAATCCCATCACCCTTCTCACCCGTCCCCTCACCCCCTTCCCATCTAGCAACTATCAGTTTGTTCTCTATATTTATGAGTCTATTTCTGTTTTGTTTGCTCATTTATCCTGTTCTTTAGATGCCACATACAAATTTGGACAATTAAGTTCACGAACTTACCCTAGAAAAAGTGCTGCACACCTCATTGCTGAATATCACTGTGGTTACCTTCAAAGTACTCCCCTTGGGAAGCTATGCACTGACGCCAGCACCTAGTCCACCCTTCAGAGCAATTTTGGAACTCTTTTTCTGGAATGGCCATTAGAGCTGTCGTCATATTACCCTTGAAGTCCTGAATGTCATCCAAATGTCCTCCTTTCAATATTTCCTTTATCTTTGGGTAAGGAAAGAAGTCATTGGGGGCCAGATCAGGTGAGTAGGGAGGGTGTTCCAATACAGTTATTTGTTTACTGGTTAAAAACTCCCTCACAGACAGTGCCATGTGAGCTGGTGCATTGTCGTGATGCAAGAGCCATGAATTGTTGGCGAAAAGTTCAGGTCATCTAACTTTTTCACACAGTCTTTTCAGCACTGCCAAATAGTAAACTTTGTGAACTGTTTGTCCAATTGGCACAAATTCATAATGAATAATCCCTCTGATATCAAAAAAGTTTAGCAACATCGTTGCAACAAGTTCGTGAACTTAATTGTCATACCTCGTAAAAGTGAGCTCATATGGTATTTGTCTTTCTCTGTCTGACTTATTTCACTTAGCATAATATCCTCTAGGTCCATCCATGTTGTTGCAAATGGTAAGATTTCATTCTTTTTTATGGTAGAGTAATAGTACATTGTATTAATGTACCACAATTTCTTTATCCAATCCTTTATCAATGGTGTTTCAGTTGTTTCCATATCTTGGCTATTGTGAATAGCGCTGCAGTAAACATAGGGGTGCATATACCATATTTTGCCACATATAATGCTCACCCACGTTTTTGGCCCAACTTTCAAGGAAAAAAATCTTTTGTTTTAATTTTTTAATTCAAATTTTTATTTCTTTACATTTAGGTACTTGTTTTTTGTATTATAAAGGAATTTTAGCATTTATTTTTTCACATATTATGGTACAAGAATAACAAATAATTACAAAACACAAGAACAGATACAAGGTACAAGAAATTTTATGTACCGGTAACAAATTTACCATATTTACGCATCATGGAAGGCCAAGAACTCTTTGTCATTGCAAGTTTGTTGTAAGTTCAACAAAACCGATTATTGTATTCCAGGGTATTATTTTGCATACGGATATCATTATTGATTTCTAGATTATACTTTTAACTCATAGCATAAATAAAAGAATTAAAGACATTTATATAGCTATAGAATTAGTACTACCTATGTATAATGTGCGTCCTTATTTTTCCCTCACAAATTTGGGCAAAAAAAAGTGTGCATTATACATGGCAAAATATGGTATTTTTTCAAATTAGTGTTTTAGATTTCTTTGGGTAAATACACAGGAATGGAATTGCTGGGTCATGAGGTAGTTCTATTTTTAATTTTTTGAGGAACGTCCATACTGTTTTCCATAGTGGCTGCACCAATCTGCAATCCCACCAACAATGCACAGGGGTTCCCTTTTCTCCACAGCCTTGCCAACATTTGTTGTTTGTTGATTTATTGATGATGGCTATTCTGACAGGATTGAGGTGGAATCTTTTTGTGGTTTTTATACTTCTCTGATGCTTAGTGACGTTGAGCATCTTTTCATATGTCTATTGGCCATCTGTATGTCCTCTTTGGACAAATGTCTATCAGGTGCTCTGCATATTTTTTATTTGGATTGTTTTATTTTTTTGGTGTTGAGTTTACTGAAGCTTTTTGAAGTAAATTACTATACAAGCGATGTAGCAGTGACCAATCACAAATTACTTAACCTCTCCAAGGTTCAGTGTCCTCATCTGAAAATGGAGATGTGAATACCCTGTAAGGGTATGTTGTGAGGATTAAAGGAAATAATGTGGATAAAATAAACAAAATTGTGTGTCTGTGTGCATGTGTGCACGCGCGTGTGCAATGACTGGTGCACAGAACTTCTAAACTTTAATCCGCTTACACTTTCTTCTTGAGGTAGCCAAAGAGGGAAAAGGGAGAAGTTTGACAGGGTAGAAAGAGAAAGCAGAGATATCAGATATGGGGAACGGGGAGGATCCTTTACATTTTAAAGAAAATGAAGAAATGTCAAAGTCACACTCCTACCCTTCTCTTAGAAATGTTCCCTTGTAGAACAGAACAACATCGAAAGAGAGATTCAGCAAAAGAGAGAGACCAAGAAGTTGTTCTAGGAGATGTTTTTTCCCAGGAGTTTTTCAACAAAGATCCTCCAGAAGCCCAACAGCTAAGACCCGTAGAGGATGCCACTGCCCACGAATGACCTGATTTGATGAGGTTTACACCTCAGGCTTTAGAGATGCCCAGCGCTTTCAGCCAAGAAGAAAACACTCTCTTCTTTATCTGGGGAAGGAGCCACGCCTGTGCCCCATCCCCCACTGAATGGTGGGGGCAGTCTTGTCCAGCTCCTCCTACAACAGAAGGTCATCAAGTGAGGGTGACTAAAATGAAGAAGGAGGTGTAGGTGCCAACTGGGTGAGAAAACGGGGGCTCCTGGGAGGGCGAAGCTGAGAGAAGTCAGGTGAGCACAGAACTGCCGGCTCCCAGATGGTGTGAGCTGGGCCTTCGGGCTGGGGGCTGTCCATACACGTAGCAGGCACTGCAGCTCAAGTGGTGAAAGGTTACTCTGTAATTAACAAAAGGATCACCGTGGGCCTCAAGCATTGGGCACTCAAGTTAACAAACTGGAACCTGGCACTTGCGTCAGTTACTTCGACACCGTTGGGAATTATGTTCACCCACCACTAACCCAGCCAAGGGCCGATAACCCATCCTCAGTGGCTCAAGATAAAAAATTCAAATATTTCACAATAGATCAATCATATTTTGAATGCCAGATTTTTCAGTGGTTTATTAAGGATGGTTTGAAATGTATGGGATTATTACCTTTGGGGCTTCCCAACAACCTGGCTGAAGTGTCATTGTGAAATGTCCTTACTCATAATACAAAACATCCAGTTTCTGCTCTTGGTAGATCATGAGCCTGATCCAGCTATTACGTTTGAGGTCGTCTCCAGGACACCACCAACTATGTCAGAACACATTGTGAATCCAAGTCTGTGCTTCAGACTTGGATTCACAACTCAGCTCTTACCACTTATTAAGCTGTGTGACCTTGGGTGAGTTACTTAACTTTTCTGAGCCTCAGGCTCTTCCCGTAAAATTAATTTTTATTATCCCCTATTTTGACAGGAAGACCTGAGACTGTTCCTGTCTGTTTCTCTTTCTTTACCCAGCCTCCCTCACTCCCAGTCCTTCATCGCCTTGGAAAGGTTTTGTCTGCCTCTCCAGGTCTTTGCCTGGGGAAATAACAGGAACTATAACATACCACTGCTCAGGGAGAGTCATAATTTAAACTGATTGAGGTGGAGAGGAAGAAAAGGCAGGCGATAGCCTCGTAAAATGTCATAAGACATCCTTTTCTGTTTGTTTTACCTCAAATAAAGCCTTGTTTTATCTGGTCTTCGTGCACCTGAAACCAGAGGTTATCTTCAGAGTTTCCCTTTTATCACTCTGAACTTGACCCCAGAGAAAACAGATACAGCAGCCAAATTTAGGTGAGTGTATTTGAGGTGGGGGGCTTATTTTATTTTTCCCACGGGTAGTTTTTCTGACTCATTTCCTGTTTTTATTTTCCTCTGAGGAGTGACCAAAATCACAGATCTTCAGGTCTGTTCCATAAAGCAGCTGAGGATAGCAGCAGAACCCTCAGAGCTCCCAGCCTTCCAGGCATGAAGAGGAAGCCACGCGCTGCGGGGAAGGGAGGGGGCGGCACGTGTCATTCCATGAGCCGGTTTGCCGGTTGGCACAATATGTGTGTGCTCCAGAGCACAAATGTCAGGGGCTCCTGCTGAGTAATCGACGGAAGCCCAGGCTTTGCTTTCTTATAAATGAAAATTGATTGTGTGTGTGTGTGTGTGTGTTTCGTTATAAAAAAAAGTTCAGACAATAAAGACATTCCATATATAAGAAAGAATCTCACCACCCACAAATGTTAATTATGATTAACATTTCAGTGTGTATTCTTCCAGTTTCTTCTATATAAGTATAATTAAATTTTTTTTGCAAAAAATTAAATCACATACATATGTGCCTATTTTTTAAAAAACCCAAACATGGAATCATACTATAAACACCATTTGGCAACTTGCTTTTTTAACTTACCATGTTGTAGCTATCTAATTGTGTCAGTGTGAAAATTTATAACGCTGTTGTTTTTACAATGTTGTGTTTAAATGGCTCCATAGTATTGCGCCCTATGAATATACCATAATTGATTTAACTTATGTTCTGATGGTTTTTCCCCCATTTTTTTGCTGTTATAAATAATGCTAAGACACACATAGTTGCACACATATATGTGTGTGTCCAGTAATTTCTTAGAACAAGTTCCCAGAAGTGGAATTGCTGGTCGTATCATTATTTTCAGTGCCTTCCCTCCACCTGATTCCCTGTCACCTCCTGTTTTCACAAATTTCATTTCTCTTTGAGCACTTTGTGTTTGTGTGTATTTCCCAACTAATTCAGGGGCCTATTACATTGTGAGTAATACAAAGGAGAAAAAGAGGCAAATACGCTGGATAAACTGCAAATATTTCTTTCTTCCATTGTCCATATTGAAATATTTGTCTTCTTAAAGATCCTTAAGGCTCTGCGGGTACCCAGGCCCCAGGTATCTGGGTGGGGGTGGGGCGGGGCCGACTGCACCGGAGCCAACAGGCCCGTTGACCCTGGGCTTCCTTTCCTTGTATTAACCCTTCTCTCTCAACACACACATTGCTTTCCAGGACCTGTAATGTGCTTTCCGTGCGGAACACTTCGTGATCTGAATTTTCTTCTTCAAATTCCACGAATGAAGAACCACCATGTGTTGATCAACTATTCTGATTTCTGGTCCTCATTGTTCTGTCCTCCCTCCTAAAGCCTGATCCCTGAGGACCCGTCACTGGGGGCTGGACCTGGTGGATGAGGAAAGGGCTGGGAGCAGGAGAAGAGCCACCAGAGAGCCCCTGCTTTCTTCCTGTTCCTGTCTCCCCTGTCTATTCACTCTTTCCACCTGATCAGGGGGTTGAGAGAGAGCAGGGGACTGCGGGGGGGAGGGAGCTTTTAACCTTCAGGTCACTCAGCAGCTCCAATGAATGGATGGAAATGGAATTTGACCTTGTGGGTGGGAATGCCTGGAGACGCTCGCTCGTGGGAGGCCAGTGAAACTGTAAACATTGAATAAACAGAAAACTCGAGTCCTCACCACTCCTGTAAGACAGGACACCTGAGTTTCAGTTTAGTCTCTTTATCGCCTCAGATTATTGATGAGAAGATCAAATGGGGGTGACATTTATTTGCTTTGAAAATAAGTTAGAGCATATAACTGAAAAAACAACCAGGGAAATATGTACCACTCCAATGAAAAATAGAGTAAGGTCATCAGCCTACCTCTAGCCCTTATTCACATAGTTAGAAAACTGACTGAACAAGTGTGGACAGTTGCTAGAAACTTAACGAGATGCACAGGAGGTACCAAGCTGTCTTGAGAGACCAGCCTAAAAATGTCTAGCTCTTGGTTACTTTATTTGAAACAAAGCTGTTCAATTTTTAAGCTTTCCAATTCTTCCAATTTATCGTATTTATAGATATCTTTCTTTAAACATAAACAAATTCTTCGTCTCCAAAGTTTGGCAACGCTAAGGTTGTGGAGACAGTAAGTGGCAGGAAATGTGGGCTTGACTCTGACTGTTTTTACTTAAAAGATGGAGAAAGTGAAGTAAAACTATCTATGATCCCTGATACGAGACTTTAAGCCAGTCATTTCCCCCACATCCTGGGACAGTCGGTACTTGAAGGTACAACCAGAATGTATTCCTATCGTTTTCCCAGCGGGAAAGGATTCATGAGGATCACTGCTCAGCCTGAAGTGGGGAGAATTCATGAAAACCCAGTGTGAGCAGTGAGGTACACGTGGGGGACAGATGGAAGCTGAAGACGCGGTGAAAATCTTTCATTCACCTTGTGGTGGTGGGGGGACTCCTGTTCTGTAAATTCTTCATCTGACCTCACGTTGGTTTGCTAAAGCAAATTTTATCAGCTGTGCAGGTCCCTACCTCTGGCATCTCTCCCTCTGTAGGAACTCCGCGTAGCAACAGCTGTCAACACCCCAGCTCACACTGTCAGCTGCGGGGCAGTGGGAGCAGCTGAGGTTGGGGAGGGGCCACACCTGTGTTTCTGGTGTCAGGATGGAATGAGGCAGAGGGGAGGGAGCGGGTAAGGATGGGGCGGCTGGCTGGGGTGTGGGGTGTGGGCTGAAGCTCAACTTGGCAATTCCAAACCCAAAGAGTCAATGTGGCTTTCACTGATTAATTCATGAATGAAAACTAAAGTCAGTAATAGGGATTGCTAAGAATTAGATGTTAATCTAAGACTCATTGAAAATCTTTTAGCATTTCATAGTCCCATGGCCCAAAGAGAATAACTAGAGAGATGTACACTCACTGTGCTTTGAAGGAAGTGGAGTATGTTTGGTTCTTTATTAAGTTAGACTCTTTTGGGTTTGATTGGATTTTGTATAATGGTTTCTGCTCCCTACCCATGATCAGCTGGAAGGGGAGCCTGAAGCCTTCTGATTTTCCAACTTCTTTTTTTCTGTAGAATGATGTGCTGCCCTGTAACTGTCTTAGAACTCAATTCTGCCCTTCAAGTCTGGGGGAAATCTGTGTGTGTGTGTGTGTGTGTGTGTGTGTGTGTGTGTGTGTGTGTGTGTGTTAGTCTCTTTCCCCTTCTTTCAACCTCTTGTGAACTTCAAGGGAGGCAATCTGGCACTTAACCTACCACAAAGCCGGTTTGTTATATCAGCTATTGGGAGTCGTGGAAGCTTCTGTGTCTGTTTCATAATGCCTGGATCTCTTTCATAACAACATAATTCCGTATCTTAACACTGAGGGATCTAAGTCTTCCTTCTTAAGTCTGCATTTTATACCAAAAGGCTTTAATTATTTTGCCCTTGATACCCACTGAGAAAGCCTCCGGGGACTTTTAGAAGTAGTTAAACTGTGTGTGCCAGGTCTCCTGGTAAGTGACTTATAAGGAAACAGGATTTAACAAACACAAGGAAAGTGTTTTACAAATAATTTGCCAGATGGCTCTTCTCTACTTGTCATATTAGCTTGGTTTTGTGACTTATGAGTAAATGTCCTTGTCCCGTTCCCATCAGAGCTGCAGGATTAGATTAGCACGAGTTTGTCAGAGCACCATCTAAATAAATCCTAGGGCAGGGGTGTTTTCCATTGTAAAACTTCTTGGTGTCTTGAGTCACATGGGGGATCCTCACAGGGCATTTATGAAGTCGCCCAACAGCCTGTGGAGGAGACAGGACTCTCTTTCCACCACAAAAACTAAATGGAATCCAATTGAACACAACTTGTGGTTAAATCTCTCCCCTCGACTTAGTGCAACTGTACTTCCTTCAGCATTGGGATTAGAGGTACCAAAATAGTACATGTGACACTGGCTCTTCCCAGGTTGCATGGGTCACAATCAGGAAGAATAAGAAAATGCCCAGTTTCTCAAGGCAAAACCTTTCCTTGGTTTTCCATACAGACAAGCAGGGAATGGTTTTTCAACTCCTTCAAGGCAGGTAGGTTTTAATAGTTACTATCATCTGAGGAAGAAAAATGGAGAGAATCCTCCCCCAAGAGTAAGATATAATTCCACTTTAAGGTCTCCTGCTCAACTGCAAAGTATTATTTATTTTAGGTTTGATTTTTCCAAGTCTGAAATCGAGTGTACAGTAGAACTTCACCCTCGAAGAACCTTGAGATTAGGTGCTGTTTCTGTGCCTGCAGGTAGAACTCGGGCCAGGAAAGACAGGTCCAAGTGTATTTGATGGACTCCAAGATCATTCATAGATGGTCTCTTATGTAATTGTCCCACTGTTGTTTGTGATTCCGTTTAAATTGGAATCAATGGGAATAGTAAATGTCCTTTCGCAGTCCAGTTGAGTAAACTAATATTTGGTTAGACGATTGAGTTTTTCTTAAAACAAAACAAAAAATCCCTAACAAGAGCATTAAAACTGGAAGTCATGAGACCTGGCTGCTCTCCCATTCCAGCTCTGCCATTGGTTTAGTTTGGGACTTAAACACTTTGATCCTTGTTTTTCCACCTGTAAAATGGGGGTGAAAGGGTAGGATCAGACTAGACCACTTTTAGGCTTCCTTCTACTCTGGATATGAAACTGTTATTTTCCTTTTCATCTTCTTTGGATTATACATTATTAACCCTCACTTCCTTTCTTGGGTGGTTGGATAAGTGGTGGCATAAATCATCTTTCTTTAGAAAATTCTTAAAATTAACATCTTAGAAGTACGTAGATGTGAAGGGTTGATGTTTATCTCTGTCAATGATTACATGTTTTAGGTATGTTGAAAAGTCTGAATAACTGAATAGCTAACTGAATAACTAACTGAATAGAACTTCAAAACCAATTATGAATAAGATTGTGAATAAAACCTTGGATTTCTGAGCAGTCATCTTAGTGGGTGAGGCTAACCGTCTTTGCATTTGCTTTGCACTCTGCCTGGGACCTCTCTCCTTGAACTTGACATGGCAGCCATCTTGGCATTTGGTTCCCAGCCAAGATGTCTCCTCTCCACTTTAGGGTTGTCTCTGACCACCTGTCTAAAGAAGGTCCCTCTCCATCCCCATTGCATTGTTCTGTTCTGTTCTCTTTCTAGCCTTTATCTCTGAGATTCTTTTACATTTTACATTTGTTGGCTTGTTTCTTGCCAGTGTTCCTCCATCACAAAGTAAAATCATGAGAACCTAAAAGTTTTCTAGTTCTCTGTTATATCCCCAAGGCCAAATATAAAATTTATAATAAGTCTTAGTTGAACAAATGAGTAAATCTCCATTTCTCTTTCCCCCTCATGTTACTACCACTCTAAACTTCTTGCGGTTGTTCAAACATGCCATGCAATTTCCTCCTGGCTATTTGCTCTGCCAAGAAAGCCCCTTCTCTCTGTTACAATTCTACTTATCCTTGAAGCACAAATGCTGTTCCTCCTCTGGGACAGCTCTGGGACAGCTCCTACTGCAGCTCCCACCATGTTGTGCCGACTTTGTTTATCTGTCAATGCTATATGTCTGCAGGGATCCTTGACCTTACTTATTTTGGCTCAGTCTCCAGCTTAGCAGTATCTGACCTAGCCAGGGCTGATAAGCATTTGTAAATGAATGATTTCCTCCCAATCTTTTGGATGATCAGACTTGTATGTATATGCAGACACTGCCTTGCAGGCCCTTGACCTTTGGAGGCCCCTGTTTATTGTTGTGTTTCTGGAGGGACCTGACAAGGAAAGACTCATGTAAAGACCATCTGGGAGTAGACAGAGATTGCAAGATAGGAGATACGAGCAGATACAAGCAAGTGTACTGCCTTCTGCTGAGGGATACCAGGCACTCAGAAAAGTGTACATCTCTTTACCACATTGCATGTGGCCTTTTCACAATCAGTTTGTGAAACAGATGCCCATTCCACAGTTGCATGCAGTCTGAAAGCTGTGGCAGAACTTGTAATATTTTCAAGTACCAGTTGTCTGGGTGACAGATTCTCCTAAGATCCTGGGGTAAACCACAGAAAGGAAATGTAACCCTCACCCTCTTCTGATACCTTTTTCCAGTATCGCTTTACCAAAATCTGGCTAGTAAAAGGGTCTGCCATAAATGATTGATTGATAGAAATGCAAAAAAATCTTGCCTAGTTACTACAACCTTACTTCTGGTTATACACAGAGAGAAGCATTACAATAACTCTTGTAAATCTGTCTCTGACTCTGTAGTTAGTTAAACATGATAACAGACATGACAATTCCACTGTTAACTGAAGGTGGGCTATGTAAAGATGAGTCATTTTTATTCAAAATAGTTATCACAATGCAAAACACCCCACACATCAATGCTACCTTTTACTTTTAGGGGATATTACTGAATATTTTTATAATGCAGAAAGTATTTCCTAAAAGTGATAGGGAAAACAATACTAGTAGAACAACATAGCATTCTATAAATATTTATTGGTTGAAACATGAATTTCTTTCTTCTAGTTTGTCAAGTGTGTGGAAAATAGGAAGACTAGAAAAATAACATTTAAGTAATTAGCCTAGGCTTTAGGATCAGCCTTAAAAGTCTTAAATTTGGGAAGATTTAATGGAAGGTTTGATTAATGAAGCAAGATTTCCCGGAGGGCTTGATATTATGATTGTAATGATTTTAGATGCTTATGTGTATGTCTACGATGAATATTGTCACGGGGTAATACTCTTCCTCTTGCATTGCTCTTTTGGATGTCTTCTCAGTTGGGTGTGATTTCTCCTTACTTTTAATGCCTCAGCCCTTTTTATGTTTTTCTGTTTCAATCTTACATTATAAAGTTTGTATCTTATTTCCCTTTTAAATTTTCAATTCTTTGAGGGCAGAGCTGATTAATTTACTCATCTCTGTAGCTCTTGCATAACTTAGCATAGAGATATTAATTCAATACATTGAACCAAATTTAGAACTTACTTATGTAGCCATGTTCCTCTATAATCAAAAATAAGGAGGAAAAAAAGCAACTCATGAGAGAGTGATTTTTAAATCAGAATACCAATTAATGATAAAGGTTTATGCTAATACTCCTTGGCAAATATTTCTGGTCACATTCTCTGATTATACTGCCCTGCCCATCTTTGTGGTTGGGTGAGGCCATGTGGCTGATTCTAGACGTTGAGTTGTGAATAGAAATGGTATGTGTCACTTCTGAGCTAGAGCTCTGACCAACTGTCCCAGTTTGCCTGAGATTGATGGGTTTCCCAGGACATGGAACTTACAGTGTTAAACCAGGGCAGTCTCTGGCAAACTAGGCCAGTTGTCACTTTAGCTGGAGCATTTAGTCGCTGGTTCAAGATCCTGCACAGCTCTGTCTTTTTCCTCTGACAGAGACTAGCAACATTCATGTAGGAGGTGCTCCATCTTTCTAGTCCTTGGATCACACATGAGCAGAATCCACCTGTGAATCCATGATGGGCATATAAGCAATAGCAATAAATAAAACTTTATTTTTATATAGCACATAGGTTGGGGAGTTTTTGTTATTACAGCATAACCTAGCTTATCCTGAGTGATACATAAATACAAACAATAATTGGGTTTATACACATTGGTGAATAAGTGTTTCTTCTTTTTTGTCCTTCTAATAGGGAAATTTGCTTAGGAAATCAAAGAATATTACAAGTTCTCTTGGTGAAATCAAGCAGAGCAAAATGAGTTGGATAATCTTATGATGTTTTCATTAATTTGTGTCAGGTTTATCTGTCATTCTCTTCTCTAAAGGTATGTATGACAAGTCAACTTGGTCTGTGTGTCTTTCATTAATGGTATTGGAGAAGAACTGCCTAATTAAAACATTTTAATTTTTTCCTTCAAGACTGAACATTATAATATTACTTTAGTCTCATAATACATTATACTTCTAAGTTCATAATGTAAATTAAAATGTTTCCATATTAGAACAGCAATTGTCTAGTGATACCTAGCAATTTTCCTAGGAAGGGCCTCAGTCTTAACAATAAATTTTCTCTTATGCACCTTTCAGGGGGGCAATTTTATTCATTCAGAGAGCTGAATTATTTGTTCAACAAATAGTTGTGAATGCCTATTTCCTGCTAGGTACAAACAAGGCAGACAAGATCCCTGACTTACTAGAATTTATATTTCTGTGAGTTGGGTTGGGACTAGTTATAATAATAGAGAGTTGGTTATAGTTCAGTGGTTAAAGATGATACAAGTTTATTTCCCTATCACACAACAGTCAAAAGGAACATTCCCATTGGCAGACAGCTCTATCCCACACAAGCTCTCAAGGACCCAGGTTCCTTCCACCAGTTTTCTTCACCAACAACTAGTCTTGTCATCGCTATGTAGTTGAAGCTTGGTGTTATCACGCAGCAGCCTACCCGTCTGTCCCTCATGCCTGTCCCTAAAGAAAGAAGAGTCTGTGAGAGGGATCCTTTCAGGGACTTTGCTTCACCTTTGTGCTTACACTTTATGTCTTCCTGTTTGGCCCCCAAAAGATGGTTAGTCAGCCAATGACGGGTAAGATTCCTCACGGGAGGAAGAACCCAAGCCAGGCACAACCATGTGGGGACCACCAGGAGAACTCACTGGGTCAATAGAGGTGGGCACAGCCCTCTACCATCCCCCAGCTAAGGAGAGCTTCTGCCTATGTGGCTATATTCCTTCCCACAACCTGCTTGGGAAGTGAACCAATGGTGTAATAACATCAGTTCTCCTTCCATTCTTAACAATAAGTTTTAGCATAAAGGATTGTTCCTGGGGAGGCACATATCATAATTGTTAAGACATCATGGGACTTTCTATTCCAGCTGTTTGCAGGCAAGGGTGATTGGTTTGAATCAGTTTTCTGGTATGATGGATGAGACTCACAGACCGTGGAGAAAACAATGCTACTTCCTTGTGTGTTCATCAATGAAAGCCAGAAGGCACCCCTATTGGGGCTCTCAGTCCTTTGAGGCTGGGAGACCCTTGACCCCCTGTTTCATAACTTTCTTGGTTTCTGTTTCTTTCTTAACCCTTCGCTGCCCCTTCTCATTCTCTCACTGCCCGTGTTGCGCTTGACGCGACAACTTGGGTGGTGGGTGAGTTTGCTTGTAGAAAGGGATACAAGAATATAGAGGAGGTACAACCACTCTTGTAAGGCTCAAACCTAGAAGTGACAAGTATTTTTTCTATTCACACTTTGTTGGGTGACAGCTTACTCACAGGGTCTCCTAACTGCATGAGAGTCTGGGAAATGCGGTTGGCTTATGTGCCCAGAAATAAGGATGAAGTGGATTTTGGAGGGCAGTTAGCAACCTCAATTGCAACATTCTAATTGGAGATATAAGAACTTATTACATACTTCTCTGTGTACAAACCTCTTCTTGTCACTGTGTCTTCTTGTCACCTTGGAGGATTCAAAGAGAAAAATAAGGCATCATCTCTACCCTAAAGAATTTACATCGTAGTGGAGTAAATATTCTATATGTATTACAGACCCATAGCTGTAGTATAAGACAATGTTACAAACAGCAAGACTGGTACAAGTACAACATACACAGGGAGTTCAAAGGACAAAGGCTTGTAACATGCTATGATGTCCCTGTGGGGTGGTAACACTTCCCGACTCTCCCCTGTGTAATATCAGTGTTTCTTTCTTTTCATATTTATGCCTTACAACATCCTCTGTGGAATACCAACTTGCCTGTATTTTTCTCTTCTAAAAAAGTAAATCTTCTTTATCATCCCTCATGGAACATTTAACACCTTTCTAATGTAGCCCACTGGTGGGATGAATATATAACTTATCTCCCAAACAGGGACAGTTTTGAGAGTGAAAGGAGGTGCAATTACTCCTTAAACTGGAGCTGCAGGCATAACCCATGATCATGTCAGGCAAACTGTCAGATGGGTAAGATTAGTAGGGCTGTCTGGTCACCCTACTAATGGATATTACATTGGCACATGAACCTCTCCTGATAGCTGCTACCCCAGGACTGACTCCTAGCTTGTAGATTCATGTTAATGTAGATACAAAAGGAAATTTTTCCTAGACTTAAATGTCCTGGTTTTGAAATTTTATGTTTATTTTTTTGTTTGGTTTAATTTTCTCAAATTATTCTTTTCCTCAATGTTGAGATGTTTTGGTCATACAGTGCTTGTTTTATTCAATGCACTAATGCCTGGTATTCATGGCCTAAGTTACTTCATTCCAATATCTCTACTCAAAATAAACAGGACACAACCTGCTTTGAGGAAGACCTAGCACACAAATGCCAGGCTTCTTATTTATTAATTATTTTTTTTTAGTTATTGTTATTTGGCAGGGGTGGGGTGGGAATGGTAGGGGTGGAGTGGGGGAAAGGGAAAATGCCATGGGAGTATAGTATGTATTCTCATAGACTCCTTTTAGAAACACAGTGGTGGAATTTAGGGAGCATATCAAGCAAATTGGAATTAAGCCAATCTGCATGGCTCTATCCTTACATCGGTGGGAAAGTGTTCGTTTTGAACACAAGTGCCTTATATACTGAATTTCTCAGTGCTGTGGGATATAGGAAATGTGCTTTGTTTGTCATGTAAAAAAAATCCAAATTCTGTGACCTTGAGACCTCAGCACAGTGATCTGAAGGAGAATGGTTGGAAATTCCTGAGTCCTCTGAACTCACTTGCTCACTCTGTTAGCAGCTGGGATGCTTTTTTCTCGTTCGGGGAAGCTGGCAGCTGATGTTCACGAACTCTGTAAGTGTTTTGCGTGGGACCAATGAGATTTTGAAAAATTCTTGCCCTCTCCTTGCCAACTTCCCAGACTATTTGGAGTTTCAGAAAAAAATTTTAAGCCAATTTTTTATTGTTCAGAATTCTCTTAGAAAGCTTACCTGCGATCTGGGTCACATTCTAAACAATACAATTCATTCCTTCGTGACAGTGTATTGTTGCTCATTCACAGGGAGGGAGACATGGGGGTGGAGGAATGGAACTGGATAAACTCCAAGAAATTAGCTGTTAATTTTCAGGTTCTTAAAACATTAAGGGCTCTAGAACTCAGAAAGGTAGAATATAAGAATTTGGACCCTGGAAACTATGAGCAATGTTTACTCACCCATGAGATCGGCACTCTTGTTTCCACAATGTGTAGACAATGATAACAGATAATGTTGACCCAATGTATACCATGCAGTGTTCATTGGGTTAATTTTTTTATATCCTCTCATTTGAACCTTGCAAAGACTCCATGAGGGAGGTATATTTATCTTTTGTTTCATGGGTGAGGAAATAGAGACTTAAGAGATTAAAAATTTAGACCAAAATCCCAATTAAATAATTGGCAGCTCGAGTAATCGGATCCCATTCTGGGTGACTCCAAAGTCATGATTTTAATTGGTGTACTCTAACACATTGTGACAAAAAGGACAGTGAGTCTAACATGCACATAATACAAATACTTTGTGTGACACATTGGGGGACTGTACCTCTAAACTGTGCTAAATGGTACACCTTTCATTGCTTCTATTTGTAGCGTCTCTAGATTTATTTCACTTTACTTGACTTCAGCCCTCCAAAGGGAATGTAACCTAAGGAATATAATGCAGTAAACAAACTGAATTTTTATTTATTTGGAGAAGGTGTTGGGTGGATACTAAAGAGGTGGCAAAAGGGTGTAGATGCCCTGGTTCAATATTGGAATTTTCCCATTCATCAGTGGGCCATAGAGAAGCCTGTTGTTAATGGTGGTGTACTTCCTCTTTTCTGGAAAAGCTCAATCTTAGTCTATCCAAATTAGGATATATTTAATGGTATAGTTAATAAAGGGATCCTAGGCAATCTTCCATAATGCAGGAATCAGATATTTGACAACCTCCAGAGAGAAAAAAAAGTTTTTAAATAAAGCATAATTTTACTTTTTACAATGCTTTTCAATATTTTCCACATTTGGCATGTGTTACTTTTATGATTGTTATAATAGAAATATTATTAAAGATTTACATATTCTTGAATCAAAGCTAAAATCTCTTTACCCTGCCAGGTATTGGAAGTGAGGTTTTGTGTGAGTGTGAGTGTGTGTGTGTGTGTGTGTGTATGTGTGTGACATTAATAAGTGTTTCATTTGCTGATAATTTTATTACTGTAACATTATACTCACTACTTCTCAGACAGAGACCACTGTTCCCTCGAGTTCTTGAGAAGCATTCAGTTTATTGATAGATAGCTTGAATAAGCAATGTATTCATTTAACATTCATAAGATATAAGAAGTTCCTCCTGGAAGCAAACAAAGTTATGAGTTTCTTAGAGATTTTTCTTATATAACTGCACCTGCGCGCACGCGCGCGCACACACACATATATACTCACACACACATGTTTATTGCAGCAAGTTGCAAGTTGGGGCCAAAATAAAAACACAAACAAAGACTGGAAATAAAGTGAGATTTGGGTTGCTCTGCTCTGGGCTGAATTACCTACCCTCTCCTTTACCTTTTTCTTTGGGACTGAGACTTCTGGATTCTGATGCAGATTTTAATCTCTACCATGTTCTCATTGCTCTCTCTTCTAGCTCAGAGAGAAAGAGCCATTCCTATTTATTTCTGATCCCCAAACACCTGTTTCTTCTTCCATTTTTAAAAAATTTACCATTAGATGATAAAACGGCACATTCGAGCGAGAAGCAAAAATGCAGAAGAAATGGGGAGAAGAGAAGGTAAGGAGGCTGCAGCAGGCTGCTACTATCTCTGGGAAGCTGTCCCCACACACCTCCCGAGCTGTGTTCCATGCGGTCACAGACTGTGGAAAGCACGAATCCATGAAGGGGTGACTGTGGCCTCTGAGAGTGCAAGGTCCCCGCCACTCCCACTTTTGTTGGGGTGGAACTTCCTCCGTCACTTCCTCCTTCATTTCCCTGGCCCATCGCCCAACGCATCACAGGTACATGTGCACTTTGAACAGTCTCCTCATTTCACTCTTGGGAAAGGCACTCAGTCACAGTGAAGGGGAATCTGAAGTAGAAAGCAGTTGCTGAGCTTCCAGCCTATTATTAATTTGCCGTATTATTAGCGACAGCAGGAATCACAAGGTTATAACTGTTTTTTTTCCCCAAAAAGTAATTTACCCACCTCTCCCACCACAGCTCAGTTTTAGTCAGAATTAAATGCTCTTCCTCCTACCAGGTTTCCAAACACACTGAAGCGGAGACTTGTTGAGAACGAGATCCCGGGGACAATACCGTCTGGCCCTCTCAATTGACAGGCCCACGTGTCTCTCACTGATCTGCTTTGAGACTTTCCAATGTCAGTATCACTACGAGGAATTGCACTTGATTTTCCCTGAAAGAAAAAGTCCCGTGGACAAGGTCATCTGTCTGTATCTGCTGGTGTTTACCAGGCAGCTTCAAATACGGTGACTCATCATCACATGTCAGAATAAACCTACTTGCTAACCTTTATGAAAAATGAGTTCCCACCTCCTGGGTAGGCTGACTGCCTCTGGTAAATCACATCTCCGCAGCTGAGCACTGATGAAATCATTTTTAATGACAGTCTCTAAATAGCCTAGGTTTGCTTTTGTTGTTGTTGTTTATTTTGGTTCACAAAAGGTCCTTTGCTAATATTTCAGCCCTAAAATGAGGTACAGAACCACCGACAAGTGAGAAAATTTTGTATTGGTCTGGGTTCCATGAGATGAAGGGAAGGATGAATGGCGAGTGGAAGAACACATGGAGTGGAGACCAGGTGCCCTGTCCGCAGGTAACCTCTTGGGCAACCCTCCCTTCCTCTGCCTTGGGCGTTAGCCACCCCTGCAGGCATGGAGTGTTCCAGATAGACCAGCTGGCAATTACCAGAGCAAATCCCTCTACTGGGATCTGGTCTTCCGGTTGTAATTTCAGATCTAGATATTTTGATTAGGCATAGAGGAACATAAGTATCATAACCAAATTCTCAAGAGGATATGATCAATTTAGAATAAGAAATATAACCACCAGTGGACCAGAAGACAGTTTATTGAGCAGCTCATTTTCTCCCTGTAGACTTTTATGTATATGAGATGCTAATTGTAATTTTAGAAAGGCCCTGGTATAGCTAGAACAGAGGGAAAGGAATGAATTTAAAATACACATCCAAGTTTATTTATCCATTCATTATTCTTGTGTGTTTGTGTGGGTATGTAGCTGATTTGCTAATGAAAAAAGCAAAAGCATTACAGATTATCTGCTGTTCTGTCTTTTTATTTATTATTCAAAATAAAATTAATAAACATGCACATGCTAAAAATTCAAATAAACAAAGGGGATTCAGTGAAAGTAGAATCATTCTCCCACCTACAGCCCCGGTTCTCCAGTTTCTATCCAGTTACCAGTTTCTTGTGCTTGCTCCTGGACATATCCTGTATGTGTAGAAATATACATGTGTGTATATTTTGTCCGCTCACATTTTCTATGTACATCTGGTAGGACTCCAGACACACTCTTAATTTGTCTTGCTTTTTCACTTAACACTATATCCTGGACATCTTTGAAGAGGTCTGATTTTTCCATTATATGGACATAATTTAAGGGGCACACCTGTTGCTTACACTCTCTTACTATTACAAAAATTGCTGAAATAAGTGATTCAAACAATATTTTTACCATGCAGCGCTCTAATAAAATATTTGTCTCTTCCAATGGAGAACTCTCATGTGAATGGAACGGTCTTGTCTACCAGGCCCAGTGGCTTTCTTCCTGGACACTGATATACACTGAGAAATTCTGACTCTTTTTTTTTTTTCACACTCCCTACCCCTATTCCCTGCCCCAGTCAGGTTCCATGCTTACCATTACCCTGCCTTCTAAGCACAATGTAATTAACTAGATTTTTGTCTTTTTAGTTAGACTCATATTTCAGTAAGTACCTCTCTGAGACTGTGTCTAAGTTACCAAGGTTACATTTTAGCTTTCCTAAAGCTTCTCAGCCACATCTGTACAGAAAATAGTGTTACTTTTAGGGATGTGTGGTGTAGAGATATAGTGTGTGTGTGTGTGTGTGTGTGTGTGTGTGTGTGTGTGTGTGTACTCACATATGAAACTTGTTTAAGTTTGGGGGAGAAGGAGGTTTACATCACAGGAATGTAAATAACAAAAATGAATATTCGACATCTGTGTTTTGGCTCTGGTGCCTATTAAGACCACCACCCTTTGTGTGTGCCACTTGTGGAGGTAATTGAGTGGTGCTCTGCTGTGGTCTGAAGCCAACCTCCAAGTATATTGGTTCTGGGGCTTATTGGGAGGGCTTCAGTGCAGGCCCAGGTCACCTACTGCTTATCACTGGCTGTGGCTACCTGGTAGAAGCTACAAAGTGAATCATGATTGTCGCTGTGTGGAGGCACGTGGGAGAGGCCACACTTAAACCGAGGATGTCTGCCACCAGTATCAGGCCTAGGATAGCTCTGCAAAAAGCCAGGACCCCCAAGTCCTTCTGCCACCTGCTGGCTCCCTTCAGGTTCAGCCAGTAATAGAGCCTCATGCGGTATGCAAGTTGGGTGAGACAGCATCCCAGGGAATAACTAAAGTGGGAAGAGTTGTGGTCACCAGATTAATGTAAATTCTGGTTTGGTGCCAGTGCTGAGTCTGGAGCTACTTATCAAAAGTCTCAGAGCACACTGAGGCCAGTTGCTGCCTGCCCGGAGCCTGCCAGACTTCTATAGTTTTCCAAGAAAGAGTGCAATGTGGTAGGGGTGGCTACTTGAGGAGAAACTGTCTCTGGTGTTGGGGGACTTAAGTGGGGCAGGTTCCTAGGGAGTCAGCAGGGTGGAGCAGCGGAACTCACAGGCCAATCAGATTGAGACTTGGCTGTGGTGGGGGCGGGTTCAACACAGAAAAGATGGCGCCTGCTGGCTGCATGAGTAAAACACCTCACAGAGGGAAAATGCCAACTGTGCTCCAGTCCTCTCCCCATAGCCACATACCTCAGTCTTCCCCCCAACCCCCGAACGTCACTGAAGCCTCCTGAGTCACTGTCCCTCCACTGGAGCCCAAGGTGAGTGCCTGCAAGCGAGTGAGTCTGTGCTTGGGCTTTTTAAGAGGATGTCTGGGTTTTCTGCCGCCTTTTATCCCACCCGACGGTTGGAATCCCAATGGTTTTTTACAGCCAGATGTTGTGAGGGCTCCTCTTTCTAGCACCAATACTCCAGGCTGGGGAGCCTGGTGTGGGGGGCTGGCATCCCTCTCTCCTTTGGTGCGAACCTCCATGGCTCAGATATCCCTCCTGATTCTCAACCACTACACGGAGGTTTGGGGCCCGTTCCACATCTCTGCCCTTTCTACCAGTCTTGATGTGGCTTCTTTTTTATATTTTTAGTCGTATGACTTCTGTTTGTCTAGACTTCAGAAGGCTCTTCAGATTGATTGTTCTATTAGGTTGGTGCAAAAGTAATTGTGGGTTTTGCAATTATTTATTTAAATTAGTCATTTTTTTTAATTTTATTGAGGAATATTGGGGAACAGTATGTTTCTCCAGGGCCCATCAGCTCCAAGTCATTGTCCTTCAGTCTAGTTGTGGAGGGTGCAGCTCAGCTCCAAGTCCAGTCACCGTTTTCAATCTTTAGTTGCAGGGGGCACAGCCCACCATCCCATGCCAGAATTGAACCAGTAACCTTGTTGTTGAGAGCTTGGCTCTAACCAACTGAGCCATCTGGCTGCACCTCTTGAAGCTCAGCGGCAGCTCATTGTCTTCAATCTAGTTGTGGAGGGCACAGCTGACTGGCCCATGTGGGAATCAAACTAGCAACCCTATTGTTCAGAGCTTGCGCTCTAACCAACTGAGCCATCTGGCCACCCGTGCAATTATTTTTAAGCTTTTAAACTGCAATTACTTTTGCACCAACCTAATGTAATCCTAATATAATTTAGTTCTTTTTTAAAAAACTTCTATTTATTTAAGTGTGTTTTTCCAAGACCCATCAGCTCCAAGTCAAGTAGTTGTTTTAATCTAGTTTTGGAAGGCGCAGCTCACAGTGGCCCATGTAGGGATCGAACCGGCAACCTTGTTGTGAAGAGCACTGCACTCTAACCAACTGAGCTAATCGTCCACTCAATTTAGTTGTATTTTTAATGTGTTCATGAAAGGATGCAAGCAGTGTTTACTCTGCCTATTTGGATCTCTATCCAGCCATCCCATCTTTTGACTGGAACGTTTAATCCATTTACATTTAAAGTAATTTTTGATAGATATGTAGTTATTGCCACTTTATTATTCATATTTTTTATCTTTTTGTTTGTTTTAAAGAAGTCCCTTTAACATTCCTTGTAATATTGGTTTGGTGGTGATAAACTCTGTTAGCTTTTTCTTGTCTGGGAAGCTCTTTATCTGTCCTTCAATTCTAAATGATAGCTTTGCTGGGTAAAGTAATCTTGGTTACAGCTCCTTGCTTTTCATCACTTTGAATATTTTGTGCCAATCCCTTCTGGCCTGCAAAGTTTCTTTTGAGAAATCAGCTGACAATCTTAGGGGAGCTCCCTTGTAGATAACTAACTTTTTCGCTTGCTGTTTTTAAGATTCTTTCTTTGTCTTTCACCTTTAGCAATTTCATTATTGTGTGTGTTGGTGTGGGCCTATTTGGGTTCATCTTGTTTGGGACTCGCTGCACTTCCTGGCCTTGTATATCTACTTCTTTGCCAGATTAGGGAAGTTTTCAGTCATTATTTTTTAAAATAAGTTTTCAATTCCTTGCTCTCTCTCTTCTCCTTCTGGTACTCCTATGATGTGAATGTTGGTATGCATGATATTGCCCCAGGGGCCTCTTAAACTATCCTCATTTTTAAAAAATTCTTTTTGTTTTTGCTGTTCTGATTGGGTGTTTTCTGCTGCCTTACTTTCTAAATCACTGATTCAGTCCTCTGCTTCATCTACTCTACTGTTGATTCCATCTAATGTAGTCTTCATTTCAGTTATGGTAGTCTTTATTTCTCAGTGGTTCTTTTTATGTTTTCTATCTCCATTTTTATGTTTCCTGTCTCTTTGTTGAAGTTCTTCCTGAGCATTCTTGTAACCAGTGTTTGGAATTCTGCATCTGGTAGATGGCTTGTCTCCATTTTGTTTTGTTCTTTTTCTGGAGTTTTGTGCTATTCTTTTCTTTGGGAAATGTCCTTTGTCTCCCCATTTTGGCTGCCTCCCTGTGTTTCTTTCTATGTTGGGCTGCTATGTCTCCCATTCTTAGTAGAATGGCCTTATGTAGTAAGTATCCTGGGGGACCCAGTGACGCACTCTCCCTGGTCACGAGAGCCAGGTCTCTAGGTCTGTCCCTTTGTTGGTTGTGTGTATCCTCCTGTTGTAGCTGAGACTTCATTGTTGTTTGCATGTCAGTGGGAGGAATTGATCCTCAGGCTGGTTGGTTGTGAGGACTGGCTGTGACTACAGTGGAGGGGCTGTTGAGCAGGGGCTGACCCTACAGAACAGGGTTTGCTCTATCAGGGCTCTGGTGCCTGCCCAGTCTGCGCTTTGGGTGTTTCATTCTTGGAGGTGGACTGGTGATGCTCTGGCCCAGTCTGAAGCTGGCCACTGGGCCTGCCAGCCCCCGGGCCTCCTGGGAAAGGAACTGCAGCAGGCCAAGTTCGGCCACAGTCTGTGTCCTACCCAGGGCCACCACCACCTGGCATGAGCCACAAAGCAATCCAGAGATAGCCACAGCCAGCATTGTGCTTGGAGGTATCTTAAGAGTCTAAACCATGAACCAAGGCCAGCTGTTACTAGTGCTGGGCTTAGGTCTGCTCAACCAGAGGTATGGGATATGCCAAATCCAGACACTGCTTGTTTGGGTTTTGTGAACCTTTGAGAGGTTTTAGGAAAGTCCACAGCATAAGCCAAGGCAGGTGGTTTATATGGAAAAGCCATTAGGAGCAGCTTGTGTGTGCCCAAATGTTGGGTTGGACGGGATCTCAGGGAATCATTAGGGTGAGGCAGATGAAAGGTGATAGTCAGTTTGATGGAGAACTCAGATGAGGCATCTGCCTGTGCCTGCACACAGGTAGGGCAAGGGCTCAACAAAGAAATAATGGCTTCCACCAGCTCCACCTCCTGGAGAAAGCTGCCCCTCCAGTCCCCACCCTGAAACAAGACAACTCAGTGCTCCCATATGTCCCTGGTGCCTTTTGTGCTGCTTCCCCAGGACTGGAGCTAAGAGTGAGTGAGTCCATCAGGGAGTAAGTCCATGCATAGTCTTTATAAGTTGGGCTCCTGGGAGTGTAGTTGCCCTCTGTCTCACTCAGCCACAATCTCTGCTGGTCTTCACAGCCAGAAATTATGGGGACTTCTCTACCTCTCACTAAAACCCTTGGTTGGGCAGGTGCTGGGACTCCTCACTCTTCAGGGGGTACCTCCATAGCTGAGATATCCCCCTTGATTTTTAATGGTCACACACTGGCTTTGATGAGCTCCCCAGGGTGTTAGTGCCAAACATTTATTTTCCCATTGCTGCTCACCTCTTAAAGATTAAGTAGATTCTCAGCTATTTTGCATGTTTTCTAGACAGTCCAAATGTCATCATGCTTGCTGGTAGGGTGGAGGGACTATTTTAAGATGGTGATGATGGTTATCTCTAGAAAACTTCCTCCATGTGCGGGCCTCTTCTCATCTCACTTTCTGTTTGACATCAAGGAAGCTGGGGGAAAACTTCTAGATCACACAAATCCTTAGGCACTCAGGCATGGCCTGAGTCATGGACACCCACTCATGGAGATACATTCGTGCTTATGAAAATGATTGTGTGGGCTATATGCATACCTTCCACAATCTCAAGTCCCTCTGCCCAAACTCTTCTCTGGGGACAACTTTTCTCTTCCTGTCTCTTGTACCTTTGAGCTGATCCAAATACAGAAAAGAGCTGAATGCATGAGAGTTCCTCTTCTGCATGGACATTCTGAAGAGTTTGTGGAAAGATGGTACTTGTCTTTAGTAAGTCAGCCTATGGAAGCACAGGGGCCTCTCCAAGATCATTTGTCTCCAAGGGAAACCCAGGCTACTTGTTACAGATTTTGGACCTAGTTAAAGAAGGGCTGGAAAGGCCAATTGGTACTGATACTAAATTGAAAAAGAAACACAAACACCAAGATGTCCTAGAATAAAGAATAATGTGAAAACAGCAGTTGACAATCAGAGAATTTAAATTCTTATTTTCTGCCACCTTTTCATTCTTCACCAAAAATAACTTGTTATGAAATGGGAAAGAAAATATTTATAGCTGCTGTTCAGTTTTCCCCTCTCATATGCCAGGCATTGTTCCCAATCTTTACAAAAATCTTGTAAGGTAGGTATTATGTGTATTTTACAGATGAGGGATAATTGAGGGATGACCTCAGAGAGCAAAATTGACAAGCCAATTTACTTAAGTGAATAAAGATTCCCCACACACACACATTCTTATATCTGTAGCCACAGACCTTGGCAAAGGGCCATGTCTGCCTTCTGCACTTCTGTATCTCCAGAGCTAGTATAATTCCTAGTAAAAAGTAGGGGCTCAGTAAATGTTTGTTGAATAAAGAATGAATGAAACTGTGATGTGATTAAAATAATGATCTCCTCCACTTAAGCATCGTGTAAATTGAGATGGACCCAGTTACAATGTGTTCACAAGCAACCCCAAAGTTTCAGCACTTCAGAACAATAAAGATCTGTTTCTTCTTACTTCATATCCATCACATGTTGGGGGGCGGGGGGCCTTTGCTCACCATAGTTACCCAAAGACCCAGATTGATGGAGCAGCTTTTATCTATCTTGAATGCTGCTACATAGTTGCACTGTAATTAAATCATTTAAACTGGAAGTAACACACATTTCTTTTGCTAACAACTCATTGGACAGAGATATATCCACATGGCCCCAATTAACTACAAGGTAGCCAGGAAGTGCAATTCTATCATGTGCCTAGAAAAGGGTAGATCCGGAAATATTTGGGAAATAGCACTAATAAACTCCATAAGACATAGGGATCTAATGAAATGAATGATATAAAAATGCTTTTTATCATGAAAGGCAGTTAGTTAGTGGTTACTGGCTTAGAAGGGCCTCAAGTCATTGTGTTGGCTTCTACTTGGGCTCCTTAATGGGAATTCATCCTGGGCAATGATAGAAAGATCCTGGGGCCTGGTAAGAAAGGATAATGTAATGTCCAATCCTGATCCCTTAAAAATGTCAAGATGGGTCTGGATGATATATTGACTGATGAAAGTAGGGTATTAAAGTTCCTTACTATTATTATTGTATTGCTATTTCTCTCTTTATCTCCGTTAATATTATTTTATATATTTAGATGCTCCTATGTTGGGCACATAAACATTTACAAATGCTAAACAAAAAACCAAAGCAAAACAAAAAAGTCAAGATGGTGTCCTGTCCAGATGCATTTTTTGAACACACTAGTCCTATAAGATCCTTAACCACAGAGATCTTGGTTAGGAGGTTGCTCTCTCAGCAAAAGCGTGGAGGCTTCAAGTCTCATAACCCCAGCATGCTTGCACTTACCCTAACTCTTAAATGGTGAATACTATCATCCCAACCCCTTTCTGTATTAAAAGCACTGCAGAACATATCTACCCATTTGCATCATCCACGCTGTGCCAGTGGTATAGGGCAGCTAGAATTTGACCAGACAATGTTCCTATTCATCCTTTGGTTTCTGGAAAACAAACCAAATGGAATCCATAAGTTCATGTTCTAACTGTGTAAGGTGCTGAATACACACAAGAGTAGCAAATAAACCCTCTTCAGTGCATCATGAAGTGATTTTTTTGTTGTTGTTGTTATATTGTCATTGCAGAATTGAAGTGCTAAAAGCCATTTTGTCACATAAAAGTCTAATCCAATCTTCTTTATAGAAGACAATCAACAAACTGGCACACCCAGTTCATACGTTAGTTCTCTGAAACACAGGAAGATGCCTGCCTTGGGTTGAAGAGTAGAAATTAAAATTAAATTTTCCAATAATTCAATTACTCTAGATGTTTATCATTGATTGTGTCTGGAAGTTTAAAGAGAATTTTCTTCTTTCAGGCATCTCAGGGGTATGGAGTAGGGTGGGGGTAATAGCCCTGAAGACAAGGGTCAGTTGGGGTTATTATCTTGGTTTCCCCCTCTTCGTATCACCTCTGAAATTAATAATATGTCCTTTCCTGTTATCAAGAGTGCAGCTCATCAGAGAGCTCGCAGAGACTCAGGGTACGTAGGAGATGTTTCTGCTTTCCTTATCTGCACACTGAGAGATCAACTATCTTTAGGAGGTTTAATAGTACAGTAGCTAAGAGCATGTGGGCTTTGGAGAAAGAAAGGCACACTTATTACCTGTGTGATTTTAGTGAAGTTGCTTAATATCTCTGAGACCCTATTCTTATTTTGAAAAGTAAGGATAATAATACTCACTTCTAACGGAATTTGTCTGAGGATAAAATAAGATTATATATGTAAAGCACTTAGCATGACACCTAGCACAAAGCAAGGACTCAATAAATATTTTTAAAATTTCTTAGTTGGGCTGAGTGTGAAAGCCTCCACTGTGTGTGTGTGTGTGTGTGTGTGTGTGTGTGTGTGTGTAGGTGTGTGTGTGTGTGTGTGTGTGCATGTCTGTAGGGTGACTAGATGGACCTTTAGGATCAAATAAGTACTTAAATTTATTTTTGGTGTCTTGAAGTATATGTTGGATAGTGAGGAATGTGACAATTCTAAAATGTCTCCATTCTAGGTTCCATGCAAAAGCAATGTGCATTGCATTCTCAGTGTTATTAAACATAGAGCTACTAACCTGGCTAAACTATGCTGTTAGAAGTCAGGTTAATGGTATGGGGAGGTGGGGGAGGCTGAGTAGGGACTGGAAGGGGCATGAGGGGCACTTCTGAGGTACTGAAAATATTCTGTTTCTTGATCTAGCAGTAATTATTCAGGTGGTTATGTTTCCAAAAAAGTTCATTGAGCTATATGCTCGGATAGATACTCTTTTCTCTATTTTTTATACTTTAGTGAAAAGTTAAAACTATAAAGCTACTAGGTCATCAATTTAATCTGGCAAGATAACCAACATTTAAAATCCTGCGGCAAGGGAGTAGAGTGTCTCTCTCTCTCTCTTTTTCTCTCTCTCTCTCTTCCTTAGATAATGCCCTACCTAACATAAGTGGGACGAAAGAAAAACATTTTTTTATTATTAGTAGTTCCCGGTGCACTAAACAATGTAATAGTTAGACATTTATCATTTATATCCCTCACACTGTGTCAACCCCCTCCCCCATCCACTACCCCTCTGACATCGCACACAGCCATTACATGTCCACTGTCTCTATTCCTAATGCTGTACTCCGCTTCTTGTAACTATATACATACACACACACACACACACACACACACACACACACACACACACACACACATAAACTTGTAGTTGACATTCAATATTGTTCAGCTTCAGCTTCAGGTGTACAGTGCAGTGATCAGGCATCTACATCTCCCCTGAGGTGGTCTCCCTAATGAGGCAAGTGTCCATTGGATACCCTACAAATCTTTACAACATTATTGATTTCATTCCCCAAATTAGAAAGTAAAACATTTTGGATGTTTGAATTTTATGCCTCTATCCTAAGTGGTTTAAATTTAAACTTCATCTTGTCTGAAATGTATATTTCTATTCATGTTTTCTTTTTGTTTACATTTACTTAGTATTGTGTTGACTGCCCTCCTTTTTAATATAATATAATTTTAAATAATAATGCTGATAACTTCATGAAATAACTCTATATGTACACCCATCTTTGGAATTAGGACATTAACAGTACATTCAAAGTTCTCTGCATATCCCTTCTGATCTAATCTTCATCTCTCCACTTTTTTTTATGTTATGTATCATTAAATAATATTTTAGCTGTCTCTGATTTAAAATTTATTGGTTCAACTATACTAGATAAAGGCATATGTTTTCCAAAGGTTTTGTTTTTGTTTTTGTTTTTTTACCAATTTTCACTCTCACTTGCAGTGTTTGTTCCTGTTGCTTCCCACCGTCACCAACAGTTAATATTGTCAAATTTCTTAATTTCTTCCAAGTTGTAGAATTTCCCAAGTTATAAATTGTTAGCCAATTGCAGTTTTAATTTGATTTTCTCTAATTATCAAGGAGGTTGAGAATTTTTTTCAAACCAAATGTTTATTTTCTGTTTCTGCTTCACCTTCTGCTAAATGTTTGTAGATTTATTATGTGATTTTCTTTGGGGTTGTATTTTCCTTATTCATATTTAAGAAATATGTATATATACATTATATAGATAGATAGATAGATAGATAGATAGATAGATAGATAGATAGATAGATAGATAGATAGATAGATAAAAGATGCATTGCTGTTTATATGTGTTGCAAATATCTTTTTCAAGTTCTTGGCTCATTTTTTTCCTTTCTTTGTGGTCTTTCACTTTTAATTTTTATTTTTTAATAAAAATCACACATAAAGGACCTTATAACAGAGCCAAAACAATTTTGAAAAACAACATCAAAGTTGGAGGACTTACATGACCCAATTTTAAGGTTTACTGTAAAGTTGCAGTAATTAGTGAGGTATCAGTGTTCATATAGAGATATAAGTAAATATAATGGAAGACAGATCCAAACAAATATGGTCAATAGATTTTTCAGCAGAGGTGCCAAGCTAATTCAATGAAGAAGGGATAATATTTTGAACAGACAGTGTTGGAACAATTGGACCTTCATATGTAAAACACAAAATAAATAAGCCTGACTCTCCTCTCATACCATATACAAAATATAACTTAAAATGAATCATAGACCTAAACATACAAGGTAAAATAATAAAATTTCTGGAAGAAAATATAAAAATATTTGTGATAGTGGGTTAGTCAAAGATTTCTTATCTAGGACACAGAAAGTACAACGCATGAAAGAAAAACATACGTTTAACTTAAGATTAAAACTGCTTTACAAAAGATGCTGTTAAAGGAATAAAAAAGCCACATATGGGAGAAAATATTTGCAGAACACATATCTGATAAGGACTTGTATCTAGAATACATAGAGACTCTTAAATTTCAATAATATGACAAACAATCCCATTTAAAAATGGAGAGAAGTTTTAACAAACACTTCACCATGGTAAATAAGCACACGAAGAGATACTCAATACAGTTAGACATTAGGGAAATGCAAAATGAAATCAAATGAGATATATCACTATGCATTGACTAGGATGGCCAAAATAAAAAAGACCAATCTTATCAAGTGTTTTCAACGATGTGGATTATCCAGAACTTTTGTGCTTTGCTGGTGGGATTGCACAATGGTACAGCCACTTTGAAAAGATTTAGCAATTTCTTTTTTTGTCTTTCAAAATTTTTTTTCCTTCAGTTTGGCATCTTCTTTGAAGTTCAACATAAATTTGCCATGTTACCTAGCAATCCCACTTCTAAGAGAAATGAAAACCTACGTTTATCCTAAGACTTATATACAAATGTTTATTGTAGCTTTATGCATAATAGCCCCAAACTGGAAACAGTGCAAATATCCTTCAATGGTAAACCCATAAAACAAATTGTGGTACATCCATATGGTAAAATACTACTCAACAGTAAGGAGGGGCACAAGGAAATATTTTGGGGTGATAGAAATGTTTTATATCTACCATGACTGTACGTATTATCATATACTTTAAAAGGATGAATTTTATTGTATGCAAATTATATACTGCACACAAATTCTATTATATGCAAATTCAATAAACCTGATTTTTTTTTTTTTTTTTACAAAAAGAGTCAAGTAGTTCTATAACCTTTTTTTGTAAATTAGCAGACTTTCAAGGGCTGGTCTCCTACCCCGCTAAGGGAGGGAATACTTGAAAGCATCCCTTTCAATCCTCAGTGAATCTTAAGTATCTTTATGTCACCATGTCATATTTCTGGTTTTTCAGTTGTGGGCATTATCAACTGAGTTCCCACTATGCAAGAAAGAGAATTTAGTCTCCTTTCATCTCTCATCCCAATACCAAACACACATCCTTCCTGCCTCTGCCTCCCCCTAGTCTTCCCAACATTGTCATACATAATTTTGGTTAAGTCAGTATTTAACACTTGTATTAATGTAACTGTGGACATTTGCTCACAACAAAGCCTCATGTGATACTTGATTACTTTTCTTTTCGTATAAAACTCTTTTTCTCTTTGGAGTTCTTTTGTTTTTGCTCCATAATTTCTATGTATTCACCAAACTCAAACTCTTGGCCAGTTTTCAAAATCTATATTCAATTTCTACTCAGAAGCACCAGGTATTTTATTAATTTTATATTCTTGAATGCATTTGACAGTCTTTTGAAAATCTCCAAAATGGACTGATTGTCCTCTGTACTGGGTCTTAACTATCATTCTGGAGTTGCCTTTCAACTCCATCCAAGGATTCCTCTCACTTCTCTTCCAGGCTACATCGTCCGCTTCATGCATCATATGACTTCTTTCTCGATTTACTCCCAAGTTTTGGTAGACCACGTTCTGAGAATGAGCCAAATTCTCTGAGTCTAAGGCAAATTTTTAGAGTCTTTATTTCAGAGACTTTATTGTAATATTTTAGAGACTTTATTTTACAGACTTTATTGTAATATTTTATTACTCCTTTAGGTTTAATTGATAGTTTAGCTGGGTAAAGAATGCTTAGAAATAATTTTCCTTTAGAATTTTGAAGGCATTTCTACATTGTCTTCTAATTTCCAATGTTACTATTGAGAAACTTTATATTTTGATCCAGGACCTTTTGTATATTGCCTTTTTTTTTTTTTCTGGAAACATTTAGAGTCTTTTTTTGTATTCCTGGTGTTCTAAGTTTCATGCCACTGGTCTGGAATTATTTCCACCCAATGTGCTGGGCATTCCATGGGTCCTTTCATCCTTGAAATACATGTGATGCATTTCTAGAAATTTTTATGGAATTCTTTCCTCCCCTGATCTGTTTTTTCCTGTTCTGCTAGTAATTCTAACTGTTCCTCTAATTGTTCTTATCTTTTCTTTTCTATTGTCCATTTCTTTGTCTTTTTGCTCTACTTTTTGTGAGAGTTCCACATTTTACCTTCCTGCCCTTCTGTTGGCTTTTAAAAATATCTGCTCATATATTTTTATTTCCTAAGGGTTCTTTTTTGTTCTCTACATATTCCTTTTTTAAAAATTGTGTCTTGTTTTTATTTAGTAAATGATATATCTCCTCATATTTCTTGAATGATATAAGTAATAGCTTTATTTTTCCTTCTCCCTGAAAAGACTCCATTTCTTATAAGTTAATTTTTATTATTATTCCTTATTTGCTTTGTCTTCTGTCTTTCATATCAGGTTAGCTTCTCTTGCGGTTGCCTGCTTTAATGTCAAGTCCCAATTTCACCTTCTCCAATTTTCAGAGCACCCAAAGCTTAGTAACCAATGGCAATGCTAATTAAGATATAGGAGGTTTCTTCAGGACAACTCCTCTTATTAATCCCCCTTCTATCTACCTGTGTTTTGCTTATTCTCCCAACTCAAGATTTAGGTCTCTGCTTTTATTATTCTTTTCTTTCTGGTTCTTGAGCATTTCATTTAGTATGTCCTACATACATTATCATTATAACATTTATTTGTTATAATTTATCAAGAAACTAGTTATGTTTCAGTAGGAGTAGGAGCTTCAGAGCACCTGGTCCTCCATACTGCTGCCACCGTCAGTTTTCTACCCTTCTCTGTCATTCTGTTTTAACTTGACTTTTTCGTAAAACAGTATAATTAACTTCCATGCACCATTATCCATTTTCAAAAATCATGACCATATTATCATTCTTATTTCATCTAATTGCACCCTCCCTCATCCTGCTTGGGTATTTGTCTGATTGTTTGTTTGTTTGTTTTGTTTTGTTTTGTTGAGAATTTTAAGGCATGTCTCTGACATTTTATCATTCCATTCATAAGAATGTTAACATGGATCTCACCCATAATAGAACTGTAATACCATTACCATATCTTAATATCAAACACCAAGCTCACGGAAACATTAATTTTTCACATATTGTTTCCTGGATCTCTTTTCTGAACCTTTTATCTTGTGCCCATAATTTTCTTCTCTCTCTTCTTTGAGTTGTTCTTGATTTTTGAGGCCACTAATTTAGATATAAACAGTGAATTTAGCTACTAAAATTTTCAGTTTGCAAATCATATTTTTAAGCTTCAGGATCCTGGGGTTTTAGGCTCATTATTTTTTTTCCCTTGGGTGTCCAGCTATCACCTTCAATAACTCTGTTTCACTGGCCCATGTTCTGATAATTTAATCTCACCCTTCACTTCCCGGCTGCTTTGGCTTCTCAGGTGGACTGTTTTCTCTGTGGGGCACAAGTCTAGTTGATAGAATGCCTTTAATGGTGAAAATCCCACAGGCTGTGAAAGCAAAGGTGTCTTAATTAGTATCTGTTGAGTCAGTAATGAAACTATAGCCAGGGATTTGCATATCTTATTCTATTACTGTTGTTCTCTGAACAGACCAAAATAGTAATAAAATTTTCACCAGAACAACTGCTCCGAATTTTCATTTCTAAAGGCAATCCTTTCCAGAAAAAATGGTGTCTCTTGGATATATTTTCAGCTGTTACATGAACGTGCCAAGCCTGGTCCTGAGAACACCCCTTGGGTCAGAGAAATATTTGTCACATATGGCAATACAACTAAGAATGTGGGGATTCTGTAGGGGTGCATACTGTGTGTGTGCATGTATGCAGATGTGCATGTACCTGTGGGAGGGAGAGGTTGTAGATGCAAATTGCACAACCAGAGGTTTAAAATAATTCTGGAGTTTTAAAGGGTGACTCTTGATACTTACTTTTCTGTTTTCTGTTAAAACTCAGTCTTTTTTATTTCCTAGAAAAATAAACAAGTGCAAATAGACATAAGGATTTGCATGCAATTAAATGGTCTCCAGTTTCCAGAAGCCTCTTCAGAGGTATGAGTATGAGGAAACAACAGAGTTTTGAGAGGGGAAGAGATAGGCAAGGAGGCACCATCCTCAGAGTGAAAGCATGATGCACATGAACCAGAGTCCTGGGTATTTGTCTATGAAATGGGAGGACCTTGGCTCAGATCGGCCACCAACTAGCTGTGCAATCCAGGTGGGCCACTTAAATTGTAACATGGGCAGGGTCATACCTACCTCATAGGGCTGTTTTAAGGATTGATGGAGGCATGGTACATTGCTAAAGAAATGTTAGCATGATTATTTTAAGTTTCAGTGTAGGGTTCTAAACACCATGTGTTTGCTTCTGAAGTATATAGCTATATTCTGGCATTTGCTTCTCATCTTCCCAAAACTTCTGGACTTGGTAGCAATGATCTTTTCCACCCACGCACAGAGCATTCTTGTACAGAATTACCTTGGTGTTAGTTAATAAGTGTTATTTTGTATTTAAAAATCCATTTAGATGTTACTGCCCTTTTCCCTTAAATGGATCTCAGTGGAAAGCCCACCTTCCTTCCCCTGAGTGAATTTGCCCCGAGGGAGATGAGGCATACTGGCACTCATCACCACTAATAGAATAATTAATCAGCTGTGTTTAAGACTGAGAATAGAATGTTAAAAAAAAAAAAAAAAAAAAAAAAACCCTTGACAAAATTACTGAAAATCAAATCTAAGTTTTCCCGAGAAGGGTTTCTGAGCTACACCTGGTGTTTTGAGTACTGTTTTATCAGTCGTGGGTAAGTGAAGAGGAGGCTGAGCAGCTAAGAAAGAAGAAATGTGGGTGTGGCAAGGCAGGAAAGGAAAGTACTAGAGAAAAGTCTATTTAAAAATAGAAAATGAAGAAAGTTAACTGACCTACTGATTCTCCTCTTCAAGAGAAAAACCAGGTGCCCTAATCCCCCCCAAACCAGAATGTTATGACTTTTCTACCCAGCTGGTGTGTAAGGCAGGAATGGACATTATGATGTACTTTCGACATGACTCATTCTTCTTTTGAAGCTTGGTATTGTTCCCAGGCAGTATTTTTCCAGATGGTCTGTTCTGGGTGGACAGAGCAGGGTACAAGGATTTCGGGGATGAGATTAATAAAGATAGAATCTGGAGGACTTGTTCAAGAGATAAACAGATGATAGATTCGCAGGAATTGTTGACAATTTTGTGAGGTGTGATAACAGCAGTGTGGTCATCGCTTTGTTAGTGTAATAACACTATTGGTTCTGGACTTCCTGCAGCATTATGGTGTGGAGGTAATGTCCAAACTTTTAAGAGATGCACGGAGAGATAAAATGTCATAATGCCTTAGCTTTGCTTTTATAAATATGAAGTAGACCAAAATTGTAACAGTCATTTTATATAAAAGGTTAGCCGTGGTCTCTCTGCCTGGAAGGAATATAAGAAAAATTAGAAAAACAAGCAAAACACTATTTGTAAAATTAAAAATATACATGTTTGTATCTCCAGGATCAAGTGCCTTTGACAAAGCTCTCTTGGCTATGTTGCTACCCAATTAAAATAAGAAAATATTTGATTGGGTGGAAAGACTCATTTCTCTGTTCTGCTGGCCAGTCTGGAAAGAGAAAGGCTGTTGCTGTGTAGAATCATTAATAGAACCATAAAGGGGATTCCTGTGTGATTGTTTGCAGTGCCTGGTTGTTGTCAAAGGAAGCATTTGCTTCATCATATATTGAAAAATGCCCCTCCCATCCCTCCCTTTTTCCTCCCACCACTGCAGCCTCCGTTTCTCAACCAAGGGAGTGCACGTTTTTTCCACAGATCACCATGCCAGGTGCAGGACATGCAAAACCTCATTCGTTCAACAAATATTTTTGAACACCAACTGTGTATTAGGTAAAAGGGCCCTGCGCTTTATATAATGCTCCACTGGCACCATTTTGAAATTCTTAATCATTATTGAACAAGGGGCTCTGCATTTTCATTTTGCACAGGGCCCTGCAAATTATGTAGCCGGTCCTGAATGGTGAACAAAACAGACACAAATCCCTGATCTTATGTATTTTATTTGCTAGGATTAGATTTGCGTCCTGGTCCCTGGGGTTTGGGGGAGAAGTGCACACAGTCCTGTAGGAGGAGATGCAAATATGTAAACAAGTCCAGCCAGAGGCAGAGGCCTAGGGGGAGTCCCCTGATGGTGGGGCAAGGTTGGCCTTAAAAGAGGAGTAGGTGTTTGCTAGCAGAAGCCTGTGTGGGCGGGAGAGCAGGGCTTCCAGGAACAGGATTTGTATCCATGAGCAGGGGGATAGAGATGCAGGTGGGAAGCACGTCTGTGTGCCTTTGGTAAGGCTGAGCTCATGGTCTAATGAGTACAATATGGTGAAAGAGAGAATGCCAGCAAGGGGCTCAACCCTAGAGGAATTTACCTGTTGTAACAAGAAATTGAAACTTCATCTTTGGGTCAGTGGTTCTCAACTCTCCAGCTACTCATTAAAATAACTTGGGGGAACTTAAACATTGTATACCAAGCCCCCATTTCCATCGTTTTGTTTTTTAAATCACATGAAAAAATGATCAGTTAATTTCTATATACCCCATACCCCCTGGATGGTTATGATGTTATAAAATTTGTGCTTGTACAGGGAGACTATTTTATGAATTTTGGGTCAATGTATCTTGAGTTTAATAAAATAACACTCCCTTAGAGAGAGCTACAGACATATTGTAAGCAGTCATGGTAAAGGTGTGGGGGTTTCCTGCAGCTACTATTTCTCTTTCCTTTTATGATAAAACATTTTTAAAAAAATTAAATACCAAATATATTTTGAATACTCATTAGTGGATACAAATGTTTAGCAAACTACTAACCATCCATTAGGTTAAAATAATTAAAACATTGAATTTTAAACAGATTAAATGGAAATAAATTTAACTTTAGAGGAAAGTGTTTTATAAAAGAGGCACTAGGGAAAATAAGTGTCAAAGGAATTTTTGAAACAAAAAAGTTTTGAGTCAGTGTCCTTGGGCTCACACTGGGAATAAATTTGGCTGCACACTGTGCACTTATGGTATATTTTTGGCTCTCTCACATTTTAAGCCCAGGCTGGACTCTCCCACTTACATCTCCACCCTTGTGTAAATTGGACTGATAAATCCCTTTTCTGACTTCCTATTTGTAAAGAAGCGTTGGTCTCTTTCCAGGCCAGGTCATACTCCACCTACACATACAGAGGGTGGGACATTGTATGACATTTTGCCTTCCTAGAGGATCAAAACTTGCTCAGGGTTTTAGAGAATAGGAATACGCAGAAATAGGAGAGACATTGGAGATGAGTCACAAAGCTGACTTTCTAATGTTGGAGGGTAAGGAAAAGCCAAAAGAACTAGAATTATTTGACTCCTAGAAGATTGCACTTTCAATATAATAAAGAGCCATTCATAGTTGAAGACAGTAACAATTCCCATTGGGACAGGTGTATTATTATAGGGGCGTTAGGAAGAATTTCCAGATAATTATAGTAGAAACAAAGAAAGGAGTGTATGGGTGCTAGTGTGGGATATTATATTATGATCTGCTGAGATATAAAGGGCAGATAATCTGACTGATAAAAGGAGGATTCTCGTCCTCTCAGTTGACATGCCAAAGCAATGGATATTACCCATGATGCATCACCACCCACATTTCGTAAATGCCCACACATGCTGAGGTGATTTCCACACAGAAAAGGTACCTCATAACTAATTGAGAACATTTACTGATGGTAAAGAGATCCTCAAGGAGGAAGAAGGAAAGTGTGTTTTCATTATCATATCCTTTTTAGGTGGGGGTAGCTCATCGGACTCCTCAGATAAAAATAACCCCCTTCAGCAGCTTTTGCTACATTTTTTAGGAAGTGATAATTCTAAAACAGCCTGCCTGCTGAAAGCATTTCTTACTGGTCAGTTAGTATGTATAAAGTGATTCCCTCTGAGAACCAGGAGCTCTCTTGAGGCATTTGTGTCTAAGAAGGAAATATCTAGAGTCTGGCCCCATTGACAGAAGGACATGCCAGGTACTGAGTCAGGTGAATGTGTGAGCTGTCACACGCTTACCTCCATTGTGGATTCATGCAGCATTCTATTTGAATGAACAATTGCTCAGTTGAGAGGATGTGAACCTTGACTGAATTATTATAATAATAATAAAAAAATCAAACAAGTACCATGCCAAGAACAGTATTTTTGTGTTTTTGTTTTCCTGACAATAAAGACTAGTCTGGTAATCAGCCACAACAGAAAGATGCTTCAAGCAGCCTCTAGAAGGGAATTTTTCCAGCAGATTCTAAATCTTATTCTTTATCAGAGTAGGAGAAAATGTTTCAAATAGCCGTTGGCATGCAACCCAGTGGGCGAGCCTATGCCCTTTCCTTGATTTTCACCTGCTAGAAGGCTCTTTATTGTTGGGTCAGCAGTGGGTCTGAGGGCCTGTGTCCTTTGTCCTAATGTTTGTGAATGATATTCATTATGTGTGGGACGATTATCAACACCATGGGAAAAATCCTTCCCAAGATTGTTTTATGCCATTAGAGTCTAAGTGCTTTTCAAGTCTCTCTGTGAAGGTATTGGTTTGTAGAAAACCAATTGGCATGTGGGTGGTGAGACCATAGTAAACATACAGCAAGAGTATTGTCAGTGTTCCACTCAGTCTGCATCTAACCCTCAATTCAGGGCTTGCTGGAATGGGTTAAGCAAATGAAGCAATTGGTCAAATTCCAGAAGGGAAGTGGAGAACTATTCCTATGAGCTTGGTTGGCCGAGCCCATGTTTGGAGGAAAGACTGAGCCCTTCTGTTAAGTGGCCTAGTGTAGCTGTTAAGATTGTATGGTCTTTGGTGCCTGAAAGGTTTTGACACAGATGGACTTTGGCATTACACAAAGCTGGCTTGATAACCAGCTCTCCTTTTACTACTGTGAACCCCTCAGCAAATTACTTAACTTCCCTGACCCCTGTTTCTCATTGGGAGGCTGGGTAAATAATGCCTCATTTATGGGGGTGATATAAGCATTAAATGGAATAATGTTGAAAATGAGTTAGGAGTGCCAGGCCCATGCTTGTTTGTTACACATTCTAATTAATGTTATTAAAGGAGAAGATGGCCAGTGAGAGTCCCTGTGCAGGATTTCATTAAGTGGCACTTACATTCATTCTCACCTCTTACTAGGGTGCCTTCCCTTACTGTAGACGTCAGAAAACCACAAACCAGTGCCTTTCCCAGATCCTCTTTCAGCTAGACAAGAATTTCATTTCATTAGATTTGCATATGTGATATTTGTAAGGACAAAGTGAGATAGTGACCATTTTCATGCTGCTTTTGCATAGTTTCTGCAGACAAGGTCATGAGATCATGGAATTTTCTGGGACACTTGTCCAGCTTTGTAGGTGGTGAGAAGCAATAACCTTCTGATCCTGGCTTTTAGATCCTTGCTTCTTCATCACTGAGTTACAGCTACGGTGACATGTTCTTGAACTCAGAGTTTCGGGGGCAGCCTCCTGATGCCCCACTTTCTTGACTTTAGCAGGGAGAGCAGCTCCCTGGTGGTCAGCTCTTTGGCATTCTAGAAGTTTCTCTTGCAGACCCATCTGAGAGGCCCCTTCTCCAGCCTTTCCACCACATCCCTAATTAAATCCCTTTGTGTCTAAAATTGAGCTAATTCTGTTTTAAGCACCAAATCCTAACTTATGTGGTCCCAAGGGGAGGATGAAAAAAGGGAGAAGAGAAAAGGAATGGGGATGGTGGGAAAGAGAAGACACACAGGTGAGGAGAAGAGAGGCACCTTAAGTGACTGATAGGTAGCACCCACCATGAATGACAGTCCAGATGGAACATAAAGAACTCAAGAAAGAACGAACAACATTGCCATGAGGCCTGGGTTTCTGATCTGTCATTAGGTGGACGTCAGGGATCACACTGATCCCGTAGGAACTTGAACAAACTCCAGAGGCTTAGTCATCAGATTTGTGTAAATAGTGTCCCTGCATCTCTCTTTGATTAAAGCCTTTCCATGATATAAAAATTCCTTCTGTTGGACTCTTATTCTACCAAAGAAGTGTGAAAACAGCTAGCCCCTCTCAGAGAATTATTCAATGAATGGTTTCAATAACTAAGTTTGATGGAAGAGTTACTTTGGTTGCTGTCTTGATTAGTGGAAATACATCGACTCTCTAAGCATCCCAGGGCTGGGAAGTCATTACTTATTAGTGCTTTCCTACCTGAGGCTTGCTGATTAAGCCACCCTCTCCCCTGGGGCTGAGTTCCTATTTCAGAGGCTGATCTGTCACAAGTATAAAAGGGATTAAGTATTACAGAAGCATTCCGGGCTATTAAGCATAACACACTGTTCTGATGATGTTTGCATTCAACCGTAGCTTGGAATAATCACGGACTTGAGAGCCCTTAAGAAAAGTCTCTCATTAGCACATTTATCCACAGGTGTCTAGAGATAACAACTCTTAGTGAAATGTCAGCATGCTTACTGGTCTTCATCTAACACTAGTTTATCAGCAAGGGTGCTGGGAAAAAGGCACTTGAGTGTAAAGAAAGCAACCACTTCTCTAGCAATCTGTCGTAGGTAGCAAATTGGGACCATTCTGCCTCCTCTTCATACCAGGTACTGGCAACAGACAGTTTCAGAAAAGGTTTGATGTGCCTGACCTTATCGACAAGCATGAATGAAGTAATGAGGGTGCAGCTGCCTCATCACAGTTGAAATCTTTTTGGAAAAGGTTTCCACTCCCATCCTATTGGAATATCATCACCAGAGAACACAGACAGAAGACTAGGCATCAGTAAGTACATAGATTTACAGATGTGGTAGATTAAACATGATTACAAAGACTCTTCAGCTCCAGCCATCGTGAATTGAAATCTATTTTCCCACGTCTTCCAGCTGAGCTGGCCCTGTGACTTGCTTTGACCAATAGGATGTTGGAGAGGTGATATTGAATGACTTCCAAGTCGTGCACCTTCTGTTCTTGTTACATTGACATGCTACCACTGCTGTGTGACTAAGCCCAGGCTAGCCCACTAAAGGATGAAACTACATAGGATAGAGATGACCCATCTTAGCCGTGACTCCCCAGACTAACCCTTCCCCAGATGACCCACCAGGACTGTAACTTCACTGAGTGACTCCAGGCAACACCAGCCAATTCGCATCCAAATCATTACTGACCCACAAAATTATGAGCAAATAAGATGGTTTTTATTTTAAGCCACTAAATGTTTGAGTGTTTGTTATGTAGCAATAGATAACTGACACAATTTGCTATATTGAGACTGACCAATCCGAGGAGAGAGGGAGGGACATAGAATGCTATAGGTCTTGAGGGTCAATGTAAACCAGACCAAGTTTTAAAATGATTCTGCATCTTCAAATTGGATTCTGTAAGAACAACTATTACAATTTTTATTGCATGTCTTTGGAACAAAAGGCTTCCCAACATGGAATCATATTCTTAGATGCCACCTTAGAAGATGGTAAATTCAACTACTTCTTATTTCAGAAAATTTCCTCACCTACGCTTTTCTTCAACTTACATATTTACAGATTGTGGTATATATAATAAGAAACATATTTGGTCTTTGTCCCTGATTCCTGGCACAATGCTCCTCAAACCTTTGGAATTTCCTAAGTGATAAGAGTGTCTCTTATCATTCATAAGGAGCCTTTTTTTAAACTTATACTAACAGGGTGACTTTTGGAAAGCCCCAGGTAACCTTAGGATGCGGGCTGGTTGCCAGGGGAACCAAGCCTATGATAAGAGAATTGGGAGGGCAGAAAAGCTGGAGATTGAGTTCAATTATCAATGGCCAATGATTTAATTGACCATGTCTATATAATGAAGTCTCCATAAAAATCCAAAAGGACTTGGAGGGGGTCCCAGAGAGTTTTAGGTTGGTGAACTCATGGAGATTCAGGGAGAGCAGCCCACTCAGAGAGGGCAGTGGAAGCTCCACATCGCTTCGCAAATACCTTGCCCTGTGCATCTGTTTTACCTGGCTGTTCCTGATTGACACCTTTTATAATACGCATAAGCCAGTATCTAGTAAGTAAAGTGTTTTTCTGAGTTCTGTGAGCCACTCTAGCAAATTAATCCAACCCAAGGAGAAGGCTGTGGGGACCCCTAATTTACAGCTAGTTGGTCAGAATCACAAGTAACAACCTGGACTTGTGATTGGCATCTGTTGAGTGTGGAGTAGTTTTGTAGGACTGAGTCCTTAACCTGTGGAATCTAACGCTATCTCCATGTCGATAGTATCAGAATTGAGTTAATTGCTTGACGGTGTTGGAAAAAACACACAACAGACAGGCCTTTTGACTATTTATTCCTTCTGTGATCAACTGTTTCCAGACTGGTGATCATCTGTATTGCTGGTAATTCAGTTCTCACATTCGTTTTTTGAACCTAAAGATACTTTACATTTATCTCCCTTGTTGTTATTTTGCTCATTATTCTCATCTATTCTATAGTTTAAAAAAATGAGTTATGTCTCCCAGCTTTGTGTTGCATTTGACGAACATGTGTCGTGTACATAACAGTGGAACAGGACAAGTCTGAGCATACCCAAGCAGGAGTGACCAATATATACATCCCTAATATGCAGGAGACCTTTTGAATTAATGAACGCTAGGTCCAGATCACAGAACTCCTAAGTTATGGTAAACTTTATGGTATGGAATTTAGGTGGTAATGGGAGGCAGGGAAGAGGAACAATGCTGGCCTTTTTATTCCTTTTCTACCCTGCAAAACAATTTACCACAGACTTAGTGGCTTAAAACAGCACATTCGTTCTCAGAGTTTCTGTGGGTCAGGTGTCCAAATGTGATGTGTCTGGCTTCTCTGCTCAGCATCGCACAAGGCTATATGATGGGTAGACCATTTTCTTATCCGAAGGTGTGACTGGAGAATAATCCTCTTTCAAGCTGATGCAGGTTGTTGGTAGAATTAATTTCCTAGTGAGTGTATGGCTGAGGGTCCATCCTTTCCCTGGCTATAGGATGGAGGCCGTCCTCAGGGCCATCAGCAGTTCTTTGACCCTTGGGCTGCCTCAGTGTGGCTGTTCATTTATCAAAAGAACAAGAAGAATCTCTCTAGTGCAGGCTAGAAGATGGAGCCTCCTATCTGCATATTCCAGTGTAATCATAGGAGTGCCATCTTATCACCTTTGCCATATTCTATTGGTTAGAAGCAAGTCACAGGCACCACCCATTTCAAGGGTGGGGAATTATAGAGGGCAAGGACATGGAGGTCACCCTAGTGTCTGTCTGCCATAAGCATGGAGTTTTCAGGAAAGTCTTCTACAGCACATGGAATTTTATTTTAAAAGATGGCAAAAAAATGAAAGGGAGATGTGAGAAAAAGCACGAAAACAAGAGTGAACTTGGTGAGGGATTGGTCTGGATGACTTAGAGGGCCATGTTAAAGGATGGTGAGAAATAACATTGGCTGACGTATTAATTAAGATTGTGTTCCCGTAGGAGAACACAACTGCATGTTAGACACGCACACAACTGCATGTCTAACAGACTGCATGTTAGATTGGATGCATCCTGGCTTACAAGAGCTGATTATTGAATTTTCAGGAATTGTGCAAGCCAGTTGTCAAATACAGCTATTCTTAAAAATTAAGTGGCTTAAATGTACAATTAAGTTAATTCTATTACAAAGATAATAAATACTCAAAACTCATCACTTCTTAATTATTTTGCTACATTTCACCATTATCTATTTTCTTGATGTTATTTACATCTATTTTATCTCTGTGGTTGGAATACGATGTAATGGTGTGTGCTAGCATGCATCTCTTCTCATGTTTGCATCCAGTGACATCACATTGGTAGTTTAAAATAAGCCACAGTGGGAGAAGTTATACCACAGAAAATAGCCAGTGCTAAAGATCAGGGCTTTTTCCCTGGGGCAATGAGAGTTAATATTTTCCAAGGCTTAAACTTCACAAGCGTGTTTGTTTATTTTGATTCCTCATACACCATGAAAGGTTGGCACAGGTAGCGGCTGATGTTGGTTTAAAGGCCCAATTTTTGTAAGAGTTTATTTGAGACAAACTGACGACATACACAAGATCTCAGTTGCTCCCAAGTGAACTGTATCTTTAAATGTGAATAGTAATTCCATACATTTTCTAGAACATAGACGAATAGCTCCATGACTTTGGAGTAAGCAAAAATTCCTTAAACAGACACAAACCAAACATTAATTGTTAATTGTATTCATCACAGATATCTCTTTGGGAGGGAAGGGTCACTAACATCGTGGGAGAAGATGTTTGCAAGACATATAACTGAAAAATAACTCAGATTCAGAACACAAAGTATTGCTCACACATCAGAAAAGACGGGTAACAGTAAACAATGAGCAAAAGACTTGAAAAGTCATTTGATAAAAGAAAATATCTAAATAATGTGTAAGCATTATTATTTATATTCATAATATAAGCCCTATATAAAACCCTAATATATATGAAAAGTGTTCAGCCTCATTAGTTATCATTAGTCATCAGGACAATGCTGCCAGTAATGTTTTTTATATATTAACTTGAGTGGTAGTTACATGGATATGCTTTGTGACAACTTATAAAGATGTATACTTATAATGTATGCTGTTTTCTGTATATTTATTATACTTTAATTGAAACATTAGTTTAAAAGTCTCTTTTCATTTGAATTGCGTTTCGATCGACTTTCCAGTGCAAGGAGTGTAGATGAATACGCCCTTTAGAGCCCGAGGCCTCATGCGATCCAGCCAGGTGTGCTTCCTTACCTGTGCCATCCAGGGAGGCGTGGGGACATGCAATACTAGGAGTCCCCTTTCTTTTTCTTGGTATGTTTCTGACTGCTTTCATGGAAATACACTGCATGCATGGGCTAGAAGTCCTCCCAGATTCTCAGGAGAATTATATCCCACTGGGAGCCCACAGGAAGTTCATCTGAGCGCTTGTTTTAACAGCTTTGGTCCCTGTTGCTTGAGCAGTGTTGCATGCTGGGAGACTGACATGTAGTTTAGGGAGCACCAGATCGATTGCATTTCTACAGGCTTTGTTGATTGCAGTTTCATTTCTCCACCTCACAGTGCTTTCTGAAAACTTTTGCGGGGCATGGACATCTTTAAAAATCTGATGAACTCTCTATACCCTTTCCCAGGGAAAAAAGTGCTCGCAGGGACTTTCAAAACAAAATTTTGCTTACGGTTTGAGGAGTGGGCGTGGCGATAGACCCCAGGGAGTTAAAACAGCAGGATTAGCGTAATTGTTTTCTCAGCTAGTGAGAGAGCTTGGTTGGGATTAGAGTTTAAATTCCCTCTATCCCTTTTTTTTTAAAAACCTTTTCGGTTGTAAATGAAGCACTTATCAATCAAGTTAGCAATACAATATAGGCTTTGGGAGTAAAATGAGGGACTGTAAACTATCATCAAAATACAAACAAAAGCCCTTGGGTGTATCCTGCCTAAGGCTTTAAGGGAAGAGGGAAAACTTGCTCCTTCTGGCTGTGGAAGTGCTCTTCCACGAATCAAAAAAATTGAAACAAAAAGAGAGCCCTGAGGCTTTTGGGGAGAAGGGGTGGGTTTTGGTGGATTTCTCAAGGATATTCTTTTTTAATAGGAAGTGGCAGCAGCGTCTCAGAACTCAGTTCTCCCCACACTATGAACCCATCCCAAGCTCTCTTTTGGGGGATCTGTGGTGGCCTTACAGATTCTGAGCTACCTAAGCAAAGGCAAGGGGTTCAACCAGGCAATGCATATTGAATTGCAGAACCAACCCCTTCTGCTCTCTCCCAAACTCTTGCTAGCAAAGAGTAGATAAAGGAGGGAATCATTTGTCTGCAAATTTGTACTTAAATTTAAACTCTTTTAAATTAAAGTCTTTTTTTTTAATCCCACATAGCTAAAGAGAAATTTTAGGATGGGAAAAATACTTTTAAAGTAATTAAAATCACACAATAATTCCATTTATCTTCCCTCGTGTTAAAAGATAAACTGAGGCATATTAAAATTTTTAAGAGTTTACCTGAGCAAACATCAACTTGAATAGGGCAGTGCCTGACCAATGGTGGTTGGGAGCACTCCACAGACAGGACGTGGGGGCAAGGCTTTTATAGAGAAGACTCAGAAGCAAAATGAGGAAATTACTTGATTTGCTATAGTTTAAGTGGTGACCTTATTTGGGAAAGCCTATTGGCTGTTTGTGATTGTGTGTCCTTAGGTTTCAGTTTCTTAACCTTAAGGCATTGACAGGCTTAGGTTTTTGCTTGCATAGGCTGTCAAGGCATTAGAACCAGCTCAGTCTAATGGCCTCCTTGTTTAATTAATTTAACACTCAGCTAACCTGTTCTGGGTATTTAATGCACGAGAGCTTTAGAAAATGCTTTTCCTCATCTCCCTGTTGGAGAGTGAGTTATGAGCCTACTTCTAATAACTTGAGGTGCCACCTTAATAAAATACCTGGAGAGAGTCAGTCATGAAGCAAATTATCAGTTCTTGACACTGGTGAGCCAAGTTGGTTCCAGCATGTTTGCTTTCAAATAGTATTTAATTAGAAGCAGATTCTCTACCTGAGACAGAGTAAAGGGGTATTTGGGCAATTTAGACACTAATCAAGCTCATATAGGATGATTCCAGTTTGTTTGTTTGTTTAGCCTTCCTCCACTACTCCTATATCCTGAATACTTGTCCATGTTTGTACACTTTACAAATCTAGAGAATCTTGAAATCAAAAGACACCCTTCTAAATTTAGTTTGGGCTTAGAACACTTGAATAAGATGTCTTTTAAAAAATTATTAGAATTGGTCATAAATCCTTAGAATTTGAGTTGGGCACAAACACAGTCCTTATTCAAACTTGCATTTTATGACCTGAATGATATAGTTTACATGCGGCCTCAGATACATAGGAAGTGGCTGACAAAGCTTATGAAAATCAATGTTAATAACAATCAGACAAAAATCCTTAAATATCCAATTTTTAAAAATCCATCAGAATGGTTTAGAGCCTATCAATGATATTAGACAGGTAGTTTCCAGTTTTAGAGAAATCAATTTGTCAGTGGTAGATAACATGATGAGCTAGATAGTTGCAAATTTAGACATTCCAGGAAGTCAAATGACTTCATTCTTAGTAACTCATTTGACTTAAAAAGTTACTTTCTCTATTTCTGTATAAGAAAGTCCTCAAAGAATCCATGACATAGTGAAAGCTCTCTTTTGAAGCATTTTGAGTTGAGCATTAACTATGCTACTATCCATGCTTTATAGAACCAAATCCAAGCAGGGCTGCAGCCCATGTGCTCAGAAGGGATGTGGTGGCATTAGAAAGGTTCTCTCCTTGATCGTGTTTTAGGCCTGTGCAGGTAACACATTTCTTACCCGTAGGGACAAATCCATAACTCCTCCAGGTTAATGCCCAGTGTAGCATGGAAAACTCCATGCTACAAAAAAGAGGGCAAGACAATTCTTGGTTCAAGACTGTTGCTATTGTATGACACTAGAGGAAGGAAAAAAATATTTTTTCTATACCCATCTTAGGTTCTCAGGCTGGGGCTCTGTAATTAGATTAATAAAAAACAGATTAACAGGAGAAAAACAAATAGAAGTTTATTAACACGTGCCTGGAGCATACACATGGTATACTCAGTGAAGAGTAAGTCAGGGGTGGTTAGAATTATGCTTATATATTAATAGCAACTTAACAAAAGAGCTATCAAGTTTTAGAGAAGTGAGAAGACAAAGGCAAGTGTTTCTAGGGTGGCAAACTGTGCCAAGACAAACTATGTGGGGAAACAGTGTAGAGACGGGATAGTTTTAGCAAGGTTTGTTATACAGATTCCTCCAGTGCTGTCTCTGGATGGATCAGATTCTAGAGCTGTCTCTGATGATTCACTTCTGTTTTTCTTCTACAGGAAGAGCTGCATTTTTGTAAATTTATGTCCTGCTTTCAGGCAAATATGGGGAGGGCAGAGAGCTTTTCCAGTATCTGCTTCTTCCCCGTTGCCTTCAGCTCAAAATAATCTTTATGCCAATATGGCGTATTTTGGGGTGACATAGTCTACTACTTCAACACTACTGGTGGAGTCTGGTTGAAATGTTTGTTCTGGGCAACCGTAAAGGGAAACGGCAAAATGGAGGAGGGGTTTGTATGGGATGAAGGGGATGTGGGAGTTTCCAGTTAAAAACAAATTACATTTTAATCCTGATTTATATGCTGACCTGTAGTGTAATCTTGGGCAGGTCAGTTAATCTCTGAGGCTCAGTTTCCTCATCTGTAAAACTAGGATGTAAGTAATGTTTATATTACTAACAAATGATAAACAAATGGGATAATATCTGTGAAAATGCTTCCTAGACCATAACTGCTGTACAAGTAATAGTACTACTGATTTTTATTTATTTGTATTTTTGTAGGGAGGTAGAAGAAAGTTGAAGAGATGGTTATGGATAGATTTTCACATGTGTCTGTGTGTGTGTGTGTGTGTGTGTGTGTGTGCCTATATTCATGAATTTGTAAAATACGCATCTAGGTAATTAAACAAGATAACCAAAACTTATGGGATGCAGCAAAAGCACTGGTTTTATTTAAGTTTCATTTATACACAGTTAAAAGTAGTCACTTTAGTTTTAAAATAATCTCTATTCTTTCTCACAATAATTAGATTGTAGGGTCAGATGTCTTTTCAAATTATAGTTAGGTATGTGTATATATCTAGAATTAAGCATATAATAACACTAATGTTATTTTTAACTTTATAGAAAACTACTTTCTCCCTCCTCCAGGCTTTTTTCCTCACTTATTGCCCAGTTTTTTCAAACCCCAAGCGCCGAGTAATTGCCCTTATTCTGATAGTGATGGATCGTATTTGATTCCTAGGGGAAAAAACCTTTATTTGAGCCACCATGGTATAAATAATAACCCAAGTTGTAGCTTCCATATTTATTTACTTTTAGCTTGTACATCTGGATGAATCACCTCACCTGAATTTAACCGTATGAAAGTTGTTTGAAGGATGTTTTTATCATGTTTATAGAATACAGAACTGAATATTCTTAGAAAATCTGTTTTGGACTGTTGCCCAGCTACATTTTACATTGATACTTGAAAGAATTCCTCTTCTGGATGGTATTCACGGCATCTAAAGGAATTAGTTGCTTTTGGAAGCTCTATGATCCTCCAATTTTCACATACAATAGTGTATGTTCCTTACTCGTGCCCAGTAAATTTAGAAAGCTAGGGGAATTCATACATTTTATAATGTGGACCTGGTGTGCTGATGAGGCAGCTCCCCCCATCCCTACCGAATATCCCTGATTTGTGGTGTTTGCCAGTTTCACTGGTAGAAATACTTCCACCATCGCCAATTTCAAGTCACCATCAGGTTAACAATGGATTTTCCAGAGCTGGAACGAACTGGTTCCAGCACACCACTAAGACCTTAAAATTTAGGAAGTCATTGCTTTTCTAAAAGGAAAGGCCAGGTAAAGAGGAGTGGCCACAGTGACTGTTTTTGGTCTGAGTTCTTTGCCATATGCTCTGTATATTAGCAAGATGCACGAGTCACTCTTCACAATAATAAGCTCAAAGGAAGTCAGTGTAGGACACTCTCTCCTAGTTGCCCATTACTTTTCCTCCTGATTATGTCTTTCCTAACTTTAAAGAATCTCTAAAAAATGTTCAACATCACTAATCATCAGAGAAATGCAAATCAAAACCACAATGAGATATCACCTCACCCCAGTCAGAATGGCTATCATCAACAAGACAAATAATAACAAGTGTTGGAGAGGCTGTGGAGAAAAAGGAACCCTCATACACTGTTGGTGGGAATGCAGACTGGTGCAGCTGCTATGGAAGGCAGTGTGGAGGTTCCTCAAAAAATTATGAATAGAATTGCCATATGACCCAACAATCCCTCTCCTGGGTATCTACCCAAAAAATCTGAAAACATTTAGAGATAAAGACACGTGTGCTCCAATGTTCATTGCAGCTTTGTTTACGGTGGCCAAGACATGGAAACAACCAAAATGTCCTTCGATAGATGAATGGATAAAGAAGTTGTGGTATATATATATACACAATGGAATACTATTCGGCGGTAAGAAAAGATGATATAGGAACATTTGTGACAACATGGATGGATCTTGAGAGTGTAATGCTGAGTGAAATAAGTCAGACAGAAAAAGCAGAGAACCATATGATTTCACTGATATGTGGTATATAAACCAAAAACAACAAAAGAACAAGACAAACAAATGAGAAACAGAAACTCATAGACACAGACAATAGTTTAGTGGTTACCAGAGGGTAAGGGGGCTGGGGGGTGGGGGGGTGGGAGATGAAGGTAAGGGGGATCAAATATATGGTGATGGAAGGAGAACTGACTCTGGGTGATGAACACACAATGGGATTTATAGATGATGTAATACAGAATTGTACACCTGAAATCTATGTAATTTTACTAACAATTGTCACCCCAATAAATTTAATTAAAAAAAATAAAGAATCTCTAAAAAAGAACTGTTTATTGGAGATGATAGCATAGACATAGTTTATTTTTTGAAAAAAACAGACTATTTAGCACATAAAGGTGTATGGAAATGCAAGTCATCAAAATTTATAAGATGCAGCAAAAGCAGTGGTTGGAGGGAATTGTATAGCATTGAATACATATATTAGAAAGGAAGAAAGATCTCAAATCAATAATATAAGCTTCCATCTAAGGAAAATAAAAAAAGAAGAAGAAATTATATCCAAATTAAACAGAAGAAAAGAAATAATAAGAATTAGAGATCAACGAAAATAAAACAGGAAATCAATGGAGAATATAAACAAAACCAAAAGATGGTTCTTTGAAAAGATCAGTAAAATTGATAAACCTCTAACTAGACTAACCAAGAAAAAAAGAGAGAAGACATACATTACTAATATCAGAAATGAAAGAGGAGGTATTACTACTGATACCATAGGCATTAAAAGAAGAAGAAAGGAATATTATGCCCCCAAATTTTATAACCTAGATGAAATGGAACCAATTCCTTGAAAAACACAATCTACCAAAACTCACATGATAAATAGATAAGCTGAATAACCCTATATCCATTAAATAAATTGAATTAGTAATTAATAACTTTCTGAAACAAAAATAATTAGGCCTAAGTGGCTTTACTGGTGAATTCTACCAAACATTAAAAACAAACAAATAAACAAACAAAACAGATATTAAGTCTCTATAATCTCTTTCAGAAAATAGAAATAGAGGGCACACATCCTCGTTCATTCTATGAGGCCATTATTGCACCAATACCAAAACCAAGCAAAGACATTACAAGGAAGGGAAATTGAAGACCCATGTCTCTCATGAACATGGATGCACAAGTCAACAAAATATTAGCAAATCCAATCCAACAATATATACAACGAATTCTTCATCAGGACCAAATGAAATTTATCCCAGGTATACAAAGCTAGTTCTACATTTAGAATCAATTAATATAATCTTTCACATCACAGGTGAAAGAAAACAAATCATATAATTATATCAATAGAAAAAGCATTTGAGAAAACCAATACCCATTCATCATAAAAGCTCTCAGCAAACTAGGAATAAAGGGAAACTTCCTTAAGTTGAGAAAGAACATGTACAAAAAACCTCACCATACTTAAAGGTGAGATACCAGATACTTTCCACCTAAGATCAGGAACAAGGGAAGAATATCTCATAACTCCTATTACTATTCATAATCATTATACTTGAAGGCTTAGTTAATACAATAAGGCAAGAAAAGGCAACCAAAGGGGAGCAAGGAAATAACACTGTCTTTCTTCACAGATGACACGCTTGTTTGTGTAGAAAATCCTGAGGAATCAACAAAACAACTCCTACAACTAATAAGCATTTATAGCAAGGTTTCAGGATATATACAAGATTAACACACAAAAGTCAATTGTTTTCCTATATATCAACAGTGAACATTTGGAATTTGAAATAAAAAATAAAATACCATTTACAATAGCACAAAAAAGAGATACTTAGGTATAAACTACTGAAACATGTACAAAATTTATATGAGGAAAACCAAAAATTCTGATGAAAGAGGTAAAAATAGAACTAGATAAATGGAAGTATATTCCATGTTCATGGATAGGAAGACTCAATTTTGTTAAAATGTCAGTTCTTCCTACAACACAATCCCTATCAAAATCCCAGCAAATTGTTTTGTGGATATTGATAAACCAATCCTAAAGTTTAGATGGAGAGGCAAGAGATCCGGAATAGCCAACACTACATTGAAAGAGAAGAATGAAGTGAGAGGTCTGACACTGCCTAACTTCAAGACTTACTATGAAGCTACAGTATCAAGACAATGTGGTGTTCGTGAAAGAAGACAAATAGATCTATTCTAAAAAGAATAGAATAGAGAATAGAGAGCCCAAAATAGACCCATAAAAATGCAGTCAATTGATCTTTGACAAAGGGGCAAAAGTCATTCAATGGAAAAAGGATGATCTTTTCAACAAATGGTGCTAGACAGACTGGACTCCATTGTGCACAATAACAGAAGCTAGACACAGACATTACATCTTATACAAAAATTAATTCAAAGGGATCATAGACTTAAATACAAAATGCAAAACTGCAAATCTTTAGAAAATATCACGGGGGGAAAATGATCTAGATTATCTTGGGTTTGTTGATTTTTTAGATCACAACAAAAAGCATGACCCATAAAAAGTGATAAATTGGACTTTATTAAAATGAAAAATTTCTGCTCTGCAAAAGATACTGTTAAAAAAATGAAAAGACAAGTCACAGACTGAGAGACATATTTGCAAACATATCTGATAAAAGACTTGTATCTAAAATACTTAAGACTCTTAAAACTTGACAATAAGAAAACCAACAGCCCAATTTAAAAAATGGGCAAAAGATTTGAACAGATGCCTCACTAAAGATGTATGGATGCAAATAAGCATATGAAAATATATTCAACATCATATGTCATTAGGGAATTGTAAATTAAAACAACAGTTTTACCACTGTTGGTAAATATTACAATGGCCAATTACCATTACACACCTGTTAGAATGGCCAATATCCAAAACACCAACAACATCAAACACAGTGAGGATATGGAGCCACAGGAACTCAAATTCATTGCTGGTGGGAATGCAAGATGGCACAGCCACTTTGGAAGCCAATTTGGCAGTTTCCTATATGCTAAACATACCGTGTTTCCCCCAAAATAACACCTAACCAGAAAATAAGCCCGAGCATGATTTTTCAGGATGACATCCCCTGAACTTAAACCTTAATGCGTCTTTTGGAACAAAAATTAATATGAGACCTGGTCTTATTTTCAGGGAAACAGAGTAGTCTTACCATGCATCTAGCAATCCTTGGTATTTGGCCAAATGAGTTGAAAATTTATGTCCACATAAGAACTTGCACACAAGTGTTATATCAGCTTTATTCATAATTTCTGAAACTTGGAAGCAATCAAGACATCCTTTAATAGGTGAATAGATAAACATGCTGAGATACATCCAGACAATCAAATATTATTCCGTGATAAAAAGAAATGAGCTATCAAGCCACAAAAAGACATGGAGGAATCTTGAGTGCATATTGCTAACTGAAAGAAGCCAGTCTGAAAAGGTTAGACACTATATGATTCTAATGATATGGCATTCTGGAAAGGGCAAAATTACAGGGACTATAAGAAGGTCAGTGGTTACCAAGGGTTTCGGGAGGAGGAAGGGAGGGATAAATAGGTGGAGCCCCAGGGATTTTTAGGGCGGTGAAACTATTCTGTAAAATACTATAGTGATCAATATTTATCACATTATACATTTGTCAAAACCCATAGAATGTACACCACCAAAAGTGAACCCTAATGGAAACTATGGACTTAAGTTAATAATAATTGGTTTATCAGTTGTAACAAATGTGCCACACTAATGCACGATATTAATAAAAGGGGAAACTGTGTTTGTGTGATGAGGTAAAAGGGGGTATATGAGAACCCTGTACTTCCTGCTCAATTGTTCTGTAAACTTAAAACTGCTTTAAAAAATTAAAACCTACTAGTTAAAAATATGTAAAGTAAACTATTTAGCAGGTAGAAATATATATTTTCTCCTAGAGCAGAAATTGGCAAATTTTTTTCTGTAAAGGATCAGATATAAATATTTTAGGCTTTGCAGGCAATGTAGGTCTTTATTATTTCTTCTCCTCTTCCTTCTCCTTCTCTTTCTACTTCTTAAACAGCCCTTTAAAAACATAAAAGCCGTTCTTAGTTTACAACCTGGATTGGGCCCAAGGACTATAGTTTACTGATCTCTGCCTTAGAACACTTTTCCTCTTCTCTTAACCTCTATTATAACCATCCACATTTCACCCTCCTTATCTCTACTCTTATCTGCATTTGAAGTAGAAACTTGTGATATTTAAATCCTCTTTATGTGACTTCCTCTAGTATTTGCCACGCTTAGTGAGAAAAATGAAGAGTCAAGAATTCACTCTGGCTGGAAGTAAAAGAAAGGGTGTTTTTTACAGATATTCAACTCTCATCAAGATTTAGGATATTCATCAAGAGAGGAAATATACTGCAGGTATTGGACTTATTCTATGCATACTGAGAAAAATAAATTTTAATTAAAATTATTTTAGTATTTAGTAGAAGCACTATAAAAACAAGATTAAAGCATAATTTATTGTGTGAAAACGTAATTCCATAATCCTAAAAGCATTTGTTTTGCATGTTAATTTCTAATTGTATACATTGGCTTGTTTTTCATAGTATACATGTTTCTTTGTGTTTCGTTAATTTTTATTTATTTTATCATATAAAATGTTTCAAATTTTTACATAGTCTTTTAAACATTATTTTCTTTAATTAATACATGATTTAATCATATTAATATACCATAATACATTAAATAGTTCCCCTGGCTTGCTGCCATAAACATTTTCACACCTCTATCTTCTTACTTAGCTGAATTACTTTTTTAGGACAAATTGCTAGAAGTGGAAATTCGTATTAGAAATGATGATCATATTTGTAGTTTATGCTATATATTTCCATTTTCTTCACAGAACAAGCAAAGTATTTTTTTACTAAAAAAAATTAAGGATTACAATTAGGGAAATGACTTGAATGTGACTAAGTATTAGCCCCGAGAATCACTTCTGAACATTTAATGAGTGCTTGTTGTATACCAAAGATAAATAACACTTGGTCTCTCTGCCCTCGTAGTATTTAGTGGGAGACATGAACCAGGACTTGATTATAAAATTTAAAGGAATACCCAAAACTCACTAATCAAGATAAATAATATTTTAATACAATATATTTTTTTAAAAATCTACTTGGCAACCATAGCCCACAGGCTGGCTCCCTGTTTCCATAAATAAGGTCTCATTGGAATTTAAGGGTCAAGATTAGGGTAGAGCCAGGGAGGCAAGGTTGAGCAAGTACAGGTTAGAAATTATTTAAAATTTTGATATTTTTTCCATCATGGACTTTTTTGCACTTAATTTTATTTTTTTGAAATAATGCATTAAAATGTTATTTATCTTGATAATTGAGTTTTTTGGTACCCTCTTAAATTTTGTTCCCAAGGTGAGTGTCTCACTCATCACATTCTAGTTCCCCCTCACAGGGGAGATCCAAGAAGTGCAGTGAAAGACACTGGGTGTTATGAAGTGTGTGTGTGTGTGTGTGTGTGTGTGTGGGTGTGTGTGTGGGTGTGTGTTTTCCAATGGTGATGGTTTGTGTTTCACCACCCACAAAGACCGTGGTGCTAAGCAACATGTAACGTGAGACACCCATGGGCAAGGAGGTTGTGTTGTCTGGAATCACAGAAGAGGGCTCTGATTCACCCTCAGCATAGTGGCTGCGACCATGCTTACATCTGTGTAAGATTAATCATGTAGACTGAAAATCTAGGCCAACCATTGCCCCTTAGCAAGGCCCATTTGTACTTTTTCGTTGACTAGTTTGTATAGTCTTTATTGTTCCTTAATGCATTAAACATATTATTGTTCTTTCAAAAGAACTACAATAGTGGGAATGTTTCATGCTGAGTGTGTTTTAGAAGCTAGGTCAATAAAGTACTCCTAAAGCTTATCCTGTTAGAGATTACTGCCTGCCAAAGTGTAATCAGAAAATCCTTCTTGTCTAAAAATTGGTTTAAGAAATGGTTTTCAAGTTTCCTAGAAAAATGAACAATTATTCCTAAAGTTCAAATATAGCAGACTGTAGGTTGGGTGATAGATATCTGCTCCTTCCTTAAACATATTTCCCTTTGTAAATCTCACCTAATTTAAGGTAAAATCAATCTCAGGAAATGCTAAAAAAGCAAATCATAGGTACAGCTACTATTCCATTTATTTGAACATTTCACTGGAATATAGACTCTTTACAGAAAGACTAGACATTAACATATATACTTTTCGGTCAGTGTTCTGTAACTTAAAGGACACTTAGTAATATTATTATTTCTCTAGTACCCTTGACAGGGTTCTTACAATTCTACAATTCAATAAATGTATGAAATCTGGATTAGAGGCAAACTTTGTCTGAGAAAAAGAAATTGACAAAGAGAGGCAAAATGTTCTAATAGTCAATATAATAGACCATTATGAAAGAACTATCCCATGTTTGGATAGCTGTAGAAGCAAGTCATTTCAGAACTATTTTGAAAGTTTTGTTGTGGGGGTCGGGAGCCTCCCCAGAATGTGCCACCCTGACATGTAGATTATTTCCAGGGGGGTGGGGAACCTGCTCAGGAAGGGAACCTTAGCATAGTCACATTAGCACATGTGAAGGGGAGGATCCAAGCAGAAATCTGTTCCTGTGTCCAATTGTTTCTGGGTGGCCTTGCAAGAATTTGTTTATTAAACATTTGCTGTTTCGCATCTACCTGTGAATTGCCTACCTTCCCCAATCCCCCAGTCCAAAATGACATATATACGTCATTTTACCTCACTGTTTTTAGAATTTTCATGCTCGTGTGAATCCCTCATTCCCATGTATTAAAATTTTATTTTCTCCTGTTAATCTGCCTTATGTCATTTGAATTATTTGATCAGCCAGAAGAATTAAAGGGATAAGGGAAAGTTTCCCAGGCTGACATTGTATTTATATTACTGTAACACCACTCATCACTGGGAAAAAGACCTCCCCCACTATGTTTCACATTCCTGTGCTTTCTGCTGGCTCATACCCTGTTTCCCCGAAAATAAGACCTAGACGGACAATCTGCTCTAATGTGTCCTTTGGAGCAAAAATTAATATAAGACCCAGTCTTATATTGTATTATATTATATTAGACCCGGTATTATATTATGTTATATTATATTATATTATGTTATATTATATAAGACCCGGTCTTATGTTATGGTAAAATAAGACCGGGTCTTATATTAATTTTTGCTCCAAAAGACGCATTAGAGCTGATTGTCCGACTAGGTCTTATTTTCAGGGAAACACGGTAGTAGCTTGGTATGAATGGCGATGGTTGAATTAGAAAGTCTGTGGAGGGAGAGTCAGCCTGCCCCTCCCCAAGGCAGGAAATGGCAAGCAGATTAAAGATGCAGTTGGTGTCTGTTGAGGCTTCCCCTAGGCTATGAAAACAAATAGAACACATAATTGATATTCTTCCTGCGGCTTGTGGAAGGCCTTTAGGCGGAACATCAGTGCTCATTTTACTTTCTAGATTCAGGCTGCATTTTGATGCACGATATTTTGGGATAATGGGGAGCATTGCATAATCTGGGATCATCTGTAAACAAATGTCAGTTTGCTACATGGAGGAGAGCCCGTGGGGAGTTGTTCTGTGGTCAGGGCCAACCTCCTAATCTCCAGAGACGTGGAAAAGGAAAAGGAGTGGTGATTATTTGTGGACAGTAGGAAGGTGTTTTGAAAGGGATAGTTACCGGCAGGGCAGCAGCCTGCCTACTGTCTACTCTGTTCACTTTCAGATCCGTTGAATACGTACCTTTTGAGCACTTACTGCACGCCACGGTCTTTGCTGGTAGTAGGGTACAGATCAATAACACAGGACTGCTGATGCGTTTATAGTCCAGTGGATGCAGATAAGAGGAAGGAGATGATTTTATAGAGATTCATCACAGCAGAATTCTGAAGCCACTGCCCAACCACCAAACTCAGAGTGGCCAAGTCCTTGCCATTTGCCTGTGGCACTTAGACTGTCAGCCCATAGGACTCAGAAGGGTGACTCGCCAAGTCCTCGTCCTTCTTATTTCATGTGTTGTATTATAAGGTAGCGTAGAAAGCACAGGGTTGGATTTACTCCAAAACCACAGTTAGTTAGCCATGGGAACCAATTTCCTGGTTCCCTTTGTGTTCATTAATGGGTCAGAAGACCAAGATGGGCCCTATTTCTGGTGTCTGTGTTCACCACTCACCCTCCTCCAGCTAGCAGTTCTTTTTCTTACTCCTATACATGGTGACACATTATCCTGGGCTGAATATTTAGCCCTATTTACATTTTTTGTTTGTTCGTTTGTTGGAAGTTTTTTTTTCTATTTACATTTTTTGATGACGGTAGATTAGCATAAAAGGTATAAAACTATACATAGAGTTTCTCCACGAATGTGACTAATAGGATTGAACAACATGTTAGCACAGTGCTTTGCAGTTAGAACTAGGAAACTCATTTCCATGGTTTACTGGCAGAAACTTTAGGGCTAGCCAAACCTTGTTGCTCTCCCTTTGCATGTGTAAGGCAAAACAGTAAAAGAGAGCAGCACCCAGACAGCTCAGGAGTCCTATCTTTGGCAGGTGGGGAAGGACTGTTTAGGGCTCCCTTCGGCTGAGCAGAGGTTGCTTCAGAATTCCGCTGTGTCTAATTCTGTCGTAGTAGACACTGCCATTTGCTTTCAGAGTGGACCTGGGTAGGGGTGTGTGTGTGTGTGTGTGTATGTGTGTTTATTGACAGTGTCCGCAGTTTAAATGTAATAGTCATCCCTGCAGGCAATGCTAGATGAGGTTCCCCATCTTATAAAAGGAGTCCCTTCACAGATTCAAGCGCCTTCATAGATTCAAGCCCCTTCACAGATTCAAACCTCTTCATAGATTCAAGCCCTTTTCATAGGTTCAAGTCCCTTCCCCCTCTGAAGTTCTGTGAGCCTGTGATTCTATATTGAATTTCATAGTATGCTTAGCTTTTTCTGGAGGGAGGGAGAGGGAAGAGGGAGTAGAATCAAAGGAAGTTTAATTCTTCCGCTGTTTATCATCAAGAAGTTTATCAAGATAAAAGAGACGAACACATATGAAACACCTATAACAATGCAAGTTAGTCTCTAATTAAATTGGGAATTATTTAGAAGCCTTAAGAATTCCAAAGGGCAGGGTATCTGTTGGATCTGGGAGTGAGTAGGGGACATTCTGTAAGAAATATGGTCATGTAGGACTTTATCTGGGCAGAACATGGTAGATGAAGATGTGAGCATTTCAAATTAGTAAAGATATACCATCTGAAAAACATACCTACACGCACAATATTTACACACCCATTTGTTTGTGTGGCTGTTGTCCCTTATTTGTATATTTATACAAGGAGATGCAAATGGCATGTGCGTTGTAGAATTTTACCTTTGGTCCATTTCAGTTCACGGCACGAATGAAGCAACATGTGGTGTGATGGCTGCAAGAAGCACACAGACCATGTCCTGAACTATACTGAGTGGTTCAGAACTGGTTAGTTATCTTTAAAACTTGAAATGGTACAAAGCGTCTTAAATCTGCTAGAGAAAATTCCAAGACTGTAGTGTGAAATGTTTCCTATTGACAATGTCTTTTGTCTCTCCGCCACCTGTGCCAACGTATAACTTCTCCATAGGGCCCCTGGGCTCTCAAACCCACCCTGCATGGACCGGCAGTTTGGGAAAAGCTTTCTGCAGCTCATAAATTCAGACTGTTCCTCACTCAAAGTACCATTTGTTTTGACCCTGGGGCCCTTCCTCAGAAAAGAGCCAGGTATTTTCCAGACACAATTTTGACCTCCAGTAAATTGTAGTAATTATTAAAGCAATGATGACAAATTGAGTATTCATGCCATCTTTTTTTAAATGTGAAAGGAATAATAATATTCATAATTAACAACAAACATATATAATGCTGTGTTCACAGTATTTTTCTAAGATTTTTTACATCTCAATTCATTGACGCTTCATAACAATCCTACAAGGCATAGGTTACTCTTATTATTATTACCATGTTACAGATAAAAAAAATTCTAAGCGTGGAAAGATTAAGAAGCTTGCACCTGATCTAGACTGTGGAACTGGAATTTGAGTCCAGGCAGTCTGACTCCAGGGCCTGTATTCTGAGTCACCCTGGAGACACACTCCAAAGAAAGCTGTTTAACATGGACTATTCCTAACCTCTGTTATTTCCATCACTGGAGTCCTTTTCTGTCTTTCGTGATGTTGTCTATAGTCAGAAAATAGGACACTGACTCTGCAGTGGGGCAGGGGCTGGCAGCTGTTTTTCTCTCAGTGCTGGCAGCATTCTGTTTCTTGTGCCATCCCTCACATGTCCTAGCCAAGGCACGGATGTCACTGAGGGCCTGTCAGTGAGGGGATACCATGTAGATGCTGTGGTTCTAGAACCCGCTGTCCTTTCATGACCAGGCAAAACCTTTCCCAACCCTGAAGCATCCCAGGGGAAGTCATGCCCCAGGGCTTGTTTTTAATTTTAATAAATGCCACTCATAATTTAACCATCACCGTTGACATTATGGCACTTTCCCATCTAGATTTTTTTCTGCGCATTTTCCCCCAACTGTTCCCTTACTATTGAAATTTTAATGTATAAGCAGTTTGATATACTGCTCTTTGGTTTAATACATCACAAACATTTTCTCCTTGTTATAAATTTTTCAAAAATATGATTAAATTTTTTGACAAAAAAAAAAAGGAATTATATGCCCATGGCAAATGTTTCAAACAATACTGAAAAATATTTCAATGGATACACTAGCACATATGTGAATGAATATTTTTTGTTGGTATAAATAGATCATATGAAATACATTATTCTATATCTTCTCTTTCTCTCTCTCTTTCTCTCTCTCTCTCTCTTTCTCCAAACACAGAGAAATATGTGTTTGGAGAGAGATAAACTAATTTGGAATGAACATTTTCTTTTCATTTTCATCTCATTTCCTTGATTGATGTTTTTCAATACAAAAGTAATACATGTTATTGTAACTATGGAAATGGTACAAACACATATAAAATAAAAGCAAATCATTTCCTTTGGCCCCATCCCCAATCCTGTCCCCTTAAGCTACCAGTGCTAACACCTGCTAACACATGCTTTTCCCTTGCTCATTCAAACAGATGCAAATGCATATTTACATTTAGATAGCTTCTTTTTTTGGTTTGTTTTTACTCAAATATAATTAAAGTAAATGCATCAGTCTGCAATTTGTTTTTTTGTTTCCCCCATCCCATTCCTTGACAATATATTAGGAACATTACTAACATTTCAAGAGATATGGCTTGATTATATTTTGTCTTCTAATTCCTCTCTCTCACATTCGTTCTTCCCCTCCGCTCCCTTGTTAACAGGCCTGCTAAATTTCCAGGAGGTTCCTAGCTCCCAATCTTATCAGTTGAGGTAAAAAAGGGCACCACCTAACTGAATATGCTTGAGAGATCCAATCCAACTGATTCCCTGCTCCTTGAGGGAAGAGAATGAGGGTCCCTCCCATGGTCCAACAGCTTCTGAATGTAGAAAGCCATTGAGCAGTTGTCAGGTAAATAACTGGATCCATCTCTCTTTTCTTGAGCCTTTAAACCCACAGGCTTTGAGACAGAACACTGTGGTTTCAAGAGAGCCGATTAATAAAATCCCTTTCTTCCTGTGAGTTCTGTACCAATCAAGAGATTAAAAGCGGAGTCAGCTGAAAATATCCTCTTACTGATAAGCCAGGCTGAGCCAGCTTAGAACTCGAGCCACAGTGAGCCCGAAGTCAATTTGCCCATCCATCCCAGACACATGCGTCTGCATGGAGCTGGACAGCGCCGGGCATACCAGACGCCAGGGTGCAGAGTTGGTGGGATGGCAGCCTGGGGGGACAGCATTCTTCCTAAACGTGACTCAGTGTGGCCTTTCCTTCTCCCCAGTCTGACCCCTCAGATGAGCCAGGCTTCCTCCTTAGGTGAGGGAAATGGGGAGATGTTTCCTCCCTCTTACCTACTTTAGGCACTGAGCTGGGAAGACTGGGATGGAGAGGGAAGCTCCCACAGATCACATCCTGAAGAGTGAGTCATAAATTTACACAGGAGGTAAATTTATACTCCAACCTGTTGTTCTACAAATATATTTTCATCATTGTGTTCGTCCCAGAGCAGGTCCTACATTTTCACAATGGGGTGAGGGACACTTGAAGAATACCTCTCATAGCCTTAGCAGCCTGTCTACCTCCACAAGCACATCCTCCACCCCCGTCCCCAAGGTTGCATTGGAAAGACCCAGAAGTTCTGGATGACTGATGAACGCCCACACCTCACAGAAGGATGGGGACAGGGTGATGCACACCCAGAGACAGCACCCACCCACAGCTCCATTTGCTCATCTGTCAAATGAGGAGGTTGAGTAAAACATCTCCCTAAGTACCCTATTGTGCCAACCTTCTGTGATTCTGAAACACCGCCTCCCCCGTAAGTGCTGAGGACCATCGTGTCCATAAATAAACTGGTGGAGCCAGTTGCTGAATTTCTAATGGTCAAGAGCATCTTTTAGTCATGATGGGAGCCCAGGATTTTCCCTCTAAGCCAAATAGTCCGGATTGGGACCTACCAAGACCTGCAACAATGACACACTCCACATCTGTAAAAACTACTTCTCTGGGATGACAAACTTTATCTTCCTTATGAAAATTGTTCATCAAAATAAAAAATATACACATACCTTTGGATCCAGCAATTTTACTTCAGGAAATTTGTCTCATAGAAAAGTCATACAAGTGTGCAAGGATGTCTGTACAAAGATAACTTTTGCAACATTCTTTGTAATAGTGAAAAACTCAAAGCAACTTAAATATCTATTAAAAAAAGATGGATAAATAAATATGGCTCATATATAGAATGGAATCACCATGTAGCTATTAAAAGACATAATAAGGAAAATCTGTAAATGCTGACATGGAAAATTGTTCAAGATACAGTGTTGATTAGAAATAGCAGATGCCTACACTATGTTTGGTATGATTATGTTTTTTGGTGTGTATGTTGAGGGGGGTTCTTGTATATGCTTAGAAAATAAAAATACACTCCAGTATCTTCACACTGCTGATCTCGGGCATTCTAGAGTATCTTCTTGCAAGTGGGGGGCGGGCAGGCTGTTGGAAAACAGAGGACTTTTATTTTTTACTTTTATACATTTCTATAGTCTATTTTTTTAATGTGTTGTTATTTTTATGGCACATACAAAGAAAACTGCCTCAGTCCTCAGAGCCTTCCTGAGGAGCAGAGTTAACCTCTACCTCTGCCTATCACATCCCAGGATGTGTTCTGTTGAGTCAGTGGAAAGGAAATGTGCTAAATCTATAGCATTCAGGTGACATCACCTTGACGAAAGACTTCAGGACCATCTTCGGTGTCACTAATTGACACCGGTCCCTTCCAGTGTACACTAGACTTGGGTGAACTACAGGCCACAGTCGATGCCCAGTGAGTCTGAGTCTGCATTACACAAAAATGCTGCTCACCTGAATGAGAAGAAATCAAAACCAGCATGTACACTATACATGACTCAATTTTAAAATGCCTCTTGGTAGGATTAATTCTGAGCATCACTGTCCGGCAGCAAACGGCATTTCCCCTGGTGCCTAATAAGGGTCCACATGCCTGCTTGGTCTTTATGATTTCCTTCTTCTACGGCTGTATTTGGGCCATACCATGCCCAGTGGTTCTCGGAGAAATGAAGGGGCCTTCTTGCTGTGGTTGGTGAAGAGCAGTAGGCCTACCCTTTCTCATGTTGTTAAATTTAATGTTGCCTGACCTCAGGAACCACAAGAAAAATGAGATCACATTTCTAAGCAGGCCCAAATTTTGCTGGATCTTTCCAGCTTCTTGACTGCAGGACTCTAGGCCCCTTTCCAGGCCAGTCCCCTCCCACCTGCAGAACATGTGAGAATTCACCAGAGGCCGTCTTAATCACTGCGATCCTCTTGGCAGCTTTTGCTTTGGTCATTCTATGATGATCTCTTGGCAATTACCCTTTGGGACTCTCTCGGGCCACATTGGCTGGAACCACTGCTTGCTGCTGTGCAGGGGGCTGCTCCCCTGAGACGTCCATGACCGCCAGGCCTGTCCTCCACTTGGCTGGTGTGCTCACCATCAGAGCTGTCTTACCCCACACCTCTACTCAGTGCTACTGCTGAGCTCCACATTACTGCTATTTCCCGTTCTTTTGCGGAATATTTGGGGACATGGCTCTCCTGTCTCTGACTGCCACAAAGGCTACTGGGGTGGCTAAACTGGAAAAAGATCCCAGGAATAAGCCCTATGTTTTTCCAGGGACCACTTCCCCTCCACTTCTTAGGCCTATTGCGGAGTCAATTTTTGTCATGCCTATTGCCACCTTCCCTGAGGCTACAGACTCCGTCAAACTGAGGCTGCAGTTTGGTTTCTGTAAATTCCCAGTCAACTTGCCAGATGAGTCTGTACTTATTTTTTTCCCTAGGGTCATACAATTTTTTCCCTAGGGTCACTCTAGCTAGGTGACACTAGCTAGAAGGGTGCTAGAGGATGTCATGGTATAGAGAATGTCACCGAACTCTTAAGTACCGTATGTATTTGAATCTCTGCTCTGACAAGCTGAGATCCACACGATACTAGTGAAGCCTGAATGACCCTCCAGTGGCAACATGGAAGTAAGAAAAAGAAAAGCAATAATGAAAGAGAAGAAGTAGAGTGGAAGACTAAGAGGAGACAGCTGGTACACTGCCAAGAGAATGATGAAAGAATTTCAAGGCAAGTAGGTCAAAAGATTGTACTGTTTCAGTCTTCAACTACAGGGCAAATGAGTACCACTGAGGGATTCACATGAGGTTTTGCAGAGTATATCTTTGATATTTGGGAAAGTACTCACTAGAGCTCTGGAAATCCCCACATGCATGGTTACTACTCTAACATATGCATTCACGTTAGAGGTTGGGGGCAGCAGAAAAGTAATAAGGCCCAATGAAGTATGTAAGGTGAACACTTAGCTAGACCCACTCTTTAGCCAAGTGACCTACTCCTTCAGTCGACTAAAAGCATATGGATTAAAACGGTACCTCCCCAAAGTTACAAATGAGCGTGCGGTGGTTGGTGGGATCATGTGTCAATAACTGAAACTGAGAACGTTCAGCACCAGAGTGCTAAGGGCCTCCTGTGCTGTGCAAGTCGTGTTGGGCCATGGCTAAGAGCTTCTCCGACTCCTTGATTTCCATCAAACGTCACTGACCTGAGTGACTTATCCACAATGGCTAGGTCTTCAGTCCACACCCGGTACAACTGTGTATCAGCCTAGGAACCCTCTAGGGGAGCCTGTTTCCTTAAAACTTCACAGCCTTCTCCTGGGCCTCAGCCAGGCCTAATGACCAGAGACTGGCTCTGCATTCGTCTAGGTATGTAGAGCTTCTTGCCTGCTCCTTCGTCCTATTTTATTTTATTTTTTTAAACAGAAGACTTAGGAAGGGAGATTAGGAAACAAAGTCTGTCAAATGAGATTCAAGCTATTCAGTTGTACTAGTCAGTGGAAAAATCTGGCTATAAGCCACTAGGGTAAAGACAGTCTATTTAATATATGGTACTGGGAAAACTGGACAGATACATAAAAAAAAAAAGAAAAAAGAAACTGGACCACCTTCTTATGCCATATACAAGGATAAACTCAAAATGGATTAAAGACTTAAATGTATGACCCGAAACCATAAAACTCCTAGAAGAAAACATAGGAAGCAAACTTGCAGACATTGTCCTTAGTAATGTATTTACTGATATATCCCCTTGGGCAAGGGAATAAACAAAGAAAAGAGAAACAAATGGGACTATATCAAACTAAAAAGTTTTTTTACAGCAAAGGAAACCATCAACAAAACAAAAAGACATCCTACTGAATAGGAGAAGATGTTTGGCATTGATACATCTGATAAGGTATTAATATCCAAAATTTATAAAGAACTCATGCAAATTAACACCAAAAAAACAAACAACCCAATTGAAAAATGGGCAGAGGACATGAAGAGACATTTCTCTAGAGAGAACATACAAATGGCTAATAGACATATGAAAAGATACTCAACATCACTAATCATTAGAGAAACGCAAATAAAAACAATGAGATACCACCTCACCCTGGTCAGAATGACTATCATCAATAAATCAACAAACAGCAGGTGTTGGCGAGGATCTGGAGAAAACTGAACACTTGTGTCCTGTTGGTGGGATTGCAGATTGGTTTAGCCATATGGAAAACAGTATGGAGGTTCCTCAAAAAATTAAAAATAGAACTACCTTATAACCCAGTAATTCCACTCTTGGGTATTTATCCAAAGAAATCCAAAACACTAATTCAAAAAAAGTATATGAAACCCATACAAGGTCTGACAACTAAGTTTGCGAATTTGTTGCAACAATTTTGCTAAACTTTTTTGATGTCAGAGGGATTATTCATTATGAATTTGTACCAACTGGACAAACAGTTAACCAAGTTGACTATTTGGAAGTGCTGAAAAGGCTGCATGAAAAAGTTAGACGAACTGAACTTTTCGCCAACAATTCATGGCTCTTTCATCACGACAATGCACCAGCTCACATGGCACTGTCTGTGAGGGAGTTTTTAGCCAGTAAACAAATAACTCTATTGGAACACCCTCCCTACTTACCTGATCTGGCCCCCAATGACTTCTTTCTTTACCCAAAGAAAAGGAAATATTGAAAGGAAGACATTTTGATGACATTCAGGACATCAAAGGTAATACGACGACAACTCTGATGGCTATTCCAAAAAAAGAGTTCCAAAATTGCTTTGAAGGGTGGACTAGGCACTGGCGTCGGTGCATAGCTTCCCAAGGGGAGTATTTTGAAGGTGTCCATAGTGATATTCAGCAATGAAGTATGTAGCACTTTTTTTTAGGATGAGTTCACAAATTTAATTGTCCGACCTGGTGTGTTTATTGAAGTGCTATTCACAAAGCCAAGACATGGAAACACCTGAAATGCCCATCAATAGACAATTGGATAAAGAAATTGGTAGTTATACAATGGGGTATTACTCTGCCATAAAAAAAGACTGAAATCTTACCATTTGCAACAACATGGATGGACCTAGAGAATATTATGCTAAGTGAAATAAGTCAGACTGAGAAAGACCAATACTATGTTGTATAGATTATGTCCTGTGCCAGATGGGCACTGGACTTATTGGGGGATCACTTCATAGATTGTGTAGATGCCTGACCACTGCACTGTACACCTGAACCTGATTTAGAATAATATTGATTGTCAACTATAATTAAATACATATTATACATTTTGTATAATATATATTATATATATATTAAATACATAATATACATATATTCTCATGGGATGTAAAGTACAGCATAGGAAATATAATCAATGGTATAGTAACAGCTATACACGATGTCAAAGGGGTAATAGACTGGAGGGGGGTTATCACTTTGTGAGGGGTGAAATGTCTAATCATTATGTTGTTTTCTATACCTGAAACTAAAAAAAAAAAAAAAAAAAAAAATCTGGCTATAAGCCTAGAAACTTAAAATGATGTTTCTAGATTCAAAAATATAATTTTAAAGATGTTTCCATTTTACAGAGGGTCAGCTCTCAGCCTCCATGCACAAAAGATAGAAAGGAAGAACCAGGTTGCTGGAAAGTCACAGAGGTGGGTGCAGGGATGGGTCTGAGGGCATGTAGGAGGAAGTGGGTACAGTGCAGAGTCCTGTGTCACATGGTATCAGGAGCTCTGGGTTTTCCTGTCAGCTCTGCTTCTGACCAGCTATGTGATCTTGGACATATCACTTCATTTCTTTACACACCTCAGTATCCTCATGTAAGGATAGGGAGTTAGACCAGATGTTCTAGAAGATTCCTTTCAGCTATAGGAGATATTAGTCTATAATTTTGATTACCGCTCTATGCAATTGAACATAGAATGATGGATTTAAAGACAAGTTTACTGGTCAGTAGAAGTAAATAAATAGCATCAAATAATGGATAATTGATCCAAATTTAATCAGCTATTTGTCTTCTGTTATAAGACAATATACACGTAGTTTTGGTTTTAGCATTAAAAAGAAAGTACAAAGTCTTTAAAATAATTTTGAAAGTTACTCTCATTACAAAGAAGGGGTTAAAAATGTGTGGCTGAGAGGCTGAACTCAACCACCAATTTTCACTACGTTCCTCCTTGTGTTGGCAACAGAGAAATCCAAGCGGTATTCTTTCTGGGGTCAGGAATTCTTCCCTGGCAGCAGGCAGTCACTGTGGAGTGTCCCTGCTCTTCCTGCTTTCACGTCCTGCTCCGTGAGATGAGAGATGGACCCTAGTAACTTCCTCTCCACGAAGCTGTAGACCTGCCCCACGGCTTCTAAATTCTACACAAAGTCACTAACCCCTAAAAGCACCTGGAAGCCACCACAATGGGTTACCATAAGCCCCTTTTTGAGAGGAGCAATTTTTCATGGAAAATGTATTTTAGGAAACTTTGCTTCTATCTAGATGGAATTATTGGTAATGCTTCCATCACACACTGAATTTTCTTTTGCACCAATGGCTCTTTGGCCAGTGGCCTCTGTATGATCGTTTATGAAAGATTTCTGATAGGCTACACAGGTCCATTCATTGTCTAGGGCTGTTGGCCCAGGATGTGTCCTCTGTAGCTGATTGTAGGCCCTATGTTTAGCATGCAGGGCAGACCAAGTAACCTCTTCCGGCGCTCTGTGGGTTAGGGACCCTCTCGTACTCTGCCTGAGACTGTGGCTTTCTTTCTTGTGATAACACTTTTTTTTATTATTATTCCGTTGAGTTCAGGTACATGGAGAAATTCAAGACTAACCAGGAGTTATTTGCTTTTACTTTTCTTATAAAAGAGTTCTATGTACTAAATGCATTAATTTATAAAAAATTGTACAGAACAAAAGTTGGTAAAAATAAACACTCATATTACAACTACGACTGGCAACTCTATTTTTAATTTTTTGAGGAATTTTCATACTGTTTTCCATAGTGGCTGCACCAATTTACGATCCCACCAAGAGTGCACAAGCGTTTTCTTTTCTCCACACCCTCACCAGCACTTGCTGCTTGTTGATTTATAGATGATACCTGTCATTATTTCTTATTCCACTGACCCGTAAGATCACCATCACAGTACTCCAAGGAGCCCCCACTCATTTTGGCCCTGATTCCTTCAGAGGCAGCTGGGCCAGAACTGTGTTTTGGGATTAAGCACAGCTGGGAACAATGTTGCTGTTGGAAAAGATGGAAGCCTGCCATGTTTATCGGAAGCTGGATACCTCAGATGGTTGAAGGGAAACGAGGAAAGATTTTTCTAGTTTTTCATGAGTTCTTTTTTTTTTTTAAGTGACATCATTTTGTCGAAGGCATCTGCATTTAGTTTAGTAGCGCTGCCGTAACAAAGTACCATAAACTAGGTAGCTAACTAACAGAAATGTATTGCCTCACAGTTATGGGAGCTAAAAGTCCACGATGAAGGTGTCAGCAAGGTTGATTTTTTTCTAGGGCTGGGTGAGAAAATCTGCTTCATGCCTCTCTCCTAGTTTCTGCCGACAATCTCTGGTACTTCTGGAAGCATCACCCCGATCTCTGCCTTCATGATCACATGGTGTTCTCCCTGGTGCATGCCTGTCTCCAAATGTCCTCTTTTATAAGGACACTAGTCATGTTGGATTATTCCCCACTCTAACGGCCTCATTTTAACTTGACTATTTCTGTACAGACCCAATCTCCAAAAGAAGGGTCACATTTTGGGGTACTGGGGGTTAGGATTTCAACACATAAATTTTGGGATGCACAATCAACCCATAATAGCATTGAATACTTCAGGGATTGTGCCTATTTCATTTACCACTGAATATGCTGGTTCTAGCACAAACCATGACATATTCTGGGGCTTCACATATTTGCTGAAGTAATGAACTAATCCTCATCTAATTACACTGGGGGTTTTCAGACTGGCTTTTCATGAGGTGTTAATTTTCCCTCAAAGATGTTGATTATCCTTGGTGATTTGGGAATTGGAAGACCATATAGTCAGTAATCCCCAATCCTCAGTGTGGCCAATTTAATGTCAGAGTCTTCTCACATGAGCACTTTAAATCGCACTATTATCAAGTATGAAACGGACTGACATTGACTTTTGTCTGTCCTGTCTGGAGCCTGTTGAAGGGTACACTGAGCAGTGAATTGATCTGAAAGCAGTGGCAGTAGAGAGGGGAACACGCCTGAGTAACAGAGTTGGCAGCCCTCTGTTCCTGTCTTGGAAATCCTATTCTGCTTTTGACTTCTGATGATACCAGGATAGGTTGACACATGAGCATCTGTGTGGCACACTGGTCATGGGAACGCTGCCCAGGAAGACAGGGAACTTCTCACAAATGTCTTTGTAACTGGAGGAAAGCCAGTCCTTCGAGATCTGTATCCGATCTGCAGGAATAGTAACTCCTTGCAAATTAAACCTAGACTCAGAGGCCCAAGCAGTAAATCCTGCGTCAGTCCTTTATATTTCCCATTAGAATTGTTCATGCCCAAAAACAACAGATGGAAGAGATTAATGAGATACATTATATTCAAGTAGAATAAATTGGTCTGAAATGTAGATGTAGTGTCTCATTTGGCAGAGTGTAATATCAGCTCAAATGGAAGATTGAAGTGTGCTTCCAGGCTTTCTGGGCATTTGTGGCAAAACCTTCTCGAGTCAGTATAACAGTACCCGAGTCAGGAAACAAACCTATTTTAAACACCTGTACCCTTTCCACAGAATATTAGAGCATCCAATTCATGCCCCTTGAGTTGTTTCAAAAATGGATGACTGTAATAATAGCAAAAGAGCACATGAGACAGGATGTAGTCACTTGTTTATTTTTGTGTGTTTTGCTCTGTTACATTTTGAAGTGGGTGGGTTGGCCCATGAGTGTGTGCCTACATGGCCATCTGGGCAAAAACTGGAGGACAGATTTGGGGCCCTTTGGTTCTTCTGTTTGATTGGAAATTAGCTTCTTCCTTGGACTTGAATTTCCAATGTTTAATGGAATAGAACTGATTGGGAGCTTATTGTTGACTGTTCGTGTTAGAGAGAAAGCTGTACTTAGTGCCACAAATGAGCTCTTTGCCCATTTATTGGTGAGCTCCAGTGAATGTAAACAGATCACTGCATCTCAATACATAGATACAGCACTCAGGACACAAACCGGGCCCAAGACTCCGACGCTCTGAAAGACCACGAGAAACTCCGAGTTAGCTACTGGGCTGCTCTACCTTCCAGCCCCCAGAAGTCAGCCTAGGGTCAGCCCCAGCAGGGAATCCGGTTCAGGACTCGGGGGGACAGCCAGGGGATGTGTGCCTTTCTGTCAGGGCCTGGCAGGCCTGGCTCCGTGCATCTTTAGGCCAGTGTCTACTCAGAGAAAGGGCAGTTATTATGTTCATGATGAAATCTGTATGTGCTGCCAGAGCTGCCCTGCGAAGAGGGTGAGGCTGAGAACCGGACGGCATTTAACTCTTGTCTGAACTTAGACCCTTTGTGGAATACCAAGTGGTCACTGGCAGGCTGCCACTTTCCAGGATGACATTCCATGAGCTGCTGGCATGCCCCACTGCTTGTAAAATTTCAGGAAGTATTTGACTCCAGGCTAAACATCCCAGGTGCATCCCTCTGTTTCTTTTCTGACCTAGCTTGTATCTGCTGACAGGTCTGGGTCACTGCTTACTGGTCAGCCACCTGTTTATCTGTGGTGTAAGTATACATGCTGTACTGCATGGGATTTGCCTAATACAGCTCAGAGTGGGACCCTTATTCCCATCACGTTGGTGCCCTATTTCTGTTAATACCCTTTAAGATCACAGTGGGTCTAAACATTTTCATTATGAAATATTTTACACATATGGAAAAGTACACAGCAATATAATAAACACTTATGTGCCTGCTCCCCAACTCGGTCAAAAGCTGTTTTATATTTTGCCGTAAAATCTTAGAGTTACACTTAATATATCCTGGGAATCCCCATTTCATCTCCCTCCCGTTCTCCTGTGCTTCCTCCCTTTCTTACACCCTCCCTCCCAGGAGTAACTATTATCCCAAATTTGGTATTTTTCATTTTCATGAATTTTTTTTTACACCGTCACTTTATGTGTATATATCCTTAAAAATATACAGTGTTGTTTGGCACATTGTAAACTTTATGTACATGCTATCATTCAGTACTAGCCATCTGTAGCTTGCTTTGTTTTTGTTTTTTTATCTAACACTTTGTTTTTTGGAGATTTCTCCATGTTGTTTCATTTTTTAGTCAATCGCTGTATAGTATTCCGTTTTTTAAATATATTTATCCAGTCTCCATTTGGTGGATATTTATGCTGTTTCCTTTTTGTTGTTGTTGTTTAATACTTTTTACAAAGCACTGCAATACATATTCTAGTACTTGTTTTCTAGTGTGTAAATGAAAGATTTTTCTTCTAGCTTGTATACCTAGAAGTGGAATTGCTGGGTCTACTAATACTGCCGAATAGACACACCGACCAGTATGTGTGTGAGGTCCCATTTCTCCACATGCTCACCCATCCTTGGTGTTAATCACATTAACACTTTTTAAGACTGATTTTTTAGAGCAGTTTTAGGTTTACAACAAAATTGCGAAGAAGGTGCAGAAATTTCCCATCTGCCTCCTGCCCCTACACATGCATAGCGTCACCTGTCATGAACATCACTCATATTTTTTACCATAGATGCACCTACATTGGCTCATTATAATCACCAAAAGTCCGTAGTTTACATTAGGGTTCACTTTTGGTGTTGTACATTGTGTGGGTTTGAACAAATGTATAATGATGCATATGTATCATTATAATCTCACACAGTATTTGCACTGCCCTCAAATTCCTCTGTGCTTCTCCTGTTCGTCTCTCCCTATCCCCCCTACCCCCGATATCCACTGATCTTTTTACTGTCTCCATAGTTATGCCTTTTCCAGAGTGTCATGTAATTGGAATCATAAAGTATGTAGCCTTTCCCGATTGGCTTCTTTCACTTAGTAATATGCATTTAAGTTTCCTTCATGTCTTTTTATGACTTGATAGCTCATTTCTTTTTACATTAGCATTTTCACCAATCTGAGGGTATCTCACTGTTGTTTTAATTTGCGTTTACCTAATTATCAGTGCTGTTGAGTATGTTGTCCATATGCTTATTTTCAGTTTTCTTCTGTAGTTTGCCTCCTTCTACACTTTGCCTCTTTTTTCCATGGACATGTTTGTCATTTTCTTATTTATTTGCAGGAAGCGTTTATACATTTTGCACATAATCCCTTACTAGTTTTAATTGTTACTAATATATTTTCCCAGACTCTCCCTTATCTTCTAACTTTGTTTATATGTCTTTTGATAAATAAAAAGATTTATATTTTAATGTAATACAATGTAATTTAATGGTTTGTCTCTTTTTTTTTTTTTTTTTTTTTCGTCTTTTTAGGGAAATCTTTCTACTTCCTAATCCTACTTCTCAGAGGTCATAAGTATATTATTCTATATTGTCTTCCAGTTTTACAGTTCCTCCAAGTTTAATTTAGGCAATTAACCTGGAATTGATTTTTTATGTGTGGTGTAGGGATTTCATTTTATTGTAGTTTTTATAAAGACTACCAGTTGCCCCAGAGCACTGTTTTGCATAACACCTCTTTCTCCTACTGATCCAATTCCACCTCCTAGGGTGAGGGTAGGGGATGGTGTTAGTGGAGACCAGTGAGGCCTGGAACTGAGGAAGAGATGTCATCTGACAATAATCACAGTTGTAAACAGATATAGCTCCTGACAAGGGTGTCAAAATGCGGGGCGGGGGAGGGGGGGAGGGGATAAATTTCTTGACCTCTTTCTTCTCCTGCCATCTACTCTTTTGTTAACTCCCCTTGTTCAAACCCGGAAGGAAGCCAGAGGGTGGGGGTTTCCTGGTAACAGTAGTCTGTACGGGTGGCCTCCCCAGAGCCAGAGCAGGGAAGTGAAGGGCAGGGAAGGGCTCTTTGTGGGTGCAAATGAAGACCAGCCAGCACTGTTCTCCATGATGTGCATCCGCCTCATTTTATCATTCTTTCTCCCAGAGACGCATCACTCAGCTTCATTATAGTTTTACAACATGTATATACATATGTATCCCAATTTAGTATGTTTTGAAAGTAGATTTTCTAAAACTGGATAGTCAGTCTAAAGCAAGCTGTGCAACCTAGAAAGAGCAATATTTCCCCTTCCAGAGAAGATACACTGAAGAGCATCTTCAGGTCATGCTATGGCTTCCAATTTTTTGAGACTCTATACGAGCCCCTTATGGAGAAAGTGATCCTTGGTTACCTGCTCATATTTAAGAGATTTAAAAACTGGTTGAAAGTATTGAGCAAATGGTTATGCTGGCTAATATGTATCTCACTGTACAGTGATTTAGGTGGGCTGTTTGTTGGAGAACCCCCTGACGTCAGTCCTTTTAGATCTTTCTTGTTGAGCTATCGGAATCCCTGGAGCAAAGTTTTACAATTCCCTGTCTTAACCAAGTGGAGAAGGAGGGCTTGGACCTCAGCATTCAGCATTCAGTTGCACATGCCTCTTTAAAAACAATTATTTGAAAAAATTTTCAGTTACAATTGACGTTCAATAGCATATGCCGCTTAATGTCCTTCTATGGGCAGGATACTGTCTCAGTCCACTCAGGCTGCCATAACAAAAACACCATAAACGGGGGGGCTTACAAAGAACAAATGTTTATTTTTCATAGTTCTGGAGGCTGGGAAGTCCAAGATCATGATGCTGGAAGATTTGGTGTCTGGTGTGGACCTGCTTCCTCATTGACAGTCGTCTTCTTGCTGGGTCAGGGGTGCTCTCTGGGGTTGCTTTATGATGGCACGAATCCCATTCATGAGGGCTCTACCTTCATGAACTAATCACCCCAAAGTCCTCATCCTCCTAATCTCATCACCTTGGGGGTTAGGTTTCAACATACGAATTTGGGGGGACCCAAACATTCAGATAAGAGCAGATACCCATACCTTCAACTGTGTCTTGGTGGCCTCCAGTCCAGAATTCTTTCTGGCATCTTCCAGAGTGGTTATTCGCAGTGTGGGATGCAGGAGGGACTCTAAGGATTGTTTCCCAAACAACTTTTTATCAAATCCTCCTTAATTTGTTACCTCCTTTCTTTCCAACTCCAGTGTTACCTTTTACTACCAGTGTCTGAGCCTGTGAGGTCGCTGCCCTGTAAACCAGGTGTGTTCATAGCACTGCCCACTGCCAGCCGAGGATTTGGCTGTGGCAGGTCTGATGAGTCAGGTATCATCCATCCGTCTGCAGTCCAGCTTCCATATATTATTGCTGTTATCTGCTCCTTTGTCCTCTCTGTGCTGTGCCTTTCTGTCCTTTTAAGTATTCCCTGTACTGTACTTTTAGTGGTGTCTCTGGAGAGAGAGAAATCAGAAGCATGTGTTCAAACATCCAAAGTTAGAATCCTTTCTTCCATTTTCTACAAATGTATTAGCTTTGAGAGGTGAATGCTTTATTAATTCATTTTCAATCTTTCTTGGTTTTTAATAGATGCATTCAAATCTATCAATTTCCCTCTAAATATCCTTCCCACAGATTTGATATTTAATACAGTACTTTCTATTGTTGTTGGGTTCCAAATACTTTGTCATTTCCCCGGTGATTTCTACTTAAGTTCTTGAATGGATTTTTAAATTTCCAAATATATTGTAAAATAATCTTTTTATTGCTGATTTTTAATCAAAATGTGGTCAGGGAAGATGCCTGTATGACGTGGATTCTTTGAAATGTGTTGAGATTTCTTCTGCCTCCTATGGTCATGGTCAATTTTTGTGTATGTTCCAGGTGTGATTGAAAAGAATGCAGAGTCTCCATTTGTTGGTGAAAGATTCTATGTATATCTACTAAATCAGACCTGTGGATTTTATTTTTCTAAACTTCTATGTCTTTTTTTTTTATGGGCACAATCAGTTTATTCCCTATGATTATTTCAGTTTTTGCTTTGCATATTTAAGACTATATAGATAGTCTGGTAGACTTGGCTGATAGATTTTTTTCCCCCGTTAAATTGTATGTAGTGTCATTCTTTGTCTCTATTAATGCTTTTCCTTATTTTTTGTTTAGTCTGATTATTATTATTTATTATCCAGGGATTTTGTTTTTTTATTTAGTTTTTCTTAGTATATGTTTTCTAGACATTTATTTTCAACTTTCCTCTCTCTCTCTCTCTCTCTCTCTCTCTCTCTCTCTCTGTCTTTCCTGTGCATATTTTATTTTTTTATAACTTTATTTTTTAATTTTTAAAAACATTTATTGTTCAATTACAGTTGACATAAAATATATTAGTTTTAGGTGTAGAACATAGTGACTAGACATTTATAAACCTTGCAAAGTGATCACCCCTATGAGTCTAGTACCCATCTGACCACATGTGTATATTTTAGGTGTGTCTCTTGTAAACAGTGTAGAGCTGCATTTTAAAAAAATTAATGTATTCTTGAAATAAATATGTAATTCTTCATACATTACCAAATTCTAAATATACTAAAGATTTAACAGTGAAAACTTTCCCTCTCAGCTCCTTTTCCCATTTTCCTAGTCTGTCTCTTCAGAAGTGACCAATATTATTAGTTTCTTACTAGAGAAAATCATTGTGAATATAAGTAAATATATTCTATATACGTATTTCTTTTATGGTGACATTATATGTGCTGTTCTGTACCTCGCTTTTTCATCTCTTAGGGATTAATCCTTAACTGTACATAAAGAACTTCCTCATTCTTTTCAGTGACTGCATATTAGTTTACTTTATGAATATATCTTAATCTATTTAACCTATCCCCCACCAGTGGACTTTTAGGTAGTTTCCAAACTTACTTTTACAAACAATGTTGCAATGAAAAATTTGCACAAACGTTATTTAAACATGTACAAATATATCTATAGGAGAAATTTCTAGAAGTGGAACTGCTAGAACAAAGGGTGTATGCTTTTGTAATTCTGATAGCTATATAGATTTTGTCCAGTTACCCTCAATAGAATTTTGCCAGTTTACACTCCCACTGGCCAACAACGTTCTAATTCTTTCTAATTCATACCCGCTGGTTTTCCTACTTCCTCACCTTACCACACAAGGACCAGTCAAGAAAGAGTCATAGTTTGGGATTTTAAACAGAGGGAATCTCAAACAGGGGACTGATTACCCAAGTGACAGAAAAGCTGGGGAAGACATAGTTGGGATGGTGAGAACCCCGTAAGACAGTAAGCACAAGAAGCTGCTGCGACCAGAGGGCAGAAGAGCCAAAGCAGCAGTGTCAGTAAGTCCCAGGAGCCAGGGCCATCAGGAGGAAGCTGGAACCGCAGCACGTCTACTCGGGAGCTGAAGGAGAAGTAGATGCCCCCTGAGCCAGAGGATGGCGAGGAGAAATACCCTGGCTTCTCCCTTCCTTCTGCCCTGCTGCTTTTCTGCCAATGCCTCCCGTTTCTGACAGCAACCTGAATTCAGCAAGAGAGTTTGGGAATGCATTTTCCTATGCATACAGACAAGGGCAGAGAAAGATGAGGAATGAATGATTCTGAGAGCAAAGCAGGCAAATGAATGGCACAGTCTAATCTTTTTGCCGCTCAGCTCCATTCTTACCCTCTACCCCTATTTAACTGCCATGGAACAATAACTTCATGCTTTTGCCTGACAGAATGCAGCTATCCTTTGCCAGCTCAGATACTTGAACCCTTTCTTCCAAATGGGGACATATAAAGCCCCTCATTCACCATGTGTGTCTCAATAGTCTAGGATCTTCCATTCAGGTCTAGATGTTGTTTTCCTAATTGTAAACTTAAGTACCATCAACATTCAGGTCTAGATGTTGTTTTCCTAATTGTAAGCTTAAGTACCATCAACATCCCTCATACAAAATCATCAGGGAGTGGGAAATAAATAAAAGAAATAGAAAACATTGGTTAATACATACCTGCTAAAGCAGGTCAGTCTTCGTGTCTGTAACTGGCTGTATCTTTACTCCCTAAAGGTCTGATTTCTTAATAGTCCCACTTTTATTGGGTGCAGTAGCTTACACTGAGTTTAACTGTTGGTCAGGAAATACTGAGAGGTACTTGAGAGAATACTTTCAGTTCCAGACATAGACTTCCCTGCCCCACTGTGTATCAGAGAGCCCCAATGTCCTCTGGGTAATTGAGGTTATTCTCCTTAGCTTATATGACAACCCCTTTCCCTGTCCATTGGTTCAGTGAAAAAATAATCTGATGGCAGTCTCTGCCTCCAGTGTTGTGAAACCACTCTTGGGTCCCTGGTGGACTCATTCCTTTCTTGGAGTACAGTGCCCTAATTGGGCAGAGGCCACAGTTGTAGGATTGGAAGCAGTCTCTGAATGGGCCATTAGATATGGTGAAAGGAATCACTCTTCTGTCTTTTTGCGCTTGGCCTCATGCATTCCGACCATGGGGAAACCGCACATGCACTGGTTCCTGGTTCAAAGTATATACTCCATCCTATTAGGACAGCACCCCAACCACACACGTGTGACCTCCCAGCAGGAGCATGGCTGAGCTTCCAGCAAGCCATCCTGCCAGATGCTTCTTGGTGATAGGGTACATGGTAAAGCCAACAAGGCAGAAAAGGTCTGGGAATGGATTTGAGAGCAAAATAGACAAATGACTGGCAATCTCACCAATGCAGCGTGTCATCCAATGCTTTAATCTTGCTAATCTGGTAGATGAAAAATGACATTTAATGTGTTTTTATTTTTCATTTCTTTTGAATGCCTTTTCATGTATGTAAAAGTAACTTGGATTTCCTTTATTGTGAACTGCTATATTTTTTGTTCATTTTTCTTTGTAATGTTGGTTTCTATGTTTTAGTGACCTGTCTCCAGTATGAATTGTAAATATTTTCCCCAGATTTGCATTGCCACTTTATCATATACTAAATTAGAAATATGTATTTAGATCTATTTCTAGACTCTTAGACCTGTTATCTTGTATTTCTTGTGACTTTATATTTTAATACTTAGCAGGGCAAACTTCCTCCATTGTTTTCCATTTTCAAATATTCCTGGGTAACCTGCCTTAGAATTTTGTCCTATTAACTTCATGCTCAGCTTGCCTAGACCCCTTCACCCTCATCCCAAATAAGTCCTGTTGTTATTTGTGTTGGGGTCACATTCCCAGGCACCACTGTCTGTCAGGGAGCATGATGTAGCCCCTGGCTTCCCCTCTACCTCGTCTCCTGCCACTGACCCCATATTTTATTTGCCTCCTTAACTCCAGCCCCCTTGCTATTACTCAAGCATGCCAAAGCCCCCCATTTGCTGCTCTCTCTTCATCTCTATTCAACAAGTTTGAAAGGCTTCCACCAAGGACCCATCTGCAGTTATTTGGGTGAGAGTTCCCTCCTGCCCTGAGACTTTGAGGAATGGCAGGTCCAGTGTCCCAGTCAGTGGGCCGTTGATTCAGTTCCTGGTCTTGGGGCTGAGTCTTATCTCCATGCACTACAGCCTCCCTTTGCCACAAAGCCACAGCCCCAAGCAATAGGCAGCTGCCATTTTTTCAGCTGCCTCTTATGGGTGGCATCAAGCGGTAAGCCTGGCTCCACCTCTACCCCAGCAGGAACCCATTTCATCCCTGCGTTTCGAAGCAGCTGCCCTCTTAGCCACCACTGCAGGCTCTCTGCTCCAGTTCTGCCCATTGCTTTGGTTTCCATCTGCTTTTAGTCCTTGAATATGTTTAGTTTGTTCCTGAGACCAGCTGTGTGTTTGTGGGTTTCTCTCGATACTTGATCTCTCAGTTTTATGCATTGGAACAGGGGGATGTGATGAACCATGATCCACAGCGCCATGTTGACCAGATCATGCACTTAGATTGCCAGACACTCAGTTAGAACACTCGGAAGTGAGTTTCGCACAGGCTGTTGCTAAAATAACACATCCACCAGCCTGCGCTTATGTGGTGGTTTTTGGGTGCCAATGCTGGACCTTAGCACAATTCCCTCCAGCAACAGCCCAGCTGGAGGAAATGCAGGTGGGTGTGACTATAAATTCATGGTCTCCAAGCCCAGCAGGGCTTTCTGCAGAAGTGCACGTGAGCCTGGCTGGCTTCCTCTCTTGTTTGCTTCAGCACTCGGTCTGGCCTTCACACGGAGTATTAATATCAGTACTACCGCTATTATTATCATGGTGATGGAGGCCATCAGGTTAAACGCCTGCAGACACTCTCTTTTAAACTGGACTCATTCTTTATTCTTCTTGTGTCAAGGGATTCATTGCCCCTCCTTTTTTGTCTAAGGTTTATTCCTTACTGCCTTAATTCTCACTTCTGGTCACCACCTCAGGTTTCCTGTGTCGTCAATTTCTCTTTCATCTATGTATGAAACCTATATTTTAGGACTAGCTCTTTTATCTCTGCGTATTACCATGATTAAGTGTCTCTCCTCTTCAAAACAGTAAATAAAGAGAAAGTCTCCCCAGACGTGGCACCCCGTCTAGTTAATCCCCAGTGGGTACATCTATTATGAAAGCAATTCCATGGAGCAGCCTTTGCTCGCTGCCTCCACCTCTCACCACCCTTTTCTTCTTCAACCCGCTGTAACCAGCCCGCCACTCCCCTTGCGCCACTGAAACCATGTCATGAAGATCATTCATGAGTTTTCATTGCCAAATCCAATGGTGCCACCTTGGGTTTCACTGCTTGGCTTTGCCCCAACGTTTGCCACTTTCCTCCCTTTTGAACCCCCTATATTGCCTCCCACTACTTGATTGTTTTAGTCTTTTTAGTAATGAAATCATCCTGGAGGAACCACAAATACAAGACAGAGCACGAGACTTTTTTGTGTGTCATTTGCTTCGCTTTAGCGTTTAGAATGCCTGTTGTAAGGAGACTCTTGCCCCTTTCTCTCACTCTTCCTTTGCTTCTTCCTTTGTTTCTTCTTCCCTTTCTTCCTTCATTCCTTCCTGCTCTCTCTCTCTCGCTCTCTCTCTCTCTCTCTCTCTCTCTCTCTCTCTCTCTCTCTCTTTCTCTCTCTCTGTCACCTTTGGAGATTGACTGTACTATCTTTTTCTAATTTAGCTTTGTTCTTCACTGAAATGTTTTCAGTTTTGCCTATGGGAATTGCTGATAACATACTGTGTTATAATACTCACTTAGAAAAATGATAATTAGAAAAGAAAATAGGTATGTAAATGGTGTTGCTGGCAGGGTTACCTCCCATTAACTATAAATAGAATCAAAGTCATCTGTTTTCCTTTGGTGATCTTTGATTTTTTTTCATTTTTTTTTTTCATAGCCTCCAAAAAAGTTTCCTGGGGTCAGGAAGCAGGGAAGCACGCAAATTTAAATTTCTTCTCCATTTTCCATGGGTGAGTCCTTCCTAGAACAATTTCCTCCCTCAGCCTGACTTTGTCCTTCACAACCTTAAATGTATTTCTCCAGCAAATCTCGGGTTGCAGGAATTGCTCCTTTAGGCTTCTGGGGGAAAACTTTCATCGCTAGTATTGAAGAACTGATACAAGCACCAAAAGGTGAATTTGATTCTGGAGTGTTCTTATCACAGCCCTTCTGCAGCCATGGAGCTTAGGAACATCCAATAGAATGTTTTTGACAGAAAGCAGCAGGATACCCAACTAAAAGTGGCCTAAATAGTACAATGTAAAAATCATACGTAACAAAAGTTTCCTGCGTAGGGCATTCCAAGGTCACGTCTAGCATTCAGTAGCATCAGCAAGGACTGGATTTTCTCCATCTTTCTCCTTCACCTTTCTCCCTGTATTGGCTGTATCCTTAGCATTATCTCCTCATGGTTAAAAGATGGTGACAACTGTTGCAGGCATCATCTATAGACAATAATGTTTAAGGGAAGAGGAAACCTCTCTGGATGAGGTAATAGAGCTCAAGCTCTAACTGCAGATGAGGTAGCGAAGGCATCTGATGTTTCACCTGTCTAAAGTGGGATTGGGGGCCACCAGGAGAGAAGAAGGGGGTGAGAAGGAGAACGTTAGGTGGATGACACCATCATTTTTTAGGCTCCTATTTATCCCTGCTGGTTCTGCTGCAGGGACCCTGTCACCAGTGAGCATGGGACACAACTGTTATCTGTTGACCACACTCAGTATATTGCTGACTGAACATGAAGCAGAGAAGTGATAACAGCCCCACTGTTCTTCCTGTGCTATGACTCCCCAGCCGGCCCTGCTGAGGTGTCTTTCATTTTAGAGCTCATTTTGATCTCCACGAAGGGTTGGTAATATGTTCCTCTATTTGCAGAGGATTTCCTTCTGTTTGTACCCAGTGGTAGCAACTTAAAATAAAGTAAGCCCTGTGGTCAAACTTTTAGTATTTGTTTACTCAGTCAGTCTTGCGCTCGGGGTCCGTTATACACCAGGCACTGCGTCAGCAACTGGGGTTACAAGACGAATCAGACAAATGCCTATTCTCAGGGACTCACATGTCTGGGGTTTGGGTGTGCTAGATATTCTTTCTAGTCCCATTGCTCTGTGACTCAAACTTTTTTATCTTTTATGCTCTGGATGAGGTTAGAGAGTCTTCAGATAGTACTCCAGCAAGTAACCGCTAGTCAATTAGAACTAGCTCATCAGATGAAAAATGTTCTCCATCCTTGTCCAATCTCTTTATTTTTTAATTGGAGAAATTGAGGCTCTTGCCGAACAAGTTTAGTCTCTTCTGAATCTTTAGCAGGGTGTAAGGTGGGGACCGGAAATAAACACAGTACTGTGTACTAGTTGGATTCCTCCTAGAAGGTTAGGTGAGAGAGGCATTACATAGCCTGCCATGACTTGGCTCGCAGAACAGCGAGGGACGTGACAGCGGCTGTGAATGGTCCTGAAATGGCATGCCGTCTGAAGTCACATCCAAAACATCTAGACCTAAACATTTCACAGGACAAAGGCTACTCACGCTCTCTGCCTCACGCAGCAGCAGCCCAGTCCTGGAATCTGCTCTCCTTTCCCCAGACCAGGTCTCAACTGAGTTTGGACCTAGGAGAGAAGAGTTGGTAACATTGGTGAGAAAGGAACCCCCTCTCCCTGCCTCTTTCCTAGAAGAAGAGCACTTTCTCTGACCTCAGTGCTCAGAACAACGTAGAATGATGCCACAAAGATCCCTTTGCATCTTAGAACAGAAACTTCTAGCGATTGAAGAATGTGCTATGGTTTAGCTTTACTTCAGCTGAAAGGGAAAATTAAAGAGGCAGCTTGAAGTCATGGATTGCTGGATGTCAGTGGCTGTATAAAAAGCAGGAGTAAAAAATGTTCAACCAACTGTGGGTGATACAGGGAACTTATGTAAACAGATTGTATTAGAAAAATTAACTTGTTACTTTTTTTTTGGTCATCTGTTCTATGTTTCTTGAACTTAAAGTCATTTTCCTAGTGGAATACGTATTTTGAACTTGTTTGGGGGAGAGGAGGGCACTTTATTTATAATTTAGTGTCCTTTGACTAAGAGTGAGACTGATGAAATAACTAAAATGCCCTTTGGTTCAGATATCTGTATCTCACTCACATGAGATGACTTTTTCATGTAAGATATAACTGAGATAATATTTAAATTGATAATCTAATGCTCGCTGTCAGAGACGGGCTGTCCTGACCAGGCTTGTGATTTGTGAGGGAAGCCGCGTCAAATGACCGAGACAGGGCTGATCAGATTTTCCTAGCCTGTCGACTCGCTATATCACTTTACTGTCCTAATTTCTCCCACTAGTGAAGGTAAAGTTTCAATTTCCCCACAGACTGGTTCTCATTGAAGTTCATGTCCAGAGATATTTATCACAGCACTATTTGTAACTCAAAATAATTTAGAAATGACCTAAATGTGCATTGATTAGACATGGGTCAATAAATTATGGTTTAATTATACAATAGAAAATTAATTATACACAGTTATTAAAAATATTGTTATAGAAAGATATTTTGTGATAGGAGACAAGATTTATGCTATCATAGTAAGTGAAAAAATATTAAGTGACTTATAGTGTATGAATTTGATTTCTTAAATTACCTAAACATAATCGTATGCATAAACATAATCATATAATATACATAAATATGCACATTTATGTAGTGATTTCTTCGCTACATAAATTCAAGCACGGGTGAGTGCCTTTTATGTGCCAGGCAAGTGCTCGAGACTGAGGATATAGAGCCAAAGAAAATTAATTCAATCCCTGCCTCCATAGAGTTTCTAGTCTAGGAAGCCAGGGAACCAGGAGATTGTTACTAACCTGCTGTCTGACGATGGACGGGTGACTTTCTTCTCTAGGTCTCAGATTCTTTTCCTGTATGATGCCCAGGTGAAGTCTAAAGTCCTTCCAGCTGTCAAGCTCAGGGAACCGAACAGTATTTGCAGAGACTTTAGAAGGGAGAAGAATTTCCATAGAGGCAAATCCACAGGTCAGCATATCATCAGCTCTTATAATTGTCCTAATTCACAATTTGTGGCTTCTTAACCCACATTCAAATGTTATCTTTAATGTATGTGCAAATCATTTTTTGAGCATTCTAGACTCTCCTTCCTCCAACCTTTGCCTTTTTTTGTACTGGGAGAAACTAGGCAGAAAATGATGTCATGATCCCCTTGTCAATTTCTCTGTGTGCCCTAAAGCAAACAATTTTCGATCAGTTATTGACCATTTTGCCTAATCCTGTGGTAGATGCAACAGAGGACACAAAGGCAGACTAAGGCATGGTATTGACCCAAGAGGCTTGAAACACTGGAGAGGGGCAAGGAAAGCTCATGAGACAATCTGGCCAAGGCAGCGCAGCCCAGGATGGGTCATGTTGTTCCGAACATGTTGTAGGTGAGGTGTTTACACAGGGAGACAACATCATGCGTGCAACTCCTCTGGAGCAGGAAAAGTGCCATCTAAGTCTTATAGGATCGGCATGTGTAAATAGGTACAAGGAGAGGGGATATCATTTCCAGCAAAAGGACCACAATGAGCAGGGAGGAAAAGGCCATTGATATTGGGGTTGTGAGATTTCACAAATAAGAATACAGGATACCCAGGATTTGAATTTCAGATAAACAATGAATAAATGCTTAATATAAGTATGTCCCATATTTGACACATATACCGTGTTTCCCCGAAAATAAGCCCTAGCCAGACAATCAGCTCTAATGCATCTTTTGGAGTAAAAATTAATATAAGACCCGGTCTTATTTTACTGTAAGACCAGTATAATGTAATATTATGTAATACCGGATCTTATATTAATTTTTGCTCCAAAAGACGCATTAGAGCTGATTGTCCGGCTAGGTCTTATTTTTGGTGAAACACGGTCATAGTTGGCACAAATTTACACTAAAAATTATTTATTGTTTACCTGAAATCTAAATGTACCAGTGTGTCCTGTATTTTATCTGGCAACTCTAATTGGTGTTTGCTCATGTGAGTATGTATCAAAGTCTAAGAAACTCATCTGTTCCAAACAGATGATTCAAATTCTTATCCCCCTTGCCTTGAGCATTTAGAGGCCTGCACTGACTTTAGCATTGAGTTTCTACTGGGTTAGTTACCTTGAGCAAGCAATTCATGGACTTTGTACCCTATTGTACCATTTATACAATGAAGATTTTTGTGTTGATGCCTGTGTGTTCTGGGGTATTGTAACATGAGAAAATTTGATATGAGATAAGAAGGGAACCAGACCACTCCTGTCATCCCTCATATAAGAAAAACTCTCTTTTTAATTTCTAGCACATGGGATTCACTGCTTCTTAGAATATTTTATCTCCTTTCCCTTTGCCCAGGCACAGCTGGAGTCATTCATTTCACTTGTCTTCTCAGCACTGTCTTTGTATCTTACATGCAGATTGCCTTTTTGTCACATTGTTGACATGTCCTTCTCGCATTCCTTCCCAAATGCAACGGACCCAAATGTAATGGTTGCTGGAGGGGAACTGAAAATATTAAATCTCCAATTCTGCCTCCCCTACCCCCGCAAAAAAAATATCACCACCACAAAACTCAGAACAAGGGAAGGCAGCAAAAACAGACATCCATCTGCTCCTTTTTCATAGGATGGAAGCCAGATTTTCACTTGTGTAGATCCCTCGTGTTCCAAATGTGAACGTCATTTTCCCTTACCACCTAGCGCTGCAGGTAAAGACCAAGCATTTTTCCTTTTCTCTGCAGCACCGTGCGGTGCTGGCAATGACCAGTTTACACAATGACGGTGATGGGTTTAGAAACGTGTTCCCTCTTATCAATGAAGTGCTCCTTTATAGGAAGTGAATTCACTTTGTTCAAGAAGATTGGGCCTTCAGAAGAAGTCATTTGCTTCTATTGAGTTGCTCGTCTATTTAACCTCTTGAGCTTTGCCCTGAGCACTCCTCCTGGGTGTAGGCAACTCGTGTGGCCCAGCAGGACCACCAAAGCTACCCAGGTGGCCAAAGAACAGACTCAGCAGAATGGCTACTTAGATGTGATTTTTTCAGAACTGGCTCTGGAGGCAAGCAAATCATTTGTATATTACCTGCTTCTGGGTCAAGGTCGCTTTACAGTAGATCAGATGACCCCACCCTAACAGGAAAACTTTTCGGATCACAACCTCTTAAAAGAGTACTCATTAGGTTCTAACTTGTTTAATTCCGTACCTGTTTTTAGAGGGGCGTTAGGGCTAATGCTGGGGTTCAGTTTAACCCCAGGAGTGAGTGTATTCTCCCATTGTGCTCTGTGCAGGCTTCTGTCTGGTGAGAAAAGCAGTTTCCTATACCACATACAGCATATACCGCGCAGCATCAATAATCTGTGTGTCAATCCTGGGAAAGGGCCATAGAATCAATCTATGGAGTCCAAGTGAGTCCTTAGAAGAGATATCACCTCCCTCTGAGAGTCTCAGGAAAGCTCCACCTCCCCAAGTAGACTTGCTCTTCACCTACCTGGTGCCTGGATCCCACCTGCCCAGGTATGTAGGAGTTATCTGCCTGAAGGAGCACGGGTCTTCTGGCTTTTGAGTCACATCTGTGAGTTGGCAGGATAGTAGGGCCTAATTTGGCAAAGGCCATATACGTCCTTCGTCTGTACTGAGGCGAAGTAGGAGAACTAAAGAACACTAATTCTAGAAGATTAGATTGTGTCAGAACGAGGTGACTGTTGTTTTGCCAGGACTCAAAGGGCATTGCAAACGTTGTTGGGCCCACTTCTGTTTTATTTACAGACTTCCTCCAGTCTTAGTCAGCTTGGGCTGCTATAACAAAATACCACAGACTGGGTATACTAAATACCATACACAGACATTTATTTCTCAGAGTCGTGGAGGCTGGAAAGTCCAAGATCAGGCTGCCAGCATGGTTGGGTTCTTGGTAAGAGCCACCTTCTTGCTGTGCCTTAACATAGTGCAGGGGGAGAGAGAGAGAGAGAGAGAGAGAGAGAGAGAGAGAGAGAGAGAGAGAGAGAGAGAGAGAGGAGATTCTCTGGTGTCTCTTCTTACAAGGACACTAAGCCCATCATGAGGACCCCACTCTCCTGACGTCACCAAAACCTAATCTCCTCCCACCTCCAAATGCCATCACGTTGGGATCAACACTTCAACACATGAATTTTTGGAGGACACAAGCATGCTGTCCATAACACCCCTTTTCTGATGTGAGCACGACTGCTGCTGTCTCTTCCCTGATGACTAGTACACGGGGTGCCCCGTGCGGTAGGGAAGAGTTTGTATCCAGACTTGGAAGGAGGATGAACAGCTGTTGTACTTCTGAGGACTCACCTGACAACTTGCCTGAGCAACGAACAGTGGCAGCCTCAGAGAGATGGTCGCCTACTGCTCATCTAGAAAATCCCAAGGCTGGGAACACATCTGTCTGGTCAAACATGGCTCTGTGCTATTTTCCCCCCAGGTCTCACGGTCTAAGGCCCTCATCTTCACTCACTGAATGTGAGAACAGTCACTGCTCTAGAACGGTCCTTAGAGACATCTAGTTTGTTTCCTGTAAATTAAAGATGGATTTCCCAAGGCTGCAAAGAGGTGCAGACAAATGATTTAGAGCCAGGTCTCCGAGTCTTTCCATAGCACTGATGAATCTCACTGATGATGCCCCAGGAAAGTCTCAAGGTGCAGAGGAGGACAGGTGTCTTGGGCTCTGGGAGCCAAGAGCTTGAAGTTCTGAGAAGAAAGGGTTGGAATTGTGTCTGTGTTTCTCAATAGCTTTATGAAGAATAAGCTTCAGATTTTACTTTCGTGAAAGGCAGCTGAGGATAGGAAATCTACTGAAGGATGGTGAGCAGCTTTTCTTCTCCTGGAAGCTCCCCCAACACCTTGTGCCTCTGACGCTGTGGCCTCTGCCCTCACAGGCGCCTGGCAGCTTTTCCATTGACTGACAGCTGGTCTTTGGCATATGAACTCCATGAGCAGGTGAATTAGCAGTAAGGTTCTTTCATCTCAGAAAAAGGAGGCAGGAGGGGGAAGAAATAATACTGCAGAGTCAGAGGCATGAGAGAATTCTCCGGTTCATTGGACTCTTAAAGGCAGTAACACGGTATAGAGTCTGCAAAGATAGTATTCCTCTTCTCTGGTGTAAATGGAAGCATGAGGCTAGGGAGGGCTCTGTGAGTGTGTGTGTGTGTGTGTGTGTGTGTGTGTGTGTGTGTGTGTGCGCACACACACATGCACTGGAAAGAGCAAATAACAACAGCAAAGGATTCTCATTTCAGGCCCGAGTGGGCAGGTACCCGTTTGCTTTCTCTTCTGTAGATTCAGCAGGGTCACGGGAGAAAGAATGAACCTGGAGAAGAAAATCCCTGTTCCTTTCAGAGGAGGCACCCGAGGAGACTACCCACGTATTCTTCCTTAAAGAAACTAATGTTGTGTAAGGGTACAAACTTGCAACGAGCAGTAACTAAGCCATAGTGATTATAAGGATCATAATGAATTTAGACAATAGTATTGTACTATAATTCTGTAATGTGACAAATATCGCTACAATGGCAATCATATTACAATATATAAATGTATCAAAGTAACACATTGCATACCTTAATTTTACATAATGTTATATGTCAAATATATTCAATACATTATTTAACAACAACGAATCTGTGGTAGCATTTTGCTGGCTCAACCTGAACTTGTATTAAATACATCAACCTATAGTGACCGTATCAGGTACTATAGTGAGTATTCATTGGGGAATTAAGAACGCAATATTTGCAAAATACTCTGTGCCCAGATTTTGAGAGCCATTGTGAAAACTCAAAATTTTATTCTGGTTGTTCAAATGCTATAAACTTAGCTAGCACACGGCTATGCTGTGTAAATAAAACGAAGGCCAGGACCCTACCTGATGTGTCTCTGTGAGGTTTTCGGATATTCTCTGCAGCCAATTTGAGTAAGGGGAGGCTGGGCTTTGGGGAGGGGTCATGAGTGTCTGTGGGAATAGTGGCAAAGGTTCAACCCTCCTCAAGGGGGGCCTGCACACTGCAGGAGGAGGAAGCCGGGGGCTCGGAGTAGGGTCTCTTTTCTCCTGAATTGTAGGTGTGCAAATTATTCATGGCCACATGTTTACTGTTCTCTAGGGTAGTTCCATCCTGCACTGGGCTCAGGGAAGATTTTCATGGGTTTTGTTTTGTTTTGTTTCCCTGTAAAATCCTAAATGGGTTTCTTTTAATCCTAAATGTTTTTGTCGCATAGAAAGCCCTTCTAAATCCTCCAAATTTTAAAAAAACTTTAACTGTGTTTGGAAATCATCTCAGGGAAGCCTCTGCAGGTCTGGATAAAGGATAATTATAAGACTTTTCACTTAGATGGAACTCATTAGAAGTCTGAGACGAGAGGGTTAACTACTGTACCTGAGTAGTTAGCATGTAAATAACATCCACGGCAACAATAATGATAATAATAAAATCCACCATGACAACTAATACGTCTTTAGCCTTTACTACGTGCCAGACATTGTGCTAAGTGCTTTACAAACTGTATTTCTCTTCATTCTTGAGGCCCATCAAATGGTTATGTCGGCAAAGAGGCAGCCAAGGCACCTCCTGCCTCAGAGAGCTTTCCATGTCTTAGGTGTTATGTGGGTACGTAAATAACTATTTAAAATGCCGCCATTTAAAAAATGTAAAAATTATTCTTAAGTGGCAGATCTTAAGAAGTAGGCACATTGGACCTGAGGGCTATAACATGCTGACACCTGTTTTAGGGAACAGGTATCCAGTAGGGGTTCAATTCAATTCAACTTCTGATCAGGTCTCTGATCATCCAGGACGCCAAACAGAATTGTTTTCCTCTAGGACTTTTGGAGGAAACAGGTCTTTGAGAGCTAAGGTCACTTGGGTTGGCCTAATGAGTCAGTGTGCTTTGAAGTCTGCCTTAGGAATATTTGTTTACGCTCGTACTTTGGTTTTGATGGGTGTGTGCAGTGGTGGGCTGGAACTGGCTCTCACAGGCTGTGGGAGCTGATTCTGCGCGTCTCTTCCCAGCTCCATATTCAGAGGGGTCACAGTGTCTGGAGCCTGGCCACAGTGAGAATATCTACACCATGGAAATGGGAAAATGATACAAATCAGGGCTTTCCCGAGAGTGGGAGAAATAAGCGATTGTAAATATTTACCAGCGTTTACCACTGGGCATTTGCCTTATTGCGTTAATTTTTTCTAGAGAATTTTTTTGATGATGGTTATATGTCACTTGGGGAGAAACATAAAGAGATGATAATAGAGTCAAATTAACTGGGCTGTTTGTTTGGCCTTTTGGGGAGAAGGAAAATGGCCTGAAGGAGCTCAAGTCTTGTTAATCATGTGCCTACTTGACACCTCCATGTGGCTATGTCACAGGCACCTCAAACTCAACAAGTCCAAAGTGCTCTCACGCTCGATAAATGGCACTGGGGCCATCTTGATGCTCTCTCTCTCCCTCCATCTCTTTCTTACCCACCCCTTTGCCCCCTAATTCTGTTACCAGTGCTTCCTGTGAAATGCATTGATTTCACTCCATCAGTATTGTACTCTCAGTCTCATCTTGCCCACCACCATCTCCCACCTGGCCTCCTAACTGTCTCCTCTTACTGGTTATACCCTCTTCCAGTCCCTTCTCCTGAGAGCAGCATTCAGAGCAAAGAGCCGTTGGGAATGTTCTGCACAGCTGCTTCCAGAGCCTCGTCCACTGAGTTTACACGGCCCTGTGTCCAACCATGCTCACGGGAGGCTTTTTTGCTGTCTCCCTGTGAGTCCAAAATGTATACCCCAAACTCTTAAAGTGGCACTACTATAAGGCATCAAAAACCAAACAATCCAATTAAAAATGAATAGACATTTCTCCAATGAAGACATATAGATGACCAACGGAAATATGAAAAGATGCTAAATATCACTAACCATCAGGGAAATGCAAATCAAAACCACAATGAGATATCACCTCACACCTGTCAGAATGACTACCATCAATAAAGCAACAAAGAGCAAGTGTTGGCAAGGATGTGGAGAAAAGGGAATCCACTTGCACTGTTGGTGGGATTGCCGATTGGTACAGCCACTGTGGAAAACAGCATGGAGTTTCCTCAAAAAATTGCTAATTTTTTGAACTGCCATATGACCCAGCAATTCCACTTCTGGGTATTTACCCCAAAAACCCAAAAATATCAATTTGAAAAAATATATCTATATACCCCTATGTTCATTTCAGCATTATTTATAAGAGCCAAGATATGGAAGCAACCTGGGTGTCCATCAATAGACAATTGGATAAAGAAGAATTGGTCCATACATACAATGGAATATTACTCAGCCATAAAAAAGAATGGAATCGTGTCATTTGGGACAACATGGATGGACCTAGAGGATATTATGCTAAGGGAAATAAATCACAGAGAAAGACAAATACTGTGTGATTTTCACTATATGTAGAATCTAAAAAATTCGAAACAAACCAGCCATAGAAACACAGAGAACAAACTGATGGTTGCCAGAGAGGAGGGACTTAGGAAGATGGGTGAAAAGGGTGAAGGGGAATAAGAGCTGTAAACTTCCAGATGTAAAATAAATGTCACAAAGATGTAATGTACAGCATAGTAAAAATGTAGTCAATAATATCATAATAACTTTGTATGGTGACAGATTGTTACTAGACTTATCGTGGTGATTATTTTGTAAGGTATGTAAATGTCAAATCATGTTGAACACCTGAAACTAATATAATATTATATGCCAACTGTTCTTTAATAAAAAATGTTTTAAAAGACCTCTGGGACTGACCTAGTGGATCCCAGAGCGCCATGCTTTGTAGCAGACCGATGGAGCTCTCGTTTTAGGGGATCCCTGGTGTGGAAACGGTCCTGGACTGCTACACGTGAAGACAACAGGAGTAGTGTACACTTCTTTTTGACGTTTTATGGCCTGTGGGAAATGCTTCCATTGTTTTCTTCCAGCAGTCTGCTAGCTGGGGTTTAAAACTCATGGCTTTCATGGCGATCGGGGATGACGATGAGTTTCCAACATGGGACAAACGCACAATACATTTAGGAGTATTACTGTTGAACTTATAGTTCTAAAACATGGTAGCACTTGAAACCTGGTCTGTTTTAAAGGATCAAGTTTGGATTAAAGGAGAATGGTTCCAGTACAGCCAGAGAGCAGTCACGCCAAAGACGTAATCCAGCATCTCCAGAATGGGGACCAGAGAGGTGGGGTAGGATTAAGGTAGAGCTTGTTGGACCAGGCTGCCTTCCTCATCGGTGCCGCTCACCATCTGTCAGCTCACAGCACTCTCTCTAGTATTTAAACAATTTCCAATTGTGATCTCTTAAAATAAAGCTTAATATATTCACATCTGGTGATTTCCCGCTCTAGTTATGCTGGTTCTAGCCTTCATTAAAAAAAAACAAAAAAAAAAACTATTCTGTGATTGCTTTGTGTTGCTTTGGAAGAGTTTCTGGATTAAGGATTTGCGACTTTTCTTTGATTGCATTGTGCTTGCATTTGCAAGTGACAGAACGGAGAGGAAATCTGAAGTCTGCTTTACCACGCTTCCGTGGGTACCATCCCTGGCTGCAGATCAAAATCATCGGAGCGATTTTTTTAAAGTACAGATTGCTGAGCCCTGCTCCAAACCCACCAAGCAAAATCTCTAGGCACGAAGCTGGGAATTTATTTTAAAAAGCTCCCCAGGTGATTCTGACGTGCAGCCAGGATTGCTAACCATGGATACAAGTGATTATCAAAAGTCTTACCAGAAATTGTCAGTTCAGCGTCTCTCTTTTGAAGAATCTTTTCTTCTGTTTTGGCAGTTGAAGTTTTCATTCTGCGTATTAATAATCTTTAAATATCTGCATTTACTTTCTAAACAACAACAATAAAAAAAATGGCTCGACAATATCAGTTTTCAAAGAGAGCAAAGCATTAGAATCAGGACTGTCATTTACATTAATTCCTAAAGGTGGGAAGGGGCAGGTGGGCTGCCTATTAGGAGTCTGTTACGTCACAGTAACAGATATGGTCCTCTCCTTCCCTTAAAATGAGAAAGAACGTCAGTTTTGGAATCAGGTGGAGTTGATTTTGAGCCCTCGCTCTACCAACTTATTCGTTGGTAAAACTTTAATTTCTACAACTGTAAAATGGAAATAAAATAATTTTTTGTGCCACATTACAGTAATTTTTAGAGCTACCGTGCTTGGCATGTAACAGTTGTTAAATAAATGAGTTATTTTCCTCTTGGGTATCATGAAAATCCTAGACTTTCTGTGTGGCTCCAAACACTTTGGGGCTGTCCGTTCTTCTCCAGAGGCTGGTCAATAAAGTTCTTGCCTCCTCTGGAATCTGTTTCAACTCTTTTTCTGGTCCAGTTTTCCCATTTGGTATTTTCCCCAAGCATTTAAAGATGGAAACGAAATAGTTTTGTCCTTCTAAACAGTAAAATCTTTTGGTGTCGTCTCAAATGTAAAGCTAACAGCCAGACAATAGGATAAAACACTTCAGTTTAGAGTAAACTTTGAGGCAAGACTGTAGTGCTGTCCCTCTCCTTTATACCGAGGTTTCCACATGAGCCAGGCACTGCCTCCCATATCCTCTGATCTTACCAAAACCCTTTCCTCCCTCACCTGTCTGCCTCTCTAGGGAAATGGATCAGTTCCTTCCTCTTCTTGCTTTGTCTTAGCTGTGCAACTTCTTTTAATTCCTCTTCTGAACTTTCAGACTTTTTCTAGCTTAGAAGCCTTTTGAACAAAGCTCCTTCTTTGCAAAAACTCTCACAAGAGAGGTATTACAAACCTCTGCAGCTTAGTGAATTGAGTGGATTGAGTATGCGGATATGACTTGTTCTTTTTCCTTTGGCAGAGTAAAACCCCTCTGAGGAAGAGGGAAGGAGTCTCCATTGATGAACACATTCCCATTCTTGCATGAATTGACATTCGTGAATTATAATGTCAGCCCATTTCTCTGGATCTTATTTGAAAAGCTGCTACCTAGTATTAGTCACATACCCAACCATCCTAGAGTAAAATGTGTATTTGTTAGAACAGTGCAGTTGTGACAATGTTGCAGGACAGATGGAAATTTTGCAAGATGAGAGGAGTTTACCAGATGGGGAAGGGGAGGAGGGGAGTAGATGGGTGGCTGGGCAAAACAATCTTTCTCCCAGAGAACCTGTGAATAGGGCATTAAAAATGTGGATGAAGTGAACAAATGAAGAAGAAGAATCAAGCAGAGCTCACCCAGGCAGGAGTAACTGGGGACCTTGAATTGATGTGTAGGTGACCAGTGGTTTGCACTGAGACTAAGAAGAGCTGTAAGTCATATTAGGAAAGGGAAGTGTATTCATCCTGAGACTGTTTGGCTAGAGAGAGATAGAGCAAAATCAATGGGGTGCTTTACGGTGAGGAAGTCCCCAAAAATCTGCGATGAAAGAGAACTTGTCTCTTTCTGACTACAAAAAGTGGATGTGACACACTGGACTGAATTTCCAAAGGAAAGGAAGGGGTAGCGAGAGAGAGAGAGAGAGAGAGAGAGAGAGAGAGAGAGAGAGAGGCAGACAGAGACACAGACAGACAGACAGAAGCAAAGAAAGAAAGAGGGAACGTTTTACTGAAAAAATATTTCATAGAAAAACTAAAAATAGTGAAATTTGGTGTTTGGGAAAATTTAAAGAAGTGACAGAAAGATATATTTACACGAACTTTCTTATCTGAATAACATATACATTCTGTTTATAATACGACAGCCGAGAAAGCCATCTTCTCCGTGATGTTATAGAAATAGTAGAGCCATCAGAGATGATTAGGTGGGTGATGGTCAAACACCGCAGAAAAACTCTGACTTAGGGTTGGACTGACCAGGTTCCATCTCAGCTCTCCTGGAGCTTCAATTTCCTTTGTCTGCCAAACAGGGACGCCGTACACTGTACATCAAGTGTTGCTGGGAGGATGGAATGAGAGAAGATTTGACTTGGCACTTAAGAGGTCCCTGGGTCTCCATCAGTGTGCAAAGATACATTGGTATTCATTCCTCAAGCCCTTCCCAGGGATGTCCCTTGTGCATTGTTACCCTAATAAGTACCAGATATTTGTCAGATTTCCAACACCCAGTTCAATACATAGGTTAATAGGAATTCAATTGCTACGAGCAAGCTCTTGCCAAAAAACAAAACAAAAAACATGTTTTTACTGGGACATGTGAGAACTTTGCCTCCTTAGCTGTCAGGATTGCAAAGAGTTCTTTTCAACAGTGACTCAGAATTGAAAGGGGTGGGGTCAGGAGTTAAGTGAATAGTGTGAAACCCATGGATACTTGTAAAGACAACGTCAAATGCTGCAGTGGTTGACAACTTCCTTAGTGTTGGTTTGCATCTTTTAATATCTTCACCTGTTGCATCAAAACATTTGACCAGTAACGGTAACCACTTCACCTTTTGAGATTCCTACCAGTTCTCATTGATCAAAAGTCTCTTGGGTGCTTCATTCTGTTTTGATTGATGACCTCTTCTTACACACAGTGAGCTTTCTGGCCCTGAACTAATGTTGTATTTTGTTCTTTACTTTTGACCTATTACTTTGCATTTATTTACTGGTGTTTTCAAGGTATTTTCATGTGTGTTAATCTAGAGGTCATGCTTCCCCATTTTATATCCTTTTCTTTTCGGTTTGCTTGTGTGGCAGACAGAATAATGGCCCCCAAAAGTGGTCTACATCTTAATCCCCAGAATCTGTGAATGTTATGTTAAGTGGCAAAGGGGAATTAAAATTGCAGATGGAATTAAGGTTGTTAATCTACTGGCCTTGAAATAGGGAGATTATCCTAGATTATTTGGGTGGGCCCAGCGTCAACACAAGGTCTTTAAAAGCGGAAGAGGGAGGCAGAAGAGTAGGTCAGAGTGATTCTATATGGAAGGACTCAATTTGCTCTTGCTGGCTTTGAAGTTGGAAGAAGAGGCCATGAGCCAAGGAATGTGGGCAGCTTCTAGAAGCTGGAAAAGGTAAGGAAATGTATTTTCCCCTATAGGGTCCAGAAAGAACACAGCCCTGATTTTAGCCTGGTCAGACCCATGTCAGACTTCTGACCTCTAAAACTGTAAGATCATATTGTTTAAGCCCCGAAGTCAGTCATAATTTGTCACAGCAGCCATAGGAATCTAGAACAATTTGCATCTCCCACAATGCTATCTTGGTCAATAATGTAGCATCAAATAGAGGTCATGTGCCTGAAAATGAGGCCCTGAGGACACAGAGGTACTGTCTGGCAGCTTCATGCACGACTCTCACAGCTGGGGGGCTGCGGGGAGAAGACCTGGCCTCTGAGGAGCTCTGCCAGGAGGAGCAGAAGCTGAATCACCATGGGACCTTCTTTATCCTTCCACGCCATGCACATACTCTACTGTATTGTCACGGGCTCACTTCCTGTTTTGGTCCTTTATTTACAAGAACTGTCTCTCCCTTTCTGAGAACAAGTCCACTTGACCATGTAAAGAGATGCTGTTCAGGAAACACGTGCCAAGGTTTCATTTTGAAAATCTTAATGTGAGCGCTGATGTCAGAAACCTCAGTGACCCCCCAAGTTTAATAATGGTTTAGGGTATGAGTAAGTGTGAAATGTCCCAATGGTACACTTGGCTCGACAGAAACTAGTCTTTAAAATACCTGTTCTTGCCTTTGACTCTAAAAGATGGAAGAATAAATATTTTGAATAATTTTAGCCTTTGGGCTAAAAGTTTGTTGTTCAAACATATTTTTCCTCCTGGGACTCAGTTTCATAGCTCTGTCCTTCTTCAGCACCTCTATCTGGAGCTCCCCTGAGGTTTATTGGAAATGTTGAAACTCTGCCTGAAGGTTTCCTGAAGTGTAATGAATCAGATGTTTGAGTTGTTTGTTCTAAGTTATTAATTACATCAGCTAGAGAGATCTGCACTGAATGGCACTCCTCGGATCATTTAAAAGCGTGAAAAGAGGGATCTCAGCTGATTGGATAGGTATGGCACTGCCCCGTCATAAATCTTCAGCCAGTGCCAAGTTATCTTGGGATGGTCCCTGAGGCACTCTTCCTTAAGGACCATCCTTGTGGGTCACTTCAGGCTGTCATAGCTTTCAGTGAGTTGTTGATAAATATTAGATTTCAGTGAGTTTGAAGTAAAGTTTGCATATAAAACAGAAGCCTAAATTGTAGATCCTGGAGTGTATGTTGTAAGGGGGAGAGTATTACACAAGCAATTATATTACAGCGCGGTAAGTGCTACGATATGAGAAATACAGGTTGCTTCTCTCTCTCCTAATTTCCCTCCCTCTCTCCTTTTTTCTCCATCTTCTCCCAATTTTTCTTCTCTCTGCAGAGTCCAAAAGCTGCTTGAGGACAGATGACATGTTTTACTTCCTCTTTTGCCACTCAGGGCCATGCTTTATAGTTACTCAGTATATCTCTATTATCTTACTCTTCAGCCGTTTGTCTTTTTAGAAAGTATTTTATGTTTCCTTCTGATCTGGGGTGGAGTGACTACTTTGTATTTTATTTTATTAGTTTTTAAATTTTATTTCTAGCTTTACTGAGATCTAACTGACAAATAAAGTTGTATATATTTAAAGTGTACAATGTGATGATTTAATATACGTATGCATTATGAAATATTTATCAGAATCAAGTTAATTGATGCATCCATCACCACACATAATTACCTTTTTGACCATTCAGTGTTTTAGGACTCTTGAAAACAGTGAAATAAGTCTTTCACTGAGAAATGTTACACACTTCCGCAGGTAGGCGGCGATTCAAGGGCCAGTCTTTTAGGATCTCTGTGGGCTCTTGACTCTCAGACTCTTTGTGAAGCCCGTGGGAGTGCTTCATCCAGGCTCGGAGAAGAATGCCAGAGTGAAAAGAAAGCCCTCTTCTCCTGTGCATTATATGTCCTCACAAAAACACACCCAACAAAAAAGGAAGGCTCGGAACTGAAGATGTATCTGTTCCCAAGTGGAAGACGTGTTTTTTTTTTTCTTTTCTTACTGCTTTAAGCAGTAGCAGGCGTCAGCAGGCCGGCAGCAAACATCCGGGAGCCTTTGGTATTAGGCAGGATGTTAGTTTGCCAGCTTCATGGAGGAAAGGAACAATGGCTGTTTAATTTGCTTTTTATAGCAAAGCCCATTTGGGAAGAATGAAGACAGGAGGATCTCAGAAGAGCTTCCTTTCCCTGAGGGTTGGCCCATCTGCTCAGGGAGAGGCGAGTGTGCTGTACGCAGGAAGCTGTGCCAGCCAGGGCCCTGCCTGCGCTGCCCTGAGCGTCGCTGCGTGCCAGGATGCTGGCCCCCACGGCCACTGAACAAATGACACACTCAGGGTTCAGGGAGGTTTGTTAGAGGCCCTTTCTGAGGGTGAGACAACTGACTTCTGTCCGGGGATTACCGAGACATATGTTCTGTGCACATCATAAGTATCCTTTCTCTAACAAAGCCTTTTTTGTTGGGCATTGTTGGGGAAATGAACAGTAACTGAAGCTCACCCCTGAAAATGATTAAACATTTAAGAAAAATTAATCAAAAGATTTTTAAGTATCACAGATCTTCATGCCTTTGAAAGCAGAAAACTGGGAACAAATTATGAACAGCCATGGATGCCTTTGGGTCATTCATATGAATATCAATTTCTAAATATAATGAATTATCACAGCTATTCTTTTATTTTGGTGTTACGAATGATAGATGGAAATTTGTAGAGATATACCAACCAGCTCTAAGCTGCTATGCTTTTTTGAGTTTGAGCGTCATTTTTCATCATCTTTCCCTTTCTTGAGTTTTGACATCTTTCTGGAGTCTGGAAGTATTTCTTTCTTCTTTTTTATTGCCCCTTGTTTCTACTGAAACTAATAAATTGCTTTGTTATAGTCATATGTAAAGTAAGAATAAGTAAGTTCTGGAAAGAACCGAATGAGTTTCCTATGAACTTTACTGATAGCTCTTTAGACTGCTCCCAGACCTGTTTTTGTTTTATTCTTACATCACGTTTCCTGCCTGTCCCACAGTGCCCGCCAGTTAGGAATGGATTTTAGACTTTGTGAGGGGGTGTGCCAGGGGTCTTTCCTGAATGGCCCTGACTGGCTCGAGGGTTTAAGGGCATGGGCAAGATTTGGATGGGCCAAAGGCCTTTCTGCTGGGAGCTTGGTTCCCAAACTCAGTGAAGTTTGTCACCCTGGACGCTGGTTGTCTTTATGCATGCCGGTCTCTCCTCAAAGTTGAGACGAAATCAGTTGAGATGTCCTATCTTTGCCTCATATTTTTCACTTAGATGCAATACACATACTCAGGTGAGTCCCTATGCAAGATAATGATCATTTCAGTCCCTTAGATGACATAATTTGGGGATTTGTTGAGTGACCATAACTGCTGCTGCTGAAGAAAACAGTGAAAATATTGGTCATATGAGTCTGTCACTATTTTTCTTAGTCATGCATGTTCTGATGTGGTAGTGGGAGTAGAAAATACTCTTATGACTACTCTAGACACAAGGGATGGAAAATTCTTAGGTCATTCAATTTACCCTTCAAGACCCATGTAGGATGATGGCTCTCTGTTCGCCCTCTGGGCTGACTTTATCTCCACATACTTCCTTCTCAAGAGAAACAAAATGATGAGTGACTATCTCGGGGAGATATTGTCAAAGAATCATGCCAAACAGCGACGTTCCTACTCATGCGATTATACTTTTCTAATGGGTGAGTCCTGCCCAGGCGGTCAGACATTGATTTCAGTTCTGACCCTTATGGAACCTAGAGAAAGTCACTTTAAAATATTCTCGTGCCTCAGTTTTTCTTCTTTGCCAGCACTGTCCAATAGAAATAGAATGTGAGCTCACATGTAATTTAAACTGTTCTAGGAGTCACATGAAAGAGTAAAATGAGAGAGTGAAGTTATTAATAGTTGAATATATTTTATTTAACCCAGTACATCTAAAATGTTATCATTTCCAGGTATAATCAGCATGAAAATTAATGAGATATTTCACATTCTTATTATGTATATCAAGTCTTTGAAATCTGTTGTGTATTTTATATTCAAAGTACATTTGAATTCAGACTAGCCACTTTTCAAGTGCTCTATAGCCACATGCAGCTAGTGGACAGAGTGGTTTTATATAATGGAAAACATGTCTATGCCTTTTTTTTAATTAAAAAAAGTCTTTTAATTGTTCAAAAATAGCACAAAATGACATTGCTCTATGGTAATATTGAGTCATGGAGGTTACTCTGCAATAGATGAATGGGTGTCCTCGTCTTAGAAACAAGAGAAATCAGCATCTATTGCTTTTTCAAGAGTATTGTATAGTATTTTGGAGTTGGATGAATACGTGCTTTAAACAATCTGACAGATACTGGTAAGGATGCACAGTAATGCCAAGAAGAAAATATGAATAGTCTTTTTTCCTTTCACGGGCTGGAGGTTCAGTTAAACTTCAAAAGATCAGATGAAGAGCCTATGAATTACAAGAGACTAATGAGGCAAGATCAGGAATAGGTCAGGGCCGTCAGATATGGAAAAATAGACGCCCCAGAATTAGCAAAATCAACATACTAGGGGGTGTGAAAAACTATGAAGATGTCCTATGACTCATCCATTCTACTTTGAGAGATATTTCACTGACGAGCCCAGGTAGCCACCTGGACGTTAAGAGTAATCATAAAGGATGTCTCGGTGATTGAGCAGGTATTTAGAGAATGAAGCATGTTAAGAAAGATGTCGAATGAAGAAAGGTGTGTTGCAATGACAAGTACTAACAGGAAGGTGATGGCTTGAAGGAGAGTTGACAAAGCTATTGCTATCTTTCCAGTCTTGTCCAAGGCAGAGGGTGTTCTTGTCGAGGGTGCTCTGGCCAGATGGTGTATGCATTACAGGCGCTTGGTGGGCAGACTGCATTAGGGGAGAAGGCTGGCTCAACAAGCAGTCTCAGAATGCCAAAAAGGCCTCAGTCAGGGAGATCCCACGCCCTCTGCTCCAATTGCGTAAGGACAGTAGCTAACCTTTGTCAAATACCTACAGTATACCAGGCTTTTCAACGGTTCTTCTGTGACACAGAGTATATGAGTTTGCTAGGGTGTCATAACAAGAGAAGCCCAGACTGGGCAGCATAAACAACAGAAATGGATTTTCTTACAGTTCTGGAGGCTGGCAGTCCAAGATCACAGCGCTTTCAGGGCTGGTGTCCTTGGAGCCCTGTCTCTTTGGCTTGCAGATGGCTGGCTTCTGGGCACATGGGCCCCTGGCGCGTCTTCTTCTTATAACACATGAGTCACTGTGTTAGGGCCCTACTCTGAGGGTCTCATTTTAACTTGATGACCTCTACAAAGACCTTATGTCCAAATAGGTTTACATTCTGAAGTACTGGGGTTGAGATGTCAACATAGGACTTTTAGGGGGACACAATTTAGCTTATAACACAGGTATTTCCCATCTTACAGATGAAGAAACTGAAGCCCAGTGAGGACAAGTATCTTGCTAGGGGTCAATAAGCCAGTTGAGACTACAATTTGGACCTCAATGTAGTGTTTTGTGTACCATGACCACTTTGTCTTTTGAGGTAAAATGTTGTATCTAGTTAGCGCTGTATAAGATATTTGGAAAACTCAGGTTTTCTCATGGCCTACATGATGACATGGGTGTTTCATGGGGAGTGGCGGAATTGGGGTGGGGGGTGGATAGTGGAATGTTGCAGAATCCGGAATCTGGATGTGAGGCTTGTCTCTGTTGTGTATTAGGTGTGCTGCCATGGTCAAGGCCTGCCCTCTCTAAGCTCATATTAACTAATATTTATTAAGTACAAGCACTAAGCGTGTATCACCTCATTCCATGTTCACAATAACCAAGAGATAGAGACTATTATATCTATCTTACAGTTGAGGCAAAGAGGTTCAGAGAGGTTAAGTGACTTACCTAGGGTCACACAGCCAATAAGGCCTAGAGCCAAGACTCACACTCAGGTCTGTGAATTCTAAAACCTGTACAGTTAACCATTATGAGACCCAGGAATGGGTCTCGTAAAGTCTACTTTTTTAAGAGGAAATGCCTGGATTTTAATGTCAAATCTCCAGAGTTTTTAATGTTGACTAGTTCAAGTTTCCTCGCAACACTAAACAGGCCAGACGAAATACATCAGGGAAACTTAGGTTTACACTGGCTTGTCTCTTTCCTGCTTTTGAGAAGGTTGGACTCGATAAGCCTGGAGGTTCTTGCTTGACCTGATAATTCATGATCCGCTGATGCTCTTTGGAATTTATTAGATATATTTTATTGAGTATGACAGAACCATGCAGCTTTTGGGCCTGAATGACTGACTTTGATTCTGTGCCTTGACACTTAGTAGCCATATGAGGATGCAAATTCCTTAACCTTTCTGAGCCCCAGTTTACCTTGCACACTGATTAAAAATTTGAGATAATGTTTGTAAAGTGCCCAGTGGGCACCTGGTAAGTGAAGAGAAAAGGGCTAGCACTCAGCATCACCACATCTCTCTTCATGGGACTCCACGCCTGTGTGTACAGGGCCTATGTAGTGATTGGAAGGGACAGGAACAGGGCTTCCACCTTGAGTTCCCACCCACGGTCCTGCTATTAGTTAACCTTAGTTTTTGAATTTTAAGAGTTCCTTTAAAAAAAAAAAAGTCACCCTCGTTGGAAGGGATTCATTCATACCTTAGCAGAAATTAATTGGCCTTTATTTATTCCGCAAGCATGTGGTGAATTCCTAATATGGTGAAAGAGTAGTTCTCAAACTCAGATTTGCATAGAAAGTACCTGGACAGCTTGCTTCTGATAAAGGTTCTGAGATGCTACAGTGTTGTTGGAGTGGGGTGGGGCCCAGGAATCTGCATTTTTGTAGTTCTCTGGGGATGCTGATGGGCACAGCTGGTCATATTCCTGCCTGGAAGAACTTCCCTGGCTGCCCTGGCCCCCTACTAGCACAGCCTATTCTGCAGGGTGGCCACACCTGGGCAAGCTACCCCCCAGAGTGGGCCTGGGGGGGTCAGCTGGGGGCGGGGGTGGGGGTGGGGAGAGTGGGTGGAGGGAGGAAGGCAGAAGCAAGAGTTTGTCTTTACTAGATTGGCTGAAGTCAGATTCTTTGCAGTGGAACCAGCCAGTTCATTCTTAATAAATTTAAATAATAAAAGAGGACCATTTTAGGGTCTTGAAATAAGTAATAATTGGCAAAATTGGAAATGGCATGTTCTGAACTCCAGGCCCCTAGTGACCATCTGCGTAAATGGCCCGTTGCACAAAGGCTGCCATAAATGGTTTCCTTTCTCACCAGAGACCCTGGGTAAGTGGGGTGATTTTTGCCTATTATAAGGTCACTAGTATGCGTGTGGCTGTAGCAGGCCCAGCAGCCATCAGTCACTTCTGGGCTTCCTACCATGCATTTTAGCGTGGTGGATCTCTAGTTATTCCTTGTCCCTTGCTGAGTGAAGTTGCTCAGAGATTCAAAGGAGAGAGGGTGTGGCACGAAGCAGAAGCCTGTACCCAGGGCTCAGCACCCATTTGGTTTGGTAGGTGCCCTGTCCCTGTGCTTCCACTGCCTGACTGGATAGAGATCTGGGCTGTGACATTTGCTGCCCAGGTTTTTTTCCAACAGCATCTGGAAGAGACTCAGGGAGAGTCCAAACAAACCACATGGTGTTCTCTGGAGGCTGAGCTCAGGCGTGTGGGCGGAAACAGCCTCAGGTCTCTTTGCTTTCTTTCTGCCTGAAACACTCACTGCACACACCACAAGCTTTTTTAGAGGTTAGATGAATTTGCATCCTTCTCCCCCAAGCCAGAGGAAATGCTGGAGGAAGTCGTGTATTAAAAGAATGGGGCGGGGGCTTATGTTAGGAAGAGGGACTCTTCCTGGCAGCTTTCCCTGTGGCCAGAAACCCCCAGTCACCTTTAAACTATTAACCCTTGAGGGTATGGATCAATGGTGTACCCAATTTGGAGTTCATTATTTATTTCAAAAGCTCTCTCTCTCTCTCTCTCTCTCTCTCTCTCTCTCTCTCTCTCTCGTTTTAAACTAATCAGTTGCAGTTTGTCCAACAACTCAGCTCCAACTCCCTGAGGACAACCAGCAAATCGCAGGACAGCTGCTCTTAATACTGACACCACCACAAGAACCCGCCCAGCAGTGCACAGAGCGCTGACAGAAAGTCCTGGCGTTAACACTGTAAGTGAGGGCCAGCAGAGAGAGGAGGTCCTCAGCTGGCCCTTTCATTTTTGCCTTGGGAGCATGGATGAGCTTGTCTTTGATGCCTTAATTGGTTCTGCACTCTTTTCTTCCCTTGGTAAATACAGTGAAATGATATATACTTAAGAGTTAGCCAAACCTCAAATTAGGCAGTCTGTAGAGCTAAGCCACTGCAAAGAGAGTAAAGAAATTATTTGCATGAAACAGCAGGACACTGGCAGGTAAGGCATGGAGAAACTACTGGCAAAAGTGGAAGGAAATGACTTTTGAAGATATCGTGACCTGTGCTAAGCAACCTCGAGTACATATCTAAACCATTTCTGATCAAACTTGAAAATGAGTCTGTGCATGTCATCAGGTGTCACGAGGGCTTTGCTGGCCCCCCTGGTTTAGCTGAATATTCTGCCTCTGTTTAGCTGGACCACAGAGGACTGAGACCCACCCACTTGGTTTCCATTAGGACCTCCCTTGCGCTGAGCATGCCCCAAGTTTTAGTAGAACTTACTCAAAGTTTGGGGTGTTTATGAGATGCAACCCCCATTATGGAATGCTGGGCTTTCTGCCATCCTCCGTGGCTCATTTCCCTAATCTCTGGGCCTCATTCACTTCATCCTGGATTGGCCCCGAGTTGCTCCAAATTCTTTCCCCGCTGCAATTCCGATTAGGTACCCTCGCCCTCCAAGGTCTTGCCACAGAGGCCAACATCTCAGGGATGTCAGTTTCGGCCCCAAACCTTCGTTCACAAACCAACCAGGAAACAAAAGCTAGGAGTCCTTACTGGATTTAATTTTCTATGGAAACAGCAAGTTTTTAGAGAAGAGAAACTTGGGAAAGAGGGGTTATAGGCTATGTATCGGTTAAGGTGGCACTGCTGCTGATAACAAGACATCTGAGAGACCAATGTTAATCACACCTTGCAAGTGTAAAGCTTCTAAGCATTTCCTGGTGTTTTCCCAGTTGGGCTATGCTTCTCAGAAGGTAAATAAGCCAGGTGGTATGAAATAGCTATCTTAAAATATATATATAATTTGTAAGTTACTGGGTGGGACCTATCAGCGAGAATTATTTTGCCATCTCCTCGTTCAGCATTTTCCAGCCAGTTAGAGCATTACTATTACTAAATAATGGTGAAAGTTATTACTAGCCTTTACTGCATGTTAGGTACGGGTCAGATGAGATGCTCCCCATTTCCAGCGGGGCCTTCCTTTTTAAACATCTGTAGGCATCTGGTATTGCGCCGGGGTGTTTATAGCTCACAGGGTAACCTCTCCCAGGAGCGTGTTATTACTTGAACATTTTGGAGAAAAACGGGATTTTTCTTTTTCATATTAAAGCAAACATGCATATATTATGACATGAAAGGCAATCTTCCTATACATTTTAAATAAAAGTTATAAGATATTTTGGGTTTGTAAGAGACTGTGTTAGGCTATACATCTAGACTTTTAAGGTGGATGCGTTCCTTCCCTTGCTCTCAATGATACTTGGATGGAAACCCGTACGATGCTCTGTACAAAGACACTGGCAATTTTATGGGTCTGTTGGTGTCCTTCCAGTTCTTTGGCTGCTCCCTTTGCAGTCTAATCCAGAGGTTGACACAATTCCATGTGTTGTGCCCTTAAAACTGGTCTTAAGTGTAGGCTTCTATAGCTAAACCGTTGAAAGTCTGTTAGGTTGGCTTCTCTTCCCCAAACTATTGACCTTGACCTTGCTGGCAGTCACTCCACCATCTTTGTTCCATTCCTTATGTCAGAGAGGATTTTTGGATTTCAAGAGTATTCTTTAAATTGTGAACACTCTTGGAGGAGCCATGCCGGTTATGAGCTAATGCTGAGAGTCACCTGAAGCATGAATAGGTTAAGCTGGGGAGAGAGTCACAGGCTTACACACTGTCCCTGTGGCAGGACACCTCAGAGACAGTGTGACACTTTCATTTATGGATCAGAAAACTAAGCTTCAGCAAGGAGCAAGAACAGGGATGTTTAACTGAAAAATTCTTTCCTGTGATTATTTTAACTCCTTGCTTGCTTGCATTCTAACCGATGTTGTAAATGGTAGCCAGGCCTAGACTTTCCATGCCTCCTCATGCCAGCCATGGTTGCCTTCACCATCTCTGACCCCCTTGCTAGTTACTAGGAGAGCGATTGTGTCACACGCTTGGAGGACCCCCAAGAGTCAATGACCAGAGTTCATTTTGAGTGACAACCTTCTATAAATGTAACCTAAATGGAAATAGGTCCTTGTGAGGGAGAGCCTTCCATAAATTTAAACTAACCAGAGAAGCTAATGGCGCCATTGTGGTCATAAACTACACATAATTGTTTCTCATCTTTGATCTGACCATGAAACCACCAGCTTCTGGACTCCTGTTTTTGGCTGTGCTCCAAAGGACTAGGGTGAACATGAGGACATGGAGACCCACAGCGTCTGCTAGAGAAGCATGGTCCCAGAGTGGGGAAGGGCAGAGACACACCCCAGCCCTATTCCCTCTCATCTCCTAAGTGTACACCCCACCCTCACGTATCTGCCCCCACTGCTTTGACAGCCTGGAAATTTCCATTCATTCTCCAGTCTGAGCTCAAATGCTGCCTCCTCTGTCAAGTCTCCCTTCACTTCTCCAGTGGCCTGGGTTTCTTCTCCTGGGTTCCTTGAGTATACAGTTCCCATGATAGCAATTATCTTCAGGTGTTATAGTTTCTCATTTGTTTGTTTTTGGTCCCTGTCTCCTCAGAAGAGTACAAATTCCTCGAGGTCAGAAACCATGCCTTTCATTGTTACCTCCCATTGCTCAGCACAGGCCGCGCACACAGGAAGCACTTAGTAAAGTTGTGCTGGCTACTGATACGTGAGTTAATCCTCAAAGAATGTGAATAAATGGGAGGAAAGGTAAAGACGGCAATTCAGGTCAGTAAAACGGCACAAGCAAAAGTCTAGGAGGAGGGTGCAAGACTTGCTAGGAAAACAAGGAAGCCAGGCAGATGGCGGGAGACAGTACATTATGGTTACTGTTGGTCCAGTGGGTTTTCAGTGGTAGATAGTTTCAGATTGTGGAGTAAAATAAACAGAGAGCAGGCATGTGCCTCATGTGAGGAGGCAGCAATGTGAGTTCAGAGATAGAGAACTCACATCCAATATGGGCCTTAGATCCTCAGGTAAAACTCCGTGTCTGAGTCTCTTGAAGCTGTTTGTACATATTGTTTTCGAAAACATTCCTGTGTAGAGCAGATTGTATTTCCCAAAGACTATGTATGTACATACGTACATATCTATCTATTTATCATCTGTCTATCCATCTATCTCAGATGCTCATCTTACAATGTCATGTTTATATTCTTCCTGTCAAGTGGTAGGTTTATATTTTCTCCCCTTGAACTCAGGTGGATTTGGGTGGGTCTTTGTAGTACAGCCTTGACTGAAAGAGTATGGGGGAAGTGATGCTATATGGCATCTAAGGCTAGATCGTAAAAATGCCATGTAATGCTACCTTGTTATCTTGGCACGCTCACTCTTAGAACCCAGCTACCCTGCCATGAGGAAACCAAGCAGCCTGTGGAAAAGCCCAGGTGGAGAGGAACTGAAGCCTCTAGACCTATGTCCGGCTGCGTTCTCAGGAAATAACACCAACGCGTCAGGCATGTGAATGAATAATTGTGGAAGTGGTTCTCAAACCACTAGTCAAGGTACTGTGGCTGATACCACATAGAACAGAAATAAAGCTTTTCGTCAAGTCCTGTCCCAAATGCACATTTGTAAGGTAAATAAGTGATGGTTGTTTAAAGCCACTAGGTATAGGGGTGGTTTGTTATGGAACAGTAGATAACGGGTTGAGATTTTGGTCCTCGGAACAGGTTACTGCTAAATCCAAATCCTAAAACATGTGGCATCAGCTTGGGGTCTGAGCAGCAGGTCAATGCCTAAAGGCCTGAAAGAGGATTTTAGTGAAGGCTTAAAGGAAAGCTGAGAAAATATGATTGGAAGCCAGAGAAAAGGGAACCCTACTTAAGTAGTGGTGGAAGGTTTGGCAACACTGTCACCTGTAGTAATTTGGAAAATAGGAAATGTACCTAATAAACTTGATGCACTGTCTAAAGAGATATCTGGGTAGAGTACTGGAGATGCTACCAGACTTCTAGCTGGTCTTAGTGAAATTCAAATGGAGAAAAGTGAGCTGAAAAAAAAAAAGCTGCTCAATTGTCAAGCAAAATCTAGAGCAAATATAAGTGAATCAGGCCTTTCTGGGTTAAAGAAGAAAATGTTCTTATCCTCAACTTCTCCAGAGAGCAAACGATTCTCAAATTAAGAAATGACTTCTAGACAAAGATCAGATTCATGGTGGACCTCTAAGATTCTTTGTTAAGACATGAGAAAGATATAAAGCAGTGCCTCATAAAAACTTTGAGACAGACAAAAGGCTTTGTAAGGATCTTAAGGGCACGTTTCATAGGTTTAATCCATGAAAGAAATAGGACTCGGGAAAATCCTAAGGCTTTGTCCCACAACAGCATCACCAGGAGTCCGAAATAGAGAAGAACTTCTTGAAAAGAGGTTTGTGAATGGGGCCTTTATCTACTGGTATGAATTTGTAAATTGACCTACAAAACAAAATTTACAACAGCTTGAACTGAAAGGGAGAGAGATTACAGAATTAAAAGAGGTTCTTGGGTCCCCAAACTGCTACTTGTTGGAAGCAGGTTGAGAAAACTACTCAGCTGCAACGCAGGCTTCCTTTTATTTTTTTTGGAAAAAGGATGATTGAGAGGAAAGAGCTCGGCACCTAGAAGGCATAGCCAAAACCACAGTGAGCAGTTTCCAGGCTGCAGTGGGGAGCCCTAATCAAGCAACGGACCATGTGTGGCAGGATGGGTTTCAGAATTGCTATAAACCGGAGAATGCTGTGTGCTTCCATTTCTCCCCTTCTTGAATGAGAGTCCATAGGGGTTACCCTGTGCTTATCCTACTATTGTATCTTGGCTGTGTGGGTGGTGGGGGAGGAAGGGCCTAATACTTTGTCTCTTTTTTTTGTGGGGGGGGGGGGAGAAGGGGAACAGGACTTTATTGGGGCACAGTGTGTACTTCCAGGACTTTTTCCAAGTCAAGTTGTTGTCCTTTCAGTCTTAGTTGTGGAGGGCGCAGCTCAGCTCCAGGTCCAGTTGCTGTTGCTAGTTGCAGGGGGCACAGCCCACCATCCCTTGCGGCAGTCGAGGAATCGAACCAGCAGCCTTCGGAGTTAGGAGCATGGAGCTCTAGCCGCCTGAGGCACTGGGCCGGCCCTACTTTGTCTCTTTAGTTCACAGGTCTTTATAGGTTTTCAGGCAGAGAGAAACGGTTTCCAAGAAGCTAATCTCAAAGAACTAAACCCAAGTAGCCTCATCCGCACATGGACTGGATTTAGATAATGAGGTCCTGGATTCCCAAGAGGATGCCATAGCAGGATGAGACTTTGGGGCATCATGGGAGGGACTGAGTGTATTTTGTGTGTGGGATAGATGTGAATTGTTATGGCTAAAGAGTGTGATATTTTCCAGACTTCCAGTACAACATATCTCACCTCACATGCTCTTATAATGTGACACTGACACTCCTCCCGCCCAGTGTGGGTCTCGTTTCCCTTGGAACTATGTAGGCCTGTACCAACAGAGTATGGTAGAAGTGAGACTATAAGCTTTGAGGCTAGGTCATAACGCGCCGTGTTCTCTTGGGACACTCGCTCTTGGAACTCACCCATGACATGTGAGAAGGAACTGAGGCCCTTCGTCCTCAGCCCGACTTCCCATCATATCACCCAGCACCCACATGCCTGACATGAGAATAAGGCATCTTAGAAATGATCCTTCAACCCCCAGTTGACACTGTGTGAAGCCGACCTGAGCCTTCCCTGCAAGACCTGCCCAAATTAGACACTTCTGAGGTAATATGATAAATAAATGATTGTTGTTTTAAGCCACTAGGCTTTGGAGGGTTTGCTCACAGAAATGCACAACTAGAACAATAGGGGCTGAATGATAGTTCTGTGAAGTACCATGTAAGTAGTGAATTGCAGGTGAGCCAGGCAGGCGTCCTATGACCCTGTCACCCCTCTACTCACAGTTTATGGGTAAAGGCATATCAGGGCATGTACCAGAGCACACAGAAGAGGTGGACTGGGGTTGGAGGACACTCAGGCAAAAAGAAGGAGAAAGTGCATTCTCAATGCTCAAAAGGGTAAATAGCTCTTTTAATGCACTGAAGACCAGTTTCCCCTAAGACCGAATTAAGTTCAAAGAGGAAATCTGCTTGGATCCACTTGAAACAAATTTGCTAGGATGAAATCAGTATAAAAACAAGACTTGAGAAATGGTAACAGTGGAGGGAAGAGATCAATCTTGAGTAGAAGTTTGTGTTGCAATGTGGAAAACATTTTGTAATCTCAGGGAAACAAGAGTGATCGTAAGCCCTGGGTGTCGACATGGACCATGGAGCAGGCACATGATTGAGATGGTCCTGACCCAGGGGGGCTGCTGGAGGGTGGAGGGGCAGGGATGACAGGGCTATGGATGGATGCACATTCATCCAGTGGCTGGATATTCACTAACTCTGGTTAGACATGGCCTAAGGGATGTGACGCTTCCACCGAAGGCAGGAACTCTCAATATAAACTGCTCCATCCTCCAAGACAAAGGCCTTCAAGCTAAAAATGGCCTGCGTTCAAATTCTAATCTGTGAAGCACAGTGTGGGAGGTGTCCCCTCAACCTCTGCTCCCCTGTCCTCCCTATGAAGGTCCAGGCAGAACAGAGACAAATTACTTTTATTGTGCTGGGGAGGGGGGCACCCTTGGGAACCGTGAAGGGTATCTGATTCACACAGTAGGTGATGAATACGGCCTGTTGATTGAATACATGAATGCATGTCTATGTGAATGAATCCAGCACCCAAGGGTACAGAAGAGCACACAGGAACTACAAAGGGCACCTGGAGAATGGGAGGGCAATGGGTGAGCTGGGCTAGGATGCCAGTGGGGTGGAGAGGCTGGGAGGTCAAGTCTCAGGAAATCTAACTGGTCTAATCCTTCTAAATCAAGTGCTAATAGGCAGGAAGTCTAACTGGTCTTTTCTAGGTCCCCTGCTCAGCAAGGCTGTGAGGGAGGGGCCAGCGAGCAGGGACAGTGACAGCGGAGGAGGAGTTGAAGGAACCCAAATGACACCCTACCTGGAGCAGTCCTGCAGAGCTGCATTCCACCCCCCACTTCCTTTTCGCTAATCCGGGCTTCTGGCCTCCAAACCCAGGCTGTGCCGAATGCTGAGGGCCGCAGGGCAGACTCAGTCAGGCCTGGGGCCTGCTCGCCACACCCTGAGTCACTTACCTCTGGTTAACCCAGAGTCAGTGATGGCAGGAAATCCCCAACTGTCACCATGAAATGGGGACGTCTGCAAGCTCAAAAGGACCTGGGCAGTGGAGTTTAACCCCTTTGTTTTACAATGAGGGAAACCAGGGATCCAAAATGTTAAACAGTTTATCAGAGGTGGTGGCGGAGCAGAGCTGTCTCACCCTGCAGCCCACGTCCCTGAACTCAGCATCACACCAGAGAACTTTAAACAAGGCAGGGCTCTGCACCCCATCTCTATGCCTCATCTTTGCTCATTCTATCCAAGGTAGAAGGAAGTGGGTTTCTATCTCCTTCACCCCTTTGTTAATTCCATCCTCCCCTGTGGTGGGGAGAGAGGCTTTTTTTTTTTTTTTTAAATGAGTTTGTTAGTTTGTTTTTTGTTTTTTTATTTTATTGGGGAAGGGAAACAGGATTTTATTGGGGAACAGTGTGTACTTCCAGGCCTTTTTTCCAAGTCAAGTTGTTGTCCATTCAATCTTAGTTGTGGAGGGCGCAGCTCAGCTCCAGGTCCAATTGCCGTTTCCAGTTGCAGGGGGCACAGCCCACCATCCCTTGCGGGAGTCGAACCGGCAACCTTGTGGTTGAGAGGATGCACTCCAACCAACTGAGCCATCCGGGAGCTCAGTGGCAGCTCAGCTCAAGGTGCCATGTTCAATCTTAGTTGCAGGGGGCGCTGCCCACCATCCCTTGCGGGACTCGAGGAATTGAACTGGCAACCTTGTGGTTGAGAGCCCACTGGCCCATGTGGGAATCGAACCGGCAGCCTTCAGAGTTAGGAGCATGGAGCTCTAACCGCCTGAGCCACCGGGCCGGCCCGAGAGAGGCTTTTTAATGTAATCATCCTCAACAGTTTGTTGTGGGATAGCATCCAAATGATACAAAAGATTTGTAGGTTCAGTGGGGATCCCTCTCAGTAGAATATGGGGAACCAGGGTGTGGGGGTTGAATAGTACCCCTCTCCCTGCCCCAAACATGAATATATTGAAATCCTAACCTCAGATACCTCTGAATGTGACCATGTTTGGAAATAGGGTCTTTGTCAATGTAATTAAGATAGAAGTTAAGATGAGTTTCATCCAAGTATAAGTTAAGATACAAGTTTAACCCAATATAACTGGCATCCTTATAAGAAGAGAAGAGACACAAATGAAAGCATGACAGGGAAGAATACCTTATGAAGACAGAGGCAGAGACTGGAGTTATGCTGCCACAGGCCAAGGAAGGCCTGGGCCCACCAGAAGCTGGGAAGGGGTAGGAAGGATCCTGCCCTACAGGCTTTGCAGGCAGCCCTGTCAATACCTTAATTTCAGACTAATAGACTCCAGAACTGTGAGGCTATATATGGGTTGTTTGAAGCCATCTGGTCTGTGGCATTTTTTTTATGGCAGTCCTAGAAAACGAATACATAGGGCAAATGGGACTTGTTAGCTGGAATTGAGGAAGCAGAGGTGGGATGAAGCCAGGATCAGGGGACAGGATGGAAAAAGAAGGAGAGAGGGCACCCAGGGAGAAGGCCCTCGGGAGGCTCATCTGGGCCACCTGAAGGTGAGCAAGGGGAACAGCAAAGCAGTGGGTGGGCCCCTTTCTATTAATAGCTGATCATAGCAGAGCCCATTTCCTTTGCAGCCACTGTGGGGCTTAGCATGGCGGGCAGGGGGCAGAGAATTAAAGCCTAGAAGTTGAGTAGCTGAAGTCATCTTTGGTTGATCTGATCTCCTTTGAACTTTCACCTCCTCATTCAGAATTGGCCCCTGCCATTTCCCCTGTGATCAGAATTCCTTAAGGGGGTGCAGCTCAGCTTACCGGGACCTAGCTCTGGGTTCCTGTCAGTGACAGAGTGTGCTTGGCAGGTACTGTCTCTCCATATACATTTACTGGCTGGGTGATTTGGTATCATAACAAGATCACATCCTAGAATGGTTTTGTTCGGTTTAATTTTAAATATTCCTGGCAAATCTGTTTCGAGTATAGCAGTATCTTCATACTGCTGGGCAGGAGATGAGTCACGTGGCGAGCAGCTCACGTCTACTCACTGACCTCAAACCATGGCTGGTTTTGTCACTGAGCTTTGCAGATCTTCCAGTTTGGGCTTTTCTTCTTTGTTCTTTCAAGGTGTTTCTGATTTTAGAAAATGCCCATCTTGCCTCTTCTTCTCCCTGCTTCAACTCCCCACCCCAATCACCTGGTTACTCATCTTCCTTTAGACACTTTTATTTTTTTGTTTTTACACAAAAAACAGTTCAAAGAGGCATATGATATTAAAAACTAGGCACTGAGAAGCCTCATTCCCTACTTGGCCTTCATCCTCCTCTCCCTGGGCCATAGATGATAACTGTTATTAGATTCTTATTTATTTTTCCAGGAGTTTTATGCAGAAAACAACACATAAAGATAGGTATTCTTATACCCCTTCTATTTCTTATACAAAAGATAGCATACTATATTCACTATTTGACATCTTGCTTTCATTTTCCACGCAAACAGTCCTTTATTGAGGTATAACTTATATACGGTAAAATACACAAAACCTAAGTGTACAAGCCAGTCATTTTTTTCTTTTGTAAAATTTTCTTTGTGTGACTTCTAAAAGCAGTTTTATTGAGGTACAATTGGCATACAATAATCAACTGCGTATATATGCAGTTTATTATATATAATTGTGTATATATAGTATATATGCACCACTCTCATTAGTTTCTTCTTGCCTCTATATTTTCCTCTTAGCTACTAAGACAGAAGACTTATGAGTCGAGCTAAAGACACCTAACATTAAGGTGATTTACACCCTCGCGGTTACTTCTTTGAAGCTTCTCTAGTTTCTTAAGAGCCAGGAGGTAGATACCAAAACCTAAGGCTTCACTACTACTAAGTCTTATTAATCACCTAAATTTCTGATGATTAAATATTTGACCTCAAGGGACTTTGATAAGATTAATTTGAAGGTATTTGTAGTAGAAAGCTTATTTTGTCACTGTGTAAAACTTCTAGTGTCAGAGCTTGTGGTCCCGGGTAGTTTTTTTGTTGTTGTTGTTGTTGGTTGTTTTTTTTTTTTTGACAGTTTATTAGAGGCAGGAGAAGAGGTTGCAGCTCCCGAGCGGGAGGGGGTCCCGAATGGGGGGGCTGCCCCCGGTCCTGGGTAGTTTTATTCAAAGAATCAAGGATTCTCGGAAAAAGAAACAAAACTTTTATGGAATTTCAGGATTTCTTTTGTTTATCAGCCATAATTCTAGGAGGAAGGAAGTGAACACTTGTTAAGCACCTTCTATGTGTCAAGTGCTTTACATAAAATAAAGAATTTAATCCTCACAAATAACCTGCCACAGAGATGGGATTATCACCACTTTTACAGAAGAGGAAGCAGGATTTGAGAGTCTAAGAAACTTGCCCACCGTGACATAGTGGCATGAACTGGAATTGAAACACGGAACTATATTATTTTAAAGCGTATCCTTTTTGTATCATGGCTTTACCCTCTGTTCCCCATCCCTAAACAAATATTAACAATTTTCACACACACGCACACACACACACACACACACACACACACACACACGAGTATATATACACAGAGGGTGCCAAAAAAAATGTATACACATTTTAAGAAAGGAAAAAAAATATTAAAATTGTAATGCTTGTTGGAAGTAAAATCGATCATTCCCAAAACATCATTTTTGAGCGAATGTCATACTACACATTACTCCCATAATTCAATTCAACTTCGAAAAGTAATACATAGATTACATCTCTTAAAATGTGTATACATTTTTTGGCACCCGCAGTGTGTGTGTGTGTGTGTGTGTGTGTGTATCAGGATGTGCTATATGTTCCATTTTAAATACTTCCAAAGACCTTAGGGAAAAAATGCAACAGTATATAACTGTTGGAGGCAAACTGGTCATAGAATACATGGATAAGTGAATTTTGCTATTGACTTATTTCCCCCCGTAAGGGGCAATTAGCAATACATTTACATATATTGAGTTGTTCCCCAGGATTTTAATGAATAAGAATTGGGAAGCTGTTATGGCCTAAGAACTGTGCTCTGCCCTTTGGCAGAGACAGAATAAGGAGGAGATGTAGCATCTGCTGGCAAAGCTTGTATCATGTTGTTGGAGTGGTAAGGCATTACGTGGGAGATTACGTGTAGTGACTGAGGACAGTGTGCTCCCGGAAAGGGCCTGACTGGAGGGGGCAGACCTGGAGCATTTGAAGTTGGATGTGTAATTGGGGACCTGAATATCCAGAGCTTTAAAATCCAGACAGTGAAGTTTTGATGAGCTGCTCACGTTTATGTAGAGAGCTAACAGCTGAGCCAGGACTGAGTGTCAGGTGTCCTGCCTGGTTATAATATGTAGAATCCTACGAACCTCTGTATGCTCCAAAGGCTGAAACCTTTGTATTCCAAGAGTCAACCTCTCTTAGCTACATGAGAAGAGAAGGAGGAACAGGGCATCAGTCATAGTCCCACGGGAAACTGATGACACACTCAAAAGGCGTGATGGAAGAGAGTTCCAATGGAGGGCCCATTAACAAAGATAAAGCAGGCTTAGAGAAAAGCAGTAAGTGAAGCTCCAGGACCAGCAAAAGCAGAAAGCCATTGATCACCACCCCGAGTGTGAGGGCCAAGGGGACAGAAAGGGGCACCGTAGTTGAAGGAGGTGTGCTGAGCTTCAGGGGGAACACACCACCGTCAAATCTGGGGACTAAATACCCCTTCCTCATTCTCTCTGCATCCTCTGATCACTTTCTGGTTCCTCCCACTGGCCCAAACCAACAGGAAGCCAGAGGTCACGGGAGCTGTGTGGGTAAAGTCCTTAGAGGTCAGCCTCCTAGGATACAGTGCAGAGCAGAAAATAACAGAGAGTGGATTTGTGGGACAGATGGAGAACATCCAGTGAAAAACCTGTGCTGGGGGATCCGGGAAGGCTTTTCTGGGCAGTGCATCAAAGGAGCTATTCTAGATGCCCTAGAATCTCCGAGGTTTTAACTCACTCCCTTTCCTAATCCAACAGCCTGCCCTGGTTCTTAACAGCACCTCTGTAACCCAGGACCTTGTTCTTACTGCAGTCATCATTTCCTGCAGAACCCAGATACCGGTGCCAGCTGTTCCTCTCCAGCCCTTGCGGAAAGGCAGTAATGGGTCTATTCTTAGTGATCACATTTTGATGGGTTAGCGACTTGAAGTTCAAGGTAGTGGGTGCACAGACCACTCTGAATGCTAGTGTTGTTCATTGGTTTGAAAGAGGTCCTCCTCATCCACTCATTATCTCTCTGGAGAGACAGTTGCATTTTGGCTCCAGCTTTTCAATGATAGTGGCTCTCTTTGTGACTTGCTTGGAAACTATGATTAACTATTATTCTAAACAATACACTTGCACATTTGACAATCCGGAAACCAGATTTAGCTGTGCAAATTACAGACAACTGCTGTCATGTAATGTCACTGTGATGACCCAATTTTTAGGAAAAGGAAGATTAACAAAGCCAGCTTTAAATGCTTAAAACCATATTTTATGGAAGAAACCATTTTTTCCCCCAAAGATGCATAGATCTCTAAAATGTTCCCAGAGCCATCTAGAAGATAACTAATGTTTCCTTCAAAGGAAGGGGAAGTTGCAGAACATCAAATATATGCAAGAAACCTTCAAAGCTGGACATACCATCAAGTCACTAAGGAATTATGTTGGAACTAAGAGAAACTTAAGAGGTAATTCAAATGATTTAAACACCACCCTTCCCCTCCTTCTCCAAATCCCCCACTACAATGCTCGTAATGTTAGACTGACCTTTAGTGTATGTGATTTTAACGAAAGACAAGACATTCTGTGCTTCAGAATACATCTCAAACCATTCTTTAAAGTAATGATTCGTGCCAAGGCCCGTGCACCTACTTGTGAAGAAGGGACATCTGATCTTTAAAAAATATTCCAGAGGTCTGAATAGTCTAAGTATATTCTACCTTTATTCTTGCAGACAAGAAAAACCAAGAACACTTTGGATAATGGAGAAATCTGTGAATCTAGCTGGATTTGACCACTCATTTGGATCCTACTGTGTGACTTGAGTCAATTTACTTACCTTCTCTGAATCTGTCTTCTCATCTTTAAAATAAGGATAATAATAGGATCCTTCTTGCTTATGGTAAACAGCAAGTGGATTTGTGTGTGAGCACAGTGTTCAATACATGAGCATTAAGGTATTTTTTCCGAAAGGTACTTTTTACATGGCATACAGTGTGAGAAACCACAGTAATTCATGAGCCTTCTTAGAGTTCAGGACTCTTACTGAGGATGCCATGTTGGCAGCGGATCTAGGAGAGAAAGAGAACATTGTTATATATGGAATCTGAAAAAATGCCATGCTTGCTGACAAACCAGTCTAGCATATGCCGACTTGAGGTCTCTGTGCATCTGTTTGCAAACATCTGGTGGGGAACATCTGGTGGGGAACTACAATAAGCTTGTGTTGCCTGGGATTTCCTGACCAGGTAGCTCAGGATCAAGATAATTGGGACAGTGATGATACTAGTACCCACTCTTCCTGCAAAATGATTAGTATGATTGGTCTGCTGCCTGTGCATGGGAAAATAATACTTCTAGACACGGGGAGGATGTTGATATAAAATTGCGACCTTGCTCTCATGGTGATGTTTCAAGATATAAATAGCTTCAAACTAGTTCCAATGCCACAGAAGCTCCGTAAACCCCTGGTCTTTGTTTCAACGATCTTCAAACCTCTCTGCCGATTCCAGAGATCCGCTAAACTTGAACCTCTGGGGAGAAGGTTCAATCCCCTTTCTGTTCTATTTTTCTGATTTTTAAATAAATCTTATACAATGGGTAATTATCATTTTATAATTTATACAATTTATAGTCATCACAATGCTTACTTTTAAAAAATTCTTGCAAATGAAATAATTTTTTGAATATTTTTAAAAATTGAAGCTTATTTCAAGTGTACTGTAATCATTAACTCTAAATAGAGCATAAAACAGAAGGAAGGGGAAGAAGAGTTAGAAGACATTTCAGCAGCCTGCTGCCATATCTCCCCGTAAGGGGCAATTAGCAGTACATTGCACAGGCAGATAGAGAGCAGGGCTTAAGTCATAGCATCATTGTTACTCCTCCCAGAATCATTCTCTAGAATATTCCTGATGGGTGACAATTCTGCCTCTTTTTATTGTACTTATTTACTTTAATCTACTTTTTATATTTATCAAAGGCATTCAAAACCTGGTTAAAAATCAAATTGTATTTGAAGGGTAATAATGAAAAACAGCATTCCCCATCTCCATAACCAAGCTGTGATTTGCTGTCCAGAGGCAGTCAACTTCCAATCTATTATTCTTCTTTTCGCTGATTATTCTGACCTCTTAGGTTCTAAATAATATGCATATAATGCTATTTCTTGATTGATGAATTTTAGACATTATCTATTCATTTCTATTGTAGCAGTCAAGTTTAGCTTTTGTACGAAAAAGCTTTTGTCCCCTTTCTCATCTTCTCTAATCCGACCCCCCAAAAAATATGGTTACATTATATTTGGCGTTTACTTTATTATCGTTGTGCATATATTATTTCATCAAGTGATGTGCTATAAATTCTGTTTTGCTTGGTTTAGAAATTTTTTTTATTAGTTTCAGGTGCACAAAACAACGTAATAGTTAGACATTTATCATTTATATCCCTAGAAATTTTTGTTTTTATTGATGATAATTCATGGCCATGTTTTTTCATTTCCTTAAATTTCTTTAAATTGTACTCCCCCTGCCCCATGATCATTCAGCTCTGTCACCTCCTGTTTTACTTTTAAATGGTCAAATATCTTTGATCATCGATCAGTTCCATTGGGCGCCAAAAGGCAGCCCTCGCAGCCCTCTGTCCTCCTCAGTCCGGACTTGTTGCCGCCTAGGCCTGCACCTGATTCCTTATATCTTTCCTGTGCTCCACGTCTTCATCTGATTTTCCTCCCTTATTTTTCTGCAGCACGTCCTCTAGAAGCTTGTTAAGAAAGGGTGCATTGGAGGTAAAATTCCTGACTTCCTGTGTATTTGAAAATGTCTTTCCTTTTTCCTCACACTTGCTCAATCGTTTGGTAACGGAATTCAAGGTTGAGAACAATTCTCCTCAGAACTTTGAAGTTAGTCCTGGTTTGATGTCTTCTGGCTTCCAGTGTCGCTGTTGAGAATTCTGATGCCTTTCTGGTTTCGTTTCTTTTGTATGTGACTGTTTTTGTTCTCTCCTGAATGCTCTTCGTATCTTCCATTGGTGCCTGGCATACTTTATTCATTGTTTATTCATTCATTGTGCAGAGCACTGTGGTTACTTTCAATTTGGAGACTCATATTATTGAGTTCTGGGTTTTTTAATATTTCTCTGATAATTTCCTTTCTTTCCTTTTCATTCTCTTCTTAGAACTATTAGTTGATGTCAGACTTCCTGAATTTATTCTTTAAATTTCTTACCTATATTCTTCTATTTATCGTCTCTTTTTCTTTAGTTGTACTTTTGGGGCGGTGGGTATTTCCTCATATTTATCGGTCAACCCCTTTACTGAACACTTGAAAATTAATGTCTTCTTTTTCTGAGTGAATAATGTATTCTTATGTTAAAAATCCAAAATTACAAAACAGAATGTAGGTAGAGGTAAGCCCCACTCTGGCCCTCATTTCTCAGACATCCACGTTACTACCTTGGTGGAGTATTTGGCTCTACAGCAAAGGGTGGGGCTGAAAACCAGGGGTATTTTATGAAAGTTTGCATGCTGAGTAATGGAAGTCCCATCTCTTTCTGCTCACCCTGCTCCCAGAATGCAATCATCTAGGCATGTATTCTCCTACATAGGAACTGGCTGGGTGGCTTTGCTGGGGAATAGAACCTCGGCTGGTAGCATCCTTGGGTCTTTCCTCCTGGGCTGGTAAGATTCCCTAATGCAAAACATTCTATCCTGTTTGGAGACTAGAAATCTGAAGGCCGGCTGCTAACATTTTTGAGAAAGTTGGCTGGGGTGGGTGGGGGTAGGGAGTACTGGGGGAAACATCTCCATATTCAGTATGTAAATTTCTACTTTATCTTTCTTTTTTCAATATTGTGCCACCCCATGCCCCAAACTACGCCTGCTCTCCCAATCCAGAGACCTGTTGTTGTACGCTCTCTAGAGAATAACCTTTAGCCTTCTGCTGGGGTGGGGTGGGGAGAGCAGTCATCTGGCTGAATTGAGTACAGGAACGGATGTGTAGTTTTGTTTTTTCTGCTCTTAAGATTAGATGATTTTTATTGATCAATTTTCTTGTTTACTGACACTTTCCGTTATCTCCATCTACTCTTACCTACTCTATCTAGTGGATATTTTATTTCAGATATACCATTCAGTTTTAGAATTTCTTTTTTTTTTTATAGTTTCTATATCTCTGCTGAAATTTTCTACCTTTTCATTCATTAAGAGTATATTTTTCTTTTCTTTTATTGAACATAGTTCTCGTAGATGTTTAAAATCCTTGTCTGCTCTTGTCTGCTACTTTAAACATCTGGGTCATATCAAGGTCAGTTTCTGTTGATTACTTTTTCGTTGGAGCATGAGTCCCATTTTCCTGTGTCTGTATTTGTTGGATAATTTCGAATTCTGTTCCAACCATTGTGAATGTTGTGTTGTGGATGATCTGGAAGAGGGCTGTCTTTTTCCATTTATTTGTTTTAGTAAGCAATTACTTCAGTTGCATTCCGACTGAAACTCTGATTTTGGGATGGCAGCTCAAATCTTTTAGTTCTCGTACCTTTAGCTGAGCTGTTGGCAGTTTTCCCTGTACATGTGTGTAGCTTGAGAGTCACCCAGATATTTTTTTGGTCAGAGTTTACACGTGTAGTTTGTGGCTCCCTGTCACTGACCCTCACCTTTCCAATATTAGGACTTCACTTTCCATTGGCTGTGGTTGCCCTGACCTCTGTCTGCTGTCTGATTCTTCAGGCCAGAAAGACTGCAGGCCTCTAATGGAGTTTTAGCCATGCCACCTGGTCATCTTCTCTCCATCTAAAGAAAAAACAAGGGGGGGGGGGCTCACCCTGCCACCCTGTGCCTTTCCCTTCTTCCAAATGCTAACTCCCCTCTCCAGAATCCACCTGCTTTTATTTACTCTACAATGCCTTCAGAGAGTTTTTTTTTTTTTAATGTTATTCAAAGTTTATAGTTATTATCTGTGGAAGAGCAGGTCCAGTAGCTTACTTTACTATACCAAAGGGGACTCCTTCTAACTAAAACTATTTTATTTTCAGTCATTAACTCCACTTCCGAAGTAACTGGAAACCACCAGTTTCTGAGTTTTTTGGTGGTTTTGTGGTCCACATGACAATACCTCTGCTACTATATTCACTCTTAAAAGTTCCATTAAATAACATATAAATAAGGTGATGAAGATTGTAGCATGGCACATACTAAATCAGAATCCCTGCTGCTCTTCCATTTAGTCCCAAAGTGACAGAGGTTAGGTTTTTTTCAGCCTCATAGGGGCCAAAATAGGAGTGTCCCTTTAAATCAGTATTTTTTTCAATGTGGGTAAGGAATTCTAACCAGAATCACCTGGGGTGCTTGTTAAACATGCCAATCTCTGGGTCCTACCTTAATCGTCCTGGGTCAGCATTTGGGGTGGAGCCTAAGAATTTGCAGGCGGTGAGTGTTCCATAACTGTTGCCTATAGTTATTATCGTCTTCGGCAGCATACCCAGCAAACAGCCTCCCGATGTGTGTTTCACTTCCCAGGTGCCAGGCTGCCAGGGTATTGTTTACACGTACAGGGCTGGTCTTACCAGTCAGACTGAGCGCCTGATTTGAAGTCAGTAAACATGCTTCGGGATGACAAACATGAATAGTTGGAGGCATACTGCATGATTGGAACTGCTTTTGTTTTGTTTTCTGATCCCAGGGTCAGTTTGAAATGGGATTTTGGAATAAGACTTTAGTGCTGAAATTTGAAGGTGCTCTTAACATTAAATTAGGCTCTGTAAATTCCTGTCAAGAAGTCACTACGATGGACAGCAAAAGTGATCCCTGTGCTATAAAGAGCTGACCTTGTCGCTGTCCTCTCCTCTGCTCTCACCTACATTCAGCTAAGCAAATCAACATACCGCTCTGCATGATAATAATAGCAGAGAACCTGTCACTTCAGGACCCTACACTGTATGTACTGGAAAGCTGTATGCAGATCTTCTCATTAACTTCTGGAAGTGAACTTTTAGCCTACTGTACACTCAAGAGCACGGAGAACGTATAATTGGTCTGTTAGATCCATTTAATTAGGAATTGGCTTCATTCTTCATCCGTGCTACTCTAGTCAATCAATTTAGGTCTCAGTAAATTTGTTCTAGAGAAGTTAGTGTACTTTTTTAAAGGCTCCCTTTAACTATCAAGGTACTGGCTGTTTCCTAAGAAAAATCACCCTAAATAGCTATGATATGAACTGCAGTAGAAGAAGATGTGAAGATAATTCAACAAATTTTTATTTCCAACAGAAATAAAATTTGAATCTCTTTGATGTAGGTGATGTTGGATCTGCCTGCAGTTTCTGAGTGTGGGCCGGGATCCTGTCTCATGAAGCTGAAGAATGGAAACACAGACCAGGGAGAGGCAAAAAGTTTTAAAAAGAGGATAGTTTATTAGAGGCAGGAGAAGAGGTTGCAGCTCCCGCGCGGGAGGGGGTCCCGAATGAGGGTGCCCCCTGACTGAGGCAAAAACTTACTTTTATACCTTCCCTTGCCTGCTTGGGAAAGAGGAGCTGTTTGAAGAAGGGAACTTGTTTGAAGAAGGGAACTGGCGCCTTCTAATGAAATTCGTCTACCAGGTCTGTTCTACTTGCCCATCCTAAAGGAATTAGCAAGGTAACCCACTCTTATCTATCAGATGTGCTCCATTTGTCAGGCCAAAATGAATTTTATGATTAACCTCAGGCCTTGTTACATTATGTCCTGGAGCAAAGGAGTGATTTCAAAACCTGAAGTTTTAGGATATGGCTGTCTTTTGTTTATTCCACCAGGGACCTCCCTGTCTACCTAGGGACATACTAGCTACCCTGTATCATCTTCAGGCAAAACTTTTGGCTTCGTACACTGGTCCAGAATTCAAAATAATTTCTCCCTCTCGTCTTGTACTCTTTTTCTTAATATTTACTTCAAATTACTTGAAATGGAGCTAATCTGGTCTAGGTAAGTTTCTGGAATTTTTGAAAAACTCTCAAACAGGTTGTGGTTATGTTGGACTAAAAAGAAGTGGTGAACCTCAGTGTTGCAAGGATTTCTCTGAACTCAGAGCACCCAAAGTTCTCTTCTCTGTAGAAGTGTTGGGTTAGCCCTGAGTTGCAAATTTTTCAATTCCTCCCTCCCTCTCTCCTTCCTTTCCTCCCCCTTCCTTTCTGTCTTTTTAATTGTCTGTTAATTATTCCCACTTTTCACATGGGAACTTGAAGCACTGGAAAAGTAAGCATTGTGCTCATGTCTTGGTCCTACATGAAGAACAGAGTTGGAATGAAAAGGCAGGTCTTTCTTTTCAATTCAAGGCTGTATAACCTCTACTACTGAGCCCTCTATGAGGCCCTAAGTCAGTGGTTCCCTCACTGGGTACCTGAGCCTTTGGGGGTCTTTGAAGAAAGCAAGAGGGATTCTTGAATTATTTTAATTATTTCAAAAAGTCCAACAGAAATTGCACATTTCTCAAAATAAAACTGCATGAATTAACTGCAACATCATCGTATTTCTCCTTTTGATTAGAGTTAAATTAATTCAGTTTGATAACATTGATTATTATGCTGATCTGAAGCTGTGATTGTAGTTATATATGTCTTGGATGATTAAAATGTGAAAATTGCTTAATTATGTCCTAATAAATGCAGTTTATTTGAGAAGCAGTATTTTATAAAATCTGAAGCTGATCAGAAAAAAATATGATAAATTTGGGGAACTTTCTACATCTATCTAGAACAGGCAGAGTGCCGAGGCACATAAACCTCTAAAGTGTATCTATTTAAAAACTTCTGGAATTACGAGATTCCACATATTTGTTCTTTCTGGTTGCTTTCACATGAACAGTATAAAGTCAAATTGCTGTTTCTTAAACTTTTGACACCGGTCATGACTACAGTCCATCACAAATAGCTATTTACTATTGATTATGGGTATACTGACTTTTCTAATTTCAACTTGTAGGTTGATATCTGTGGATGCTGACAGCATATTTAACAGAAGGTATTTGAAAGTAACAACACAGCTATTACATTGAGAACCAGAGAGAAAAGATAAGCTGTATCAATCATTCTGTAAAAACTCAATAGGTATCTTTGCCATGTGCTAACAACACATGGCCATTGTTAAGGGCAGTAAGCTAGTTTAGATAGAAAGTATAAATAGAAGCATACCATCTTTTCTGATCCCTTATGAATCATTAGGCTCGTCGAAAGGCATTTGTTTAAGGAAGCACTCACCTTGCTTCCCTGAGCTAATTCAGCAGATCGGGGTTTTCATAATCTTCTTACAATCACTGTGGCTTTCGGCATCACTTTTCTGACTCACCTGGCTCAGCCTGCTGTAGACACGGTCCAGAGTTCACATTGCTGAAGGGCAATGACTGAGATCATTGTTTCCCCCAAGGCATAGCCTTTAAAGGTTAAATTGGTGGGGAGATGGGACAGACGCGGGGGCTCAGGAACATATGACTTGCTAAATTTAGGATGCATTCTTCCCTAGTATATTCTGGTTCCAGGGATCATTCTGGAGTGTTTCTTGCCCTACGGAAAGGTCAGGCATCACCTCCACTGCGGTCTCTATGCAGGTGCCCGGGGACTATGAACTTGCTAGTTATCAGTCACAGGGGTTATTTGTCTGATCACTGCATGTCTGTTGAAACACATCACACAAAAACATTTCACATAACAGAAGCTTACTGTACTCAGGTTGCTCATGTGTAAAGGATGAGTGGAGCACATGCTCTCTAAGGATCTCCCAAGCTCAGACCAACTTTCTAGAACTTTCAGCTTTCTTGAATAGTAAATCTCAGAAGAAAAATTACCCTGGTCCAACAGTCTTGACCAAGTTCACACCAGACAGGTGACAATTTACATGTGTTCGAGACTCTCATTTGGGGGTGGGGGAAGCTAAGTTGAGGAAAAGCACATGCCTCAAAGTACATATTTTAACCTTTAAAAGAAAAAGAAGTTCTACCCATGGAAGGTGACTCTTTTCCTTTTTTTTTTTTTTGTCCTTCATGCTAGTGTAGAAAACAACCAGCTATGACACTTGTAAGTATCTTCACTGGATGATGCCAACATTTTAATTGTGCAATTTTCTGTGTTCTCAGATATGTCTTTAAAGTTCTTACCTTTCTGATTGTCCCTCATTTTCAGCTCTCTTGCCTGCATGAGACATGTGGGGCTTGGCATCTGTGAGCACTCTAACAAGTATTTATTAAGAATTCAACTGTCATCCATTTAGAATTTATGCCACCCCCGTTGTTCTAAGCCTATATTATTTAATCCTCACGCTACCTCACGATTTACTTTTGTTCCTACTTCACAGATGAAGAAATGGAGATTTTTGCGAGGCTGAGTAATTCGCCTATAGCCATATAAACGTGGAAAAACAGGATCAGGCTAAAGAGTGTTTGACTCGCAATCTTGTGTTCTTAATCACTGCGTTATATTGTTTGCCTTCCTTTTGTTGAGACGATGAATGATACGTGCGCTTTCACACTGGGAAAGAGTCGTATTAGCAGGTCTCTACTCTGTGTGCTCTGCGGTGGAGACGGAGGGGTCTGGGGTGGGAACCCTCTTGCCCATTTTAGCAGCAGAGCAGACATATACAACTCAATACTATTTACAGAAATTTAAAAATACACGCTCAAAAAGCAAAAACTCACCCTTTGCAAGAACACATTAAAGCAAAATGATACATATTAAACCTATTATAATGGTTGCTCTGGGAGGTGGGGAACAGGAGTGGGAAGTAGCTGAAGGACGAGAAATCACCACATTAGACAGGAGAAGCGACCTTACTGAGAGCCCGAGGATGATAATGTGGTATGAGCTGAGAAATATATGAACGCAACCTTTGCATTGCAGCACCTCCCTTCCCTCTGAAAAATAATAAGAGCCAGGGCCAGGGAAAAGCAGGTTATGTTAAGCCAAGATTTGGAATGGCAAGGGAGACATGAATGAGTGCCTCCTTCCTCACATTCAGAAATCGTTATTTAGTCCTAGAATGGAGGGGCTTTCATGTAAACATCAGCTACACAGAGGCATGAGGTTGGTTCCATCAGGCATTTAATTTTTGCCAGAGGATAAAGGGGTTGAGGTCTTATTGTCAATATGCTAAAGGAGAAACAGTCTCAGAATGTGCAAGCCAGCAAGAACAGTGTTATTTTGTAGGTAAGAAAGCCAAGGTTCAGAGTGGTCGAAGGACTGGTCCAAGATGGCACAGCTGGTTTGGAACAGATCCCGAATGCCACCCCGGTTCTCTTTCCCCTTGTTCGTGCTGCTTCTCCAGGATCGGCTGCCTCAGCTGATCTCTGCACAGCCTCTTTGCGGTAATAACTCTGCTCCTGTTGTCGAGTTAGGGATGGATTTGCTTGACAAAAGGTTTTCCCCTTCATGACCTGACTCAGAAGAGCCCTGAGGGTGGAAGGCACACAGTAAGTGCTGAGGGCAGCATTGTCAGTATTAAGAAAGATGTTCTTTGGCTCTTCACATGCTTCAGTAAGGAAATGAGCTTTAGACTACGTGTTCAGCATTGTTGTGGCTTTTCATTTTATTCTAGTTTCAGCTCCCTTGTTAACTCGTTGTATGAAAGTGAACCAGTCACCCTTACCTTGGCTTTCGTATCCTCATTTGTACAAATGAGGTGGTTTTATATTCTCCAAAGAGCTTTCTTGTGAAGGATTCTATGGTCAAATCTCTTCTGGAATTCCAGAACTACTATTCCTCACCAAGGACGGCATGGGAGAGCTCACACTCACAAAATATTCTCCATGTAGCTCTTTTTCATTGTAGCGGCTCACTTTTGCAGGACTCCTGTGTCATTTCCCCCATAAATGCACAGTGAGGTGTTCACCAAGGGTAGAGACAGTCAGTCCTTGCCTCCTAGGCACGATCACCTTACTGGAGAAAGAATAACAACAGATAGCTAGAAGTACACTAAGTGCCAAAGCAGGGCAGGCAGTGTCAGTGCCGTGGCTCCTTGTACTACTTCCAATACGGCTGTGAGTGGCCGGGGAAAGCTTCTCAGAGGAAGAGGGCTTTATGCTGGGTTTTGAAGGGAGGTGGGATTTTGACGACAAAGGCAATGAAGTGTAACAAGATAGGTGGAAGTCATAAACACACCAGAGACGCAGTCCAGGGGGGCCATGTCTTGCTGTGACATCTGCGAGGAGCTGTCTAAGTAGAGCAAAAGCTGATGGTGTTCAGATATCAGCTTCCAGAGGAGTGTCACCGAGGGAAGTAGCCAACTGAAGACGTTATTTACAGCAAATTTTGCTCAGTAGGCATTTGAGTGTGTATCTGAGATTGAAAGCATGAGAATGTGAATTAACAAAGGTGTTTGGAGTGGACTCAAAATTGGAGCGTGGCTGTGACAGGAGAATCCACACAAGCTGGGCACCTCCTGTAGCTACTTGACCATTTGAATGTGGACACAAACAAATCAGGAGTTCCAAGAAGACAGAAAGAGGACTTCCAACCGACTGAAAGATAACATCAAACTGTGAAAAACAGATGAGTGCGTGAGAAGTTATGAGGCGAGTGGAGACTGTTGCAAGTCAGAACAATTTGAACAAGCAGCTTAAAATTCAACTTTTCTTAACAAGAAATAGTGACTCTATGAGAAGATAATGCTGCCAAGAGCTTTTTCTGCCCACATTGAAAGTATATGTGTAACAGCTGAACAATTATGTTTTGCATGTGAATAAGTTCGTGAGTCAATCAATACATAAATCAGTATCCTGTTTCAGATACAATTTATATCAGTGTGTCTCTCTGGAACTCAGAATAATTCCTTCCCATATATATATATATATATATATATATATATATATATATATATATATATATATATAGAGAGAGAGAGAGAGAGAGAGAGAGAGAGAGAGAGAGAGAGATAGATATAGATATAGATATAATTTATATATATATTTATTGCATATAAATATATTATATTTATATATACGTATAAATAGATATAGAGATATAGATACATAACTGTAGATAGATACAGATATATAAGTAGGTAGGTAGATACATAGATAGATAGATGGAGAGCTATTAGCTTCTTTTAGGTATTAGCTTCTTTTTAGCTATTAGCTTCTTTTTGGACAATAGAAAACCACAGGTATGATATTGGGATCAGGATTTTATTCATTTAGCTCCTGTCTGCTCTTTGGAGGCTGAAGGTGAGATATTAAACATAAAATAGGAAGTGTGGAGTTGCTAAAAGCCCTCTGTGAGCCGAGTGGGCCTGTCCTCACAGCAGCCACCAGCCTTGCTCCAGGCATTGGGGTTCCTGAGCCCTGGGCAAAGCATGCAGGGACTGGCGGGGCTTAGGGGCAGCTCCCACCGCCGAGGGCTCTCTGTGATATTAGTGGGACAGTGCAGGGACACAATTAAGCTTTGCGTTTTCTTCCCTGGCCTCTTGGGGCCTCCTTCCTTCAGACCCCTTTACCTCTAGGAGAAGAAAAGAAGACAGATTTATGGCAAGAATGAAAATTGAGTCCAGATTGTTGTTGCAAGCAGCATGCCTACTAATAACTAGCATTTCTATGACATTAGGTAGAGACAGGATGGTTAGACTCTTAATAGAATTCACAAAGAATTTGCCCATCTCTTCGTTGGGCATGCCTTCTAGTATTTAGCAGGTAGCTACTTTTTACTTCTGCGGAAGGGAAATGGTAGGAGACAAACAGAATCAAAATTGGACTGCTTGAGTTTTTTAAATATACTCTTCTGGAGACCATTATACCAATAATAATGGGAAACTCTTGTATTTGTGACACATTAGGCAGCTTACAGCATGGTTTCAAACGTATTATGTTTTTAGAATGTCACAGTTCTACTTTGTAATCATCAGGACTGGTGGTATTACCGCCCATGCTCCCATTTAAAGGCAGGGAAACTGAGGCTCCAAGAGCTTATTGCCTGGGAACTCATGGCCAGTGAGCTGCAGAGCTGTGATTCACATTTAAACCTTCTGACCCCGAGCTCAGTGTTCTTCACTTTCTGCCACACAAAAAAGCAGCCTTGATTTTGAGTCTGCATTAGGAAAGTTCTTTTCTAGTAGCGCATTCTGCTACTCAGGCCTTAAGATGCTGCTGACCTTCAACAAAATTGTGGTGAAAGACTGAGGCATGACCGGACTCCCCTGAACAAAGGTTTGGGTCATGGAGCACACCTCCCCACTCACACATTCTTATGTGCACAGAGGGGATTGTATTACAGGGTCATCTTTGTTCCAATCCCTGCTTCCGTGTTCATTTGTATACAGAGAAAACTGTGTTTGGGATTTGCAAATTCCAGCACAGTATTTCCTTGTTTCATCACTGGCATTTTTTTTAACCCGTTGGTAGACCTATATTTTTAAAACTTGAGTCTAGGAGTGGAACTGGGAGTGAGTTTGGAAAATGTTGAGGGTATAGCTGGGCCTAGGCTGAGTGTTTTTAATTGGGGACGATACCCTGATGATATCACTGTATCAGCTCCTTTGTTTATTGAGGAGGGAACAAAGCTATTTCAAGGAGAGAAAGAGAGACACAGACAGAGAGATACTGATTTTCACTTCAGGAAGGGCCCTTGAGTTACTTGTCTTTGCATTTTGTCCCTGTCCTTAGCCCAGCACCCAGAAAGGCGTTGCCCAGAGAAGGTACTTAGTACACTATTGTCAGCATGGATGACTAAGGACCCCAGTTACCTGCTTGCTCATCCCCTGCATTGCAGTTCCATTCCTATTCATGGTTTAGGACTTTAAATAGCTTTGAATAATCCCTCTCGTTTGAAATTAGATATCCCAATCCAAATAAAGCCATGGAATGGGGTGTCCTCTGAACCAACTCCAAGGGAGGTGTAAAAATGGTTATACTTAGAAACAGAGCTGTTACCGGTAGTGGCTTCATTTTCTTCCAATGCTCCTCTGCTCAAAGAAGAAGAAAGTCATATATTTTCAATCCCATGACCCCTCTTTTGGTTTTGGCACCTTGTGCCTCATTTGGCCTGTGAAATGACCATATGGTCTTGCAGATGTAGTGACGCCCAAAGGAGTTTGGTGGGGTGAGCCACGTGCACAAGAAGCCAGAAAGACAACTGCTTCTGTTCTTCCAGCCCACACTCACCCCGTTATTCCCAGAAAAGAGATGCTTAGAGCTACCCTGTGAGTTTTCTGGAATCCTGACTCCTCGATTGAGAATTCCTCTGGAGTAGCGTTTCCCAAAGTAATCCACGGTGTAACTGCGGCTGTCACTGGATCAGTCAAAGCTTGGATTTCTCACCTGTAAACACAGACAAGGAACTAGTAAGGTTATTTGAGGATTAAATGAAAATAATACCTGTGGAAAGAACCTGCTCAGGGCTGGGCTCCCAGGAGCTACTGGTCATCCCTTCTTCTCTCTTCTTGATGGCTCAACAGATACAGAAAATCCTTGAGTTCTTATAACATCTTTCTACCCTCTTTTCTACCTATTTGGCTCCTTGGCTTCAAAATCCCCTCTAAGTCCCACCTCATCTGTTACCCTTCTCTGAAATGTCTGCCTCGTCTTGTGAACTTTTCAGGTTTCTTAGAGCAGAGTGGTCCTGGCTGGGCTTGAGCTGAGAATGGGCACGTGGGGGCCCCCGGGTGTCCTGAGATGAGCTGCTGTGCATGGCAGGAGACTCCAGAAGGAGACCCTGGAGTAGAACATTTTAGGTGCTAAGACCCTTGGGGGGGCAGGGGAGAGGCAGCGCAGAGGGAAGAGATGGCAGCAATGGAAGGGGATCCATCCCAACCCCTTCGGAAGTGGGCAGCATACTTCCCGTTTCTGTTTTTCTGCAGGGAACCAGGCTGGCTCCAGGTTCGGGGTGGGGGGGGGGGGCGGAGGGGATGCAGCTCTGATGTGCAGCATTGGCAGGGCAGACTTGGGGGCCCAGGGACACAGGTCCTGGGCAGGGCAGCCTTTCCCCAGAGGAGACCAGGTGGATCCCCAGCAGAGCTCAGTGGGAACACTGTTCATAGGCATGAAAGACAGTCCCAGAGGGCTCTGAGAAACACTTGGGGAAGCTTTGGAGAGGGTTTCACCTAAACGAAAGGGATGATGAGATAGCAGAATTGGTGACCTCATTCCTACTCACCAGCTGATTATGCTCCTAAATCATGCAAACCACCCACTGCATAACCTCACCTTACTGGTAGTGGAGGACAGCCTGGGCAGGTTTGGGGGTGCTTCCTGTTCAATATGGGTTGCCTAACATAGCATTTCATGTCAGGAAATCTGTCACCTTCTAGAGTTGGAGCTACTTACTGTTGCTTGAGACTCAAAGAAAAAAAAAAAGAACAATTTATTATTTATTAAGATTTCACCATTACCAACAGAACCTGTTGTGTAATTCTGCCCCCTAGATCCAACTCCCATGGCCTAATTCAGTTTTTTTCATCTTCTTCATGTGATATTTAATGATCACAAGGGATTTCTGCAGAAATGGATTGGCCTAGAACTGTGCTGAGAAACCCTCAATAACTTAATGGTTCCATTAACTTAAGAGAGGGTTTTAACTTGTCTGTGTTTGACTAAACAGGACTAAAACTAAGGTGATGGCTGTGATCAAGGATTATTCATTTTATCCCTATTTGCACTTGGCTCTTTGTAAGAATTGACACTTTCTCGAGTTATTAAAGCCGTTACTGCTAACATAAGAGACGAGGGACCTGAACTTCACAGAAATTCTGAAGGATGCCTTGAATGTCTTTAGATTCTTTGGGGGGGGGGGGGGGGGGCGGGAGGATATAGGAAGCTCAAGTGCCAAGTCATCCTTCCAGAGTTAAGTCACTGACCTTGCAAATTGTTTAGCTGCGTCCTTGAGGTCCTTGATGTTCAAGGAGTCAGCTGTGAAGTCTGGCTGAGCCTGTGGGCCTGTGTTTGTCATCACACAACCTTTTCCAGTGGCTTGGAGTGCTCACAGTTTGGCCACAGAGAATAGGCAGTGTTGATTCAGTCATGGTAGGATGCTCCCAGGATGGATGGCTGCCTGACAAGTGTCCTCCAAAGAATTGGCAGCACATTTCCTATAGACTAAGCACAGGGGACGCTGTCCCTTCCTTCTCTCTCCCAAGGTAGTTCCAGTGTTTCCCACAGCCTGCAGCTAGCCTAACTCACCCTTCTCCAAACTGTGTAAATGCAAATGACAGGGAGTGATGCTAGCGCCCTGGGGACCACGCTCATTGCCTTCTGTCATCCAGGCACAGGGCCTGGATTTCATTCAAGGGCCCATGTTCCTGGCATACGGAGAACCTTAGTGTGGTCTGATGGGCTGAGCTGGCTTCCTGCTTGTATCAGTGCTATGTTGGCAAGCTATTTCCGCTGCCCAGGAGGCAGCCAGTGCCCCCTGGCTGAGGCTTGAGATGTCTTTTTGTTCCTATCACTTGGCTCTGGAAACAATTGTCTTCTGACAGGCTTATCACGCACAGTGTGTTCTCATTGCTCTATAGCTCTTGCCAGAGAAATAATAGTGACTCGTTCTTTCCTGAAGTCTTTCTCACTCTAGGAGTGCCTGGGAGAGGCTCACAGAGAGCAATCAATAAATATTTGTTGAGTGAATTGGATTAATGGAACAGCTCCGAGATCATTTACCCACTTACAAAAATTCTCCATGTGGTAGTAAGTCTGACTTAAATGGAAGTGATACTGAAAGTGTACTGCGAAGCCTAAAATCCCTTCTTTATTTGTTGCCCCAGTGCAGTGGGTGACTGTTTAGAAGGTTGCATGGGATAAAGCCTTATGGCAGAAGGTGGCAGGGTCAGAGGAAGTTGGCAGCTGACGTTTCTTTTCCACAACCGACGTGTGCTGGGCACTGAATGAGGCACGTAATATGCATTATTTCACTTTATCTGCACAGCAGCCTCCTAAGGAGGAAATGTTGCCCTGCTTTAGTGATGAGGAAATTGAGGCTCAGAGAGGGGAATTCACCTGCTTGAGGTCACATAGGTAATAAAGGGTCGAGTCAAAGTTAGGAGTTATGTCAGAGCCTCTGCTGTTCTCCTCATCCCACAGCAAGGTGGCTACTGGTCTCAGAGGACATCAGGATACGCCCTGAAGCCCTCTGAAATGTCTTGTCCTGGACTCTTCAAAGAAAGAGTCAAGTCACAAAAAGCAGAATGCCTTATACTTGTATCGCACTTGAACATTTATGGAATGAATTAACATCCCCTCTGTCCTTTGCCTCTCCTAGTAACTTAGTGAGTTATTCGCTGCATGTCACCAATGAGAAGCTGAGATATGAAGAGACAAAGGGAATTTCTTCCAGCAGCAGGTCTGGCTGTGAAGCTAGAGCTCTTTTCACTGGGTTTCAGAAAAAACAGAGCACTTTTATTAAGCATTGTGAAAAAAGCTCAATATAGCTTTAATTTCCAAATATAAAATATTAAGCTGGAAGCTCCTTAAGTCAGGAACTATATATGGTTTATCTTTGTGTCCCCAGTACCTATCTCTGTGTGAGGCTGGTGATTGATATGTACTAAAGGAACCAATGTCATCCGTAGTTGTGAGTCATCTGTCTATAAAGTAATGAGCCTCACGGTCCTTGCTTCAGAGCCGTTCTTTAACCATTTCTGAGTGTCACCTTCACTTTTAGTGCAGCAATTTGTAGCTAGGGCAGTGGCTCAAAAATGTGTTCATGGTAGAAGTCTCCTTTTCAAAGAAAATCTGCAGTATAATCTCAACATGGTAAATGGTTTTTAACAAATGGTATACGGGGCGATCTATATCTTTAGCATTTGATGCAGAAACTGCATGGGAAACTCCTGCAACTGCTCTCCTAGGTTCCTCAGGTACACAGCCTGAAGCTCACTAAACGAAATAATGAGATTATTTATATTCAAATTACTTATTCATGAATTATTAATTTAAATATGTATTTATATTTAGATCAATTTTGGAGTAATTAGATTACTGGAGTTCATTTTCCTAACCTTGTCAAGCATGAAGTTGCTATGTGGGGAGAAGGAATCCGATAAATAACAAGTGAGAGAAAAACAGTGGGTGCCCTTCTTCTGGGTGTCAGAGTCTCATACATTGTGGATGGAAAGATTTGGGAACATTGGGACAAAACTCAGGGCTTAAGTGGTAGATATCGTATATATTAGACAGGATTCTTATATGCAAATAACAGACTCCACCCCAACGTGTTTAAGCACTGAGAATTTCATTGAAGGGTATGCATAGCTCATAGGATCATGGAGAGGGCTGATGACCATACTTGAGTCTAAGCAGACCTCCCAGGAGCACCTCCCCAGACCGCACTGCAGAACTGAACTGCCAAAGGGTCTGTTGCCTCTGCTGGTGAGATAGTGTTGGTTCCAGAATTACATCACCTTTAATATGATCAGGGAATCACCAGACCCAGAAGCCAAACCAGAGAGCCATCAGCTACATTGATGGCTCTGGAAGCATGCCTCTCTACCATGATCCACATCAGAAAAATGAATGTCTTCCGCTCACACTTTCTTCCTACCTAATTTAATTCACAGTTGAAGACAAATGCAAGTTCAATTGAATGGTAGAGCCTAAATCATATCCAGAATCTTCATTACTAGGGAGTCTGAGAAATCTAACATCCACAGGAAGGTTGGAATGGGATTGAGCTAGCTAATCCCCAGTAATGCCACAATCCACCACATTTGGTCATCAACATTCATCCACATCCTTCTGTTCACTTAGATTTCCAAACAGCGACAGCAACGGCAGATGTCCCTGCCTCACCTAAGGTGTGAGGTTGGATCTCATGAAATGGATGAGTTTTAAATTTTTGACCTAAAAATGGCAAATTCATGTGGTTTAATCATAACTGGCTCATGTGTGGTCAGACACATACATACACTTACCCTCTCCTCAAAAGTCTAATTGATCAAAACATCCATCTCTTAGTAATTTATTCCTCCTCTGGTTCCTTTATAATCCAATGTTATTGTCTTCTAACCTATGGAATAAATTAGAATGGCAGCTATTGCAAATATAATAGTAAAAGAGCGAGAAATAAAAGAAATTAGAGAGAGAGAGAGGAGAGAATGGAAGAAAGTATGGGTAATTATTACGGTTCTCATGTCTGCAAATGGTCAAGCAAGATTGTGGTTGGTAGTTATAGTTTCTTCCCTCTACTACCAATTCTTTTACCCTCAGGCAATACTTCAGTCGCTCAGGACTCTTTACTTAGTGTGGTGCCCTAAGCAGTTATTCTTGAGGAGTCTATCCCATGACGGTCCTGCCTGTACAGGGTTGCTACAGATTTTGTTAATTGTTGCCATAGATATGACCATTTTAGGAGGTGCCCTAGAGGAACCCCTGCATTTCAGACATATTTCTTCCTGCCCCTATTGTGTAACAACATGTTTTTTTCACCTTGATGAACAAGACCAATCACTCTGACTATAAAATAATTTTTTTTAATTTATTTTTGTTTTGATGGCCAAAGTAGCTAGATGGCAGTCTCAACTTCTAGTTCAATGGGACAATAAATTGTGTCCTCTGGTGAATGATGACTTCTAAAGCTGCAGAGCTCAAAGTCTCAAGAGCAGGAAGCAGATATTTTGCTAATGGGTCATCAGATGTTGGAGTGAGGGATATTTTGCTGCTTAGTTCCTATGGTCATGCATTCTGGCTATGGAAAAAAACATCACCATTTATTTGTTGCTGATTTGGAGTATATACCACAGCCCACAACCTTGCTAGTCATTGTTCCCAGCTAGCACTGTAACTGGACTTTGGTGGGCCATGCCCCCATTCTATGAGGCCACTGTTTCTGGATGAAAAGCACATGGTAAGTAAGACCAGTGAATCCTTTGAGCATCGCCCTACTTTTTTCCCCATAAAACAACTTTCTCTGAGAGAAGCAATATTGTGTGGGAAACAATGATGATGAATAAGGCATTGAGTAAATCCGTAGAAGATAAAGGCCACAGATGACAGTCAAGGAAGACAAATCCACATTTAGAACAAGGATATATTACAGTGAACACAAATTCTCTTCAACAACCCAACAAGCAAAACTCCCAAATTGTTTCTCTACGTCTAAATATGAAATGTAGAAATTGTTGAATACAGCTACAGAAACCCAAGACAGACGTGTGTATAGGTGCATGATTGACAGGCACTCTCTTAGCTGGGCTTTGGATGATGGATTGACGATTCTGTTCTTGTCCTCAGCCAAACCTTCTCCTCTTTATTTATGTTTTTTCAAATATTTCCCCAAATCATGACTTAGCACTTTTGCCTTTATTCTCAGAAGATGAACTTTCCTGTCTCTGCAGGAAACGTGCTGAAGCTCTTGAGCCAGAACGCCTACATATCAAGTTGCTCTGGGCTGTTTGTTTTTCCAGATTCGGAGAAATAAGTTTAAGGCTAAAAACTCCACCTAAGTTCTTAATTCTTAGCTCTTCTAGATTCTTGATCTGTCAACTCTCCCTGCTACAATTCTCAACCTTACTGTATCTATAGGCTTTTGGCTTCCAGATTGTTAATAAGCTCAGATTTAACACATCTTAAAACAATAGTAACAAGGACTGTAAAAAACTAGGGCAGACCCTCTTTTAATCCTATATTGTCTTCTACCTACCACCTGACTCCTTCCCTTTAGTTAAGGCTTTTCAAAAGAAGAGTCTGTACCACTGTCTGCCTTCTCACCGTTCTTTCACTCCTCAACCTACATAATCAAGTTTTCATTTCTCCTTTTCTCTGAAACTGCTTAGGTCACAAATTTCAGAGCCACAGTATAGTAGGCTAACTCAATGGCCTCTAATCCTTATCTCATTTGCGGTGGCTGGCATTACTGACTTCTCCCTTCTCTCTCCTCCCATCAGTTGCATGACTCCACGGCCATCTGGTTTCCTTTTGTTTCTCTTGATTCATCTAGCTTCTCTTCTGCCTACCTACCTCTTAAATGTATTCTTTAAAGATTGCCACTCCCTGCCCTTTCCTCTTCCTCCTCTTGTAGTCCTTGAGTAATCTCCATCCACTCCAGAATTGTCATTGAGTTTTTTATTTAACTGTCCCTACATATTGATGACTCTCAAGTCTGTGACTTTGGCACTGACTTCATCCAGGAATCTCAGATCCACATATCCGATTGCCGATGAATCATCTCTGGATTAGTATCTCATAGGCACCCCAAACTCAACAAGGCTCAAAATGAAATCATCTCCCTTGAAACTGCTTCGTCCCTACTAATGACCAGTGATGTTGTCAGGGAAAGCAATGTTGCAGCTTATAATGAGGTGGTAGAAAGTGTGTAGGGGGAAAACAAGAGGGAGGTTTGGTTTAAAGAGAAACAATAGTCTAGAGTATTTAGACTCGAGGTAGCCTGTTGGCTCAAAGACACAAGCTCAAGCATACGTACTAGAGGACACTGGTTCAAGGACACAGACTGGAAGGGACATGCTAGAGGACACTGGCTCAGGGATGTTTTCTAGAGGACACAATCTAGATCACAATCTAGAAGACACAGGCTCGAGGACACAGACTTAAGGACATAGTCTTGAGGACACAGCCTGATAGAAGAATTATGAGTACTTCCAGAGGGAAGTCCTAGGTCGCTGAGGATGAGTATCTGGGGGAAAAGCAGAAACTTCATACCTGGAGCAATGACTTTTTTTTTTTTTTTAAAGATTTTATTGGGGGAAGGGGAACAGGACTTTATTGGGGAACAGTATCTACTTCCAGGACTTTTTTCCAAGTCAAGTTGTTGTCCTTTCAGTCTTAGTTGTGGAGGGTGCAGCTCAGCTCCAGGTCCAGTTGCCGTTGCTAGTTGCAGGGGGCACAGCCCACCATCCCTTGCGGGAGTCGAACCGGCAACCTTGTGGTTGAGAGGATGTGCTCCAACCAACTGAGCTATCTGGGAAGCAGCTCAGCTCAGCTCAAGGTGCCGTGTTCAATCTTAGTTGCAGGGGTCGCTGCCCACCATCCCTTGCAGGACTCGAGGAATCGAACTGGCAACCTTGTGGTTGAGAGCACACTGGCCCATGTGGGAATCGAACCGCCAGCCTTTGGAGTTAGGAGCACGGACCTCTAACTGCCTGAGCCACCAAGCCAGCCCCCTGGAGCAATGATTTTTTATTTCATGGACTAAAGGGACAGTGGCCACCAGGAAGTCATCTGGCAGAATAAGGCATGGAATGTTTAGGAAGGGCTTGCACTGTGCAGTGTTGAGAAGGTGAAGGTCGGTAATCACGTGAGAAATTAACCAGCCCCCAGAATTCTAATAAGATTCAATGGTGGAACCACCAAAGACTCTGGGTGTTGTACCCTTTTTAATGAAACTTTCTGAGAAGGGCTAGGCCAATGGAAAGTACTGTTTAAACTCAACAGATGCTGCATTTGTTTTCTGTGTGGGAGCCTTGAATCTCTAAGGAGGATGTGGCTCTTTGAGGACAGGTAGCAGAGCACCTGCATTTTTTGCACCTCCTTCGGCACCTAATAGTGTGCCAGACACATTGAGGGTCTTTGATAAATAATATTTGGAAAGAGTTTACCAAATAATTGTGGCCGTTGAATCCCTAACACCCGCTATCCATCATTTCTTTGTTCTCTTCACTGAGCCAGTAACATTTGCTATCAAAATTGGGGAATGGCTGGGAGTGGGGACTTTGTAAGAAGGAGGAGAAAAGAAGATAAAATATCCTACTAAATACTTGAGAATTTCCTTTTTGTAAAATTAATCAAAAGGTATTGATTTAGAAAAGACTTTTATTGGAAAACATTAAAAAATGGAAAAGCACCATGACTGTTCCAGTGTTTTATTCGCAGTACTAGATTCTTATAGCAAACAAAGCTATCAAGGAAAATTCCAGCACCTCCTCTTAGTGTCAGGTCATTAACCGCTGACCCTGGAAATGGAGTCAACTGTCTTCACAGAGATGTTATTACCTCTTGAATCGCCTTTGTTGTCACCATTTGAATGGTGTGTCAGTCTCCATGGAGCACCAGTGGCATTTGCCTCTATACGGACAGCATAGAATTTATTTTGCTCATTCCCTATTACTAGGTTGGCTTCACTTTATTGCTGGCATGACAGCCTACTCTTGTTCTGCCCAAAACAATCAGCATAACTCTGTCAAAAGGTGAGATTGGTTTCTGAGTTTTATCTCTAAATTGTGAAAGGAGAGTTGGCATTAAAGAACATTAAGTCCCTCCCCTAAATGTGTGTTAAGTGCACTGCAAGTTGAGAAATGATTTCGTTTTATAAATGATGGGGCAACAGACTTAAACAACAGAACTGGTGTAACGTGAGTTGCCAATTAATCGTACAGTTAGGAGTTAACTGCTCTCTTATCTTCTCTGTAGCCTATTTCCTTTCACCAAAGAGTTCTGCTCGGGCAGTCTGTGCTGCTGTCGTCCTTCCCGACCACGGGCTGGGCTGCTTCTGGGGAGCCATGGTGTTGGTGCTAAGACCCTGCACACACTGTGCAGTGGACACGGTATATCCTGCACCAGAACCCCTGAATGCTCAGGGTCGTCGTGACACTCCAGGTCTCCTGGGATGGGGCGGCTTTACACAAAACCCCATCCTGGGAAAGTGGCACTGTGACACAATCGAAGCCTTAAGCCTAAAGGGACCAAGACCTTCTGGTGTAATTTCCTGCCCTGGTAGGACATTAAGAAAAAAATGTGGGGGAAGGAAATATCTCCCAGCCTCCTAAATTACACAGTGTAATTCTGACCTTATTTACTTGGGCTTCTGCTTGTGACATCTCTTCAGTTCGGGTCAATAAGCATTTTTTCCTTTCCTTTCCTTTCCTTTTTTTCCCCCCTAATATGTGCCAAACACTAGGCAAAGAGCTAGAGATAAAAAGAGGAATAATATTAATATCAAAGTCTCAACTTTTCAGGGAGAGATAACAGAATTGTAACTACAGAAATTATGACACTATTAATGTATAGATTCATGACATTAATCAATGTCATTGTGAGATATGTAAATCAGAGGGCTATTTTTGGCCAGGGGTGTCTAAGTAGTAACATTTGAGAGAGAAACAGGATTTTCCTAAACAAACAGTTGGGGGTAGGAGACTCATTTAAATAAAGGCAATAACAAAACAAAGTATCTGTGCTCAAGAAGTTTGCAGTCTATAATAACACGCGCGAGCACACACACACACACACACACACACACTTTATTATTCTAAAAAGAGCAGAAAATGACCCTCAGCTAACGGTAAACTCTAACAGAGAGCTGCACTGATCCAAAGCAGGAGGAGGACGATTCCAGGTGACACATTGGTGCAATGGAGGCTGACTGATCTGTCCCCCAAGAGGCGTGCACTGAGACACTAAAACTGCGGGAGCCCAGGGCTGGGGTTGGGGGGTAATGTTTTAATTTAGAAAAGAAGCTCCCTTAGGGCAGGACATTGAAGGGTAAGTAAGACTTCAAAAATCCGAGAAGGGAGGATACCCACTGTTCCTTCCACGCTTCCCAGGGACATTTCAGCCCCTTGGAGCCTGTCTGTGGTGCTCGTCCCTTGTACTCGAGGTGGCACAGATCTGAACATCTTACCTAAATAAGAGATACCATGACATGGGCAAAGGAGAGTCACACCAGGGAGTGTGGCCCCCGGACCCTCTCCCCACCTTGGCTCCTGCTGGTTGGCGGGGTGGGGAGAGGGTCTGGGGGCGACACTCCTGGAAAAAAATGTGGGGGAAGGAAATATCTCCATCTCTTATCCACCTTGGCTCCTGCTGGTTGGCGGGGTTAGTCACATCCTTTAAGAATCTCCTTTGAAATGGCCCGAAGACAACAAACTCCAAACGATAAGCAGGGAGTCTGGAGTAAAACTGACAAATAATGCTGTCTCTACACATGCAGACTGGAAGCATGAAGTTACAGGGTAAGAAAACTCAGACCGTCCCTTGGAGTTTATAGATTGAGATCAGATCAGTATGATCGACAATCGAATGTTTATCGTAGACAATCAAATGTTTATCGTACATCGTGGGTATACAAAGGACAACTTTCTCTCCAGGAGCTTATGAGTAAGTTCAAAGGTGAAAATGTAAACACATGAAAAAGTAAATAGCGATGCATGTGTAAACTCATGCTATATTCTGAATGTTTCTTGCCCCCCAAAATTCACATACTGAAACTATTCCCCTAATGCGATGGTATTTGAAGGTAGGGCCTTTGGGAGGTAATTAGGTCATGAAGGTGGAACCTTCATGAATGGGATTAGTCCCCTTATAAAAAGACCCAGAGAGCCTCCTTGCCCTTCAGCCATGTGAGGACAACCTGAAGATGGCCATTTGTGGACCAGGAAGTGGGTCCTCAGCAGACACTGATTCTGCTGGCACCTTGATCTTGGACTTCACAGCCTCCAGAGCTGTGAGAAATACATTTCTGTTGTTTATAAGCCACCCAGTCTATGGTATTCTGTTATAGCAGCCTGAACAGACTAACACAACTGAGATCTCACAAGATGACATGTGATTAAGTATCATGGTACACTCTCCTATAACATGGAAGAAGGGGGTAGATGATTTCCTTGGGCCCTGTTTTTAGATCCATCATTGTATCAAATCTGACAATAAGTGCTTTGAGGTCAGAATTTTATCATTCAGACAGGGTTTCTTCTCTTCCTTTGATTGTATTAGCATTAAAAAGTAATTCAGAAGAGTCAACAGTTATGTGGAATAAAGCTCAGCTACCTGCAATAAAGCTATGATATATTATCTGCATCTTACTTGCAGGACACATTATGTTGAGAATATTGACTAGGGAATTTACGGAGTATATTTGTATATTTAAACTTCTTTACTTTCAAACAAGTTAGCTTCTTAAGATCATTCTTTATTTTTTAAATTGTATTTTATTATGGTAAAAACACTTAACAAACATTTAAGTTACAAAGGATTGTTGACTATAAGTACAATATTGTACCGCAGATTTCTAGAATTTATCCGTCTTGCCTAATTGAAATTTATGCCCATTGATTACGTTTCCTCCTCCCCAGTAGCCTCCTGAAAACCACTATTTCACTAGCATTTATTTTTTTTGTATTTTTAAAAAGATTTTTATTAAAATATAGCTAACATACAATATTATATTAGTTTCAGGTTTATATCATAGTTATTCAACAGTACCCCCCTGGCACTATACAGTGTTATTACCACATTATTGATTGTATTCCCTATGCTAAAGAAGTGATCACCATGATAAATCCAGCAACCATCTAACATTGTACCACACTATCACAATATTACTGATCTTTTCCCCCCTTTCAAAATTTTTCAATTAAAGTTGACATTCAATATTATTTTATATTAGTTGCAAGTATATAGCATGTGGTTAGACATTTATGTAATTTAGGAATTACATAAATTCCTAAATTATGATCCCCCTGACTAGTACCACCTGGCACTATACATAGTTATTACCATATTATTGATTATATTCCCTATACTTTACATCCCCATGACTATTTTGTAACTACCAATTTGTATTTCTTAATTCCTTCACTTTTTTCACCCTGCCCCCACCCCCTCCCATCTAGCACCCTGATAGATCTAGTAACCATCTGACACCATACATACTTATTGCAATATTATTGACTATATTCCTTATGCTATATCCTACATCCCATGACTACTGTGTAACAACCAATTTATACTTCTTAATGCCTTCCCCTTTTCACCCACCCCCAACCTCCCTCCCATCTGGCAACCATCAAAATGTTATTTGTATCTATGAGTTTGTTTCTGTTTCATTTGTTTGTTTATTTTGTTCTTTGGATTCCACTTATAAGTGAAATCATATGACATTTGTCTTTTGCTCTCTGACTTATTACAAGATGAACCCAAAGAGGCCCACACCAAGACACATCATAATTAAAATGCCAAAGGTTAAAGGCAAAAAAAGAATCTTAAAAGCAGCAAGAGAAAAGTAGTTAATTACCTATAAGGGAGCCCCCATAAGATTGTCAGCTAATTTCTCAACAGAAACTTTGCAGGCCAGGAGGGACTGGCAGAAAATATTCAAAATAATGCAAAGCAAGGACCACGATTACTCTACCCAACAATGCTATCATTTAGAATCGAAGACAGATAAAGAGCTTCCCAGACAAGAAGAAGCTAAAGGAGTTCATCACCACCAAACCACAATTACAAGGAATCTTAGAGGGACGTCTTTAAGATGGAAATAAACAAAAATAAAAAAATATGAATAATAAAATGGCAATAATTACATATCTGTCAACAATTACTTTCAATGTAAATGGATTAAATGCTCCGATCAAAAGATAGGGGAGCTGAATGAATAAGAAAACAAGACCCTTATATAGCCTGCCTACAAGAGACTCAATTCAGATAGAAAGACACACCCAGACTGAAAGTAAAGGGATAGAAAAAGATATTTCATGAAAATGGAAACAAGCAAACAAGCTGGGGTAGCAATACTTATACCAGACAAAATAGACTTTAAAACGAAGACCATAACAAGAGACAAAGAAGGACATAGTAATCCACTTGCTTTTTTTTTTTCAGATAGAAATATAGAAGATTTATTAAAATAAGAGGAGAGTTGGTTAGAGTCTGCTGGACACTACTGCTCCACTTGCATTTTAAGGTAGTTCTTAAATCTAGTTCCTTGCAAGTACAAACTGTCTCAAAACAAGCAAAATTTGACATTTTCTCATCACTCTCAATATTCTTATTTCTATATTCATTTCATTAAAAAATCTGTCTCTTCTTCCCAAGACTTTCAACACTCAATATTTTTTATTATATCAAATATGGTGGGGGTAAATACTATTTATAAAATCCCTAAAAAACAATAAAGCTTGCATTCTCCACTGAGAGAAGTCAAAAGAGGAGTTGATCTTGGCGTAACACCTGACTTTCCCAAATGTCTGTAATTTCATATACAAGGCTCGAAGGGGAGACAGGGAGACAGTACTCAGAGTCACTTACAGGTACTAAGTATGGGCCCTGAGCTCAGAAATGAAGACCTTGCCCCTCTAGGCCTTCTATCTCACCATCTTTGGTGTTTGAGATGGGGCCAGAGGTACCCACCCCTTCCTGACTTTCCATACTTAGTTTCACAGCCCTACTGGAACCTCCCATTGCCTTATCCTACCATGTGTTCATTGTTCTTCATGCCCTTGGTGTCATCTTTCCTTTCCTTATCCATGTACATCCAAAGATTAATTATTTCTAATCACTCCTTGAAAATCCTCAGCTCCCTGGCCTCTTTTACAAAGTACTAGTTTGACAGAACTACAAGTCTGATCCTACCTGCTCTTCACCTACCCCATCCTCGCCGCCCCCACCCCCCATCTGTATCTGTGCAACTGAACATAGCTGGAGAAAAGTCCTCAGCCGCACTAGTCTCAGGTTAAAGTTTGGACTACAATGCTCAGTGATGCCTTCAATGCGACCTGGGAAACAGACTACAGCGCACGCCCATTATTTTTCCAGAAGCCTAAATAATTAGTTCATGATTTCTCTTCTCTCCTCAAACCCCCCTATCTCATCTCACTCTCAGCTAATGACCTTGTTTCTTGTTTCCTGAGAAGACTTACGCAGTCAGAAGAGAATGACTGCCTACTGCTCTACCACGTCACCTACGTCCTCCCCACATGTGTACCCATGTACACTGCCTTCCCACCTGCCGCATACAGACTCGCTGCGCTTCCATCTAAAGTGGATCTCTTAGTTTGTGGACTAGATCCAATCCCCCCTTGCTGTTTCAAGGGTATTGTTCTAGAACTTTCCACCTCTTTCACATCATTATTTTTTCTCTCTTAGAAATAAACAAAGTCTTCTCTTAATCCCACTTTCCTCACCAGCTATTGCCCCATTTTTTGCTCCCCTTTGCAGCAGAATTCCTTGAAAGAACTGTTTATCCTTACTGCATCCAGTCTCTCCACTCTCATTCTCTCTTTCAACTCTCTCTAGACAGGCTTTCACACTCAGTACTCATCAGAAGGGGCTCTTGTTAAGGCCACTACATTACTGAGTCAAACGATCAGTGTTACTCCTCACCTTAGTTGACTTATCAATGGCATTTGACACAGCTGGCTGGCCACTCCCTCCTCCAGGGAACAACCTCCTCATTGGGCTTCCAGGAACCATGCACTCTTGTCTTTCTTCATGTATCACTGGATGCTCCTTCTCAGTCTCCAGTCATGTGCAGACTTCTTTTTTTTCCTGACAGTGGCTCACTTCTTATTTCTCTTTCTTATCCACACTCCCTCCCGTGGTGATCTCGTCAAGTATGAAAAAAACTCCCAGTTTTGTAAGTTTATCCCAGAACCTTGCTCTGGGACCCCAAACTCAAAAATCCAACTGCCTTCTTGTCGCCTCCACTTGGAACTTTGTGGAGCATGTTCCAAACTTTAGCTCTTGACTTTTCTCTCCAGGCTCCCCAGTTTCAGTTGGTAGCAACCTAGCTTTCTCCTCTCTCAGGCCAAAAATCTTCAAGTCTTTACTCAAAGGTTGCCTTCCCGTGAAACCTACTTAAACAGTACTATTCAAAACTGCATGCTGTTGCCCCTGATCACCCCCATGCTCCTTACCTGTGCTATTTTGTTTCCATAGCCCTTACCTCCTTTTAACATACTATATAATTTAGTAATTTATCATGTCAATTGTTTGTTATCTGTCTCCTTACTTCCACACTCACTCCTGCCTAAATTATAAGCCCCATGAGGGCAGGGATTTTTTTTTGGAGGGGCGGGGGGTGCTGTTAATTGATGTATCCCATGCATTTAGCATACTGCCTGGCCTGTAGTATGTGCCCAGTAAATCTTTGGTGAATGAATGAAAATAAGCAAATTAAGTCCCAGTGGCCTAAGCCAATGACAGAGAATGAAATAACCGTACATGACCACTGATGTTGTCTGTTGGTCGCACACAGTGACACGATATTGCTAGGTGTGACATTTTGTCCATGAGAGTTTAAATGTTGAAGTTTGTAAGCAGGGGAGCGTCTGTGATTCCTTTAGACGTAGTTGAATGAATTCAACTTCAAATTCAGTGCTTACCTTACATTCACTGAAAGTCATGAATGATACGTTGTTTTTGAGCCTATAACACTCTTAAGCACTTATGAGACTATTTCTTTTTACTACATAGGGTACTGGGGGCAAGCGACGACAGTTGCTCCCTCCCTCCCTGTCCTTTTCCACGTATAGAATCTATGGATATTATGATACTCTCTGAGAGGTGGACTACCAATCTGGCTGAATCTCGTGGGCTAGCAAAGGAGCGCCAGAGTGGAGCCAGTTGGCTACTTCCCACGCATCTTTTTATGGTCTGTTTCAGGCTGCAGCTCTGAGCCAGTAACTGAACCCGCTCTGGTGGTCTGATCATGTGACCCCTGGAAAACCTCAGATAAATGATTTACCTCTGCCTGTTGGGACTGTCTCAGCCACTCCTTTATGTTTGGCTATAGTGACTGAGGGGAGTGATTCAGTCAAACAGTGGATGGCTCGATGAACCCACAGAATTCTTTAGCTTAGGTTATAATTACCCTCTTGATAAAATCCAGAACATACTGTGCTTCCCCAAAAATAAGATCTAGCTGGACAATCAGCTCTAATGAGTCTTTTGGAGCAAAAATTGATATAAGACCCGGTCTTATTTTACTATAACATAAGACCGGGTGGAATGGAATGGAATGGAATGGAATGGAATGGAATGGAATGGAATGGAATGGAATGGAATAGAATACCTGGTCTTATATTAATTTTTGCTCCAAAAGATGCATTAGAGTTGATTGTCTGGCTAAGTCTTATTTTCGGGGAAACAGGGTATAAGGTCAATCTTTTGGGAGCAAGGGAATCAACTGATATTCCCGGCAGTACCTGCTGTGGACAGGAAGTTGGGTTGTTGGGCACACCCAGATCTAGGGGCCCTGTTTGCTTGAGAACCAGACAGCTGGACCACTGCAGCAAGGAGGAGGTCAACCTCTTGACCTCAGCCCACAACCTCTCCTCTCCACACATCACCTGTGCTCTATCTCCCATTGAATTTCCCCATGCATAATTTGTTTCTGAGCCCCCAAATCTTCAACCTTCAAGGACTTACTTTACTTTCTAATTAGTTTAAATTAATGGGCATTCAAGGCCCTCCAAAATTTGACCCTACCTGCTTACTAGTTTCATCTTCCATTATTCCCCTCCAAATAGCCTTTGATTAACTAAGCCACCACGTCCCATGGGACATTCTCATTTCTAGGCCTTTGTCTATATTGTTTTCTGGCTCCATCCACTGTCTTGGCCCATTCTTCGCCTTTTGAAATCTTACTGATCATTTAAGTCCCAGCACAAATGCCTCCACCTCTGAGACATCGTGCTTCTGATCAACCAGCCAGGAACAATGTCCATCCTCTCAACTCTTGTTATGACTCCCTAAAATCACCCCGTGGCATTTGTCACACACCGCCTTCATGCGTACTTACTCATTACCTATCTTTTCCCCCTACTTGACACTAAATCCCTCAAAAACAGGATCTTTCTTATTCATTCTTTTATCCTTCAGAGCGCATCCAAACTTGTATATGGCAGATAACTAGAAAGTATAGATTCAGGTTAAAGGAACAAATAGGTGAACTTTCATTACATTTTATTAGACTGAAAATGTTTGCTCGTGAAGAAGGAAGACATCAGGGTCATATGTCACTGTGGGGATGACCTTGCTATTAGGAACGCACGTCTAGTTCTCAGTGACTTATAAGGTAGAGACATGACCTTTACGATTCCCTAAAATAAGGAATAATCATTGCTAACATTTATTGAGTGTGTACTCTGTTCCAGGCACTAAGTACCTCATATGGACTAACTCATTTAGCTTAATAGCAACCTAATGAGATAGTCCAGAGGAGTGGTTTAGAAGGTGGGACTGGGAATCAGTCTGACTGGGCTTGAAACCCAGCTCCACCGTTTTACTAGCTGCCATCCTTGAGCAAGTTGGTGAACCTGTTTACCTCAGTTTTCTAATTTGTAAAATTTACCTCAGTTTTCTAATTTCTAATTAGGTAAAAATAGTACCTAATTCAGTGGGAGTGTTGTCAGGACTGTTATACTTCCTTGAATCCAAGAAGTCATTCATTGGATGGTGCACCGTTATTTTATGTACCACCTAAAGAAGAAAATATCTACCAATTAGTCTCTGAACATCGAAGATTGTTGGATGTGGCCTGATTTCATGGATGTCAAAATATGGAAAAGCATGCATCTTAAAGTCAGTGAAATGTGGTTAAGTGGTTTAAATGAATGATAATATCGTTAGGAACTGAATTGTGCCCACCCAACCAAATTCATATATTGCAGTCCTAACCCCCCGTACAGAAGGTAACTGTATTTGGAGATAGGTCTTTGAAGAGGTAGTTAAGCAAAATTAGTGCATATAGTGGGCCCTAATCCAATAGGAATGGTGTCCTTACAAGAAGAGATTAGCATTGAGATACACATAGAGGGAAGACCACGTAAAGACATAGGAAGACAGAGGCCATTTATAAATCAAGGAGAGTGGCCTCAGCAGAAACCAATCCTGCTGACACCTCAGACTTCCTGCCTCCAGAACTGGGATGAAATAAATTTCTGTTGTTTAAGCCACACAGTCTGTGATGAATTATTATGGCAGCCAGAACAATCCAATGCAGATCCCTCAATAAAGCTTTCTAAGACCACAGGACAAAGAACTGAGATATGGAACAGACACTCCATCTTAGCAGGAGAGCTCCAGGCCAACGTCAGCTGGTCTCTTGTATTCAATTAACCCAGTACCAAGTTAGACCTTCCCTCCTACTTGGGTCTCAATTCATCGGAACAGTTAACTGTTCACTTGTGACATCAGAGCTATATGTGAACTAACACCATCTCATACCATTAGCCCTTGAGCCCTAAGTTTGAAAAAAATTCCATTTGTGAGGACATGGGGAAAGCATGAGGAATTGTTGAGTGTCAAAACACTCCTAGCAGGATTTGACTAAAGTACATGGCCTGTCCTTAACTCAGCCCATCTTTAGCAAAAATGACAGTGGGTACTTGACATTAAAAGGGTTTATAACAGCAGATTGTCTAGATTAATTCAATCTTCACATAGGACTGACTCCTCCTCCCATTTTATTTTTCTAGACTGGTTTGACATTTTTGCATAATCTGAAGAAAGATCATTGAGACTGAAATGTGGCTGCTAAGAGGCTCCGGCTCATGTTTGCTAATCTCCTGTGTGATGAAACACTGGCACCCAGACAAACCCTCATTCACATTTGCACAAAGCACTAGTTATGTGTGTTGAAATTCCTTAGAGAAAATGTCTTGCAGGCTGTTGGGGAGTGCATGAATGCTGGAAATACCTCATCAAGTGTTGCTCAACGTCCTGGGAAGACAGTCTTCTGGCATCTGGACACTCACCCGGGGAAGGGTTGCAGTACTCTGGGGCACGTGGGGCTGGTGAGGGCAGAAGGGACGTGGGTGGACGGGTGGGTGGAGATGGGGTTGGATGTTTTCTCTGTAATCGTTCCAGACCGAACTGGAGCCAGCTCCAGACTGCCCACTTTCTCAGTCCATTGAGAGTATCTGAAGTCAGGCTTGTCACCAAGGCTGCTACCTCCCTTGCTTGGGACCAGATTTTTCTGTTTTCTGATGATATGTCTTAGTTACTTGGGTTTCCTCAATTTTGACTTAGAGAAGTAAGAGGGAGGAGGAATGGAGGAAAGGTTTTTGATGGGCATCAAAGGTGTGAAGTGTTTCAGTGAGATGGAAACTAAATCAACTGTGGCTCCAGCTATTTGGTGGTATCTCCAGCAGATGGGATTCCGTGACCGTAGGGTGCAGAGGAAGGCAGATGTGGTGAAGGGGTAACAGTAAAGAGTGAACACTACTAGAAGAGCAAGGAATGGTGCTGAGCCAGGGCAGAGCTTCTCGTGGCTCCTGGGATAAAAATGCAAATTCTTAGCCCCACCCCACACCTACTGAATCATGAACTCTAGCGGTAAAAGGCCAGTCATCTGTGCTTGAACAAGTCCTCCCGGTGATTTTGATGCATGCTAAAATTTGTTAGGCGAGCTTCTGGAATGAGGAAGAGACAGTCCTGGTAGAGCTGTGGGGTGGGGTGGGGTGGGAGGAGTGTAGAAGAGGGAAGGGTGGAGAACGCACTGAAAATTAGAAGTTCTGCTCCACAAAAAGGAAAAGTGATGAGGGCTGCTGAAATCAAAGAAGAATGTGAGTCAAGATTGCAGCAGCCACGCGTTAAGGGGAGGGAGAAAAGGGGAGTAACTGCTTCATGAGTACAGTGTTTTATTTGGGGTGATGAAAATGTTTTGGAATGAGTTAGAGATGGTGATTACACATTGTGAATGTACTGAACGCCGCTGAATTGTTCATTTTAAAATGGTTAATTTTATGTTACATGAATTTCACCTGAATAAAGATAAATACATCAGTATTTTATAATGAAAAAAATGATTGCAGCCGTTCGAGACAGCCTGGATTCTTAGTTAACCCACGCCTACTCTGACATCATGCAGGGATTTAAGGAGAGACTCAGCTAACAAGGGGTAAAAGAACAAAGTGGAGGCAAATTGCTCTTAGGGAATTGCATTGCTGAAATTCACCCGTAGGTCCTGGAGGGGCTCATTTATTCTCTTTTCACTCTATTCTTGTTTGGTGTAGGTTAAATGTTGGCCCCTGAAAAGATATGGCCATGTCCTAACCCCCAGAATGTGAAATGTGACTTTATTTGGAAAAAGGGTCTTTGCAGGTATAATCAAATTAAGGATCTCAAGATAAGATCATCCTGGATTATTTAGGTGAGCCCTAAATTCAATGACAACTGTCTAGGACACAGAAGAGGAGACAGACACACAGAGAAGGAAATGAGAAGACTGAGGCAGAGATTGAAATTATACAGCCATGAACCGAGGAATGCCTGGAGCCACCAGATGCTGCAAGAAGCCAGGAAGCATTTTCACTTAGAGCCTTCAAAGGGAGCATGGCCCTGCTGACACCTTGATTTTAGACTCCTCCGGAACTGTGAGATAATACATTTCTGTTGTTTTAAGCCACTAAGTTTGTGTAATTTGTTACAGCAGCTCTAGGAAATGAATACACCTGGCCTAAGGGGAAAGGCCATGGGATTTGGAGTTAGAAGTTAAATGTTTTTGCACTTCATTCCCTTAGATGGAGTATGGACTCTTGGAGTCACAGAGGTTTCCACCTGGCTCATATCACTCAGTACTTTACCTGTCTGCCCCTTGTGAGCATTGAGTTTGTATCCTCTGGGGTAGATACCTTCTGAAGCCTCCTCCTTCTATGACACACTAGCCTTCTAGCAAAAGGATCGGGGTAGTGAGTTGATAACCCAAATCTTGGGAGAGTATTTGGAGGTGAGGCAATCTACCGTCCCCTCCAAGTAGCCGGGGTGATTTATTAGGGAGGATGAAGAAAATTTCTCCCTGGAATGTAACAAGATACCTTTTTCAGAACTGGGCACTCAGTGATTTTTTTTTTTAGAAAAATGTGGAAGAGATTGTCTTCTGGCCAGGTTTTAGTCATTCCTTTCAGAGGGTGGGAGGGTGTGACTCTGAAAAATTAGCTTCATAGGGTGACTGTGGGTGAGCAGGGCCTTCCCTGCAGAGAAAAAGAAATAAACATGGACCTGCAGTGAGGATGTTATATCATCGGGTCGTTATCACCCATGCGATGCATGTGTGGTTGCTTAGAATTGCCCTTAAGTTCTCCAAATATACAACCTGAACTCAGTCTTTCCCAGTGGCTATGTGTTTTTCAAGGAAATCTCTAGCATTAGCTACTCCAGCAGAGAATTATCTATTAGATGGACCGATTTTATCTCCACCCAAGGGGATTTATTTCTGAAGTACCAGAACACACTCTGGTTAATAGTCCTTGGCTGCTGTGCTTTTGACACTGGCTGGTGTTACAGTGCCACGTTTTCACAGCTCTGCCTCTCTCTGCGAGGTGTCGGTGTGAGAATTGGGAGAATAGATGCCTCATGTGTAAAGTTCCGCTTTGGTTTGTACCTGGGGTGAGGAGAGATGGTCCCAAGAAGTACAAGGTCAAACTATGAGGGACAAAATTTGTCTTTAGTGGCTCCCCAGTCCACTCCTGGAAAACCAGTTTGCGTCAGGGTCTCCCTTTGTGTCCACACTCAGACTTCTTACTTTCCTATTCCTCTTCTTCTCATTTTTCTCTGTCACAGCACAGCTGTCCTTTGCCTCAACCCTTCATAGTCTGGATCTGTGGCTTAGCAAAGGTCCTAATGGCTTTTAGCATCCTACCATTTCCAGGTAAGCCACGTGCACTTTAGTGGCCTTCTCTAGGATGGTGGGAATTTCAGAGCCGTGGCGGGCTGGGCAGTGGGGAGCGTCCCGTAGACACTCTCAAATCACAGGACTTATGGGACTGCTGCCTGCTCCAGTGGACTCAACAGATCCGGGAGACAGTGAATTCATTTATTTAGATGCACAGAGGTTTTTCAGCTTCACCTCAGAAGCCAGTCCCAGGGAGAGAAATATTTACTCGAGCTCCTTCTGAAGAAGGCTTCCTTCAAAGAGTAGACAGGGCGAGGTATGGAGAGAGCCAGGGTCCCTGCGTCTGGGGCTGGCTTGGCCTCCAACTGGCTGTGTGATCCTGGACCTTCCCTGAACTCCTCTCAGTTGCTTTCCTCACCTTTAAAATTTAATGGTAAATAAGGTGGAATTAGGTCAGTGTCTGACCAGAAAAATTATCACATTAGATTACCTGAATCCGACTCTCCACAGAGGGATGTGTTTCCAATAAACACCGCTGTGATCTAAAGGATCAGGTGATGTGGGAAACAGACAGATGATTTCTCAAGGACCTCTCAGCCTCACTCTCCTGTGACATTCTCCAGAAGGGCAGCAGGGCCATGGCTACAGCAAGCGCCCGGGGGTCTGAATGCTTGAGTTCAAATCCTGGCTCTGTGATTTGCCAGCAGTGTAACCTCAGACCTCCTATGCCTCAGTTTTCTCATCTATAGAGTGGATATTATAAGACATCAGTTATAGGCTTGTTGATTAAATGGTGTCAAATAAGTAAAGGGTACAGAACAGTGCCTGACACAGAGCAAGGGCTCAGGAATATGTTAGATGCGTGTAAACTTCAAAGAGCAGAGCAGGAAAAGACATTTGACAGAATTTCAAAACCCAGCTCAGTGTCACCTCTCCTTGCAGCCTTCCTGGGAGCTCTGAGCCAGCCAGGCTCAGTCCCTTACTTCCTCCTTCCTTACCACCCCCAGTTTACTCAGCACATGTAATTGTTTTGACTTTTTTGGGGGGAAAGGGGGAAAAGGGAATAGGACTTTATTGGGGAACAGTGTGTACTTCCAGGACTTTTTTCCAAGTCAAGTTGTTGTCCTTTCAATCTTAGTTTTGAAGGGTGCCGTTCAGCTTCAGGTTGTTCTTTCAGTCTTAGTTGTGGAGGGCGCAGCTCAGCTCTAGGTCCAGTTGCCATTGCTAGTTGCAGGGGGCACAGCCCACCATCCCTTGCGGGAGTCAAAGAATCGAACTGGCAACCTTGTGGTTGAGAGGATACGCTCCAATCAACTGAGCCATCCGGGAGCTCAGTGGCAGCTCAGCTCAAGGTGCCGTGTTCAATTTTAGTTGCAGAGGGCAGAGCCCAGCATCCCTTGCGGGACTTGAGGAATTGAACTGGCAACCTTGAGGTTGAGAGTCCACTGGCCCATGTGGGAATCGAACCGGCAGCCTTCGGAGTTAGGAGCACGGAGCTCTAACCGCCTGAGCCACCAGGCTGGCACTTTACTTTGTTTATGTAGGGGTCAAATCCTGAGTAGATTCCCACAGGGGATCAGTCATCTTTTTACCCTCAGTGCAGAGCAGAGCTGGCAAAGGGCAGGCCCTGCATCCGTACCCACTGAGCCCAATTCATCTCCTGGGCCTCTCTGGTCCTCAGGGCTCTGCTTTCCTGTCCATCTGTCCCCTGTTGTCTCCATCTCTGCTTCCCTGTAGTGGATTGCTGCCGTGTTCTGACTCATGTACAAGCTGGCCTACCAGGGAGAGGTCATTTTTGTCTCTCCCCCTTTCCTTGGTGGCAGGTGCACCCTGGCAGATGACGGGTCAGAGGAAGGGCAGTGGGCCTTCACTTGCTCTGAAGCGAGCAGGACTCGTGGAAGTGAAGGTGGGAGGACCCAGCACCAGGACCACATCCTCACTCCTGCGGGGTAAGTCTGAACAGTAGAAAAACAGCCCCAGAATGATGTTTCGTTTTCCCATACTGCCTCTGGGTGCTGGTCATCTTAGCATTGTGCCCCTAAGGCAGTCAGGTGGCCTAGAGGTTGAACAAACTACCAGAGGGGGAGGGGCCAGGCTGTAGGAGGTAGGTACTGGGCCTGGTCCCTACCCTGACTCCAGCTTTCTTTAACCTTTGGAATCTCAATTTCTTTGAGCTACACCAGTGAGGATGACAATAATAAAAGCAAGCCGGACTGAAGCTGTATCACCTTTTATGTCCTGGCCTTGGAAGTCACACAGTGTCATTTCTGCTGCAGTCACGAGCCCACCCAGGTTCAAAGGGAAGGAATATAGTCCCCCCCACCCCCCCCACCCCGTCTGGATGGGGGTTGTCAAAGTTGCCTAGTAAAGAGAGCGAGTGGGATGGGAGCTATTGCTGCTGAATGTATTAGGGTTCTCCAGAGAAACAGAACCAATAGGAGACTGGTTAATTAATTGATTGATTATAAGGAATTGGTTCACGTAGTTATGGAAGCTGAGAAGTCCCAGGATCTGTAGTCAGTAAATTTTAGTCCAAGGGCAGGAAAAGGCTGCAATCCCAGCTCAGCAGTCAGGCAAATTCCTTCTTCCTCAGCCTTTCTGTTCATTCTGTTCAGGCCTTCAGTGGATTTGAGGAGGCTCACCCCCATTGTGAAGGCAATCTACTCAGTCTACCAGTTCACATTGAATCTCATCCAGAAACACCCTCGTAGACACACCCAGAACAATATTTGACCAAATATCTGGGTGCCCCAGGGCCCAGTCAAGTTGACACATAAAATGAATCATCACAAGCTATCTCTGAAAAGCACAAATGCCACGTTCTCAGGGAAACAGAGCACCACCCCTTTGGTCCCCAGGCAACCTCAGAGCCCTCCGGCTCTCTAAGGGATGTTACTGCTGGTAGACACAGGAACAGGAGTCAGGCAAAAGCCTTCCTCCTCAGAGCCCTCAGCCTTTCCTGAGTAGGCCTTGTAGGTAAAGGAGCCCAGAGATGAGAATGGTTATTTACAGGAGTCACGCAGGGCTCTAGTCAGAGCATTACCACTTCAGAGGAAAATGCAGATGCCACAAGTCTCTTGGGCCTTTTGTGACTGGGCCAGTTCACAGATGGGAGCACGTGGGGCATGCTGGGAGTGAGGGAAGAAGCAGCCTCACTGATGGTGGCTCAGGGTGAGGCCGGGGTGAAACCTGGCAAAGGCACAGTGGTCGGGCTGCGGAAGGGCGCTCTTCCTTCTAGTAGTCTTTACCCTTCTTTCCTCTGTGCCCCGGCTCTGGCCTTGTGATTTAACAACAACAAAAGCCAGGATAGATTGGAATTAGCAGTCAAATAAGAAATTAATGTATTATTGGGTTCCCTTTGTATGCTCCATTCATGTATCGAGTCCCATTTATGTGTTAGGGCTCTCACAAAACTTCCAAGAGTAGAATATTATCAATTTCAATATGTAAAGGGAGACATTGAACAGAGAGATTGAATAACTTGCTCACGATCATACGGCTAGTGAGTGATGTAAGTTGACTTTCAGTCATGGCTTAAACTCTAAGAATTCGTTCCATTGTATGCTCACTGCGCTATATCAGAGCTCCTCTAATTGGGGGGAATTGGGGAAGTGAGGTCTCTACAAGGAAATAGCAACAAGAAGGAAGTTGGGGAAACAGAAACCAGATTTCCTTCCTCCATTTCTTAGTGGTTGTTCCCCTGTTAGGAACAAGTCGGTGGGGGAGGCTGCTTAATTCTAGGGATACCAATGAATTTGGGGAAGAGATGGTCTTGTGGAGAAAAGGAGGACAGGGTCCTGCTTGTGTTCAATGAGAAAGGAAAGGGTCAGGGCCAAGGACAGCTCGACCCTCCTCATGCGCATGGTCAACCTGTGTGACCCTCCGAATCACAGCACAGCCCCTAGGCAGTTTCTTTCTCCTGCTCTCAATTTTGAGGCTTCCTGGGAAAATGTGTTTTATTTATTTTAAAATAATTTCCTGGCAGAAGGTGAGATAGAATGGATCTGAACAGAAAACGGGAAATAGGAACTCTACTTCTGGCCAGTCACTAGTAGTTGTTCTAGGCAAGTTACCTCACTTCGGGGGTATACACACCCCCAGTGAATACATGGTGTCCAAGCCCCTTCTGGTTCTGAAGTGTGTGACCCTCCCCAGCACTGTGCCTGGTATGTAATAAGGGCTCCCACATGCTGAATGATCGCATATGGTGTACGGGATCGACAGTCACCCTATGGCCAAGTAAGGGCTCTGTTTCGTGAAAAGGCCGTGCAATCCCTGCCCAGGTGAGCTGCAGCGGTTTTCCTTTAGACATTGGTCCTGAGTGCAAGTTTACCCTCAGGCAGGTCACACAAGAACTTGGACAGCTTTTACATCTCTCATGGAACTGTGACTCCTAAGTTCCCTTTATGCACCTTCCTATGGCCAACTCATCCTACAGAGCTGCCTTAGAATGTTCTCTTTTTTATTTTCCTTTTGTTCCAAATCATCCAGTGCTGCCACCATGAAAATGCACACAATGAATCATGGGACCAAGGCTACCAGGACGTTCCGGGCATTGTGAAGAGGCCCTGGTGGAAAATGCAGGAGGCTCATACCATTTCATGAGCTCAGCGTTTAGTCAGGCTGACATTTCCCTCCTGCCTTGGCTCTTATCAAAGTATCCTTCTTGTCAACCACTCCCTTCCTCTCCCAGACCCTCCCCTAGGTCCATTCATCCCACATCAGGCTCATTCCTCTCTTCATCGTTCGGCTATGGGCACCATCATTCTTAGGGAATTTGTCCTCCCTGCTAAGCTTCTCCTGTGCTATTCACTCCAGCCCAGTCAGGCTTTCAGGGTGTGAGGAGCTTGGTGGAGTTGGGGCACAGCTAATAATAGGTGAGTCATATCCCCAGGTTGATGTGGGGAGAAAAGAATGGGTGGATATGTTGGTAGGAAAAAAACGATATTCAAGCCAAGAGCACAGTTGAATCAAGTGTTAGTCACTGAACCCAGGGGAGAAGGAAGCCCTCTCTGAGGGGGGCCATGTAAGGGTGTTCGTGGGGATTTGGATAGGGAGAAGAGGTCTGAAAGAGCAAAGAGACCTACCATCTCATGGAGCCAATTATTAAATATAGTCTGAAAAGAAACTGTGGGTCAGTGTGGGTCTTCTATATGGATGACAGTGTGCTTGTTGCCCCATGGCTGGCTTACAGTAGTGTTGCCTTTGAAAAGGATACACAGGAAGAGGCTGAAATGTGCAGGTAGGGGGAGTGGTATTAGACTTCATAGTAGAAATATCTATTTTGCTGGAATTGTTTTCAAAAAGAGCATGGGCACCCCCTATGTCTAAAATGGTCAAGGACCAATCTGAAGATGAGGGTGGCACCAGTTCATCTGGTACAGCTCCTGAAGCTCTGTGAACCAATGGCCTCACCACTCATCATCTGAGGCCAGGAAGACATAGTCCTAAGGATTGAAGTCTCAGTCCCTAAAAGGAAACTGAGATAAATTAGCATTAATCTCTTTTGCTGAAGTTCCCTCTTCGTACTTTGGGAATACACTTGGTCTCTCAGCTCGTTATCCTTCTTTCCCCTTAGACAGGCTCCCTCAATCTAGTATTGACCATTCACATTTCTGTTACATGTGCCATCCCTCTCTGCTTTCTGAGGTCACAGACCCGGGAGTCCCCTTGAATTTAGCAAGTTCACTGAGCACTCTTTTATTCATTTCCTAAAATCAATCCTGTCCCCTCCTTCCAAATTCCATTGTTCTTTTTTCTACCAGAAGTCATTTCTTCTGCATTCCACTGCCATCAGACAGCTTTGGGCCTTCATAACATCATGCATGATCTGACTGTTGATTGGCTGGTACTTCTCTCCCCAAATCTCCCTGAGTCCTGCTAGGATGACCAGATGATGAACTGCTATAGCAGCTCCTCCAGGACTTCTCATGTGGCAGAGACTGCCACCTATGTACCAAGAACTCATGTCCTTTCCTGGGCACATGACTAACCTACATTTCCCCCTCTCGTATGTACCTAAATGTATCATATAACTAAGTTCTAGGCAATGGAATGTGAGTGAAATGACCAACAATTGAAGAAGAGCTTAACAACTATAAGCAGACAACACCGAGGCTTGGGAGATGGCAGCATTGGAAATGAAAGGTGCCTGGGTCCCTGAATGACTGTGAGAAAGAAAGACACCCACCAATGGGATTGGCCTTCTATCTAGGTCAGCAAGAAATAAACTTGTATTGTGTTTGAAAATATTTGTGTCTATTTATTACCACACCCTAGCCTAAAAAAACCCACTTCTAAGTCCAAATTCCTCTATCTGGTTGTTAAGGTCTTCCATAAGTTGTCCCTTCCCCATCTGGCTACATTTCCCACTGCACCCTCCTCTGCTCTCTTCCTTCTGGTCGTCCTGATCTCTGTTACCCCTGAGCACACCCATTCCTGCCTTCCTGCTGTGTGCCTGCTGTTCCTCCTGCCCTCTGCCTCCTTTCCTGTGCGTATTCCGTCTCTAACGATTCCAGGAAGAGGCTCAACCAATTCCATCAGACACTTAGCTTTCCCGTCCCTGAATGAATAGGTCAGTAATTGCTTCTTACGTGCTAATCTTCCCTTTGTCCCCACAGGCAGCTGACTCTGTGTATGCTGCTCAATGCTGGGTGTCAGGTCGAAGTTAAATACATTTTCTGTGAATTGACTGCAGTCTAGGGTCCTCAGACTTTATTCCTTGATGGGAATAGCATGGAGTATGTTCTCTAATTGGTCATTTATTTACTCCAAGGATTTACTAGCTATACATCTTTTTACAATTTCCACCAGCATTGTTGTAAAGAGCCGCAGTGAACACTACAAGGAACACATCAGGAAATAACTGACCTTCAGCACAGAAGTCAGCATATGAGACTCTGGTTCAATGATGTCTCTGTCCTGATTAGTCCCTGATTGCCCATATATTTTCGCTTTCCCCTTTAAGCTTTTGTTCCCTGTCATCATTGTAAACCAATGCTAAACCCTGACACTGAACACACCCAGGGAAGTGCAAGCTAGGACCCCTAGAACAAAAAATTCCCACTAGACTTTGAGTCTCAAAGTTTCTTTGCCTATTTATCAGGACAATACTCTTGAAAGTCAGACCTTATGGACAGAGAGGAATTTTTGTAAATCTCCAATATTTCCCTTTGGCATGATAAGACCCAAGCCCTACTATGCCTCTATCGAAGAGTGGTGGAGAGAACAGATATGCGCTCAGCCCTTCCCAATCCACTGCCCAGAAGGGGAAGCGTTTGGGGCACAGAAAGTCCTTGCCAATGAGGGCAATAAAGTAAAATGCCAACAGCTGCTGGCTTTCTGGAGTGTGGGTCTGAGACCAGTATGCCCAGACTTCCCTCTCCAGGAAGGGGAGATGTTAGGTTGAGAGAGAGGCCAAGATGAGAGGGGCTTTTACTCCACTTCTCGTTGGGAGTCTGGGAGGAGGCCCCTTGAAGGTGCCCTTCCACTGTCATGGAGTTGCTGGAATGTCAGGGGAGTCTTTGTTTTGTTCACTGATCCTAATAACCTATAACAGTGCCTATAACATAGTAGATGCTCAATAAATATGTCTGGGGTGACAACATCAAAGTGAAATTGATGGACTGCCTCTGGGCAGAGCGCCCCCATGTGGCTTGGAAGGCATCCAAGAGTCTCTGTGGGCCCCATTGGGGGATATACATGAATGGAGGGGGTGGGATGGTGAGCTTATGTGGGGTGTGGCCACAATGGAGGTTGCAAGGAGGACCCTTTGGGCTGGAGGGGCATTACTGTTCTCAGCCAGTGTTAGGAGGACCCTCAGAAGAGCCAGAGCCAGATGGGGCTGAGTCAGCAAGGGGGATGCTGGGCCTGGCTGACCAAGAGTTAACACAACCCCTTTGCCATGGAGTTGGCAGCACCAGTCAGACAGGGGCACCGTGCCCCACAGGACAGAGCAGCACAAGGGCACCGCAGGCACGGGAAGCCACCTCTGTGACCACAGGACTTGGCAACCTTCCTCAAATACTACTCAGAGGTCGTCTTGGAGAGGAGGATAGAGTGGGGCAGAACTGTGAGCATTTCCTTGGAAAGGACTGTTTTAAACCTGACAAGAGGCTGTTGAAGTAGGAAGAGACTCAGATATTTGCAAACTAGCAAATTTGGGTTTCCTTTCTACTCTTTAAGTGGGACTGGCATTGGCTACTTCATAGGTTGCTGTGAGAACTAAGTAAATAGTATGTAGAAAGCATCTGGAATTGACAAGCTGTGATCAGTGTCTTTGCTGTGACCACTGTTCCCCAGACAGGTGGTTCTCCTAGAGATGACCAGGTCAGTTACGAAAAATAAGGTGTTACATTTATTTTGCACATCTGGGTGTAGTGTGAAAAAGTTTTACTACCGTACACTTAATAACAACATGACCTAAGTAGGGATCAAACCACTTTCAAATATTGTCCCCTTGAATCTTCTCAACAATGCCACAGCAGAGCAAATCATTTCCACCCTTATTTTATAGACCTAGGAACTAAAGCTCAGTGAGTCTGATCTCACCCAAGGTCATGCTTCTAGCAAGTGCTGGAGTCAGCTCTGAAAACCAGGGCTCCTGACTCCAAACCCTCTTCTCTTTCAAAGCTCTATAAATTCCTGTAAATAGGCTCAAGGTCACCGGAGAGGGCAAGACCCTCCACCTACTTGTCAGGTCACGAGGCTTCCCCCTTACAAATAGGCTTTTGTTTAGTTGGGCCAGGGTGCTGAGAAAGGAACAGGATTACAGAGGGTCCCAACATGTGGTGGTGAAAGAACAGATTCTCTGGCTAACTTAATAAGTGCTAGGTTCATTTGTGCAACAATCCTGCCTATGCAAAATGTGCTTCTGTGATGCTGAGGGCCTATAAGTATTCCCACCAGCATTATGTGGCCATTGAGCTATGTGCAACCTTAGAGACAAATGGCTCGGATAGGGAGAGGCCAGGTGGCCTTCCCAGGTCATACAGAATCGGAGGTGACTCAGATGCGGGGATCCCCCCACATCAAAGGTGGAGGTGGCTGGTGGAGGTGGCCAGTGCCACGGACAAGGGACATGAAGTCAGACACACATGGGTGAGCTGTCAGATAGAGGACTTTGGCTTCTGAGTTAAGACTTTTTTGATGACAAACAACAGAAGCCCGGCTCATATTCATTCCAACACTCAGCAGGTTTTATTTGTGTGTTTTTTGTTTTGTTTTTCTGCATTTTTTAAAAAGTGTAACCTTAGAGACAATTGTAACCTACAATGGGGGTTATTTGTTATAAGGGGTTAGTGGTGTCTCACAGAATCCAGGTTAGGGCATGACCTAGATCCAGGCACTGGAAAATCCTCAGGTGCTGTCCTTGAACAAGGTGGTCTTCTGGTCAGACCTGCCTCCTCCTCTCTCTTTGTGGACTGACCGGCCTCCTTCTCCAGCTTGCTGGTTTTCTGCAAGGCTAACTCTTGTTTGTAAATCTCCAGTGGAGGGAAATTGATACACCTGATCGGGGGGTCTCCACTTTTGCTGTGGTTGCATTGGCTCCGGCTGTTTTTCTGAACTGCTCACCGGGTCCTGCACTGAGCAGAGAAGTGGCCAAATGCAGGGCAGACCTTTGGGCCACTGTGGGGACAGAGTCCCAGAGAGCAGTTTCCAGGCTCTCAACCTCACGTGGAAAGTGCTGGCTCGGGTAGTAGATGGCCCTCACTTGTGATCAGATGGCTGTCAGCTGTAACCAGTTCGCCCTTAGCCACTAATATAACTGCCGTGGCTACGCTAGCAAATGAGATTGGTTGTTTGGCAGAGAAGCAGACGGTGGATTGTGGCTAGCAAGTGGGATTGGTTAGCAGAGAAACGGGCAGTGGATTGCACATCGTGTGGAGCCTGCTCCCTGTGTCTCCAACCCAGCTGCGAGCGACACTATAGTGCTATGACTCCCCTATCTGTGGCTCCGTGGATGTTCCCTTTTGGCCTCACCATGTCCTGTGTTCTAATGCGGGGAGTGGGACCAGAGACCCCGAATGACAGCCACAATGCAGGACAAAACTTGTTTGCATGTGGAGGAGGGTTAGTTAATTCTGCTTTCTATTTTTTTATTTTAGAAAGACTGTTTTTCTTTCCATTTCAGTCTTTTCCCTGCAATCCACCCTGAGGGCAGCTCTCACTCCAGGGCCCCACCCCCACCCCCCCACACCCGCATCTAGACACATTTATTTATTTATTTTATTTTTTAAATTAAAGTTTATTGGGGTGATAATTGTTAGTAAAGTTACATAGATTTCAGGTATACAATTCTGTATTCCATTATCTATAAATCACATTGTGGGTTCACTACCCAGAGTCAGTTCTCCTTCCATCACCATATATTAGAGCCCGTTTACCCTTATCTACCTCCCCCTTTACCCTCTGGTAACCACTAAACTATTTTCTGCATCTATGAGTTTTTGTTTCTCATTTGTTTGTCATATTTTTTTGTTGTTTTGGTTCATATACCACATATCAGTGAAATCACATGGTTCTCTGCTTTTTCTGTCTGACTTATTTCGCTCAGCATTACTCTCTCAAGATCCATCCATGTTGTCACAAATGTTCCTATATCATCTTTTCTTACTGCCGAATAGTATTCCATTGTGTATATATACCACAACTTCTTTATCCATTCATCTATTTAAGGACACTTTGGTTGTTTCCATGTCTTGGCCACCGTAAATAAAGCTGCAATGAACATTGGAGCACACGTGTCTTTATGGATAAATGTTTTCAGATTTTTTGGGTAGATACTCAGGAGAGGGATTGCTGGGTCATATGGTAATTCTGTTCTTAATTTTTTGAGGAACCCCCACAGTGCCTTCCATAGCAGCTGCACCAGTCTGCATTCCCACCAACAGTGTATGAGGTTCCTTTTTCTCCACAGCCTCTCCAACATTTGTTACTATTTGTCTTGTTGATGATAGCCATTCTACCTGGGGTGAGGTGATATCTCATTGTGGTTTTGATTTGCATTTCTCTGATGATTAGTGATGTTGAACATATTTTCAAATGTCTATTTGCCATTTCTATGTCCTCTTTGGAGAAATGTCTCTTCAGGTCCTCTGCCCATTTTTCAATTGGGTTGTTTGTTTTTTTGTTTTTGAGTTGTATGAGTTCCTTGTATATTTTGGATATTAGCCCCTTATCGGAGGCACTGTTTGCAAAAATCTTCTCCCATTCGGTTGGTGGCCTCTTTATTTTGTCGATGGTTTCTTTTGCTGTGCAGAAGGCTTTAATTTGGTATAATCCTGTTCATTTATTTCAGCTTTTACTTCGCTTGCCTTTGGAGTCAGATTCATAAAATGTTCTTTGAACCTGAGGTCCATAAGTTTAGTACCCATGTTTTCTTCTATGCAGTTTATTGTTTCAGGTCTTATGCTTAAGTCCTTGATCCATTTTGAATTAATTTTGGCACATGGTGACACATAGCAGTCCAGTTTCATTCTGTTGTACGTGGCTTTCCAATTCTGCCAGTACCATTTATTGAAGAGGCTGTCTTTTCTCCACTGTATGTTTTTGGCTTCTTTGTCAAAAATTGCCTGTCCATATTTATGTGGGTTTATTTCTGGGATCACAATTCTATTCCATTGGTCTGTGTGTCTGTTTTTCTGCCAATACCATGCTGTTTTGATTATTGTTACCTTGTAGTACAAGCTAAAGTCAGGGAGTGTGATACCTCCAGCATTGTTCTTTTTTCTTAGGATTGCTTTGGCTATTCGGGGTCTTTTGTGGTTCCATACCAATCTGATGATTTTTTGTTCTATTTCTTTAAAAATGCCATTGGGATTTTAATGGGGATTGCATTAAATCTGTATATTGCTTTGGGTAATATGGCCATTTTAACTATGTTGATTCTTCCAATCCATGAACACAGAATGTCTTCCCATTTCTTTATGTCTTCTTCAATTTCTTTTAAAAATGTCTTATAATTTTCAGCATATAGGTCTTTCACATCCTTGGTTAAGTTTATTCCTAGGTATTTTATTCTTTTTGTTGCAATTGCAAAAGGAATTTTTTTAAATTTATTTTTCTGAGATTTCATTGTTAGTATATAGGAGTGCAATGGACTATTGTACTTTAATTTTGTAGCTGGCAACTTTACTGTATTCATTTATTGTGTTTAACAGCTTTTTGGTGGAGTCTTTAGGGTTTTCTATATATAGCATCATGTCATCTGCAAAAAGTGACAATTTAACTTCTTCATTCCCAATTTGGATGCCTTTTATTTCTTTCTCTTGCCTGATTGCTCTGGTGAGGACTTCCAACACTATGTTGAAAAACAGAGGTGATAAGGGACAGCCCTGTCGTGTTCCTGAATGTAGAGCAAAGAGCTTCAGTTTTTCACCATTAATTATGTTAGCTGAGTGTTTGTCATATATGGCTTTTATTATGTTAAGGTATTTTCCTTCTATGCCTATTTTATTAAGTGTTTTAATCATAAACGGATGTTGTATCTTGTCAAACGCTTTTTCTGCATCAATTGATATAATCATATGATTTTTGTCCTTTATTTTGTTTATGTGATGTATCACATTGATGGATTTGTAGATGTTGAACCATCCTTGTGCCCCGGGGATGAACCCCACTTGGTCATGTTGTATAATCCTTTTAATGCATTGTTGCATTTGATTTGCTAGAATTTTGTTTAGGATTTTTGCATCTGTATTCATCAGAGTTATTGGTCTGTAGTTTTCTTTTTTTGTGTTATCCTTACCAGGTTTGGTATCAGGGTAATGTTGGCCTCATGAAATGAGTTAGGAAGTAGTGTCTCTTCTTCAATTTTTTGGACGAGTTTGAGAGGATTGGTATTAGAGTCTCTTTGAAGGTTTTGTAGAATTCACTAGTGAAGCCATCTGTTCCCGGACTTTTGCTTTTGGGAAGGTTTTGGATGACTAATTCAATTTCCTTACTGGTGATCGGTCTATTTAGATTTTCCAATTCTTCATGATTCAGCCTAGGAAGGCTATATGTTTCTAAGAACTTGTCCATTTCTTCTAGGTTATTGAATTTGGTGACATATATTCCTTCATAGTATTCTTGGATGATCCTTTGTATTTCTGTGGCATCCATCATAACTTCCCCGCTTTCATTTCTGATTTTGTTCATTAGTGTCTTGTCTCTTTTTGTCTTAATGAGTTTAGCCAAGGGTTTGTCAATGTTATTAATCTTTTCAAAAAAACAGCTCTTTGTCACATTAATATTTTCTATTGTCTTTTTGTTCTCTATTTCATTTAGTTCTGCTCTGATTTTTGTTATTTACTGTCTTCTGCTGACCTTAGGTTTCATTTATTCTTCTTTTTCTAGTTCTTTGAGGTGTAATGTGAGGTTATATATTTGGGATATTTCTTGTTTCTTGAGATAGGCCTGTAATGATATAAAGTTCCCTCTTACAACTGCTTTCGCTGCATCCCAAAAATTTTGGTAGGAAGTATTTTCATTCTCATTTGTTTTTGTGTATCTTTTGATCTCTCCTCTTATTTCTTTTTTGACCCGGTCGTTTTGTAAAAGTATGTTGTTTAATCTCCACATATTTGTGGTTTTTCCTGCTTTCTTTTTGCTGTTGATATCCAATTTCAAAAGCCTTGTGATCAGAGAATATGCTTGGTATGATTTCAATCTTCTTAAATTTGCTGAGGCTAGTTTTATGTCCCAATATATGGTCTATCCTTGACAATGTTCCATGTACACTAGAATAAAATGTATAGTATGATGTTTTAGGATGAAGTGGTCTATAAATGTCAATTATGTCCACTTCATCTACTGTGTCATTTAGGGATGCTATTTATTTATTTATTTATTTATTTATTTATTTATTCATTCATTCATTTTCTGTTTGGATGATCTACCCATAGCTGTCGATGATGTATTTAGGTCCCCTAGTATAATTGTGTTTTGGTCAATTTCTCCCTTTAGTTCTGTTAGTAGTTGCTTGGTATATTTCGGTGCTCCCTGATCGGGGGCATAAATATTGATGACTGTTATGTCTTCTTACTGTATAGTCCCCTTTATCATTATGAAATGTCCATCTTTGTCTCTTGTTACCTTTTTTATCCTGAAGTCTGTTTCGTCTGATATCATTATGGCTACACCTGATTTTCTCTGGATACCATTTGCTTGGAGTGTCAATTTCCACCCTTTCACTTTGAGTCTATGTTTGTCCTTGTAGCTGAGATGTGTCTCTTCAAGGCAGCATATGGTTGGGTTTAATTTTTTGATCCAATCTGCTACTCTGTGCCTTTTTATTGGTGAGTTCAGTCCTTTTACATTTAGGGTGATTATTGATATTTGAGGATTTCCTATCATTCTATCTTTAGTTTTCTGGTAATACTGTGGCTCCATTGTTTCTTTGCCTTTTTGTTGTTTGTTATTTCTGTGTAGTGGTATTCTATGATGTTTCCCTCTGTTTCTTCTTTTATTACGTTATATATTTCAGTTCTGGATTTTTTTTTGAGTGGTTACCATTAAGTTTATGTAACGGAAAGTTTGATATTTAGAGTATTCCATTTTCTTCAGCATGCTTCCTTTCTCCATTCCCATATTCCGGTTCAGGCCTTCAGTCTCCCCCCTTTTATGTTTTGGTTGCCACAATTTGTCCCTGTTGATGCTGGTCGAATAGTCTTCCTCAGTATTTCTTGTAGTGCCGGTCATGTGTTAGAAAATTCTTTCAGCTTCTGTATGTCTGGAAAGGTCTTTCTAGACACATTTAGAACTCTGTGATTTGTACTCTTTGCCTCCTGTTATCTCCTTTTTTGTCATTTGGTAGGGGGTAGGCCTGCTGACCCCACAGACTGTCACTCTGGGGCTCAACAGCTTAGGAAACCAAGTCAGAAAGGTGTGACCCAACTTCATGTGACATTTTGGCTGGTTGGGATTTTGCTTTCCTATGTGGATGGTTTCTGATATGATAGAAAAATTTGAGAGTTTATCTCTCTTCAAATTCTTTCCCCACAACAGTAGGAATAACAAAACAGTAACAATAACTTTAATGGGAACTCATTTCGCAGGGAAGTTATACAACTGAGAATTTATGCATGGCATTTAGTAGCTTATACCGTCTTTTTTGGACGATGTGTAAGCCAGATGTTTCTCAGGTCAGACCAGTCACATGTGAGTGTAAGAGACACTCAGGGAGCCTCTGGCTTGAGCCAGGGTTTTGGGGGTGGCTCATACCTCCTCCTGAGAGAACATTCTTCTTTATGACTATGGCTTCTCTGCACCAAAATCACTGTCGACTGATGTGTCCCCTCCTAGCCATCACTGATGGGGTCCTCCACCTCTGCACTGAGGCTGTCCTTCTGACCTGGTCCTGGTTGCTTCTCTGCTGCATCAGTGACAGCACAGGGAGTTCATGGAGGGAAATTTTCTCCCTCGTGGGCTAACATTCTATTACTCGGACCCAAACTGGGACAGCTATGTCTACTGTTTCATTCAGCTCTCCTAGTGATTCTCCTCTTTGAGTGAACTCAGCCTTCTCTCATAACAAGTTACTTTAGAGAAAAGATGGCAGTGACATTTATGATCTCTTGCTAGAGATTCGTGCCATCACATTGAGGGCAGCTACAGCAATTGCTTTTTCCATGTACATTTTAGTGTCACCATTGTAAACAAGATCAGGCCAAGGTCAGAGGCAGCAATTGCATAAGCCAACGATGTGCTTTTTCCATTTGGTCATTTACCTCTGGTGTCACTATAGGAGACAGATATTCTACCCCAGAAACCCCCTGGTTAGTATAGTGGGTTGACAGGGAAACATGTAGGTGGGATTTAAGATCGTCCTACTGTCTCAGATGACTTGATTTGGCCACTATGTTTTTGTCACAGTCTATATCTATAGCAATGGAAGCAGCAAAAAAAAAAAAAAAAAAAGGTATTTTTAATCCTTCTTTATTCCTCTAGAAATTACCCCCAGGCTGGCCCAACACTAACCGCTGAGGTACAGAGTTCTAAAAACTCCAAAGGAACAAAATAGACATATGCCCAGAACCACAGTGGCCCTGATCCATAACCACAAAGCAAGGATCAGGTAAACCCTTCTCTCCCCCTCCTTAATCAATAAGGGAGGGCAACTCAGTAAGCACTTCCGTACCTAGCACTGGGCGAGGAATTTTCTGTGTATTATTGAATTACTTTCATGCCTTTCTTGTGAAGTGTATTTTATGATTTCCACTGTAGCGCTGAAGACCCCAAGGTTCACACCTGTGAAGAAGAGGCCAGATTTTTCTGGCACCAAACATTGCTGTGGGCTCTTTTATCAAGCTGCCCAGCAATCCTCAGAGGTGCGCACTTTCCTCACTAAGGTTCCTGAGCCCTGGGAGGAATGGGGAAGCCTCAGACCACATTGTGAAGTGAATGTCATTTGTATTTGAGTCCTAAGAGCAACCGTCTCTCCCATCCTGACAGCCAGCAGCAAGTGCCTTTCCCAGCCTTTCTGCTTCTCTGCCACCCCCATGAGCTACTGCCAGAGAATCCCTGAAAGCTGACAACGCTGATGGTAGGATCTTTTCTGGGGACACTCAAAGAACAAAAGCCCCAGCTCTCAAGTGAGCCTCTCCTTGAGGAATTTCAGACTCCACAACAGGCTGTGTTTGTGCACCCTTTATGTCACGTTCTCAGCCCCTTCTCCAAAAGCCACGGAGAACTATCTGGAGAGCTACAGCTATGGCCATGTACTTCTGTGCCTGAACAGTCTTGAGGCTTTTAGATGAGGTGTTTTCCTCTCACAGTTTGTTCACTACCTAGAACTAGGCTCCTCAGTTTCATTTGCATTCATTCATCGTAGCCATTAGAAACCGTGCCCTTCCAGACCAGGAACAAAACAAGGTCCAGGAACCATGACTTGATTTAGCATTGTTCCAAAAGTGTTAGGCAGGATAATTAGACAAAAGAATGAAGAAATATAAATATTTGAAGAGCGAGGGAAACTATAATTATTTATAGATGATCTGATCACATAGTTGAAAAGCTTAATAAAGTAAAGTTATTGGAAATACTGACTTGAATAAGGTGACTGTATTTTTTAGAAAAGCAAAATCAATGTTAAAGTCACGTAATAACCAGTTTGAAAATATAATGTAATAAAAGACCCCATTCACTAAAGTAACCATAACAATAAAATAAAATAAGATCAGATGAAATACCAAGGATAGACTTTAAAAAGTACGTGCATAAAAAAAAAAAAAAAAAAAAAAGTACGTGCATGCTAGATGAAGAGAATACTAAAACCAAACCAAGAGACATAAAAGAAGGCCTGAGTAAATGATGAGATAGCTCATTCTCAGATGGGCAACTTAATATTGTTTGATTTCTAAATATTTGGGGATTTTTCCAGATACTCTGATATTGATTTCTGATTTAATTGCTTTGTGTTCAGCAAGCATAACTCGTATGATTTCAATTCTTTTAAATTTGTTAAGGTTTATTTCATGGCCCAGGAAAGCGTCTTGTGAATGTTCTATGTTGCACTTGAAATTTATGTGCATACTGCTCTTGTTGGATGGAATATTCTATACATGTTAGATCAAATTGTTCAAGTTTTCTATGTCTTTGCTGATTTTCTGTCTACTTGTTCTATCAGTTCTTGAGAGGGGAATATTGCAATCTCCAACTATAATTGTGGATTTGTGTATTTCTCCTTTTAACTCTATTACTTTTTGCCTTGTATATTTTGAGGCTCCATTGTTTGGTGCAGTCACCAAGGGAATGTGAGAAACCTAGATATGTATGTACCTAGCAACAGAGCTTCAACATACATAGCTTCTTGATGAATTGGCCTTTTTATCAGTAAGTAATGTCCCTGTTTATTTCTAGTAATATTCTTTATTCTGAAGTCTGCTTTGTGATAATCAATATAGTGTTCCAGCTTTCTTCTGATATATATATATGCATGGTTTATCTTTTTTCATCCTTTTACTTTTATCCTACCTATGTCTTTATATTTTAAGTTAGTTTCCTTTGGACAGTGTGCATTTGGGTTTTGATTTTCCAATCAATCTCTTTTAATTGGTGTGTTTAGACTATTGACAATTAATATAATTGTTGGTAGGGTTGATCTTAAATTCACCACTTTGCTATTTGTTTTCTGTTTGTCTCTCTGTTTTTTGTTCCTTAATTTCTGTTTTTCTGCCTTCTTTTGCATTAACTGAATTTTTTTATTGTTCCATTTAATCTTAATTATTAGTTTAGTAATTATACCTCTAAAAAGTTTTCAGTGGTTGCTTTAGGGTTTATCATATGCATCATTGCTATCACAGTCTACCTTCAAATAATATTTCATTTATTGCATTGTGTAACTTGACAATAGTTTACATTCAAATTAATTTCTTCTGTTTTTTTGTGTTATTGTTGTCATGCATTATGCTCTTACATATGTTATAAACCCTATAACATATAGTTTCTACTTTTGCCTTATCCAATCAACTATCTTTTAGAGAAATTAAAAATAGGAAAATATCTTTTACATTTAATTTTATTTTTATCATTTCTGGCACTCTATTTTTTTTTTCTGTAGATCCAAGTTTCCGTCTGATATTATATTTCTTCTGCCTAAAGAACTTCCTTTAACATTTCTTGTGCAGGTCTGCTGGCAATGAATGATCTCAGCTTTTGTTTTTCCGAAAAGGTCTTTATTGCACCTTAATTTTTGAAAGATATTTTTGCTAAATATAGAATTCTGGATTTAAAAACTTTGCTTTTCTCTTTTGGTATTTGAAGACATCGCTCCATTATCTTTTGGTTTGCATAGTTTCTTATGAAAAGTTTTCTGTAATTCTTACCTTTGCTCCTCACTAAATAATGTGTCTTTTTTCTCTGCCTTCATAATTTTCTTTTTCTTTTATATAAGTTTATATTGGGTCAGCTATCTTGCTCTTTAGTAACAAAATAAAGTTAAATCTTTGCCTTACTCCTTACATCAAAATAAATTCTAGATTTATTGTCAAAGATTTAAAGAAGAAAAAACATAAAACTCTGAAAACACTAGAAGGAAAAATGGATACTTATTTTTTAAAATTTGGGGTGGTAAAAATATTTTTAAGCATAATGTAAAATTGAGAAATCATAATATTGAAATTTTTAAACACACTGGGATTTCAACTTCTGTGTAGCAAATATCAAAACAAAAGGCCATAAACGAGATTAAAAAATAAGGACAGCATATGGCAAAATTTGTCACTTATGTGTCAAACAGAAGATTTATTTATATAAAGAATTCTAAAATAACAGTAAGGAAAAGATGAACAATGAAATAAAAGATGGACAAAATATATGAAACAGTAATCCCAGAAATAACATTTAAAAAAAGACCAAACCTTTGAAAAATTGTTTGTTTTTATTACATAGAATGCTAATATAAAATGAGATTTTAAAAAACCTATCAGATTGGCAAAGATAAAACAACACAATACTCTGAGTTGAAGAGGAATTAGGAAAATACTCTCTCAAGCACCTTTTTTGTAAGTTTTAAATTGATAAAATATTTCAGTTTAAGGGCCAGTTGACAAAATGAACACAAATTTAAAATCCTGCACACCCCTCTTTGACCGAACATGTCAAAAGGCAGTGGTTAAGCACGTGAGATTTTTGCATCAGACTGCCTGAGTTCTGATCCTGGTTCTGCCATAAACTTGCTGTGTGATACTGGGCAATTTAGACAATTTCTCTGTTTTACTTCTAGTGTCTGTTAATTGAGGATACTAAATACCTACCTCACTGGGTTATCATGGGGATGTAGTGAGTTAATAGCTGAAAAGCAGCTAAAATGGTGAATGGCTCTCAGGTAGACTTGTGCAATCATTTTGTAACGTATATAAATGTTGAATCATTATGTTGCACACCTGAAACTAATGTAATCTTATATGACAACTGTAATTTAAAATAAAATTTTAAAATAATAAAATGAAATTCTGAATGGTACATTTTGAATCTACATGAACGTGAGTGTTTGCTGTTCATGTATTAGTACTGGTCTTTCAATCCTCCTTGAAATCCTTGGGCCATCAAAGCAAAAATTGCCTTGTACGATTTCTTTTCTCTGTTGACCACTTGATCACTTAAATTAGGTGAGCCTGTAGGTCCTGAATTGTAAGTGAGATGATGTGATATTCTGATAGTTTAACAGTTTGAATTTTGGTGCAAAGATACTTGAATTTTATAGATGTGCTTGACTGTTTGAAGATTGGTGGTTTATTTGTATGTCAGCCTACAAATGCCTGGACACTTTCCTTAAGCGCCATGACAATAATGTTTTTAATACTCAATTTACACCACAAATGAAAGCGCCATCTGGTTCTGCCACAGGGTGAAATCCAATGATACAAGCCATGCCTTCAATTTCGTGCCATTGCTGTTATACCTGCTGAAACAGGCTGACAGAATTACTGTCCCTTTTGTGAATGATGGAAACACATGACTCCTTAGGGACATGCAGGTAAGGCCGCACGTGACTCAAGAAAAAGAATTTGCTCTTGGTGGTACAGAACTAAGAAATTCTTTTATCCCTGAAACATCCAGCAGTTCTACTTTTAGAAATTATCTGAAGGACATAATAAGTGCACAAAAGTACTTACAATAGTAAAAACAACTCAACTGTTCATTAATGGTCAATATTTAAATAAACTATGGTTTATCTATATACTGAAATGCACAGCCATTAAAAATATTGCTATGGGTCCACATTTAACAAAAAGGAAAGATTCCCATATCATTACATTGATTGCTTTTTTAGTATGACTGTTCATTTATTTTCCTCATAGAACTTACATCCACTTGAAATAATACATTTTCTGTTTGTTTATTATCTGTCATCCCCACCAACATAAGATCAGGGAATTTAAGTTTATTGCTATATCCGCAATATTGAACATTTCAGGAATTCAAAAATGTTTGTTGAATGAACAAATGACTAAATGCATTCCACCTCTGTATACTTTACATCTTGTTTCTTTATGTATATGTACTACAGAGGAACATCTGGAAAGATATTTCACTTAAAGACTGGCGGTGGTTGGCTCTGTGTGCCGGGTGCTCCCTTTCTCTCTTCTCCAACTCCTTACTCCCCAGCTACATATCCATAAATACAAAAATAACGTATGAATACATTCTTAATGTATAAACTTCCAACATATGGAAAATACTATGTAGATAAAAAGCAGAAGTTCCCTTTCATTCCCTCCTCCTCCCACCCCACCAAATCCTGCCCTCCAGAGATATCAGACTTTTGTGTATCTTTTTGGACTTGTAAAAACATATACATATATAGACAAACACAATTTTATTTGTGTGTATTCTTTAAACAAAACAGGAATAGTCTGTACATATTGTTCTGAAATTTGCTTTTATTATTTAACAATACATATGGAAGTGTTCTCCGTATCAATACATATGGTTCTTTCTTGTTCTTTTTAGATATTGCACAATAATCTGTAACATGCATGTGTTACTTAGTATGGATGTATTTTGGCTTTTTTTATGACTCCCCCATTGATGGGCATTTAGGCTGGCTGCACTTGTTTGCTATCACAAATTGCAATGCTGCAGTGACATCTAATTTGGTTTTCTTTGTAATCATTGTGTGTATTCTTGGGATAAATGTTTTGAAGTGGAATTGCCAGGTGAAAGAATTATGCATTTTAAATATTGATGGTTTCTGCCAAACTGTCTTTTCCAAAGGTGACACTTACTCCCCCGCTAATATTAAGCAAGAATGCCATTTTTCTATTCAGTAATTCTCTGTCAACATGTCAACACTGAATCATATTACTAATCTAATGTTTTGCTTATTTGACAGGGAGGAAAATATATCTTTATATTTTAATTTCCATTTCTCTGGTAACTGGCAGGATTGAGCACTTTTGCCTCTGTTTATTGGAAATTTCTTCTGGGAAATCAGTGTTTTTATTCTTTGTTCATTTTCTTGTTGTGTTCCTTATCTTTTCATTAATGATTTGTAAGATTTTTAGCAATATGTAATCTAATTATTGATTTTTTGGTAACATTTTTAAGGCCTTCCCTTCTTCAGATAAATAGGTCCCTATGTGTTCTTCGAATGGTATTTGTAGTTTTGTAAATCTACAAATATTTAGCATTACAATACATCTGGTATTTCTTTGTGTTTATGGTGTGAGATAAATATTTAATTTTTAAAATTCTCAAATGAATAGCCAATTGCTCTAACACCAGTAATTAAATACATTATCTTTTTCTTCATTTGGAATACCACCTGTGTCAAGTACCAATTAATGGCATGATTTTTACTCGAACTATTATACATATTTTTATTTTTTTAATTGTTTACAAAAAGCATGCTTTTTTTAAATTGGAAAAGGCAGTTATTGTCATGAAAAATAAATATTAATTTTAAAATTCAAGTGATAGCATTTCATGTATAATCTAATCTCAATTATGTAAATACATCTATGTGTACATAGAAGCAGCAGAAGAAAAATGAGTAAAATTCTAACAACTATATCTTGGTTTCTAGAATTAAGCATAATTTTTATTTTCTTTATAGTGCTTTTTTATGTTTTCCAAATTTTAAATAGTAAATATGTATTACCTTTATTATAAAAGAAAAGCTAAGTTATTTTAGAAATGCTTAGCAGTGCACTGTAAGTATTTCTTGGTCCTCACATCAGGAATATAGAAAATTTCCTCTGAGAGCAGTTGATAAATGCCAGTAGAAAATCCAAATGTTGATTTTATAGTTGTCATTTTTCTTTCTTTTTTTTTAAAGTAAAGTTTATTGGGGTGACAATTGTTTGTAAAGTTACATAGATTTCAGGTGTACAATTCTGTATTACATCATCTATATATCACATTGAGTGTTCACCACCCAGAGTCAGTTCTCTTTCCATTACCGTATATTACACCCTGTTTACCCTCTTCTAGAACTCCCCTCCCCATTTGCCCTCTGGTAACCCCTAACTATTGTCTCTGTCTACGAGTTTTTGTTCCTTCATTTGTTTGTCTTGTTCTTTCGTTTTCAGTTTTATATACTACATATCAGTGAAATCATACGGTTCTCTGCTTTTTCTGTCTGACTTATTTCGCTCAGCATTACACTCTCAAGATCTATCTATGTTGTCACAAATGTTCCTATATCATCTTTTCTTACCACCAAATAGTATTCCATTGTGTATATATATCACAACTTCTTATCCATTCATCTATCGAAGGACATTTTGGTTGTTTCCATGTCTTGGCCACCGTAAATAAAGCTGCAATGAACATTGGAGCACACGTGTCTTTATGGATAAATGTTTTCAGATTTTTTGGGTAGATACCCAGGAGAGGGATTGCTGGGTCATATGGTAATTCTATTCTTAATTTTTTGAGGAACCCCCACACTGCCTTCCATAGCAGCTGCACCAGTCTGCATTCCCACCAACAGTGTATGAGGGTTCCTTTTTCTCCACAGCCTCTCCAACACTTGTTACTATTTGTCTTGTTGATGATGGCCATTCTAACTAGGGTGAGGTGATATCATTGTGGTTTTCACTTGCATTTCTCTGATGATGAGTGATGTTGAACATTTTTTCATATGTCTATTGGCCATTTGTATGTCCTCTTTGGAGAAATGTCTCTTCAGGTCCTCTGCTCCTTTTTCAATTGGGTTGTTTGCTTTTTTGTTATTGAGTTGTATGAGTTCATTGTATAATTTGGATATTAGCCCCTTATCGGAGGCACTGTTTGCAAAAATCTTCTCCCATTCAGTTGATTGCCTGTTTATTTTGTTGATGGTTTCTTTTGCTGTGCAGAAGCTTTTAAGTTTGATATAGTCCCATTCACTTATTTTAGTTTTTACTTCCATTGCCGTTGGAGTCAAATTCATAAAATGCTCTTTGAACCTAAGGTCCATAAGTTTAGTACCTATTTTCTTCTATGCAGTTTATTGTTTCAGGTCTTATGCTTAGGTCTTTGATCCATTTTGAATTAATTTTGGTACATGGTGACAGATAGCAGTCCAGTTTCATTCTTTTGCACATGGCTATCCAATTCTGTCAGTACCATTTATTGAAGAGGCTATCTTTTCTCCATTGTATGTTTTTAGCTTCTTTGTCAAAAATTATCTGTCCATATTTTTGTGGTTTTATTTCTGGGTTCTCAATTCTATTCCATTGGTCTGTGTGTCTGTTTTTCTGTCAATACCATGCTGTTTTGATTATTGTTACCCTGTAGTATAAGCTAAAGTCAGAGAGTGTGATACCTCCAGCATTGTTCTTTTTCCTTAGGATTGCTTTGGCGATTCAGGGTCTTTTGTGGTTCCATACCAATCTGATGATTTTTTGTTCTATTTCTTTAAAAATGCCATTGGGATTTTAATGGGGATTGCATTAAATCTGTATATTGCTTTGGGTAATATGGCCATTTTAACTATGTTGATTCTTCCAATCCATGAACACAGAATGTCTTCCCATTTCTTTATGTCTTCTTCAAATTCTTTCAAAAATGTCTTATAGTTTTCAGCATATAGGTCTTTCACATCCTTGGTTAAGTTTATTCCTAGGTATTTTATTCTTTTTGCTGCAATTGCAAAAGGAATTGTTTTTTGTATTTCTTTTTCTGAGATTTCATTGTTAGTATATAGGAATGCAATGGACTTTTGTACGTTGATTTTGTAGCCGGCAACTTTACTGTATTCGTTGATTGTGTCTAATAGCTTTTTGGTGGAATCTTTTGGGTTTTCTATATATAGTATCATGTCATCTGCAAAGAGTGACCATTTAACTTCTTCATTCCCAATTTGGATGCCTTTTATTTCTTTCTCTTGCCTGATTGCTCTGGTGAGGACTTCCAACACTATGTTAAAAAGCAGAGGTGATAGGGGACAGCCCTGTCGTGTTCCTGAACGTAGAGCAAAGGGCTTCAGTTTTTCACCATTAATTATTATATTAGCTGAGTGTTTGTCATATATGGCCTTTATTATGTTAAGACATTTTCCTTCTATGCCTATTTTATTAAGTGTTTTAATCATAAATGGATGTTGTATCTTGTCAAACGCTTTTTCTGCATGAATTGATATAATCATATGATTTTTGTCCTTTATTTTGTTTATGTATGTATCACATTGATGGATTTGCGTATGTTGAACCATCCTTGTGCCCTGGGATGAACCCCACTGGGTGATGATGATAATCTTTTTAACGCATTGTTGCATTCGATTTGCTAGAATTTTGTTTAGGATTTTTGCATCTGTGATCATCAGCGATATTGGTCTGTAGTTTTCTTTTTCTGTGTTATCCTTACCAGGTTTTGGTATCAGGGTAATGTTGGCCTCATTAAATGAGTTAGGGAATATTGTCTCTTCTTCAATTTTTTGGAAGAGTTTGGGTAGGACAGGTATTAGATCCTCTTTGAAGGTTTTGTAGAATTCACTAGTGAAGCCGTCTGGTCCTGGACTTTTGCTTTTGGGAAAGTTTTGGATGACTGATTTAATTTCCCTACTAGTAATCGTTCTATTTAGATTTTCCAATTCTTTGTGACTCAGCCTAGGAAGGCTATATGTTTCTAAGAATTTGTCCATTTCTTCTAGGTTATTGAATTTGGTGACATATAGTCCTTCATAGTCTTCTTGGATGATCCTTTGTATTTCTGTGGTGTCCGTGATAACTTCCCCTTTTTCATTTCTGATTTTGTTAATTAGTGTCTTCTCTCTTTTTATTTTAGTGAGTCTAGCCAAGGGTTTGTCAATTTTATTAATCTTTTCAAAGAACCAGCTCTTTGTCGCATTAATATTTTCTATTGTCTTTTTGTTCTCTATTTCATTTAGTTCTGCTCTGATTTTTATTATATCCTTTCTTCTGCTGACCTTGGGTTTCATTTATTCTTCTTTTTCTAGTTCTTTAAGATGTAACGTGAGATTATTTATATGGGATTTTTCTTGTTTCTTAAGGTAGGCCTGTAATGATATAAATTTCCCTCTTAAAACTGCTTTCGCTGCATCCCCAAAATTTTGGTAGGATGTATTTTCATTTTCATTTGTTTCTATGTATCTTTTGATCTCTCCTCTTATTTCTTCTTTGACCCAGTCATTCTTTAAAAGTATGTTTTTTAATCTCCACATATTTGTGGTTTTTCCTGCTTTCTTTTTCCAGTTGATAGCCATTTTCAAAAACCTTGTGATCAGAGAATATGCTTGGTATGATTTCAGTCTTCTTAAATTTCCTGAGGCTAGTTTTATGTCCCAATATATGGTTTATTCTTTAGAATGTTCCATGTTCCTAGAAAAAAATGTATAATCTGATGTTCCAGGATGAAGTGCTCTATAAGTGTAAATTATGTCCATTTCATCTAATGTGTCATTTAGGGATGCTATTTCTTTCTTTATTTTCTGTTTGGATGATCTACCCATAGCTGTCAATGATGTATTTAGGTCCCCTAGTATAATTGTGTTTTGGTCAATTTCTCCCTTTAGTTCTGTTAGTAGTTGCTTGGTATATTTTGGTGCTCCCTGATTGGGGGCATAAATATTGATGACTGTTATGTCATCTTATTGTATAGTCCTCTTTATCATTATGAAATGTCCATCTTTGTCTCTTGTTATCTTTTTTATCCTGAAGTCTGTTTCATCTGATATCAGTATGGCTACACCTGAGTTTCTCTGGATACCATTTGCTTGGAGTGTCAATTTCCACCTTTCACTTTGAGTCTTGTTTGTCCTTGTAGCTGAGATGTGTCTCCTGGAGACAGCATATGGTTGGGTTTAGTTTTTAATCAAATACGCTACTTCTGCCTTTTTATCGGTGAGTTCAGTCCATTTACATTTAGGGTGATTATTGATATGTGAGGATTTCTTCTCATTCTTTTTTAGTTTTCTGGTAAGTCTGTGTCTCCATTTTTTCCTTGCCTTTTTGTTTTTGTTTATTATTTCTGTGTGGTGGTATTCTATGGTTTTTCCCTCTGTTTCTTCTTTTATTACATTATATATTTCAGTTCTGGATTTTTTTTAAGTGGTTACCATTAAGTTTATGTAAAAGAAAGTTTGATATTTAGAGTATTCCATTTTCTTCAGCATGCTTCCTTTCTCCATTCCCATATTCTGGTTCAGGCCTTCACTCTCCCCCCTTTTATGTTTTGGTTGCCACAAATTGTCCCTGTTGATGGTGGTCGAATAGCCTCCTTTAGTATTTCTTGTAGTGCAGGTCATGTGTTAGAAAATTCCCTCAGCTTCTGTATGTCTGGAAAAGGCTATATTCCTCCTTCATATCTAAAGGATATCTTTGCTGGATATATTATTCTTGGCTCATAATTTCTCTCTTTCAATAGTTTGAATATTTGATTCCACTGCCTTCTGGATTGTAGAGTTTCTGCTGAAAAATCTGATGATAATCTAATGGGCTTTCCTTTGTAAGTCACCGTCCTCTTTTCCCTGGCTGCCTTGAGGATTCTTTCTTTTTCATTAATTTTTGACAGCTTCCATACAATGTGCCTTGAGGATTGAGGTAATTAGGTATTTGCTTCTTAGATTCGAAGATCCAGTTCATTCCACAAATCTGGGAAGTTCTCGTTGACTATTTGTTTGAATATACTCTCTATTCCCTTCTCTTTTTCTTCTCCTTCTGGTATGCCCATTATTCTTATATTGCTCTTTCTGATGGAGTCAGAAAGTTCTTGTAGAGTTCTTTCATTTCTTTGAAGTCTCAAGTCTCTTTCTTCTTCTATCTGTGTAATTTCCAGGTTTCTATCTTCGATGTCACTGATTGTTTCCTCCATCTGGTCAACTCTACTACCTTAGCTGGCTATTTCATTCTTAATTTTTTCTATTGAGTTTTTAATCTCCAGAAATTCTATTTGATTCTTTTTTAAAATTTCAATCTCTTTGGTAAAATGTTCATTTTGTTCTTTGATTGTGTTTCTGAGTTCATTAAACTGCCTATCTGTGTGTTCTTGCTTATCATTGAGTTTTTTCAGAACTGCAATCTTGAATTCTGTCATTTAAGTCACATATTTCCATATCTTTAAGTTCATTTTCTGGAGACTTTTCACTTTCTTCGTGAGCTGTCTTGTTACCTTCGTTATTCGTGGCAATTAATGATTTATTATTTCTCTTCCTAGACATCTACAGGAGTGGGTTCTGCAACAGGTTGATAGAAAGAGGTCTTTCTTTTGTTTTCCAGTAGGTGTTGGTAGAATGTTTTATTTACTCTCTGACTGTAGCCTTTTATTCTCTCTCACACTATATTGTTATATTTTCTCTGCACTATTCTGGCTTCTCACACAATGGGGGGATTCCCTGGAAGGTGGGCTTCTCCTCTGTGAACAGTTCACCTGGGTCATAGGATGGTGCCTCCATGGGGGGATGTAGAGAACTTTTGATGTTCCAAAGCTCTTCTTGCAGCAGATTCAGAGCCCATTTGTTTCAGCAGTTCCGTTTACTCCTGCAGGAATCCGCCCATATAGGTGGGGACAGGGGTGGGTTGGGTAGTGAGAGGTGGCCCAGAGTAATGGCAACAGATCCAGTTCTGCTTCCACGGCTCCCTCCCCTTTGCCAGAACTAGCTGGGCTGTGAGTCTGTGTTTGCAGACCACAGTTCTCAGAACTGCAAATATTCTGTTCTTTTGATCTGACACTGCTAGTGTTCCACTTCTAGCTCTGGGCAGGTGGGGGCGGGACGAGCTCTGGGAAGGTAAGGGGGGGCGGCTAGTCTCAGTGCCTAAGGTTTCTGTTCTCTGCTTGGCAGTGAGGGCTTAAACTGCCGTTTTCAGCCTTCTTCCCTCAGTCTTTGCTTCGAGGTCTCTGTTGTGAGCATTCGTGTTATATGCTGTCCCCTCAGCCCTGTGGGCCATAAGCGGAGCCCTAGCAGTCCAAGTTCTTCCCTCTCCCGCAGTTGTGGTAGTTCCGGGATGTAGCGAGCTCGGAGCACCAAGCTAGGTCTGCGTCCTGCGCCTGAGGCCCCATCTCCGCACTTCTCCCTTCCCTCCTCCGCCCCACCCCCACAATTTGCCCACCTTTGGATGATTTCACTTGTGCGCCTCTTAGTCTTGCCTGTCTGCTGCACAAGGAGTTATAGTTGTTCAATTTCTTGTAAATTCCAGGGGAGATTTCAAGAGGCTCACCTCATGCCACCATTTTTGACGTCTGCCTAACTTTTAGAGTGTCATATTTGAGGCAGCACCGGCAGATTCCATGGAGAAACAGAGGTCTGGTCTGAAGACGTACTGGCTCCCTTGGTGATTGTCTCCTGTGCTTTATTTCCAGGGATCTTGGCTACTGGCTGCTGACCCATCTTCCCTGGCTCTTGCATCCCCTGTGACCTCCCAGCAGGGAGTTGGCCTCACCATCTCTTTGCTTGGATAATCCAGCTTTAATCGCAGACTCCAATAGTTGCCTGATCTCTAGATGCTGGTGACAACCTACCCACTTGCTCTTCTTGTCCTCACCAAACTCATTGCCTGAGCACATCACACACAGGAAGAGGTGAGTGCATCTTTTCATCACTGATGATACCGTTGGCATCCCTTTTATATCCCAACTACCAAAGGAAAGTGAATTGTAACACAGTAGCCCTAACGTATCTCCCTCACCTCATGCTGCTATTTTTATGATGTCGGCCTAGTTGTCATTTTTCTTATGCTAACATTTTGTTATTTCTTTTAGGCCTCAAACTTGCTGTCTTTATTTCTCAGGCTCATGCACTTGTTCTAACTTTAACTTCGCTTTACCCTTAATTAGACTATCTTCCTTGCCCTTTTGGAATGTGCTTGTCACCCAAGTGTACCTAGAGTAGGGTTTCCTCTACTTTCACATTCAGTGTTTTCTTTCCTAAGCCAGATGTGCAATGAAGCCATACTTTCCCCTAAACTATGTTGCCCTCCTGGCATTTCTAGTTAGGTGTAAGAAACCTTGAAAGAATTATAGCCCAGGAGTCCTAACCTCAGATTCGGGATAAACATCTCTGTGACTGATCAGAAAATTGATGGCTCCAAAAGCTCCTGGGAAAACAGCAGTTTCAATTTCTGCATATTTTATCTCAGAGAGCTGGACAATGCTGCAAAGGTAAAGCAGAGGTTGACTGTGAGTTTCTGCCCCTTTTGAAACAGAGGCTCTGGTTGCAGGGGATGATGACCTCTGGTTGCTGCTCCAGCTTCCAACTTTCTCACAGTGGGGAGCGCCTGGTGGTTGGAGGAGAGAGGGAGGGGCAGAGTGACTGTTAGGGAGGTTCTGCCACATACCAGGCTCACACTCATGCTTCATTCTCTGAGGGCGCCCCCGAGACCTGAGACCATGAGGCTGCAGCAGTTCTGTTTGGGACGGTGCAAGCAAATCCTTCGAGAAATTGGTTTGAGGTAGCTGCCTCCGTCTGCCTTTATCCACTTGCAACCAATCCCGAACCTCTTACTAATTTTTTTAGAGGTGTGCTGTCAACCGCCAGTCCCTCCTTTGCTGAATCGGACCCTGTCCCTCTCCTTGGCTGGTACGTGATGAAGGAAGTGGAGAGTTCAGGGTCCACATATGAGGATCCTGTTAGGGACTGTGTTGGCCAGAGGCACGACTTCAGCAGGTCGACAATGCCCGGAATCTTAGTGGAGGACTTGAATTCTTTTCCCTTCTGATTCCATGATGTTCTTTACCCTTAATGTCTTTCTCTTGCCAGGGTTTCCTGTCACAGCCTCCAATTTCAACTCTACTTTCAGCACTTAGTTCCAGTTCTTTTCTCCTTTATAAAGGCTGAGTCTCTGATTTTCAGGGTTGCCTTCCTATTGAACCAGATGAGGAGTGGATCAAACACATGTACTCAGAATGCTCGTTGTTACTGGATATGGAAGAATCTATCACGGAAAATAAGAGAGGAAAGGGAACTAAGGGCCCCTCTCAGCACATATTAAGTATCAGGCGCTGTGCTAAAGCGCCTATACCCTTACATAACATGTCATCATCTCCATTTTCCATGTGAGCAAATGGAGATTTGCCAAAGTTAAGGAACTTCCTCCAGGTTGCACAGTTATTATGTGGTACAGTGAGGATTTACACTGAGATCTGTCTGGAGGCAAAGGTCACAGGCTGCCTCTCCTCACCAGGCAGGCCCTTGGGATGGAGACGTCCAACCCGATGATCCAATGTTTGGATGGTGTTATATTCGGGGGTGAAATACTTGGGCCACCTCCAAACCACCTTCTTTGCCTTCCACCAGCGCCCATGGACATGAGCCAGAGGCTCGTGTGCACATCCAAAGAAGTACAGCCCCTACCCACATCATCCTGGAAGGGAAGGGTCCAGAACCTTGGCAGACTTATTCACTTGTCCTGATGCAGCTTTGGGGAGATCATGTACCTGTTCTTCAGTTTTCCTGGTTTTTAATCATGGTCCAAACTCAGGATCTGGATGTGAAGCAAATCAGGAATCAGTTAAAGGAAATATCTATCACAGTTTCTTTAACCTTAGTACTTAGCGCCGATACTCGGTGAGTAATCTCATTGCTCATAAAGAGTGATACCATTATGATTTGGTTGCTTTTAAAGCCCCATGAGATGCCTTTGTAGCAGTAGAATAGATCTTACTTTTGAAATGGGTTGAATTTTTCTTAAGAAAGAGAACATTACCCCTGGTCTCCAAGCATGGCCTTCTCCTTTGCTCTAGGATATATAGAAATAAACATGACCCTTTTACTTCTCCCTACAGATCAGGAAATACCAAACTTTGAGCTTCTGGGGCAATGGTTTACCCTGCCTCTGGGTCCATGCTGTGTCAGGATGATTTGAACTGGAGCTCTAATGTAAGTTTGTTCCTATCAAACCCTTCCTCCTTTTCGTGTCAATTACTCAGCTCAAGATTGGGATAGAGAGACCTAACGGAAATTATGGAAATTGAAGTTCCAAAGGCTAGATTTTCAACTACTGTTTATCCCTCATACTTGACCCTTTATTCAGGCCCTTTATTCTGATAAGTTATTCTTTCTGACACTGAACTTGTGCTAAGGCTGTAGGACTATTGTTGACTTACTGAAAAACAACAGTTCTAAGCATGCTAGACTCCCTCACAGTTTATTTTGCCAAGAATGTGCTTCCTTCCATGTCTGCATATTCAAAAGCAGCTTACCCGTCTCAAGGCTCTGTGCAAATACCTTTGCCTTTTTGACAGCTTCCTTGAGTCCTCCAGCTGCCGGTTGTAAGATGGCAGGGTGGTGGCAGAAAGCAAGGATGCTGGGACCAGATCACCACAGTTCATTCACATCCCAACTCTGCCACTTGCTAGCCACAGGACTTTGGTAAAATTTCTCACTATGTCTGTGCCTTAGTTTCCCCATCTATAAAATGGGGATAATAATATTACCTACCTCAAAAGTTATTAGGAGCATTCAATGAGCTATTACATATTAAATCCTTAAAATGATGCCTGGCACATAGTAGTAAGTACTACATAAGTGTTTAGCAAATAAAATTTTTTGGAGAGAAGATGGTAAATACCATCCAATTTTATATGGATTCGTGTTAGTGTCAAGTCCTGTTGGTGATGTACTCTAACCTTCATCCCACATTCCGGAGGCACCCTGTTTGGATTTCAGAGCTTTAAAACCCTGAATACAGCCAACACCTTAATTTCACTGGGAGGCTAGCTCCTCCGATTCAACTTTGCAATTTTCATCTATTGAATCTGGTTCTCATTTAAAACATCAGTAAGCTCTGTAGCTAAAGGGGTCATGTCTATAGTTTTGGCACATGCAATTACAATTTCCCCAATAATTGGAAGACATTGTGCAGTGTTTGCTTTTGTTTGTGTTGGTTCAGATAAACCTGAACTCCTTGGACAGTAGTGGAATTGGGAGACTGTACCTTGAGTCCAGAGTTTGCTGGTAGGTTTCACCCTCCATACTACCCTCAGAAACATACAGTGTGACTCCTAAGGATCCCAGGGAACAACAGAATGGCACGGTCACAAATGTCCCGCTGCTTTCAACTAATCAAGTGAGTTCTGTCATTTCTGTTCCTTCCACATCCTCAGCCATGCCTGAGAGTGAGTCCTGCATTCTCTTAGAGAATTGGAATTCTCTTAGAGAAATATGAAGATTTTATTTGAAACACAAAAAGAAAGCTTGGGGTTCAGGGAGGTGTTTCCAAAGAGAAGATTCCAAAAGTGTTAGTGGTTGAACGTGATTTCAATTGCATTAAAAATTCTGATACAGGCATTGCCTTAGGCTTCAGTAAACAAGTGAAGTGTCATGGGTGAGGGTGGGAATGAGTGTGAAACACAATTTTGAAATCCCTTCATTTTGCAGAGGAGGAAAATGAGTCCCGGAGAAGGGAGGTGCCTTCAAGTTTCCAGAACTCCTTAGTGACAGAGACAGGACTTGCTCTTAGGATTTGTGTCTTGAGACCATGTTTTTTCAGCTAGATCTTGCATGAGGGGAATAGCAAATGTTTGATAATTTAGATTGCATTTAGCCACTCATTTCCTGAATTGTTGTTGTTGTTGCTTCTCACGGAAAACATATGCAATGCAATTTTTGTAGAAATTTTAGTTCAATCATACAAAAGCTATTTCTTGAGAGATTGCTGCATGCCGTGTTCGTTATGCCAGCGTGCTCAGCACTAGAACTAAAACTGTGATTTGTCTTCATGGAGCTTACAGCAGCCGAGGACACAGACCAGGAAATAGGCTGGGGTAGTAGGAAGGGAGTGATTCAGAAGGGAGTCTCAAGAGGTGGGGTGGGGATGGTCAGAGGAGGCATCTTGGATTAACTGTTGTCTAAGCCAAAACCTGAAGATGAGTAGGAGGGAGCCAGATGGGGAAGAAGAGGGGGAAGAGGACTCAGGGCTCACACTGGCTTTCGTGCCACGTCATGCTTCTGTGGGTTCATATGTTACGACCTTGCCTTGGGATGCTGTCCACACCCTGCTCTACACACACCCTCCTCCCCTCTGCCTGCTGAACCCTCTCTTAGTCATCCTTTCATTCCGGGGGCAAGTGTCACCCCCTTCAGATGTTCTCCCTCACTCAGAACCGCCTAAAGTTCTTTGCTCTGGACGGTATAATGTTTTGTTTATCCTTTATTATAGCAATGATCATAGCTGCAACTACATGCTTGTCTGTATTCCCCACTAGATTTCAGACTCTTAAAAATGGGGGCTTTGTTCCATTCATGTAATCATGTCTACAGTGCCTGGTATAGCGCACGTGTGAAATAAATGTTGATACTTGATTAAGTCAGTGACTGCAATCAGGGTGAGCCTGCAGGTCTCCCAATGCTGCCTCACAAGCATCCAAACTTATTTCACTCAGCCTAGTGTTCCCTAGGTCCACCCATATTGTTGCAAATGGCAAGATTTCTTTCTTCTTTATGGCTACGTAATACTCCATTGTATAAATGTACCACAGTTTTTTAATCCAGTCATCTACTGATGGGCATTTCGGTTGTTTCCATGTCTTGGCTATTGTGTATAGTGCTGCAATAAACATAGGAGTGCATAATTTTTTTCGAATTAGAGTTTTGGATTTCTCCAGATAGATACCTAGGAGTGGAATTTCTGGGTCATAAGGTAGTTCCATTTTCAATTTTTTGAGATACCTCCATAGTATTTTCCATAGTGGCTGCACCAATCTGCAATCCTACCAACAGTGCACAAAGGTTCCCTTTTCTCCACATCCTCGCCAGCACTTGTTTTTTGATTTATTGATGATAGCCATTTTGACTGGGGTGAGGTGGTATCTCAGTGTGGTTTTTATTTGCATTTCTCTGATGGTTAGTGAGGTTGAGCATTTTTTCATGTCTGTTTGCCATCTGTATGTCCTCTTTAGAAAAATGTCTCTTCATGTCCTCTGCCCATTTTTAATTGGGTTGTTTGTTTTTTTGGAGTTGAGTTGAATGAGGTTTTTATAAATTTTGGATATTAACCCCTTATTGGTTATATCATTGGCAAATATCTTTTCCTATTCAGTAGGATCCCTTTTTGTTTTATTGATGCTTTCCTTTGCTGTGAAAAAACTTTTTAGTTTGATGTAATCCCACATGTTTATTGTTTCTCTTACTTCCCTTGCCTGAGGGGATAGATCAGTAAAAATCTTACTCCGGATAATGTCTGTAAAGTTTCTTCCTATATTTTCTTCTAGGAGTTTTATGGTTTCAGGTCTTACATTTAAGTCTTTAATCCCTTTTGAATTTATTCTTGTATATGGTGTAAGAAGGTGATCCAGCTTCATTTTTTCCCATGTGTCTGCCCAGGTTTCCCAGCACCATTTATTGAATAGACTGTCTTTACCCCACCGTAAATTCTTGCTTCCCTTGTCGTAAAGTAAATGACCATATAGGCATGGATTTATTTCTGGGCTCTCTATTCTGTTCCATTGATCTATGTGTCTGTTTTTATGCCAGTACCATCCTATTTTGATTACTGTAGCCTTGCAGTATAATTTGATGTCAGGTATCGTTATACCTCCCACCTTGTTCTTATTTCTCAAGATTGGATGGACCTAGAGAACATTATGCTAAGTGAAATAAGTCAGACACAGAAAGACAAATACCATATGATCTCACTTATATGTGGAATTGAAAGAAAAGAATAAATGAACGAACTAATCAGAAACAGTCTCAGAGATGTAGAGGAAAAACTGAGGGTTACTAGATGGGAGGGAGAGGTGGGGATAAGGGGGAAGGTGAGGAGATTAGAAAGCATAATTGGTAACCACAAGATTGCCACAGGGATATGAAAGTCAGTTTGGGGCAATCAATAATGTAAAGATTTTGTAGGGTATCCGATAGACACTTGTCTCATTAGGGAGACCACCTCAGGGATGATGTAGATGCCTGATCACTGCACTGTACACCTGAAGCTGAAGCTGAACAATAATGAACGTCAACTATAATTTTATATATATATATATATATATAAATATATAAATATATATAAATATATAAATATATATATATAAATATATATATATATAGTTACAAGAAGCGGAGTACAGCATTAGGAATAGAGACAGTGGACATGTAATGGCTGTGTGTGATGTCAGAGGGGTAGAAGATTGGGGAAGGGGGGTTATCACTGTGTGAGGGATATAAATGATAAATATCTAACTATTACATTGTTTAAAAAAAAAAAAAAAGAAGCATCCAAACCACATTTTCTTTGTCAGATTACATTTGAGGCCTCTCATTTCTAAAAGTCAGTATTAGTGAAAATCTTAGGGTTGCCTTTCAGGAGAATGAGAATGCAAAACTAGGCAGGAGGGCGGAGAATCAACACAGCAGTGGGGGGCCTGTGGCTGCCAGGTGGAGGCCCAGGATTGTGCTCTAGCTGTGCCTCTATTCACTCCCAAGCTTGCAAAGGATGGAAGCTGCAGTCTCCTTCCTCCCATATGCCAGAACGTTCCAAAGCCCACAGTCCTCCCTGTGGAGAAGTCCCACTATCCCAAGTTACATCCTGAGGGGATGGACAGTGAGAACCAACTTACCTTGCACTTCTAGTGATTTATCTTGAGCTAAAGTCTTATCGGAAAACTGCAGACCAAAATAAGAAGTTATTTAAAAACTCTGGAATGAGACAAACATTTGTGGGTAAAGTGAGAAGAAAAAGATGAACTGTCTGTGTGGGAGCAAAGAGAATGTACTGGGCCTGACATTGGCTGGGTGGTGATGATGACACCGTCATAGGAATGAGAGGAACAATTGGGAGCCGTGTGTTCTTGAGAAGATTGTTTGATTAGTTAATCACACGTTATTTTTTATTTTATTTTATTTTTAATTTTGTAAAGCTTGTTGTTAACATTTAACTGGTACACAGAACTAGTTTTACTCAACTAAAGATTTTTTACCACCTCCCAAATGACCGTAGCCACCTGCATTGTCCTTGGTGGAATGGACCGATTTCTATGCTCATTCATTTTTTACTCGCAGGTAGATTTACTGTTTCCATTTGAAAAATATCGACATTCAGAGTGACTTCCAAGGACACTGATTTCAGTTTAATCTGAGAAAAGATACAAGTATGATAAACTCTACTGGCAGTCAGAGAGTGTCTGAAGCGAGAATTATTGTAATTGGCTGTCCTTTTTAACATGTTCCCAATTATAATCTGCTTTTGTCCACCACATTTTATCTGTGGTAGAGAGACAGCAGTCTCTCCTCTTTGGGGCCAGTCTCCTAACTGTGCTAGATCATTTTTTTTACATTGCCCTACCTCACCACTCAGTCAGCACAGTAAATCTGCTCATTATGAACATTTTTTTAAATGAAAACATCCAGATGTAGCAACTGAGCCCAGAATTGGAAAGCATGTAAACGTCGGGAGACCGGTTATGCCAAAGGTTGCAAATACATTTCCTTTCCTAACTACTTTGGGCCTCGGTTTCCTCATATATCAAATGAAGACCTTGAGGGAGGCAATTTCCAAGAGTTATTTTCAGGGTCTCATGATCTTGAATCTATCTAAGCTTTGTATCATCACTGTTGGAATGGGTGCAGTTCCCATACCAGGGAAAGGACTGCAAGTTCCCAAGAGCACCCATTCTGAGGGCACCTGACTCAGGCCCAGGAACGGGGGTCACCCACACACTAAAGCCCAGATAACACACCCTGTTGAACCAGGGGTGAGGGTCTTCTGGGAGGAAAGTGGAGAGGTTCTTTAGCTTTTTAGGCACCTGCTCCTCAGAAATTCTCCCCATTCCTGGATGCCTCAGGGACCATTATGAGCGACTGGGCTGCCCACTGCCCTTTGTTCCCCTCACATTGCGCTGATTACCTTAGGGATAAATAGTCCTGGAGGGGAATTGAGCCAGTCAGGCTGTAGGACAGAGAAGAGCCTGTTCTAAGGAGAGAGGCGGTTTGATAAGGGAAACCGAGCAGAGCTGCCTACTGGATAGTCCTGCTGCAGAAGTGGTTCGTGGCCTCAGGTAAGGGGCATTCAGTGTCTGGGACACAGGGAGGGACGTGGAGGAAAGGGCTGACTTGGAGGTAAGAGGGCGTGTCTCAGTGAGAACTTGTACTGAAGAAGGGACGAGATGGGTTCTTGTGAGTTTTTGCCTTTCTCTTTCCGTCATGATGGATCAGGGCTGAATCAGGGCAAGTGGCCCGTTCCTGACTTGTCCCTGTGACAGAACGAGATTGCAGAAAGGCAAGTGGACTCGGAGGGGAGATGCGTGAGTGGCTGGCAGTTCTCGGCTGTGCCTGCCCCTCTACTTGTGTTAGCCACCCCAGGAAGCCAGACCAGCCAGAGCCTCTGGAAGTTGTGCACTCGCCTGACACTTAAGCCAGGCTTTAAATAGGTAGAATGAGGCAGGGATATTTAGTGCATTTCCCAGAACCTCAGAGGAGGAGGCATATTAGCAACAGCCATTGCTAAAGGTCTGTTATTCAGCAAAACAAATTCATTCTCAGAAAACTTTATTGAATGCCTGCTATAAGAGTGGAAAATCAACCAAGGTGCTCGATTTTCTTTTCTCTGAGCCCTAAAGCATGCTTTCTGGCTCTGTCTGCCTGATCCTACCTCATTAAAATTCCAGATGTCGGAAGGAGGCTATACTCCATTCCATGATTTAAGCCCCCCTTTGTTAGTTCAAAGCGACCTCAGCTGCCCTGATGTAGGTTGCCAGGTTCATGCCCTTAGCTGCACTTCATTGAAAAAGATGCCAGGTGGGCTTGTCTCCAGAGTGGAGTGATTTTTCTTAAGACGGGATCCTTTGAAGTAATTGGGCCCCCAAAGTGTGTGTAGATCCTAAGAATTTTTTTTTTCTTTTTTTACAATAGGGCCTGTAACTTTTATCAGATTCTTAAAAAGAAAGAAGGCCAACTAAACAGGAAAGCAAAGCCCCCTCTGTAGGTCCACCAGCTGACTCACAGCTCAGGGGCTTGGTGGGGCCTGTCCTTGTTCAGTCTCTGTTCTGTTGCTGTTCCCTGTATGGCTCAAATGTCCCACTTCTCCCAAAGCTGAACGCTGGACAACCCCCTCCAGCACCCTTAGTCATTTGAAGGCTCTTTCCTGGCTGGGCAGAGGGAATGCTGGAAGAAGAAATCACCAGGGGCCTTCAGATCAGTTTCTCTTCTTGCACCATGCGCTCATCCTAGAACGACTTTAAAGGGATGTCCCAAGAAACACCCCCGCCTCCCCAGAGCGAGGGAGCTCGTGCACTTTGGCCAGCCCGCAAGCCGGCAATGAAAAATCTCTCAGCTCAGCTCCAGAGAGCAGAAAATAGAGGAAAGCGGTGTCCGGAAAGAGGGTGAGACCCCTTCCGGTGGGGAGGGAATGGGGGCGGGAGCTGTGAAATTGGTGGTGCTGTAATCTCCATGGAGGAAACACCAAGCTCTGTAAGGGATGTGCCCCCTTTCTGCTGCTAATTCTATCCTCTTTCCTGTTTTTGTAAAACTCCAAAATCCATTGATTTTTCCCTTACCACTGATGTTTGCTAATTCACTAATAATACTGCGTTAAACGGACAGGAAGGAACTTATATTTGGTTACTTGATTTTGTTTCAGATGCTAGTCCCGTGGGGAGGTCTTGACATTGATTAATGGGGCATTTTCTTGCTAAAGAGTGGGACTCCTCATTTATCTCTGTGCTTTCTCTTTTGTTTACTCACTGCCCACCCCCTGAGACTTTCCACTGAGACCAAGCCCGGCTCCCTGGGTGTTTAGAGACAGCAGAGTGAGTTGCTTTTCCTCACCTGCTGTGCTGCCTAAGGCCGTTTTCTCCACCTAACCGGAAAGGGCTGTGCTATTTCCATATGACTCAGTGTTGTGGCCCGTTGAAGGAAGAAGCTTTGAGTGAAAAAAAGAGTTCTCGTCTTATATATGCTGGTCTTATGGGATTTAAGTAATTTTGGGAAGACTGAGGATGGTGCTGGAAATTGAGTTGTGGAACCATTTAGATCGTGAAGCTGGGGGGTCCCTTTCTAACAATGAGGAGGAGGGGGAATCGCTAAGACGAGAGTGGTTTTTTTCTTAGGGAAGTAAAGGTATTCTATCAGTTAGGATGGGACAAAGATAAATTGGGTGAGGCAGTTTGTGAGTTTGTGTAACAGAATGAGCACTGAATTTGGGGCTAAAGAGTTGGGTTTTAAATTCTGACTCTGCCACGTGCTAGCTTCTTTGAGTTTCAGTTTGTCATCTATCCAATAGAAATAATAATGTATAAAGATGGTATTACTTGCAAATAACTTTAAACCTAATTCAAAATGGCTTACATATTAGAGGAAATAATTTAGCTCATAGCTACTAAAAAGTCCGTAAGTGGCAAAAGCTTTAGGCATAGTTTGATCAGGGTTCCAAAATGCATTTCTCTTTGAGTTGCTTGTTTCTGCCCTTCTTCATTTGGTTTCCTCTTGGGGAAAAAAATGGTGGTGACAGTTCCAGGCCTCCCAGCTTGCACATCACGTTGACCTCTCTCTGACTAGACTGTCTTATATCATATCCTCCTGAACCAATCACTTGGCCTGAATGCCTGGGTCATACATCCCTCTCTACACCAGTCACTGTAGCAGGAGGGATAGACTTGCTATTTGATTTAGACTGGTTGTTTTGAGGATTCGATTGTGGACGGAAAAGGGGCCACAGGTTAAACCTGACAAGCTCAGGAGACTGAAAATAACCACATAGGATGGTGTGAACATAAAAATTCCTAACTAGGGTTTGCCATGGTGGGAAGTCACATCCTTAGTCTGTAGCTTCCTTGACAAAGGTCAATCTTTACCTTAAGTGAGCCTATCTGTTGTCTTTTTGCATCTAAGATAACATACCCTTGGAATGTCATAGTAATCCCATTTTCCAGACCCCCCCCCAGGGGGCACAACCCACCACACCAGGGCAGGAAACTGCAAAATCCCTCATTGTTAATCTTGTTCCCCAAATACCATCTCTATGTGCTGTAACATGCTATTAACTACCCTGTACCCTAATGTAAAAGAAGTGTGTGTCTCTCCATTTTGCTTTTTATCCAATCCCAGAGATTTCCCCGCTTTGCTTTCTCCCACCCCCTTAATCTACAACCAATGGATTTCACGTAACCTTCCTCCTTTGATTCTAACGTATACAATAAATTGCAAAACGGCTGTTTTCTGGAGCATTTTCTCAATCCGTTGAAACTGCTTCCCCGCAATTGTCAGTTTGGCTCAAATAAACTCTTATAAGCTTTCTCTTAGGTTGGATGTTTTTTCGTCAGTGTGATCCAATCAGCCCACTGCTTCATGATGGAGAAGGGGTATGCTGGTGAGGTCAACTTAAAGTAGCACTCTACATGAAGGAGAAAAGGGAGAATTCAATAATTTAGCACACATGAATGTTCCTAACACTAGCCCTAGCACATAGGAGATGCTCTAAAGTTAGTCAAATCTGAATTTGTTGTGAAATGTCCTATGTTAATTTTTTATTGCTGTGTTACAATTTATCACCAGCTTAGCAGCTTAAAGGACACTTGTTTAGTAGCTCACAGTTCTATAGGTCAGAAGTCTGGGCATGGTGTGCCTGGTTCCTCTGCTCACGGTCTCACAACACCAAAATTAAAGTGTAAACCAGGCTACAATCTCATTCGGAGTTTGGGGATCCTATTCCAAGCGCATGCCTGTGGTTAAGAGAATTCAGTTTTTTGTGGCTATGGGATTGAGGTCCCTGTTTCCTTGTTGGCTGTCAGCAGGGAGCCACTCTCAGCCTCTCCAGGCTGCTTTCAGGTTCTTCTCCATCTTCAAAGCCAGCAATGGAGAAGTTCATTTGCACTGAATCCTTTTTATGTACTGAGTTTCTGTCTGTGCCTCCAAATTGAGATTTAAAGGGCTCATAGGATTATGTCAGGCCTACCCAGATAATTTCCATTTTGAGGCACTCAAAGACCACTGATTAGCAGCCTTAATTACATCTACACAATCTCTGCTGCATAATGTGATATAATCAATCACACAGGAGTGCTATGCCCTCATATTTCCAGGTTCTGCCCATGCTGAAGGTATCAGGGGCTGAAAATCTCGGGGGCCACCACATGCTCTCAGAATAAGGACACAGTTATTGTAACGGCATTTCAAAAGCACAGTAAATATTTGTGGAATGAATGAATGAATATAGTTCCCAAGGTCTTTCAGGATCTGGCCCATTCATATCACCTGCCAGCTAACCCCCAACACACACACACACACACACACACACACACCCACCTCTCCACACTCCCAGGCCAGCCCTGCTAAGCCTTCAGATCTCAGCTTCCCTGGCCTCTTTGATCTTCCAATCTTGGGTCAGGTAGCCTGTGCCAAAATCTCCTATAAAACCCTTCTCATAGCGTTTATTGTAGGATAGTATGTTAGCTCCCATTCAAGACTCTGAGAACAGGGACAGCAAGAACTCATAAGCAGACTATTTTGCAATGGGACTGGCCATGAATTGTTGACACATTTTCCCCAAAACTCAGATTTTCTAACACCAGCCGTACCCCTCAGCCTTGAGTCCCTCAACACTATGTCAGTGACTTGACTTTAGACCTTTGGCTTCAGAATTCTGCTGTCATTGGCTTTCTCATCCAGTGAGAAGAGCTTAGGTTAAAGCGCGCAGTGAACTGCAGAATGCCACACGGCTGATAGTGCAGGGTGCCCTATTAGGGTTTGACGTGAGGCGATGGCATGGCAAGCGGTTTTTGCTTTTCAGCTAGATTTTAAATTTATTAAATGAATGTTTATCTTCCCCTTTACTCTATCACCTGCAATTTCCCTCACAACACAGCGAGTGATGGGGTGCTAATGAAGGAAAGTGTGCATCTTATGAATTTTTCTTCCTGTTTAGAAGTCCATTTCCATTTCAAAGAAAAATACACTATTGGGAAGCAATATGCCATTAGTGTTGAGAGCCAGGGTGGGAGGATGAGATTAGCATGATTAAGACTCAGCAGGAAATCCTGAACTGGACTCTCTGTTACAGTTATTTTGTGAACTTGGACAAGCTTCTCCTCAGTCTTAGACACTGTGCTAGGCTCTGGGGATAAAAAATGAAGAATAGTTCCTACCTTTTGGAGCTGCTAATCTGGGTAGATATAGAAATGGAAGCAGAAAAATGACATATATCTTGGTATATATATTATCGTGTTCCTCGAAAATAAGACCTAGGCAAAATCTAGGTCTTATTTCAAGGAAACACTGTAGGACAGAGGAGATACAGTACAGAGGAAGGAACTGGTGATGACAGTTGACTCTTAAGTCTGAATGGGAGTTTTTCAGGAAGAGTAGGGAAAAGGACATGCAGGCAGTGGGAACAGTTTTGAGCAAAGATGCAGAAGAGCAGAGAGGAAAGGAGAGAGGAGAGGGAGTGGCCCTGGCTGAATGCCGGCAGCCAACGGCTCTGCATGGACATGGGTACTGCTCAGAGAGACGGGGCAGAGTACTAGAGTGGAGCGCATGAGGGCAATGGAGCCATGCAAGAAATGGCTCTACCCTCTGGGTGAAATGCAGATGGGGAAGAGAAACAATCAGTCCAGGAACAATGGGAATTGTTGTAGTAACAGCACTAGTGTTTTTCAGATGTCCTAGCCTTTGTTACTTCCTCATAATCTCAGCTTCCATAACGTACTCTCTCCTTGTTGGGGCAACCAACCTCCACCTTGGCTCAGTAGAGTGCAGGCCCGTCTGATGCCAGCAAGGTGTCACAGGAACAATAGGGACCTTTGAGGGTGGCTTTGAGTGCTTAGAAAACGTCTGTCAAACTGATTAGCCCCAGGAACTTCACCCAGAGGAGAAAGGCTGGAGACCTAGAAGTCCCAGACTTTGTGACAACCACCTGGTGGGAATGGATTAGTTGATTTCAGTGGGAACACTTTTTTTTCAGAGGCTCAGCCTCTGATTTCAACCGCAAAGAAAGAGGTCAGGGAGTGGGCCCACACATCCTGAAGACTTGCTCTGGTTCACAATTGTCGGTGGTAGGTGGCATCACAACTCCTCTGGATAGCCTGACTTTATATGTAATGGAACTTGGAATATTTCCTGAGGACTCTGAGAAGAAGCCTTGAAGATGGATATACTCCCACCAAAACTACACTTGATTCCTTACCAAGTGAGATTTAAAACCTCTGCACAAAAACGTACAGTTATCATTTCAGTCAAGGTCTGTAGGCCCAACAAAACCATCTTTGGGGGAGGATATATCCTACTCTTTGTAACATACAAACAGATTCCTCATTGCTGTTCACTTTCAACTAACATCCACCAGGCTCCCACTTTGATCTAGTTATTGTATCTGAACCCTAGAAAAAGTTCTTTTCTTTTCTTTTTTTTTAAATAAGTAAGGGAAAGAATACTTAAAAAGGATAAATAATTCACTCAAGTTTACACGGATCTTGCCTAAGCATGTCGCCACATCTGTGGTAAGCTGAACATCACCGGGAGTTGGTTCAGCTACGATGGCCTTGGTTGGGATGACATGGCTCTACTTCAAATGGTCTCTTATCCTCCAACAAACTAGTTTAGGCGTATTCTCATAGCTAAGATAAAGGAACAAGAGAGAGTAAATAGAAGAATAAAAGGTCTCTTGAGGCCTCGACTTGGACCTAGAGAGCAATTGCTCCCACCATAGTCTGTTGGCTAAAACAAATAAGGCCAACCGAGGATCATGGGTTGGGGAAACAGATTCGATCTAATAGATGGAGCTGCAAAGTCTAGCTTGGATATAGGGATGGGTAGAGAATAGGGGCCAGTTTTCCAGTCAGTATACCGTAGGCTAGCCTCTGGCCACAGTGTCACATGCAATATAGACCCATACTACCTAAAGGCCACCAAATGTTGCATGGCATTATGGCATTTGATATTGGTTCAAGTCTAGGATCTTGTGAATAACATCAGGTCCAAACGTGGTTCCTGTTGATCCAAAGACCTATGAACTAAAACCATGAGTTGTCTGCTTCCTGCACACCCAGCATACAATGATAAAACAGGCACAGAGTAACCACAATAAACACTGCCAGCTGAAGAGGGAGAAGATTGTTAGGCACTGGTCTTTGACAATTCTGAAATCCCCTGGTGCGCGTATTACCTACTTGCCACACTCGGGGGCTGGGCAGCGGTCATGGCAGTGGCTCTCCTGCCCATTGTTCTTCATATCTTTTGGCTCTGCCCTCTGGGACGTCTTTCCCTTCCCATCACCCTCCTTAGCCACTTCTGAGGAGATCATAGAAAAAGGTGCAGCACACTCAGCCTTCTTGCCTGTAAAACATTGGGGACCCAGAGGCCTTTTAAATTTTTGAAGAATTTTAATTCAGAACCTTTAGTTCAAGTTGGTGGCGCTTTTGCCTTTACAATTCCCTTTAACATTTCATGGAATTACTTTGGATTTGATCTGATCCGCTCTATTTGACAAATTCTTTTTGAGACATGCCTGACTCTCTAGCCTTATTCTCGCTACATTAGGCATTTGGCCTGCTAGGCAATGGCACCTTTAAAGTTCCTAAAATCTCTTTTGTCCAATCGAGAAAGTATACGAGACCTCTCCACAATTCTTTCTTTCTTTTTTTTTTTTTTTTTTTTTTTTACCAAAACATTAATCATAGTTTTATTTACTTGGAATCCAAGTAAATTGGTTTTTTTTCCCTGTGTTTTACAAGTTTTCTTTACTGAGTATACTTTATTAATTCTTTCTTATAACCACAATCTTGGTTTGTTTTACTCTAAGCTGATATCTTTCTAGCAGTGCCTTGGGTTTGATCTTTTACTCATTTGAGTCACTGAGGATGAGAAAGTTTTATTTTCCGTATGTTCTATACGGAACATATGCCCTGTTCTGTACCCTCTATATTCTCTCTACATTCAGGCTGCAAAGTAGCCAGTTCTTTCTTTAGCAGTAGACACTTTCAGATTTTGCCTGGAAATCTGATTACACAAATCTCAAAGATTATGAGGTGCATATTCTCTCTTCCAACTTACTACAGGCAATAGTTTTACCAACTGTTTTATAACATTTAATATAGGTCATCATTTTTCCTGACTCCTATAGTTTTCAGGCCTCTGCTTGTTGTCTGGTCCCTAAACCAATGCCACATATATTTTAGGATTTTGTTACCATAGCACCTCAGTTATACATACCAAATTTTGTTCCTGTTTATTATTGCTGCATAACAAAATATCCCAAAACTTAATTGTGTAAAACAAGAATCATTTTTTAAGCTCAAGATTCTTCAGATCAGCAATTTGAACTGGGCTCAGCTAAGTGCTTCTTCTGATCTTGGCTGGTCTCATTCATTTGCCTGTGGTCTGTTATGGATTGGCTAAGTGGCTCTACTTCTGGAAATTATCTGACTGTTGGCGGGGAACCTCGACTCTTCTTCACAGGTCTTGTTCTATAGATTTCTTTCACATCTTTCCAGGGTGCTCACTGGGCTTACTTTTGTGGTAAGCCCAAAGTTCAAGTGCAAATAAGCCTAATTATCCAAGACAGCAAACCCAAGTCTCTTAAGGCCTAAGCTTGAAATAGGCATTCTGCCACTTCTGCTGCATTCTCCTGGATAGAACCAGCCACACACCTGACCTGTTCAGAGTGAAACTATGAAATTACAAGGCTAAGAGCAAAGATGCAGAGGGCCATCAATTGGGCCACCAATGCAATCAGTCAACCCCAGGGAGAGAATCCGGTTCACTCCTGTCACTGTGCTTTGTTACAGCACCACAGTCTATAGTCTAATACCCTTACTGTGTGTCTAGCAGGGTGCCTGTGATCTTACTCCTATTTCCAAAATTAAAAGGAAGAAGCACTGTCCCAGGGCAAACATATAACCACCTCTGTCAAGCGACTCCCTGTTGCTTGTGATTTTTTCCATTCTGGACCTGGCTTTGGTGGAGAAAAGGATCCTGGCAAACATGATTCTTATCAGGGTGTGCATAAAGAACAGCCTGCAGCCCCAGGGAAGTGTGGCATTTCAGAGATTCCAGAATAAAAATACAAACAACAGCCATTGTATTCCCTACTGACAATGCTATTTTTGAAAAATGTAATAATTTGTCTTCACAAGACACTTACATGGGCTTTCCACTCAAAGCCAGGTGAGGGTGCTCTCACATGTCTTCAACTGATGAAAATTGAAAACACTAAATATTTTTAGAAAATTTTTACTGATGCCCTTTGTATAGGCTGAATCGTGTCCCCACCAATTTCATACACTTAAGTCCTAACCCCTAGTACCTCAGAATGTGATTGTATTTAGAACAGTCTTTAAAGAGGTAATTAAGTTAAAATGAGGTTATTAGGGTGGGCCCTAATCAAATATGATGGGTCCTTGTAAGAAGAGGAAACTAGGACACAGATATACATAGAGGGAAGACCACGTGAAGACACGGAGAAGATGGCGGTCTACGAGCCAAAGGGAGAAGCCTCAGAAGAAATCAGTCCTGCTGACACCTTCATCTTAGATTTCCAGCTGCCGGAATTGTGAGAAAATAAATTTCTGTGGTGCTTTGTTTTGGAGGCCCTAGCAAACTACTACACCCTCTAAGACGTTGATGACTTTGGGTTCTTGTTTGGTTAGAATTGTTACCTGAGAGTGGGCCCCTCTCAGTGCGATATCCAGGTTCTTGGCCTCTCGAGCAAAGAATTGAACAAGATACCGAGGTAAAGTAGTGAAAAAGCAGTTTATTAGAAGAAAAGGTACACTTCAAAGAGCTAAAAGTGGGCCCGAACAGAAAGCAGTGGCTCAAGGTCATTATTGGAAGAGAAAGTACACTCCAAAGGATTTGGAGCTGCCAGAGCAATGGCAAGGCTCAAGAGGAGGGGGTGTGGCTTGCAGGAGCCTGGGGGTTTTACCTGGGATGGGCTGTTCCTCTCCAGGTGTGGGACCACTTGATTGACACCTGTGATTGACAAGAGGCTTACCTCATCTCTTCAGACTGCGCATGTTCTCTGTAGTTTGAAATTATTAACTACAAGCTGATTGGCCCTTCCCCCCTACTCCTGAGCTGATAGTTTTGGCGGGCTCTGCAGCTTGAATGGCTTTATTAGCTATTGAAGTTATTTCCTCTGGCTTTGTTATGGTCTCTACCTTAATACCCTCCACCATGGCCATGTCCCTGACGGCCTGTGGTTTTTTTCTATCTCAGAATGGCTCACTTTGAGTGCACACAAGTTTCCTTATCAAGGTAGATAGTAGACCTTACTAATATTAATAACAAAATTTTATTGAGTACCTTACTACTTTCCAAGTAGTTTGATTATGTGTATTATCTTATTTTGTCCTCAAAACAATCCTTTAAGATTCGTATTGTATTATGCCTGTGTTTTTAGATGAAGAAACAGGCTTACGTGACCAAGGGGTTAGGTAACATGTCCTGAGTCTCTCAACTGGCAGAACTGGCATTTGACCCCTTAGCTGGAAGAGGCCTGGGCTTTGAAGTCAGATGGATTTGAGATCAAATCCTTGTCCTCCTGCAAATTATAACTATGATATTTTGAGTAGTTTACTTAACTACTCAGAGTCTTAGATTCCACATCTAAAAAATGGTCATAATAATGCACAGGTTATTGTGGTGGTTGAATGATATCTCATGCCTCCTAAAATCTCTTCAGAAGCTTAGCACAATTCAGGTTACATATCAAGAGCTCAATGAATGTTCACCTTTAAATTTTAAGACAACATCAGTTCCAGTTGCCTTATAAGCATCTCTAATCCAGTCAGTCTGTGTGTCAGGGCCAGAGGTCAAGACTGTTTCCTGCATTACATTTTTTTCCAGTTCCTTATTCCATCTGCTCCTACATTTCCTCAAAGGATGTGACCTTTACCCATGAACTCACATTGTACACGGGGAGGTCACAAAAGGTCTCACACAGACTGAAGAAGCTCAAGATTCAACATAAATCATAGCACAAAAGAAATTAAAGGCCACCGTGTATGTCTTCCAAATAAATGGCTAAATCCACATGCTCAATAAAAGGGCAGTGATGGGAAGGAATAGGTTATTTTCAGAGTTGTGGTTTGGAGGATATTGTTGTCATTAGATGAGATTTTGTTGATCCTGAGCATGAGGATAGCGCTGTGCTGGGCCCATCAGAGGAAGTAAATTCTGGTGATGCACACATAGCACCAGACCCAATGTGATAAGTGCTTTTAAAAAGGTAAAACATGCCGAGAGGATAGGGGATGGAAAAGTAATTTTTGGTTTGGAAATATACACAACTCTGTAGAGAGGATGACACTGTGGTAAGACTTGCAGGAAGAGAGAGAGAGCTTTGTCATCCAGGCACACTCTACCTTCAGCTTGGTGATATGTGAAGGCACGTAGGTTAATATGTAATTGACAACATAGATGAGCTGAATTCCAACCTTTGGAAGGAAATACAGTTTGTAACTTGTCACTAACTAATGTACTCCAAAAATCTGGCAGAAAGAGGCTATGCCAGGGACAACTGTTGGAAGCATCAGCTGTTCTTCAGGTCTTTTGGTTATTTTAAGATCTTTCCTGGGATTAAGTCACATGAACCAAGAGGGGGGCTCCTGGGTGATGTTGCATGGCCACTGGCTGAATTTTTTCATGAGAGCATGAGGTCCTGTGGGTAATGTATGGGACATCCCCTCATGGGGATGCTTTTGAGGCTGTCCATCTGTGGAGAGCGTCCTGATCTGCTTGGTGAGGGCCGTAGGCCTCTCTGGTCCAGTGGTTGCTCTTCCCTGAGGGAGTCTTGTCTGGAGAGGCGACCAGCTTTTCCTTTCAGGGTTGGTTCCTAGGAAGTGTACACTCAGCTTAGTGACTCCCTTGTAACAAGCATCCATATCATTATGGCATATAGTCCTTAAAGTCTTCTTCTTGGCTCCATTTGAAACCACTATCCTTTTTGTTGTGGTGCTTAGTATTCCTTAAGTTCCTGTCTTTGATTTATGCCTGACTGTTCCAGCTTTTATATCCCTGTGAGCTCCTCTCAGTCTTTTCTGGAAGGAGGGGTGGTTGAGCCACACTATCCTTTCGTTTCCTTCAAGCCTGCAGATCTTTTGACATGAGGTTTCCTTTGCCTGACGTCTTCTTTCCTTCCCCCTGTCCTCTTTTCACTTTCCATCTTTCCCTTGAGGTCCCTGGAACTCTGCCCTCTTTATGTCTGTTTTGATATCACGTCCCCTGTGTGTTCGAGGCCCCTCCACAGTGCTCTTCACTCTCTGTGGAATGGACTGTTTCCCGTCCGTACCTCCTGCTAGCCCATATACTTTCTGAAGGTGGGGTCTGCGTCTGGCTTCTTCAAGGTCGCCTCCCCAGGATCTAGCATGTTGTCTGACATGTGTTAGACACACAACAAACATTTGTTATATGCATGAGAGAAGTTATTTCTATGACCCTCAGTTTTCTGCTCTGTCAGGAAGATGCTACTTATCATGTAGGATTGTTGTGAGGGTTGACAAGAATAATTTATGTAAAATTCCTAGTACAGAGCCAGCCATATAATAAGGTATCCTCTCACCTTCAACCCCACTTCCTCTGAGTGATTAATCTCTTAGCACATAATTCACCGTGAACCAAATCCTTCTTGGGAGTAGTGCACAGTTTATCGCTAGGAAGAAAAGATAGCAATAGAGAGAATGATTAGAGAGGGCTTCTTGTCGAGGTGGAGCATTGTGGAAACATTTGAAGAAGTTAAGACTTCAGACAACAGCCAGCCTCTGAGAGGGGTGGTGGAAGCGGGGGAGGGGGAGTAAGAGACCATTCCTGAGGCCAGTGAGCAGCCTCCGACTCCATCTTTCCAGGTCACGACTCTGATTTTCATGACACAGCCTTGACAAATGCAGTGGACTTGGGGCTCAGCATTAGGACTTCAGGTGAGCACTTTATGGGAGTTGTAAGCTCTCTGTGCATATTTTTCATCTTTGTGCTGTTAGAATCTAACATATTTCCCAGCCCCAATGCCTGTTAAACTTTATTTTCTAAGCCACTGCACTTCTCCCTTGGATTTCCTTTCAGCCAATAGCACAGTATCTGTCCCCAAATACCCTTTTCCCCTTTGGCTCTCAAAGTGACAGAGCTTTCAGGAAGGACAGAGGCCATCTACATGTGCATCTCTGAAGGCGCTTACATAGTGGATGGGAAAATGCTGCCTCTTACTCATATGAGGCATTGGTCCCTCCTACAAATGTGAATTGAACCCCTATGAGTAACAGGCACTAGGAATACAGATATCCAAGGATGGGTGGCTTGGTCCATTATCTCCAAGCCAGCAGGGGCTCTACAGTAGCTGTTCTAAGAGAAGGCCTCAGCCCCATTAATTCCTTCATATTCTGTTACTTCCCCCCCAAACAAGTCACCCCGAGCAAATGATTCAAGTTTATATCATGGTGGTCACTATGCCCCTGCAGCTTCAAAACACGTCTCCTGATAATCACTGTAGAGCCCCTCCTGCAGGGCAATCCCAGAGCTGCAGCATGAGGGTCTGAGAAGAGAAAGCATGCGATCCCAGTCAGGAGTGGGTGGGGGAGGGCAGGTCTCCTTTCCTATCTGGAGGCTTCCTTCATTTCAAACGCTTACTCTTTCCATTCTCCAATAGAAGCCAGAATAAGGGATTAGGACCCCACCTCTGTCACTGTCTTTGCTTTCTTACCTCCTTTCGATAAGATGGAGAGCTAAATATTTAAATATGGCTGTTTATAATGCTAGTTCAAGTCAAAAACATACTATTTCAAAATAGCTCTCACTCAGGATCATGGACATGGCAAGGCTTTAACAAATACATGTTGTTTACTTGGTTGTAAGTCTTTGATCCCTGGACCCAAAGTCGAAGAGAACTGGAATCCTCAAGTATTTCTTGTTTTGTGTGGAGTAAAGACTCAGCAGCAAATCTTAGAAGGAACCATCTTTTCTATGGCCAGTATGAGCCAGAAAGAGCATCAGAAGGCCGTTCTTACTGTCCTCATAGCATCCAAGATCTGAGTTGCCCATGCTGACAATGGAGAATATGCAGACACCAGAAAATTATACCACCAGTTCACTGCCCAAGATCAGCTGAGCAAGCATGGTACCAGCTAGAAAATTCCTACTCCATTTATTAAAACAATAGTTCCTTAGGACACTATAGAATTTCACTAATAACTTGCTGAATATGTTTAAGCCCAGTAATAATGGCTAGCGAACTACAAGGCACTTATACTTAATTATACCTCTAGTGGGTAGGTTGGCACAGAGGGAGGCCTTAATTATCCATGTATTATACCCCTGCTTTACGTGTAACAAATAGCTTTAATGTGGCTATTCATGTTACAGTTTAAACATCTTGATAATTAGGAAATGGAAAATAGTGTAGCCGAGGGAGCTGTCATTTTTCTGAGTTCTTTCTATAGGTGACCCTTATGCCCTGTACCTCTTTGAGCTGAGACTCTTGGCTGAGGGAGACAGGACCAGCCTTGGGCCAGAGAACTACATAGTGTGGACTTCCCAGATGTATGATGAGGCTGAGGTGAGAGCTACTCAGAGAAATAACACCCATTTATTTAACACATTTTTGCTGAGTATGTACTACGTGCTTTTCTATGGCCAGTATGAACTGTGTGAGATGTCAGTAAACAAAACAGCCTCAGATCCCTGCCCCTGTGGAGCTTTTATTTGAAGCTGGTTCAGTTACAATCCAAAAAGCTGATGACTGGCTCGAGATGGTCCCCAGTAGTGGGCTGGCCCTGACCCTGTCCTGTCCAGTGCTTCTAGCAACAACTGAGATGAAGACATAAAAGGCACGTGATCAGTTCTGCAGAGAGCAATAGAGCACTTACGGGGGCTGAACAGCTTCCTTACGTGATCTCTCATTCTCACTAGGACCGTGCAAGGTGGGCGTTACCATCATTTTCATTTTAGAGCTCAAAAGGCTGTAGGACTTACCTGGATTTCACATCCAAGCTGGCTTCCCTCTCTCTGAAGATGCGAGGCTGAAGATGACGATAATTAATAGTGGGTAGTAGAATGAGGATTCCAAAAGTGTTTATTATCTGAATAAATGAGGTCAAACTAACAGTTTGCATTGGGGGTGTGCTATAAAGCAGTAAGGTCAAAGACACCACGTTGAATTCCCTTGGCACGACTTTTGAGGTACTATCTATTTCTGTGACTACTTCCCACAGTTTATGAGATTTCTGCTTTTTCCTGGTACTCTGGAGGAAGTTGTCGTTTATATTCAAGATTAATAAATTAATAGTCAAGTTAAGGAGTAAGGGGATTTAGTGTTAATGTTACCCAAGGGGAGAAACAGCCATGGCCATGGTGATTTAGGGGTTGGTCTCTATTCCCGCAATCTCTTGCTGTGTAATAAACCAACCCAAGACCAGAGGTGTAAAATAACAATCATTTTACTATTGTCACGGAATCTGAGAGTCAGGAATTTGGACAAGATGTGTCAGGAATGATTTTTCTATGTTCCACAATACTTGAGGCCTCGTGTGGTAGGACTGGAATGGCCAGGAGTGACTCAGGTAACTGGGGGTTGGAATTATCCAGAGGCTTCTTAACTCACATGTCTAATTTCCCAGCTGGGACAACCTGAGGAGGGCTCAGCTGGGGCTGCCTACTGGAGCTTCCCCAGGTGACCTGGACTTCCTCCCAGAACGGCAGCTCTGGATAGTTGGGTTTCTTATCTGGCAGCCTGAAGCTCCGAGGGCAAGTGTTCTAGCAAGCAAGGTGAATGGTACCCAGCATCACTTCACCATATTCTATTGGTCAAAGCAGTCGCAAGCCTGTCCAGATTCAAGGGGAAAAAAACATAGACCCCATGTTATGATAAAAGATATGTGAATGATTTTTTTTGGTCATTTAAAAAACACTGCATCCCCAAGAAGCATATTCTCCCTGTGGGTTTTTAGCTGAATTCACTCTGCCAGAGTAACTTCCAATTTGTAGAAGAAAAAACTGGGGAGGGAGGATGTAACTATTCAACTCCTTGAAAGACTCTCACATGCAGGGGAGAACAGATTTAGCCCACAACGCTTCAAGTACAGAACTAAAGACCAGTGAGGAAATGTTAGAGGAGAATTCACTAGTATTTAGGGATGTCTGTCAATGGCTTGCCAGACTAGGAAGATAGAGAATTCTACGATCTTTGAACTATCGATTAAAAACAAATCTGAAATTTCCTAGAACAGGTTCAGTCAATGTCTGGGAGCTTAGATTAGATTTTATTAGGAAAGCAAGGGCTATAAGTCATTAGAAGTCAGAAACATCACCACAGATACAGGAAATGATGAGTAATAGTGCAAAGCTTCAATTCTCTTTTTCCAACTCACCTCCTAAGTCCATGATTTCCGGGATATTGGGAAGGTACTCCCCCCCCCCCCCCCCTTAATACTCCTTTCCTGTATTGGTGGCTGAAATCCCCCAAGGAGAGATTAATTCTTTTAATTTAAGCCTTTGATCCTTGTTAAAATGTAATACCCTGGGAGAGGTGAGAGCCGAAGCTCTTTGCGGTAATTTATAATTTAACACGAATATGTTTCACATCCTATTCTGTGAGCATAATTTGACAAGAGAAGACAAGGCAAGGAGTGTCTGAGAAGGATGAAGGGAGATACACGACAAGCAGAGAAAGGAGTGGGGGAGATGCACGGAGTCTTGGAGAGCTGAGGCTTACAGTGGCAGTCCTGATTTCAACTTAAACAGATAAGAAACCATAGTTTTTGAACAAACCAGTTGAAAGTGGGCACCCATTTACTGTTTCCTGCCCTTGAGAAATGCACCAATAAGCTCAGCTCGTAGACCACAGACCCCTTTTTCCTGCTTGGGGCAGTGGAGGGAGGCTCACCCCTTCTTATGTGTTCCTGTCCCCACACTCTGCTAGAACAGGGACGATCTGAGACCTAGCCCACTTCCTGAGAAGTCATGTCAGCCTCTATGTAAACAAAGTAAAAATCTCAACCATAAATCTCCAAAGCAAGAGAACTCCCAGAGGAAGACAGACTGGTGTGGGAGGTAAACGCCATCTAAGGGGAAAATGCGTCAGGCTGTGCACACTAGACCCAGTCATTTAAAAACGACCTCTTTAAAAGCGAAGAGATAGCAGAAATTCAAACGGAGGCTGTAAAATTTATGGCATAAACAGAGCATTAGAAACACGGAAGAGTAAGTAACCAACAGACTCCTACACCCTCCTCTCACCCCACAATACACACACTCCTCAAAGCATTTCTGAATGAAGAGGGCAACATTAAATGTTTCAACCTATGTGGGGGATCTCGACTTCCATTTCTGCATTTTCTTTCCCTCACACAGCCCAGAGGGCACCACAGCAAAAAACAGCTGTCAGGAAGGCATTTGATGCTCACCATTTGCATCTTAATGTGATGTAAAGACAATGGGCTGCCTCCCTCAGCATATTTCCATTTTAAGGCTGATTTCTAAGGGCAAAGTGAAAAACTGTTCGCCAAGGGAATTCAAGCTGGGAGGAGCAGTTAGGCAGATTCTGGGGAAGAGGAGGTGGCCATCACTTCCATTTCCAGGTACCTGGGAGGCCTTGGGGGTCAGGTACTAGTTTATTCATGGGAGGACACAGGGTTTGGGTTTTGGTCTGGATGCTGCACTCTCAGCGAGCAGCTAGTGAGTGGGATCCCAGGCTCTGGTCCAGGTTGAGTTGCGATGCCACCCTATTTCAATCTTTCTTCCTGAGGTCTACAGAGGAGCCAGCTCCCTGGGGCTCCACGTTGCAACAGCAACTGGCTTCAGGGAGCTCAGTGCAGGTTTTCTTCCCAGGTCCAGGGATGTTAATTGGGTTGTAAATAGACAACAGTTAGGCCAAAGGGGAAAGCTTCCAAATGGAGACATTGCATGGTCATTGTATTCCAGACCTATGAAGTACTGAGGATGAAAAGTCCCAAGTACCACCAACTGCCATTTATTTTCACCAGTTTATATAAAACCGAGCCCTGACTGTGTTATGCATCGCCAATAAGCAGCTCTACAGGATCCCTGACACATCAGGGGTCCCTGAGGCCCCATAAGGCTATTTTCCTACCATTACACATCCTCCAAGTTATAGATGTCACAGCACTCTTCTAGCAGAGATTGAATAGCATTCCATTATTAGAAGATGGAAAGTAAATTCAATAGAAAGGTCAAATGCAGACGTTTCTTATTCTTTTCTTGTTCGCACCCGCCCCTTTTTTTTTAGTTACCAAACCAGATCTTGGTTGTGATGAGCTTTTAAACTTTCATGAGCACAGTTACAATGTGAGGCTCAACAAATCCATTTTAAAGAAACCGTTAATAGGATGAGGGGAAAAGAATCAGTGGCACTAAAGATCCATTTAGCATAGATCTTGTCCAAAGAAAGGAAGTCTTGGAACTCAATATGAATAAATTTAAATGTGGCTCAGGAAAGAGAGAGAGAGAGAGCACTTTTTATATATAAAGTTGAGCTATGTGAACCAGCAGCAATAAACAGGACTTATAATTCTATCAATGGCCAATAAACAAGAATGAAAGTCTGAAATCATATCACACACTAGGAACCAACACAGACAGCTAATACCTCACTTGTCAGATAATAACTCTTTATTGGTATAGGAATTCTGCAAGGACGTATTTGTGTACACAGCCCAGAATTTGAGGGAAAAATAAAATTACTTACTCATTCTTGGAGAAAACTCACAATCTCTCACATCTGCATCGGTTAATCATAAAGCATCTTAGCCTGGCAATTTTCCTTTAAGATTTGTCATAAATGTTTTGCATAAAAAAATAGGGCCACAACTCCAGGGTGAGTTCAATGTGTAGTTTGTCTATAATCTCAATATTTCTGCTGTGCACTCTGGATATAAAGGTCTCTAGAATGATGAATTTTCTCTTTTTTTGTAGTAATTGGAGAAAAGATTGGTCAGTCTGACAGGGAATAGCCATGTTTGGCTTCCTAAAGAGAGAAGCTCTAGCGGTTTTTATAGGAAATATACTTGTTGTTGGAAAATTTCCTGGATGCAGTGGTGGCCTACAAGTATGCTACCAGGCAAGCTATCCCAAAGATCATGAGACCAAGTGGGTCATACCAAACTCATATGCTCGAAACATATAGTTTATGGAATTCTTTTAACTACACAGCTAGAAGCAAGAGGGGGCACATAAGGTAGGGAAACACACTTAAGATAGGGTGTAGGTGGGGTGGAGGGACCACACTATCTATCCTCAGTTACACAGTGTTCATACATCCTGTCTCTCTCAGCCTCATCAGCCTTTCCCGCTGATGGTGAGGTATTCAGATGAGAGACAGGAGGTATAAGCAAGCGGGTTTGGCTTGAAGGTGCCTGAAGCCAACACAAGGTCTCACTATCAGAGACACGCAGGGCAAGTTCCCTGACCAATAGCTATGGCTTGCCAATCAGCCTGATAAGCAGCTATGGATTTGATCTACATTTCTTAGGCAAAGGGGACATGACACCAGCAGGGGTATCACGAATGGGTGGTCAATTTAGGACCACATGAATACTGAGTGTCTCATATTCCTTGTGTTTATTTAGAAGTTCCTGAAGATTTGTTGCCTCTTGGCCCTTCCAGCCTTTTCTATGTTCAGTAATACATGATTTATAACTTCATCCATGTCTAATCTATCTTATGAGCAACTAACTTATTTATACCTACCACATTTTATAAATTCTGTCTATGTCTCATGAGCAACTTGCTATTCATTATCTACGAGTATATCTCATGTATCTTATGAGTTCCATGCATTTTACTGTTTTCTTGCCTTCTCTTATCAGAATTGAGTATTCTCAAATAATACAGCAAATACACATTACAGTGTTGATTGCCTATATGTCGATTTCTTTAAGTTAGTTAAGTTCTAGGAGGTATTCACACCTTCATCCCTTTGTCCATCCACCCATTCATGAAGCAGATGCTTGGTGAGCACCTACCTACTAATTACCAGACCCCAGTCCAGGCTGTGGGAGTACGAGGATGATACAGTCTGGTCTGAAAAGGCTGACAGTTTGATACTGTACAGAGGCATAAAAATAAATACCAGCATGAAGTGTCGTGGGTTTTGGAATACACTTTTGTGTAGAGAATAGTGGGACAAAAGAACAACATGGTCAAGTCTACAGGGATGTGTGGGTGGGAGAGACAGCGATACGGCTTCTTAGAGGATGTGGTGCTGGAGCTGGGTCTTGAGAGATGAATCTGGTTCCCAGGCAGAAGGGGAGAGGAAGGGCATTCCAGACAGAGGGAGCCGTGTGACCACAGCCACGGAGCCTTGGAGGACATGCTCCACTGTCCCCCAGGAAAAGGCAGAGAGGAGGCCAGATGGTGGGATACCTTGAATTCTACGAGAACATGAGAATAGTCTGTTCCTTTCAAAGCTTGATCCCAAACTCTTCATAGTGTAAAGGAAAACTCTCATTTGGTCCCTCTCTGAATGAAGTGATTTATTATTTAGGAAGCTTTTACTTCTCAGAACCCTTTCTCCTTTGTCTATGGCATGGAAATGATAATCCCACACTCAAAAGGTTGTCATGGAGATTGGAAATTTTTGGTACAAATGCTTAGCCCTCTGCCTGACACCTAGAAAGCCTCCACTGAATGACAACAATCAATAACACAATCGTTATCATGACAATCCCAACTTCCTAAAGGGTCAAGTGAGAAATAATGGGCTTTTGATTTATCAGACAACACGATCATTTACAGAATGCCTAGTGACATTGTGAGAAATATTCAAATGATAGCATTAGTACACATTAGAACAAAACGAACTTACAGTCTTAACCGGGACAGGTAGCCATACATTGAAATTCCCTGGAAATAATAATGATGACAACGTCCTGTGATTCCACTAGTCTGTTCAAAACGTAGGAAGATGCGGTCTGTTTAATTTTATGACATTTGGGACAGCAGGAAATTTGAACCTATATTATTTCTAAGTTAACCTCATGTATTATTGGAAATGCTTATCTCAAACGATTGCCGTGGCGCCGTGGAACAATGCCGTGTGGTCACAGCTGCCCAGCTGGGTCAAGGCTGGGGAGATGGTGACTTGCCTTTGTTTCAGGCTGACAAAGGGACAATGGGAAATGTCTAGAGATGATTTGTGCTGCCAGCATCTTCAAAAATGAACGACGGAGGAGGGAGAGATATTACCCTGGGCAGGGCTGGTGGTGCAAGGAAATGATGATTCAGTTCATTGCTTTGACCCGTGTGGTGATTTGTTTAAAATTGTGCTGGGCAATTCCTTCAGCCTCAGGAAGAGAAACAACTCTTGTCAATAAATTATAGCGGATGTGGGGAAATCACTCCCAGGGTGAGGTCTGGGGCAGAATGAGTCCCGCAAGGTCAGTGCCCACAAAAGCAGCTGCCAAAATTTACATTTTTCCTTTTGACCTCTGGTTAGAGTGAATATAAATCCACATAATGCAGCCATAGAGCCCCCCTGTCTGCTGGCCACGTGCTGGGGTAAAGGTTGTGGGGAGCAGAACATATGACCCTGACAAACGCAGACTCTGGCTTCATAATAACCTGGCCACACTTGGTATCTTTTCTAGATTTCAGGAATCCTCTGGAAAAATGTCAGTCCCCTCATTAGAAATCATTAATTTATAGCTAATGCCCAAACTATATTGAGAGCAAAGTATTTAAATCTATAAAGAGAAATTTTTAATTATAGAAAGTATACATATATATAACTACATTGTAAATTTTTCAAGAGTACTTAAGTGTAGACAGAACGAAGTGAAAGTCTTTCTCTTTATTTCCCACCCAAACCCAATTCCCCAGAGATAACTTTCACTTAGTAGCCATGTTACCTTTGACAAGTTTCATAATCTTTCTGTGCCTTGGTTTTGTCATCCACGAAGTAGGGATAATAACAGTACCACCTCATAGATCCGCATGAGAGTTAAGTAGATTTATACACACATACACAGAATTTATGGCTGATACTTAAGCATTCAAATAAGTGTTTGAAAAAATAGGACTATATCAAGAATGATTTTGAAAGAAAACATTTCTTAGAAACTTTGTTTCCAAAGGATGATAAAGTAGAAGAGTAGGTTGGTTTGTGGGGCCAGGGTGAGTTGGACTCTCAGCGCTTTTGAGTTTCTTCTCCAAAAGCAGTAGTTTCTTATTCTTCCCCAGTAAAAATAAGTCCCTCACAGTAGTTAAGAGTACAGGCTATGAGATCAGACAAACGAGCATTGGAAATCCAGCCCTTGTACTTCGTAGTGTTATGATAATGGCATATTACCTAAATTCTCTGAACCTCAGTATCTTTGCCTATATAATAGGAACGATAGTTTTGTTTCAAGGATTATGTGAGATAATGCACGTGAGTGATTTTCCCTGGCTCAGAGTAAGCTCTCAAAAGTGATGGTTATGGCAGCATGAGTGAAGGGCTCAATGCTTCCTTTTTCTTATTTCTTCCATAGAAGTGTGGAAGTACGGGGCTAGCACCATTCTCTGAGGGGAGGAGAGAAAGGAAAATTTAACTTTGGTTGTGTTGGGGGTGGCTGACTCACACACTGATTTTTGGAATAGTTGGAATAGTTTTCCGATTGACAAAGCACTTTCAGATTCATTCCCTTAATAATACCCTGTAAAGTAGGATAGGGAAGATATCATTACCATTGGATGAGCATTGGTTTCTAGATAACCAAACTGAGGCACAGAGAGCATAGAGCACTTGGCCAAGGTCACCTAGCACAAGGCAGAGCCAGAAGCGGCCCTCTGTGCGGTGACAGGCCTACCCCTCCACTTCCCTGAGAAGGCCAACTTGTAGTGTATGGAGTACTGCAGGCTGCATCGGTAGGTAAGGGCGCTGGGGCCAGGGGCTGGCTCAGAGTACATCTTCAACAAACAGGTTGCCATTATTACCAGAGCATCTTTAGCTATCATCACTTCTACCTTGACCACCAGGGCTGTATTTCAAACCAAATTTATTTTCCTGGGCCTGGTATGCCTGATGAAGCTAATAATACTGACCTAAAATGATTATGACGGCCGGGACCAAACATTGTTTTCCTTACCAAAATGATTTATATTTGGGGAAGTGAGACTCTTTTCCTATATGCCTTTCGTATATTTTGAGTCAAGAGTGATTTTGCTTGAGAAGATGATCAGGACAATTTCATCTATAACTGCACGGGAAGGAAGAGGGTAATGGAAATTTTAATAAAAACACCAACACAATGAAAATAGGAATCAGTTCTTTTGCAATAGGAAGCAGCTACTTTGCTCAATAGGCAACAGAACCTTCAGTTTGTGTTCATGAAAATTATGATCATCTCTGGCTCCGCTGAGATTTAACCAAGGGGGGAAAAAGGATTTAGAAAGTTCAGATGCAGTTCACTCGGAAGTTTGTCTCCAGACTTCAAGAACATTTCAGCTTCTCAAAAGGACACACAAAGAAAGAGGCTGGATTCTTGCACAAAAGAACACACATTCTCTAGATCATAAAGACTGTGTAGGACAGTGTGTTGCTAGTTGTCTGTGCTTTGTATCTCGTGACTATGAAACGGCAGGATTAATAATGACATACTGGATTCAACATAATCAGCCTCAGGGCCCTTGCCATGAATGGGACTATACTGCAGGGGCAGCATTACTCTTCTGTCAAGGTCTAATGCACGTGCCATGTGCATTGTGGGTATTAGCTGTGTGAGGGGGAGGTAGCATGGAGATGTGTGTTCTGTGTGTTATGGGGGCAGAGAGACTCAGCTTGATCAGTTGTGATGCTTGCGTCTGTCTGGTGAACCAAATACCAGAGGTCCCAAGGAGAGTTGTTCAGTTACAAAGCCTTTGCCAGTGAGTGATGGGAGGAGACCATGGTATCTGTCCACCAATCCAGTCTTTCATGGAAAAGAGACTGAAATGTAGTTTTACAGAAGTGTCTCCATTATAGTTCCTCATTTGTGTATAGCAGACACTGCCTATATCCAACTGTCTAGGAAACAAACGCATTGCGTTCCTTTATTCTCTCACATAGAACAATTCTGCAACCAGATGTGTGGGTTTTCCACACCAAGCCATTCTGACACTAACTGCCTGGAGTTAGCATCAGATCCCACAGGCTAAGGTCTCAGTCCCACAAGAATGTCCCCCACTTCAGACACCAATCACCAGTAGTGGGTACCAGGTTACCCAAAACTTCTGCCGACTTGGCTACAAATGGATGGTTCCCATTTGTAAATGGGAATCATCTACAAATCTAGCAAATGGGTATCATCATTTGCTAGAACAGCTCATGAATTATGTTTACTGGTTTATAATATAATGAAGGACATGATAAAGGACATAGATGAATAGCCAGATAGAGAGATACATAGGGCGAGGTCTGGAAGGGTCCTGAGTGGAGTTGGAGGGTGCCACCCTCCCACCATGTAGATGTGTTCACCAGCCTTAAAGCTCTTCAAACCCTGTACTTTTGGGATTTTTATGGAGGCCTCATCACATAAGTATGATTGATTGTTAACTCATTTTCCAACACCTATCCCCTCTCTGGAAGATAGGGGTAGGGCTGAAAGTTCCAAGCTTCTCATCATGGTTTGGTCTTTCTAGTGACCAGTCCCCACCCAGGAAGCCATCAAGAGGCACCTCCGTAGAACAGAAGACTCTCTTATCACCCACTTCATTCCAAGGGATTTAGGAGCTCTATGGCAGATACTACTATCACTCAGGCAATTGCGGTTTTATGAGCTCGTGTCAGGAACCAGGGTCAAAGACCAAATGTTAGCAGGAACTGGAGGCATCCCAATTCCCTTCCTCTCACCCTTTATTACTCAGAGAACCACAAATTTTTTTCAGGAGGAGGAACAGTCTGGATAAACTACTCTTACAGACTCCCTTGCTGTTCAGGATGATCAAATAACAAATCATAGTTCTGACCAGTGAGAGGTAGTTAGAAATCTACTGGGGATTTGGGAAAAGTTCTGGTCTCCTGGTTTGGTGCCTCTCCATGGTAGATTGCAAGAATGGCCATGATTCTTCCCATTGCTGTACTTTTGGAATTGACTTTGTAACTCCTCCCATCAAGAAGCAGAGATGATTTTGCTACTCCTTGATTCTGGGCTTGGTCTGTGACTTGCTTTGGCCAGTATACAATAGCAAACAAGATGCAAACCAAAACAGAAATGTGATTATATGGTGGAGACTTGTCCTCTCTTGCTGCTCTTGGAAATCTGAAACTGCCAGGGGAAGATGCCAGGGCTAGCCTGCTGAATGAGGAGAAACATGTGGCCCCACTACTCCCATGCCGGCAGCATGCCAACTACCATATTCATGAATGAGCCATGCTAGATCATCCGACCTCCAGCCCACCCTCCAGGTGACTGTAGACGCATAGATGAGCCCATCAGAAATCAATTGACCTAGCCCAGATCTGAAGAACCACCCTGATTAACAGAGTGGTGGTTGAAGGAACTAGATTTTGGGGATTGTTTGTTATCCAGCCAACGCAAACAGGTCTATATTCCTTTCCCAGGTCATTTTCTTCTTTGTGCCTGGAATGCAGCCATGAGGCTGAAGATGGGGCAACAACCTTTGCAATCATGAGGATGAATGCATTTCAAACTAATAGGGGTCTGGTGCACTGATATCACGGTCGCACTAATGGCTGCGTCATCCTCGGACTTCCTGCCTCCAGATTTTATGTTTTGTGAGAGAAGTACAACTCTATGTTGTTAAGCCACTTGTATCATCCATCACTTCAGGTGATTTAAGTAGAAAGCAGTTTATTAAAATACAATATTTAGCTCATAGAATCTCTAGACGTCCAGAGAACCAGTCCAGGATTCTACTTAGCCGAGCAAAGGGCCTCCAGACACAGCAGAGCCAAGAGAGAAGCCTAACCACAACACAGGGCTGTTCTAGTGGAAAGCGAATGCGGCCGCCTCACACTGCCCTGTACCTACGTTATTAGGGAATGGACCCCAGAACATCCTCCATGGCCCCCCTGGATGAGCACATGCCTCTGTACTCTCCACTTGCAGCTAGTCTCGTGCTGCTCACTTTTCCCTCAGATCTCATGCAAGAGGACCTACTTGGTAGAACTGCGTTTGTTCCCTTCCTCTTCACCAGGTTGGCGAGGGAGGGATTCCTGCTCTAAGGTTATGAGGATGGCTGAGCATCTGACACCAACACTGGACAGGTGAGACTGACGGCAGTTTCTTGGTCACATATCCTCACAGTCAGGGATAGGAGGACACTGCATACTATGTAACCCCCCCCCGCCCCCCGGGGAGTTATGCTTGGGAACAGAGTGAACAAGCAGGGGCTGTGGGAGGCAGGCTTTGTGGTAACAAGACAGTGGAGTGACCCCTGGTTCCCATGGGAGGATGTGATTGGCTTGTTTGAATAATTCCGCAGGCTGGCAGGAGACTGAAACCCAAGACTCAAGGATAAGCAGGCCCTGGGCCTGGTCCCCAGGATAAGGAGGGCTGTTCGATTAAGGGACCTTATCCACTGAGGCTAAATAGTCAGGGAACTTGAGATTCGGCCATTGGAGGCCCACTGAGTTTTATCAAATGTCAAGGCAGCGTACAGTAGCGAATCTAATTTCAGGTTTATGCCGTACCACGTCTCAAGCAAGTGCCTTGCCTGAAAGAGATTTTGGAAATGTAATTCTCGCTTTCTGTCTTCCTCTCCTCTGGAAGGCAAGCGAAAGGGGGTTAAAATAGGTGTTAAGTGAGGAACATCCCACCTCTTTTGTTATTCAGCATCTTTCTTTCCATAATTAAACTTTTAGATGATAACAGCAACAGCAGCATGTGCCTTTCTGCTATCCCTTAACTCCTCTTTATACACATGAAAATGCACTTACAATCTCCCCAAAAGGAAAGATTAAAATCTCATTGGTCAGGGCCTCCACCTCTGCATGATGTTTATTGTTTCTTCAGTGCTGTCACAATCCTATCTAGATATCCGTAGCCTAGAGACTAAATAAATAGTGAGGGGAAGGAAGGGGGGGAAATTATAAACACACTCATACATGCTTACACACACACATCAGAGGAAGAAAATGTAGGTAGCTACATAGTCATTCTCTGAAACTAGTAAGGAGCAGTGACAAGCGGGCACAACGTGCCCAGTAGAAGTGCCAGTGATGTCAGCTAGAGGCGATGGTGCAGGATGGCCATGGTACTATCTAGGGAGGCTTGGAACAAAGGAAAGCGGAAAGGAGAGCCGAACAGATTGTACGGAAGCCCATATGAGACCACCCAGGGCTTCTGGAAATACCAGAGGGAGAGTTTTTGCAGAGATCTGGGTTCCTGCATTATAAGTAAGGCAACACTTATAGAGGAGGAAAAGGAAAACAGATGTTAAAGAAATAGAAAGACACAGCCATGCCAACACCAAAAAAAAACAAAAAAACCTCTCAAGTCCAATTGGGAAGATAATTATTCAATGCATTAAATACCTTTAGAAAAACACACACACATAATAAAACATTATGGATGTCCTAGCTCTGTAAGAAGTACGGAAGGAAGGAAGGAAGGAAGGAAGGAAGGAAGGAAGGAAGGAAGGAAGGAAGGAAGGAAGAAAAGACGGGACAGAGAGAGGGAGGGAGTGAAGGAGGGAAGAAGGGAGGGAGGAAGGAACCGATCTGGGGTATGTTCATCTGGGAAAGACAACATATCACCACGATGTCCGATGGCCTGCATAGTGCCTCTGCTGTGTCCTCAGAGGAAACGAGCTAACAAGGCCCAGAGAAGTTAAATGACTTGCTCTAGGTCACACAGGTAGTGAGTAGCAGGGCAAGTATCCTTCAGCATAGCAAACTATGGCACACTAAAATTGAGTAACTTGTAGGAAATAATCCTTAAGCTGGCTTCCCCCTGCACTTTTCACTCTCCTTTTGGTCAAAGAAAAGAGCTACTGTCTATTTTCAATTAAGTCATTTGATTTCCTCGTGCCTCCAGTAGACAAACTTCCCCCACCAGTCATCTGTTTCTCAGCTGAACATTTCTGGCTAATAATAAGAAAAGAAGTAGTTTCTGTTATAATAGTGTCTTATGTCCTATGTGATGGAAAAGCGGTGTAACAGGAAGTCAGGAAACCTAAATTCTCCTCCTGGCTTCACCAGCAACTACTGGAGGATTTCAAGCAAATCACTGTGGGTCCCTGTTGCTTCATCTGCAAAATGAAGAGCTTGGCTTAGGTCAGTGGTTTTCCAGTTGTTCCTCGGAACCCTAAGATCACAAGGCAGTGCCCAAGGAGCACTACTTTGAGGGAACTAAGAGAGGAAGCCAAACGGGTAAGATTTCAGGTCCCGCATTTCCCCCGGGGTTTTACATATTGGGGTTCCTAGGCCAAAAGAAAATCATCTTGAAAATTGCCTAGGTGCTAATAATCTGTGATGCCAAGGCGTCTGGTTGATGGTTCTAAAGATAGCTCATGCCCACATGCCTCAAGTGAGTAAAATTTTGGATGGACTAAAAATAAAGAATGCTGGTTTGATTTCCGGATTTTTTTTTTTTCACAACGCCAAAGAGAGAGACAGTGGACTAAGAAAAATGTTTTCTGAGTAGGGAATTATTTTGCCTTCCTGCCAAGATTTATTACATAAGCACATTTTGTCCTTAGCGGCACCAACCTCAGTGTGAACACTACTTCACTGTGTGTACATCTGCCTTGAGGACAGAAACTGGAAGATTCGTATAGGCTGGGGCCACACAGGGTCCAGCATGGAAATTAATTGTCAGAACCTTCTAAAAAAAAGTCAGTGGGAAAGATGAGAGAGTTCAGTGTCCTGTGTTTCCTCCTTTGGAATGTTAACCATATTAGGAATTTATTTAGCCATATTGTAAATATCCTGTCACTATGACAACGAAGACAATTACATTACAAATAACATTTATAGAGAATTGCTAGCCCAGTGAATATACCCACCTTTAGTCCAGAACAGCTGTTACATGGTCTGTTAATAGAGAGCCATAAGAAAACAGAGCTTCTCAAATGATGTTGCTTGATACACAAGAAAAATTGTTCCAGATGCTCAGACTTTTAGCTAATGAAATAAAAATGATGATACATGGGACACAAAGGCAAATGTAGGAAATGATATATGGGAATCAAGATAATAAGATTTGTGTTTGTTTGTTTACACGTGAGCAAATTGAAAGGTACCATTATGGTTATTCTCAAGTGAATGAAGATGTTTTGTGAATTAAATCCTTCCTAATTATTTCATTCATTCCTAAAAGAATAAGGAGGAAATGGACTTATATTTAGGAGAAAAGATCTTGATTTGTTAAAGGAAGTAAATGGAGATTTTTTTGGTAATAAAACAGTAGGGTGGCCAAAATAATGTCACTTTCAGATCTCTTGCCATCTAGCCATCTATCTTGGACATTTGCCAGTTTAAAGGCAAAATGGTTGGAGAAGAGGATTTTTATGATCTTTTCACCTGTGTATGGAGCGTGTATACAAATGCGAGCTAGTAGACTATTATTAGTATGTTACATCTGAAAAATGTTGGATGCATTTAAAATTCTTTTCCCATATGTGATTTTATTTGGGCTGTGGAAAAGGTTCAAAGGCGGCATGTCTATCGTGCAAGTGAAAGAACAGAAGCACAGGGCCATAAAGAGGTGCAGAGCCTTAACCACAGCTCTGTGGAAGTGAGTGACAAGTCAGGACCAACCCTGTTCTCTGGGCCATGGAGGTGGCCCTGGGCACTGCAACATGAGAGAGACTCGTCAGCATGGGGTAGCTTGGGAGGGAATGTTGGACTGGAAACATGCACAAGAGAGGTGGGGAAGGGGCATCATTTGGTGCAGCCTGGCTGGCTGTCAAGGGATCTCTATGAGGTGGATTGTTGCTATCTCAGAGATTTCACAGTTGTTGGGTGCTGGCCCTCACCCATCAGGTCCACTGACTCACGAAGGCACCCTCTCAATAACTCAAATCATTTGGGTGGACTCAAAAGCCATACCAGTGATTTATGTATTTATAACAAGAGTGATCCCTTTCCCCAGCTCATGTCCATTCAGGCCTGATGAGTTTTTTGTGAGAGGGTGGAAGTTGGGGACAGATTACGGGGGCCACCAGGCCAGGAAGGGGACCCGGACGGGACCACATTGCCAATCCGTATAAAAACTCTGTGAAGGTTTTTAGCTGTCTGCCCCTGCTAGGCTCTCAAATCTGCTGTCTTCAGCGTCTCAAACCAATTCTCAATACATGCTCATAACCTATTTCTAGAATCAAGGTGTCTGGTCATTGAAGTATATCCCAACCCTGTATCTCTGATAATTGGCTCTACTAGCATCCGTCAGATATATAATAGATATATTTCATAGGGTTTTCTGTGAAATATTTATCCAAGCTCTATCTGATTCTATAGTCAGCAAATAGCCTTCTTCTAAATACTTCCTCTGAACAAAGCAAGTCCTACCTTGCAAGACCTGTGTTGCCAGACAGGTGCCCTCCCACCCCACCTCCCACCTCCCTCACTACCAGCAAATTTCTAGCAGTGGCTTAAATGCTCCTAGAGGTGACTGCTTTCGGACACAGTTATATCTTCTTTCCTCTGCCACTCATGGCTCACTTGGTTTGACCTTAACATAACTACTTTGGACCTTACTATCTCATCTGCAGAAGGGGGTCTTCAACACGACCATCTCAAAACTCTCTGCCAACACTAGATTCTCCGAAGGATTCCCTCAGGAAAAAGAATCCAAAATTAAGGAAAGTAGCACTGTCTGTTGTTTCTCTTCTTTCTCTGTATTCTGTAGCTGCCAAGTCATTTCCTAGGTATTTGACACTGAGTGAACAGGTTTCCCCATGGGTTTAATTTCAGTTGCTCTCTGTGTATTTTTTATTGTGCACTTACCCAGGGATCAGTCTCTGTAACTGTCCCGCAGGCATAAGTGTCCTTTTAATTCTCAGAAGCTTGGCAACCCACGTAGAATACTGTAATTAAAAATGTGCATTTTGAGAAAAATTTGAAGTCACACCCTCATACAGTGGAAGAAAGGATCTCTGTTAAACTCTCCACAGACACGAGAATGAATCTCATTGTTAGAGAAAGATTTTCTACACTACCAGTCCTGCTTCTGGACTTCCGAATCCACTGTGGTCACTGGAGCCCCATGGGTCCTAAGTACTGGCCTCCACCTACCGTCTGTTAGACCCACCATGCAGGGACTCAAAAAGTGGGCACCTCCTGAGGACCTACTATGTGTCTGGCCCAAGTCACGGAGGACCCAAAGGCAGCACATTGCAGGCATTCAGGGCTCAGGCTCTGAGTGAGTGAGATGTGCTTTCGGTCCAGATTCTAGAGTGAACTGTCTCTATGACCTTTTTGAGCTTTAGCGTCCTCATCCACAAAACAGATGGCACCTGCCACATGGGCTTTTTGTGAAGAATCAATGACATAATGCATGCAAAGCACCAGCACAAGTCTGGCCTCTAGTAAGCCCTTAATCAATGATAGCTACTACAATGATCAACACAGGGAAAACGACAGATTCATTCATTCAGCAGACAGTAACCAAGAGCCTTTTATGTTCCTGGCCCTGCACTAGGACCTGGGTATATGTTGGTTAACAAAGCAGGCTTAATAACTGCTCCCATGGAACTTGCAATTTGCTGGGGGGTTACAGTCCATATAAAGCAAACAAACCTATAAATATACAATGACAAATTGTAATCGGTGCTTTGAAGCAAATGAATCCACGCCTTAAACTGCATGGGCAGAAACCATGGGGCTTTCAAAAGAAGAAAGGGGATTTAGAGCATAAGGCTGGGGATTCAGAGGACAGACTAGACCAAGAGAAGGAAACACATTTATCAGAAGAAACTTGCTTTTTGTTCCACTATTGACTCATAACATTTTAAAGTTTGAGCATTTATACAAATCATCTAGCTCAAATCTTCCATTTTACAGACAGGTTAACTGAGGCATGGAGAAGTAAGTTGTTCCAGTCATATAACTAGTTAAATTTTGCATCCTAGTCACCTCTCTCGTCACACCCTGACCCCAACCCTAAGGAGGAGACCTCCTAAACCTAGAATAGACTTAAGGCACTCTATCTAGGCTATAGTTTCTCTAATTTCTGGAAGGGACCACATAATTATGTAGAAGAAATTCTGCTGCCAAGGGGAAAAAATTTACGGGGAAGAGGAAAGTACTTTATATCAAGTGCAGCAGGTTTCAGGGCTGGTGATTAGTCCCTTTGTGAAAAATAGCAATTTTAACACTGACATGAGTAATCACACCTTTTCTTTCCGTAGCAGTTTAGCATTTCCTGCTATAATAATTCAGGCCTAATACCTCATTCAAGGAAGCAGACGTGTCAGCACGCTATTAGTTTTGTCTGTATTGACCCATTTGTTTCTTCATAAACTCAGTCTGAATCTGCCAGCATGCTGGCATACATCAATGATTCATGATGGACACAGCTGAGGCTCTAAAAGGGCCTTACCAAGGAGCTGCACACAAAGGATGATTCCTCAACTTGGTGACAACTCAATGACCCAGCAAGTCCGGAGTGAGTCTCTTGAGCTGTGACATCTCCTGCTTTTAGATTTTCAAGGCCATTGTCTATGGAAAGGCAGGAAGAGAGGAAAAGTCCCTGGACCAAGGGTCAGGTCTCTTGGGTCCTAATCCCAGTCCTGTTGTTTAATTTTGCTAAACTTCTTTACTTCTCTGGGCTTTAATTTCCTCATCTGTTCAAAGAAAAGCCTGGCTGAGAGCTAGATCAATCCAGGCAGTTTCAGTTTGAAGATGGTATGGCGCTACTTGGTGTGACACTCAGGGTTTTAAGTTATTCTTGAGGGTTCCTTGAATTCTTTCCTCTCTTTGTCTCTGGAGGACTGACAATAGCAGTGGCTGTCTAGGTCATGTCCACATTACTACTCTGATTTGCCAAGGTGGTTAGGAACCGTGGGAAGAAAGGGTCTGCTACACTTTCATCTCTTGACCTGTACTCTGCGCCTTTGCGTCTTCAGAATCTTCGTGCCAGCCTCCCCTCTGCCAACCTGCCAACTCGTGCCTCCCTAAAGGAGGCCCCCCCTAACCAGTTCACTAGCACCATCTCCTTCCCACTAAGGTTTCTTTCTCTTTTCTCTTATTGACATACAATATTATATTAGTTTCAGGTGTCCAACAGAATATTTGACATTTATAAATATTGTGAAATGACCATCACAATAAGTCTAGTTACCTTCTGTCACCAAACAGGGTTAATACAATATTCTTGACTACAATTCCCATGCTGTACCTTACATCCTTATGACTCATTTATTTTCTAACTAGAAGTCTGTACCTCTTGATCCCATTCACCCATTTAGTCCACACACACCCCCCCAAAGCCCTCCCCTCCTTCTCACTGAGGTTGCTGACTTACAACTGCAGTGTAACATGCCACACCCAGGCAAGAAACACATCTTGCAAACTGCACTGATGGCCGCTTCTCTGGTCTGCCCCTTCTGGATACCAGAGCTAAGATGACAACTGGAATTGAATTCTTCACAGGTTAAAGAGCATCTAATTATAGCTTATTATACTAAGACTTTTTTTCTTTTTCTTTTAATATGCATATATTTAACACACATATGTGTATATTTTATATATATTTTATAATAGTCAAACTAGATTAATACTTGCCATGTTGTTTAGATTCTACAGTGCAATTGGTTCGCTCATATCTGAGTGTCTAAATGTCATTCTGAACTTTTACTCTGAAGAATACATGTATTCAGAATAAATTCTGAACTTTCCTCTGAACATAATTTTTCTAGCTACGTTTAGAAAACAAAGATAGGATGGGGTAGCAAATAATAGCAAATCTCTCATCTACAAACACCAATTTATAGTGGCTTCCTGTGGCTATGTTGAAAAGGATCATGAGACAGTGACTTGGCAGGAAGAAGTGCCTAATGGATGAGCAATGTCTACTCTGAGTAAGGTGGGGGCCGGGCAGCATGTGTGCCACTTACGTGCCATCCTTGGATAACATCTTTCCAGACATCGTTCACCTCATCCTCCTGCTTGAAACCGGAGGGCAAGGCATGATGCTCAGTGAGCAGGAGTGTCGTCCAGGGTGAAGGAATGTTACACAAAGCAATCATTTCCGTGATGAACACCAATTTAGAGAATAAGTTATTACAGCTTTAATTCTAGGGTCTTGCTTCCACATCAACATACCTGGTGATCCAAGTTGAGACTGAAGTCATTTTAATGAGGGGTAAAAACGATCTAACTGGGACTTCCTAACGATGAGAAGAAAGTCCAAAGAGAAGGAAGTCGAGATCCCATACAGTTTGCTACACAGTGATGATGCAATTAACAGTGTATACGGCAAGTAACAGACAACCCCGTGTAAGATCGGAGCACTAACCACCTTTTACTCCACACTACGAAAGTGGCAAACTCCTAGCCAGACAGGACCACAGTAAATCTCCCTAGGTCCTTCTGTATGTGTCCTATTTAGATTTTTATCTTGTTTGACCAGCCCTCTCCCTCTGCCTCCCAGTACTTTTCTCTGTGTCTTTTTATGCTAGAACGGGCTCTTTCTTTCATAAGGGCCTGGAGCATACCAAATGCTGAGAACTCTGTTTCTCCATCTGCTCTTACTTTGGACTTTAGGGAGAGAGTCATTACATCACCATGCTTTGGTTTCTATCTCGCTGCTCTGATCGCTGTGACCTGGCTTATCCTGTGGCTCTAGGAGGGGTTTCACTGGGTGAGAGAGAACATATTTTAAGTTGAATAGGAACCGAAAAAGACTCTAAAATTTACAGATTCAGTGATATTTTCTGAGGGTCAACATCAAATGCTCCACTTTCTCTGGCACAGCAGTGATACATTCAACTGTTCAACTGCAGGGAGAATTAAAATCCTCACAGTTCTCATGGTCTCACTTTTATGGAGAAAGTGGGCTAGAAGCAGATGTAACACGTTGCTCTCCCTGGGGAGGATAATCTCAGTTTTGACCTGTCTCTAAATTGGACTTGTTTCAGGAGGCAAAGAATAGATAAATGCTCACGTGGGGAAGCAAGAGAGAGCAGAAATGTACTTCAGCAAGACTCTTGGAAAACTGAACGCTCCCTGAATATTCCATGCACTTCTAGCAACTTGGAAGCCTTGTGCCCACTCAGAATTTGCTCTCATTGATGTTAATAAGGCAGCCCTGCACTGACTCTGCTACCGCTCATCTCTGGCAGTGGCACCACCTACTCGTGTCATTCCTCACAGTTACCCTCCTTTTGTTTTCCTGTCTCAGGATGCTTTCTCTGGAAAGCCCCCTCTTTTGCATCTCACCACATCACCCAGTGGTGTCACACAAAGCCAGCAGCTGAAATTTTCTCTTTGGAAGTGTTTAGGGAACGATGCTGTGTGGACCCAAAAGCTAGTGTTTTCTAACTTCAGCCCTTCCTAAGAATTTCTGTGTGTTATTTTCTGCCTATTCTCTTCCTTGTCATTGACCCCTGCTTTGGTTTCTTTAGTATGTGTTCCCTTTTATTTTGGATTAGCGAGTCCACTGTCTGCTATATACTAAATTGATTAGTCATAAAATGATGATAATGTCACCTGTTAACTCTATTATTGAACACGGTGTGCTGAGTGCATTGGGGATTCAACTGCATAGACACGGCCCTCCCTTCCATCCTCACATCCCCCACGAACCTTGCACTTGTGAAATAATAGAGAACGATGCTTTTCAGAATGTTCCCAAGTGCTCGGCCCAAGGCTGGCACATTTTAGCTGCTGTACGACACAGGTTTGTTGGACAAGTGGATGAGTGCTTGCTCGTGTTAAGCATGTAGGAGCTATGGCAGTTCAGATAAAGTGTGATGACGTAGGCTGGAGAAGTCAGGGAGGGTTCTAGTAAAAAGCTGGAAGGTGCCAGAAGGTGTGTTACGATCTACCTGGCAGTCTGAAGGGAGTCAGAAAGAGCAGGCTGAATAGGAGCCCTCAGTTCTCTGGATAAAAGCTGCTTCTTTGAGTTAGCTATTATGGTGATGACTCCTGCTGTCATTATGGCTAAATTTACTCTAAATAGAAATCTATAACTATCTCAATGAGCACTAAAGAGTGGCTTAGTCATCCCGGCCACCAAATGTCGTCACATACATTAAGTGCACCTATGTGTCCAAAAACACCCCAGCCACTCTGCTGAGTGCACAGCCTCTGCTTACCTGTCACCATTGGGCTCTTGGATTTGAAAACAGACGCACAAAGGAAGCAATCTGACCTTAGAATGAAAGGAAAATTGACTCTCTACATCTCTCTAAATTGGATTTTTGCTATTACATATCATAGAGACTTTTAGATGTGAAATGACAATTGAGTCATTTGACAAATAGTATATTATTAAGATAATAGGCATAAAGCAATGAGAAGAGAGAGGCAAAATTAGTAATTAATTACAATGACTTACCTAATTATAATTGTGCTAAGTGCACAAAGGAACAGGACAGGGTACTTAGGAGCATAGAATGGGGTACCTGACCTGGGGCAGAGAAGGAGTTTGCCTTAAGTACTGATTGTTTAAAAGGACAAGAAAGAGCCAGGCAAACAGTTGGGAGGGGATTAAACTGGGAAAAGACCCACTCTTTCTGTGCTTTCAGGTGCATATTTTACCAAGTTAACATCCAATGCTCCCCGCAGTAAACCCTTTTGATTGGTTTTGACCCTAGATAGGTTGGCCAAGCAGATGATACTGTGACCACCGCAGCTACTACGCCTGACATGAGAGGTAAAACACCAGCTTTTACTATTCTTTTCCTGAGTACCAGGGTATGGGAGTCAGAATCAGAGTGTCCCAGCTGATGCTTTTGCTTTGAGTCGCAGAGTTATGTTGAGTAGAACACTCACGGATATGCACACGGCCGTGGGCAGTGGGTATTTAAATCTTCTCTACAGTTGTTTTTTAAATATTTGCAGGCTCAAGTTTCTGAGTATGGCTGAGTAGTCCATGCACTGAGCTGTCGTCTCACAGCAACCTCACTTCTTGCCACTTCAGTACCCCCTAAGCTCCCAGTTACCCCTGTTCTCTCCTTTCCTGCAATTTCATGCCAAGTTTCCTCCCTCCATCCCAGAGCTCTGACTTTTTGCAGATTGACATGTAGTTGACATACAATATTCTATTAGTTTCATAGACATTGAGATCATTGGAGCTTCTGCTTCCTTCTACAATATGTGATGAAGCTAGTGGAGCCAACATGGACGGTATTTCTATCTTGCCAGAGCTGGAGACCTGACCATGAACAGAGAAGTTTGGATAGTCGCGATAGTGAACATAAACTTGAACTTCAGAATTGAGAGAAACCAAGAAGTCTAAACTGTGGCTTGGTGAGAACAAAGGAAAGAGGATTGTTTCCTTAACTGGCTTCAGCCAGCCTTTATAGGCTCTATTCTGAGGGTGTTGGGGCTGTCGCTGACGTGGCCTAGAACTGAGCAGGGGGGAGGTGGGTGGGAGGCATGGAAATTTTATCACAGCCTCACAATATTCATGGCTATAAAAGTAATATGACCACATGATTCTCTGTCGTTTAGGAATAAAATGCCCATAAAAAAGTAAATTGTGAAAGTAAAACTGGTAAATACAGAGTGGCCGTCTGTGCTGGGAGCATGCCTCGGGGGCACTTTTTCTCCTAGAAAGGATCATGTGGTTTATGCTGATACGTGACCTAGTCTCTCACGTTATCCAGGATGAACTAGAGAATAATGTCATAGACGTCATGTGGAGAAGACAGAGACCGGCCCTAGAAATAAGACTGGAGTTTGCCTTCTAAGATTTTACACAAAATGTTAATATTTTTTAGGCCTCTAATCTCTTTGTAAAATGGGAACTCTGATTTATGAATCCTGAAAAGAGAGGTGAAGTGCTTTGTGACCCAGACGACAAGGCTTCATTCTTATAGCCACACATTCAAGAAGTTGTTGGTTGCCAAATAGAGGGGGACTGGACGGGAACAGAGCTTGTTGATTTGAATATTTCAGTCTAGCTGAACACGAAATAAATTTCTCTGTGGGAGGCAGAATAATGCCCCCTCCTGCCCTCAAATTATGCCTATACTGTAATACTGACAATAATGGGTCAGCATCCTTAGGAAGTCACAAGTCCAACGGGGAGGTTATCTCCAGAAGGATATCTTCCAGGAAAAAATGAAACTGATAGTGGATATGTTTGGAGGTATTGAAAGCAGATTTATACTTCCAGAAGAGTTTGGGGGTAAATGTGTGATAGGTACATAGGAAACTGGGCACAAACAGAATAATGTGAACAATTGCTAACTCCAGGAACAAAACAGTTGAACAAGAAAACAAATGTGATCACAATGTATTAAGTGGCTCAGCTGAGAGGGTTCATATAGTAATAACGCAATCCCTGAATACTGATATAGCCGTTATTATTAAATCATGTGGGGAGAACAGGAGCATGTGTATGTGTATACATACGTGCATGTGCATGGCTATCTGTGCCAGGACACAATGCAGACATACAAGGAAGTGAAATTCTCCATTTCCACAGTATGAAGCTAGTAGATACTATCTAAGGCTGAAAACTCAAGAATAGCCATGCGAGCATGCTATGTAGCGGTATGGAAGTTAACACCAGAAGGGAAGACTACTAATGGTAATCTCTGGAGAATGGATGCTGGTAGGGTAGAAAAGGCTGGAAAAGCACCTCTTTATACTATGGATGTGTATTCCTTAGGTAGAAAGTAGAAATAGCCTAAAATAGAATGAAGTAAAACCCAGTGATACTTCATTCAAGGCCCTTCACAATATGCCCACAAGCTACGTCAACTCATTTTAGGTTATACCAAACTGTTGCTATTCCCATACATTGTAAGCACTTTCCCCAAACAACATGTTCTTCAAGCACGCATGATGTGCTTTATGCACATACTCTTCCCTCTTCTCCTCTTCCTACTTGGCCAGCTTCAGTTGTTCTCTCAGGCTTGGTCCCATACCACCTCCTCCAAGAAGCCTTCCCTGGTTCTCTCAAGGCAGACTTAGTGGCTCACCCTCTGTCCCCACAGCATTTCTGTTATTGTACTGCAATCTGTAGCTGGTGTGTCTTTCAGCTCACAAGGGACTATGTGTAATTCACTCCCTTATCTTCACAGTCCAACACACAGTGTCTGGCACATAGAAGCGCCTCAATAAACACTTGCTGAATGCACAGGGGACTCCTTCTTTGATGCTGAGCAAAAAGTGAAAAAAAGATAAAAGCCTTTCTGAGTGGTTCATCCAATGGCAAAGTGACCCCAAGCCAACAGATAGAGCCTGTGGAGATGGGGACTCCTGAGTGGACAGGGGGCAGGGCGGCACCAAGCAGCTGCAGCTGGCCCCACAGGGGTGGAGTCCTGACCACAGCCTTCCCACAGTGCCCCAGTCAGCAGGGGCAAGGGAAGAGAAGGCTCTGGAGTTCACATCATTGCACCTTGGGGACAGCTGCCTTGCCCCTGCCACCATTACACAGTGACAGGGTCGCTCCTTTAGACTTGGCCCTGTTCCATCTTTTGAGGTTGAGAGGGTCAGCATGATGAACATCTATAACTACTGACTCTCGGCACCCACCCCAAGCTTTTTCACTTGGCTCACCACCTAGGAGCTCGATCTTCCAGGAGCACCCTGCCTCACTCCAGACAGTTGGGGTTACCCCCTTCCCTTTCTGTGCCCACAGCACCTTAAGGTATCCCCAGCTATGTGTTTTCCACACTGCACTGCGTGGGTTTTGCTCCACCACTACCTAGGCTGTGGGCTCCTTGGGGTGGAAGGACGTCTCATCCTAAATCTCCGTGCCTGTTACACACAATAGATAGTGGGTAGAAGAATGGGTGGATATTTGTGAGTTCCTCTTTTCTATGTCGCACCTGAGCACGTCGGGTGGGGTGCAACACAGCACAGGCCAGGGGTACAGGAGACCTTCTTCTGTCACCTTGACCTCCTGGGCTCCACTCTTCATTTGTCCATGGGCAGAGGTCATTAGAGATTGAGCAACCACTGATGGCCAGGAAGAAGGGAAAGGAGAGAATTTCACCTTCCCTCTTTCAAATTCCAAGGGACAGGAATAAATATAAATCCTAGATGTCTGGAGTGTCGCCCTGCCTAGGGAGAAAGCCGAGAGGGCTACATTTCTCTTTGAGGTGACATCCCTGCTGTGGAATCCTGCCCTGCTAAGATACTTATCTCGTGGGACCATACACTTCATCCTAAAGCTTGCTTCTGCCTGAGCATCTTGAGGTTTATGTTTCTCAAATACCTCAGGGGATGGAGATGCCAGAGAGAAATGGTGGGTTCCCCAGCCACAGACCCTGGTGGCCGGGTTTTATTGATCCCCCATCATCACTTCTGTCGGAGAGCGGGCAGAGGTGCTTAAGTCCTGGAGGCAGTGGGCAGTGCTGTGAGGGGGACTGAGAAGGCAGCTCAGAATTCAGCTCAGCCTAACCATCACCAAGAAAAGAAGCCCTCTCCCTCTGCCCTTGCCTCCGTTAGTCCAGTGGAGATTAACAAGGTTCGATATGACTCATTGTATGAGTCAGACAGGGGAAGAAAAACAAGCACGTCAAAGCCTAACTTTCAGATGTGTAAAGATTTAGCAGTCTGCTCTGTGACCAAAATTGTTGATTTGAAAAGCTGCAGAGAAAACTACAAAGTTCTCTCTCCTTTCCTTGTCTAAAGGTTGTGCCTTCTGAGGACAGGCTGAGTAAAAGGCAGGGCTGGGAGGAAGGAGAGCAGAGAACCCCAGCTGCTCAGGACAGGAAGTGTCAGGGAGGAAGATGACCCACCAAGGCCTGGAGCTAAGGTTTGAGGTTTGTATGTTGTTTCTCTGGGTCTCCCTCCCGTCCCCCTTTCCCTTCAGGCAATAATTGTTCCTCTCCGTTTCCAGGTATAACTTATGTTCTTGATTCCTGCCTCCTTCATTTTGTGGTTCTCAAGCTTGGCTCACACTGTAATCATCTGGGGAGATAAAGACATACTGATGCCTGGTCCTAACCCCAGGGTCTGGGCATCTAGAGTTTTACAAGCTCTGCAGGCGATTCTACTGTGCAACCAAATGCGTGCAACCTGTCCCTAATCGAATGCATCAACTCTCCCCAGGAATTTGCGTTTTAATCTTTCATTCATAATAGTCTAATGACATATTCAGTCCTAGATGAAAGAATTTCATGCTTTGGAGAGATTTTTCCGTGGGCTGTGAGGCCTTCTACACTGTAAGGTCAAACTGCATCAGGTATCACTGCTAATGATCAACGAGTTATAGTCAATTTAGGATATTATAAGTCTAGAAGCAGAGTAAAGGGCAACCTACTCTCTTTCTAGCTTTCTTCTCTTAATTCTCAGTTTTCCCCTCCCATTCTTCTTCCTGAAGGCTGTCAAATGCCGGGGACCCAGAGCCCATTCTAACTGGCCCCTCTTCCCTTCCTTCCCTCAGCGTTCTCTTACTTTTTCTCTCTGTAACCCAGAAGGAAGTCATGGTGGGATCGGCCACCAGGAACTCCAACCTCATGTTCCAGAAAGTTCTATCCAAACTCTCCATTTAGAAGGGCACCAGTTGCTCAAGTGTCTTCAGTCCTGGAGCAGCAGCAATGATGAGGGGACACGGCTGTGTGTGACTTTGGTCCCTCAGATGGGGGTGCAGACCAGCAGTTCAATGCTTCTCGGTCTTGGGACTCCTTGATACTCTTCAAAATTATTAAGAGCTTTTGTTTAAGTGGTTTACATCTATTGATATTAACATTATTGGAAACTGAAACAGAAATTTAAAAAGAATTTATATAAGAATTTACTTTAAAGTAAAAATAGTAAGCCCAGTCCAAGTCAACATAGTTAATAACATATATTAACATTCTAAGTTAATATGTTTTATGAAAAATAGTCATATTTTCAACAACAAAAAGTGAGAAGAGTGGCACTGTTCTACTTTCTGCAAATCTCTTTACTTCTGGCTTAATAGAAGACCACTGGGTTCTCGTATCTTCTCCTGTATTCAGCCTCTTTCGATTCACACACTATGCAGCAACCTCTGGCACACAATGCTGGAAAGTGATGAGAGAACGAGAACGGAAAAGGCAAACAGTGTCTTGGTATCATGAAAACTGTTCTGACCTTGTGGCTCCCCTAAAAGGATCTCAAGGACCCTCATGGGTATTTGGGCCACACCTAGAAAACTATTGGCCTAGACAATCATCTATGGTCAGCTAGTGCTGGGTGATAAAACAGAACACGGGGCCAGAAATAGGCAATAACTTGGTAACTGCATGTAGATCCCAGAGGACTTACAACATGAGAAAATATTTTAAAAATCTAATTGACTGAGTACAAATAATAGTGGCTAATGTCACGTTTGTGTTTTTCTTCTCAAATTTTAAATGTCTGTGCGGCCTACTCTATTGCATTAGGGGTATGAACGAGGGTATAATGCCGGAGTTTGTTGCTCCCTCAACATGCTGAAAAGCATGACACTGAGAATGTAACCCTGGGAAAAGCATTCAGGAAACCCTGTTGTCTCAGTGGTTTTGGTTTCTGTCTCTGTAGCAGGTTGGATAGTTGGCTTCCAAAAAACTCTTCTGGCTTTTTGATAAGGTAGGGGAGGGCCGTGGCATTCTTGAAAAATTTTCAGCGGAATTAAAGAAGTAAATACTACTTAGTTAGATGATAGAAAAACAAAAAGGAAATAAAGCTGAACATTTACTGAATTCTTGGTAGAAGTTAACTTTTAAGACATTGTAAAACATTTATAAAATGCAAACCCTATCAAGATGAAAGTCACACTGACCCGTTATAATATTTTGGTTTGTTTCCTTCAAGCATACTTTTCCAGATTATACTGTGCACAGAATTTAATATTCTGTTTCCTTTAGATAATTTTTTTACTAAATGTTTATGTAAAATTCTTTATAATTTCCACTTAAATGCATAAAATTCCACTTCATATATATTTTACTTAACAGTTGCCTTATTTTCTGATATTTGAGAAGTTATATTAGGATTATGGAATTGTGAGTGATTTTTGTTTATTTCATTTTATTTTCCTAGTTTCTCTACTGTGGTTCAATGTTATTCTTATTATCAAGAAATAATTTTAAGGCAAAGACATACTTTTTTTGTTAAATGGCACGAATATTGATCGTATATAGCAAGACATCCCATTTTTGAAGAGTCTGAATACAGATTTTTCTCGATTCTCATCAGACCCTCAGATTTCACAGGACTGCAGGTCCCAGAGGTGTGGTTACAGTTCCAAGCATGACCATCATCTGTCCTATCCCACCTGTGGTGACTCACGCTGCGTTCACCCACAGTCCCATCTCCATGTAGATCACAGTTTGTCATTTCACTACAACACAGCCCCCAACATGCAGCAACTTCACTGGAATTCACTTTTCCTATTTTGTTGCTGCCCCTCTCAGTTCCGGGAAGGTAACTGAGAATTCATTTTTGCTTTTCGCACAGCACCGTTAAACAGGGTCCTGTAAGAAACAGCCAAGTCTCATAGGAGCCGGGGGAGGCTGGAGACCTGGCCCCACTTTCCCACTGTCCTCGACAGTATGCCCGGGGTCACAGGAACGTCATGTCTGCTTTCCTGAGGAGGCGAGAATGAGCTGAGTTGCTGAAAAGTGAAAGCATTATAACACTAAGTGTCCTACACACTTGAGACGTCTTTGTTCAAATGGAAAGTAGAATGAACATGAAGGGAGTCTGAAAAAGCAGTCATGGCTGCTGCCCAGGGTGTCCACCGCCATTCTCAGTGTGAAAGCGCCACGTGAAGCTACACCTACTTCCAGCCAGCTGTTTCTTTGGCTCCTTTTCTCTTCCTAGGATTCATGCAACCCCGTAAGTGCCTTGGTGGAAATTAGATGGCCACATGGACCAGGGTCTTTCCTACACTAGTCTCTTTTAGTGAGAAAATGCTCTACTATCCATGTATTTTTCCCTCAGGGCTACTGTGATCAAGTGCCACAAACCGAGTGGCTTAGAATAAGAGAAATCGACTGTCTCACAGTTCTGGAGGCCAGAAGTCCCAAAGGAAGGTGTCAGCAGGGCCATACTCCTTCTGATGGCGACAGGGAAAGGTCTGTTCCAGTCCTACTCCTAGCTGCTGGTAGCCTAAGGCGTCCCTTGGCTGGTAGACAGCCATTTTCTCCCTGTGTCTTTTCACATCATCTTCCTTCTATGCATATCTGTCTTTGTGTCCAAATTTTCCCTTTTTTAAATAAGGACACCAGTTATAGTGGATTAGGGTCCACCCTAACAACTTCATTTAACTTGATTAACTCTGTAAAGTCTCGGTTCCCAAATAAGGTCATGTTCCGAAGTACTGGGGTTAGGTCTTCAGCATATCTCTTGGGAGGGCGCAATTCAACCCATAACAATGCATGAACCTAGTTAACCAGAGATGCGACTCAGAGCCGCCACATGGCTTTCTGAGGCCGATGTTCTCTCAGAGGAATTAAGAGGCCTAGGATTAGTGGTGTTTCTCTGGAAGTAGATTTTCCCTCACAGTGATAACAACTTGCAGTGGTAGGTTTAGCTGTGAATTAAGAGTGTTTCTTAGTCGAGAATTTTCCTGGATATTGCAAGTGTGGCCCAGTGTGGGCTACAGAAGGAGCCTGAGGGCTGATCACATTTTCACTCATAGACCCTAGAACAGCAGGTTGATTTTTTCTTCCCTGATTCCAACTGAGGAAAGGCGGCACTGTAGGATGGGGCGAGCCTGTGGTTGCAGACACTGCCAGGGAGACACCCTGAAACACTGCATCCTTCCAGGTCTCCGGGCCCTGGTGCAAAGAAGCCCTGCTTGGGTTGGGGCTGTGACTGCATGAAGCAATGAGAGCAATGTTGGCAGAGCACAGCAGCTCTCTTGTGGGTGATAGAGACCTCAGTCCTTACCATGCCTTTGGGAAGTGACTGGCTGGCGAACATAGCACTGCACTTCTGGCATCCATTTCAGTCTAAGTGGGTCTCACCAGCAGCAGGGTGCTTAATGTGGGATTTAAATAACATTTCTGTGTGACTGGAAAGCCCTCATTTGATATTCTGCTGTGATGTGACTACCACCGACCCCCTGCTTCCTTCAGGCTACGACTATCTAAATAAAACGCTATTTTAATTTTTACTATATTTTGTTCTATGTCGAAATTACTTCATGCTCAATATAGAAAATGTGAGAGGTGTACTATTCCTTATTTTCATCAGCATATCTATAATTAAATAATGACAAATATGGGTGGCATAAAATAAAATAGGGAAGGGCATCTAATATTCATTGATGCCTTCTACGTGCCTGGGCACCATGCCAAGCAATGGATAAACGTTATAAGAGTTTATCCTTCCACAACTCCTGCAAACTGAGTGCATTATATCCCTCTCCAGATGGGGAAGTGGAATCTCAGGGAGGTCTGGCTGCAGCCTGCATCCATGCACACGGCAATCTTTCAAAATCCAGGTCTAAGCTTATCTCTTCTCACAATTCTTCCCTGGTAAGCTCTATCCAACTGTTTACTTTCCCCGGGACCCCTTTGCTTTCATACACCCCATTTCTACATGTCTGCTGTACAATTTAAATGGGGTTTTAACTACTATTTTAATATATTTATTCACGTCCCCAGCTCAGCTGAAAATTACAGCATTGATCCCATCATGTTATGAGTTTGGCAAGATTATTAAATAAATATTGTAAAAGTGACTGACTGACTACCCAGGAGGTGTTTATCTTGGAGCATGGATGTCAGATTTCTCTGCATTGGACTTGAGGGTTCCGAGGCACTAAATGAATAAATGTCTCGACCCTTCTGGTCATGAACTTACTTCCTCCATAGCAGGCTTGATTTACCAAACGTTGGGGAAGAAAGCTCTACTTCATAAGGAAGTTATAGTCATTTAGGTTCAAAAGGGACAGGTGAATGGAATGGAACTCCTCTTTGGTAGAAACCTGGGCATCCTGGACGGAGGTGGGTGCTTCTCTGGTCCATCTCTGCACCAGGTGTGTAGGGAGGGGCATGAGCACAGTATGCACCTCAGTGGACAGGTAGCTCCTCGAAGGCAAGGGCTGAACCCTAGTCATTTCTGTGTTCCAGGGCCTGTGAAGTGCCTGGCACACAGTAGGTGTTCAATAAATGCTTGGTGAGCAAATGGAAAATGAATGAGTGAGTTGTATTTTTGATTCCTTGAGAAGTGTTGCCCATAGACCCAGGGCAGAGGGAGATCGTTGTGTGGATCCTTTGATTTCATCCTCTGGGGTTGTGTTAATTTGGCTTCACTTCGGGGACTTTAGATCTGGCAAAAAGCACAAAGTGCTTCTCTAGTGGGATTTCATTTCCTTAGTTATTTTGGCATGATGTTCCATTCGAGCCTAATTTGGAGGTATAAATGTGTACATGTTGAACGAGTTGATGTCCAAATGCAGAATTATCCATTAGGGTCCCCTGATTTCAATGGTCTATTCCAAGGCATGCAGTGACTTAATAAAAGGTCAGAGTACAAAGCAAGAGGTGAACAAACACCTCCTCCCCATATCCTTCCTCCAGTCCATATCCAAAGGAGAATGTGAAAAATTGCAAACCTTTCCCCACCCATATCCCTATTATTCCTCAGCATTTCTCTGTTCCACCCACTCCCAGGCAGATAAAACTCAAAGAACAGGAATTTGCAAATCCTTCAATGTTTCATTTGTTTCCCATCTGCTTCCTAGATGCGTTTGAGCGCTTAAACTTTTACACATGTCTGCCTCTCAACCCCAAAGATAAATGACAGCCTCAGATAAAGCAATTGTCACTTTCCCCTTTCATGTGGCCTCTCTCCCATGACTAGATACAGTTGATTTACCTGTAGTAAAAAGGACAGTAACCAGAAAAGAGGATTACAGTACATTCAGAGGCAACCAAGGGAGGTAAATAAACTAAATGCCAAGAGGGTATTAAATAGCAGAGCTATCTGCAGGAGAACACACTTAGATAGAAAAAAGAAAAAACCTTCTAGGACAATCCCTGTACTTCAGAAATCTGGAATTTAGTGAGAAGCTTGATAATTGATTTTCCATTTTAGGTAATTTAACTGGTAGACACAGTTTAGTGGGTTTCTTTATGGAGTCCCTGAAAGGCTGTTTTTTATTGACAAAATTCATTCTTTCTGAAGCAACCTAAGCTATGGAAAATGAATATTCTTAATTCTTTCTATACGTATGTATACAGAGTGTGGGTGTGTGTTTTTTTTTGTGGGGGGGATTGAGGGGGTTGTATAAAGCCATGGGAAATGGGGAATTTCCTTGAACATAAATTGTACTTGAAAATCTGGGGAAGACATTGTCTTTTTGTATTAAACAAATGTTCATTTGTCTTTTAATACAATGGGCATTTTTTGCATGAATTTCAAAGATTAACACGAAGTATCAAATAATTGTCACACTAGTGGTATCTGCTTCAGATTAGCAGATTTCCCCTTTCTGGGGGATGATAGCTTCTCTTGGTTACTGGACCTGTAGGCAAAAAGATTGACAGGAAGATTCTACCATATGTATTGATACATGGTCAAAAGACTTACTTTGCAATCCTCACCCTCTGTAGTTACCATTTCTACCGTAGGATTTCAAAGGGATTATTACTTGGGTCCTACCTTAGTTTGTTTTCACTATTTCTCTCTTCTGGCCAATTCTCCAACCTGACTGCTGGCTATCAAGGAACTTTATTTCATCAAAAAAAGCAAAAAAATGAAACGTGTGGTACATGACACATGCCTCCTTCTTTTCTCTTAATTTTTATACCACTTCTCAAAGGATCACATTCTCTGTACTGTGAGTCATGCTGGTGGGTCTGAGAATGACTGTGTTCCAGCCCAGGATGAGGTTGGAGAAATGAGGAGAATGGATCCTAAGTGGGTGGTGGTAGGAGTTAGGAAAATATCAAAATTCAATTTGTAGTGTCTTTATGAAAGATTCATAAAAGGGTGAACTAAAACTACTTAGAAAAGTTGGATATGATTCATACTGTACAAATGTGAAGAACTGGGGCATTTTCTTTCCCCTCTTCTGCTTTGGTAAAGACTTTGTAAAATGAAATCTCTGTTTTAAGTTTTGAGGCAGAATGGCTTGTTGAAAAGAACTCAGCTTTGAAGCTAGTCAGCCATGAGTTCAAATCCTGCTTGTGTCATGAACTAGCTGTGACCAGGGCAGGTTACTTAGTCTCTCAGATCATCCATACCCTCATCTGTAAAGCAGGGATGACGTATTATCTTTAGGTGAAGTGTCTGACATGTAATATTCATTCATTTAACTTGTGTTAGTCATCTATTCCTGTGTAACAAATTACTCCAAACATAGTGGCTTCAAACAAACATTTACAATCTCATTTTGTCTATGGGCCAGGAATCTGGGCACACTGTAGCTGGGTGCCTTTGGCTCAGGGCCTGTCCAAGGTTGCAGTGAAGGTGTTGGCCAGAGCAGCAATCTCATCTGAAGGCTCAAGTGAGGGAGGATCTGCACTAAGCTCACTCACGTGTTGTTGGTTGGCCTCAGTTCTTCACTGGCTATTGGCTGGAGACCAGTTCCTCGCCATGAGGTCCTCTGTATAGGGCAGCTCATAACATGGCTTCACTCAGAATGAGAAGCAAGAAAATGAGAGAAGGCATGCAAGATGAAGCCACAGTCTTTTTGTAACCTAGTCTTGAAAGTGATAGCTCATTAATTTCTCATACTTCATGCATGAAAAGAGAGTCACAGTAGCCATGAATACCAGGAGGAGGGATCATCAGGGTCTATCGTAGAGGCTCCCACTACACCTTTCGACAGACAGTTATTGAGAATCTACTGTTGGCTAGGCATTGTGCTGAATAATAAAACATACAAAAGTGAGTAAAATGAGACATGGTATAGGTTCCCATGCAGCTTACAGAAGAGGCAGGATTGGATTTATATAAAATTATGACTCATGGTGCTAAGAAAGCACGTATCACATGGACTTGGCCTAGTTGTCGTCAGGGAATACTTTCCTGAGAAAGTGACACATTGACGCAAGGTCTTATGGTTATCCAGGAAAAGGAGGAAGGGAAAAATCATTCTAGGCAGAGAGAATAGCAAGTGCAAAGGTCCCAATTTGGTATGACATCCTGAAAATTTTAATCCCAAATTAATTTATGACACTTGATCAACTTGAAAAAGTTGATCATATTTACCTTATGCGTATGTACCTATTTAATTTCACTTCAGTCAATAGCACAGCAACTCACAGAGGCATTTTGTTCTCTGATTTGCCTCAGAGCTGTGGATGCAACTCAGCAGAGAGAGCTCTGCAGCAGTGCATCGCCAGTGTTAAGGGACACCTGAAACTTGTCAGATCTGATTAAAATACAGGTTCTGATTTGGTAGTTCCCAGATTTCCTACTCCAACTGTGTGTCCCAGGAGCAGATACATCAGCATCTTGTGGAAGCTTGGTAGAAATGGAGGATCTCAGGCCCCAGACCCGGCCCCAGACCCAAGTAGGTGAACACAGGAATCGTCTGGAAGCCTGGGCTCCATTCTGAAAATGCTACTTCGGTTGGTTTGGGTGGGACTCACCAGCTGGTATTTCTAATAAGCTCCCAGGGTATGCTCTGGCCAACATCCTACTTTGAGCAGTACTGCTGTAGATTCCTAGAGCTCAAACTGTTATCCAGGATATTCTGGAAAAGATCTTGCATGGTGGCCCCAGCTGGGGTAAGGAATGCTGGGAGGAAAGTAGAAGGGCTCATCCACTTTCCTCTCAGATGAGGAAATCCTTGATGGAGGCGGTGAGGAAGAGATGGAGGGAGGATGTCTACACTCTGGTGACCACTCAGTGCTACACAGACCGTGTATTTCTTTTAGGGAACTTCCAGGGACCATTAGGATCTTCTGTGAATTCCTAGCCAAAACGGATTTTTATCATTATAATTACATTGCTTGCAGACACATTTTAACCTGAGTACTAATTTTCATTTCTTGGAATCACTGTATGTTCCTGGGAGACCAATAGAACATAGGCTATGTGATGTTGATGTCCTAGAACTGGACTCAAAAGACTAGGAGTGACCCTCAGCTCTATACTTCACTGGACCTGATTCTCTGGACAAGACATGACTCCTTTTACACCAATAGTCTCATCTTTTAAGGAAACTACCAGCCTTAACTGCCTAACATGGTCATTGTAAGAATCCAAAAAATGTCCCCTCTTCTTTCTTTTTCCCTTCCCTTCTCTTTCCTACTTTCCTCTTCTCTTTCTTCCCTATATATTCTCCTGTCCTAGCCTCCCTTTCTCTTCCCTGAAGCCCAAGGGAAGGGCAAGGAGAAGGAGTGGTCAAGAGGGCATCCACGTGGGAAGGTAGCCTGCTACAAAGTAATAGACCTGAATGGGATCCGAAGAGTCTCCTAGTAGGTGTGGGGGAGGGGTGGTTCAGGGTGTCTGAGCCTGAGAAAGGTGAGGAGGGCATCCATGTACAATGGAGGGGCAGGGATTGTTCTAACTAAGGAATATTGGCTACCTAAAAGGACATTGATCAAATAAACAAATGTATCAAAGACAATGGGAGACAGATACTTACTCTTGGAAAAGGGAGTTACCAATGTGGAAAGAGAGAAAATTAGAATGGACCCTATGGCTCTGGATTAGAGTTGCTTATAGATAGCTGTAGAAACGAATATAGATGTGTATGTGTGTGTGTGTGTTCCCTAGCTCTCTCCATTAAGATGTCTTAGGATCTGCAATACCCCAATAGCAGCAAGAGCACTTAGCACCTGTCTTGGCATCCAAATACCATGTTTCATTAAAAGGACCCAGGGCTTCTTGGAGAAGTTGCTGATTCCGTAGCTGGTACAGGTGAGTGCAGGTGAATCTTGTCACACCAGTAATTAAGGGAGTGTTCCAAGAATGATGGGGAGGTTTACCCCATCATTGAAGGAGTTCCCACTGACCATATGTGAGAAATTTGAGCATCAAATAAATAATAAGAGTAATAAATTATAACCTAATGAATAAATAGGAAACCATGGGTCCAGAAAGGTAGGAAAAAATGAATGCAGGTCTGACAAGAAATGGGTTATTTACATTGTCTCAAATTACCTCTCCACAAAATAAATTTTGAATTATAAAGAGAAAAAAAGTAACTTTAGTGGAGAAGACTGGCAGATAATACCTTAATCAAGTGATCACAATGGAATAAGTTGACCAGTAATGGGATAAACAGAAAGGATGTCACACCGATCATGTGCAATGAGAGGACCACAGCATTACTTCTGCGGTATTGCAGCCAAAGATGCGTAACCTGAATGTGGTCATGAAGAACTAACTTCTTTCTCCAACAGTGAGAGCCCATCAAAGGGCATCCTACAAATTACTGATCTAAACTCTCCAAAGTGTCAGGGTCATGAAGACAAGGAAAGCCCAAGAAACTGTTCCAGGCTGAAGGAGACAAGAGACATGATAACGAAATGCAATGTCTGATCCTGGACTGTGTCTTTTTTGTTCTGAATGACATTATGGGAAAAGTGGAAAAACTTAAATGAGGTCTGAGTGTTAGATGGTGGTAATGCACCGATGTTAATTTCCTGACTTTGGTGGTTATATTGTGGTTTTATAGGAAAATATCCTTGTGTGTAGAAAACATACTAGAATCCAGGGTTGATGGGACATCATGTTGGCAACTTATTCAAGTGGTTTAAGGGGAAAGTTTTTTGTTCTATATTTGCAATTTATCTTTAAGATTGTTTCAAAACGGGAAAAAAAAATCCCACCAAAACAAAATAATGATGCACATCAATGTGTCCTGAGAGACACAAAGCAGTTTATAAAAGGCAGGTGGGATGATATCATCCTCTGCTCCTCCATCTGCCGTTCGTTCCGTGTAAAACCATCATCACGTCCTTCCTACTGGCAGACTGTTTCTGGGTTCTGGCTCATCCATCACTTTCAGTATCACCACCTGGTTTAGGTCTCACCCTATTCAACAGAACCAAGGCAATAGCCTCCAAGCTGTTCTTCCTGCCTCCAGAATCAACTCCTCTTTCTCTCTGCTCCACCTGCCCGCCAGCCACCTCACCTGCTCCCCGTACTGCTGACTGAGGGGTTTTTCGAAAACCCAAACCTGCTTGTGTTACTGTCCTGCTTATAGTACGTAAGTCCTCTTTCTCCCACTGCTCATACATGAAGTCCCAGCTCCTTCAACATCCCTGATTCTGGTTATAAGCTGTCCTTCAGCTTCTTCTACTTCTGTTCCCACCTTTACTCGTGGCTTGAGTGACACTGAACAATTCACCTTCCCAGGAACACACCAGTACCTTCCTACTTCCCTGCCTCAGCAATGCTATTCCTTGAGCTTTCTTCTCCCTGAAAGATTCCTGCTCATTCTTCAAGATTCATCTCAGATGTCACTTCCGCTGTGAAGCCTTCCCTGATTCCCACTGCCCTACCCCAGGCAAAGTGAATAACGTCTTCCTTTGGACTCCAATAACGCTTTGTACAATTGCTCTCGTAATAACTATCATTGTTAGAGAATTGTTTGTTATATTTGTCCCTCATCAAACTGTGAGCTCCTTGAGGGCAGAGACTGTGCTTAGCACGGTTGTCACCAGCACAGTACGGCACCTCGTTGGTGTTCAGTAAATGCCTGTTGAACCAAAAGAGTCAATGAAAGGGTTTGGATGCTCATCAGGCACTTGGTGGTGTTGACGTTGAGACGCCTCCCTCCTTCTGGAATGGAGGAGCCTGCAACAGCTGGAGGAGATTTGAGGGGTCTGGGACATGCGTAGGTACTTAGTAAAAAATTGTGCTCCCCAACACTAGGGTTTGCTTTCCTTTCCGAGCAATTCTGAAGCACAAAGAAATGGTATGCTGTATTTATTCTTTCCCCACATGAAGAAGGACTCGGATAAAGTCTTCTTCGGTTCCCCAGCCTCCGTGGAGTGGGGGGAACCTGTCTGGCCAGGACCTCAGCGAGGCAGCCAGAGTGTGCAGGAGTGGTAGGGAGGGTACAAGCTGGGGTGGGCACTATTTATCCGTGGGGGATGCTGGCACCTGTAATGAGAGGAGCCAGAAGCTGCATAGGGAATCAACGTCCAAAATGCTGGGTTGGAGAGTCAGGTCCTGCGTCCAACCTGGTGGGTACTCAGAGCAGGAGCCCAGAATGTGGCGGGAGGCGGATGAGGCTGAGCATCAGGAGAACAGAGGGCAGGGCTCACGCAGGCTTGGCCTAGGCTGCAGCTGGCGGAGGCCTCGCGTTGGAGGACGAGCAGAGGCACAGGGATACTAGGAGAGGTTAGTGGATTCACCGAGAAGGTCCACAGTGAGTCGGCTGACAGTGAGCTTCTCATATTGTCACGAATATTTATTTTTCCTCTGTGTCAAAGCATCTTTGCATTTCATGGTATTTCAGTTAGCAGAGAGAGGCATCTCTGAGGGGAGAAACTTCATGTGGTTCTTGGGCTGGGCTAATCGTGTGTATTGGGGACTGGATGCTAAAGTCTTGCTGAGTCCTGTTAAACAAGGCAGGAACATAACACCTCAGGCATCAAGCCAGCCTGGCTAGCCACCGCTGAGAGTCAGCACATAGTCAAAGTTAAACTAATTTCAAAGTTTTTCTAATACAAATTTATGTAGTTCAGATATACCTGTCTCTTAAGCTAGCCCAGAAGAAATTAGGAAATGAATCATTCCATTTACAAAAAAAAGGACTCATAGTAGAAAATACTTTTATAGCTCAAGCTGCCCACATGTGTTTAAAAAGAGCTTGGAGTTAGAAAAACTGTAATAAGCACACGGATGACTGACTAGGAGAGTACATCTATAGAAGTCAATTATACCCATCCCACACGTCTGGGAAAGAGATGTGAGCCGCTCTCACAAAATCAAATAAGTCAATGACTGAGGCTTACAGAGTTAGAGAAGCATTGATTCCAAACTTGTGACTCAAGAGTACAATTTGATTTTTTTTTTGAAGTCCTCATTTTTTTTTTCATTAATTCACTATTTACTGAGCACTAACTACCTTGCTTGGCACTGAGTATATAATGATGAACATGATGGAAATAATCCATTGTATCAAACGTTATTCTAGTGAGAAAAGCAGACTACAAATAAATAGATAAGTGATTTTAAAAGTTGCCAGTTGTGATAAGTGTTGTGCAGGAAACAGCCAAGAAGCTGAGACTGTGTGTTGGGGAAGTTGGCTTGGGTGAGGGGATCACTTTAGATGGAGTGGCTGCAAAGCCCTCTCTGAGACGTAACATTCAAGTTGAAATAAGGTTGCTGGTGGGAGCCAGCCATGTGATGCATGGAGAGTTCCAGGCAGCAGGAATAGCATGTGCAATGGCCTGGGGTCAAAGAAAGACCTGGTCCGTTTGAAGAACAGAAAGGAAACAGAAGACAGCGCGTACCTGGAGCTTAATCAGTAAGACGGTGTCTTGAAACATAGTTGAATCGATCAGCCGGAGGCAAATCATGAAGTTTCTTGGAGTTCACTCTGAGGGTAATGGGGGAGCCACTGTAGAATGTTAAGCAAGTGAATGCTATGTTTCAGTTGACATTTAGGTTTACTCTTTAAGAAGGCAGCAGACTCAACTGGATGCGGGGACTTTTTGCACATTGTACCAGTTGTCCAATCAAGTAGTAATGACAGCCTGGATCGAGAAGGTGGCAGGCAAGGTGGAGACACGTGGATGAACTTAGGATATGTTTTGGAAATAGAATTGACAAAGTCTGCTTTGGGTTAGATGTGGGCTTGAGGTAAAGGGGGGGAAAAAAGTCAAGAATGACTTCTAGCTTCTGGATGAGCATCTGGCTGGTGCCATTCCTGGGCTGGGGTAGGTGTGCAGGAATAATAGCTTTGGGAATTGGGAGTATGGGGGAAAATCAAGAACTCATGTTAGATGTCTTTGAGACGTGCAAGTTGAGATGTCAAATAGACAATTGGATAAGTGAGTCTGGAGTATAGAGGTGAGGTCATTTCTGAAGAAAAAGAAATCCTTATCGACAGCCATGCAGATGGTAGTTAGCTTGCCTCAGGGCCAATTCACTTACTCTTCAAGTACATATTTGCACATCTTTCACGAGGCAGAATCTTAGAGGTGACGTATCTCTATTGCATTGTGAATTACTATTTATTGCTTACAAAGTGTCTTAGAAAGCACACATTGGTTAGCAATTACTGAGTTAGAAGTGACAGGCACTCTACTTAACATGACTTCATTTAATCGCTACAATTTTATGAGGCATAGAGGGCAGATATGAGTACACTTAGAGGGAAGATTAAGAGACAGAAGCTCAGCGAGATGAAATGGCTGCCCTACAGTTACACAGCTGGTATGTGGCAAAGCAGGGAGTAGAACCCAGATTTCCTGACTCCGGGGTCATGCTCCTTCCCTCATGGACTCCTCTCCTCTTAGTAATTGTTTCTCATATATCCCTCACTGGAGAGCAATTTCTGTAGTACTTTCATATATAGTGGCTGTGTGAGTTGGAAAGTGGGGAAAGTCACTGAACCCCTCTGAGCCACCATTTCTTCAACTATTATGATGGTTAATTTTGTGTGTCAAATTGGCTGAGCCATATTGCCCAGACATCAAACATTACTCTGGATGTTTCTGTGAGAATGTTTCTGGATGAGATTGACATTTAAATTGGTGGACTTTGATTACAGCTGATTGAACTTCAAAATTAAGTTAATTGAAGGTCTGAACAGAACAAATTTTTCCCCCAAGTAGGAAAAATTTCTGCAGCAGACAACTTGAATTGCAATATAGACTCTTCCTGGGTCTCAAATCTGTTGGCCCAACTTGTAAATTTTGGGCTTGCTGGCTTTCATAATTGGGTGAGCCAATTCTTTAAAATAAATCTCTTTATATATGATACAAATATATATATATATATATATATATATATATATATATATATATATATATATATGTAAAATGTGGTATTATGCAATCATTAAAAATGATTGTATAAATTGTTTTAAGTATTTAAGATTTTAAATTATATGATATTTCAGATAAATAAAGTATAGAGAATTGTATGACACCCACAATACCCACTTACTCATATTTAACAGATGTTAATATTTTGTCTTATTTACTTCCACTATCTCCTTGATTTAAGAAACAAAATATAGTAGAACTATAGGACAAAGCTAAAATGCCATTCTCCTTCCCTGGCTTTTTCTCTCCACAAATAACCTGGTCAATGTGTATCCTTCTCATGCACGTTTTTGTGCTTTTACTACATAAAATGTACACCTAAACAATTTATAGTGTTGTTACATGCATCTAACACTATTATGTAAATGGTACTATACTACACATATTCCTTTACTCACTTGCTTTTCTCACTCAGTGTATAAAACAGTGGTTTACTGTTTTTATAATAAAGTCCTCATTATGTACCAGGACCCATGCTTACAATTTCTACATATTACCTATTCAGTCCTTATAATAAACCCAGTGGATATGTACAATTACCCCATTTTACAGAAGGGGGAAATAAAGCTCAGAGACATTAAATCACTTTTCTATGGTCACAAAGCTAGTAAGTGACAAAAATGAGCCAGGATTCAATTCCCTCCCTCAACCTGTTCTCTCAAGCATTGGGTTTTTTCATTATTCTCATTTAGTTTTCTTGGCATATAAATTAGATTTCTTTTCCTTGCCCTTTAAAACCATGGCAGAATTGGCTGTTTCCCCCCAGGTCTTCACATTTGTTAGCCTGTCCTGTGTGGGGGGTTGGTCAGACAACTTGCAGTACAGAAAGCAAGGGGTTTTTGAAGGGTCCCATGGCCCCACCAGCAAATGCCTACTGTAGAAAGAGAGTGCTTTCTCAATTATGGTTATATTAGTGTGAAAATGGGTGTTTTGATTATCTATCATAGTATGACAACCACCTCCAAACATAGGCTTAAAACAACCGTTCTATTATCTTTCATGGAGTTGTGGGTGGACTGTTCAGCTGAGTAGGTCTTCTGGTCTCCCTCATGCAGTTTCAGTCACATGGCAGCTGGGGCTGGAGTCACTGAAGATTCAATTGGGCTGCTGAGTTGGTTGGGTCTCTCTCTTTCTCTCTCTCTCTCTCTCTCTCTCTCTCTCTCTCTCTCTCTCTCTCTCTCTCTCTCTCTCTCCATGTAGCCTCAGGGCCTCTCACACTCCATTTCAAATGGTGTGTACATGTGGTCTCTTCAGCAGGATAGCCAAACATCTTACATGACTCCAGGGTCCCAAAAGTGCCCAGAAGGAAGCTGTCAGGCATCCTGAAGGCTTAGGCCCAGAGCCCTCACAACGGCACTTCTGCCAAGTTCTCTAGTTTAGAGTGAGTCATAGGCCCAGCCCAGATCCCATGTGGGAGGATCTGCACAAGGACGTGAACACGGGGAGATACAGTTCCTCAGGCGCCATCTTTGAAAGCTACCACAGTGGGAAAACTCAGGACTTCATCTCACCCCCAAACATTCTTCCTATAACCTTTAATGATTTAATGACTCAGTGCTTTCCTAATATACTTAAGAGGGTGTTTTAGCAACACTATCGCAGGACAAATAAGAGATCAAATTGACAATAACATTGACAGTTAAAGACTGAGTTAGTCAACTTAGGAAATCAGAGTTCTCAACAAAATTTTCTCCCTATCCCTACCTGCTGAGCTCCTTACTTTCATCACTTACAGCAACTCTCTCTAGAACTTTCCTCAAAGGTTAATTTTGTTCCAGTCTTTGGATCCCATGCCACCAGATGATAGCCATAAAATATCCTTTGATATTGGATTTAAATCACCAGAGGAACCCCCCTTTAATTTTAGAATTTGGGATGAGCCATGTATCCCATCTTCTACTTTCTCAAAAAATCAAGAGTAATGGTGGTCAGAATCGCTCTCTCTCTCTCTCTTTTTTTTTTTTTTGGTCACTTTAGGAAATAATTTGAGCTCTTCCAAATCCATAAAGGGACTTGTTTTTTCTTTGTTTGTTTTGTTTTTAGCAAATTTAAATTTAGCATATTTTTAGGATAAGTAATGTAGTCATATAGTCAAAGTCAAAATTTAGAAGTTTCAAAATGAATTGAGTAAGAATCATCTATCTTCCACAGACACACAGTTTCCCTCTGTCTTCCCTCCCCTCCACCCCCCAGAGATAATTTATATTTCTACTTCTGGAGACATTATATGCACATACAAGCAAGTATTCATTCTTTTACCAGTTTTTTTACACAAATGTAAAATCGCACTCTACATACTACTCTGCACCTTGCTTTTTTTACTTATTAATCTTGAATACTTTTCTATATCAATACATAATTTCCTTATTGTTTCCTTTTTGATAGTTGTATAAGCATTCCATTGTATGCATGTACAATAATGTATTTAAACAGTTCCTTCTGGAGGGCTCTTAGGTTCTTTCCAATATTTTGCTATTATTAATAAGAGTACAGTAAATAAAAGTGTATATACACCATTTTATACATGCCTGGGTTTATCTGTGGGATAAATTTCTAGAGTTGGAATTTGGGGTCAAAAAGTAAGGTAATTTTTAATTTGATAGATATTGCCAAGTTGCCACCCAAACATCTTGTACTAATTTACACTCGCACTAGTAATGCATAACTTGCCTATTTATCCCACCCTTGCTAACATTTTCTAAATCTTCTAACTTTGTTCTACCTAATAAGGGTAAAAGTGTGATTTTATTTTTAATGTTTCTTATTATGAATGTAATTGACCACCCATTCTTATGCTCAGGTGCCATCTGTTTTTATTTCCTTTTCTGTGAACTGTGTGTTTAAATTCCTTTGTTCATTTTCCTTTTGGTTATGATATTTCTCTTTTTTATTTGTAGGGTTTTTTTTGTGTTGTTTTTTTTTTTTGCAGGAAGTTAGTCCTTTGACTCTTGTAAGAGTTGTAAATTGTTTTTCCACATAATCATTTGTCTTTTTACTTTACTTAAAATAGTTTTGCCAGGCAGAAAATTTTATTGTAATTTTTATAGTCGAATTCATCAATGTCAGGCTTTCACATTATTTTGGCAAGAGGATGGGATGGGGAAAACTAATGTGGCTAGATGAGGCTATTGTCAAGATCTTGGTGTTTGTTTTAGGGAGCAGGTTTACAGGTGCTGATTGCATTATTAAAAGCTAACCAGTTGACTAGCTTCCTTAGCTGGTATCTGTGTGACGGCTCCCCAGTCTTATGCTGGCAGCCTGGTGGCCGTGTTCTCGCTTGGGACTGCTTATACACAGAACAGCTCTTGGACCTGGGATGGTCCTAAGCTGATTAGTTTTAGCTTTTAAGTATAATGACTACAGGGAAGGCATATTGAGCTTTTGTTCCTATCATATTCAAGTCTATTTATACATGAAAAAAAGAAGAAGAAGAAGGTGAAGTAGTTTGACTCCCCCCTTACCAGCAGCCACTCATCTGAGTGTTTCTGGGAGTCGTGTATGTTCAGTTCTGGTACCTGAGCATGTTCTAAATTCAAGGTACCACCAAGCGTACATTACTCTCCACTCCAGCTCTCCAACCCAGACTCCCTCCACCCCTAGTTGCCATTTGGGGCACCCAACTTACATACTACCCAATGTCTCAGATATCTCAGCCTCAACATGTCCAAAAAAAATTAACACTCCTTACAAAAATATTCTCTTTTCTCTCCCGTCATCTACACAGTTATCTCAGCTAGAACCTTGGTGTCACGTTGGTGTATCCTTGGCTTCCAGCTCTCGCTTACCTCCTACCTACATCAATCACCCTGACCTGTCAATTATACTTCCTGAATATCAGAAGTCCCCCTTCTGATCATCTCTCTTACCACTGCCCTAATAAATTGTAAAGTAACCTTCCCCAAAATGTCAAACAATAGATGTACATATAGTAATAAGAGGAGTCTCTGTGGTATTTTTCCCCTTTTCTGTCCAACACCCCATCTCCTCTTCTTTCTTATAAGAATTGCCCTTCCTCAATTCAGTCAAGTGCCACCCTCCCATCCCTGCCCCTCAGGAGTTGCCATTTTGGTCTTTCCTCTCACTCAGGATAATGGCTCATATTAATAGTTCTTTCCTATAGTTTTAGACTCAGGCTCAAAGTGTCTAATCCACCTCTCTCTATGGCAGGAGATGTAAGAAATAAAATGTGGTAAATTTGGTAGCCAGACGTCTTGTCCTAATGAGTAGAAAAACCGATGCAGCCAGTCAGAAGAGAGAGAAGGAAGAATGAAGTGATACACGCAGAGAAGTAAAGTCGAGCAAAATGGAGAGAAAGAATCTTGCATTGTTATTGTGTTCTTACACAAATGGATCATACCATACAAGTTGTACTTTCATCTGTCTTTTTTTCCATTTAACCAGGTATCTTGGCGATCTTTCCACTTTATTCCTTATAAAGGTACTTTGTTCTTTTAATGGCTGCCTCATATTTAATAGCCTGAATGGTCCACGGAATATTTCTAACCAATAAGTAGGTTGTTCTCAATCTTTTGCTATTATAGAGACTATAATAAATGTCCTTGTGCAAATATGTATTTTTTGTAGAAGAGAATCCTGAAAGAGGAATAATTACTCCCATTTTTCCAAACTCCCCAGTATTTCCAAGATAAAATTCACGCTTCTTAAAAGGCAAACACAACCACCATCAGCATTTCTTACCCCTCCCAGCTTTCTGCCCTACTTCTCAGCAACACAAATCGCTTGAAGCTTCTAGCTTGTATACCATGCTTTTTCTTAGCTTTTGCTGAATCTGGAATTCCCTTTCCACCCATCTCTGCTCAATTTATTCCTTTTCATTCTTTACCACTCAGTTCAGGTGTCAGCTCTTTCAGGAAATTGCTCCACACCGCTTTTATCATTTCATATGCCACATTGTATCCAATTTATTTATTAATATACCTGGATTTGCCAGTAGATTATGAGTTGCTCCAGGTCAGAAACTAAGGATAGCATTTGTGTCTTATTGTTTTTATATTCAAAGTGCTTATTAGCAAAGTACTGGAACACAGCATGTGGTCAATTACAATTGAATGAACAAAGGTGGGCATTCATAGATTTATCAGATCCTACACCCTCACCCACATACATATTTGCTCCTTTTGAAAGATAATGGATCTGGTAGATTTCTTTTTCTCTAATCAATGATAACAATACTACAAATACACATACAATTATACACACCATAGTGTATAGATGAATGCATTGTTTTAGTTTTGTATTTTTTTCTGGTTATCAACTTAATTGCCTTAGTTAAGGCTTTCATTCTTGAAGACAATAATAATAACAATAGCTATTATTTATGCTATTTCTTGTTTGCAAATCCTGGTTTAAATGATTTACCAGATCATTTCCAGTGCTTGTGGTTCGTAAGGGTACATACCATTATCCTTATTTCACAAATACTGAGTGCAAGAGGTTAATACCTCAACCAGCACCACACAGCTTTTTTTTTTTTTTAAATAAACCAGTCCTAGAATTCAGATCTGAGAGGATTGAAAGCCCATTCTCGTTTCCTAACCAATCTCTCCTATAGCTTTTTTAATCCATAAAAGGGGCTGTTGACTCAGGCTCCCTGGTGTAACATTTAAGATTCACAAATTTAAACCTAGTTGGGAATTGCAAACACACTTTCATTTATTGCTGCTATAATCAAAGAAGAAGCTTTTACTTAAATATTAAGGTTTGGGGGTAGAAGCATAAATAGAAACAGTTAGTGAATATTCTTATTGTTCTTCTGCCCTCTCTTGCATTAACCTGCATTGAAATTTTAGTTAGATCACGTTCCCCAAGTGCTATCATTACACTTTACATATGTTACTTCTAATTTCAATAATAAGCTAATTTCCAACAATAACTACCTATGGTTAAATGTTACCCCTAAGGAGTAAACTAATGTTCACCATAAGCAAAGCACATACAAGCCATCCCTTAGGATTGTTTGTACTTTTTTTTTCACAACTGAGCTTTACTAAGCAGCAGTCATAGACTAAATTGCACCCACCTCAAAAGGGATTTTTAAATATACACATATGTACAAGAAGTGTGCTTTGAGGTGGTATAGTATCATTTCAGTGGTTAAGCACATTGGCTTTGGAGGCAAGCAAATGTGCCATCTAGTAGGTTCTGTGATGGTAAAGCAAATTACTTAACTTCTCTGAGTCTCAGTTTCCTCTTCTGAGTCAATGTGAGGGTATTTTTTGTTTGTTTGTTTGTTTTTTAATATAAGGGCAACTCCCCAGGTTCAGAAAAGACCATTTTTTGCTATTTCAAATTTTATTTAGTAGTTAATTTATTTAAGATACATATTCAAAAACCTAGATTTTCTTAGTCCTTGAATTCAACTTAAAATTCTATATCGAAACAGAACAAATCTCAATCATCACTTTTAAAATAACCTTTGATTAATGTTCGATCAACTGAAATTTTACAAACCAAACTCCTTCAATCAGTACCATTTACAACTTAAACACATTAAACTCTATTTATAAGTGAAATATATTCAAGTTCTTTTTCAAGCCCTTTGAATGTCTGCTCTTTCAGCCAAAATTTCAGAACTCAATTCTTATAAATTTAGTAAGTGAAACTTACAGTGACTTATAAGTTATCTTAAACATTATAAGCAATAAACACACAAAGAGTATTTCAGTTTTCTTAAACATAACATGAAGGTAATAGTGAGCTAGGAGGGCAACTTCCTATTGTTGAGTCAGTCAAAAAGGTCAGCTGCTGGAGCCTAAATTTCACAAGATGCCCTGGGGTACCACCCATGAGCATCAAGGAACCCTGGGAGGCAAACCACAAAGATCCGCATACCTGCTACAAGGGACTTCCCCTATCACCGCACATACGCAGTAAAGCTCAGGAGTGTTCCTAAAGTGACCTTTCCTTAATTTAAATACTAAAAATCAGGCCCAGGGGTGGACATTTACCATGCTAATCAGATACGGGGTGCATGAAGAAGCATGTAGTAACACTGGGCTGATGCCAAGAAACCTCCGCCTTTACATACCTAGATATGGCATTTATCCCGCCTAACTCCCTGTGGGGACAGAGCCAGGAGTGCAGTTTCCAGGCTCTCGGCCTCACGTGGAAAGGTGCTGGCTCAGGTAGTAAATGGCCATGAACTGTGATTGCACGGCCATCAGCTGTGGCTAGTTGGCCGTCGTAACCAGTGAGCCATTGGCCACTAATATAACTGCTGTGGCTATGCTAGCAGCAAATGGGGGCTAGCAAGCAGATGGTGGCTGAGCTAGCAGGAGCGGATTGCAGAGAGGCGGATGCCGCCAGCGAGAATATAGTGGTATGACTCCCCTATTTATGGCTCCGTGGGTGCTCCTTTTTGGCCTCACCATGTCCTGCGTTCTTATGTGGGGAGCGGGACCAGAGACCCTGTGTGACTCCCTTTAAAACCTTGCCCTAACTTCTCTTCAGGAACCACCTGAACCTTTCCCTCTCGGTGTTGGTTCCCTGGTGCACAAGCTTAGTAAAGCTTTGCCTCTGGCCTGAACTGTCTTGTGGGGATCTCTCTTGATTTCCATCCTGGGAAATCACAAGAACCTAAGGCGCCGGTAACAATATTACTATGGATTTTATTTACTTCATCTTCGTTAAATTCAATTTTAATCCTTCCTGGAGATAAAAGATTTCGGCTTCCTAAGTAAGAGTCCCAGACAAATTGTAGTAACCATACTTCAGTAACGAGAACTGTGGTTAACATTTAAAGCCAGTAAAAGGGGCTTACTGACTAGAGATCTAAGACCAAGAAAAGAAACCTGGGTGGATTTGTACATCCAGCAATGTTCTCCCCATCCACTGACAGACACATGAATTTATTTTTACAGTTGTAATAATAAAGGCTTCGAAGATCTTACTCTTCAAGTAGAATTGGTTTTACCAATGTCTTCTAGTGTCAAGGTATACCATTACCTATTTATTTCATTTACACTCACCTAGACTGTTTGGGTCTAACTTCTTTCAATAATCTCTTCACTGCTTAAATTCTGCTTTAAAATTTCTTTTATTTTAGCCATCTTGTCTGGCAGGGCACAAGTCCTTTGGTTAAATGATGCATATCTCCCACACTGTCCTCCATTCTTTAGTCATGAAGCCCAAATCATGCTAATAACAATCTGATCATTTCAGTACCTCCCCCATAACATTATTATGGGGATCAAATAAGCTAAATGAATGCTAAAACACTTAGCACACTGCCCAGAACATAATAAGCCCTTGAAAACCTATTATTATTTTGGAGTGTTTCACCTACAAAGACTTTCATTCAATTGTTGAATTTTAGTTAAAACAACGTATAATTATACTTTTAAAAATCATGTATGATATCATATCATTCATTTCCTGCGAAAGTCCCACTAAAGCAGTAGTAAAATGATGAATAAACAAGACGGTGGTACAGCCATACAATGGACTACTACTCAACAGTAAAGAGCAATGAACTACTTATACATAAAACAAATTGAAGTATTATCTTAAATGAAAGAAGCCAGACACAAATGACTATATAACTGTATGATTCCATTTATACAACATCTTGAAAGGCAAAACTAAAGGGAGAGAAAATGGTTTAATGGTTGCCAGGGACTCAGGGTAGAGGAAGGGCACTGACTGCCAACATACATGAGAAAATGTTTGGGGAGTGACGGGTTTGTTCTATATCTTGACGGTGGTGGTGGTTGCACAGCTGTGTGTATTTACCAAAAGTCATCTACCATATATTTAAAAAGGGTGGCTTTTATTGTATGTATATTATATCTTAATACAATTGAGATATAATTTTGTTTAAAATGATGGATTTAATAAATGTATCTTTGCTCCTTTCTTGTGGAAATGATTGCATATGAAACACAGAAAACATTTTGGAAAACTGAAAGTGGATGGACCATTTATTTGTAAATGACTTAGCAGAGTAGAGAAAGCTAATACCTAATTGCCAGCAGATAAGAATGCCAGTGAAAAGCAAGATAATATTCTCATTAGAACCCAAGAAAGCATAAGAAGTAGTGGCACTGAAAACTTCCAGAAGGCAGGGTGAGAAGTGGGATGGATCTAAAAATGAGTGGTTTCAAGTTAGGCCTCCAGATTTCCTCACTAACCCTGTGTATTCAGGTAGCTTCTCCTCCCCCAACCCAGCAGGTGGTAGGAAGTTTCTCCTTCTGAGTAACTGATCCAGACAGACTCTGAACTTTGGGTCAACATACAGCTAAGGAGAAGGGGAAGAAAAGTAGCAAAACAAATGAATGGTGAGACACTCAGCCCCAATCCTTCCAGCATCCACCAGACGCTGGCAATCAGGTCTCTATCCACTCCAGGCAGGATATTAGATATTTCTTCCCTAGACCAACACACCTGAGAGAAAATACACAGAGACACTGACATGTCTACATTCCCCCAAGAAATGGATAGGAATACAGTTGAGTAAAGCTCAGTGGTGAGGAAGCCATACCCACACAGTATTTTATGCCTTATTCTAATCGTGAGTCAACAGCTAAGAGCAAACCAAATGTTTGAGGAAATTTCTTATTTGAAAGTAAGAGACCAAAATATTTAAACCAGGAAAATAGATCTTGGAATAAAAGAGGCAATTTTAAAACAGATAAAAAGCAGAGTAAAACTTCAAAGGAATTGGGGGGGAAATCCTTAAAGAAATAAAAGAAGGTATTTCATCTATTAAACAAGGAGAAAATACAATCTAAGTAATATGTTCTTTTTATATTAAAAATAAAGCAAAACTGAAAAAAGAGAAAGACAAGGTTTGTAAGATAAAGGTGATAAAATCTCCCAGGACGTAGGTTTAAAAGATCAAGCAATATAAAAGAAGGGAATCGAAAAGAGAAAAGCTGGTCCAACAACCAAATAGTAAGCATTGTAGAAGGGAGAACAGAAAAATTAAAAGAGGAAAGTGTGAAGAAAATAATAAAAGAAGTAATCCAGAACTGAAAAATACGGGTTTCCAGATTAAAATTGCCCGTGAAAAAGATTAACCAAGGCATTTTCATCTTGAAACTTCAGAAATTTGCAGTTAAAGAGGAACCTAAAAGCTTCAAAAGAGGGTGAAAAAGTAGGTCTTATCATGGAATGGAGCTTTTCCACAGTAATAGTTCTAACAATGCTAGAAAGCAAAGCCAAATTTCTTCAAAATTCAGAGGGATAATGATTTCTAAATTAGAACTCTATAGTCAGCCAAGCTATCAACCAGCATTTTTAAATATGCAAGGACTTTATCTCCCACGCTGTGTTTCCCAGGCAGCTTCTGTGGCTGTGCCACACGAGAACAACAGAATAAACCAAGAAAAAAGAAGACAAAGAATTGAGGCAACAAAAGATTCGGTGTGGGAAGAGGTGAACTGAAGTCCCAGGTTGTCAGCAAAACACTAAGCATAGCACAAGCATTCCAGGCTTTTCTCCTAAAGCCTCCAGTACAGGGGGCTTTAGGAGAAAAGGCTCCAGTAGAAAATGGAACTGATGGTATTCTCGCTGTGTTTGAGCATGTAGAAAATAATACGATTTAGTAGGTTTTTGCAATTCTGATAGAATTAATAAGAGCCTATGAGAATCTGGGCTCTTGTTTTTAATTTATTGAGCTTTCTATATTCCTATCACAAATCATTAAATCCAGGAGATACAAAATGTGAAAAGAAGTAATCGTGGTTCAAGAATGAGCAATAGTTATGTAGTTAAAATGATGTGAGCATAAATATTGATTCAACCAAAAAAATGTGATATACCTATACATGAATGATAGGAGATAGGTATGGTAAGAGTAATGAGGATTGCAAGGACAGTGTGAAATAAGAAAGCTTGGTTTTCTTCTTCCGTCATAAAAGTTCAAGCTTTACTTCTGCTTGGGATGTAGAAAGTTATAAGAGACCATTGCATCAACCTAACAATGAAACAAGTTGGATAAATTACAGAACCATAGTTTTATTGAACACATTAGAGAGGTGAGACTACAAGGAAACCGAAACAAACCGAAATCCAGAAAGTAATATAAGCCCTTTACAGGAGTGAAGAGACTTATGCCTGCTTTCATTCCTGATAGAGCATCAGGAGAGGTAACCCACCATAAACAGGAAGAGGAACAAGCCAGCTGAAGTGTTAACAATTAATGGTTACCAGTGGGCTGCCATAACAGATTAGAATTCTGAAGATCCCAGTTGAGAGCAAGGCGGGAGCACTGAAGGAAATTGCTTCTGAGGCATGTAAGTCTTCCCCAAGGGCAAGGTAGCGACTGCTGAAGACTGGATGGGGAATGAAAAACCCATTTTAAATATAAAGATTCACATAGGCTAATAGTAAAAGGTTGAAAGAAGACACCATGCTAACACTAATTACAAAAAAGCTGGAGTGGTTATATTAATTCAGATGAAATCAGAACAAATAATTATTACTCAGGAATTAAAAACAAAAAGTCATATAATGATTAAGGAGTGATTTCATCAGGTGGGTATATCATTCCTAACTGTTTATATGGGGGGCGGCTGGTTGACTCAGAGGGCCAGTGAGCTGTGCCCTCCACAACTAGATTGAAAACAACAATTTGACTTGGAGCTGATGGGTCCTGGAAAAACACATTGTTCCCCAATATTCCCCAATAAAAAAAAATATTTTTAAAATACATATGGAACCTTTACCAACATAAACCACATTTGGGGCCATGAAACAAGTTTCAGTAAATGTAAAAGATTCAAATCATACAAGTATGTTCACTAATCACAATGGAATTAAGTTAGAAATCAGCAATAAAAAATGTCTGGAAAAATCCCCAATTATTTGGAAACAAAATAACATACTTCAAAATAACCTATGGGTCAAAGACAAAATAAAAAAGGAAATTAAAAAAATATTATGTAATATATAATGGAAACACAATATAACAAAATTTGTGAGATGCACTCAAAGCAGTGTTTAAAGGGAAATTTATAGCTTTAATGCATATATTATAAAAGTGTACACTCAATGATCTGAACTCCCACCATAACAAACTAGAATAAGAACAAATTAAGCCTAAAGTAAAGAGAAGAGGAAACATAATAAGTAGAAATCAGTGAGATAAAAGATAGACAATAGAGAAAAACCAACAAAGTTGGGTTTTGTTTTGTTTTAAGTTACAACTGATAAACTCTTGCCTAGTCTAATCAATAAAAAAAGAGAGAAGACAAATTATCAATATCAGGAATGAAAAGAGGAATTACTATAGTTCCTACAGATATCAAGGGACAAATAAGGAGATATTAGAAATAATTTTATAACAATAATTTCAATAATTAGATGAAAATAACAAATTTCTTTAAAACCACAGTTTATCAAAAAGGGAAACTAGAAGAAATAAACACTATATATAAAGAAATTGGGTTCATAATAAAATGTCTCCTCGCAGACAACCTCTGCACTCAAATGGTGACACTGGTGAATTCCATCAAACATTTAAAGAGGAAATAGTACCAATCTTATACAAATTATTTCAGAAATTAGAGGAGACAGGAACACTGCTCAACATAGTTTATGAGGCCAGCATAATCCTGATACCAAAACCTGGCAAAGATATTTCATGGAAAGAAAACTAAAGACCAATAGTGTATAAACATAGATACAAAAAATTCTTTCAGAATATTATCACCTCACATCCAGAATACTTCAAAAGAGTCATATATCAAGGTCCAATGGTTAATTTAACATTCTAAGATGAATCAGTGTAATTCACCATATTAACAGACTAAACTAGGAAAACCACCTAGGGATGATCATCTCTATAGATGCAGAAAAAAATTGATAAAATTCAATACCCTTTCATGGTTAAAACAAACAAACACAATTCAGCAAACTAGGAATATAAGGGAACTTCCTCAACTTGATAAAGGGAATCTACAATGTCCTATAATTAACATATATTTCATGAAGAAGGATTGAACGTTTTACTGCTAAGATCAACAAAGAACAACACAGTCCTTTCAACAACATATAGGAAGTTCTAACTAGTGAAATAAGCCAGGAATAAGAGATAAAAAGTAAGAAGATTGTAAAGGAAAAAGTAAATCTGTCTTTATTTTGAATTCAATAGATAATTCCTAAAATTGGAAAAAAAAAAATTAAACACTTCAAGTACATATACTACAGATATTAAATTTAAGAAAATAATTTAGATATTAAATGATTTAGGAATGGGAAATGGCGGGGTAATGTACTGCTTTTTGCTTTATATGCTTTGGAGAGGTTTTTTTTTTTTTTTAAATCCTGTGTTACTTTGATAACATAAATTAAATTTTTTTTTAAAAGAGAAAAAGACCTCAGCAGGTATTAAGTACGTTTATTTAACTGCAACTATTTCTTCAAAGGCCATTTCTTTATTTAATAAAGACTTTCCCCTGCTGATGCCCTTAGTAAATTAAAGTGTTGTCTGAGCTTTGCCCTCTTTGAAAACAAAGCTTGTGAAATCCAGAAGTACTTAAAAATGCAAGCACATTTTCACTTATTAATAGACTGCAATCAAGGCTTGGAATAAAAATAAATGTGTAAATTTTAGGCATAATTAATAAGCTTTAAAATTGTTTTTCCCATGACAAGAATTAATCGTTTCTGGCGGTTAGCTTCAAGGGCAAGCATCTATGCTACCACAAATGATTTGTCACTAGTGCTAGGTACACATATGAACATATATTTTCATGGTTATTTGCATAAGTATCTAAATGTGTGTATACATTTATGTCCATTTAGCAATATCACATCAGACAATTTTCTGATATTTCTATTTCTGCAATTTGTTTTAAAAACTTCATCTAACCAGAAATATTCTACAGTGGCTTTATACTCATGCCCTCCACCTCCACGCTCAGTACCAATGCATGTTAAATGGGCAGAGACAGTTCAAGCATCTATTGTGCACAGGCATTCCGCTCATTAAATCTCAGGCCAAAGACAAAATCAAAGAAAAGGAAGAAATAACACATTTTAATTGAGAGACCCAATACCCCTTGGGTCCACCTCCTCAGTTCCTTGACTTCCTGCTGTTTCCGCTGTGAATAAACCTATTACCGCATTCAGTGGGCAAAGCCCATAGTTTGTGTGTTTTTCTTTGCATCTATGTAGATTGAAAAGTTGTCCCCCAAATGAATTTATAATTAACATTTTATACAGAAGTCACTAGGTGGCAGTTACTCAATATCTACCAAGATTTCAAAGTGAAGTTTCCCATTAATAAAAAGCAGAATTATCCCCCCGGGGAAGTGCACATACAACTCATGGACTGTTTCTCAAGAGAAAAGGGCAGCAATGCAATAAAGCAGAGTAGACATATTTCGGAAGGCCAACATTCGCTGCAGAGTGTTGTTTGGTGTCCAGTGGGACCATTGTGAGTGGAAGATGTGTAATGTTAAGTCTAGCAAGTGCCACTGAAGTGGGACTTTGAAAGGTGAAACATGTTCCCTGTGACCGATTTGAAAATGGAGTTTTCAGCTTAAATGTCTCCTCCTCAGAGACCACTCAATTTAAAGAAGTTCCCCTGTTATTCTGGATCCCAGCACCCTGTTCAGTTCTTGCTTAGCATTCACCACAACCTCCTACTGTTTCCTTTTTTTCGTTTGTGTCCTTTCCTAAAATATCAGTTCCATGAGGGTAGAGCCATTGTTTTTTCTTTTCAACTCCATGCCCACTGCCTGGTAAAAGTCCTGATGTGTACGAGGCTCTGCCTCATCTAGAATATATGATTTATAAAATATGGCCTGGAAATAGATTATTTAGAATGTATTGTTGTTTTTGTGGTTATTTCTCATTCAGGATATAGACCGATTCTTTAAAGGAAACTTACAGCAAAAGGTTCATTAAAAAGCCAATTGTAAAAACACTGTGCACAGTGCCTGGGGATAGATACCCAAGTGAGCAGTTGCTTGTTTAGTAATCTCATCTAGTGTAATCGAACACGCACCCTCCAGGCCTGAAACGATTTGTCTTTAAATAAATCTCATAAATGAAACATATCGGGTAAAGAACTTGGAAGCTACGAGAGGCAGATGCATATGTCTGTGATTCACTTGTTTGGCCATTACTTTACTTACGCATTCGTTCATTCAATTGATCATCAATTCATTCGCATATTTATGCCATTTACTTGCTCACTTTACATTTACCAAATATTCGTAAGTACTTGGTGCTGTGCTACAGTTGAGATAGAAATTGTGTAAGAGGAAGATCTGATAGAAACCACTGTGATGGATTAGAATAATTCAATAGTCCCCCTAAAAGAGTAGGAATGGATCGTCACTCTCTAAAATATCTTTTCCATGAGTTAGGGTTTCAGTGTGTTGAATTTCCCTAAAATGAAAACTGCTTTTAAAAAAATACTTTATGAACTATCAGGATTTCTCAGGCTTACCCCATATATTATTCATGTCACTAGGGCTGCCCTTCTAATCACCCAATGAAAAATGAGGAGCGCCCTGGTTTGTGGCAGCCCTGCCAGAATGAAGGCTAGAATGCCTTAAATGCATGTTGACGAGCTCAGAGTCAAGGTGAGCAACATACTGTGTTTCAATGTTATTTGAAAAGTTATGCCCTGATATAATATAGGGGTCTAACCGGAAGGAGATTGTCTGTCAGAAACCATTATGAAATTTGCAGAAACCTGAGACAACTACAAATGATAGGAGAATATTATCACATTTGGGTTTCCAGGGGCAGTATAACAGCCGAAAATACCTGGTTAGAGGGAAACTATGCACTCTTTAAGAAGGGCAAAAATGTATTATCTTTCTAAATGGGAAAGTCTAGAGAAATAAATATTAACACAGAGCCTCAGAGCCACAGCCATACACTGTCTCCTTTGGTCACCGTTAGAAGATCCACAAAAGTAGGAGGAAGAGAGAGAAGACTGGGAATGGGGTCTAAGGCTTCTCCGTTTAACCTAGAATCCAATTCTTACGAAGGCTGTTAAACTAAGGAGAACTCAAGTTGGTGGAGGTAGTCCAGAGCCATGAAGGAAGTGAAGAGATCTGAGTTCCGATCAAAGCTGAAGATAGTTGTGCAGGAGTCTAAAGTGTGTGAGGAAAGAGGTGAGGATTTTCTCTTTGAGACTGAAGGGAAAATGTAGAAAAGATTAAGAATCTTTATATGAATGATCAATTTTAAAGAATGGCACCTTAAAATATTTATTTAAAAAGCATGCACTAAAAGATTATAAACTCTTCGTGGAGCCATTATCTTAACTCAAATTTTCGATTCTTGAGATTTGTACCCTTTTTCAATATTTCACGGTGCTTCCATGCATTGCAAGCTGTGTGACCTTAGGGAAGTCATTTGCTTTGGCTGAGCTTCATTGTCTACATATAAAATGCGGATAAGAACGCTTACTTTACAAGGTTGTAATGGCTATTAAATAAAATTTATATAATGTTTAACTCAGTCCCTGACACATAATAAATACTCAATAAATACTGACTAACTAATAAAAGAAAGATAATAAACTCTTCAGTTTAATTTCAATTCAACAGAGATAAAAAGACAGAGGGAGAACCGACAATAGGCCAGCTTCAGTGGTAAACTTAGCAGGCATTGTTTCCTATCCTCATGGTGAGTCCTGTCCAGTGGGTGAACGATATTAAACACAATGTGAAAGAGGAGGATAAATCTCATAAGTACAACATATCAGATAAAGAACTGCACCAGCTACCAGGTTTTCTGTGCCTACCATAGATGCTAAGTGGCCATGGGTGCCTTTACGTGGGTTGCATCCTCATGAACTTCTCCAGATTCCTACCAGTAGACTCAAAGTTGAGCTAGTTACATGTACCTTTTTTATTTTTTGCCCTAAATCCTAGCCCCACAAACTTCTTTATTTATTTTTCACTGAAAGACATTATTTAAAAATAACGTTTCCAGGGGACAGCCAGGTAGCTCAGTTGGTTAGAGCATGGTGCTCTTAACAACAAGGTTGCCGGTTCGATTCCCACATGGGGCAGTGAGCGGCACCCTCCACAACTAGATTGAAACAACTACTTGACTTGGAGCTGATGGGTCCTGGAAAAACACACTTAAATAAAAAATAATATATATAATGTTTCCATGGACTTCTGTTTCTGGGAAAGTGGAGCGAGTCATATGTTTCCTTACTCTTCCCACTAAACACAACTATAAGCCCTGGACAGTGTACATAAAACAAGAAGATTCTGAAAATTGGAGAGAAGAAGGCAGACCAGCTCGAGACCTTGGGCCCCAAGGAACAATAAGATGGTGTGTTTCCTGGGTTTTTTGTTTGTTTCCTTGCTTCATATATCCCAAACTCAGAGCAAAAGAAGCCAGCAACCTGGAAACACCCACAGGTGCAGATGAAAAAGGCCCTGATACAATACAAGCCTGCTCCCTCTAACCGAGGTACCAGGAAAGGGGCAGCCTAGCATGATAGAAAACTTTTAGACAATAATCGCTCTATTCCAGGCAAACATCTCAGAAAGAAAAGTGACCCACCAACACCCATGCCAGCAAAAGCCAAGGGGGAAGCCTGGCCTTCCACCCTGGCAAGTGTGTAATGAGACCCCCCAAAGCCCCAGCAGGTGGTGTCAGAAAAGACCAAGCAGGGAGCTGGGATTTGCATCCCTGCCAGGCAGTAACAAGTCCCTGCCCCCAGCAGCATCAAGAGAGACCCCATGGGGAGCCTGGACTTTCACCCCCACCTGGCTCTAATGAAAGATCCCTCCCTCTCCCTGCTAGAGGGGTGTCAAAGGAGGTCGGAATTTTCAATACCGTCTGGCAATAATGAAGCTATCCCCCTCTGGTGGTTCCAAGAGAAGTCCCAAGGGGAACAGTAATAAGGCATTCCTACTGATACTCCCAACCAGAGGGCTATCATAGAGGCTTAGTGACAGGCCGAAGCTCCCACCTTTGCCCAGCAGTAAAGAGGAGCCCTCCCTCATGGGGTTCAATGGGAACAGTGAGGAACTTGGATGGAGGTGGGGTGGTGTGGGGGTTGGACAGTACACACACACACACACACACACACACACACACACACACACACACACACACACACACATATATGGAGAGAGAGAGAGAGAGAGAGAGAGAGAGAGAGAGAGAGAGAGAATGAGAGAGATCAAAGGAAGTTTCTGTTTTCAGAAAGCTTGACAATATTAAACCTCAGCTACTATTAGCAGCCCCTTAAAACATGTTAGACTATTGTTAGGTTTTTATGTAGTTGGATTTCATATGTATTTTCCAGGAACCCATTACCCAAAAGCAAGAATTGCCTTTGCTATAATTTTTTAAAATCTTTGCTAATTTGATGAGTGACCACAATATCTATCTCTGTGTTGTTTTAGTTTGGATTTTTTTTATTATTTGCAAGTTGAATATTTTTTCATGTGATTTTTTTTGTCATTTGCATCTCCTGCTTTATGAATCATTTGTATATATCCTCTGCTCAGTTGTCTATTGGAGTCTCAGAATTATTTTCTTGTCAATTTTTGATCATTCAAATTTTATATAATGAAGCTATTAAGGTGTGTGTGTGTGTGTGTGTGTGTGTGTGTGTGTGTTGTTGTTGTTGTTGACCAATTGGCATTAGCTCCTACAAATTTTCAAGCTAAATAGCTATTCTATTTTGGTTTGAGGGGCAAAAAAGTCAAACCAAGATAAGCTTTTAAACTCAGCTTCGCTACCAGCAGAAAAGAAAAGCAGGAATTGTAAAGCTGCTGAACAAGAGCAATTTTCATTCTCTCTGGGTTCAAATGAGATTCTTTTTTCTCTCATGAAATAGGAACTTCTTTTCTGTTTATTCATACAGTTGTTATCAGCAATAATAAGAAACCTCTACTGAGAAGCAACTGTGGCCTGGAAGCTGAAGCACTTCAAATCAGGACATTAGGGCCAATACAGTGGTTTGATTTAGACAGGGCCCCTCAATTCTGTTTGTTTCACTTTCAATCATTTTGGTAAAAAGGTGACAGTGTCAGTGGGATCTTCAGAGACTCAACATGACACCACTGTAAGCTCCATTGTCTTCACTCGATTAAACTGGGCTGGGTCAGAATCATATTGCTGCACGCCTGGTGCCACCGTGGTGAACACAGGCAGTAAGCAAGTCTTATTAAATTCCTAAGCAAGCTGCAGCGGGCATGCCAAAAAGAAAGACTGTAATGTCTCCTCTGCTTGGCCTGCTCCGGTATGACCCAGAGCTGCAGCGGGATGCAGGCAGCAGGACAGAGTTTCCCCAATAAAGAAACTGAGGGGCAGAAGGAAGGAACAAATTATCCAGAATTGAGACTGGAAAGATTAGGGGTGGGGCACCCAAGGGCTGAGACCCAATGGCAGCACCCTGAGCAAGGAGAAAGAATCCTGATTTCGGTCCAGACAGCCAGAGCACACAGCATGTGAGGACAGAGAGGCTGGAGTTCATCTCAATCCCTCCAGGTTTCAGTTGAGAAAAGGACCCAGGAGAGGTGAAGTGACCTGTGTGGGAGAGAAGGGACATGAACTCACGTCCCCTTGTGTAACACCGTGCTGCCTCTCAACTAGCATATCAGTTTTCTGAAACCATTTCCTTTTTGCATTCTCTCTGTGGTTTGAAATGAGAAAGTCACGCTTTTGAACCAACGAGCCCTGCTGAGCACATAGAAGGTTCTCAATGCATATTTATTGAATAAAAGCCTCATCCTTTGCTGAAGAGTGAAGTCTTCAAAACCAAAGCAATCCAGGCCAAATTTCTAGGTCAGCTACATATCCCTGTATGACCTTGAGAAAATTTCTGGGCCTCCCTGAGTCTCAGTTTCCTTTTCTGTAAAACAGGGATGATAATAACAGTACTTACTTACCTCAGAGGTCTATTTTGAGGAGTAAGATAATGCACAGAAAGCCTCTGGCTCATCAAATGCTGCTGTGCCACTAGCTAGATCTTACAGAAAAAGAAATGAATGCTATAAGAAGATTAAGCAATTTTGTCCAAAGTAACTCATTCTTTCAGGTATAACTTCCGTGCAAACCCAAGTCCCTGGATGTTGGGAAAGTCCCTTATTCTTCTAAGTAATCTCCTATTCATGATGGCTCATTTTGCAAGGACCCAAGAAAGTCATTAATTATAATTCAGTTATCTTGAATTAGTAAAGAAAAAATGTGCAATAACCCCAGCTTATGTATAAGCCACTGTAACTCAATGTCTGTAGTAAAATATCAGATCTGAGTTACAGTGAACTATATCGGGTCAGAAAAGACTTTCTAAAAATCCCTTAGACAAAGATACCATTGAAAGCTGGAAGAGGGCATTTGTCACAAAGGCATAGAATTATAAGGACTGAAGAAATTGGAGACACAGTTTCAGAGGCTCTTCCTGATGCCCCCACTGAGAGCTGTGTGGTCTGGACAAACTACTCCCTTTCTCTGAGCCTGGGTCCTTGTGTGGGGTTAGGACAAGAAAATGGCTGAGGTCTCACCAGGCTTCAAACAAATGAACAAACCTGGATTAATCCTATAAAGATCATAAGCCCAGGCAGTACTCTGTGACATTACTGAGGAGGATTCCTTGGCTCCAGGTTGAATTTAGGGAAAGAAATTTGCTAGCTGACAACTGGGATAGGAAAAGATCTCATGAAAATCACTACAGGACAAATGTCACAGTTTCAACCGGTTCCACTGTTAATTGACATTATGGCTACGATATTGGGTGAAGTTGCTGCTAAAACCAAGTGCTTTCTTTGCACTGGTTTCATATCCTTTATGTTCTCCGCCTCAAAGCTGTGTTCAGTAACACCTATTTCCAAAAGGAAACCAGCCTTCCTATTGTTATTATTGCAATAGAATTTTTGACATATAAAGGAAAGAGCGCCCCCTGGTGGAAGTATAGTCCAATCAGGCAGCCAGGCCCACCATTAAAGCTGTTGGACTAGTGTTCACATTTGGTAAGTATTTCCTGTAACCCTCTTCCAAAAGTCATTCGTTCTGTCAAAAAATACACATCGGGCTTAAGCTTCTACCAAGGAACTGTGCCTTACTGTGAATTTTTATAAACATAGAAAGCAGATGCGTCATTTGGGGTTAGGATCCAGAGAAGACAGCCAGAAGGAAAGGATCAAGAGTGAGGAACATACAAGAGACCCAGCCTGAAAAAAGAGGCAGAGGACAGAACACAGACAAAGGAAGAAAGATGACATGAAAAATACATATTACTTCTTGGTATTACATGAGATGGACAACGACTCCACTCCTAATACTGAAGCAAACCACACTCCCCAATGCCTGATCTAACAGAGCAGACATTCTAATTCTTGTTCATGTTGTGCTCCAGGGCTTTTAAAGGGGGAAAAAAAGTGTCTGGATGCCAAATGAGAGCTTTGACAAGTGTGTGCGTTGGGTGTGGGAGGGAAGGCATTGATGAATGACAGAAATCCAAAGCCAGGCATCGTCTGCGGCTTCATTCTGAGTGATGTTGTGTTCTGGGAGACTGTTATTCCCGTCAAGGTGGCCTCCACAGTGATTTCAGGCGTAGATGGATGATGAGTTTCCTTCTTAATAGTCATGTGTTTATAATAACGTGTATTAGAAAAAAATTAAACTGGCATATCAAACGCATGAATTTAAGGATACTATTTTTTAACATGAGGATGGGCTTTTTTCTTTTTAAAAAAAGATGAGCTGCTTTAAAGACAAATATTAAATAAATAATGAGATGGATGGGTGGAAAGGAGAGGTGGCAAAAATCATGAGCGCGTGCTCAAAATCACTGAGGTTCTGAAAGCACTGTGTAAGTAAGCAGATACTATTCAAATATTTTCCTCTCCCCTCTCTGGAGAGACAACAGACTGAGCCCCTCTCATATTTCTTTTGTCTGACTTGCTTCGCTAGTTTGCTTGGCTCCTATCTTTTTCCCTGACACATTCCTGCTGCTCTGAATCAATTACAATGTGCAGGCCTGTCCTCCTTCTCCAGACCCATTCAGCAATTGTTCCAAAATTGAGGTCCAGCTAGGGAGGCACCTCTAGACTGTCCTCAGCAGCATACAATGAAAGAACGGTGGAAATCAGGCATCCTCCCAGGCGCTTCCCACCCCTCCACCAGCGTCTTCCTCCCTAGAGAAGGGTCATGTGCCAATGATGGGGTGAACAGCTCCCAGTAGTGGGAAAGATGGATTCCTGCTCTGAGGATATGAAGAAAGCAGCTGCTGCAATCCCGAAGCCTCTTTTCCTCAGACAGGATCCCTAAGAAAGCTCTGCCGTTGACACCATGGTTAGGCAAAGGGGGAAAAGGCTACACTGAGAAATTGCTCTGAGCTGCAATGAGAAGGACCTTTCATCTCAGCCACCTCAGGGTGTTTCCCCTGCCAGCACCCTCCCAGTGTGGGCTTAGGCCTGTCCTCCTCCAGGGCTCATTCCAATTCAGTTAAAAAGCATTCTGCTTTCTATGAGATGACCTAAGAGTGGGTTCTTGTGTCATTTTCCCTTCAAAATGTCATTGCGGAATGCAACTCGATACTGAATTTATAGTATCGCATAACGAATAAGAGCCCTCTTTGTGCGCAGCTGAACTTTTCCACAGTCTATGTTTTGACTGGCCACCATTCTTCCACTCTAATGCCAGGGCAAGCTTCTGATGAGTCAGCCAATCAAAGCCCAGAATACTGAAAAGGTCAGCAACCCAAAGGCATGAAGAGAAGCTAGAGCTTCCCAGCCCTGCCTCTCTATCAAAATGGACAAGACTCAAAACTAAGGACAGATTAGCACATTTGGGATAATATATAGACTGGCACTTAATGTTTTCATTCATCTTTCCACCCAGAGTTTGGGGGCTTACACTCTGTGATGCATTGATAAATGTTTAACAATCAATTCTGAGCAGGGAGAGTCCTGGTTTGTAGCCCTTGCCAATTTTTGTGGTGCAAAATACTCCAATTTCAAGCTACCAACATGATGTCAACTGACTGATAAAATTCCTGAAAATCGAACAGTCAGTTTTTGCAAGTCTGTTCAAACCTCCTACAGCATACCTCTGTATATACCTCTTATGTGTATGTGCTTTAAGAGTTCTTTAAGAGTGCATGGCACTGTGTATTCGGAAACACTTCTACTTCTTTTGGTTGCTGCTAAGATCTCTGACATATTCCCTCATCTTCCCCTACATCTTTTCTTTCCTTCTCCACTTTCTCAAGTTTTTTCAAACTCTTCACATTCTCTCTTCTCCCTTTACGGGTTCTCATTTTGTACATGCCTTCAAGCCATGGGAAACTGAGATGATATGTTTCTTTTACACCATGTCACTCAATCTGTGATAACTAAAATTGGGGCTGAGCTAGGAACAGCAAGTTGGGGATTAAAGATTCCACAGTTGCTACAGGCACAGTTCAACTATAAAAAATTATTGAAGGCTAATAATTAGAGATCCAAAGCTGAATAAAACACAGTTTCTGCCTTCTAAAAACCCATGGACAGATGAGAAGATGACAAACAATGTCTCCATGGCAGACATTAATAATTGCAGAGTTCACATGCAGCTTTTGTTTTAAATCTATCTCAGTAGAGTGGTCCAGGGAGCACCTACTAATTAATCAGCAGCCACTCGAAATGGAACGTATTTGCTATCCCTGACCTAGTGGAATAGAAGCAGTAAGTGCAGGAGAGGAAAGACAGGAAAGATGTAAAACAACCAAGGGTACATATGGGGAGAGGGGCCGGCATACACAAACCTAATTGCCATGTATACCCAACGCTAGCCCTGTCTATGGACTTTCCCTAAGTGAGTGCATCTCAGGGTCACCTTGAAAAGCTCCTCTTTTGTCTCTGGGGACTGTGCATGGCAGGAACCAGTGAGATGGCACAGACATACCTGAGTCCCTGGGTGTGAGGACGATGGAGGGGCTGGGCTGATTTCAGGAGTAGAAGGCTGGTATTTGTGATTTAAAGGGGTCAAGAGAATGCTGGAAGCCAAGCTGTGCATTTAGAGAGGGTTCCAAGAATGGGGTTTCAGCCACGATCCATTTCCCTCAAAGGTAGGTGGCTGTGTGCTCTGGGGGCCCCTTAAGAAGGAGATTCATACTCAGCCTATACAGAATCTGGTTAATTCCTGTATCTGTAGGTATATTGAATTTTATGTTCAAATGTGGTCTTGGGTCTACAGTTGGCCACAGAGATGAGTTCTTTTCGATGGAAGAGAAGGGAATTGATTTTTAGTACACACTCTGTCATGAGCACCCTTTTGAACCCCAAATACTAGAGGGAAAGCAGTGCCATGGGACTGATGAGCAGTACGAGGAGGATTGCAGGCCCTGCTGGGCTGCACGACCTGGGGCCTGCTGCTCTTCCACTCACATGCTGATTTCCTAGATTCTAGACCTTTCTAGTCACGAAATCTAGGACCTAATGGCTCCCTGAGCTTCCTGGCTGCCATACCTCTGACCTAGAGTAACAAAGCCTTGCCACACCATAGTTTGAACCTGTGTGGCCCTTTCTTAAAGGGCCTTTGGAAAGGATCTCAGTGAGAGTTATACAATAGAAGGATCTTTACTGGTGAAATCCAGACTCTGTTGTTCCACCCCTTCCCCTGTAACACTGCCTTAACCATCCCTTTGCTAAAACACTGATCTTGTCCACAGGACTGATGTGTAGAAAAGGTCCAAGGGATAGAAAGCAAAGCTCAACCTGCAACAACTCAGCTGAAAATGTTAAACCAAACAGGTTCTCTGAAGCCCGTAACCCTGTGGGAGGAAAGAAGCAAATTCAGAGAATTGCTAAGTGACACTCACATTCCGTGGTGGGGTGTTGCCTTTTCTAGATTCTGATTAAAAAGGAAAAAATTGACTGCCTCCATATTTTGCTGGTAAAGCCGTCACTCAATCATACCATCTCCAAGGAATAGGAGAGGACTAGGGATCTAACCCTTGCAATTGTTATTTTTGGAGACACAAATGAGGCAGTCAGTTCTGGAGGAAGTCACGAAAGAATCTCTGAATCAGATGGTATTTCACCCACCTTCGCAGGCCAGATGACTTGTGCTATCATCTGTAAATCAGAGTTTCCAGGCTTGCTAAATGGGACTTGAAATGGCCTTACACAGCTCAAGCACAGAAAATGTGAGGATTATAGTACAAGCGACGCTGCAGACATAAGCTCTGCCTAGCAAGGGCCTCTGCTTTCTCAAAGGGAGGGTGGGAGCCAGGAAGACAGGTAATACTCCGTGTCAACCAATGCCCCCAAAGAGGCAAGGCCTTAGCACTAGCAGAAGAGAAGAGGGACAGATAACTCCTCTCAAAGTTAGAACCGGGCCTGGTGGGCAGGGTAGAGGGCGTCCCAGTTCATGCACCAGAGCAGCCAATGTCAGCCTTAGACCCTGGCCCACCCCTTCCTTCCCTGTAACTCTCTCCACTTCCTGTCTCCTCACACTCAATCCCAGATTCTCCTCCCAGCTCTTACTCTACCTCTCTGCCATCTGGCAAGTAATTTCTCCATATTACCATATTGGAAATAAGGAGAACGGTATATAAAACTGAAAACAACAAGGAAACAAGACAAACAAATGAAGAAACAAAATCTCATGGACACAGATAATAGTCAGTGGTTACGAGAGGGTAAGTGGGGAGGGGGTTGGTGGATAAGGGTAACAGGGATCAATTATATGGTGATGGAAAGAGAACTGACTCTGGGTGGTGAACACCCAATGTGATGTATAAATGATGTACAGAATTCTACACCTGAAAAGCAAATTCTGTAAAATTACAGAATTCTACACCTAAAACCTATGTAACTTTGCTTACAATTGTCACCCCAATAAACTTTAATTAAAAAATAAAAATAAAAAAAAACAAGGAGAATGGGTCTGACTTTTTAATTTGCTATGTCCCCACGAGCTATAAGCTTCTTTGGGGGTATTGACTGTGCCTTACACCACTTGATTTCCCTCAGAATCTAGCCTCGTATTTGGAACATACTATGTGTTTGATAAGAATCTTTTGATTTGATCCCCTCACAGAGAATTAACTCCGATGCTAAAACCGGCCCTTCCCTTCTTTAAAGATTCCCAATGATTATTGTCATGAACTAGGTGTTTGGGGCAGCTTGAAATTATTATGGCAGATTGTTTTCCAGCTTTGTGGAGGTATAATTGACAGATAAAGTTGTAAGATATTTAAAGTGTACATCATCATGATTTGATATACATATATAATGTGACAAGATTCCCCCCATTTAGTTAATTAACAATTCATCACCTCACATATTTACCTTTATTTTTGTGTGTGTTAAAGCATTTAAGTTCTATTCTCTTAGCAAATATCAATTTTATATTACAGTATTATCAACTGTAGTCACCAATTTTTAATATTCGATCCTCAGACCTTATTCATCTTATAAATGAAAGTTTGTACCCTTTTACCACACTCTCCCTATTTCCCCCTCCCTTGCCCCAGCCCCTAACAATTACTTTTCTACTCCTTGTTTCTATGAGTTTTAACTTTTTTTTAGATTCTACATACATGCCACACAATATTTGTCTTTGTTTGGTTTATTTCATTTAGCATAGTGCCCTCAGGGTCCATCCAGGTTTTTGAAAATGGTAGGATTTCCTTCTTTCTCATGGATGAATAATATGCCATTGTGTGTGTGTGTGTGTGTGTGTGTGTGTGTGTGTGTGTGTGTGTGAATTTCTTTATCATTCATTTACTGATGGATACTTAGGTTGTTTCCATATCTTGCCTATCGTGACTAATGCTGCAATGAACATGGGAGTGCAGATATCTCTTTGATATCCTCTTTTCATTTCCTTTGAATAAATACTCAGAGTGGGATTGCTGGATCAGATGGCAGTTCTATTTTTAATTTTTCGAGGAACTTCCTACTGTTTTCCTTAGTGACTGCACTAATTTACATTCCGCAATGCACAGGGTTCCATTTTCTCCACACCCTCGTGTGGTAGATGGTTTGACTGAAGACATCACAGAGAGAATGCTCACTCTTTTGAAAGGAGCCTACTCCATTATTGTAAAATTCTTATTTTAATTCTTAGATGACCATTAAACTGAAACCCCTCTATGTCAAGTGGGCGAAACCCTCAAGGGCCTGGGAACTTATTTCATCAAGAAGGAGCACACCTTTTGACTTTCGTGCCACTAGAAATTACTACTTTGTCAAGTGTTGAAATGTATTTTTATAGCATACTTCCAGTTGTATTACTCCATTCTTTGGGGACATTTGAGATAAGCTGATTCTTCTACCTCATAACCCTTCAAATAATTATAACATGAGGTGTGGAAGGGGTCCCTTCACTCCCTTTTCTTATTTTTCTCAGGAAAGGTTTTTCTGCCCCTCTCTCATAGCTAATCTTATTGATGAGATGCTGAGTGTGTCTGGGTCCAGTCAGAGCTAGACTGTTACTGATCCAGCTGACCATGAACTTGGGGACGGATGTTTATTGGGTGTACTTCCCTGTGGGTCTGGCTATTGAGCTTCCAATGCAGGTATGTGCTGGCAGGCTCCTCTTTTACTTCTCAGGATCTGTTGGACTCTTGCTTGCTCTTGGCACCTCCTGTACTCACGTGTGCCAAGTGCCTTGTGGTACCTGCCTCTGTGTGGGAAGGAGTTCAGGGAAGGCTTTGGGATGGCAGCACATCAGCCATCCTCCTCCTGTTTTTTTGGGAGCTTGCTGTGTAGATTGGGCCTGTGGTCTTCTGCCATGCAGGTGATTGCGTACCTGGATTTGGACTTCGCTTTGTAGACTTAGCTCCATCTTCCACTTTCTCAGACTCTCTCTTCCTTTCTCTGTCTCTTTCTCTCTCACACACTATCTCCCCCTCAGTCCCTTTCCTTCCCTCTTTGTCTCCCTCTTCATACCTGAATGTGTGGCGTAGGGAGCACTACAGGTCCACAACCCATTTTGAAACAAAAAAGGCTTTGTAAACGGAAAGTTCGTTCAGAAATTTGAAACAAATTCGTTGTCAGTGAAATGTGATGTGAACTGACGTGTAGTTATTCAGTAGTCTTTATTTAGCCCACTTGGTGTGAATACCCCTGCATTTTTGCTCCAGAAACATTAATGTGTTTGATTATATGATGTGCCCTCTACCCCACTGAATTAATTGTTCCCAAAACAATTTTTTAAATTTTACCTTTGATTTTGCACGCGATAGAAGGCTTATTAAAAATGTGGTACGGTATTTCTCACGTGGTAACCTTGTCTTTGTACTGCATCGGCAAGAAACCTGGAGGATGTGGGGACTCACACCCCAAACGCAGTCCTATTTCTCTCTCCTTAGAGTCTTCCTTTTGTTAACCACTCCTTATCTTGATTCAAGTTCCTCTCTGCAAAGGCCACTGTCAGGCAGCATCCAGAGCTTCACCCCAAAGATCAAGGTGCACGCTAGCAGCTCAAGGCAGCAGAAGGCAGATCACCCGTCTCCCAGGGAGACTGCACTGAGGGGTGGCGCAGCCCCGGGCCCAGCCCGGCCCAGCATTTCCCTTAATTGCCCACTGGCTCCCTCTCAGGGGTAGTTAAGTTTACCTAACTGTGCCGCACCCACTTACACCTCCCACAACTTTACTGGAATAGTTGAGTTTAGGATTAGACATCAGGGCTGAACCTTTATTCCTTTTAAATTCCTTCTTGACCTCATTCAGATTAAGACATTTTTGGATCCCTATTTTTTTCTTTTTTTTTTTTAAACGGGGGAATTTTGGGGAGCAATGTGTTTCTCTAGGGCCCATCAGCTCCAAGTCATTGTCCTTCAATCTAGTTATGGAGGGCACAGCTCAGCTCCAAGTCCAGTCGCCGTTTTCAATCTTTAGTTGCAGGTGGCGCAGCCCACCATCCCATGTGGGAATTGAACCCACAATCTTGTTGTTAAGAGCTCAGGCTCAAACCAACTGAGCCATCTGACCGCCCCTCCGGCAGCTCAGTGGTAGCTGGTTGTCTTCAATCTAGTCATGGAGGGCGCAGCTCACTGGCTGGTCCACGTGGGAATCGAACTGGCAACCTTGTTGTTCAGAGCTCGCACTGTAACCAACTGAGCCATCCAGCCACCCCTTTGGATCCTGATTTTGTCACTCAGTTTACTTAGTGTCCTTTTCAGCTTTATGTCACATGCAAATCTAACCACTGAACTTCCATGTCTTCATTTAAATCATGGGTGAACGTGTTAAAGACAGGGACAGCCTCCAAGCACCACAAAGAATGTGCAGACACGTCCCCCACATTTGCCTTTATCCACAAATTAGAGCCTTTGATTTATGATCATTTAATGAATTAACAATCCACCTAATTTTATATGAGGAAATTTTATCAAATGCTTTGCTATAATCCAGACACACTATTTCGCATATGTTTGCTGATGTGTAACTTCCAGACCAGGGCTGTGGCTTTAATCTGATCCCAAGTGATTTCATTGGGTTCCTCACAATCATGGCTTCCTGTATGATGCAGTCACATGATCATGGCTTCTGTGCACTGTGCAGCGGACATGGGTTGACAATAAGGTGAATTAGGTCAGTGAAACCTCTGGATTCTACCACCATCTGAGTTATGGACATACAGGGAATTTGTGACAAACTGATACTTAATTTTCCATTCCAATTTTTTCATTGATAAAAAGAGATACTAACAATCTATGACCTGGTGGTGTCATGAAGTGTCTAAGGAAATTATGCCAGGCTCTCAAGTTACCCTAAGAAGGATGGCTGAAATACAATTGGAATTACTGACCCTCAGAAAAAACCAATGTGGAAACATCATGTGAGACTGTGAGCTAATTGCCTATAAATAATAAGAACCGATTAGCAGTTCATATTTTAAGTTTTTGCTGTGTGCCAGGCACTGCTCTAAATGAATTAGGACATTTTTTTTCTCAAAATAACTCTGTGAAGCAGGTGCTATTATTATCCCTATTCTACAGTTAGGAAACCAAGGCACAGAAAGGCTAAGACATCACCACAACACATAACTAGAAAGTGTCAGAGCCAGACTGTAAGCCCTGCTGTCTGCTCAGTGCCTGCTCCCAGGCCTCCATTGCCCTGGCAAGGTGGTCATGCAGAATACTCGAGTGGATTCGCAGCACATCAGGTGCGTACACTTACATACAAACAGGCACGTTTATATTGACGTTGATTGCTTTAGCTTTTTAATATGGTTTATCTTCTGCTACTGATCATGCACAAGTATAAGGATTAAAACAGCAAGGACAGTCTGGGGAATAGTGACATACTGTCCCCTATGAGAGATATAGGCTGAAAAGATTCTAAAGAATGTTTTAAAGAGGTGGTGGTAGCTTAAAAATTATTAAGGTGGTGGCTTCTGGGCAGAAGGTGGTGCTAGCTTAAAAATTATTCCCCCAATAAACAATCTGGTGGTAATCCTAATATCTTCTCCTTATGTCACCACCTCCTTCTGATCTCAGAAACACAGGCAAAATCATCTTCTACAGCCAACTTTCTAACTACATCTGCTGGAGGAAAACTGTTGTCTCATCTTGTGCCCAAGACCTCTGCAGCTAGAGGCTCAGATCCATTGAGAACCCAGGCAAAGGCTCTAATGTTCTCCTGCATTAGGAGGACGCAGAGACCTAGACACTGAACCCTAACGTGTGTGAAATGTAAGGACCTAGTGAATCACAGAATGGAATCCCCCTCTTTGTAAAGAGGGTAAAACAGAAGCCAGATTGGTGAAATCATTTACTTTGGCTCATACAGCCAGTTAATGCCTTATTTATCTCTGTTTTCCTAGAAGTTGTGCATGGAAGGTGCTCAGTAAATGTTTAATTAATTATCTATGTGAGTTCACAGAGGTCAGTTAACCTCTCTGGTCTCAATTTTATCAACTATGAAATATGGAAAATAATACCTGCTTTATATGCCCCCCGCAGTTATTGTGAGATGAGGGTCAAATAAAATTTATCCTTCTTCTCCCCCATACCACACATTCCCACACACTTCAAATAAAATCACTAGAAGGAGAGGAAAGAGTCAATGTTGTCATTCCTCTCCCGTCCCCTCCCTCTGTCTTAAAGATTTTGAAAGAAAGCAACATGGTGACTTAGCTAAGACCAGACATTGACTTCAGCTGGGGGAGGAAACTGGAGAGGAGATGGGTTATAAGGAATTGGCTCACATGATTATGGAGGCGGGAAAGTCCCAAGATCTGCAGGGTGAGTTAGCAAGTCAAAGACCCAGGAGAGCTGATGGTGTAGTTCTCGTCTGAAAGCGATCAGGCTCAAGACCTAGGAAAAGCCAATGTTTCGTTTGAAGTCTGAAGGCAGGAAAAAAGCCCATGTTCCAGTTCAAAGGCAATCAGACCAGAGGAGATTCCCTATTACTCCAGGGAGGGTCAGCCTTTTGTGCTATTCAGACCTTCAACTGATTGGGTGAGGCCCACCCACGTTAGGGAAGGCAATCTTCCAAATTTAATGGTTAATTTCATTGAAAAGTATCTTCACAGAAACACCCAGAATAATACTTAGCCAAATATCTGGGCACCCCGTAGCCCAGTCAAGTTGACATATAAAATTAACCTTCATTTTACATGTCCTCATTAACAGACATTTTACAACATGTCCTCATTAAACTATGATAGGGTTCTAGAACACTCACTATGTGGTAGGCACTGTGCTAGGTGCTTTCACATTATTACGTGTGTATTAAGTATTACAACTTCAGAGTCATGAATAGAAATGATAACGCGTGTGTGTTCTAAGATTTTCAACCTATAGCAAAATGTAACCAGAACTAAGCGGATCTGTTTTTTTAGTTCCATATTTAAGAGAAACACTAAGTGATTAGGAAACATAAGTTGACTATGAGAATTGTTCATAACTAACATTTCTGAGCCCTTGCTGTGTACCAGTCAGTGGGTTAAGTGTTTACATGCATTGGTTTACTTAAATGTCACAAGAAACCCATGAGTCATTCTTATGGCTCATTTAATAAAGTCATTTTACGAAAGACAAAACTGAGGACTAAAGAGGTTAAGTGATTTGCCTAACGTCAGAGACCAGGAAGTAGCAAAGTGCAACAGGAACCCAGGTGTGTCTGAATTTCAAGCCCCTGCACTTGACCTTTACATTCTATTGCTTTATTAGTAACAGCTTGCAAGAGGTGCCAGGGAGTGCATTACTCCCTCTCTTTCACCCTTTACCACTTCATTCTCTGTTTGCTTGACACCAAAGGACTAGAAATTGCATACCTTAAATATAAAGCATGGGATTCTAATTTAAAATGACAAATTTTGTTTTGATAGTGTTGATGGAAGACATTGTAAGTCTCATGACAAGACATTGCCAAGGTCTGGCATTTTGGTATACTTGGAAACAAGGACTCAAATCTAGTCTGAAGCAATGGTATTAATCTCTGCTGAAATGTCATAGCTCACATCACAAAGCACTTTCTCTGTAAAGTCTCACTGTGACCCTGAAAGGTATTACTATCCTTATTGTTAAAAACAAATAAACTGAGGTTCATAGAGTTAGAAACTTGCCCAAGGTCACACTCTTTGTAAGTGCTCAGTTTTTTGACTGCTCTATGTTGCCTCTTACTAACACCACTTATTCTTGGATACAAGTCATTCTCTGACAAATGTCATTGTACAGAGCTTTCAACAGTATTGGTAACAGTTACTGGACTAGAACCACATAAAATGGTCACTGCACAGGATCATTAATTGGAAAGGATTTGCTGAATCCAGAGGTCTTCCCAGGATACAGAATAGCTTTGCTGAGACATTTCTGCATGAAAGGATTTGCTGTAATGTGATTTTACCTGAATGTTTAGCCATTACTGCAAATTCCACTTCAAAAAGAGGATCTATTGTAACAAGTTACTGTTGTCACTCTTTCTCTGCAGCTGGCATTCCAGAGTAAACCAGAGATTAGAGGAGTTTCTCTATGGCTTTAGAGGCAGAGAAGGCAGGCTAGGGACCCACACATCAAACTACCCTCCCTTCATTAGAGGGTGATGCTATGGGGAGATAGGCAGTGTCTGCCATGCCTGATCAAATGTACCCACCTGGCTGTCTTAACACAGGCCCAGAGTCACAGCCTGGGAGAGCAGACCAGACTTTCCTAGAACCAAAACCACCATGGGGCTGCAGTGGCCTCGTTTGATGAGTCAAACCACAAGCCCCATCAGGAGAGCAGGGGAGGGGACTGAGAAGGGCTCACAGAACCTCTGCTCACACTCTAGATACCCTTGGGCAAACGTTCGGATACCCCATCCATCAAAAATGCTCACCCAGAAAAATGATCAATGATAAGCCACCCAGGGTCACACCTGATGTGATAGCAAAATGATTCCAGGTGCAAACGGGCCGTGGCTGCACATGCAGGGTCTGCTCTCAGAACTCACAGGATGAGGCCCATGGTGGAGGTGTGAAAGGATTCCCCACCAACACACACACTCTCCCTATGTCATGGTTACCAAGGCAACCCATCCTGAGTCACCAAATTTCAAGGTGGATTAGCAGAGCAGGAGAAAGGCTTTTCTTTGTTTAAAGCTTTCCCCTTTCTTTCCTCTAATAGCTTGGTCTGATATTGATATCCAAGTACCTCTCTTACCCTCAGAAATCCTAAAATCAGTGTGTTTAGCTTGTTTGATCTTAGAAAGCCATCAACATTTTTTTTTCGTATTGGGTCAGGACAGGGGAGCCAGGGCTTAGCAATAATGCAGCAACTGGCAGATTTGAAACGGTTACTAGAACTGTTAGGGTGGTGACTTAGAAATTGTATCTGCTCTGAGGGTGGGCACTCCTCTCAGAAAGCCCTCCCCTGAGAGGCAGCTGGGGTCTCAGAGAAACGGGCCCCACCTTGCAGCATCTCAGCAAGCAGGCCCTTCCCCGGCACAGAATGGAATGGCCTCTCCAGGCACAGCATGCCGGCAGACTTTCTATTTTGGGCCCTGGAATTGCTGCACAGCTCATTGGCTGTGCATTCTGAACAGAAAGGTCTTCCTGGGACCACTTATCGGAGGACTTTACCAAGAGCAGAAATAAGTCATTAGAGAAAATGAGATGACAAATCATGAGGGTAAAGCATGACAACATGAGAGACTGAGTCCATTCCCCTGGCCTGAGTTTAAAACACCCTCGGCCTCACGTGGAAAGGTGCTGGCTTGGGTAGTAGATGGCCGTCAGCTGTGATTGGATGGCCATCAGCTGTTACCGGTTAGCCATTAACCACTGATGTAACTGCCGTGGCTAAGCTAGCAAGCGCGGATTGCAGTTAGCAAGTGGGGTTGGTTGGCAGAGAAGAGGACGGCAGATTGTGGATCGTGTAGCTCCTGCCTCCTATGTTTCCAACCCAGCCGCCAACGAGAATATAGTTGTATGACTGCCCTATCTATGGCTCCATGGGTGTTCCTTTTTGGCCTCACCATGTCCTGCGTTCTTGTGCGGGGAGCGGGAGCTGAGACCCCACGTGACACTCCTCTCAGGAGATTCTGCCTGGATCCACTCAGAACACCCCGGAGATGCATCTGACGATTGACTGGGAGGTGGGCCCTTTGCCAAGTAGGAAAGACGGACACCAGTTCCTGGACTTGTCCTGTATAAGAAGCTTTCTCCCCATAGACACAGCCATGGTTCATATCACTTGCCAGTAATGACTTCCCAGGTAAAAGCAAGTGCTTTAAACCCAACGAAAGAAGGAAGATGGTGACCTGGGAGCCAGTAAACCCAACTTTTGTCCTCCCTTCCTCCTCGCTCCAAGTTCCCCTGGTCCTTCCCCATGGGTCTTAATTCTGGGCCTGAGTTAAGTTTTGTTATGCAGCGTCAGTCCTTCCTTGCTCTGGTAAAGTTCAGCTGGAGGTAACTGCTATTGGATGGCAAGACAAAAGAAGCACAAACAATTCCATTTCAGCTCACTTCTCCCCACCTACAATGTAAACAGCAGCTGTCAAGACTTCTCATCATTGACTGTTGCAAAAAGCTTAATGTCAACTAGGAAAAGTACTTCTTCAGCAGGATGATTCCTGTGGAATCTGCAGTCACTAGAGCAGCAAAGTATTATTTCCAGTATGCTGAGGAGAGGGGTGGCCTTTGTTTTCGAGAACATTTTTGAAATAATATTCATTTTCACAACGTTTGATCACTAGCTTCCAAATGTGTAACAGTCCATCAAATAGTCCACTAAGCCCATGGAGAGCAGAGCTCTCCCAGGGTGTATGATGAGAGAAAGCAAAGGTTTGTGTTCATTAATGTCTGCAGTGTCTACAGCCTTTGCTTCCCAGCACATTCCCAGGCAATTGGACCAGAGTGGTGGACTTCACAATGTTTCTTATCTGCTTCCCCTGCCTCATTCCTACCAGCCTGCCCTAGATCTCCTTTAGACCCATGGCAAAGTAACTGCTCACCCCTTGGTCTGTTCTGCAGAGCTAGACTGAAGCCACGCTAACAGGCTTGGCTTTACCCACAGGTAACTCACAGGTAGCAGTTGGAAGATGTTTCAAAGGGAGCTTTACAGATCATCCCATCCCTCCCCCTTTAGATGAGGAAAATGAGACCCTGAGAAGTGAAGTGACTTGCCTGAGGCAGAGACTAGAGACTGAGCTTCCTGGCTCCAAATTCAGAGTCCTCAGCACTCTAACTCAGTGAGGTTTGAAGGGAGAGAGAAGGTTCCCTCAAGTACCCTCCTGATGTAAGTGTTGTCTCTACCTGATTTTTGTTAACAATAACAAAGATACATCTGGAAACAGGAAAGCAGTATTTTAACCCCGCAAAACTTTAGTATAAATTAGTGGATCTTATCAGTCAATTCCATGAATGGAGGCCCTTGTGTGGTTTGAGAGCTCAGCGTTTAGGGATAACAGTGGGTCTCGTGGGACCAAAAGAGAAGGGGAAAAGAACCCTGAAGAGAAATGCCACTTATATTATAGCTAACTCCCCAATTTTGAGTGAAGGCAGTGGCATAAATTGTTCAGAACTCATGGCTAGGTTACGTACGCAAACCCAACTGCTTATTAGCAAAGAGATTTAGTGATCTGTCTCTGTTTTACCTCTAGTTGGCCAGTATAACCTTGACTGACCCTCAGAAAGTATGAGCTGCAGAGCCTCTGATCTGCTGAAATGCTCTCCTACACCCCCATGGAGGGAAATCAGATGACCCTAGCCTTTTGAAATTACCTGCTGCTGCTCTTGGCTCAATTCAGTTTCATTTGCACTGTGTCCCGACATTTCCTATTCACAGCTGCTCTCACCAGCCTTATTTCCTACCTCTTTGAAAAGGTCTCTATGACCACCTCTAAATCTAAACTGAAATTTGTAATTACGCTTATCCTAACTTGGTGAAAATCTTGATTAATCTGAGCCCAATCATCTGAAGAATTGAATAGGTGGATTTTTGTGGTTGTTATCACACTCAGTTTTCAGAAAAGGAATCATTCCCTCTCGTGGAATCATTTGAAACAATTTTGCTCTGCAAAAACCCCATGAGGTTGCCAAACAATGTCAACAATACATTGTCATCTCTTCCCACCCGTGTCAGAATCGCAGCTGAGGTGCTGCTACCAGGCCACTGATATAAAGCATCTGTTTTCTAAGGCCAAGTTGCCTTAGCTTCTAAATTTCTGAACCTGTTGACAATGCCCTTGATTGATGCAACTGGAATCATTCCAACAGGGAGACTCCTTGGTTGGAAAAATTGTGTCTCCTCACAGTGGGTATGACTTTCTTTCCTTGCCTTTCTCCATAGCCTTCCGGCTCCAAGTCTCTAAGTGTGACGCTCAGAATCTTTACCTGGCACAGATATTCTTAGCTTTGCCCAAGGCGTAAGCCCAATTGGTTCGTCCCAGCTTACATGACTATCTCACTTTGGTGGATTCCTGTAACTTCCAACTGTTTTTTTTTCTCTTCTGTACTTGAAAGTGCCTTCTCTTTTGCTGAAACTGCCTTCAGGTTGCTTTTGGAATTACCTGTTTTCTTTTTCAACTCTGTCCATCAGCATGCTGCTAAGTGATTCCTCCCCAAACTGCAGCTTGGCCGGGAGCTGCTTTTTAATAGCTGCTTTTTTAAACATTCCTGGGGGACTTAGGGACAGAGAGGAGCCTCCAGTGCCTGGAAGAAACAGGAAAAGGTTGAATGAAGCTCAGTTAGTTCTGGAGTGAAGGCAGTTTGTGGTCCTGGTGCTGTGTTGAGGAATAATTGGTGTGTCACTCTCCCAGTGTTTACATGCTTGTTGATACTCTGGCATTACAGACTCCACTCTGCTCCTTAGCTCCTGCTACTAGAACGTTTTCTATTAGCCAAGGTTTGTATCTACCTGCAACCTGCACTCTAGAAAGAACGCCTCCATAAATGACATCAGACCATGCAAATATACTTTGATGAATTAGCTATGATTTCTAAAAGATATCATAAATTCAACTTTTGAGCAAATAGAAAGCAATGGAACATACAATAAAATGGGCAGGCCTCCGAGTCAGGCTAAACTGGATTCAAATTCTGGCTCAGACACACACTAAAATTATGTGTGGCTGTGAACAGATTATTTTAATTCTCTAACATCTCAGTTTCTTCATCAGGAAATGTGAATTAAAATAACAAGTGACTTAGGGAGTTGTACGGATTACTTGAAAGTTAACATCATCAACAACAACAACAATAAAGAGTTAACATCTGAATATCACTTATTTTGTGTCAGTCTGCTTTCAGGCACTTTACATATATTAAATCATTCTGTCCTACTAACCCTAGGAACTTATTATTAATGAGGAAACTGAGACACTGAGAGATTAAGTACCTTGCCCAATATCCAGCTAGACCTTAGACCCTGGCAAGCTGGGTCACGGGGTGGGAGGGGGGGCGCCACCTGCCCTGCTCCACGCTTCAGGTCCTCCTGTAACTAAGAGGCAGTGGGACCAGCAGGGGCCTTCGTCCTCATTTCTCTCCAACCTTTTATTGAACACACTCACTGGGGAAGACCAGATACTCAAGGAGCTCAGAGAACTGTGTCTGTGCGGTTGTCCCAGGGTCCCAGACCAGGCCCAGATGCAAGAAGGTGTTGTCCGAAGCACAAGGTGTCTGCTGGCCAGCGGGGTATCTCTTTCATAGACACCAGAATCATGGTTTCAACATGATTCTAGGTGGATTTTTGTATAGAGATGAGGCCCTGCAAAACCTTTTGCCCAGGGCCACACACTCTAGGGCAACCCTGCAAGGTCCTACTGCGAAGAAGGACCTGCCACTGGGCAGTCTGCCTCCAGCACCTGGCTCTCCATGGGTAGGACTGGCTCACAGCAAACACACAATGCAGTGGAGTTATTATTAGATTTTAAATGCCTTGGGGACTTTGAGCTTAAAGGAAATTTGTAAAAGAAGTGATTTTGCCTCTGTTCTTAAGTCTTCAACAGGCTTTGTAAAAAGAAAACCACTGTAAGTAATTAGGGATGAGAGCCGATGACTGAAGCTGGGGTATCGTTTCAGGCTGTCAGGTTTTTTGGTGAGAGGAGAAAGGCAGAAGTTGTACACTTTGTCTGGTCTTTTTCTGGCTTCCTAGAAAAAAAATCCCAAAAACTTTTGGGATTTTTTGAGTGTTAGGAGTGTCTTTGTTATCCATGGTGGACCCTGGGACCACACTGGACTTTATTCTAACAAAGCAATTTACAGTGAGCCCTAGATAGTTCCGGGACAGGGGCAGCCATGCCAGAAGGAGCCCCTGTGTGATTACAGGGGTGGAGTGGGGAGGATCCGGAAAATGAGTTGAATCACATGGCCCATGATTGGATCAACCTTGCCTGTTTAATGAACCCCCCAGAAAAACCATGGACACCAGAGCTCAGTTGAGCTTTCCTAGTTTATAATCATACATTGATATGTCCAGCGGGTGATTCATCCTAAGGACATGAAAGCCTCATGTTGAGGACCCTTCCAGACTTCATCCTATGCAACTCTTCACTTGGCTGGTCTTAATGTGTTTCCTTTACAATAAAACCGTAGTCAGAAGTATAGTACTTTTCTGAGTTCTGTGAGTCATTCTCATAAACTATTGAACCTGAGGGAGGTAGTGGGAAGTCCATGGATTTGTAGCCAGTGGGTCAGAAGTGTGGGTGGCCTGGGAACCCTGGAGCTTGGGACTTGGGTCTGAAGTGAAGGGAGTCTTGTGGGGGACTGTGCCCTCAACCTGTGAATTCTGTACTAACTCTAGTAGTTATTGTCAGAATTTCACTGAAGCAGGAAATGGAAAGTTCTGCCCTGTGAAGCCATGCCAGCGCAGGGAAGGGGTGAAAAGGGCAATGGGAGAGCATGACCTCATGTTTTGTTTGCTAGGATCCTCTCCCCCTATCTTGGCCTTACCAAGCATTGTTCTTTATCCTCCACTCAACACCACTCCACTGCTGCAGCTTAGAGGTCATGCCTGAAACACAGCAACGTCCTCTCAAAAACCTCCAAGCCTTTTCTTATTAATAAACCTCAGTTATTATTTTCTGAAAAATGGAGGGAAAAAAAAAAAGAATTTTAATTAGATTAAATATATCACCATGATACATCCCATGCCTGCACTTGCACTTTTTCCCAAAGACCTCAAATATTTGACACAGGTGTTCACAAGGCATTTAAAACAGGGTGAAGTTCTTTCCTCCTGACTTTGGATTAGACATGGTTCTATTCAATGGACTTTCATGGTCCTTAGAGGCTCATGATAAAGTAGAAAGAGCATCAAATTGGAGACAAATGCCTTGAGTCTCAGTCATCTCAGGGGCTGTGTCCCCTCTGGAAGGAGGCGTGGGAGGGCAGGCAGGCAGGGTCGGGGGCTTGTCAGGCCCCATCCTAATGTCTGGGGCTCAGAATAGGTCATCAAGCCCACTGGTAAAAGGAATGGAATGTAAAACTGAAATTGGAGGAGAAACCCAATCAAACAGGCTGGAGGAAGACTCAGATCTGATGGGTACATCGTTGCCAAAGCTCGCCCTCGGTGCCTGGGACAGTAAATGATGCCAGATCCTACTGCTCTGGGCTTCTCACCTACATCCCAGATACACTCTCCTAGACTGGGAAGGGAGGAGATGCAAGGGGCTTCAGCACGTCCAGTTGGAAAAGTCTGTGGCAGACAAGTTCTGACAAGAGGGTCCTCGTACTAGAATCTCTCTCTCTCTCTCAATCTCTCTCTCTCTCTCTCTCTCTCTCTCACACACACACACACACACACACACACACACACACACTACTCTGTCAATCACTACACCTTGTGAGGTATTAGCATCTCAATATTCCAAACTTTCCTGTTGATTTTAATCAACCGAAGGCATTTGAATAAACCTGCAGTGTAGGAGAGCTTACAGGGGTATCTAAGGAACCAAGCCACGAGGATGCTTCCTAGATCTGGTCCATGAGGGGAGAAGTAATAAAGAGGGAAAAACTTAGTGTCTATTTTACCTCATTCCCTCAGTACCATCCTGTCTTGTCTACATGATATTATATCTCTTTTTATTCTTTTAAGAATAGAAAAAAATACTCTTCTCTCTTTTCTTTGTTTTCCAACAAACCAAATACATTATAGAGCCGCAGTCTTTGAATGTTCTTTCAAAGCCCCCTATGTACCTGTACTTCCCAACATTCATGATGCCAATAAATGTTAACTCAACTGCAGCAGGTTTTGGTTAATCCTATAAATGAAGATTTACAATGAACAAATCTCATCAAGATGTCACCATCGCACCCAATTTAAGCCAAATGGACACAACCCCAATGCCCTTGACCTACAAACCAAGTCTTGTGTGGAAGCAAACATATAATCAGCAGAAATTAGGGAAGAGAAATGGATGGGAGCAGAGAAAATCACATCAGTCATTTCCCAGTGTCCATGATTGTTACTGGCAATACCGATCGGTTCATGACAACGAGATCTGGTTCGAGTCCAAAAAGAGAAGCCACTCAGAGGTGGAAAAAGGCAAAAGGAGTACTTAATTTTTATGAACCTGTTGGCTGGTGCTTGATGTTAATATTTCATGTTGTCAATCTTGTCTTCTTTTTACGTTCAATTCAAAATGAAGAACTATGCCTGGATGTTGACTGTAATCCCAGTAAGAGCGTGTAGCATGCCCGCATTCCGCTCCCTCCTCCACACTAGTCCTGTTAAGGACAGCGCAGCGTTTGTTGAATGATCTTCTGATCCTCAAGCCTTTACAAGTTGAAATTTGGAAACGTGTAATAATTTCAAAGATTAAAACAAATCAATCACCCCACTGCGAAATATCAGCTTTCTCTTTCTTAGGTAACAGCATGTGAGGGTCGAGCTTAGGGGCCATGAAAGTCTGGACAATGGCTCTGCATAAAGCAGTCTTGTCCTTTCCCCGTCTATGTATCTTCACCACCCCCAGTTTCTCGGTTGAGCTTATGATTTGGTTGCTAGGTCAGCAGAAGATGAATGGTTTCCTGCGTGGGTGAGACAGAGTAGCTGCAAAGTGCATATTTTGCCTCAACTCGGCAAATGGTGGCTCAGCTGTCAGGGAAACGCAGCATATTGGAGGCTATGATTCAGGAAGGAGCACAGGTGAACTGCGTTGCCAAGCACAGCATTAAATGGCGGAGGCTGTTCAGCATCTCCTTTCCCATCCTATTTTTCTCTCAAAGTCTACACAATGGGCAGGCCCCAGACTCAGGGTTTCCTAATAGAATCGTGAAGTATTACGTTGGCAGGAGTCATTTGGACCAGCCCCTACTCTGTAGAGATGAGGGATCTTATGTCCAGAGTATGCAGGGCAGTATGGGGTTTTTCGGGGTGAGGGGGACACATAAAGAAGATACTCATCTGGCCAACAAAATAGGGCTGACATTTTCCAAGAAAATGGCCAATTGAATTGTGAAGGCAAAAATAAGAGCAGTTCTTATAGTACGTGAGGGGGAAAGATTCAAACCTGACAGTCCTAACATTTAGAGAAATGTGCAGTATGACAATAGTTTGGATTAGTTCCCTAACAATGCCAACGATCTTATTCCAGTTATGTGTCAGGGTTGGGGACAATATGTGATGTCTCTCCCTCCACCCGGAAGCTTGTAGCCTTAGTTCATCTTGAACTATGTGAAATCATTAATTAATTTGATGAAAATATATTCATTACTTACTGTGTGACAGTCTAGGGAAAATAGTACGAGTAAAGCATTTTATCTACTTTCAGAATTTTCCAAACATGCAAACATTTTTTCCGCCCCAATTTGAGGAAACACACACAAAAATGTATTTTAATTAGGCAGTTTTACCTACAAGGCAATCTGTGGCTTCTACACGTAGCCCAGTTTCTCCTTCCATGTTTGGTAAGAGCCACTAGCTGTCAAAGTCACATAAAATTATTATAAATGGTAGACATTTATTTTCAGACCTTAAATGATGGGAAGCAGTAATGAGTATCAATCGTGTAGCACTTTTATGTGTGCAAAGTGCTTTACCGTCGTATTTAATGTCTTGTTCTACATAATAGCCACGTGTGAGATGGGCTGGAACAGCCTCTATTTTAAAGTTAGGAAATAGTCACAATCACCATATATATCAACGTCCTCTTTGAATGTTATTTGCCTTGGGGTTTGGAAAAAGGTCATCACATTTTAAAATTTCTTGGAATTTGCGTTCTGCATGTTTAGATTTAGTTCACCCAGTTTTTAAATAATGGTTCAAATTCAAAAGTCACATTCTGAACTGCACAGACCATGTCTGCATGCAGCTGCCAAGATGAGCCACGGCAGGCTTGCCCTAACCCTCTTAGCTTTCATCATGATCAATAGCTGTTACTCCACTTCCACGGGAACTCCATTTCATTTTTCCCATCCCTTCCTGGAAACAACCCTTCTTTTCTCCATCCCCCCTTTCCTTCCAAGTAAGTGATCTTTGGGGTCCTTGTTAGCCTCTCACCATTTACCCTTTCGCTCCAGCTTCCCTGGGCTTGTCGTCACAATGGAACCACCGTGAAGCAGCTCCAGCAAAGAGTGGTCACTTCCAACCCCCTAAGCTTCCTTTCTTCTAACAACCTCTGAATGGAGTGGGATTTGGGGCAGGCAGGAGGAAAGGTCTTGTACGCTCTCACTAATTCTTTTGTTTCCTCTTTCCATTCCTTCAGCAAGTATTCCTGAGCACTGTGATCACCTTGAGAGTGAACTGGTGATGAAGAGGGGCGGCCCCCTGCCCATGAGAAGCACACAGTCTAGTGAGGAACCCAGAAAGGTCAATGGGTGATTACCAATCAAGGCTGTGAATGTCGTGAGGGTGCTGGGAGCTATGGAGCAGAAGGGACGGACACCTGCTTCAGGTCTGGGGGTCAGGCGGGCTACCCAAGGGAAGCAGCCCCAGGGCTCTGTGCTTTGGAGTCAAACTGGAAAGATTGTCTTTCGTTTGGGGGAAACTTTGCATCTAGGGAGCCAAATAAAGTGAAAGGTGTGGTCGAGGGGAAAGAAAGCATCTTTATATTTCAGACATTAAAGAAGGTAGGAGAGGGCGGCTAGGCTGCCTTTAGCTTTGCTGTGACTCAGGCATAAGTCATGTCAGAGATAAGAGGTACCTTTGGTTGACCCCCTGCAGGATGTCTCTTGACATATGAGAGGCACTTGCACACGGTTCAAACCCTGCAGAAATACCTCCCCCACAAAGCCCAGAAGGACAGATGAGCTCCTTTTCAAATCACCGCTGACACACTGCATAGCGAGTCTCAGTGCTGAAAGGGAAATGAGCTCAGGAAAGGGAATCTGGAAGCAGCTCTTTGTTTAATTAGGTGTGTGGCCTCAGCCAGTCATTTGACCACTCTTGGGCTCACTGCCTCATTTATCTTACAGGATTAATAGTACCTCACTGAACCAGTTTGTTGGGAAGATGAAATCATATCATAAACATGAAAAGTTTAAGGTATATAAAAGGAAAGCCCATGTCCAATGTTGTTTTTTGTGTTCCTTTGCTTCTGCTTCTAGGTGAGTAATGTCCTCGTCCACTGCTGAGTGGCTCAGGTGGCCCTCATGTAGCCCACCGACTGTTAGAAACTGCCCCCTTACGTGTCACCCCACATCATTTGAGCAACAGCTGCTAATCAGATGGCCATTCTAAGCACGGACTCATGTCATCAGTAACACCATCAAAATATTCAAATGGCCCCTTCGCTTTAAGGCCCCCGATCTATATTTCCCAAATCTGTTCTGAGCCCAAGGTCAGTGAAATGTACCCAAAGAAAAAAGCCTTCATCCCTGGATGCCACAGTCCTGGGTTCTCCCACTGTGCCCGGTAGCATTCTTCCAGCTGCAGCGTCTCTGTCTTCGTGCCTGATGATGACCTGCTATGCCCACTGCACGTACTTGAGGCTGTTTTGGCAACGGTGATGGAAGAACTATGCCATTTATTCCACACTCTCATCTGTCCTTGGGCAGGGGTATGCATGGAGTCTAGAGCTAACTGCCTAGGACATACTAAATGCTCAGTAAATGCTTGTCAAATGAATGCTTAGACCTTGTTATGCATTGAATTGTGTACCCCCAAAATTGGTATGTTTAATTGCTAACCCCCAGAACTCAAAGTGTAATATTTGGAGATCATGTCTTTAAAGAGTTAAGTTAATCCAATATGACCGGTGCCCTTATAAGAAGAGGAGATCTGGACACTGGACAGGCATGCACGTACAGAGGAAAAGCCATGTGAGGACACAGGAAGAAGACAGCTATCTATAAGCCAAAGAGCGAGCCCTCAGAAGAAACCAACCCTGCCAACACCTTGATCTCAGACTTTCAAGTCTTTAGAACTGTGAGGAAATAAATTTCTGTTGTTTAAGCCACCAAGACTGTTATGGCAGACAAAGCAAACTAATACATATCTATTTAACAACATATAAACATAGTAATCCTATCACAGCCAGCAGTCAGTTGTGATTGTGGAACTTACAGCTTCACCAGTAAGTAAATGACTAGCTTGTAGTGGGGAAAGTGTTTGGGAGTCCATCCCTGTTTCTTGGACAGACTTGTGGGCCCACCAGAAGCCCTCAGGAATAAATGACCAATAGTATAAAAAACAGAGACTTTCTTACAGTAAGGCAGGGGCTGCTCTCTGAACATTTATGAGTTTTCTATGTGCTAGATTAGGAGCAGATATTATTTGCCATTTTACAGAAAGGTGACTTGGTTTATACAATGAATCTGTAGTGAACTTCGAATGAAATCGTGGGCTGCATATTTTCCAACCACAATGTGCCCTAGCTAATCTTTGCTCCCTCTCCTTTCTCATCTCTACTTGGTTTCCAGCAAACCTTAAAGCATATACATAAGTATATAGATATTTGGAAAGTGGGGGAGAATTTAAAAGAAAAGCTGAAAATTTCACAACAGAAAAAAATTGCAAAACCATCTTTGCCTACATAGTCTTGGCAGCTGGAACAAAAACTGAGGGCTCAACTGATCCATTGTACCATGCATGAATTATACCAGCTCTGAAGCTGAATTAAACAGAAGTAAAACTATAATAAGGGTCAAATAGACTGTCCCCTGGGTACAGATGGCAGAACGAAACATGCGTGCTGGAGAGATGATCAGAAGAGGCACTCAGACCCCTAAGGGGTCAAGTGCTCTGCTCTCCATCAGGATGGGAGCTGTCCGAGCTGCCCTCACTCCCACACAGACAGCCCGGTGTCTGTGTTTGCTCTCTGTCCCCATCCTGATCTTTCTCCCAGGATGAGGACACCAAACTGCTCCTTCCAGTGACTGCCCGATGCTGCCCTGACCCGTGGCCTCTCTCACCAGATCCTCCGTGTTCTCTTTTCAGCCCTCCATTTATCCACAAGCCTTCCTGAGGGTCCTTTTTGTGCTCATATGGCTGCAAAGAGCTCAAACACCATCATCCAAGGTTGGTGGTGCGGGAGAATTTCCACGTGGGTAAAGAACACCCCCCACACTGGAGAGTCAGCTTCCTCACTGGCTCTTCTCCCTGACCATGCTGCAACTCTCAGCCCTGACCTATCTTCTGGTATCCCTACTTCCACACTTACATGCACTTCAGTCTTCATACAGCCCCCAGGGTCACCCTATGACAGATCCTGGACTCCCCTGTCCAAACTCTCGCCATGCTTTCCTAAATCGCTCAGTAGCTCACAAGACCCTGCCCAGTCTGCCTTCTCTGTTTTCTCTTCAGTTCACCTCTCCTGCAACTCACTCCTTGCTCTCTCTGGTTCTAGTATGCCAGTGGTCTTCCTGTTACTTGAATGTTCCAGACATGTTCCCAGCTCAAACCCTGTGCCCTTCCCTTTGCCCACAAAACCTCTTGGTGAGAGAGTAAGTAACCTCATGACTTACTCTCTCACCAACTTCAGGATTTGCTCAAATCACATTCTCAGTAAGGCCTTTCTCACCCCCAGTATTTAAAACTCATTTCTTATCACCCACATCCCCAATATATTTCTCTATTTTATTTTTTCCATTATGTGATCTTTACCATGTGACATACCAAATATTTACTTATTCTTTGCCTCTCCTGACTAGAAGGTAAGCTCAAAAATGGTAGGACATTTTTCTGCTCTGTTACAGGGGTACCAGCACCTAGAACAGTGTCTGTCATTTGTTTAATGAATGTGCTCAAAATACAGCTAGTTAATTGGAAAACTAATCCATGATGGTAGAGTAATTATGAGAATGTGTTTTTTCCTGAGGGACTCATTTATATTTTAAATATTTTAAAGTGACCGTAAGTTTGCAGCCCTCTCCTTGCCATGGATGGATATGTGTGTAGTTTCTGTCCTGGGCCCACTCTGCTCACCTCGTTCTTCTTTCTAGAGTCTCAAGAGAAGTGGTTTCTGGCTGGCAGCTGGGGACACATGAAAAATTTGCATGGCCTTCTGCATACTCTGCAAGTTGGTGAATGTGAAATGTAAAACTCCTTTCCTTACAGAGTCATAGCTTCCGCTTGCCTCTCTCACCCGAATACACATAGCTATTATTATCTCTGCAGGAAGTGTTTTTAAAAATTTGTATTTTGTAAAATTAGACCACTTTCTTATACCACATACAAGAATAAACTTAAAATGGATTAAAGGCTTTAATGTAAGACCTGAAACCCTAAAACTCCTAGGAGAAAACATAGGTAGTAAGCTCTTTGACATCACTCTTAGCAATGTTTTTTTGGATATGTCTCTTCAGATAAGGGAAACAAAAGAAAAAATAAATGGGACTACATCCAACTAAAAAGTTTTTGCACAGCGAAGGAAACCATTAACAAAAAGAAAAGACAATCCACTGAATGGGAGAAGATATTCGTCAGTGACATACATCTGAGAAGAGGTTAATATCCAAAATATATAAGGAACCCGTACAACTTAACACACACAATCCCCTCCACCCAAACAATCCAATTAAAAAATGGACAGAGGACCTGAACAGATATTTCAGTCGGTCAATAGACATAGGAAAGAGGATGTACAGATGGCCGATAGACATAGGAAAAGATGCTCAGCATTAGTAATCATCAGGTAAATGCAAGTTAGAATCACAGTGCAATATCACCTCACACCTGTCACAATGGCCATCATCAATAAATAAACAAACAAGTGTTGGACAGGATGTGGAGAAAAGGGAACACTTGTGCACTGTTAGTGGGATTGCAAATTGGTGCAGCCACTATGGAAAACAGTATGGAGGTTCCTCAAAAAATTAAAAATAGAACTACCGTATGACCCAGCAACTCCACTTCTGGGTATATATCTGAAGAAATCCAAAACACTAATTTGAATAGATGTGTGAACCCCTATGTTCATTGCAGTATTATTTACAATAGCCAAGATATGGAAGCAACCTAAGAGTCCATTGATAGACAAATGGATGAAGAAGAGGTGGTACATATACACAATGGAATATTACTCAGCCATAGAAAAGAAAGAAATCTTGCCATTTGCCACAACATGGATGGACCTAGAGGGCATTATGCTAAGTGATATAAGTCAGACAGAGAATGATAAATAGCATATGACTTCACTTATATGTGAAATCTAAAAAACAAAATAAACAGACGAAACAGAAACAAGCTCATAGATACAGAGAATAAACTAATGGTCACCAGACAGGAGAGGATTGGGAGATGGGTGAAAGGCGAAGGGATTAAGAAGTACAAATTGACAGTTATAAAAACAGTCATGGGATATAAATTATAACTGTAAAAGGGAATAGGGAACATAAGTCAATAATATTGTAATAACTATGTAGGGTGCCAGGTAGGTACTGGATTTATAGGGGTGATCACTTCATGAATTATACAAATCTATATCACTACACTGTATACCTGAAACTAATATAATGTTGTATGTCAATTGTAGTTGGAGAATAAATTAAAATACAAGTTCTTTAAAAATAAAAATTATATTTTGTTTGTTTTATTATTTTTGCTAAGGAGAGATCTTGGCATCTTTGAATTTACAGTGGTTACCAAACCACTGAATGTGTGGTAGAATCTTATATTTATAGTGTTTGCATGTATATGTATATATACTTATATTTAAATACTTATATATGTTTAGGTGTTTATATTTTATGTTTACATATACATATAGAAAGAATATACTAATATGCTAACATTTGAGGATGCTGAAAATAACATCATTTTTATTTAACTGTATTTTCCACAATGAACATATATATATATATATATATATATATATATATATATATATATATATATATATATGAGATAAGAAAAACACCAATAAATTTTCTTATTTTTTAAGGAAAAGGACTTGTATTACTTGGGCACATGCTTAGTGCTAAAGATCAGTTTTTAGGTACAGGAAAATACCAAAATTATCCCCTTGTGTTGTGACTATACCTTTTACTTTGTGATTTTAGCTTTTCCATCTGACTTAATAAACTAAATAAAGACAAACTGAAATAGTAGTACTGGGTTCTCATGTCTCCATTTACTTGAATATAAGGTAAGCCTTAGGCTAACCTGGGCATGGTTGACTAACGATGCTAGTTTGCTCCATCACTTCCTTGAGAAATTGTTTGTGGAGTCAAAGCTGGCTGGGGAGTCTTAGAACTCTTCTTGTACTAGATCCCCTGCTTTGGCGTGGCCATATTTCCCTTCATTGCTACCCTCTCCTCTCTCCTCTGGAGGGGATGTCTGTGTTTGTCATCTGCCCCTCTTCCTGGCTCCTCCTTTGCCTCTGAACACCAGGGCAACATGCTCCATGCTGTTCTGGAAGCAACATCCACTTTCTCCCCAAACCAGTAATCAAATTCTTGAGAGCCAGCGCCCAACAGTCTCCTTCCTCCACCATATACATCTAAAGTACTCCATCTTTTGTCTAAAGGGTCTTTGTTTTTCTTGGTTCTGCTCTCTGTGTTTGTGCACTGGCTTAGATATTTATTCAGGAAGTTGGTTGTGGACACTGCAATGTGCAGGAACCAGCACTCAACAGGTGCCCTGACCTGGCCCTCTAACTAGCAAGACAGGTTCTTGCCTTTGGGAGTTGTTCCCAATCCTTCTGGAACACATTTCTTTCAACATGTGAGCCTTCTGTTTGATGTGATTTATAGACGTAAAACAAACTCCCTTCCCTGGTATTCAGGATACAGGATCATCTGGTTTGTACCTGTCTTTCCAAACGAATCTCCCATGAATGCCCACAGGGAGTCCTCTCCAGGAGCAAAATCCTTCTCTTTGGGGTGCTCAGACTCCAACTGGTGCATGTGCATCTCTATGCTTTTGTCCAACTCAGGAATCTCCTGGATAATCTGCTCTATCAGTTTGAATCCCACGCATCCTTCAAGTCCTCACGTAGATATTATTTATCCTGGGATTCCCTGCTCCAGAAATTGGGTACAATTTCATGTCCTTGGATTCCCCTTTCCATTGTCTGAATTGCTGTGGGCTCTCATTTTTCTATGGCTTTACCCTCACTTACTGGGGCATCACAAATGAAAATAGATGTGTGTGTGCAGTCTGTCAGTTTCATCTGAAAGGCTCTCAAAATTTTACTCACCTATTCCCAAGTTCATTAATAGATTTAATTAAATTTCAATCAAATTACAAGTGGAATATTTTAAAAACATAATTTAAAGTTTATTTGGAAAACTATTTGATAGACCAAACAAGAATATTCTGAAACACAAGAATTATGGGAGAATGGGCTCATAAGGTCGTATATTAGAATATTTGGCTATAAGGAATAAAACAGAATAATTTCAGTAGTCTGTCAGATCAATGAAACAGAGATGAATAAGAAAACACAGACCTAAGTATATGCACAAATTTAATATGTGATTAATATACTATTTCAATCTGGCTGGGGGGAAAACTAAGCATGATGATGGCAAACTAGGTGAATCATCTGGAAAAACATACAACCAAATTTTCCTCTTTGTATGACACATTAGAATATATGCTGAATAAAATAAAGAGTTAAATATATAAGAGGGAATGCAAAACAGTAGCAGAACAAGATAAAAATATAAATTAAAATTTAGCCAATCTTGAGGTAGCAAAGGTGTTAACAACACAAAAGAGGAGAAGGAATACCAAAGGAAAAGACTTGATAACACTGATTACATAAAAATGGAAAATTTCAATAAGCCTAAAAAAAAATTAAAAAAAACCTTTTAAAAAACGTAGACAAACTAGGTAAAATATTTGCAATACATGACATATTAAGGGGTAATAGTATGAGTATACATACATCTTTTATAATAAGAAAACCATGAACACTTCATGAGAACAGGGACTAAAAACACAATTTCCAATAAACAAGTACCCATGTAACTTCTCTAGTGAGCAAAGAAACAAAAATTAAAACAAGGTTTTAATTAAAATATAGCTAACATATAATATTATATTAGTTTCAGGTGTACACAATAGTTATTTAAAACAAGATATTTCAAACCACTAAATTGTCAAACATTTAAAAAACAGTAACTTCTAGGGTTAGTTGTAGATGAAGCAAATAGGTACCCTCATTTATTATTGTGTTGTAAATTCCTACAGCTATATTTTAATGAGAAAAAAACAACAACACACTGGTCAAAATACTGCATGTATATTTTTTAATCCTTTAATATATTTATATTTTTCAGTCCATTAAATTCACATCTAGGAAATTCTCGTAGGGGACTAGTTATAGATATGAACAAAATTCACAAAGAGATACAGGGCAATATTATTTGTAATACCCAATGGTTTCAATCAATATAATGCCCGAAAAGGACTTGTTAAATTCATTATTGTATATCCAAATGATGGAATATCTCACATCCATAAAATAGTTTTAAATAATATTTAATGACTTTGGGAAATGTTATCACTAGTAGATACAAAGGCACATTTAAATGTGTATAATATGATCCTCACTTTGTAAAAAGAAATTTAAACATACATATTAGAAAAACAACAACACTATACCAAATGTTAATGGTGATTATCTCTGGGTAGTAGCATATGGGTCATTTAAATTTTCTTCCTTATATTTTTATATATTGTTCAAATTTCCTACAATAAACATATGTCATCTTTATAAACAGAAAATTTTTCTTTAATATAATGATTTCCTTAACCAGATTTTAAGTTCCTCAGGGGCATTTTTTTAATTGAACACATCATCCACAGAATTGTGTAACTCCTGCAGGGCTCAGGTCCAGGATGTTATTTTAAATGTAGTGGATAATAAATATTTATCTGATTAACAAACTTCCTTCTTGGATTTTTATTTTGTTTTGTTGTTGTTCCCTTTCAAAAGAATATGTAGGATATTTTTAAAATATTGCATTACCATCTAAAACTTCCTTTTTATGTTATCATGTGATAAACAGTGCTGCCTGCATGTGGCTAGCAGACGGCAAACCCATTGCCTGAAAGGGTTAATTTCGGGCACTTCTGGCCACCTGTTCAGCATCTGCCACATGGCGTTCATTTCAAAGGCCCCCAAGGCTCACCAGCTCAGGAAAGGGATTTTTGCTTTGCAGTGGATATATACACAAAGGCAGGGCCAATGCAAATAAGAAACTCCCGGTCCAGAAATAAACATTTCTTAAGCAACCCAGACAATGAAATGGATGATAGCTTTTTCTCCCAAAACTTTTTTGTAATTACGTTTTTATAGACTTTTCAGAGGAAATGAAAAAGGCAAACATATAATTGACTAAAAGAAATAGAAGTAATAAACCAGGCCAGAAAAAATCATGAGGAAATATGTATAGAAGGTAAAATAATTCTAATATGAAAATCTATTACATTATGTGGAAGTTATAATTACCTACATGGGCTGCTTTAGTTGTAGAAAGAGCTGGAGGAGCTGCTGTGATGTGGAGCTATGAGGAGGGCTCGGGTCTCTTTCCAAATCTGGGTATCTTCTGGGTATTTTAAATTCTAAATTTCCAAAGCAGTTACAGTACTGAATTCTGAACTCTACATAAAAGAACTGTGGAGGAGGGTGGTGTGTGTGTGTGTGTGTGTGTGCATTTTAACAAGTTGTCTCATGATAACCTTGCAGCCAGGAAGATTAATTACTTTGGGAACATACATACATACATATTCTCTAAATGATCAGTAAATGGAGGCCCGTCTGGAGTGAAGTGCTCAGTTGTATACCGTTGTATTTTCAACATAATCATTAATTAGCTCAAATCAGTGATTCTAAGTGACTAATCAGAGTTATGAGCAGAGGTAAAGGAGGAAGGTAGTGGGGTTCAATTTACATATTCCCTGCAACCTAATATTTAGGTAGTCCTGCTCCTCACCCCCTACACACCTATATTTTGAATAATCAGACAGTGGTCTTGATGGGAGAGTATCATACCCCTCAGATCCTGGGTAGAAAACAGGTTAAGACCTGCTGACATTGATAAAAATAAGAAAGGCAAGCACATCCAATCTGTGAGTAGTAAATTACAGCTAATATTCTGATGATAGAATCATGCTCTAAACTGATTTTGACAGGTTGAAATGAAGAGATGAATGTAACAAGAAGATATTTAATTGGGATAAATGTTAGGAATGTTACACCCTGACCTTGGGCCCAAAGATCAATGTACAAACACAGCGGGTGGGGGGTGGCTATAGCTAAGTAGTGGTTTTTCTAGAAAGTGCCAAGGGGGTTCAGTTACCACTGTGGGTACCAACTTGAAACTCAGTTCTGAGCTCTATACATAGTTTTATAGAATTTAAAACGAAGAGGTTGGCATACTCTCTTTTGCCCTGATCAGAGAAGAACCAGAGGGCTGCAGGTCTGGTTCTCTGGGTACCATCTTTCAAGGGGATATAGACCAACAGGACTGAGTTCAGAAGAAAGTGAGAGAATGCCGTTGGCTCCAAAGCCACAGCATAAAATGAAAGAAGTGTTAGGACTAACGAAGGAATGACTTGGTAATAACTGGGAGGGCATGGACTGTCTTCAAAGTATAGAAGAACATGGAAGAATCCCTGTCCAGACTAGTTAGGGCCCCATCCTCTGTGCTTTAATAGAACTAGGTGCTTTAATAGATAAATTTCTAATACGGTAGAAATTTATCTCTGTGTTAATTTCCTCCCACAAGAATGTGAGCTCTGTGAGGACAGAGACTGTCTTACTTTCTTTGTCTCCTCAGCATCTAGTAGATTCTCAATCAATGTTTTTGACAGAAAGAAGAGGAGTTAGATGTATGTTTGGCTCCTAGAGTTAGGTAGCACTATGACCGATAATTGGAAGCTGTAGCAAAACAGATGCACAGCTCAATATAAAAAACTGTTAAGCAACTGAGTTAAACGAGGTGAAAGAGCCGACCTCAGGAAGCAATGCCTTCAACCACAGACTGCATAACCACTTCTCAAGCTACAAAGAATTCAACATTCAAATGGATAGTTGGAGCGAATCTTTAAGGTGGTATATTCCAAGCCTGTGGTAGGGGATTCCACCATTCTTCTTTGCAAAGGCAATCTCATGCTTAGAAAAGTCTAAGTGTTCCCAGAGACCTATGAAGGCTCATACTGGTTTCCTTCATCAGAACATCATGGATAAGCTACAGGTCCAAGGTCAGATAAAGGACCACCACACAATTAAGACCCTACAGTGATGTGTCTTTCTCTCAGCTGGCATGTCTTCATTTCACCAGTCATCCTAACTCTTCCTTAGACTTCATGTTTTCCCAACTCAAATTGCCTAATTTACTCTAATCACCTTTGTCTTCCTTTCCTTGGGCCTCAATCCCAAAATTTCCAAACTAGGCTGGAAACTATCTTGACTTATGCTTCTTCCATGCCTGCCAGCTTTGAATTTCCATTCTGGATGCTTCAGAGGGCCCTACTGGGTCACACTGGAAAGGACCACCTGGGGGCCACTTCACTTCACACCCTGGCCTCAAGTATGTGGGGGTAGGAGGTGCAAGGAGTGGCCCTGGCAGAGGGGATGTTCATGCTGGCCGGGAGTGCTCAGCTCCCACAGGGAACCAGGCCCCTGCTGGGCCACCACAGTGAACAACTGCAGGGGTGCTGCTGTGTGCACAGCCTGTGCGGCCTTGCGTGGGGCAGTCACCCTGACTCTGGGCACCCAGGGCAGTAGTACCCCAAGGGGAAAGACCCCAAGTACAAATGGTGCACCAGATGGCACAAGGAGTTTCCCAGGCAGCAGCTGGGCCATTGTGGGCCCTACAGGGACGTGCCTGTATTTCCTTAGTGAGCTTCTGATTTTAGGAGTCTCCCAGGGCTGCTGCCACTGCCCCAAAGAGAAAGAGTTCTAAGAAATTGTAGCAATTAGAGAAGCCCTACACCATGGGTGCAGAGCCCAAGAAAGCCAACAGCTATAACTACTCCCATCTATTTACTCTCTAGTTCCACTCTGGACTTGGGATTTAGATGAGAACTATCAGGAGGGCTATTGTCCAGTTATGAGAGGGAGGAGCTATAGAAGTCCTCGGAGCCCAAAGGCAAGCCAGCGTCCCTCCAGAGACTTCAGATGAGCTCCTGCGTTCTGTGCCAGGCAGGGTCTGGCTTTTGCAAGAGGCACTGAAGTCTTATACACACAGTAATGGATTGGTGCTGGCTAAAGGAAAATTTTATAGATTAACTGGAAGGAGAGTTTACAGGCCAGGGATCCAAGGAGGAAGAAAATTAATTGCTCAGTTCTCACACTGTAATTCCATTAGTTAACTTCTAAAGACGTCTATTCTCTCTGCACAGACCTATTTCAAAAAATCCCATTACCTGATTTCTGAATGGCTGAAATGCTTCTTGGCCAGTTCACAGACCACTAACTCTCTCTCTCTCCATATCAGAGGAGAAAACTGCCCCCGCCTGAGTGGGCTGCCTCAGGTTCAGGTGAATGCCAGAGAGAAACCCTGATTCGTTTGAAATAGAATGCAGGGGCATTCACAGACAGATAATACCCCAAACAGAAAAAGGCAAGTGTGTGCGTGTGTGTGTGTGTGTGTGTGTGTGTGTTGGGAGGGGAGGCTAGCAGGAGGAAAGGCAGCCTGCAGGGGCCAGAAGGGTTGGAGAGTTTCTAAAACAATATACCAAACTATTTACTGTGATTCTGTGCTGCCTCCCTAACAGCTGCTGGATCGAGGTAACTGTCTGTCCTGGGCTCCCTCACCATCCAGAACCATCCTTTCATGGAGTGACAAGGAATGGTTATAGGGCTAACAGACACCATGCTGCCCTAAGGAAGGAGATTGTGTCTTGCTCTTTGATTTGTGGAGATGTTACTACTCTAAAAGGAATCACCTGCGAAGGCCTCTCCCAGCATACCTCTCCCAGCATGCACATGCGGGCCCACCAGTATCCTGGAGGCAGCATGGTGGCCTGAGGAGAACTTGGGCTTTGTAGTTGAAAAGACCCAGCTCTGTGACTTACGTGAAATTGGCATTGTAACACCTGTCTCACAGGCTGCTATATACATGAGATAATATTTACACTACCTAGCAAATAGTGAGCATTCCACAATATTTCCTTCCCCTCCAGGATGGAGACAGTAGGTATCTAAAATCCTACAGACACCCACTCTGCCCTCTGTTCCTATTTTTAGAATAATTCCTCATTTGGGATCCTAGGCTTTGATCGGAGAAAAATTGATTGTCCTTCCTTTCCAACTCCTCCCAAATTTAACTGAAGTACCCTCAGTCTCCGGCTGAGAACTGATATAATCTCTACAATATAATACTTGGGCCTGGAGTGTAATGACAGGAAGTAAATGGAACTACAATTGCTCTGTGCATTTTTGATTGCTGAGATTATTTTATGCACTTCCATAGATGAGTACATTCTTTTATTTAGACTCATGGGCACCAGAAATCCATATGGACTTTCCGCAACTATGTATTTCCCTTTCCCTGCTGCAAATCAGAGCTCATGCTATATCAATCTCAAGGAAAGGATAGTTCATTCATTCATTTGCTGACTTGCGAATTCATTCATTAATTCAGCACACATCTACCAAGGACCTATCATCTGCCAGACCTGGGTCAAGCACTGGCAATACAAAGATGAATCAGGTGTGGTCACTTCCTGAGGAGCTGTCAGTCAGCCAGGAAAGACGTCCACCTTCATGTGAGGACATAGTGGGTTGTCTGGCAGAGGTTTGGGGAGGGGTCACTGAATTCTTCCTGGAGGACTCAGGGGAAGCTACGATAAAGATATGAAAGCTTAACCCATGAAGGTCAAAGTTGGAGTTTGTCAAGCACACAGGTTTGGAAAAGGACATATCCGGTGGTCAGGACCTCCTGAGGAAAACGAGAGAAGCTAGAAATACACAGTAGATACAGGAACATTCCATACATTTGCAACAATGAATAACATGGGGCGTCAAATTGATTTCCAGGGATCTGGAATGACCAACATTCAGCTTCCTTAAGAAACAGTGTGGAAAATATACCCATCTTCAATGGGCCTTCAGATAGATTTTTCACATTTACATTAACATGGAATTGAAAGTTGAAGATGACCATAAGGAAAATCCTGAAGTAAATCTAGGACAAATCCAGCATTCCCAAATCCCAGCACAGAAGTGGACATACTGATGGTATACCCTTGAAGACCTTGTAGATGGCACCTTATGAGGATTTACACACACCCTCTAAGAGATGAGTGGGGAAAGAATCTGGGCCCTACAAAGCAAAACCAAAATGGAACAGGAAACCATAATGCAATAGCCTCCTATCACAGGTGAGGAACAAAGGCCCAGAGAGGTAAGGGGACTTACCCAAGCTCCCCTTGCAGAACCGACTGGAGCCCAAGTGAACCAGTTCCCCATCAAATCACCCTGGATGGGGGGGTCAAGATACTGTACCGTGATAGACAAGGTCATTTCCTCCCCAATGCTACTCATTTCTCCAGACTCCTCTTGCCATTCTACCAACACCCTCTACTCCCACCTTTTTGACCCACTTGTGATTTTCAGAACATGCCATCCATTCTCTCTCTCTCCCCTCCTGGGTGGTGTTTATACTGCTCCCTCTGCCTGGATTGCTTTCCTCCAACCCTCTTATCCCTCCACTTGGCTAATGTTCACTCATTTCTGCACTCAAGTTAGATATCAACCCCCACTTCCTGGAAGACTTCCCTGACCCTCCAGGGCTGTTAGGTGCCCCCTTCCATGTGCTCTCATTGCACCCCCTACCACCCGTATCATACAGGTAGCACACTGCATATCAGCATAGGAAAGGCCAGGTCATCAACCTGTCTCCCCAAAAAGAAAGCAAGCTCCTTAAGGGTAGAGCCTGTTCCTTTCTCACCTTTTTTTTCTGAACATCTACCACAGTACCCAGAGTAGGCTTACGACAAATATGTTGCAATGATTGAACACTCTCCCATTGCAAAGCAAGGGGTTAAAAAGCAACCCCACTTTCTCCTAATCTTATCCTCTTGTCTAAAGATGCCCATTGAGCAGAAATAACCAAAGTGCACCGTATATTTATGGAATAATATATAAGTACACATTATGCAGCCACCAAATTATAGCCACTTAAAATGTGTCATACACATATACCTGACCACGTAGACCCCACAACAAATGTGCAAGCTAGATATTAGCCTCCCATTTTACCAGTGACTGTCCTCTGGTCACCCAGATAGTAAGTAGTGGAGCCAGGCTCCTCCATACTCAAGAGTCCAAGGTCTGGAACCTTCCACTACATCCCTATTGGAAGCAGGTGTTCACCATTTGCCCATTGTACTGTCTTTGAAATGCAGGTTTTTCTGCTTATGTAAGCTAATGCCGGAACCGACAGCTTCGAGCAAAATACCATTGTGGTTCTGCTCAACAATGCCAAGGTGAAATCAACAGCATTCAGTTTGCTCAGACAGAAGCAAAAAAGATTAGAACAGGATTTTTGTGGGCAGAGGGAAATGTGCAACCTCAATAATTAACCCCAAAGAACAAATGTTGGATGACAATTAAATTCTCACTCAAAACAACACACTTCTCATAAAAATAGAAAATCATGTCCTCTTAGGTTTCCTCCAGAACAAACTGGCCATGGAACAAGAATGAGTTCTTTAAAAACATCAATGGCAACTCTGAAATCAACGAAAGTCAACTTTGAAATCCCTACTTGTGTGGAAAGGCCTGCAGGCCTCTGAAGGTTACTTCCAGAGATGATGTATTACCTATATTTCTCATGGCTATGGAGAGAACAGGTGTCTATATATTTATTCTGTATACAATAGAACTGGAAGAAAAAATGCATGGATGCTATTACATGGATATGCTCCATGGGTAGGTAAGACTGTTGAAAGTTTATGAGGGACCCAGAAGGTCATATCTTAGGAGTTATCAGACAGATTTGACTGTTCAACCATAATAAGATACAGAGGCTAAGGGTATTGGGCACTACATGTACCAGCTTTCAAGGCTCAGTACTGGGAGGTGAGCCCAACTGTTAATGAAGGCCCAACATGGTGTGGAGACAGAGGGGTAGAGAAAACTCCAGCCACAGCTCAAGAAACCTCTCAGAGGCAGGGGTTTTTGGAGGAAATGGTGCATTTTAAGCAGAGACTATAGATTGGAAATTGGAGCTTTAACATTTTCATAACTCAGGCTTACCTGGGGTTCTCCAACCCCACTAGGACTAAATAAGTTTGGTTTGAACACTGTCCTGTGGAACAGCAAAAACATTCCAAATATTTTGGGGAATTCCTAAGAGGGTTATATTGTCAGGTCACATCTGCTTAAGGGTCCCTGGTGCCATGGTATAATGGATATTCTTTGGCCCTCCAGGTCAATGCCCCACCTTTTTCTGCTCTGTCCCATGTCTGATGTGTATGGGCTCCCTTGTCTTTTGGCTTCCAGCTGGGTTTGGCCAAGGGAGGGAGATCAGAGGGGAGAGAAGAGTGAGGTCAGGGAAGTTATTCCCTTTCCCCCTTTGGGGACCCTCTCCCAGTGGCTGCTAACCTACAGCAACAGCTACAACCTTTTAGTTCTAGGAATTGCTCCCTTCCCTTACTCCTTCAGGCCTTGGTTAGAAATAGCTCCCCACTGTCTGGTTCCAGGGCACTTCACCATCCTGTGCTGGTTTCCCTGAACTCTGCCCACCTCCTTGAAAATATTCCCTTTGTGGAAGTCTTTTCCGTTATCTAGTCTGAGGTGATCGTGTTTCCACTCAGAACTTTCAGAATGCGGTGCTGCCTCTGTTCATAAAACTTTGTCCTTCCTTGATTTCTGTAAGAAAACTGCATTCCCATAAAGCAGTTACCTGTGCAGTAAACTTTGCAGATTTGTGGGTGACTTCAAGAAAGAACACACAGTCACCTTCCTCTGGGGTTCCTGATCAATGCACACACAGGTAGTAGTGGCTTTTTTCTTCTTCCTTCTCTCCTCTACCCCCCCACTCCACCCCACCAGTTTCTTCTATGAACTCGCTTACCCACAATGTTTTGTATCTTGGACTCCTGGTGACATTTTTTTCTCCACTTTTTTACCATCTATAAAAAGTGACTTATCAAGCAATTTTCCTAAACAAAGACAGTTCTTCCCCTAAAAGAAAATCTAGTGCCACCTCTTAAAATGAAAAGATCCTTACAAGTGTGGGACAGTAAACATACAGTACTTTATAGGTCAACTCACAGGTGACCTAGACCAGCCGATCGACAGGACTTCAGGCTCCAGAGAGTGACACTTAGAAGAACTCCCAACTTAGGAATCAGACCAAAGCAGAAGCTTAATCACAGCTTAGATTTGCAAACCAAGGCATAGGACAGGCCCAATTCCTGGAAAATATTGCTGAGAAGGAATGGGAAGAAGGTGCAACTGTCCAACTACATCAAAGCTCAGTGGTCAGCATCAAAGCCTCATTCTGGCCAGATGAACCAGGGGTGACATCGCATCGAGGTCAGCCCCTACTCAAGCAGTTGAGTAAAGGTCGGTCTGGGAACTTGAGCTTGACAATGGGCCACCCATCATGGGACCTAGAAAAACCAAGATGGAAGTGAAGGTGGGGCCAACCCATAGCACCCTTCCATTAAGACATAAAATTATTTATGTTCATATTATCAAAGAAATTAAATTATGTCATCCAAGACTAAAGTAAGAATAAACCATGACTGAAAAACATTTCACACAAACAGACAAGGGAGTGTGGGAAAGAAAAAAGCTGTGATATTAATAAACTACTATAAATTTCCTGTTTCCCATTTTAATATTACTATCAAATATACAAGAACAAAATAGGGTAAGTGCATCCATTCCTTTGAAAATTATAATTGAAGGAAAACTTCCTGTGGATTTTGTTAATCTCAAGAATGACAAAAATAAATACTTGTGTAGCACCTTACCATTTCCAAAATCCTGTCAGATTTATTACCTCATATCAGGTATTATTACAGAGGCAAAATCTAGGACTGGCTAGCTTATGTGACTCATTTCAAGCACAGAAATAATAAGTGATGTAATGAGGACAAACATCCCAGTCTCTGACACCAGGGCTCTGATGTTACCACTGGTCACGTGCTACCCACCTGTGTTGGGGAGAAAGGTCGCAACACTGAGCACTCCTGGAATCTTGATTTGGCAGTTAGGAGAGAAACAAGGGAGGGCTGTCCCTGCTCCCAAACACCTCTTGCCCTCTAATCCTTTTTGGCCTTTCTCAGTGGAACCACCCATAGTTTTGGGAAGAAATCATTCAAGGAACTTCAATTGGTTTTGTATCACACGTGATTAATATACTGACTGATGATGTTACAATTTGCTTATCAAACTTACCCCATGAAAAAAAAAAAAGACTTGTCAAATTGATCTAATTATTTACCAGCAAATACTGGTCCTCAAAATTAACTAAGCCCAATGAATTGTTGTATTTATGCAGCTAAATAATGTTCTACTCTGCTCAATCTTTCCAAATTTAAATTAAATCAATGACAGACTCTTGGCGACTACTGGGAATAAATATGTAGTCATTAATGTCTAACTTGATCACAGATAATTAAATCTAATCATGTTATACAGTTTAAAAATCAACTTTTACATTAGCCAATTCTCCAAACATCATGGCTGGCAAATAGTCAGATAATGAACATGGTTAAGTTGCCATAATTCTATTCATCTATAATTAATACAACTCCATTATTAATTAACTGGCAAACAAACAAAGATACGTTGGGAGGGTGAGCAGCAAAGTGGCAGAATAATCGTAAATATTTTGAGACTCTGCTCAAATAAGGAGGAATGAAGACCTCAAACCCATCACAACAATACCTCATTTGAGCTATTCTCTTGTCATGACCTTTTGCCTACATCAAGCCTGTGCTTCAGTGTGGTAGGCAGATGGTGAGTCATAGCTTGAAACCAACAGGGGCCTTGATATTAAGGAGCTTAGAATTTGCTGAGAAGTGGTTAGACAGTTGTACCTAGAAGAAGCACAGACTCCTGGGAAAGGAGCCTGAGAGCTCAAACACTTTCTTTTAGGATTCAAAATTACAATAGTCCCCCCATTTCTGCACTTGTGCTTTCCACTGTTTCAATTACCTGTAGTCAATTGCAATGTGAAAATATTAAATAGAAAATTCCAGAAATAAATAATTCATAAGTTTTAAATTGCACGCTGTCCTAAGTAACATGATGAAATATAACGCCGTCCTGCTTCATCCTACCCGGAACTTGAGTCATCCCTTTGTCCAGTTTCTCCAGGCTGTATATGCCCTCTTCCTGTTAGTCACTTAGTAGCTGTCTCAATGACCAGATCAACAGTCGCAGTATTGCAGTGCTTGTGTTCAAGTAACCTTTCTTTTACTTACTAATGGCCCCAAAGCCATTCCCATAACTTTTATTACAGTATATTAGAATTGATCTATTTTTTATCAGTTGTTGTTGTTAATATATTCCTGGGTCTCAAGGCCGCCCAGCTCCAGAATCTGTCCCCAATAGTGAATTGTCATGGAGATAGGCTTGCACCCCAAGGAACTGGCCTCTTTATAACTCTAAAGAGGTGTAACACTGGGAGCCCACACCCTTGTGAGGCTCATCCTGTCTGAGCATCACAGAGGACATTATAGATTTTGATGCAGCAGTGGAACTGGTCAGGGTGGCTGCCAGAGGTGAGAGAGCAGAACCAGCCACATCTCTTCCAAGAGCAGGCCAGCAGCACCTTCTAAAGGTGAAACAAAGGTCTGGCACTAGCCAAGAAGAGGAAATAATTAGAACTAGTCTTTGGACATGGTGTACAATCTAAGAATTCTAGAACATGTTATTGGAAGTTCTAAAGATGAGGTTGGGTAAGATGGGTCGCCCACTAATCTGTGAAGTGTAGACATCTTGTTGTTTTGCTTTGAGACGCTACTTTGGAATGATACTGTTTATGCTCCAAGTTGGTGACATGGGGCTTAATAGTAATCCTGATCAAAAGGTGTATGACAGCCTGGGCTCTGAAGAAAACCCAGGTAGACCACAGCCCCCCACCACAATCACTACCTTTGAGCACTTACTCGTCCCCCCTGGAGTATCCTGTCCCAGAACCCTCTCACCTGCACGTGCTCTGTCAATATTTGCCCATTGTTTTTCTGTTGCAAAAAGACTATTTATGAATTTATATACTTGATAGTTTTACTTCTGAGGCCCTGTATACATACATAACCAATACTCAAATAGTGGGAGACAGCATTTCCTTGTGAAAATTCACTACATTGTAATTTGGAGTATTGAGACTAAGCTTATCGTTAGGAGTCTTTGTTTTGATGAAGTAGTTTGAATCCAAATATTGTTACCATGGGGAAAAGGGCTCCCTGCAAATTTTCCCTTTGAATAAGATGTCCAATTCCTGAGGAAACATTTTTTTCTTTTTTGAGAAGTGGAAATACCCTTTTCACAAACAATCTGCTACTCCAAATTTGCTAAAATGGTTAAAAAAAAAATTTTTTTCCCATTTCCGTCAGCAAAAATCAGTGTGGAAATAACTTTTAGTGTCATCCTTAACCTATGATCTATTATGCCCAGATGATTACATGCTGAGACACAAAGAAGTGAGCTTTGTGTTTCTTTAACATGTGTTTTATTTGATTGGAAGCTGTGTAAGGGTTCTCCAGAGAAACAGAACCAACAAAATGTATATACAGAGAGAGAGGTTTATTTTAAGGTATTGGCTCATGTGTTTGTGGGGCTGGCAAATCCAAAATCTGCAAGGCAGGCCAATAGGTTGGAAATCTATGGAAGAGTTAACGTTGGAACTCAAGTCCAAAGGCCGTCTGGATCAGAATTTCTTCTTCCTAAGGGGACCTCGGCATTTTTAAGGTCTTCAACTGATGGAATGAGGCCCACCATATTTTGGAAGATAATCTACTTTCCCAACATCTACTGACTTAAATGTTAATCATATCTAAAAAAATCCTTTCACAGAAATATCTAGACTTGTGCTTACCAGAAACTTGATGCCACAGTTTAGCCAAGTTGACACATAAGATTAAAAATCATCACAGGAGCAAAAAAATAAAAAATAAAAATAAAATTGACAAAAGCTATATAACTTGATATAAATGTAAGATATAGTGTAATCAACAAACTTCCCATATCATGTACATATTTTTGTGGCTGTCAATGTTTTATCAAAAGTATCCAGCTTTTTGTTGAAATAATTTGATAATTCTAAGAAAATTACATTCACAGAATGCACATATGTTCTCACATATATAAGTTCGCTTATAATAGTCAATCCATAAACCACCCATATTACAAAGCTTTGACTTAAAGAAGTGATGGCAATGCAAAAATGAGACATACACTTTGAAAACATCAGGAGAAATATTTCTTAAAAGAATACTACTAGTTCACTGGGAAAACAACCAAACTGTTTAACATCTTGGATATTCCTGGGACAAAAATGGCTCCAACCTGATTCAATAACCTTTTAAATTGGAAAGGGTGCGGGGAAGAGAATGTAATTGCCTTATCAAATGGTAAAAAATGGTACAATGTTGATTAAGAAGGAACTATGAGAAACTCAGGCAGCCAAAGGGCAATTTCTGATTTAAGCACAACCTGAAATTTCTCCCTTATTTATAGAAGTTACTCTGCCCAGCTTCTGGCCAGATGTGGGACAGAATCTCAGCCCCACTAGTCATCTGCTCCATGACCTTGAGCAACGACTTCATGTTTTCTTAGTCTCACTTTCTTCTTCTGCAAAATAGAGATGTACCCTACCTCACAGGGTTCTTGAATAGTTAAATAAAATACTACACAAAAGTGACTAACACCATTTCGGATACATAATAAGTATTCAATAAATGCTAGCTATCATTGGGTTCATTTTGTTTTCATAAAATATTAACTGCTTGGAGATATAGCCAAGCAGTAGAGGAAAATCATTTTCATCACCGACCACATGGATATTGTAAAATCAAATAACACTGATGCTGTTGATTGGAAATGAGTCACAGAGCCTGCATCTATTAGCAACTGGCAATTTCCTCTCAGGTACTTCGCCTGCAGTTGGGGCCTGTCTGCACTACGTAAGCAGGGCCTTGCTGATGACCATGTGGTTTACATGTTAGTTTTGGTGTAATTAAGAGAAGAAAATAATCACTTGCTTTCCTATCCAATTATCCTTTTTACAAACAAAATTAAGGTTTTCAAACATAAGATCTTAAAAATTGTGGAACCGTTGCACTAAAGAATATATTGAAACAACACAAGTAGAATAAAGATTTTAAAAATAAGCACACAGGAACAATTTTGTATCTCTCTTATCAACCCTTATACTTAGTCTCTTTAGTTTTCCATCTGCTGTTAGAATGTCCCTTTAAAACCACCTGCACACTTATGACATCCAACGCTTCAGTGACTCAGAGATTTCTAGCCCGCGGCCCTCCACCTTTGGAAACGTGGTTTATGCACACTGTCGTCGCTGCAGGTCCTGTCTTTTGGGGAAGCGAACTGAAAGGGAGCCTGATTTTGCTTATCCTTCTGGTCACCTATCCCTCTTCTTTACATCACAGAAGCAGGAAGAAAAAGTTGTGCAACAACACGACCCTAAATTTGGTAGTGACTTTTTTTCATTCAGAAGGGAAACATTTTCCACTTTCTAAAGGAGTCAGGAAACCTCTCGACACAAGAAGAATCTACTGATAGTTTTTTCTGTAGGAACTGAGAAATTGATCCAGAAGAAAAGTCAGCCATCATTTTTATCTCCACCATATGAAGAGCCTCTGGTGGCTGGGAAGCTACAGCTGTCCCTTAAGCTCTGGGGCCAAGAACCAAACAGGAAGACCCTTCACCTGAAAGCACTGAGAGCAAAGGAGTCTCAGTTTGGTCCTGGGAGACTGGCGGTGGGACTGAGGGAGGGACAATGGTGAAGGAACAAAGCCCAATGTCATTCAGTTCTCCTTGGGCCATCCACGCAGAAGGTTGTGCCAGAAACCTCAGCAGAAGGAAGGGAGGAGGAAAGATAGAAAAATGGCCAGAAAGAGCTCTAATGAAAGAGCTCCTTCCCCACAGGGAGAATGTGACCTAGGTCCCGAGTATGATTCAGGATAGGACAGGGCATTCCCCGACCAGAGATGTCGCTGTTGGAAGCTAAGCCAGACACACCAGTGCTCTGTTCCTGTTCATTCTGTCCCAGGCCACTGGTGTTCGAAGAAGTGTTTGTCGGCAAAAGTGACTGTGACTAGCAAGGTGACGAGTGTCTTACACTGGGGGGACTTTAGGAGAGCGGGCTGGGCAGAGCCAGTGTTTTATTTCAACACTCCCTCACTCCAGCGTGCCTGCAGCACTGATAAAGCTGATGTTACTGAACTCTGAGGCCTTGGGTATCCTGCGCAATATCCACACATCCGAATAACCTGGGACATTCCTGATAGGATTGTGGTGAGAAAAACAAGTGACCAGTCATTGAAGAGTGAAGAGTCAGGACAGTAGACTTTCTGTTTGTGTAAGATGGTCCCTTATCTCATGCCTTATCCTGTTGTCTGCCCTCCCCTCCCTCCCCCCATTTCCTGGTCTAGCAGATGAGGAAGTCAGTCTCTACAACTCAATGGAAGACAGCCAGTTGGCAAGACATTCAGTCTGGTCACTGTTACTGTGGGGTCTTCCCGCCGCCTGTTCTCCCTCCACCCCCACCCCCCATTAAAGCTCACAGAGCAAACATCAGATGGTGGGATGCACACAAGAGAAGGCAGCTGGGACAGCTGTCTTGGCCTCTCGGCAGGCCCCATCCATCTGTTCCTCTGTTTGTCCTGCGAAACAGAAGAGGGGCATTGCCACGGCGGGCAGTCATAGAGCAGGTGGTCAGATACACAGGGCCAGTGATGTGGGTCCGGGAAGATGGGGCTCAGGGAAGAGAAAGCATGAGGGAGCTGGGGTCTCGGCTCTAGAGGAGAGGGGCTCCCAGCTGGACCTGGTCCCACCAATGCCAGGAGGCAGAACTGGCACCTGGGATGGCTTATCATGTCCTATCAAAGACCCTGCTACTCCAAGGAGTTTCAAGGGGGTGGGGTTGAGTGACTCTTGCTTTCGAAAGGAGGGCAGTTTAAAAAGCCACAAGCAAATCAGAGAAAGTTATGTGACATCCCTTTCTGAAATCTGTTTACTGTGATCTATGCTCATTTTTCATATCACCATCTGCCTATTTACAGCCAATCCCTAAAGTCCCTCCCTTACCCAGCCATAAACTATCTAGAAGGCCCCCATGTTGCAGACGCTTTCTTGTTGGACCACATCCTCATTAAGCCTTCCTCGGTCTCAGTGCTGGGAAAGCTGGCGACGGTGGTTACGTCGAGCACATCCCTTTGGTTTAGGTTATATGGACACTACAGTTGCCCTCCCCAGACCGCACTCAGCTGCCTTACCCTGGCATTAAGCCCTTACATTTGCCTTCTCTCCAGCTGTTTGTTTTGCCAGCAGAGAGTGTCACCTGTCCATTTGCCTGCTAATGAACTGTACGATCATAACAGTCGACCCACTCTCGCCCTAAGAGAGAAAGGGAAAAGAATGTTCTGGCCCAGGCCACACATCCAGGGCACGATGGGGGTTGGTTGGGCAGGAGAAGGGGCTGAGGTTACAGTGGAAGCAAAGAGACAGGAAAAAAAAATTTCTTATCCACCAGTAACGCACAAAGCACTGTGGTGGGTGGTTTGTGTAGATTATCCTCATTTAACAGATGAAGAAACTGGAGCTCAGAGAGAGTAAATGGCTTTCCACGTCACACAGCTAGTGAGGAGACTGAGCAGCAGAACAGGGATTTGACCGCTAGTTCATCTGATGCCAAAGCCATGGGCTCCGGAAGGTTCCTTGTGCTTCATAGGTTGCCCCTCGAGTGGGAGATACACACACAGGCGTGGGAGGTGTCCCAGGCATCTTAGCAGAGACATTTGCTCTCCTGGCAACAGGACTGAGTCAGGATCAATATCCAATCACCCAGGGATCAGTGTGACTTAAAAGGGAACTTGCAGAAGCCATTTCTAAGATCTGAGCAGAGGGCTGGGGCCACAGCTACAGGCAGGAAGCCAGTGGGAATGGGAGACCAGAGGTGAGCTCTTCCCTTCACCCCCCTGGGGAGGAAGGAGCATAACTCCATCTTCCTCATTCCATGTCCTGCCAACTACCAGAAACTACTCATACCACAGAGCACGGGATAAGGGAAGTTGTTCGCATTGTTTTTGAGTGACTAGCAATAAGACATAAAATGCAGGGGCTGGCCCAGTAGCACAGGTGGTTGGAGCTCCGCGCTCCTAACTCCGAAGGCTGCCGGTTCGATTCCTACATGGGCCAGTGGGCTCTCAACCACAAGGCTGCCAGTTCAATTCCTCGAATCCCGCAAGGGATGGTGGGCTCTGCCCCCTGCAACTAAGATTGAACAGGGCACCGTGAGCTGAGCTGCCACTGAGCTCCTGGATGGCTCAGTTGGCTGGAGTGCATCCTCTCAACCACAAGGTTGCCGGTTCGACTCCCGCAAGGGATGGTGCAACTAGCAATGGCAACTGAACCTGGAGCTGAGCTGTGCCCTCCACAACTAAGACTGAAAGGACAACAACTTGACTTGGAAAAAAAAAAAAATCCTGGAAGTACACACTGTTCCCTAATAAACTCCTGTTCCCCTTCCCCAATAAAATCTTAAAAAAAAAAAAAAGACATAATATGCACAAAAAACAATTCTGAAAATTTATATATTCCTACCATTAAGAATGTGTGTGTGTGTGTGTGTGTGTGTGTGTGTGTGTGTGTGTGTGTGTAAACAGTAAGCTCATCAGTGCTGTAATCTTAGATTGTGGGCCATCTGACATGGTCATCAGCTGAACATTTTATTTAGGGGCACAGTGTTAGAATAGTGTGGACAGGGGAGCAGGTTCCAGAATGAACAAGGGGGACACCAGGGCTGGAGATGTCATGGACGGCCAGGCAGAGACACCCCAGAAGGGTTAGGAAAAGGAGAGGCTGAGGGAATGGGGCTTGCATAGAGATTCAGAGTGGGAGAGAGAGATCTCCTGTCACACCACATGGGAAGAAATGTCTTCACTCTGATGCCGACCAGCTCTTTAGAAATGGAAGTTATGGGTTCTTGGGTGCACAGATGTGAAGTGATTCCTCAGGTGGTGCCATCTAGGGGGCAGACAGAGGTCAGCTAAGGAAATGAAGACCCTCCCATGAAAGAAATACTTTCAAAAACGGGAAGAGCTCAAAGGCTGGATCTATTGGTCCTGGGTATGTTCCTCCGTGGTGTATCACGCGATCTAAGCATGTGAGGAAGCCGGAAGGGCTGTGGCCTGCGATGTGGCTCAGTCAGTTCCATTCTTGGGTGGTCACTCTGAGGCCCTGGTGTGCGCGGGAGAGGCTGTGGGGTCAGTGGGCTGGTAAAGCAGCATCTCAGCTGCTCCCTTTCTCTGCTCCCAAGTCACTGCCTGTCCTCCAGTTCCAGGGCAGGTGACGTTCATTTCCTCCATAAACCTCTGGAACCAACATTGAGTGTCTTCCTGGGTAAAGTACAGGAGAGAAGACTGGTCCACTGCTCCCACTGCAAAATTAATTTACTAAGTGGAAATCAGTCATAAAGGGCAAAGACAGGAAACCCCTGGAACGGCACTTCATAAAAGCAAGCTGCGGAAAGAGAATGGCTGTGGATCTCTCTTGTCCTGGGTTCTCGGAGTAGATGATTGAGAACAGGAAAGGATCAATTACTTTTGTTCTTAACATGATATTTTTGCCCCTTTTGGGTGAATGTTACTTTAAGAAAATGGCACCAAGAAAAATCTAAGCGAACTAGACACACCAGGCAATACTCATGCACCGTATGCTTCATTTTACATCAGCATTTATGGCAGGATAGCTTTGATTCCTTATACCGTTTGAGAGTCCTTCTGTACCTCGGCTTATTAAGGCAGCTTTGGAATGCAAACTAGTGGATCCTGCTGTCAAAAAGCAGAAGAAAAGAACTAGATATATGCTGAGGTCACCCTGTCCGGGGAGATTTACATAAAATTAGCTTCAGCTCCCTAGGCCATTCCAGTGGGCAGCTCTATGCCAGCATCAAAGTTTCTGCATATTTCCAAGGCTTTTGTCTTAAAGGTTCCCTGAGGCCTGGATAGAAACCTTAGGCTGAAGTACATTCTACTCCCCCACCCCCCAGCTATTGTCTTTCAGGGGGCATGCTGACCTACCAAATGCAGAAGGGCAACGCTAGTTGCCATTTAAAAAAAAAAAAAAAAAGGAAACCTCTATAGCTTAGGATTTATTTTTCTCTCAAGTTAATAGTCTTAATGTGGCTGTTCCTGGCTGGCAGGCAGCTTTCCTCCATGTGATGATCAAGAACCCCTCCCTTGTCCCAGGTTCAAGGAGACTTAGGCATCCAGTTGTAGGTGGTTAATGGAGTAAAGAAGATAAACCTGCTTCTTAGCTGCCTTCTGGGAATTGATACACATCACTTTTGCTCACATTCTGCTTTTATTTCATTGATGGAAACCAGCCAACCATATGGCCCCACCCAGATGCAAGAGGAGCTGAGACATGTACTCCTGGTTGGTAACTGCTTCCCAGCAAGTGCTCTGTGCTGTGGAAGGGTGACAGGAGTTTTTACTGGACAGTGTGCCACCTTTGCCACAAGGACATCACCACTTTTCCCCTTTCCCCTCTCACAGGAGGCCTTTGGGTGGTAGAAGCTTTTACGGAAGGTTTGTGGATTATAAAGAGGTTTAACCACCATCTAAGGCAATAGTTTGTTATGTAAATAAAATCTATTTTGAATTTGTTCCATTAAAAATGTCAAAACAGCTTCAAATTGAGTTTTGGTATATCGAGTCTAACAATCCTTTGTCTGTTAATCTACCAAGAATTTTTTGCTGGCACCTTTCATGACAAGTTTTTCTAATCTCGTCTCTTACTACTCTACCCAGTTCCCAAATTTTTGCTGACTTCTTGTGCCCAGTGGTCAGGGGTCAGATCCATGTATGCGCATACCAGGGCTGAGCAAGGAGCTCACACACAGTTTTATGGGATCACTGCCCTGATCTTCCTGGATCTTTCCAGCTCACAGGATCCCCCTCTTCCAGGTCTAGTGATTACAAATCCAGGGCTTTAATTTCTTTGTTGTGTCATGCTCTTCCTATGACTGTATCCACTATTAGTTCTGTGGTTCTTGGAGTTCTGGTGCCCTTCCTTAATCTGCTTGCTATCAATTTACATTTCTATGTCCCCCAGTAGCTTCTCCACATGTTTTCTCCAGGGATTTTAGCTGCATTCAGTGGGAGACATGGGGTGGTATGTGCTTAATCCATCTTTACAAGAACCAGAATACATAGAAGGTTTTTAAGCAGTCAAATGGCATGTAGTTCTATTCCAGAAAGCTCTATTTGGCCAAAGCAAGAAGAATAGGTTGAAGGCAGCAATGCTAGAATGCAGAAAGAGGTGAGAGCTGATACCGTAAGCTAAGCAGCAGGTGCTACATGCCAGGTCTAAGGCCATGGCAGTTGAGGTGGAAAGGAGAGGGCAAACTCTAGAGCTACTAAGAAGTAGATTCTAGAGGCTAAGGCAAATGGAAATATCCAGAATGGCTCCCTAGGAAGGGAACAGGAAGAGGAACGATTTGCTCCATAAAGGTTAGTCTTTGATCAAATTCATAAGCAGATGCTCCTCTCATAGACCAGAAGACACAGATTTGAAATCTTTCTTTGTTCCTTCACTACACTCCAGGATCGCTGGCCTTTATGTTACCAGCCATACGAAGATATTCTCCATTCTGACAAAATGTATTTAAGCCAGGCTGAAGATTTTGAAATTTTACTATTGACATGTTTGCCATTTTTTAATAGAACAAATCCTAAATAGATTTCATTTGTGTAACAAGCCACCACCATAAGTTGTGAGGTCATAAGTTGAGCTTTTATTCTATATATGTTGCATCATGGTACTTAGTTTTTTGGATCTGTGGTTAAGAATTTTGCCATTTGTTTCTATGACTTGTTAGCAAACTACTGTTGAGTGACATTTCACATATATAAAAATGTTTTAAAAGAACCAAAGAAAACCTGAGTTTGCCTGGATTGTTTGTTAAAGAGACTAACAACTGAGACACTAACGTAGCTGCAGATAGCATAATATTTTCCTGACTTAGTTTTGCAAAGGTAGCTGTGTCTTTATACGTTTACCACACACACCATACACAGACTCACTGTGGATATGTATTTGTGTTTCACAGGCTCCCACCTCACCTGCTAATGCATAATTCAGCTTCCTGTAAATTCTGCATCCTATCCCCATTATTTTCCACAATGAAAAGGTGATTAATCACTCCAACTATGGATAACTTCCTCTTAACCTAGAATAAATATATTTTCTTTCGCTGAGTACACATACAGAGAGCTAGGCCCAGCTCCCATTTGACTTGTTCACAGCACCAAGATGGTCGTGTACTTCACTCCACCCATACAATCTTCCCCTCATTGCAAGTCATGTACTTAACTCTGGTAGGATAAAAAACAAAAACCCTAAAAGTGGAAAGATATATCCAAGATAAACAGCACAAAGGACTGAGAATGAAAGCCCTTACATCTGAGACAGAATTGGATTATTTCCTGGAAAGGCTTTTGAGAAAGGAATCTGTGGGCAGAAGGAGAAAGAGATTCTTTTTGTGTAGCTTGCTGCAACTTGACAGAAGAAATAAAAGGAGGAAGGGCTTTGGCAATCTGTTGCTAACAAAGTCCCTAATCTGGGCTGAATCTTCTAGGGTTTGGGAGCGTCAGATAGCATCCTTGTACTACAGAGAGGATCACTGCAAGGCCGTGCCCTCCCTCCCTGTTCCTTGGGTGGGCAGTTGTTTCTCCAGTCCTGGATGTGGGGTAATGCTGAGTTGGAAGGCTTTGTCTGACCAATTAGAAAAGAAGGGTGAGTGGAGGTTTGAGCGTCACTTTTTTTGTTCTCGCGCAGGTGTAAGGAATTCAGACTCACTACCACGGTGTTGCTTTACAAGAGATAACCTATATCCTTTAATCAGCATAGAAAGACAAGGCTTTGAGTAAAAAATTCTACATTGCTCAGAAACTCTGGGCTATGCTTTTAATCGCGTATTTCTGCTGTATTCCTCCAATTGAAATTTTTTAGAAAGCCCACTTTCTGGCATCCGCACTTTTGTGACTCACCCACTAATAGAGGCCTGCTGCTTTCTGTGGGGTCTGGTGATCCTGAACTGGGTTTGTTCTTTGGTTAAAGTTTTGCAAAAGGTGTGGTCAGCACAGCCCAGGCTGGAGATTACACGGGGGCGAAAATGGGGAGTCAGCTGGATTTAAGCGCTTTGGAAAGCACATGCAAAGATTTGTTAATACACTACAGTTGGTCAATTGAAAACATTTTCAAATACCCCTGGGTGCTGGTGTAAGAGCTAAGTATAGGAATAAATTCCACATGTAAGAGAGCTCAAAATAGCATCAAACAACAGACTCAGAAACATTTGAAGTAGGCCCTGTCTGCAAAGCTCACCAAAAGACAAACAAAACTTCTCTAGTGGACCATGGATTCATTTCAAGATTCAGACACCTTGGTCAATTGCTTCAATGAATGTCTTCCTTGTGAGATATTTAGACTGGGCCGTTGATTCATGAATACTCAATGGCTAGGTCATCTCTGCATTTATTATGCAAAATGCTGCTAAGACATTTTCCCATGAAAGGACATTGAGCTATGGAGAAGGTTGGTGATGAGTTTTATGAGAAGGAACTCAGATTTCTTGTGTCAAATCACTAAGGACAACCTGAGGTGGAAAGGGGCAGGAGATGCACCTCAGAAGTGTGCAACTGTCGCCAGAGGGAGAACCAGAGCCACAGAGGTGGGCCAGCCCTGGTGAAGGAAGGATCCTACAGCAGTGAGGGTAATAGTGATGAGTTAGCTTATATCTACTGAACACTTACTACATTTAATTTGTCCAAGGCCCCACAACTAAGAAGCAGCAGAGCTTCAATTCAAACTCAGTCTGACCTATAGCCCTGCTCTTAACCGGCCAGTAGGGATCCTGGATGTTCTGGGCTAGAGTGAGAATTGTTGGCAAAAATTTCGTTTAGAATTCTGAGGCCAAGTAGATCATTGCCAGGGCCATTTTGCACGGATGTGCAGGTGTGTATTTCACAAATCGTTTCGGTGACTGCCACTGCCACCCAGAAACTGCACCATAGACTGACTGCCAACTGTGTACGCTGGCCCTGCCATTTCTACTCTTCTACTTTTACAAGTGAGACATCTAAACTGCTAAGAGGCTTCCCCAAGGCCGTTGGTTGTAGAGAAAAGTCAAGACTGGCCTGCAAAAGACATCTCTCCCCTCTGACCTCCCATTGCAATGAATTCTACCCAGTGTCCTGCAGCCCAGGCTCCACTCACAGCTGATACATAAATTGAAGACGTACACTGGATTCTGGGAAGAGACAGGACAGGTAAGAAGACTTTCTTTTAGAAAAAGAAAGAAAAACACCATCTTGTCTATTCTAGAGATGCCAAAGAAGAGAAAGAAGAGAACTGACCTCAACTTGGATGAGATTCCTGAACTCCTGCTCTCCCAGAAGCGAAGGAGAGGGGAACTATTTTGAAGCAAATGATACTCTAGAGGCAATTTGTTAGTGCTGTGGGAAGACTAGGCACGCTGTCATTAGGAAAATGAAATCAGGGCATGTTTGGATTCATGTCTCACAAGGGAGCCATACATGCTAGTATTCTGCCAGCAGGGCCTGTCTGGGAGCAGCGAGGACAGCTGCATGCTCCTGGGCCAAGGACACGTAGGAGAGCTGCAGGAAGATTTCTCAGTTGCCAGGCGGTCACTGCAGCTCCTATCTGGAGTGGGTGACCCGAGTCAGGAATTAAAGCCTCTGAGGCCTGGCTTCTGCCGGCAGCTCTGTGAGCTGGGCCAATTTTTCTGACTCTGTCTCTGAGGAACGCGAAGAAGGCCTGGCCACTTATTGGCATTTCAAGTGGATTCTCATTTCCCAGATGTCCTCGTGGCTGGTCAGACCCAAAGAAAGAGCTGTTGTAAGCCATTGATGCAGGCAGCAGCAGATCAGGAATAGAGAGTCTCCATTAGCCCTAGGTCTGCCAATAGCTTTTAGGATAGCGTGGACTAGACGTTTTTTATTTTATTTTATTGGGGAATATTGGGGAACAGTGTGTTTCTCCAAGGTCCATCAGCTCCAACTACTTGTCCTTAAATCTAATTGTGGAGGGCGCAGTTCACTGGCCCATGTGGGACTCGACCTGGCAACCCTGTTGTTCAGAGCTCATGCTCTAACCAACTGAGCCATCCAGCAGCCCTGGACTAGATTTTTCCCCTCTTGGGGATATCAGTTTCCTCATCTGTACAATGGGGGAGGGGAGTGTTAGACTAACATGTCTTTTCTATTCCAACTCTAAATCCTATGATTCTATGAAACAGATTGGATTGAGAGGATTGCTGAATTGTCATGCACAGCAAAATCATTTTCATTATTATTTATTTCAGGGAAGCCAGGCTTCAAGAACAATGACAAGCTAACTGTTGGAATCCCAGGTGAACTCAATAAATAAATCCCTCATCCCTCTAAAGAACTTGAGAAAGAAAAAGGAGTGTCAGATGGCAGGCCCAAACTAAAGCATAGGACATTAGCTCTATTAGAAACAGAATTATCATCTCCTGTCCCAAACCCAACTCCAAATTCCTATTTCAAATTGTATTTGATTTCTCAGTGGTTATCTGGGCATAGCCCAGTGTAGTGAAAAAGCACAGGAAAAGGAATCTAAGACCTGGTTCTAAGACAGTTCTCTTACGGTAGTAGACAAGCTAGCCAATTTTCCTGTCCTACCTATACTTGCTTCTTAGAACATCTGCTCCATAATCTCTGCTGCGTGAGTGGGGTTTTGGAGCGCAGAAGTGGACTTTCTAGGGAGCTGGAAAAGCTTGAACTTCAGATGCCCCTACTTGTATAGGACCCCTACAAGTGTTGGAAATTGCAGAGTTCAAGGTGAAAGAATTTCTATGTAAGTATTTCTCTGACATTACTGAAGGAGATATAAGATGAAAGGGACATAAATTTTCAAGATTCCAGTAACTTATTGTGGTTTTTCATTTTAAATAAATATTCTTTTTTGTACCTAATTTTGTACTGATGGTTTTATATCAATTCTTAAAGTAGATTCCCCAAATTGTATAAGCTTCAGTCCCACAAAGTCTGGATCTGACCCCGATTGTATATCTGTTCTGCTAACCACAGTTCACTGGACTAGGGAGGAATCCTTGACCCAGGCTGGGCAGTCGTGTCTTCACTTCTAGAAAGTTCTTACTGGAGCATAGTCAGTGGTGTACCAAGGCCACCATTCATCTTGGTCCGTCACTGAGAGGGAAGGTACACGGGGCACAAGTTTGGCATCTACCATGCTCATGGAGAATTCAGACTGCTGAGAAAAAGGAGACAGATATAGATGAGCAGAGAGGCAAACATGAGAGATCATGGGGGAAAAAGAGCGAGAATGAGACTAAGAAAGCTTAATTTCTAAAGGTTTTGAGATCCTGGTTTCAGTCCCTTCTGATAAAGGAAAGGCTTCTGTGAAGCAAAGCAGGATTAAATTACAGTGACCTTCTTCCACTCCCTCGATTAACTAGACCCAGAACATAACCAAGCCATGTCAGCCACTGTAAATAGCCCCAATCACCTTTGTCTTAGCAGAGGCTACTGTCCCTTCTAGAAACCAGGTGTACAGAATGGAAATATGGACTTCAGATTCTCATGGTACAAATCCAATACTCCAGCACTCAGTTCTGCCAAAAATGAGGCAGGGAGCTGGCCCAAGCAGAGCTTGCTGGCACCCACGCAGCTCCCATCCACCTGTGCTGTCACTGCGGCCGTGCATGTATTTATAGCTCCTGTGTGTCTGTCAGAAAATGATGCGGAGGCTTTTTCTTAGCCCCCATACCAGCCCTCTTGAAGTAGGTAGAATGTCAGTGATTATGTGCAATTCAGTTGGAGTTTCCATTATACAGGGATCCTCAGACAATCTGTGCCTATTTCTAATGCAGGTGGCATTTCACAAGTGCCATTGTCTGCCTCAAAGGAATGCTGTGTGAGTGGCCGGGAAGTGGCTCTTTATAGCCACTGAACTACAAGGAAAAACAGAATAATCTGCTGCTGTAAGGGATTAGATTAGACGAAAAATGAGAAGAAAAAATAACCTTACGTAGGGTGCTGGTAAGAAAATGGTGTGTATTAAAAGACACAATGTGTTAACAAAATGTCAAGATATATTTAGAAAGAGCAGACAGCTTCGACCTGGAGATGGGTTCGATGGTTGTAAATGCAGTCCTGCTTAGAGACCTGGAATAGACTTGATGAAATCCTAGCGTCCCTTCCAGGCCTAAAATGATGACAAAGTCTCCATCAGAGGGTCCCTCTGCCCCTATTGCACCAAATTTGTATCAATTTCATCAAGTTGTTATCCGCTCTCTTATAATTGCCTGAAAACACCATATTTTAAGCAACTGCAACTTGACTCTTCCCATCCAGTCCTCTTCTAACCTACTTACCACTAGTCTCCACCCTCACTGAGCAGGTGAGGCCAAACAGTGAGAGTTTGGATACTATGAGCAAGTGGGTGAATCTCTTCCAGAGGCTGAACTGGCTTCTGTCTAAGTAACTGTGGATATATGGCCCCATATTCCTTATTCCAGGTGTGTGTATCCCCACCCTTCCTCACTGTGTTAGTACCCCAAGGCACCCTTAGCTGGACAACAAACAAAGACTTCCAGAGAAGTGTCCCTCCCACCCACAGGAGAAGGACATCTCTGACTAGTGATTCAGCTGACCAATAGATAAATCAACCTCAGGTCTCTGCATCCTGAGGAAACTAGGCCTATATGCTCAATACCCATGCTGGTCCTGGCTTCACTCACAGAGCCGCAGCTCATTGCATTGGTCTCTTGTGGGATGTCTGCATTTCAAAGCGCTTTTGGTGGAAGGAGAGGACACAGGACAAAATTATTTATAACCCTTAGTCCAACTGGGTTATAACAATTTAACAGTAAGACATTCAGCATTTCCAGCAGATATTACATCATTTATTCAATATTTATTCATCAAGGATGCATGCTTCAAAATGTCTCTTTTATGCACTCCCCTTCTCCACATTTCCATAGTCATTTCCCTCATCCAGGGAAGAGGAACCAAATGGCACTAATATTTCTTAGTGCCGGGCACTGTGTTTTTGTGTGCTTTATGTATAGTCCCTTGTATGAGTTTTCCCTAGATTTCTGAAGCAACCTTCTAAATCGTCTCCCAGTCTTCACATACTGCCCTCTTCACCCATACTCCACATAGAAGCCAGAATATCTTTCTAGAGCATAGTGCCCACTTGAAAATGTTGATATCTCCTCATGGCCTTCTGGAAGAACTAAAATATGTAGCCCTCCAGAGCTTGCTCTGGCCTCCCCATACCCTACAGAGGCCCCATAGAAAAACAATGCTACACACTCTGAACTCAGGATGTATTTCCATGCCCCATAGACTTTATCCACACTGAACCACTTATTTAAACTTTTTCCTTATCTGTCTCACTTGGCAAACTCCTCTTTGTTTACCAAGATTCCACTTAAATATCATCACCTTTTTCTACCCTTCCTTAATCTTCCTAGGTAGAATTAATAGGGCCTTTGTCTCTTTTTGTAATACTTTATATAAATTTCACTTAGAGCACAGCTCACACAGTATTACAGATTCACTATGTGTTACTTGGTGTAGGTCAAATACTATGACAAACAACTCAAGAATTTCCGTGATTTGACACAACAAAGATCTATTTCTTGCTCATGCAACAATCTAATGTAAATGTTCCTCCTGATGGCTCCCTGCCAAGTGGTGACTCAGGGCTCCAGGCTGTTTCCATCCTGTACCTCTGTTATGCCATAAGACATTGGAGTTCTTCACTCACATTTACAAAGACAGTTGAGAGAGAAAGAGAGAGAGAGAGAGAGAGAGAGAGAGAGAGAGAGAGAGAGAGAGAGAGAGAGAGAGAGAATGGAGGCTAAAGTGGGAGGTTTTAGGGGCCAGGCCTATTCCAATCTTTAGTCATCACTCCAGCACAACAGATATTCAATCATACCCACTAACTGTACTTCTCATAGGATGCTTGATCTACCATGCCACCGATTTGGGGCCTAGAAATATCTTCAACAGGAAAAGACCAGCTATCCATTGTCTAGTTTATGGTAACTCCATAGACTTTGCACTGGTCAGTGGAACCATTCCTCCAAGGGAGGCCATTGTAAGGTTTGGGGTACCAGCTAGAATTTTTGTATTGTGGGCTAGCTGGCATGAGACAACTGGAATATGTCCACAGCTTCCATTTTTGTCTCTTAATACTCAATTACTCACCACTGGTGATATGGGAAATTAAGTTAATAGAGAAATTAAAAGGTAAATGTAGATTTATTCTATTTACTATTGAACATATGGGACGAGTCACATTACCAGAACTTCTAAAACTCTAAGGGATTTTTGGTCACCTTCAACTTTTGAAAGATAATCCTCTCTAGTGTACCTAAGCAATCATTTAAGAAAACAAAAACAAAAACAAGGTTTTCTCCTCTTCCACATATTTTTTTATTGAGGATGACCAGGGATTCCTCCTGGCATCTAAAAATAATAATAGCACATTTGCAGAAATGAGGATACCAGAGAAAGTAGTTATGAAACAGGAACGTACCTCAGGGAGGGCTCTGGTTAGGACCAGGAGGTCAGGGTACTAGTACCAGCTCTGCCTTTATTCATCAGCTTGACCATGAAGAAATCATTTCCTTCCCTAGACAAATGAGAGAGTTGTTCTAAATGGGGAAGCTTCTGCCTCAGCATGTGATACGATTCATGAGAATGATCATCCCACTGCCTAACATCCCCCTGTATAATCAAAATTCTTCCTGTGGGGAGGTCTTTCATTGCCAGACGTCTTTCCTTCTCCATGGCTAGAGATTTTCTGGTAGCTCTTGATCTGCCACTTATCATAGGAATGTATTGAGAAAAACTGTATGTAGTCTCTATAGGGTAAATCTTTATCACTCTGCCTGATACTCATCTTTCCATGATCTGGAGGGAGAAGACTGCGTCTAATTCAGCAATACACCATTTCTAGGAATTATTTAAGTCAGAAAAGCAGGGTTCATATTCTAGCAGTGCACTGTAAAGCAAGAACTCAGGGTCATGAGTCAAGACTCACATCCCAGGTCCTCCACTGACTGGCTTTGGCTGTCAGCTTTGGACATGATCCCTCAATATCGCTGACCCTCAGGTATTTAATTTTTAAAATTATATATATAGCTTATACCATAGGATGGTCATGCAAACCACATGAGACCACATGTGTGAAAATAATTTGAAGAATTTAAAGTGCAATCAACATGGGTTTTCAGATGGCGAAAAGATGCTGCCAAGAAATAAAGGCATATAGAGTCATCTGTCACCAATATCATAGAAATTGCACTTCTGGCTACCATTTGGTACCAACTCCCAGTAAATCAAGATGTTAAGTGAATAATGCTTCCTTCTCCTTCATAGTCCAAGGCCACAGCCTTCTAAAAGTCCTAGACCTCTTCGATGGTCATCTGAGAATTTCAGGACTATTTAGTGAAGAAGTCACTGTTCACTTTGCAGGGTAAAAAAAGGATTTAAACCCACATGTTTAGGAAAATGACAGCACCATCAACAAATGAATCTTAACAACAATGGATAAAAGTTTATTAGCGGTAGTCTCATCCAGAGTATTAAATAGACTGAAAAAAAATAGTATTTACTCAAAAAAATTGGGTCGCTGCTCTGGCTAGGCAATAACCTTTTTAGCACTATCACAGACTAATTCCTCCAAATCAACTGATGCTCAAAAATAGAATGGAAAATCAAATAGGGTCATTTGATTTTCCACAAGAGTACCAATACCATTTAATGGGAGAAATAACTGTCTTTTTAACAAATGGTGCTAGAAAAACTGGATATCCACATATAAAAGAATGAATTTGGGCCTTTACCTTGTACCACATATAAAAATTAATTAAAAGGAAACAAAAAACTAAAACTATAAAACTCTTAGAAGAAAACAGGGTAAAACTTCATGACATTGCATTTAACAATGCTTTCTTGCATATAACACCAAAAGCACAGGCAGCAGAAGAAAAAAATAGATAAATTGGACTTCATCAAATGAAAAACTTTGGTATATTAAAGGACATTATCAAGAGAATGAAAAAGCAACCCACAGAATGGGAGAAAATATTTTCAAATCATATGTCTGATAAGGATTAATAGCCAGAATATATAAAGAACTTCTACAATTCAAAAACAAGAACAAACCCAACAATCCAATTTAAACATGAGCAGAGGACTTGAATAGACATTTCTCAAAAGAAAGAAGGTATACAGCCAATAAGCACATGGAAAGATCATGTGTTCAACATCACTAGCCATTAGGAAACTGCAGCTCAAAAGCACAACGAGAGACCACTTCATACCCATTAGGATAACTATTATAGAAACAAAACAAAACAAAAATGGAAATTAACAAGTGTTAAGAGAATGTGGAGAAATTAGAACGCTGTACATTGCTGGTGGGAATTACAAATGGTACAGCCACTGTGGACAACACTTTGGCATTTCCTCAAAAAATTAAACATAGAATCACCATATGACTCAGCAATTCTACTCATAGATTTATACCCCAAAGAATGAAAAAGAGGGACTCAAGCAGACATCAATGTTCAAAGCAGCATTGTTCACAATAGCTAACAGGTGGAAACCACCCACGTGTCCATCAACAGATGAATAGGTAAACAAAATGTAGTACATACATACAATGGACGATTATTCAGCCTTAAGAGGGAATGAAATTGTGACACATGCTACCACATGGATGCACCTTGAAGGTATTCTGCTAATTAAAATTAGGCAGATACAAAAGGACAAAAATTATATAAATCCACTTATATGAGGACCTAGAATACACAAATTCAGAGAGACAGAAAGTAGAATAGATCATCAGTGGCTGGAGGGAGGTGAGAAGAGAGAGTTATTGTTTAATCAGTACAGACTTTCTGTTTGAGGTAATAAAAAGCTCTGCAGATGGATGTTGGAAATGTTTTAAATGGTAAATTTTATGTTATGCATATTTTACCACAAGTAAAAAAAATAGAAGGGAGGTCTTGACATCAGGGAAAAATTGTTTTTCTGTCATTGTTATAAATAATGGGTGTGTTCTACTTACTTAAGGGTCTTAAAACTCAGGAAGGAAAGGCAGAATTGATGGAAAAGAGCGAGCGCCTGGATTTCCCAGTGCCCCTGCAGCCCTCGCTCACATTCATCAATCCTAAGGTTCTCAGCAATCAGTCAATTTTCTTCTTTCCCCACATCAAACACTTTTCATGATGGCTAATCAGAACGTCAAGCTTCAGCACCCTCACATGACAGGATAAATGACATGTCACTGTAGTCATTGCCCAGATCTGAACAGCAGAGAGCAAACCAGAAAACCAATGCAATGCTCTAAGGCAGGAACAAAAGGCATGCTTCTCTGGAATGCTGCAGCCTGTTCAGACGGCATTAGGAGTTGGGGGAGGGGAGACAGCCCAGGGAGAGGAGCAAGAAGGAGAACACTAAGAACACCACTGATGGCCATTGCGCTCTGCCTTGCCACAAAGACCTACAAAACCCAGGCTCACATGTGACAGATGCAAAATCCCCATGAAAGATGGGTAGGATTGTGGAGGTTAAGAGTAGGGGTTCTGGGGCCACAGGGCCTGGTTGCAAACCTTCACTCTGCCACACACACCTAATGAGACAACAAGTTGATTTGCCTCACTATGCATTTCTTTCTCTGTACAAAAGGAAATAATCTTAGCTTATTGGGTTATTGTAAGATTTTGATGTGTTTGACATAGGGTCCAATACACAGTAAGAGCTATTATTATCAGAGCACACTGTAAAGATCCAAAGCTATAATTGAGAGTCATATTATTGAGCACACAGAAGAATGCTTTGGGGGTATATAGTGTACGTGTAAGCATATATTGTGTCTATGTATATGATTTGTTCATGACTTTCTGGGGAGGGTCATGTTAATATTAGCCTGAAACCTTCTACCAAGCTGCTTCCTAACTTCCACCTGTAGCGCTCCTCCAGGAACAGAGGTACTTGGCAGGCAGAAAGGCTCAATGATATTGAAGTCAGAGTTGTTAGAGTGTGGTTTTGCCTTACGCAGTTTCACAGCTGCATCTAAGCAAGTAGGCTCAAGTGACAGAAGGTGGAACTGACTAGCTCTCCTAGTTAGTCTCCATCCCCTTCCTGTGGTGTGGCAGGTACCATATGCCACCTTGACTCAAGCTACGCTAGATTCTTTGTGGTTTCTGTGTCTCACGCCTGACACTGAAATAACTTACGTACTTGTCTTTTTTCCTGGGTAGGCAGAATAAGGTTTATGCCCCTTTTCAGGAAGGCCCGTCACTGTAAGGATGCCATCTCTACTCAAAGGAGCACATATTGTACCTCTGACTGTTTTCTTGATGAAGACAATGGAAACTTGTACAATAACTGAAGTTATTTGTACAATAACTAAAGTTTCATCAAATGCTAAGCAAAGAGGCTAGAGATCCTTTAGTAATACAGGGCAATCTGGGGTTACTTAAGGGTCAGGAAGTCTACCAGAAAAGGAAAATGTGAACTAGGAACCATTAATATTTATTGGAATCACATGGAGAAGAGATAAGAAAAAGAGAGAGAGAAGGTCGGGGTAAAGGAGACACATGCTTCGTGGTAATATAGTGACCCACAAAGTTACACTATTTCATAGGTGCCACCACTTATCACCACTCATCTCAAAGGAAAGAAGAAATCTAAGCCTGGATGCTAATAGTTGTACCAGCAATAATTCTCATCTTCCAACTCAAGATCCCGGCTTCCATTTTCCGTGGCAGAACAATAGCCACAGCAGATACAAGGCAGGGCTGCATTCCAGACTTTCACCAACAATAGGATGATGATTCTCAACATCTGTAATTGTGACCATGACAGACCCAAGAGACCCACCAGTTTTGTGACAAGGTTCTGCTTTCAGAGAAAGGCATCACTATGGGGGACATAATGCTACAAACCATGAAAAATTAAGTGTTACAACCTTCACTTGTGTAATTGAACTCAATGATCTTTTTTAATTAACAAGAGCTATCTTTATTTAGGCTTCTTTCCATTCCACCATTGTGTGTCCTGGGGGCCCTGGTAGTGACGGAAAAGAGGGTGGTTGTGAGGAAAGCAGTAAGCAGAGCAGGGTATGCTATCTGAGAGGTCAGTGCTGCATAAGAAAAACACAGTGCGGAGAAAACTGTTTCTTTTAAATTTTTCCATTTGCTTACTCGTCATTGTCATATAGACTTCCAAGAGTTAGAACCTTGGTTTCCAAATGCTCTCAGCAGATTGTTTGTCCTCAATTGGTGGATATGGTCCAGTTGTTTGTAGAAAAAGAAAACTGAATATTTTAAAGATGCCAATTCTTTTTCAATTATAATTAAAATATCAAGGGGCATTCTTTGGAACTTAACAAAGCAGTTCTCTGTGCCCCCTTCTTTGATTTACTTTTCTATGTCGTACTCATCATCATCTCTCTGTCCTCTTGCCACCATCTCTGTTTTATTCACCGCAGTACTCCCAGAGTCTAACTAGAGCAGTTCCTGGCACGTAGTAGGCACTTAATAATTATTCAAAAATGAACAAATGGATAAGTGAAAAAATTAAAATTTCAAAATAAAAACGTGTAAATAATAAAATTTTATTATTTAACAAAATAAATATTAGCCTTTCATTTTATAAGTAAATATATATATCTGTGATATTTAATAAAAGACAAAATCTGAAAGGTTAAGAAAAAAATAGGCAACCCCCATTTGTAATTAAAGGATTAAGAATTAATATTACAAAGAGGTACCCTTTCTCCTTTCAGATTAGCCAATGTTCTAAAGAATGATAACACTCCTGTTCGTGAGTATTATGTTTTGCTGGCAAAGGTATTCTTATACACTGCAGGTAGAAGTATATAGAGACTCATCTTTTGGGGAAAGCAATCAAATATCTTTAAAGTTCGCATTTGTAGTTCAGTAATTTCCCTTGTAGGAATCTTTCCCAAAGAAGAAATTAGTGCTTGAAGCAAGGAATCATATACCAAAAAGTTCCTTATAGCATTATTTGCATAATTCAATTTTTAGAAACAACCTAAGCAATCAGCATTGGGAGAAGGTTAAATGAATCATAAAATGTCCGTCATTTAGTATATGATGTTTGTAAGTATTATTTTAATGACATGAGAAATTGCTCACAACATTATATTAAGTGAAAAAGGCAGAACAAAAAAATTGCGTACATAGCATAATCCCAATTATGTAAAAACAAGAATATGCATGAGAGTGAAAAGCCTAGAAGGAAAACAGTGTATGAAAATGTTAAGTGGTTATTTCCATGACATGGAATTATGAATGGTTTTTACTTAAAAAAATAAACACAAAAAACTCTTCTACATTTTCAAGACTTTCTGTGATGATCATATATTGCTACTACAGATATATTTCTTTTAACATAAAAGGGAAGAAAGATGGAAATTTGAGACCAACCTCACTGGTAACAGAAAGTCCACCCATGATACCAGGAAATGATGCTGCAGAATGCCAAAGCCTTTCTTGTCCATATTTGGTTGGGAAAACATATCTGACTCCTAAGATGGTGCAAGGGAAGAAGACGGGGGGAGGAGGAGAAACAAAGCTCTGTTAGCTTTTATTTTCATGTGTTTCATATAGTGCCATTTTTTTCTCCACTAGTTTGTAGTTCTTTTCAGACAGAGACCATACTTTCTCTTTTAGTGTCCTCCAGGTCCAACTGAGGCATGGCACGTTCCATGGGGAACAGGGAGATTATAGGAAGACTGACATGCAGGTGAGGAAACAGAGCAACAGGACAAAAGAAAGGTGCTGAGGGTCAGCAGAATGGAGGCAGGGAGCATATGGAAGGATGCGAGAGTAAGCCGAAGAAATGGAAATAGAAGATACAAAGGAATAAGTGGCACAGGGGAATGAAAGGAAAGAAGAGCAGGTGAGGAGGATGGTGAAGAGAGTGCCAACGTCATGCTCTGTGATGACTGGATTCTAGCCCCATACTCCAGGAAGATGCTGGGCTAAATCCAATCTATAGTTGACTCACAAGAGCAAGTTCTCATTGGTTCTGTATCGGCCCTTAATTCCTAAGAAGATCACGACCAGCTACTGCAGGAGTCCTTGATCTTGCAGCCATGTCTGCTCTGTGGCTGGATCACAACCAGCACTAAGTGACTCACCAGCCACTGAAGAATTTGGAAAACACAGAGACACCAAAGGCTTACTCAGAGTCACTTGTGGCATCCAAGGTCCATTGTGATCCCATTCCAGTTTATAGAGGGTGGGGTGGGATGGATAAATTGGTGGTGAGAGACTGTAAGTGACAAAGCTAGGCCATAAGAGATGGCAATCTTAATTTCTCTATTCCCCTTGGTGTAAAAAAGGCACATTACCTAGGAAAGTGGATGATGTGGTGCAAGGAATTTTGGATGTCAGTCAAATAGGCTTATACATCATTCTTTCCCTTAAAAAATCCGCAGGCCCACACAGGCCCCACCCCTCCTCTGAACACTGGGTGACGCGGCCGGGCCTGTATGTGCTTCAGTTCTCGTCCCTAGCTCCCTGCCACATGTAGACATGCCCTGAGCAAGTAGCCCTGAGCTGAGCTCAACACTCTTCCTCTTCTTTCCAGGGAATTTTCAGGGGCTTATGACCATGGGGCGCTGGATTGGGATGGTAAGCATCTTCTCTCTTTCCCAAGGTAACGAGTAAAGAAGGCATCCCAGAAATATAAGGGAACTCCTGGGAGAGGCCCCAATTTCCAGGCCTAGTCTGCTGAAAGAGGTTCACAAGCTATGAAAGAACTGGAGCAAGATGGCCAGTGATGTGTACAGAGCTCAAATATCTGGGACATTCTACTAGGTGAGCAGGTCCCAACTCCAGGATGATGGGAGACTGCTTGGCAAACCATCACCAACATGGAATCCCTGGTAAAAACCTCACAGGTCATAGTTATTACAGAGGATCAGCCCTGACACTTGACCAGAGGTTCAGAAACACATTTGCCATCATTCACCACTGGAAATGGTGGCCCGCATTCTCACAAGCACGGTTAGTAGTAACATATCTGTTCTTGCCAAGTGTGGTGTCGGTGTGCCCAGGCCAGTATGAGCAAAGCACAATCCAGTATGAGCTTCCTGGCTGTGGATTGGAGGGAGTCACTTAACCTGTCTGAGATGCACTTCCTGATCTCACCTGGTGAATATGAGAGTTGGAGTTTATTTAAGCAGTCTAGCACACAATCGGAACTCAGAAATGGTTGTTATTATTAAGGGGCTGTTTTAAGTGCTAAAGGATATAAGGATGGCTAAGATATTTCCTTCTTTTAAAACCTGTATTCCAAAGAGAGAGAATACAGTGAATGCACAATAACTATCACATAAGATAGGATTGTGAGAAAAGGTATAAATTTCTGTGCAGATTCAGAAGGGGAAAGACCATAACCCCTGGTGACTGGAGTGGGGAGAGAGCCAGTAGGAAAAGCTTTCTGGAAGAGACAGGATTCAAGAGAGAGGGGCAGGGGTCTGATGTGGGTGGCTCAGTGCTTAGGCAAAGACCCCAAGGCAGGAAGACAAGGGCCTGTTGAGAAACATCAAGTCATAAAGTTCAAGTATGGGAAGAGTAGAGAGGGGATTAGAAGACTGTTCTGGGGCCAGGCGGTAGAAAGCCCAAACGCCAGGCTGTGGAGTTCGTACTTAATTCAGTGGTCAGCAGGGAGTCATTGAAGGCTATTGAGCAGGAGAGTTGCTTTCTTTACAGCAGTGCCAGGCTAAATTAAGCATAAACAGTACATGATAATTGGAAAGGGAAGGCTCAGAAATAGCTCTTGACTCAGAAACAGGCATAGGGAAAGGTAATGAGAAAGCAGGGAGGTTAATTAAATTTCTAATTATTGTGAAAGGCCATTAAAAAACCCTAGTTCACTAGGGATAACTGCTGTGGAGGGGCTTGAAAGAATAATGCTCCTTTTAACCCTTGGATAGGTGCAACAAAGGTCGACATTTGCTTTTCTGTGGGGGAGAAATGTTTGAGGTACTTAGTAAATGGTAGGTAGACATGCACATGTGTGGGTTCTCTGTAATCTCCACCCCCATATCCATGTGCACTGCTCTACAGTATCAGGTCAGTAACTCACATAAATGAACTGATACAGTAAATGATGGGTCTCTAATTTGACCCCTTATCTATCGGGCAGAGGCTGAGATAACTCACTATTTTCCTTATTACCAAGGTTTCCCATGAATTGTTAAAAACATATTTCTACTATGAAGCGTTCCATAGTATTTGAATAATTAGCAATCTCCTAATAGTTGGTTTTTAACATTGACCATGGGGCAGTAGCAGACAGCTGTCGATGGACATCATTGGTGGCAGTGGCCATGAATCCTGAGTCGCCCTGTGTTCACAGCATGGTCATCAGCTTTCGAGCAGAACAGCTTTACAGACTTAGTGTTGTACATTACTTTGTGGTTTGCAAAATATTTTCACATCTCCTATCTCATGGGGTTTACAAGATTTATTCTTCTGCAGTTGAGAACACTGAGGCTCAAAGAGACTAAGAAGTCACTCACATACATACTGTTAATCAGGAAAAGCAACAAAATAGGTCTTCTCACTTCTGGCTCAGTGTTCTTTCAACTGGGTTAAACTGTGTCCAGGTCTAATTTATGGTACCTGTTCTCACGTAGCCTGGCTGATAAGAGAAAATGAGTAAAAACATAAAGTGAAAATAAATATGCACCGGATTTGATGGTGATGTTGAGAGTTTAAAGAAGGGAAGAGCCAGGAAGGCTTTTTAGAGGAGGTGTGTAGTTCTGCTGCTATAACAGCAACCCAAATTTAAAAAGCTTACGCCAGTCAGAAGTTATTTCTCTCTCATGTGTCTAAGAGTAAGCATCCAGGGTGAATATGACATGGAGTTCACGTGATAGCTGCATGCTGTGGGGACTGAGAATGTGTCTCTGCTCTCTTAGTCACATCCACCCAGTCTAAAGAGCTAACAGCCGGTCTACTTCCCAGCCACAGACAGGGCAAGGAAAGAGCATGCCCTTTTTTTTTTAAAGAATATGATCCACAATTGTCCCAAACTTGCTCATGAATGAGCTTGCCTATTGGACCAAGCCCTGCTAAGAGACTGGGATGTGTGGTCTTTGCTCTGGGTGGCCATAGTCACAGCTAAACATATATTACTGTGGAAGAAGAGAGAATGAATATCGGAGAATAACCAGCAGTCTCAGCCATAAGAAGGAGGCTCACCTGGGGCTTGAGGGAAGGGGTGGGGGATGGTGGCACAGAGCCAGCGAATCAGGTGATAAAAGTGACATCCTCAGCAAGCCAGACTACATAATCAAGACCTTGGAGGTGCATTCTGGACGCAAGGAAATAAACCTGTCAGGAATGGCAAGTGAAGTCAGGGAAGAAAATCAGATGTGTTCAACAGGAGCCAGATATAGGGTGGACTTGGAAAGTCAAGCTGAGTGGTTTAGATTTGAGCTACTATAGGTTCTTGGGGAAGTAGTGTTTAAGGACAATTCTCTGGTCAGGACCACACAGGATGAGCAAAGCGGGTTAGAATTGGGAGCCAGGAAAACCCATCAGGAGGCTCTTGCAACAATCTGTCCATAAATTGATAAAGATCGCGCCTGAGGCAGAAGTTCTGGCTGGAGAGAAGGGTAGTGTGAGAGGTGCTTCTGAGACGAGTAACAGGGCTTGGGTTCTTTGTGCTGTCTGGGGAAGGGTCACAGATGCCGCAGAAGCTGATCTCTCTTAGGAGGCTGTCTCCCTCACATGGGTTCTTTAGTGTGCCCCAGGTTCCCATTCATCCTTCCTGCCTGTGCCTGCAGCACATGAGGCCGGAACAGCATTCCACAACAAATGTTGTTGAACATAAGCTTCATGTGGGCACAGAGCCAGGCACACAGTAGCTACTCAATACATATCTGTTGAATGAATGGCTGAATGAATAAATGGATATGTAAGTAAAATGTAGGCACAGACCACATTGGGTACTGCACCAGCAGAGGCCATTAAAATATGGGAAACGTCAGCTATCACATGTCCAGGATTTTGCACAGAAAAGAGATTCAGATGGAATGCTTTCTGCAAACTGTCATAGCAACAGTTGCAATTTGTGACATTGTAGAGTGAAGTGGGACATTAAAATATTCTCTTAGCCAATCTGTTTCTTCAGTTGAAACCTATGGAAGAAAATGCAGACACCAGCTATGCTTGATTGTATAAATCCTCACCACTTTTCTTTCTTTCAATTGCACAGATTTTCTGAACTGGCTAGATGTGGGTAGTTCTAGTTCAACCATTATTTCTGGCTCTTTCTTATATACTCCAGCTTCCATTCCATGAATGAATCAAAAGAAGGTTGCCTTGACAACACTCACCTCTCTCTCATTAAGCACCCTGAAAAGCTTTGAGTGCTTCGTTGAGATAAAAGCCCACAGAGCACCCAGGTTCAGGACCTCAGACAACGCACAGGAGCGGAAAGGCTAACCTGAATGTACCCCTCTACATAAAAGCCTGTGAACTGCTTCCTCTCCATCACCTTTCCTTCCAGCTCCTGCAGCCACTCACACTGAGGTGAGCCCCAGATGCAGTCCCTCAGACGAAAACCACAGTACCAGGCTCTTTTCCAGGGGGCCCATGAACTGGGTTTTTTCCCAGGTAATGAAGATATTTTATGATTAGGCGACAGACTCACCAAATTCTTTCTGTGCCACTTACCCTGGACAGCAGGTCCAAGGAGCCAGAGAGCTGTTATTATACAAGTCTTGAATGTTCTATTCTGGCTGAAGACAAAAGGCTAGTACTCCTATTGGGGCCACATGCACACCCAGGCTTTGAATCCAAGGTTATAACTAAAACACTAGGATGAAAAGCTCAAACTAAACTCCAATCTTACATTCCTTATAAATCCACAAGATGAACCCAAATAATATGTGTATATTTACTAAATAATTAATCCAGACTAAAACTGGATGAAAATATTCTCTACACCAAATTAATAGTTTATTCCATTCAAATATTCCAAAAACTTGAAAGCCATTAATTATATAAATAACACCAAAATGTCTTAGTGTGGCAGTACCTCTTTTAAGCAGCAATGAATTTTAAGGGTGAAAATTTTAAGACATTATCATCATTATTATGAAGACATTTATTCTGCAATTAGTATATTGCAAGCCCTGCACTAAACACTTGTCATGCGTAATTTTGTTTAATCCTCATAACCACTAAGTAGTCTCATTATCTCCATATTATAGATGAAGAAATGGTTAGAGAGCCTATGCCAACTTCTCAAGGTCGTACAGCTAACCAGGCCTGGGTTTGAACTGAGGACTGTCATTTTTTTTAAATTAAATTCATTGGGGTAACAATGGTTAGTAAAATTACATAGGCTTCAACTCTACAATTCTATAATACATCATCTATATATCACAGTGTGCTCACCGTCCAGAGTCAGTTCTTCCATCACCACATATTTGACCCCTTTTACCCTCTTCTACCATCCCCCCCTTCCCTCCTTATCCTCTGGGAACCACTAAACTGTTGTCTGTCGAGGACAATCATTTTACCGTCATACTCACCCTCTCTTTGGTGAAAGCAAGAGAGACAGAGACAGAGAGATGAGACGAAGAAAGAGATGGAGGAGGAGGAGAGAAAGGAAGCAAAAAAATGAAGGAGGATAAAAAGGAGGGAAGGAGAAAGGGAGGGAGAGGAGGAAAGATGGAACAATAGGAGAAGGATGGAAGTAGTCTTGAAATCTGAATTCCTTATGTTAGTGACACAATAATCTGGCTAAGTCAGAAGCAAGAAGGATGCTTCTGGCTCTGTGTGGGCCTGGGAGGTTTGGGAATGAAGAGAAAGAGCTGGATGTCAAGAACAGGCCTTACTGACACAGGTACCTCCTGAAATTCTAAACCAAAGTGCATTTTATCTTTACCCTGGAGAGCATTGTGGGAAAGGTACTGAGTACTAGAGTTCCTGGAGTAATCTTATACGTATATTTTGGACATAAAGTAGCACTTAAGGCAGAAGCACAAGCCATTTCACTTTCTAGAATCAAACCCCATGCCAGAATAGCCATCCTTGACAATGGTAACAGGTACCTCAAATATGATATGTATATTAAAAGATTTTAATTCTCAGTTTAGCTACGGCTTATTTTGAATAAAAAGATGAGGCATATGTGGGCTGACAGGAGATGAAGCATGCAGGATACATCTGTTTTTATACTTGCAGCATATAAGACTTATTTTTCCACAAGTGTTTTGCAGATAGGTCTTACACTGGGAAGTTCTAGCAGGTGTGATAGGGTGGTGAACAAAAACACGGTATTTCAATATTGAGCAAAGAATATCTGAACTTAGACCAACTCTCATGTAGGGATATAGGTCCTTATGTATCTTGGGGACCTTACAAACTAGTTTGGTCTCGTGGAACCCCGCGAAAAAAGGCTAAAATTCTTATTCCTCACCTTACAAAATTAGACAAAGGAAAGAGATTTAATTTTTTAAAGGGTGAAATTAACAGAATATCTAGTGTGTTTGAAAGGATTGAGAGATTTGCAGCTGGAGGAGAGTCTGAGGTTGATTTAGTGATAAGTCGCAGAGTATTAAGTACACACACACGCGCATGAACAAAACCCAAGCTAATATTTAACTCCAGGAAAATAGAACATTTGTGCAGCAAAGGAAAGTAATCATAGTTTACTATATGACTCAGTTGTGGAGAGCATTTGTATATTCATAAAATGAAAATGACAACTATTACATCAAAATTAATATCAATCAAAATTACAATATAACCGTATTACAAGAATGGGAGGTCCAGGAAGTGTGTGTGTGTGTGTGTGTGCAAATCACTTTGCAGAGTAAGAAGTTCTGATAAATTAGGTAGCAATACAAGCACATTATGTAACGATATAGAAGTTAATACCCAAAAATTCACTGGAAAAGTTGAAAATGTTTCTATTCTGGGGAATAGAAAACTTTGAGAAGAGTGGGGACTGATGTTTTTCATAATAAATTTTGGAAGAAAAAGTTTCTATTCTGGGGAATAGAAAACTTTGAGAAGAGTGAAGACTGATGTTTTTCATAATAAATTTTGGAAGATAATTAGACTTTTATAACTATGTGCATGTGTAACTTTTATGGAAGAAAAAACTAACTTAAAAATTATTCACATGTAACAGTGCTATACACAGTTTACAGCTCAATAAATGTGAGTTATTCTTATTAACGATGGGAATGTTAACATCTTTAAAATGGGACCAATAACAAGAGACTCCATTACCCAAAGTGTGACAACCTCATAAGAGGCTCTGGAAAGAGCCCAGATCCTACGAGTGGACCTTCTCTCTACCACGACCCACACAAGCAGCAAACAAGTCAGACCCAGTTCTTTCTGGTCACAGTGTGTAGTCTAGTGGAGAAGATGGAGGCGTCAAGAATTGCCTACAATTAGTGCTCTGCTGGGGAAGGGACAAAGTGTATTGGGGGAAGGGTCCCTACGCAGACTTGGGGTTGATCCAGAAAGCTTCCTGGAGAACGGGGGGTCACTTTGGTGACAAAGTCCAGCAATTATATCCACTTTTCCTTTCATTGAAACTAGATGCCAAACTCTTAGCCAGGCACTGTGACAACATATAAAATAGAAGGTGATATTTACATCCACCCTAGTTAAGGAGTTTACCAAGTCCCAAGATCAAATGCCCTTACCAGGGACAGACTGGAGACGAGAAAAAAGTCGGAGAAAATCATAGCCAGAAGAAATGGTCCAACAAGGAGACTCTGGACACAAACAATTCTCTGATGTTCAGAGTTGAACAAATCAGACCGGTCAGCACTGAGCCGATGAAATTTGCCTCTCCAGTGATTTACACACTTCCAGCAGCCTGGCCCGCATAACATCATTTAGCAAGAGGTTCCTTATTAAATCTATCTCATTGGTAAAATACCTCAGATCGCATCAGGTGTGAGCCCAGACCACACACACTAGAGTCACTAGTAACGTCTCTGTTGCCCTGCAAGTCAGAAGGACCAGTCCCTGAGCAAAACTCAAACCAAGTTCCTCTGGGAAAACCTAGTTCCTCAGAAAATGATGGTTATTTCCCATCAGTGCATTTGTTATGGAGCTGGTAGTTGTCTAAATCCTCTAAAAATAATGGTATAAGCAGGGATAGGAAAGATGTAGAAGTGACTAGAAATTGGCCTAGTGACCAAGAGGTGAAACACTGTAGACCCACGGTAATTTGGATAGCAGAGGTCATCAATATTTTCCCAATTGGTTATAGATGGTTTGCTTCACTAAAATGTACTGAAAACTCTCTTTCGTGATTTCTTTCCAAACAAAATCTCATTCTAAATGTCAGAGAGCTTTTTTGATCTGTATGCTTGCTTGCTCGCTTGTCTGTTTTTAACCAGGGACCAAAACTGATAGAAATATCTGTTTGAGTCAGTCCAGAGGATATTTTGGTGTTCACATGAAATACATTTCAAAAATATAGAGAACTGGTTCTGGTTCTAACTAGTTTAAAACATGGCTTGTTTTATTTTTAAAAATACACATTTGGTTCGTGGTTTCTAAGTTCAGTTGTTTAAAATGTAATTTGGGAGCTGAGCACTTGGTTCAGTTTATTCTGGTTTTTGGCACCCAAATCTGGTTTGAGTTTTGGCTCTCGACTCCTATTCGCTGGCACTGACAAGGCAGCTTGCTTAGCTTCGTTCTGCACGTTCTTGACAACAGCAAGTGGGACAGGTGCTATGCTCTTATTAAACTGTCCCTGGCTGGCCAAGGAGAAGCCCGTTCGGGAGAAGCCCATTTCAACACAGAATGCTGGGACTGGGAGAGCCCTCTGTAGCCAGGTGGTCCAGTACCCACAGTTAGAAAGGAGGAGACTGGCGACAGCGAGATTGTCACATAACTCACCAAAGTGGCACAGTTACACAGTGCGAAGTGGACACTGTAAGCCTCACGTCCTGATTCCCTGACACATACTATAGAAGGCCCTTCAGAGGGTGATGCTTTAGGGTGTGAAAGGGATGCCAATAGTAATATTTCAAAGTGTTACTTTTCAATCTAAGCCTTTGAATTGACATTCTACTGACCAACGCAAAACATTGAAAAAGCTGCCCCCAACAGTCCCCCCAGCAGCTGAACCTCACTCTGAGTTCCCTGTGTCTGTGCCAAAGTTCAGGCTGTGGGGAGCATCTCCCAGAGCCCACGCCGTGACTCAGGGAAGCAGCCGGTGGGTAGAGGAGCTGGCAGGTATTTATAAAGACCTCAGGTACTCACACAGGAATGGGCCTATAAATTCTACCCCCATCACTGTTGCCAAGGCAACGCTTGGGGGCCTGGAGGTGGCTCTCAGGCAAGAAAACCCTGCTTCCTCTCTCCACACTCATTTCCTGGCAACATGTGGCTTTTATGACAGCTCTACTCCAGCTACTCATTTTCCTGGATAAGGCGGCTCATTTTATCCAGATTCTAGCTACACGCAAATATTCTGAGGAACGTGGAAGAGCCCACAGTGCCCCTTACCCTGAACCCCGGTATCCCCTTAGAGACGAGCCTGCCTCTAGCCACGTCCTCGGAAACGCAGAGATGCCAGACACGTCAAGACGTGGACTGATGGAGCATGTTCTCTGCTTCCATGCACTCGTCCATTGCTCTTCTACAAACACAGGCCTGACAACCTGCCCTCCAATCTGTACCACCCACTAACGTCGGTGTGAAAAGTGCGGGGCCTGGAGTCCACATCTTCTTTTTTTAAAAAGCAGAGTGGCCACAACCATAAAGCAAAGCTGTGTTTTGACTGCAAGGACTCCACTTCTGCTCTGAGCGGGGCCCAAGTGTGAGAAAGAAGGGGTTAAGCCACATTTTGACTCCATTTCTGTTGCTTTTTCACCCAAAGGGTTCCATGATGCATTTCAGATTTCCCTCCCCCCATTGCTGCACACAGGCACCTGTTTATTCCTAATACAGCTGCTGTTATTAATGATGACAGCCTTGCCACGTGGAGCCACTCACCCCGCTACAGCAAGTAGGATCGAGCTCATATTAACAGTGTTTATTTCTCTGACAGTCAAACTCAGCTGCACCAACTATCCTTCTGGTGACCCTGGCCTCTGATGGGTCTTCATTGAGGACACATATGGATGGAGGATGAATCTAGATGTATTACAGTTTAAAGTCTGGGGTTGAGCCCTCCAAAGATTAGCCCAGACAGATAATTAAGGACTAAAAGAGTGCAGGAGAAAGGTTTGTTCTAAATGTTAACCTAATGTTATGATTAACCAGACTGTTGATACCTAATTAATTGCTGATTGCGTCAGATGGTGGTGGCTGAGAGTCAATCATGTAACCTGATCAAGATACAGTCTCCTTATGTGCTGTGCATGGGTGACGGTGAGTCAGAGTGAATGGGTACGTGCCCCAGAGAGATTGAGAGGCAAGCAAAGCCTCAGCATCTGAGAGAATTACCCAAGTCTGGGCAGGGAACCTAAAGATACACACAAGTGTCGCCTAATCCTTCTCCACTCTGTCCCCAAAAGAGCCAGAGGCTCTTACTCCCGTCCCTTCTTCCTCTACCCTGAATACCACCATTAGGTAAATCCAGAGAGTGTTTTATTCTTAAGCCTATTCCTCTGAGGAAGTAGATGCAGGTTTACGGGGCCTAAAATCAGTAGGATCTGGGGTATCCCTATTTCTACCCACCTGTAGAAGCTCCCTGCCACCTTAAGAAATGGAACAAGCTAAAAGTCCCAGAAAGGTCTTAGAAGCTAGGGACCATGAATAAACTTTCAAAGTTTGAGGAATTAGATTGTTTTCAGTACTTGTGGGACACAGTTTATAAACTGTCCCAATAAAATGTTGGTATATACAAAGGAACTAAATCACTAAATTAAATGCTTTCTTTTACAGGCAACATGGGGTTATGTATTGCGTGTAGAGTTTGTTGTGTTCAAGCACACCCCACTGTCTCTAGTGAGGACCATCGCCAGGTCTGGCAGAACTGTGATGTCTTCTGCTCTATAGTGCGGATGATATCGCCACATCTGAAGTGTGAAAAGATTAGATAAGATGACATGTGTGAAGTGTAGCACATAATAGGTGCTCAATAAACATTAGTTCTCCCCTCCTTACCTTACCACCTTTATTCTCTGAACTCATTATATTGGTATTCCACACTCTTGCAGCCCTAGGAACAGTAAAAAGACACAAACAAGGGCAAGAATCTGTAAGTGCTATTCACCTTTACTGGTGTGGATGGGGGCCAACAAGGGAGACCAACATGTAACTGTCTTCAAGAACTAACACAAGCACACACTAAATGATACCTATTTGGGCCCAGAGTAGCTCATTTACAAATTTCCCAACAAAAGACGAATTGTAAGAATTTTTATTCCCCGTCTAAAAAAAACACACAGCATAATAATTCTGGATGGAGGCTATCAAAATCTGCCTTTACAACCTATCTTAATGATTTTATGCATACTCCTCAATGTCCAGCGAATACTATTTTATACAGATGTAAGCATCTGTTTCCAACTGTTGAAACAAGACTCTGCCACACAGGGGTTAAAACATATAGGCTCAGGGCTCTTTGCATAAGGACATTTTGACATTTTTAAAATAGTTCCATGAGGCAGAGCTTTGTCTATGCCTGTGGTCTGTGAGCAGGGTGGCCAAACGGAGGAGTCCCCACGCCGAGCCCCTCTAGAGCTAAAAACACTGAATATATCAGGAGACTCACAGGCATGGGGATTTTCCAGTCTGCCCTTGTGCACCACCTGACAACTCAGTTCTACACATCAGGCAAATGAATCCCATTCATGAAACTGTTTCCTCGATTCATTGAGAGACACGGAGCTGTTTGTGCTGCAGTTCAGCTGTGGTTTAATCCCAGCTAACATAAAGCATTGTTTCCTGAGCACAAAGGAACTGGGAATTCTGTGCTGGGGTTGTGTATCTATACGCTTTGTTGCTAGGCAGAAATCTATTCAACCTCAAGCAAGAGAGAATATATATGAATTCGTGGGGAGGTATGTCTCTCTTCAACCCTCTCCCTTCCTTACCTGCCATCTCTAATCACCGCATTCGTCACCCTAGGGGGCTTCCAGGACAGCCTCCGCAGGACATCCAAAATCTGTCCTATAAACAACCCAATCTCACAAGTGTCAGTGTTATCTTTTTACATGCTCCCCCTCAGTAGCCCACAACGCACAATGTTTGCTGACACGTCCAGCATAAAGACAGTCGGCAGCGTCAGGGGAGTTGCCATATTTCAGCCATCAATTTAGAACGCACACGAGGTTAAAATGCTCCTTAATGAGCACAGCACTGCAGGGAACCGTTCCATATCACAATGAGATTAATGTACATATTAGGATGTGTGAATAATCTTTGCACACTGTAATAACAATCCATAAGGTTCTCAGCACAAGGAAACGTGTATTATAGTACTCGATCAATGAGAAAAATCAGGAGTAAAGATTTAGCTCACAAATGAAGAAAATATTTAATTCATTTGGAAATAGGCAAAACATTAAGGCTGTAAATGGTCCATTAGAGTCTGAGAAAAAGCATCTGCGATATTAGAGTGTTGAATACAAGAGCTCACCATAACTTGACAACAAGAAACGGTGACTCTTTCTGACCAACAAGGGGAGGAAACGTAAGAATTGCATCGGCAATTCTGGGGGCAATGTGTTTTGCTCCCAGATCACAAAATTCTAGGTTTATGGGGAAGAATTCAGCCTGCAGTAATTGTCAGTAAAAATGACCCATTTTACACCACACACTCTTGTAAAAATAAAGGGGGGAAGCAGCAAGGGGGGAAAAAGGCTCACAAATAAGCTTTTCCAGAAGCAGAAATCCAGAGAGTTTCCTGTTCGTTAGTAGCATAAGTTCAGCTGAGATAAAGCAAATTTATGGATGAAGCCAAGTAAGTTATTTGACCAAACTACAGCTTCTATTGTAGTCATTCAGGAAAGAGCAAAGTCCACTACACACAACCACTTACCATTGACAGAGGTTGGACAATGCCTGGTAAAGTGATTGAATCTGTCACCAGAGACCCCCCCAGCAGCAGGTAGATGCCACAGGGCAGCTAAGACTACACTTCTAATTTCAGCTTCACATTGGTGGTAATAAATGGATTAAAATGATAAAGTTTTATGAGTACAAACCTAAGAATATGTTTTTAATGGCCACTGTGAAATATGCTGGAATAGGGCCAGAATAATAAAACAAATTCTGGCCAGTACATCAGACATTTGGTCAGTGGAGAAAAGTCACAGAGGCAGCTAGCTCACCAGCAGAACCATCCTAGTACAATTCACTCTCAGTCATGAGTGGAGTATCATTGGGAACCCAACGTGGTGCTGAATACTTCAGATACAAAGGCGAGAAGTTTCTGAAGTTGCTCACAGTTAACTACAAAAAAATCCCTCCCAAAATCAATGCACAATGTATGGTAGGAGACTGCAAAGAAAAGTGGGGTTGGATATGGCTTTTATAGGGGTTGAAAAACTTCCCTGCAGCTAGCAGAGCCGTGTAATCAAACTATGCTTTTTAAGACAGAAACAGAAGTCTGGTTTTATTTATTTTCTTTTGGGGAGGGGTCTGGGCTTGGGGGTTTATTACAAAGTTTTTTGCGATAAAAAGGGAAAGACTCAACTACTACAACCCTCCCTACGTCCACTCTTTTTGGCCTTATATGAAGACATGAGCAGGAGCTGCAGCAGCTTTCTTGCAACCAGGAGGAAAAAGCCAAGAGAATCGTAGATATAACCCTCACATTAACTAACTACAAGCCAACACCAGTGCCTGCCACCTCCTGATGTTTTGTTAAATAGAAAAACCTACCCCAGTGTGTTTAGACGACTGTGGTTGGAGCAGCCAAATGCGTTCCTAACGGATACATCTTCTAAGGAGTCTATGTGGTGCTACTGTTCTACTAATCAAATGTTTACATGGTCGCTTATTGCTGATGAAATCCAAAGTCCCTTGCCTTTATTTGGCATCCTTGTTAGTCTGACCTCTCCCTTCCTTCCAGCCTCCTGCTCCCAACATGAGAATCTCTGCTCTGGTCAGAATGGCCTCCCCAACTCGGAGAGCTTTCTCAGGGCCAAGACTAGAGCACATGCTTCCTTTTCCAGGTCTCCCGTGACAACCAGCAGACTGCTAGGCATGTCATGGTAGAAAATAACAGCGTATCTGACAGAGCAGAGCTTTGGTAGTTCTCCTCCAACCCCCTCGTTCGATTAGACGGCGAAGACCAGAAGAGGTAACGGGACTTGCTCAGAGTTACACACTGAAGTATTAATAGACCCAGAACTAGAACAACAAGCCGCTGGCTCCTCAACGAGCATATTTTTCCGATATACCTCATTGTCTAAAAGAAAAGTGCCAATTAGAGGCACAAAAAGTAACAAAGCTGGTGATGACTATAATGGATGATTACGTCTTTTCAGAGGGCATGAAAAAGAGAGCTGAGTAGAGGCTGATGTGAAGGCACTTCTTCAGTATATCATTAACTGCTGGCTTCTCTGTATTGTTCCAATAATGAACTCAGCAGTGATCTGCAGAATAACTTTGCCTGCAGGGGCAAGAAATGGGGTGCCAGTCTCCTCAGAAGACTGCTCATGAGTGGGAGTCCCGGGCAGGCTCTGAGTCACTGGGTCCATTTCTCACTCACAGGCACTTCCCCTGATGCCACCTAACAGATGAGTTCTTGCTGCAGGCAGTTGTCAGTGTAGGGAAAGGGGCTGCACTGGCAGCCTTTGGGGTTTCCACATGCCCAGACCTTCCAGCCTAGCACAGGCACACAGAGCCTGAAGTCAGCCTCAGTGCCAATGCTCTTACTAACCAGCTGAGAAAAGTGCTCTAAGCTGCTTTGAGGAATGAAGCTGCAGAGGCTGTAGAAGTCTGTGATCTCTAGAATGACTTAACTGGAGGTCACTTAGGAGATGGAAGTTGCAGATTCACAGTCACAAAAATCTTAAATTTTTGAGCCAGAGGAGCCCTGGAGATGACCTAGTCCAATCTTTTTATTTTATTTTAAAGATGAGGCGACTGGGGCCCAGAGAGGGAAAGTAACTGGCCTGTGGTCACACAGCCAGGGGTGAACAGACCAGCCTGTTCCTCGGCTGCTACCTGGAGACACACAGTCTCAGCCACACCTCTCAGTCCTGGGTTCTGAGAACCCAGAGTCTTGAATGTCTTTCCTATCACCTTGAAGTATCTGCAGCTTACCGGAAAGAGACGTTAATTCCTATCAAGAGGTGGGTCAAGGCCATTTTTTTTCCTCCCCGATTAATTAATAGCTGGGCACAGGGGCTCACTTTCCTGAAATATCATCTAAAAGCAGTTTCACAGATGGTGAGTGAGGGACTTGGCGACAATGGCAGCTCCTTTGTTTAAACACAGAAGGGGGATAGACAAATTGACAGACAGGGAGAACTACACAAAATGATGCCATTTGTTCCAATATCCAATATAAGGTTCTAAAAAACCTCTAAATTAGTGGAGCCATACTGAATGCGGGAGCTAAAAGGGAAGAGGAAACTAAGGACCCGAGATATTAACATCTGTCCCAAGTCAGATAACTAAATAGTGACAGATCAGTGTAATAGAGAAAGAAAACCTGGATAAGGATGAACACACAAACATAGTAAAAGGCCACAGAACACTTATAAAAGGCACAGACGTATAAATGTTTAATTAAAAATTCAAACGTTCTGGCGTTCCAGCCCTACCGTTTTATAACACCTAGGCTGGGATTCCTGAGGCCCCACCTCAGATCAGGGTTGGCTTCCTGGTTGTGTGGTCAGTGCAGTTGCCAGGGTCCCGGCTTCAGGCTTAATGCTCTAAGGTCACTATCTTGAAATTCGTAATTTTATCTTTAATCTCTGTTTTAATTTAAGGCCAATGGGGAAGTGGAGTGTGCATGGGGACCTTGGAGCCTAGCTCACACAGAGGTCCCACCTCCCCCCCACCTCCCTGGGATGGGTTCTTAGCTGCCTCCAGTTCTGGTGCCCTGACCTGCCCCAGCCTTCCCCACCTGGCTACCTTCTACCTCGGGTGGCAACCACGTCTCTTAGGCTGGAGACAGGAGTGGGGACCCTCATTCTACTAGTATCACTCTCTGCTCGCAGTGGGCGCCTGGGCACAAGCAGGAATGCTAGAAGGTTCAAGGGTGTGTCTCAGGGAAGAGTATGGTGGCAGGTGTCCCCATCCTGACAGCAGACAACCTGGCAGGTGTGAGTCTCTCATCTACCTCCAATCCAGGTACCAAACACTTCCTGGAGTGGAGGTTGCAATCCCTTTAGGAACACCAGTCACTAGTGAGTTGGGACTTTAGGACTAGGAGAAGAGGAGATTGGTTTTCATGACCTTGGGTGGCTGGCGGGGGTGGGGGATGGGGAATCCTGGAAGCTGGTGGGACACACTGCCAAGTAACAGGGTCCCCAGGCACTTGGGAGGGTATTTACTGACCTCGTAAGTATCCCATGTCCAAGGGAATGTGATATTAAATAGCAAATACATAGCCAACATAATAGAAAGTGAAACCGGGAAGAAAGAAGAGTCTTATATTTTGGTACCTTTAATGGCACCCTTTTCCAGTTTCTTGAACAAGGACCCTGAATTTTCATTTTGCAAAATGAAGTTATATAGCTGGCCCTGCCTCTGATTTAGCCTAAGCCCTGGGACCTGTCACATCCGTAAAGCAATTGAAGAACCCAAATGGCTCAGTAGGACAAGTAAGAGATCAATTCTTGCTAGAATGTGCACCCTAGCACTTGTTCTTGCTGACTCATATTGTACCCAGTACTACTGCTAAGTTCCTGTCTTGACCACTTTGCCTCACTCCTCGTCTGGAGTCTTCCTCTAGAACCCCAATCTCTGTGACCTGCTACCAGATCTTCCTGAGGCTACCTACTTGTCAGAACTTCCATCATCTCTTCTAGGAGTCTCTCGGGTGTCCTGCCCCAGGCCGGTGGGCCTGCCAAGGAGAGACAAGAGGTGCCTCCTCGATGTCAGTTCTTTACTGCAATTAAGTCCTTAATTCTAATTCCATCTGTTGAAAACAATACTAGCCCCAGCTGTGACATAAATGGTGGTATGTTCTGTTTTATGAAGCAGGTTCTTTTGCCTGGTTTCTCTGTGCTATGTAATTCTGGGTGATCAGAAATAATAAGTAATGCCATTTCCACAAAGAAAACATTGTGAGTTGGGATTAATCTGTTTAAGGATGATTTAAAGAGATGACACTATGCAGATAAAATTACCTAAAAATGTTAGTGAGTTTTTTTTTCTACTGATTACAGAAAGCAAAGCAAAAGAAAATGAATTTAACTTTTGGCCAAAAGGTATATAATAAAAAGAGACCATTCCTAGAACCAGCGGTTGTTTGGTGGGAGAAGTTATTTAGACCATATAGAAATGGCCCTTGACTCCTGTAAACAGATTTGGGTTTGAATTCACTCACTAGCTGTGTGACCTTAGACAGCTTACCATCTTTGAGTGTCCACCTCAAAAATGGAGACAAGAATATATACCTTACTGTTCCACTTGTGAAGTTGTCCGGGACTCAGCATTCAGTAATTTTATTTAGTATTAGTTGCAAACATCCTGGTGTAGGGCAAAGATCGTGGATTTGGGAATCTGGCAGTTCTGAGTCAGAATTCCAGAACTGCCACTCACAGGATTACTTTCAGAGAGAGCATGCTGAGCCTAGGTTTTATCATATAAACACAGGATAACACTATCTAAAACACAGCGTTTTGAGTATTAAGTGAGAGAGTCTGTATGAAGCATGTAGAATGCAGTCAGCACTCAACACATGTTAATTCTTTCCACCTAATACACACACACACACACACACACACACACACACACACACACACAGGGCTTTAATCAGTAAAAAAAACTAAATTGTTGTCTAATCTTAATTCGCTTTGTTTGTTTAATCGCTAGGCGTGTGAAAGCCAAACATACTTGTGGAAACTCAAGATTTGTTGTTAACTGGTGGGCAGTAGTGACTTTAAGGAAACAAAATATCAAACGTAACAGTCAAAGATTCACTTTGACAATGGAAATGCAAACATCACCCTAAATGATGACCTTGGTCATTGTGGTTTCCCTGCCTTCAGACAGTGGCAGCTTTGGGGTTTCTGTCTGAACCATAGGCTCCAAATCCTGCTGTCTCGCAAATGGCAAACACCAGCCGGTTCCACCTGAATCCCAAACGCAAACATCACCTCCAGATTCCAGCTACCATATCCCTCCCTTCGGCATGTTTGCATCTCTCTCCTTTCTCTCAGGAGAAGAAATGTTGACTCACTATATATATATCACAGCAGCCGTAAAGCATACACACACATACACACACACACACACACACACACACACACACACACACACATATATATTTTAATAAAGGAAAATTCAAGCTTTAATTTGTATTTTAAAATAAATTGTCCTAGAACATGGACCCACTAGGGAATTATTAATAATTACAAATGGCTTTTGGTGGTACACATTTAATGAACATTTAACTAAAGAAAGAAAATTGCTGGTATGTATGATTTCCTTTGTTTTTTAACTGCCGAGCACTATAAATCCAATCTGTCATTTCTTTTTAACTACATTTGCCATAAAAGCACTTACTTTACACTGCTGTGACATAAGCACTGCTGTTTCACCTTATGATTAATAAAGTAATTAGCACCGGTTCTAATATTCTCAGAAAAAAAGCCAGCTTTAGATATTTCTGTTGCACTAATAGGTTTTCTAAAGCAACGTGGCACACATGGAAAGCTGCATGCTGGGGCCTGCGGAGTGCATTTTCTAATGTACATCGCGGAGATCAATTGATAAATTGCGTCAGTCTGGATTAGTCATCATACGGAAAATATCATTAGAGACGAAAAAGGAATGGAAGGATGCAGGCAGGGGTAATTTGTTTTTCATTGTTGATTTATGTTATAGAACTATTCTTGCAAGTCAATTACCAAAACACAAAATGCCGGGGGAAATATAAAAATTCTAGAAAAGAAGAGCCTATTGTGAAAAGATATGTGGTAAACAGACAAGAATGGCAACCCTTTTGAAACCAGCATCCCATGGAGTCAACTGGAAATCATATTTCTGACTATGTAGGGTGTCGTTAGGGCCATGCCAAATGCAGAATTTGGCCCTGGGCTCTAGAACATACTTCCTTCCAAAATGTGTTTCCTTAAAGTGTATTTGAGGACACCGCAGAGGTGCAGGCCACAGTGAGGGTGGGCTGGGAAGAGGACCACAGTGGTCCAAGGAGTCTCATCTCAGGGTTGGTTCCTCTCAAAAACTTCAGGATGCTGAGGTCAGTCACAAGGGAACCTTGTGTCAACCAGGGCCCCTTGTGGTTGCATAAATAAAAACTAAAAATTGCACTGATGCATGGACATTGTTGAAAAACAGACTCTCGTTTTTAGGCCTTGCCTTGGAAACCTATTAGGGAAATTTGATTCTTGGGACAAGATATACATTTTCTCACCAGCCTTATAGTCACTGACTTCATTGCCCTTCCATCATTCATTCATTCATTCATTCATTCATTCATTCATTCATTCATTCAGTGAGCACTTAGGCTGTGTCAGGCTTGGGCTTGGCCCTGAGGAGACAGATATTTTTATTTAGGGAGCCCATAGTGTATCATATATTAGTGTGGGCTCAGGGGTCAGACAAGCCTGAATCCAGGTGTCACTACTTATTAGCTAAGTGACTTCATGATAAGTTACTTGGCCAAGCCAGGTCTAAAATGGGGATAATAATTATACCTACCTTATAGGGTTGCTGCGAGGATTAAATGAGGTAATGCCTGTTGAAGAGCTGAAGACAAGGTTGGGCTCATTATGGCTGTTCGACAAATAAAAGTTATCACTCTTATTGAAATAGTGCCACTGACTCAGGACTGTGCAGAATGTACTCTGAGATGCTTCTCTGGTGTTGGGAATGAATTCTTTTAAAAACTTTTATTTATTTAAGTGTGTTTTTCCAGAACCCATGAGCAGTAAGTCAAGTAGTTATTTCAATCTAGTGGAGGGCGCAGCTCAGAGTGGCCCATGTGGGAATCGAACTGGCAACCTTATTGTTCAGAGTACCGCGCTCTAACCAACTGAGCTAACTGGCCACCCGGGAATGAATTTGAATAAAGCCATCTGAGTTCTCTCCTTCGGGTCTCCCTGGGACCCATAGCACATACCTGCAAACAGTGTTCTCAGATCAGGGAAAATCAACAACTGATAAGGATTGGATGAGACACCTCATATTGATCAATCCATTTGATGGATTGCTCATCCATCGAACTCCCAACCCAGACAAGACCCACTAGGGACAACAAATGGATGCTTTCTCTTCCTCTCTCTTTCCTCCACCTGTTCCTATTCTTCTCTTCTCCTCTTACCTCCTCTTCCTTCCTCCCCTTTCCTTTCCCCTCTTCTCTCTCCTTCCCCCATTCTCTTCTCTTCTCTCCCCTCTCCTCTCCCCTCCCTTTCTCATTTGGCATTCCCTTATACCTCCTTCCATTTCCCATAAGAGAAAGAGGGTATCTTTACGATTCTAAATAACCCCTGTCATCCCTCAGGAACCAAATCAATGTGAACCAAGGGTCAGTTGCTCATAAGAAAAGTAAGTATAATTCATATACCCAAATTCCAAAGATGCTCTCCAGCCCTTTGTTTTCCTGTCAGGAAGGTGTAATTTCATCCTCAGATGGAGTGACTGACCCAGACCGTACGGGTGTTGGGAGTGCAGGTGGCATGAGAACCCTACCTCTCTTCTCTGCAGCCCTGTGATAAGAATGAGAAATCACCCCTGTGTCTCAGATGCTCCAGTCACCCCTCCCTCAACTGCTGCTCTTTCTGGCGCTCTGGATGCTCTGCCAGGATGTTTCAGATTGATTCATTGCACTACCAGGGGGTGTGTCCATGACTAGCACCATGAAATGCTTTTTGTCTTTGCTTTCTTTTTCCCCAAAAAGACTGCGGCCCCAAACCCACCTCACCCAAGTCCTCACCATCTCCCTCTCACTAGTTTCCTCTAACATGGTGTCTGTTCATGAGAGGTGCCCGGTCAGAGGGAGAGTGGGTTGCAGTGCCAGGAGGAGTGAGCCTCAGGGAGGAGGCCCTGAAGTCCTGCCAGGAGCTAGGTGCCTGGAGTGGGCTGGACACCTGGACTCCAAACGCCAGCGCTAGCCTGCTGCCTCGGCCTGACGTGGAATGAAGCAGAGGGACTAGCCTGGTCTAAGGCCAGTTTTAGCCCAGCACCCACACAGCCCTTGGTGCCCTCAGCCTGGGGCCCTCACAGCCCTTGAACACAGCCACTTGAACTCCTCAGCCGCTGTGTACTTGTATCTGACTGTCCCAGCTTAGCCCACAAGCTCCTAGCCAGATGCGTTTGTTCATCACTCAGTTTTGGCAAAAGAGTCCAAAAGGAATTCCGCAGTCGTGAAGGAGTGGAGGGAGGTTTCCTGAATGAGGTAAATGCTTTGGAAGTGTCTCCTGCCAATTCCCATTTCCACCTTCATCCCTGTTTTAAGACACAGAGGATATAACCCTGTCACTCAAAGCAAGACAGAATTTTCACATTAAGCTGAAAACAAGCACACATTTCTGATCCTCAACTTACTCCCACACAGCTACAAGCGTTTACAGTCCAGTCAAACCCTCCACACTGTCTGCCCACAGCACCGATCTGGAGAGCGATTCCTGAGAAATTTAGAGGTTTATACCCACAGATACTCGCTGCCCCTTCACACACACACACACACACACACACACACACACACACACACACCACGTCACACATACACACACTTAGACAGCCTTCTTCTCATTCTCCTTTATGACCCAAGTCAAACATCTGTCACCCCTCAGAAGCCTCCCTGTATCTCCCTGCTTCCCCACCTCCCATAGCACTTCCTTTCCACCTGTACTTGCTGCCTCTCACTAGAGTTATCTGGCCTGGTTTATAAGCTCCCTGAGGCCTGAAACTTTTTATGTCTGTGTCTTTGTAAGCCTTGCAAAGAGGTCTGCATGGTTCTATGTAAACACTGTCAAATTAGAAACTAAAGACAATGTCTCCCCAAGGAATCCTGGGCACAAACCCCACCTCAGTAAGTGATGCCCATTTTAGATACGGGAGTGCGTTAGTTTGCGAGGCAGGGCTGCCGTAACAAAGTACCTCGACTTGATGGCTGAAACAACAGAAATTTATTTTCTCACAATTCTGGAGGCTGAAAGTCTGAGATCAAGCTGTCAGCAGGGTTGGTTTCTTCCAAGGCTTCTCTCCTTAGCTGGCAGATGTCCATCTTCTCTTTGTATTGTCACATGGTCTTCTTTTTGTACTTGCCTATGTCATAATTTCCTCTTCATATAAGAATACTGGCCACTTTGAATGAAGGCCCACCCTAATGATCTCATTTTAGTTTAATCACCTCTTTAAAGACCCTATCTCCAAGTACAGTCACATTCTGAGGTACTGGGGATTAGTACTTCCACATATCTTTTGGGAGGGCACAATTCCATAACAAGCAGTAAATTAGCAGCATTTACAACTCTCAGGATGTACTTATTTCTAAGCACGGCCAACTGCTTACTATCCCAAAGCCACCCTGTGGCTGTGTCCTCTACCTGATCTCCTCAGGGTAAGACTTCTTGTCCCTGAAAGAGATTCTTGTCTGAACTTAACACCCTAAGAACATTTTTTTTCAATCTCCAGATCAATTTTTACCTTGCGGAAGTGTGAATTTTATAGATGAGGCTCATGTATTTTTAGTGTAAGATGGTTGGAGCAGATATGCATAGCCTTATTTCTGGCTCTATTTTCACTCTTTCCTTTTTGTTTTTGTTTGTTTTGTTGGTCTTCATTTGCTCATATTTTAATTTATGTCAATTGGTCAAATTTATACATCTTTATAAACTACCTGTAATCCATTCTGCAATAAAGGAGAGTGTGAATTGTGCTGGTCTATGTTATCAGTTTGTACCACCATCTCTCCCTTCTCAGAATGGCAACTATACTCCCCAAGTTCTCCTTTTCTGGGTTAGTTTTTCAATGAGAGGAACTCACATGAGATTTGGGAAGCAGAAAGGAAATGGAGGCTGCCGTGTTTCCCCAAAAATAAGACCTAGCTGGACAATCAGCTCTAATGCATCTTTTGGAGCAAAAATTAATACAAGGCCCGGTATTATATTATATTATATTAATTATATTATATTATATTAATTATATTGCATTATATTTTTATATTATATAAGACCTGGTCTTATATAATATAATAATTATATATATATATATATATATATATATATATATATATATATATATATATTATAGTAAAATAAGACCGGGTCTTATATTAATTTTTGCTCCAATGGACTCATTAGAGCTGAATGTCCGGCTAGGTCTTATTTTCGGGGAAACACAGTATCAGTCTTTAGAAACATTTTTGGCCAGATGTGTGGACAGATGAGAGATTCTCCATGGGTTTCTGGTAATATCTTCATCACTGCAGGCTGAAATATTTTATTGGAGCTTCTATGAGAGTCTCAAGAATTCCAGGCAAGCTTTTGCGAGCCAGCTTGGAGCTTTAGGGTCAATCTGCAGTGTCAACTCCAACCGAATCTTTGGCAACAGCTTCTCTGACCTCCACTCCCCCAAATCTTCCAACTTATGAGTAAGATCCAAATTCTATCACAAACCCTTTATATTCAGAACATATAGAGTGGCTTCTGTTTTTCTAACCAACTCCTGTCTGATACATATATTAAAAAATAGAAATAAGGTATTGTGCCCTCATGCGTTACTGGTGGGAATGTAAAATGGTGCAACCACTGTGGAAAACAGTTTGGCAGTTCCTCAGAAAGTTAAACATAGAATTCCCATATGATCTAGGAATTCCAGTTCTAGATATGTACTGAAAAGAATTGTAAACAGAGACTCAGACAGACACTTGGACACCACTGTAGCATTATTCATGATAACCAAAGAGTGGCAACAGCTCCAATGGCCATCAGAAGATGAATAGATAAACAAAGTGTTATATTTATCTGCAGTAGAATATTATGCAGCCATAAAAAGGAATGTAGCTCGGATACATGCTACAGCATGGGTGAACCATGAAAACATTATGCTAAGTGAAACAATCCAAACACAAAAGGGCAAATATTGTATGATTCCACTTATATGAAATACCTAGAATATACAAATTCAGATATAAGAAATAGATTAAAAGTTACTGGAGGCTGGGGTGAGGGGGAAATATGGTGCTTTTGTTTATTGGATACACAATTTCTATCTGGGATGATAAAATAGTCTTGAAAAAAGATAGTGGTGATGGTTGCACAACATTGTAAATATACTCAATGCCACTGAATTATACACTTAAAAACAGTTAAAATGACAATAATATATATATATTTTGAAAAAGACTTGGTGACAGCAGCAGACTTCCAGACATGGCCTGTGTGTAACCAACCGATTTTATCAAAGGTGATCAATATACAGAGAGTGCCAAAAAAATGTATACACATTTTAAGAAAGGAAAAAACTGTATTAAAATTGTAATAATATATACCACTAACAAAAGATAAACACAAGTCATGTGTATACATTTTCTTGGCACCCCTGATATATAGACTGAGGACACACACATGCACAGATTACCAAGTACATGTCCCTAAAGAGGAAGAGAAAATCCTATTTTATCCAGCTTTGGGGAAAAAGCCAATTGAGATTACATAGTTTGGCTTCTTCCATCCCAGGCATGAAGTCCAAGCCTTACTAGTCTGATTCAGAAATTCTTCGCCACCTACCTGAGACTCTTATTCTCTTCAGCGTGCCCTCTCCCAGCTCCCCCAGCATCCACCTATTTCTAACCAGCTTCAAACCCTAGTCCAGCATGAGTGGCTTCCTGAGATATCAAAGAACTATAACCCTTCTGGTCCCTGAGTTTATAAGACTAAAACCCTTTTCATTATTAGTAGTACTCAGCCTCCCATAGGACATAAAGAGAAAGACATTTACCTTTCTCTTTAATTACTATGCTCTCATTTCAAAAGTGATTGGCCTAGACATAGAGGGATCTCCATAGTTTACTAATGAACCATTTGTGTGTGTATGTGTGTGTGTGTGCACGCACGCGCTTGCTTCAGCCCACACAATTCATCATTCTAATTAAAGCAAAGTTACTATCCTCAAAAGAGTCCATTCACTACATCTCATTGTTGGACCCTGGCCCAATACAGTTTGGCTTCCACTCTGTAGGGTTTATATATAGTCAGTCACTGTATGAAGTCATAACCGTGTAAGGGGTGTATTCTCCAGGTGTGTAAGGGAATGTTACGCTTTTGTTTCAGTTTTAAAAACATATCATATCTGTCTGATCTTTTAGGAATAAATAAACCCTAAGCTGTGTTTCAGGTGATTGTGAAGGTGATGGCCAAGTCCTTATTGCATTTAGGGCCATTTGAGAACCATCTTGGGTATCAGGGGGCCTTACATTTCTTGACTTTCTGATGACCTACTTTGCAAACTTGAAAATGTTCCTTCTCTAAGCCTAGCTTTTTCATGTTAAAAGATGAGGGGAGAATTTGAATTGGTGAATTATTAGGTTCTTCCCAATAATTAGGTTCTTCCCAACAAAAATCTAGGAGCTTTTTGTTTAGTCAAAGCAAATCCTGGATGACTCCTGTTGTGTAAGCCCCTCTGTTTCAGTGGCTCCACAGGCTCAAGAAGCATTTTTAAGGCAACAACCACAGGGAAAGCCCCACCGTGGAGACTCTGAACAGGAGTCCCCTGGCACAGAGAAATCAGATGACCTCAGCTGAGTCCCCAAGCTGAGGATCAGGAGGTCACAGCTCCTCCCTGAGGCCACACTGCCTTTCAGTCTGACCGGCTCATTGGCCCACTTCAAATATTTTTAGTTTTAAAAGCACCAAGCCTGCTACAGTTACATAATTTCATGATGGGACCTCTCTCTAGTTTGTATACAGAATCCCTGATTTACAAAAGAGCTTAATTACAGGATCCTTCATAGAGACATACGCTGGTGAAAACACCGCCTCATGGCATAATTGTATAACAAGCAGATGACACGCAACAGGCTGGAGAAGAGTCCTTGCTGCACAGACCTCAACAGGGGCAGATTTCTTCTCGTCTCGTCCTCCGTCCAACAGCAAGAACTCTGGCCAAGGCAGCCTCTCTGCTCAGTTACCTTCTAAAGTTCAATATTGTTCAAAATCATGTTTTTCTCCTAGGAGAAGATATATGATCTACTTTCTTTTCTCTAAGGTCCATCCCTGGCCTGTATATAGGTTCAGTCATCTGGGTTCCTATACACTTAGCTGCCCAGCTCCTAGTCCTGACCCAATTAAAATACACAACATTTGGAGCTGAGCTCTCTATGGCTGTGCTAGATCCTGGATTTCCACCCAGTCTGCCCACCCTCGTTTTTTCACACATTGCAAAAGGAAGGGGATATTGTGCAATAAAGTCATTCTCATTTATGTGTCTTCAGGATTGTAATTTGCAAGATGGTAGAGGCCCTTGTTCCCTGCCACCAATGGAGAAGCCGTCGCGAGGTTCACACTTGAGCATATGCTGCTTGGTCAGGATTGGACCCTGAGCTGGACGTTAGGCTTTGGAACCCCCACTACTGCACTGTGGAAACAGGCTGGTCACTCTGGATCTCAGTGTCCTCATGTGTAAGAGAAGAGATAAGCCTGAACTGTCTCCATGGCCCCTGCATTAGGTAAGAATAGGTCTGGATGCTGAAACAGATCCAAGACAGCACTGCTTACCCATTGTCTCCCACACAAAAGCTGAGGCTGGGTGTAATGGCTCGGGCCATGATGACTCAGGGGCAAAGGTACCTGGTACCTGTGTTACTACTCTGTCATCCCTAGAGGTTTGTCCCTGTCCACTGGAATGGAGAAAAGAGAAGCAGAGGCCATATTATTTGTCTTTAAGGAAATTACACTTGTGACTCAGAACTTGGACACATGGCCACAACTGCCTGCCAGGGTGGCTAGAACAGATGAGCTAAAAATTCTATTACCTAGGAAAGAAGGGAGAATGAATACTGGGGTCACCTAGGAGTGTTGGCCACAGACCCTCCCAGTTGTAGCATTCTGAGTCTAAGACATCATACGCGAGGGTAGGGCAAGGGAATATCAGAATCCCAGCAGAGGCAGACACTGCAGGGGTCTCCAGGAACAGTGACTCTTAACTGCTATGTTTGTGTGTGCAAAATAACTAGAAGTTCAAAAGACAATGTGTGTAACCTATTTAATGCAATACGCACATACATAGCTTCTGCTACCTACCCTACATGCTGTTAGTACAAGATCACAATGAAGCTGACTAGTTTATTTCAACAAACAGAGATATAAAAATGAAATCGATCCTTCCATCCCTGCCCTCAAGCATTTATAGGCTAGTGGGGAATAGGATCCAATAGAAAAGGTCAGTATAACGAGTAAGTGCTTTGATGGCGGTAAAATCTGGAACTGCACTCCCTTAGTTGGGAGAGAAAACTAAAAATCTAAGACAACTCTTGAATAACACAGGCAGGAAACAACCTGGTGTTAAAATATGTGTTATAGGGCTGGCCTGGTGGCTCAGGTGGTTGGAGCTCCATGCTCCTAACGCCGAAGGCTCCCAGTTTGATTCCCACGTGGGTCAGTGGGCTCTCAACCACAAGGTTGCCTGTTCGACTCCAGCAAGGGATGGTGGGCTCCGCCCCCTGCCACTAGCAGTGGCATCTGGACCTGGAGCTGAGCTGCACCCTCCACAACTAAGACTGAAAGGACAACAACTTGACTTGGAAAAACGTCCTGGAAGTACACACTGTTCCCCAATAAAGTCCTGCTCCCCTTCCCCAATAAAATCTTAAAAAGAAAAAAATATGTGTTAAATACAATCATGTTCTGTGAGTGTTGATCAAGAAAAAGAAAGATTACGTAGGTTAAATATGAAAGAAAAACTTTGAGGGGGTGGGCCTTAAAAGGTGAGTAAAAATTGACTGGGAGAAACCGAAGGTGGTAAATCATCACTTTGTCTCATATTTTTAAGTGGAGGCACAAAGAGATTCTTGTGTCAAATAGAGTTGAAGGAAAGAGAGACCTTCTCGAGTTGTAACTCTTTCTGTACAAGGTCTTTGAATGTCTCTCACAGTCCATTTTTAAAAGTTCTCAGCATTTCTTATAACATGGTTTTTACAGCCCTGTAATAACTCCATAAGGAAGGGAGAGAAGGGAGAGAGAAGAGAGAGAGACAGAAAGAAGCTAGAGCTCAGAGTTGTTAGATTGTTGGGTAAGCAGGCCCTGAACACACATTCCATAAGAGGCAGAAGCAGAGACCCCAACTCAGGCTTTCTGGCCCAGATTTGATGTTTCTTACCAGGAACCAGATTACTCTTGAAAAGAGAAATTTCAAGATTTAAATGATCTGATGAGAAGGAAGAGGATTCAGCCTGACCCACAGGAGATTGGAAGCAGACAGAAGCCAACGAGAATTAGAAACAGGGTCACCCAACATGGTGACCTGCCTCAAAATGCCCATCCCCCCAGGGTAGAAGGCTCATCCTGAAGCCAGATCTCAAGACACCCAGTTATATACATATTCTTAAAGCCATCATCAAGACTTCTAATAACCAAAGGAAACCCACAAAGAAATTCTAAACTTGGAGGTTGTGGTCCTGGAAAGGATTTCTCTGGGAAGTTGTTCAGTTCCAATGGAAATTTTACAACCTCCCAGCTTCCGGGGACAATGGAGTCTGCTGAGCAGGAGAAGGGGCAGGGTACCTTCTTAAAGCCTCTTCCATCCTGAGATAATATGAGCCCAGCCATGGTCCTATTGTTGCTAGGAGGGATGACCCAACCCACTCCTCCTAGGCCAGAGGATTGCACTTTCTGCCCACGAAGAGAAGGAGTTCATAGGCTATTTTCCCTTTAATCCACAAGAAAAAGCGGGAAGATGCATCTATGGGCAGAAATCCAACTTTATAAGGATTTCAATGGATGTAAATTGTTTCCTGGATAAGGGCTAATGACAGCTAATAGGCCAGTGCTGGGTACGAGGCAGATGGCCCAGCAGCACTTTCTTATTTCTGTTGTCCAAAATCACAATTTTCATCTGCTATTTTCATCCTCCTCCCATGTTACTGGCAGCGCAGCCACATTTTCACACTCCTACTTCTTCCAAAGGACGTCAGCATGCCTAGTTTACATAGGCACATAAAAGCATACATTTACTCACCAGACTAATGGGAAACAAACTTACACAAGGATAAACTTAATATTCCACTCGATGGTTCTAAAATATATGCACCATCCAGTTTTGTTTGTTCAAAAGCAAAGGAAATGGAGTTGCTTTAAATTTATGAACTGACAAATTTCTGAGTAATGGTGAATCACTGCCTGATATTTCACTTGAAGCTCAGACGGTGAGCTGGCTCTTGCTGTAGCTCTTTTGGGTCATAAGAATTCATCAGAGGATTGCGCACGGCCCTGAGCCCCAAGGGAAAGATGGAAAGTTGAACAAGGTCAAGGTCAGCATGCACAAAGAGAAGCTTCCACCCATCAGAAAGACTCTACAGAAGGCGAAAACATCAACTCAAGTGTTGGTAATGCAATGGAAGGGTGAGGCTGTGGGGTCTGAAAACACGGAAAAGAGAACAAAAATGCTTTTGATCAGGCAAGTCTTGGACACTATAGAAGAGCGTGGCCCCAGGGCAGATTAGCCATGTTTTGGGATTAGCCATCATTATATTGTCTTCTCTCCCTGGGACCCTCTCCCCACCTCCAGCCTGTGTGTCTAGGAAACTTCAACTCATCGTTCAAGAATCTGCATAACATGAGCTTCCTTGAAATTCCTGCCTCAATTTCCAACAACGATTATGAAAGTTTATTTTTATTTCTACCTCCCCCACTAAGCAGTGCTTGTCTCCAGGGCAAGGACTGGTTCTCATTCATCTTTATACCCCCAATGACAGTGCTTACAAATACCCTTTAGATAGGGAGATGTGAGTGAATAAAAAGAGAAGGGACTGAAAAAAGGAAGGAAAGGAGAGAGGGAGGAGGGAGGAAATGAGGGTTAGCTTCTCTGGCCCTCTCTCTTCTATCTCCCTCCTTCCCTCCCTTCCTTACAGAGTTCTTACAAGGCTATAAAAACCATGTTATGAGAACTTTTATAAATACACTGTGAGAGACACTTAAAGACCTTCTACAGAAAGAGTTAAAACTTGAGAAGGTCTCTCTTTCCTTCAACTCTCTTTGACACAAGAATCTTTTTGTGCCTCCACTTAAAATTTTGAGACAAAGTCTTTATGATGATTTACCACCTTCTCCTTCTCCCAGTCAATTTTTACTCACTTTTAGAGGTCCACCCCCAAAATAACGTTTTGGTGTCTAAATGCCATTCTTTACTAAAAAGCAGTAAGCGTTCTTTGGGAAAATGGTTAATTCCAAGGCTTGGGCAGGTAATGTAATACAGGAGCATCTCATTCTGTAGGAAAGAAAGGAAGCACTCAAAGAAATACGGGACACATCAGAAAGGATCCAGAAACCAGCTTGAAGGAGCTCTTGCTGGCCAGATATTAGGCAATTTGAGCATGAAATAAGTGAGGATAATAATGGATTATATCCCATTGAACAATATAAGAATCCATGAGTCCACATTGATAGGAAGAAATAAGGAAGAAAGGAAGGGGAAAAGGGAGAAATTGAAAATAGCCTCAAAGTATTTACACACACACACACACACACACATACACATATATTACAAAGGGGAAAAGAGTAGATCTAAATTTGAGAAGACTGGCAAACACCAACCTAACCAAATAATCAAGATGGGATAAATTGAGATAATGCCCACCTGACTACACACAACGAGAAGAGTCCTGCATCACTTCTGAGATATTTCTCCCCAAGATGCATAACCCACACCTCATCAGGAGGGAACATCAGATAATCCCACTGAGGGACACCCCACAAAATAACCTGTCTATAAACTTCAAAAGTGTCAAAGTCATGAAAGTCAAGGAAAGAGTGAGGAACTGTCACAAACTGCAGGAACTGAAGAAACACGACAACTAAATGTAACAGCAATTCTGGACTAGGTCTTTTTCGCTATAAAGCACTTAATTGGGCCAACTAGTGAAACTCGAATGCGCTCTGAGTGTTAGATGGAAGTAATAGATCACTGTTAATTTCCTGATGTTGGTAATTATATTGTGGGTCTGTAGAGCATATTCTTGCTTGTAGGAAATACACTCTAAAATATTCACAGGTGATGGGGCATCATCGTGACAATTTATCCTCAAATGGCTCAGAAGAAAGATCTTTATACTGTACCTACACACACACAACACACACACGTTCATACTTACATACATAGTATTGGGATTATGTAAGAGAATATGACCCTGTTCTTAGGAAAAATGTGCTGAAGTATTTAGGGGTAAAATGTCAAAATGCCTAAAACTTACTTTCAAATGATTTGGCAGAGAAAGGGAAAATGTAGCAAAATGTTAGCATTTGGTGAATCTTGTTGAAGAGTACTCTAGTTCATTCTTTCAACTATTCTAAAAGCTTAAAAAGTTTCAAAATAAAAAGTGGAGGAGGGGACAAGTGACAAAAAGGGGTATAAACAATAAAGTTTCTAGGAATTCCAAATGGAGGGTGGGGTAGGAATGAATGAAAAAAATTATCCACAACCAAGAATCAGGCTTTTAATAATGTTCTTGACATGCTTTATGACATGGAGAAACATGCTGGACTTTTGTTCTCTTTCAAAACAAAAGACAATAACACCGAAAAAGTCCTGGTGTTATAAAAAGCTTAGCAGGACCCTCTCTTTCATTTAAACTACCTCCTACTCCCACTTGGTGTACCAGGCCATAGACAGGGCCACACCTTTCCCCAGCACACAGAAAACCACTCCTATTATTCCTGCCCCCTCCAGGTGAGCGCAGAGCAAGGCTTTCCTGCACCTGCCACCTGTCCTCCCTGCAATGCTTCAAATCCTCCTTATTCATGGAAAAGGTCACAGAAAGTGTGTGTAAAGGAAGCCCGTACCGGAACCGCCTTCCTTAGAAGAAAGAGCCTGCGATAGAGACAAAGCCATTTTATCCTATAGTTACTAGTGGCACGGGGCCTACAGCCCACAGCCCAGAGGCCCACAAGATGCTTATGATCTGAAAAAATGTTTAGCTTGAAAAAGAGAAAAGCAGCCCAAGAAATCCAGGAGCCAGCCTACTGCTATCAATGAAGGCTTCGTGTTGTCCTTTTGAACAGAAACAATTTCACAGAACATCAACATAAGACAAGGCCATTGTGTAAGCAGAATGGATCAAGACAAAAACATGACCATGCTGCAATCATGTCAAAACACAGACAACACATCAACATTGTCTAAATCAAAACATACTAAACATCCCCTTACCCTGGCCAAATGAGTGACCTTTCATTAGCTACTCTACCAATTACAACTTTCGCCTCCTTTAGTATGCCCTCCTTCCAGATAAGGTTTATGAAGATACCAAATCAAAATTCCCCTACTTCCTGACCACATCCAACCCAGAGGAAAGCCCTACATCCCTGAATTCTCCCCCAAATCACCTAACACTAGCCCAGTCCTATAAAAGATCCTTTCTATCACCCTCTGTGGAGATGCCCCATGGTTCCGTGTGGGGCATATTCCCCCCCAACGCAAGTAGTAATAAACCAAACTTGTTCAAATTCAACTGTGTTCTTGGTGAGCTTGGGTTCAAGGGCACTGACAAGCTCCAGGTACTAAAGAAAATGTGGACCCAGAACATTTTTAAAGAACAATTTGGTAAATACTCAGTGAAACAACACTATGTCAACTTCCCTCATTGTTAAATTTATAATTCATAACACTTTCTGATTCCTAAAAACAATCTGCATGTGACATTAGATTTTCTCAGTGTATAAGAATTCCCCAGTCTGCTAGCTGATCACTGAGAAAGCAAATTGGGTAGCCAATTTCTTAAGCAAATTATGAATTATTATCATATGTTTGAAAGAACCCAAAAGTTCAAGTGCTTGGGGCCTCCAAGGATTTTAAATCCCCTGATAGAAAAGGGAATGTGTAAGGTTTGTTTTGAAACAGAGGTGCCTGACAGTGGTAAATACCATCAGATCATGAATCAATAAATTAGGCAGCTGGGGACCAATCCCAAGACATCAAAGATGATGTTTTGCCCTTGGGTGTCAATGAGCTGGGCCAGGAGAATGCATCCACTCCCCGTGCCATGCCACAGTCAACTGTTTTCAGTAATAATCTCCTGCCAACCCACGGGCAGACCTCCTACTGGTTGGCTGTGAGTTGGGTCACACATAAACGGGGTAACAAAGGCAGACCAGTGTATCCCTAGGCTGTTGCCATCTTGGCCTCACTCATGGGTTCTCCTCATTCCCGTCACCACCATCTCTGTTGGGGGTGCTGTCCCATTATTTCATTCCACTGACGCCTGTGCCCTGGCCCCAGTCCTCAGCCACATAGAAGTCTGGGCTCTTCTCCGACTCTTTGCCTTCTTGCTTCCCACCTGCTGCCAGGGGCATCCTCTCCTAAGCCCAAACCCTCCTTAACATGGCAACCTTCCTTCCGATCTTCATCTCTATCACTCCTGCCAGAACACACAGAGGAAGTAGGTCAGCCAGCATCCGACGGAAGCCATTTGCGGTAGAGGAATTCTCATCGAAAGAAAAGTATCCAGCATTATGCTAAGTAAAATAAGTCAGAGAAAGACAAATACCACATGATCTCACATATATGTAGAATCTAAAAAACAAAACAAACCAATGAAACAAAACCAGACTTACAGAGAACAGATTCATGGTTGCCAGAGGGCAATGGGTGAAGGGGATCAAGAGGCATAAACTTTTAGACATAAAATAAATGTCATGGGGATGTAGTGTACAGCATGAGGGATATAGCCAATAATAGTGCATTAACTTTGTATGGTGACAGATGGTAACTAGATTTACTGCAGGGATCATTGTACAACATACACAAATCACTAAGTTGTACACCTAAAATTAATATAATATTGTATGTCAATAATACCTCAATTTTTTAAAAAGCCAGAGAAAATATTTTTTTATTCAGTAGTCACATGTCTAGAAAAATAAAACCCAGAACCAGACATTCTGAGACTTTGGAGGTGGAAATTTAACTTGAAAATGATTGTGTTCAATCCTGCCATTTTTTCATATGAGAAAACTATGCTCTACATGAATCATTTTTTTCTGCCAGGCTGGGAAGCCTGATTTTTGCCTTTTCCCCTTAAGTCTATTGGTTTTATAATTTACTGGGAAGGAGAAATGTATTTTTCCTTTCCTTGGTCAAACTGAAAAAAGAAATAATAATAACGGAGAAATGGTACATGCTTTGTTTTTCTAAAGCCCCCACAGAAGGCAGCACAGTATGAATTATATCTTTGTCAGTGCAGGTTATGAAATTACCCGAGAGAGTCATTTGTATGGAGACTGGCAGAGCAAAGCCTACTGTAACTCAATGGAAGGCAATTCCACTCAGAGCTCATGGAATGTAATTGATGGAAGGAAGCAACACAAATTACCTTAGCATTCTTCATGGATAATGTCTCTGTTTCCCACACAATCTCATTTTGCACATAAAACAAATAAAACCAAATTCAATCTCCCAAATTGTGTCTCCACTTGTTTGCTTTCTTTTAAAACTCATTCTGCCCACATCACCCACAGCCGAGGCTCTCCTGCCAGGCAAATTAAGTCCAGTATTGGCAACATGTTTGACCTCCACCCCCCATTTCCCTACCTCATCCTGAACTTCCAACCCTTCTTTGTTTCAGATGGATCGTTCATTTGGAACCATGACAAAAGCATAAGAATTAAACTTTACCAAGAAAAGACCAGCCAACTTGGCTTTGATTCATTTTCCGGGCAATTTTAGAGCAGAACAGCAGATTCCTTTGTCCCTCTTTGCAACGACTAGCAAAACGGTTAAACAAAACAGCAACAACAAAAATTGAGTTCTCCATGGGGACAAGAAAAATGATGGGGGGAGGGTAGAGCTCACTGAAATAGGTACACAATCAAAATATCTCATTTCATCATTGGTTTCTCCCAACTCAAACAGGGTTGTTATCGTGACCTGTGCAGACACGATTACAAGGCCTCCTGGGATGACAGAGGCTGCAGAGATGAGATTCATGAGTTTGCTTATGATTCAGCTTATGCCTGAAAGATGCCTGCCCCCCCACCACTACCACCCTAATTACAATATTCAAGGCAATGTGACAATGTGACAATGTGGCTATCCAAATGGGCAGCAAGCTCTGGGAATCAAGAGTGTCTATCTTCTTCAAGGTAGGACTTTGGAGAGAGGGACAGAGTCAGGTCTACACATCCCAGGATTAGAAGAATGCCAAAGTCTTGGCAAATACATTAGGATTGACTCCTCCCCCAAGGCAAGACTGAGCAGAGGAATGGATACAGAAGATACAGATCTATTTATCTATCTATCTATCTATCTATCTATCATCTATCTATCTATCTATCTATCTATCTATCTATCTATCTATCTATCTATCTATCTATCTTCAGTGAAACATTATTCAGCCACAAGAAAGAAGAAAATCCTGCCATTTGCGACAACATGGATGGACCTTGAGGGCATTATGCTAAGTGAGATAGCCAGACAAAGGAAGACAAATATTGCATGACATCTCTTATATGTGGAATCTAACAAAAGCTGAACTCCTAGAAACAGAGAACAGAATGTGGTTACCAGGGGCTGGGGTTGGGAGAATTGGAGAGATGTTATTAAAGGATACAAACTTGCAACTAGAAGCTGAATAAGTCCTGGAGACCTAATGCACAGCATAGTGATCATAGTCAACAGTACTGTACTATAAACCTCAAAGTTGCTAAGACACTAACTAGATCTTAACTGGTCTCACCACAAAAAAAAGTGACAATGTTATATGATAGAGGTGTCAGCGGATGCTCTGGTGGTAATCATGCTGCAATAGATAAATGAATCAAATCACCACTTACGCAATGCTATGTGTCAATTACAGTGGTACCTCGGTTTTCGAACCCAATCCGTTCTGGAACACCGTTTGAGTTCTGAAATGTTTTAAAACCGAGGCACAGTTTCCCCATAGAAAGTAATGAAAAATGCATTAATCCATTCCAGATCTTTAAAATCAACCCCTAAAACTGCAAAATTGCCATGAATTTTACTATTTAATGATACCATAGATCCATAAAATTTATGGCGTTCGTAAACTGAAATGTTCGTCAATGGAGACGTTCGAAAACCGAGGTACTACTGTATATCTCAATTTTTAAAAAAGACTAGATACCAGGAAATCTAATAGGAGGTTAGAGATAGATCCCCAGAGCTTGCCTCAGACACCAGGCTTAGGGGTTACAGAGAACTACTTCTAGTTCTGCCCACCTGAAGAGATTAGAGCTGAGAATATACCACTCAGGGACTGAAAATGCAATTTGGGTCTCCATGACCTCTCATGCAGGATTTGGGCAGTCAGGGCCTGACAAGAAACATAAAAGGGTACATGTAGGTGCATTTGTGTCTCCTACCCTCCTCTGTGAACCTGAAAAAGCAAAGTGTGAAGCAGGGATGATTTTTGAACTCCTTAACTGGACCCTGACAGCTTTGATTTGGAAAGTAAGATTTGAGGTACTTGTAATTTCTGCCAATTTTAAATTTTCTCTCACTGAAAATTCCCAAGTATTAAACTTTGCTTATATTGGGTTTTGTTTTCCACCAAGTAAACTTTTAGTGGCCCAAATATTTGATCTCTGGAAGTGTTTCAGACCAATTTCAGGAGGTATGTTACCTTTGTTCTATAAAATGGATTTATAATCAAAAGATATTTCAGTGGAGGCTGACAAAGGATAGATAAAGTGACAAACTCAAGCTTGGGAAGGTTGACTCAGGTGTCTCTTAAGATAATGCTAGAAGCAACTTAAATTTGCACTGAAATTTTCTTCTAAAGGGCCCTACACATAGGTATAAATCCATCTTTTATTTTAATCACTTGTCTGACACTGCATGGATTCATTCTCCTCTTCCTACTCCCAATCCAGTTGAAATAAATTCAGTGTTTCTGTCTCTGAGGAAGACCACATCCCCTTCAAGTGGACAGAGCCTAAGGTTAATCCTGAAAATAACTCTCTAGCAGAACATATCTGCTGAATGTTTTTGGTGTCTTTAGACTGACAGAATGTTTCAGGTAGAGGGTAAGAGAAATATATCCTTATAAAAAGTCAATTAGTGTTGTACAATTTTCACAGACAAAGGTAGAAAGTTCATTCATTATTTTCCATTATTTGTGCAACAAATGTTTACTACAGGGCTTGTGTTCCAGGGAAAGTGTTAAGTGCTGGAGATACAAAGTTAAAACTCAGTCCTGCGCTTGAGGAACTCACAGTCTAGGGGGGGATGGAGAAGTGGGGGAACCAGCAGCTAAACAACTAGCACACCCCATATAGTTCTCATATAGTAGGTGCCACCTCTGCCCTGTGAGGTAAAAATAAACCAAACTAGATGCCCCTGAAACCACAGATTTTATTTTTAAATGACCTCCCATCTGACCAGTAGAACCCTGGCATCTGAAGATACCAACTTTTCATCCCGTCAGTTACTGTGGCTTTTGAGAGACTACCTAGTTTCTGAGGCCAGTAAAGGACTCAGCAGGGTCCATGACGGCGGGTGAAATGGAATCAGCCTGTGAGTACCGAACACTGCAGTTACATTTACAGGTATCATTCTTTCTTTACCAGTATGCCTTCCAAGAATTAAAGTGAGAGTGTCTGTGTGTGTGTGATCAATATGAATAGTTTCCATTCAACTCTGTTTTTTTCATACTTTATTTTCCCAGTCCCTGAAACCCTAAAAAATCTAGCCTTACATAAACCAACAGGATGCCAAGACAGTAATGCAGTCATTGCTTACACTCATGTAACACTTTTCTGTGTGTTTCTTCCCCAGGGACCCTGCAGTGAGTATTCAGGTGCTGAACATTAGTATTTTTTAACAAACAACCTGTTTCAGTCATTTTCATCTTCCCATGTGGTAGATATATAGTACTGATCTACCACTCCCTTAGGATAAAATAAAAATAACCACATGAGATGATTTCAGTCTCAGGTCCCTGAATTTACCAGCATATATGGAGGCCTTGGCATTTAGGTAGAGGTGATGTGGTTGACCTGAAACCTTCCTCACTCTGCCGTACGCTAGGAAACTGGACAATAGTCTTGAACTTCTGAATCTCTCCTCCTCACCAACTCCCTTGGGGGTACTGTTTGTTTTTGAGATAGAGTTCAAGGAGGTAACTTTTACTCGTGACTAAGGCAGAGACCAGAGTAGACAGAAAAAGGAGCTATTGGGATCCAAGATGGGGGTGGGGGGACCATGGATCTGGACTGTTGGACTAGAAGAAGTTGAGAGACTAACTGATAGGAGAAAAACAGCCAGAAATAGTGAATCTTGTAAACTCGTGTCATGCTTCTGACTTTGTCATATCCTGTGCCCCCAAGGCATGGATCAGACTATAATTTTATCGTAATGTGACACAAATACAGTGGCTGACTCAGGCCCATATTTTAGCAAGTTCTCTTTCTCTTCCTTTGTAGACTTGTTAATGGTACTGTTGCCATCACCTGACTCTCCAGTTCCTAAGGCTGGTATACGATTTCTAACACACTCTGCTTATTTTACAGATGCAGAGCCAATGCTTGTATTCTCCCCATATAATTCAGCACTGGCGAGACACATGGCCCTCCCAGAATCCACAAGTTCAGCATTCATCAGTCCCAGGCTGCAGTCCTACCTCTGCCAATTTTCACCTATATTACCTTGAGCAAAGTACACAAATCTCCACAGACTCATTGTTTTTCAATGATAACACAGTCTCAACCAAATAGGGGTTTGGTAAAGACTAAGTGAGGTCATGCTTTTTAAATCACTTACACAATGCCCAGCATAAAACAGAATTCAATATACACGAGCTACCTCTATTATTATTAATTTATATTAGGTATTATGCAGCATCTGTAACAATCATCCTTTCCTGTTCTGAGGTGGTGATTCTGGCAGAGGCAGTGGCTGGAAATCAGTCTCTACGCTAGGAACTCTGCTCTCCAAAATGACTCAAGGACCAAATTACCCTGACTAGACAAGCCTTTCCAAAATGGAAAAAGTGTGAATTAGAAACTTAAAGGGGAAAAAAAGAGAAATTTAAGGGAAACAAAAGAAGCTCAAGTAATCCTATAGAGAATAATAACAACATAATAATAGCTGTGGTGTGTAATAGTCAAGTGCAGTGCAAATAATTAACAGTCATATCATTATGTTCGATCCATGTAGAGATTCTTAGGAGTAGGAAGCATAGAACACACCATGTATCACCAAGTTAGTTAATTGCTATGCCATGTAGAAGTCAGACTCTATTCCTTCAGTCATCTGTTTAAATAGGGTCTAGGAGAGGTGCTTCAACACACCGAAACAGACCAGAGCAAATCCTGAGGCTATCAAACTCAGAGCAAGTCCAAAAACTGAGGCAAGAATAGAGTAGCCCTGATAGTCTTAGATAACCAAGACTGGCGATCAGAAACCTTGGGATAGTCATGGTGAGTTGAGAAGTCCTGGATTCCATTGGCCTGTGAAGTCACGTCATTGTGAATACCACCAAATTTGCTGGCTCTGAATGTGCACCCCATCTCACTACATGAAGTTCAGTCTCCCTTCTCAGGTATTTCTGAGACATCCTCCATCACCACCAAGAATTCTCATGTATTCTGCAAATCAGTCTTGGTGTGGCTTGTCCCCAAGACCTCACACTCAGCCAATACAGTGACCTCCTCTCCAGCCCTGCATCACCAGCCTTCAGCTGCTCATTACCTCAGCTGCTCTTTCCTTGGCTCATGGTTTTAGGATTAGACAGAGACCCTTTCCTTGACTCCTCACCGCAATCACTGACACCAGATTGAAATTTCAAACGACTTGATGAGGTTTTGAGACTAATAGAAGAGAAATATAAAACATAGGTACTTGGATTACAACTGCAACCAGAAGGTGCCAGAACAGCCTTACTTGGGGACCCTTCCTGCTGACTTTTTAAGCCCCTCAAACAGAGAAGTGTGTCCCACCTTTCCACTTCCTTTGTCCCTTACCAAAAAGCCACGTACTCAGAGGCCTGGTTCTACCTCAACCATATCCCGAGAAAAACATGACCAAGCAGATTATTGCCTCTAAGTGTAAGACATCTACATTCAGACTGCCTCCCAGTTCTCCCTTCAAACAGCAGCTACCTGCTTTGACACAGGTTTAACTCAAGGGACCCTTCAGAGGCTTTCAGAAAACAATGATGTTTGTCAAAAATAAATCGATGCTTTCACAAAAATGGCTAGAGGCTCTTAAATCATTTTCCAATTTCCACTCATCAAGATTTTAAAATCTTAGAGCCTTGTTTCACTCAGGACACTGTTAAAACAGGAACTGATCTATAATCGAAATCATTTTTTTTTAAGAAACTTCAAAGGACAAGGTCTCCATCGGCCACGCTGTCATGATGACTGTCCTACGCAGGCCACTTAGCCATGCAGACACAAACCCTCTGCACAGAAGTGCCCTGTCCTTTGTTTCCATCCTTTCACTCCCTCCACAGCAGAGCTGTTCTCGCAGACTCTTTGTGCCCTGCATAATTGTCGCTGCTGAGAGCTGATGAGTCACCCATTACCATTTCTTTTTTGTTGTTGTTCTTTCCTGCGTCAGCTGAAGTTAGTCAATATAATGTGCCACTGTAATCTTCAGGATACTGTAAAGAAAAGGGATTTTTTTTGGGGGGGGGATTTTTTTTGGTAAAACTTAAGCTTAGCTGGGCTTTCAAAAAAATAATTGGAACTATCAGTATTTTCCACAAGTTCAGGCACTCTCTAGGTGTTATCATTTATGTTGCGATTCTTTGGTAATCAGCACAGTTTCTCACAGAATATGTGAAAAACATACATGTTTAGATGTCTAACCCATAACCGGATCATGCAACATGCGACGCACCATTCAGAGGGAGCTCTGCAGGAGCATTCATGCCTAGTTCCAGTTCGAAACACCTTGGCATATCTCCCAGGCCCCCCCCCCAAAGTCCTGAGGCTCCCTGTCAATGGAAGCTAGACTCTCCTAGGCAAGCTCAGAGCCCAGGGCAACCAGGGTTCTGGGTCACAAGGGAGAAGAAAGTCTTGGAAGCAGTGAAGAAAGTATGTACACATCGGAATAAATTTGTCTAAATCACTTAATTAGACATATAGTGTTGACATCTTGAGTCAGAAAATTCAATATCCTAGTTGTCTCCCACTCTTCACCAAACATCCAGCCAAGCTTGAGTGATGGTTTCCTGTGTGCCAGGGGATGTGGAAATGACAAAACGTGCCAGCCCAATAGAGGGGCAATGACTACGGAGCGCAGTGAGGATGCTGTGATCTAAGGAGGCAGAACTTGCTAAGAAGACCGGCAGGACAGGCTGCAGCCAGCCTCGTCCGGGAGATCAGAAAGCTATCCTCTATGCCTGAGCAGTAAGTACCAGGCAACGTCTACCACCAAAAACATAAAATCATCATAAAGAAAGGTGTGTTTGTACCATGACACCAGCTTCCCCAAGCCCAGCTTCCACATAACAAGTTCTTTCAGCAACAACAGAATTTTGTGAATTAGTTTTGTAACAAAACTAAGCCCACTGTGATCCCCAGGGCCACGCCAGCTGACGATGGCTCTAGCTGTGAGAGGGAAGCCAGGAACAACCCACAGAGAACCTACGTGAGAGCAGCATTTACACTGAGTTAGCTACTCCCAGCTGGCTCTGCAGCCCAGCTCTCTACCGCTGACCTGCCCATCTGCACTGGGAATCACACACACACACACACACACACACACACACACACACACACACACACACACACACACATCTGGAGGGGCAGGCATTTAATTCATTTTGTTCCACAGCAGGTGAGCAGCCCAATCCAATCCTTGACTCATAGATCAGAGTGGGGAGCGGGCTTCCAGTGAAAGCATGCCCTGCTCTTTCCCCAGATGCCTGCATTCAGCTGGGAGCCCTGGACATGAGATAGCAAGACCAATAAAAGTCTGATTAGCTCGCTTGTGGGCAGAGGAGAGCTCAGCCCATAATTGGAAAAACTGAGCAGTAGATCAGTGTTTGCCAAAGAGAAGAAGTCTCCTTTGTTCTAAAATAGCACTTGGGTGTTTAGTGAAAAGACAGGCCCTGCGGACCCCTAATGACTCTGAGCTGGTCGCTTTATGCTTCTAATAGGAGCTGCAGCTCTTCGGTTCATTTTTCTGTTACTACCAAGTGTTGCGTGGGCTGGGGCTTCTTCCAGGGGGAAAAAAAAAATCAATCCAAGAGGAAAAGCTATTCCTTAGCAACAAAGAAGAAAGAAAAAGGCAGTTCCTTTAATGTAATCTGAGATGGAATCTAGCTTAGCAGAACCAGAACAAAAATAGCTTTTATCTGATCAAGGTGCCTGAGTTACACTTACAGGAAGTTAAGGAGGCCCAGCCTTGGGATGCTTAAGACCACAGCCTGCATCACCAGCAAGGAACACGCCTCCGAGCAGGGGGTGGAAACCTGATCATCCAGCATCCAGGACATCAGGGGGAGGAGTTATCACAGTCATTTAGTTGTGCATTTTTAGTCACACTCCTTTTCCAGTGACAATAAAGCTGAAAGGAAAGTGATGTTAGCCGTCTGGGTAACACCGTTGACAGGGTGATTGCCTGTCCACCATGACACTGGTTATTTCATATGTAGAACATGGTTGAAACTGGAGGGTGTGCACTTAGTTACACAAGCTCCATGCAAAAAGATTAGGAATAGGTTATAAAATGCATAACGAATGTCCAAATAAAAAAATAAGTGAAGAAACAGGAGGAGAGTTAAAACTATGGGACAAAGCCAGGAAGTAAACTGAGTGAGTACACCAAACGCATGGCTATAGGGACCTATGCAGTTGTGTACATGCATTAAGTGGATAAGGTTAGTACACCAAACACACACACACACACACACACACACACACACACACACACACTCCTATAACCCATACTGTGAATGTCTATGCAGCTTTCTGTGTGAGTGTGTGTGTGCATGAAACAAGCTCCTCTGGCTTGAGTAGCAACTGACCCACAGTAACCTAGCTGTAATCCCCATGTTGGATTTCTTTGCTTGCCTTATGCAGGGCTCAGCCAAGCTTTCCACTCTCCAGAGAAAATGTACTCACATCTCAGCAACAGTGTGACTTAGGGTTTGCAGACTATTGCATAGAGAAGGTAGAGGAGGGTTTTATACTACACCAAACTCTTCAAATCTCCATTTAATATTTGATTTGTCCCAGCCTTTAGACAATGGGTCTCCCTTTCCTTATGGCTCTCATCCCTAGAATTGCAGTCTTTCAGCTCCAAAACTTTCTTCTGGGTCTCCCTATCTCACCTTCTTCTTTCAGCTGCTGCCTACAAACTCGTTGCCCAGGAATGAGCATCTGCTCATTTCAGGAAGAAAGGGCTATACATAAGTAACAACAAAATCTTGTCCTATCAAATTTATCAAGAAGGATTTTGGCACAGAGTTTGGAAGTAACACCTAATAAAGCAACAGGCCCACAGTTAACCCCACATCTTGACAGTTATGCATTTCAAGGGGATAGGGCAAGATCTAGATGACATGTCTTCTGGAATCTTTGTCCTATTGTGTGGAGTCCATACCCACATCCAACCTGCCTCAGGGTGACTGTCACTGCTACACAAACATTCAGAACTCTTTCATCTGTTCTAGTCCTTTGCACAGAATACAATCCCAAATCCTAGGATTCTTCAATAATACCATGCTCATTTTTGGTATCTTTGAGTTCATATCCAACTGTAAAAGGCTATGGCATGTTTGCCCCCACAATTCCCAATAAGAATCCCAAGTATAAACTAATTCATTCTTAAAACGTGAAATGACCTGACTGCCCACCACTCCTGAGTTTCACATGAATCAGTTGGACTGGGTCCTTTCTGATTGATCTACACTTTCTCCTGTTCTGTTTGTAACACTTACTCTGCACTTATGGAAGTGAAGGCTGCAGTTAGTCAATGGCTGTTATTAGCACCCACGCAAGACAGAACCCTCTGCCCTGGACTCTTCAGAACTGTGTTCCCCCAGACCTTTTACTAGCTCCAGGCCTCCCCTGTGCTCACCCAGTAAGGCAGGAACCTTGGACAAGTTCCTCATTAACCTTGGCAGGGTCCCAGCAGAAAGCAAAATACTGGTGATTGATAGGAGGTCTCGAAGTTAATTCAAATATTAATTGGTCTTAGAAGTAGAGCAATTTAGAGCAAGCAGGGAGCTTATTGATGATCTAGTTTGGCACCATAATGTTACTGAAGAGACTCAGGGAGAATCAGTGAATTAGTCAAGAGCGTGTGGGTTCTTTGAGCCAGAACAAGAATCGGAGCTCAAGTGGGCAGCACAACTCCCCCTAGGCATGTGCTAGGGTCAGGCAGTCCGGGGAAGCCTGAGGACCTGGGGGAGACCAACTCAGAATCAAGTCATAGTAACCAAAAGAAATGTCCTTTCCCTATAAGACCGCTGAACAATCAACCAAGTCACTTGCCCAGAAACATTCTTCTCTAGTCAGATCCTCAAAATTAAGAACTGCTTGAGGCAGGCAAAACCCACACAGTGTGGGTAGGAGACAGGGCCTCAAGGGATAGCCCCTGCCTGCTGTCACCCTGGGGAATTAATTAGAGCTCCACCAGCCTTAGGAACAAGAAGTTCCACCGTGCAGCGCTATTTCTGCTGGGTTTGGTGCTTTCTGTTGTACACCCCATTCTTGAGACCCAGACACAAAAGAGAAAGAGAGGAGTCCGGGGCAAAGAGAAAGGCTTTGTAGATGAACATGGGTTATGCTATTTGGTTAACCCCTCTGACCCTTATGTCCTTATTTGTTCATATAAGAACAATAAGCATCAACACTTATATGGGATTTAACATGTACCAGATACTGTAACTGCCTTACATGTATCAACTCAACTAATCCTGGAAACTCTAGCTGCTAGTATTATCCCCCTTCATCTGAGATTGAGTTGAGTCCAGCAGTCTGTCTCTAGTCCCCACTCTAAACTCCTTCAGATCCCATGTTACCTGGATTTTGTGTTGGAAGAAATGTCCAAGGTGATTCAGATAAAGGCGCTACTCTATAGCCTGACATATAAATAGACAAGAAATGTGATTGCCAATGCTGCCAGGGTTATTTTATCATTTTTCTGGTCCAGTTCAATATATGTTGATGGCAGGTCCAGAATGATCCCAGGGGGATCTATCCTCATAAGCTTACTTTGGTCTCATTGCAAACATTTTGGAGGTTGGAATTGTGACCAAGTCTACATAGCCAGGTCCATTAATTCAAATTTCTGATCCATGACTTCTCTTTAAGAGCAGCACCCCTCCCTTTTGTCTGATACAAGCTTAAAGAGTAAGGAGGTTGCAATCAGTGCTCACCCATGCTGAGGTTCAGAATGAAACAGAAACATTTCCTTCTAAACCTTTGAAATTCCAATGAGGAGATTAAAATGTGACACCATGTAAGGACCAGCACATTGACAGACTGTCTGTGTGACTCAGCAGGCTGATCTTCCTGTGCCTAAAGGAAGAATACTTATTTTTGTCCTCCATTCAGGTAAATAGTTCACTTCCCTGAAACACGTCATCAGTGCGGAAAAGTTGTTTTTGAATGGAATCATTCTTGACATCTCTACTTGGCAGTAGTGTTTCTACAGTGCTATTGATCATTCTTAATGTAGGATTTTAGGTCATGTTCTTGGCCCTGCCCTCAAGGATAAGATTTTCAAGAGACAGATTTTGAGAACAGGCTAGAATTATCCTCCCAGGACATTCACAACTACACGATGGGGTTGAACCTGCAAACCATACTCTTCCATCAGGCTGAGTACCCCCAAAGGCACTGTGTCTGGGAAAACACCCACAGTTATCTTAAACACTTGGAATAATATGAATATGTACATACTCGACCCACCAATTGTCCATTACCGTGAAATAAAGGATTGTAGTTAAATAACAGAGTTGTACTAAGTACTGATGATTGAAACTTACACTTTAAATACGAAAGAAAACAAGAGTTGAGACAAGAGGTAAAGAAATGCCATACGTAAGCACTAGTTGGTGACTATATCCTTCTAATCCTCAAGGGTTTTAAATCCTGAATTGAAACCCTTTAAACCCTGGCTAGTGCTTTTCACAGCAATTCTCTCCCTAATCATTCACATTTCTGATGCCCCCCTCTAAACCCAGTCTCCACTTTTTTTTCCCCATCTCATTTGACGGCCTCATTCCACCAGTTGCTTAATTCCAAACACTACAGTCATCCGCACCTCCTCCCTCTCCCTCACATCCCACTTACAGTCCTGTCAGCTCTATGGTCACACTGTAACCTTGGAGACCCTCACTACCTGCCCCTCCATCATGCTCTCTTAGCCACCTGAAACTCTCTCTTTCATGACAGCATTAGCCAGCCTCCTGATCATGCCCCCAACAGCCCATTCTATTCTCTACACAGTAACAGAGTGACTTTTCAAAGGCATCTGTAAAATTACATCTGCTTGAGACTCTTTGAAGATCCAAGATGACAGAGTAGATCAAAACTATGTCACACCTGAAATCTATGTAATTTTACTAACAATTGTCACCCCAATAAATAAAAATAAAATAATAAAAATAGCTACGCCTGTGTCCTTCCATGAATACATTAAAATTACAACTAAATTATAGAACAATCCACCTGGAGAATCATCTGAAGTCTAGCCAAGCAGAAGTCCTATAACTAAAAATATAAAGAAGAAACCACGTCAAGATTGATAGGAGAGGCAGAGACGCAGAACAAGCCCCAAACCTCCATGTGGCAGCTGAGAATAAGGAGGGACATCTGGGCCACACATATTCCTCCCAATGGAGCAAGGGACCCCAGCCCCACACCAGGTTCCCCAGCCCAGAGTACTGGTGCCAGGAAGAGGAGCTCCCACAACATCTGGCTGTGATGGAAGGCTGTGGGAAACCCAGATTCACTGGAAATGGCCTCTGCACAGACTCACTTGCTCATAGGCACACACAAAGGGCAGTCTCAACAGGCACCAGAGCCCACTGGGGCAAATCCCACTCAGTGGGGTAAGCTCCTGGCACAGCAGCCTACAAACTATGGACATGGCCAAACACCACAGCCAATCAGTCTGAGCATCAATCTTACCCACTGACATGCCAATAGCAATGAAGGGCACAACTATAACAGTAGGGCACACACAACCCACACAAGGGACACTCCTGGAGCACCCAGAGCAGGTGACCAGGGAGACTGTGTGAGGGCCTCACAGGGCACCTACTACATAAGCCCACCCCGCCAAAATTGGGAGACATAGCAGATCTACCTAATACATAGAAAAACACACAGAGATGCAGCCAAAATGAGGAAACAGAAATGTGTCCCAAATGAAAAAACAGGCGAAAACTCCACAAAATGAACTAAATGAAATGGAGGCAAGCAATCTGCCAGAGACAGTGTTCAAAAAATGCATATAAGGATGTTCAGGAACTTAGTGAGAACTTCAACAAAGAGATAGCAAGCATAAAAAAGGACCTAGAAACCATAAAAAAGAACCAGTCAGAAGTAAAGAATACAACAAACTGAAATGAAGAATGTACCAGAGGGAATCACAAGCAGGCTGGGTGGGGCAGAGAATCAAATCAGAGATTTGGAAGACAAGGTAGCAGAAAACATCCAATTAGAATGGCAAGAAGAAAAAAGAATCCAAAAAAATGAGGAGAGTTTAAGAGATCTCTGGGACAACATCAAGCATACCAACATTCACACCATAGGGGTAACAGGGAGAAAAGAGAGAGCAAGGGATTGAGAAAATACTTGAAGAAATAATGACTGAAGACTTTCCTAACCTGGTGAAGGAAATAGACATAAGAGTCCAGGAGGCACAGAGACTCCCAAACAGGAAGAACCCAAACAGGCCCACACCAAGACACATTATAATTGAAGTGGCAAAGGTAAAGACAGGGAGACAATCCTAAGAGCAGCAAGAGAAAAGCAACTAGTATCTTATGAGGGAGATCCCATGGGAATGTTGACTGATTTCTTGGCAGGAACTTTGCAGGCCACAGGGGATTGGCACAAAATATTCAATGTGATGAAAAGCAAGGACCTACAATCAAGACCACCCTACCCAGCAAGGCTATCATTTAAAATCAAATAACAGATGGAGAGCTTCCCAGGCAAGAGAAGGCTGGTGGGGGCAAGGGGTTCTAAACTAGTATTACAGGGAATGTTAGAGGGACTTCTTTAAGGTGGAAAAAAAAAAACAACACCAAAATTATGAATAATGTAATGGCAATAGCTACGTATCTATCAACAATTACTTTCAATGTAAATGGATTAAGTGCTCCAATCAAAAGACATAGGAGGGCTGAATGGATAAGAAAACAAAAGCTTTATATATGATACCCATAAGAGATTTACTTCAGAAAGACACACATAGACAGAATGTAAAAGGATGAAAAAGATATTTCATGAAAATGGAAAAAAAAAAATCTGGAGTAGCAAGAATTATACCAGACAAAACAGACTTTAAAACAAAGGGTAAAACAAGAGACAATGAAGGACCTAGTAATTCCACTTCAGGGTATTTATCCAAAGAAACGCCAAATGCTACTTTGAGGGGACATGTGAATCCATATATTCATTGCAGCATTGTTTACAATGGCCAAGATGTGGAGGCATTCTTGGTGTCTGTTGATGGAAGAATGGATAAAGAGGAGGTGGTACATATATACAGTGGAATATTGTTCGGCCGTGGAAGGAAATGGGTTCTTGCCATCTGAGGCAGAATGGATGGACCTGGATGGTATTATGCTGAGTGGAGTGTCAGACAAAGAAAGACAGATGCAATGTGATTTCACTTATATGTGAAATCTAAAGAACAAAATTAACAAACAAAACAGAAGCAAACTCATAGATACAGAAAAAAATTTGATGGTTGCCAGATGGGATGGGGTTTGGGGTGTGGGTGAAAAAAGGGGAAGGGATTAAGCAGTACAAATTGGTGTTACAAAGTAGTTATTGGGATATAGGGTGTAGCATAAAGAATATAGTCAATAATATTGTAATAACTATGTATGGTGTCCGATGGGTACTAGATTTGTTGGGGTGATAGATGGGAGGGGAGCTGGAGGCAGGAAAAGGTGAAGGTATTAAGAAGTACAAATAGGTAGTTACAAACCAGTAATGGGGATGTAAAGTAAAGCATAGGGAATATACTTGTAGTCAATAATATGACAATAACTATGTATAGTGCCAGGTGGGTATTATTCTAGTCAGGGGGACCACTTCTTAATTACATAAATGTCTAACCACTATATTGTATACCCATCTGAAGTTAATGTAAAATAATATTGAACATAAAGTGTATTTGAAATATTAAAAAAGGGGGAGAAAGATGAAGGGGAATAAGAGGTTCACATTTGCAGGTATCAAACAAATAAGTCATGGGGATGTAATGTACAGCTTAGGGAATACAGTCAATAATATTGTGAGAGTATAGTATGGTGTCTGATGGTCACTGGACTTGCAGTGATCACTTCTTTAGGTATATAAATGTTGAATAACTATTGTATACCCCTGAAATGAACATAATACTGTATGTTAGCTATACTTTTACAAAAATCTTTTTTTTTTTTTTTTAATTGGAGAGTATTGGGGAACAGTGTGCTTCTCCAGGGCCCATCAGTTCCAAGTCACTTTCCTTCAATCTAGTTGTGGAGGGCACAGCTCAGCTCCAAGTCCAGTCACCGTTTTCAATCTTAATTGCAGAGGGCACAGCTCACCATCCCATGCGGGAATTGAATCAACAAACTTGTTGTTAAGAGCTTACTCTTTAATCAACTGAGTCATCCAGCCGCCCCTCCGGCAACTCAGTGGCAATAAAAATCTTTAAAAAAAAAAATCACATCTGCCTGTTTAAAATCTTCCCCTGGCTACCATGGCTCTTAAAATAAAACCCAGGCTCTGTACTATGGCCTAGAAGACCTAAGCTAAATCAGCCGTACCCTCCTCTCCCACCTCATTGGCCTTTTTCTCAACCTCAGAATGCTGAGCTTGTCCCTATCCTTGGGCCTATATAGAATGTCCCTATAGCCTGGAGTGTTTCCTTCTATTGCCTCATGACATACTTCTTCATAATATTCAGAGCTCACCTCAAATGTCACCTCTTCAGAGAGGCCTACCATGACTACTCTACCCAGAATAACAGCCCTCCCACCCCATCACTGTCTTCCTCCTTATCCTACTTTATATCAGTATCACTCTTTGACACTTGATTTTTAAAATTTATTTATAATTTTTGCCCCACTCTCCCCCTCACCCTGTCAAATATAAGTTCTGTACTTAAACAGTATATCTAAACACCTAGAATAGTGGTTGGCAGAGTAGTCACTGGAGAAACATTTGTTGAATCAGTGTCAAGTGAATATGCAAAGTTATGCAAGTGACTATGCTAGATACCTTCTACATCCACACTGTCCAATTCAGTAGCCACTGGCCACACAGGGCTAAACTAGCACTTAAAATGGTGCTAGTTTAAATCGAACTGTGCTATGTAAAATATACACCAGATTTAGAAAACTTGGCTGAAAGAAAAGGTAAAAATATCCGTATATAATTTGTATGGTGATTAAATATTCAAATGATAATAGTTTAGATGTATTGGTTTTGTGAAATATTTTATTAAAATTAAGTGTGCTTATTACTTTTTCCTTTACTTGATATGGCTACTAGAGAATTTAAAAATATATACTTGCCTTGCATTGGCTCACATATTATTTCTACTGGACGGCACTACTCCAGACCATAGGCTACTGGACCTATGGGGAGAGGATGTTTTAAACACTGGCCACTTACAAACCTAGACCCCTAATATGCTCCTTTCTCTGCCTTCTCTCTCAGGGCCTAGTAGGACTTAGGGTGACCAAAGTGACTCTTTGTCATCTCTTTCACTAAAGTAATAAAACCTACAGTTTAGTCTATGGCAAGGCATCTGTATTAGTCGGGATTCTCCAGAGAAACAGAACCTATATATATATATATATAGATATAGATATATACATAAGAGAATATATAGATATTATAAGCTACTGCACAGCAAAGGACACCATCAAGAAAATAAAAAAATAACATGCTGACTGGGAGAAAATATTTGCAAATCATGTATCTGATAAGGGGTTAACATCCAAAATATATTAGCCAAAGTATATACTGCACACCTGAAATTAATATAAAGTAATATTGAATGCAAACTGTATTTGAAAAATTAAGAACTCACCCAAAAAGAAAAAATCCAAATAATTTGACTAAAAAATAGGCAGATGTGAATAGACATTTTTTCGAAGAAGACATACATATGTACCAGCAGGTACATGAAAAGATGCTTAACATCACTAATCATCAGGGAAATGCAACTCAAAACCACAATAAGATATTACCTCACACATTTTAGAATGGCTGTTATCAAAAAGACAAGAAATAACAAGTGTTGTTGAGGATGTAGAGAAAAGGGAACCCTTGTGCTGAGGGTTGGTGGAAATGTAAATTGGTGCAGCCATTATGGAAAACAGTATGGAGGTTCCTCAAAATATTAAAAATAGAAGTACCATATGGTCTGGCAATTTTACTTCTGAGTCTTTATCTGAAGAAAATAAAAACACTAACTCAAAAAGATATATGCACCGCCGTGTTCATTGCAGCATTATTTACAAGAGCCAAGATATGAAAACAACCTAAGTGCCCATCAACAGATGAAAAGATAAAGAAAATGTAATATATATGTACATACATATATGTATATTATATGTACATAATATACATGTATATTATGTATACATGTATATATGTATATGATGTACATTTGTAATTGTGTAACATACATAATTGTGTAACATATAATTATATGTACATATAATGTACATATATGTATATATGACACATATATACACAAATGGAATATTACTCAGCCCTAAAAAGAATGAAATCTTGACATTTGTGACAACACGAATGGACCTTGTGGGTATTACACTAAGTGAAATAAGTCAGAGAGAAAGATAAATACTGTATGATCTCACTTATATGTTAAACACACACACACACACAAAAAGCTCTTAGAACAAGTTGGTGGTTGCCAGAGATAGAAAGTGGGGAGGAGGTGGGCAAAATGTGTGAAGGAGGTCAAACGGTACAAACTTCCAGTTATAAGATAAATAAGTTATGGGGATACAATGTACAGCATAGTGATTATAGTTAATAAACTTTATTGCATATTTGAAACTTGCTAAGAGAGTAGATCTTAAACGTTCTCATCACAAGAAAAAAATTATATGTATGGTGACAAATATTACCTAGACTTATTATGATCATTTCATAATATACTATACAAATATCAAATCATTAATGTGTGCACCTGAAATTACTATAATGTTATATGTCAATTATACCTCAATGGAAAAAAAAAGAGATTTATTATAGGAATTGACTTACATGGTTATAGAGACCGAGAAGTCCTATAATCTGCTGTCTGCTAGCTAGAGAACTAGGACAGCTGGTGGGATAATTCAGTTTGAATCCAAAGGCCTGACAACCAACCAGGGGAGCCAGTTAGCCAACACCTTCACAGACACATTCAGAAATAATGTTTTACCAGCTCTCTGGATATCCCTTATCCTAGTCAAGTTGACATATGAAATTAGCCATCACAGCCTCCTCCATAATAATCAAAATAAAATGACTGCTTCATAGTAAGTATGCAATAAATATTAGCTAGCACTGCTGTTGTTTTCATTTTTGCTACTTTTATTTATCTTTTGCCTAAGCATCCAGTATATTATAAACTGCTCAAGGAAAGCTACCATGTCTTCATATTCATTTTAACTTGCCAGGTCTAGAGTCCCCCATACATCCTTTATCAATTTTAAAGGTACATGACTGATCAACCAGCAGCCTCATTCTCAATCATAGTAGCTTCAGGACGAAGCCAAAGAGAATTTACTCAGCCTTAAAATGTCAAATGAATCATGATGCCAAAATGATTTATATCCACCTTAGAAAGCAGTTAATTCTGTCCATCTCAACTGACTTACCTTTGCCCTGCTCAGAGTTTGAGATTACATTTATTAACCTGGGAGGGGAATAGGGTATCGAGAGTACACAGTAACCTGTTGGGTGGGAGGGACTTTGAGACTTTGAATGAGACCTTGTCCCTGACATTGGGGTTTGGCCAAGGTACTTGCTTCCTCAGAAAGATTTTTGGAGAACCACAGCATCATTTAGGGATGGGGACAAAATTGGTGTAGGGGAGATTGACATAAAGAATAAGCGAGTATACAAAAGCTGCCTATATCGATCACAACTCCTCAGATAGAAATTTACATCCAACTGGGAATTTCAATTAAAAGGGAAATTGAATCCTGGAGACCTGCATCCATATGCAGAGTCACTCACTATTTTGTTCTTTAGTTTTCCCTACCCATAAAACCTTTAATCCCTGACTTCTTCCTGTTTACTCGCTTCCCAGAACTGTCCACCCCTCTGCCCTCAAGGGAGTGATGAGTCTTACTATTTCACAGTCACTCAAACAAGGCCACAACCTTCAGTTCATTTTCTAGGAGAAGCATCTTTTACATTCATCTTAGAGGATGAGACATTTCTCACTGTCATTTATCAATGTTATTATCTAAGACTGACGGAATCAGGTGAACTGGTTTCCTGCAGTAAAAAGAAAATAAATCTGAGGGCTAACAGTTCTCTTTAAACTGGCAGGCTCTTTCCTCAAAATTATGCTCACCACATAGGTCAGTTTCTTGCATAATATTACAAAGTTAAGTGCTCTGGCTCTCAAATGTTCCTGAATTCTTTCAAAGATTCCAATGCTTTCTTCTCTCAATTTTAAAAGGGCTAATAATGCTTCTGAGGTGTCCACAAAAGGTAGCCATTTGGAAGTGAATATTCTAGATCCTTCCTTAGCAGCAGGTCTGAAGTGTTAACTTTACTATCTGAAGAATGAAGAGAACTTAAAGGAACTTCCTAGGCTGATTATTTGGCTCAGGAAAATGATCACTTTAGCTAACATTTTGTATTTCATCTCTCTCTACTCTTCAAAGGGCATGAGTTTCAACAGGCATGGGGTCCAGCAGATTAATCATTACCAATGAGGCTATGTTGTCCCCAGAAGTACTGCATCAATGCTGCAATTTTATCCACCTAAATGAGAAGCCTTCAGATAAAACCAACTAATTGGACATAATTTGTCTGAACCTCTAGTCAAAACACTAATTCTGATTGAATAACTTGTTATGAAGAAACAACCAAAACTGCATTTCAACAAATGACCTGGGGGAAGAAATCCACGAGTGAAAAGTGTTCACCCTCAATAGTAATCAAACATGCATATATGACATCACATTTCTTCAAATTAGTAAATATGCCCTGAAAATACACACTGTTCCCCCAATAAAGTCCTGTTCCCCTTCCCCAATAAAATCTTTAAAAAAAAGTTAGCAAATATGAAAAACGTTCCTGAATTCTTTCAATTCTTTGGTCTATATTGGCCAAAGTATGGGAAAGTAGGCACTTTCATGTACTGTTTTGGGAATGTAGGATGATACAAGTTTTTGGAAGGAAATTTGGAACCGATCAAAAGTCTTAAAATATGCCTATTTTTTGGCCTAGCAATTTCACTTTGAGGAATTTATCCTGGGATGTGATTTTTAAAATAAGCAGTATATATAAATATATAAAGCTGTATTTATAATAGTGAAAAAATGGAGCCAACCAGAATGCCCAATATTAGGACACTGGTTAAAATAACTAATTGAACATTAATTTGATAGAATTATATCATCAAAAAGTAATAGTGGAAGCTACTGATTTCTAGTAATGATGTACTAGCTTATATCAACTAATCATTCTATTGAAAACAACAAGAAACTCTGCATAAAATATTTTTTTAAAGCCAGTTTGGAATTACTGATTTGTGGTCGGGCATGTAACAAGCTTGAAAGTTGTTACTCCCATACTCAAATCAAGAAAAAATGCTGAACAAACTGAAAATCAACAATTCTTCAGCATCCATTAGAGAATTGAGGTTACAGGGAAAATAGAGGCCCTCAAAATTGGAGAAATAGACAGGTCGATACAGAGAATCAGAACTTACTGAAACAGAAGCCCAGTAACAGCAACCTCTGTGGGAACAAGTACTAGGGTAGGAAACCCTAAAATGTAATCGACAAATTGCTGGAGGCTCAGTGTCGACAAGCCTGAGAGATAAAAACTCCAGGAAAAGGAGGACAGTCTTAGGGAGTCACCACACTTTTGTAAGTTTTACCTCCTGGAGACCTACTAAGTTCTCACAAAGAATATCAGAGAAAAATCCCCCCATGCTTCTGACAGGAGGAGGGAGAAAGAAGTCATTGTGAAATATCCCCAGAGTGTTCTGTTCATAAAAGGCCTGCTCACAACAGAAACTATTTTACCAGAGCCTAAACAACTGGGATTCTCCCAGAGCCTAACTAGCCATGGGAAAGGGAAATAAAAATTCTAGTCAGCAGTCATCTACCACATGGGTGAAGGTAAATACCCAACTATAGCCTTCTCTAGCCATCCTGCTTCACCTAAGTGTATGTGTTGGGGTGGGGAAAATGAGGAACAAAACAAAAAAGTACTTGTGAAGGTCACAGCCTAAGGGCACATGCTCACCAAAAAACTGAGACCTAATTATAGGACTATCGAATGCTTCCCCTTCCCCCCACACCTTACCACCACATCAATAGTATAACAATAGGTGGATACAACTGAAAGAACTGTACATGTCAATCCTTATTTAAGAAGATAAATCTAGGGAAAGACAACAAGGGAAACAAAAACAAGAACATAAGAGGACTTCAACACCTACAGCTACAACAAAAAGTAAGTGTACCCTAACACCAGCTAGATAGCTATAAAATCTTACTCTTAGTTCCTTTAACCCAATATATCATGTTTGGCTATCGAGAGAAATTATAAGACATACTAAAAGACAAAAAACACAGTTTGAAGAGATGGAGCAAAAGTCAGAACCATACTCAGATATGGAAGGGGTGTTGGAATTACCAGGCTATGAATTTAAAATAACTATGATTAATGTGATAGGGCTCTAGTGGGAAAAGTGGACAACACGCAACATGGGTAATGTAAGCATAGAAATGTAAAATCTGAGAAAGAATAAAAAAGGAAAGGCTAGAAATCAAAAACACTATGACAGAAATGAAGAATACCTTTGATGGGTTCCATCAATAGACTGGACACAGCTGAGGAAAGAATCAGTGAGCTTTAAGAAATGTCAATAGAAACTTCCAAAACTGAGATGCAAAGAGACAAAAGAATGAAAAGGGTAGAACAAAATATCCAAAAACTTTGGGACAATTACAAATGATGTAACATATGCATAATGGAACTATAAGAAGGAGAAGAAAGAGAAAAAGAAGAAATATTTGAAACAATAACTGAGAATTTCTCAAATTTATGATAGATACCAAGCCAAAATCCAAGAAGCTCAGAGAATACCAAACAGTATAAACACTAAAAAATCTACACGTAGGCATCTCCTACTCAAACTGTAGAATATCAAACACAAAGAGAAAATCTTGAAAGAGCCAGAGTGGGTAAAACACAAATAGAGGAGAAAGCAGAAGAATTATATAGAACTTCTCTTAAGAAACCATGCAAGCAAGAAGAGACTAGAAAAAATATTTAAAATATTATAAGAAAAAAAATCACCAATCTAGAATTCTCTAACCAGAGAAATTACCAAAGAGAAATAAAGATTTTCTCAAACAAACAGAAATTGAAAGAAAAATATCATTGGTAAACTGCCTTGCAAGAAATATTTTTAAAAATTCTCACAAAGATGGAAAATTATATAGGTCAGAAACTTGGATCTAGATAAAGAAAGGAGGAGCATTTGAGAAGAAATCAGTAAAGATAAAATAAATATTTTATTTTCTTATTTTTAATTGATCTAACATAACATATTGTTGAAAATAATAAATCAGTGATTATAGCTTATGGATAAGTGACATGAATGGCAGCAATGTTAGAGGGGTGGGAAGGAGGATTTCAAAATACTGTCAGAAAGTATTGCACTACCTTGAAGTAGTAGTGTTATTTGAAAGAAGAATTGGATTGACTGTAAGTATATATTGGAAACTCAAAGGCAACCACTAAAAGAAGTATAACTGATATACTGAAAAAGGAGAAAAAATTGGAATCATAAGAAATGCTAGAAAAAAATGACAGAAGGTAGAAAATGAGTGGATGATTAAAAAATGAACAGAAAAAGTAACAAATAGAAAACAATAATAAATACAGTAGCTTTAATCCAACTATATCAATAATCACCTTAAAAGTCAATTGTCTAAATACACCAATTAAAAGACAGAAACTATCTGAGTGAAACAAAAAAAACAAGACCCAAATATATGTTGTCTGCAAGAAATCCATTTTAAAAATAAAGACACAAATAGATTAAAGGAATGGAGAAACATATACCATGTTAACACTAATAAAAAGAAAGCTGGAGTAGCTATATTAATTTCAAGCAAAGCAGACTTCAAAGCAAGGAAAATTATCACAGATAATTTTCAGAGAATTATCAGAGATAAATAAGGGCATTATATAATGATAAAGGGGTCAATTCTCCAAGAATACAAAATAATCCTTAATGTATGCAACTAACAACAGAGCATCAAAATAGGTGAGGCCAAACTGATACAACTCCAAGGAAAAATAGGTACATCCACCATTACAGTTGGAGATTTCTGCACCCCACTGTCAGTAATAGACATACAGCAGGTACAAAATCAGTAATTGAACAATTGAACTGAGTGGCACCATCAATCAACTGAATATAACTGACATCTGTAGAAGAGGTTCTCCTTCATTGCTGGTGGGAATGCAAAATAGTACAGCCATTTTGGGAAACAGTTTGACAGCTTCTTACAAAACTAAACATACTTTTACCACATGATCCATCAGTTGTGCTCCTTGGTATTTACCCAGAGGAGTTGAAAACTTATGTCCACACAAAAGCCAACACAAAAATATTTATGGTACCTTTATTCATAATTGCCATAACTTGAAGCAACCAATGTGTCTTCAGTAGGTAAATGGATAAACACACTGTGGAACATCCATCCAATAATAATGGAGTATTATTCAGTGATAAAGAGAAATAAGCTATTTAGCCACAAAATTACATGGAAAAAACTTAAACCTATACTGCTAAGAATAAGTTAGAGGGAAGCCAATATGAAAAGGCTATATACTGAATGATTCCAACTACATGGCATTCTGGAAAAGGGAAAACTATGGAGACAGTAAAAATATCAGTGGTTGTGAAGGATTTGGAAGAGACAGAAAAGGATGAATAGGTGGAGTGTAGTCACACAACAGCCTAGCCGTTTGCCCCCCGCACCTTTCCCTAAGGAAAGAAGAGTCTGTGGGACAGTGCTTCTCTGGGACTGAGTTTGTTACATCTTGTGTCTCTCTGTCTGGTTTCTAAAAGAGGGTTTGCAGCCAACCACGAGTAAGATTCCCCACGGTGGTGGGGGGGGGGGAACAACTCAAGCCAGGAGGAACCCCGCAGAGACCCCCAATGAGCTGCCTTGGAAGATCTGGGAAGGGGCCTTGCCTCCCCTTCCCCCAGGCTTGAGAAAAGCCGCTGTTAACTCCGGCTACTCCCTCTCACCTGATTGTGAGAGAGGATAAGATCAAGCTCTCTCTGCTCAGCTCTATAAAATTGTTTCAACATGAGAGACTTTGCCCCCCAGGGCGGTGCATACCACACCTTAGTCATCATGGGACTCTCTGCTTCGGCTGTTTTGGGACAAATAATTTCGGTTTGAGGTAGTTTTCTGACGTAGTGGATGAGTTTCACAGACCTTGTCCAAAACAATGTCACTTCCTTGTATGCTTATCAATAAAAGCCGTCAGTCGGTCCGATTTGGGGCTCCAGTCTTTCAAGGCTGCGAGACCCTTGGCCCTCTGAGATTTAACTGCATTAAGTCTCTGTTTCTTTCTTTCTTAAAAACTTAAGCCAAAGCCGCCTCTTCTCGCCTCCTCACAGCCCGTTTTGCGCTGGATACAACAGTGGAGCACAGGGAAGTTTTTGGAAAGTGAAACTATTCTGCATGATACAATTATGGTGGATGCATGACATACATTTGTCAAAACTGAGAGTGCACAGCATAAGAATGAACTCTAATGTAAACTATGAAATTCAGTTAATAATATATCAGTATTGGCTCATTAATTGTAACAAATCACCATAGTATTGCCAGGTGTTAAAATAGGGAAACTGGGACTGCAGGTGAGAGGACGTAAGGGAACTCTCAGAATGGGTAATGCAAGACCCAACTCTGCACTATTTACAAGAGACACACTTTAAACGTAAAAATATAGGGAGGGAGAAAATAAAAGGTTGAAAGGGTGAAAAACATATGCCATGCAAACAGATATGGCTATATTAATAACAGACAAAGTAGACTTCAAGACAAAGAATATTACCAGAAATAAAGATGCTTATATTTGAGTGACAGAGTTATTTCGTTGTGAAGACATAACAACCCTAAATTATATGCTCCAGATGACAGAGCTTCAAAATACATGAGGTAAAATTGGCAGAACTAAAGGGAGAAATAACAAATCCATAATCATGGTTGGAGATTTTAACACCCTATGTCAGTAAATTAATAGCTAAAACTCAAAAAGAATTTAAAAGATCAGAACAACTATATTAAACCAACTTGATCTTACTGACATTTATAAAACACTGCACCCAACAACTGCAGAATATACATTCTTTTCAAATGCACATAGAACATCCACCAAGCTAGATCATACCCTTGACCATAAAACAATTTCTTTTAATTTAAAATGTAAAGAATATATGCTTTAACCACAGACTGATCACTTTAAGTTAGAGAATAATAATAGAAACATAGGTAGAAAATCTCCCAACTAACTTTGTAAATTAAGCAGCACACTCCTAAAAAAATCCATGAGTCAAAAAGAAAATCACAAATGATATCAGAAAATATTTCTAACTAAATGATAAAAATTTTAAAAAATCAGAATCGATGGCATGGAGCTACTAAAGCAAGGTTTAGAGGGAAATTATATTTTAAAATGTTCATATTAAAAAATAAAACGTTTTAAAAATCAATTATCTAAGTTTCCACTTTAAGAAAACAAAAATATAAAAATCAGTTAAACTAAAAAAAAATAGAAAAAGAGAAATAACAAATTAAGAGCAAAAATCAATAAAATAAAAAACAAATACAACTGACACTAATAATTTTTTTAATGAAAAACTAATAGAAAACAAATAATAGAAAAAAGGAACATATGAGAAACTGTCACAGTCTGGGAAGAGCCCAACAAGACTTGACAACTAAATGCTATGTGGTATTCTAGATGGAATCCTGAAACAGAAAAGAGGCATTGGGTTAACACTAAGAAAACTGAATTAAAAAATGGACATTAGTTAATAAAAATTATATATATATATATATATATATATATATATATATATATATATATATTGGTTCATCAGTTGTGACAAATGTACTACAGTAATGTAAATAGTTAATAACAAGGGAAACTGAGTGCAGTGTGTAGAAGTAGTCTCTGTTATATTGTTACAACTTTTTGATAAATCTAAATCGATCCTTCCCAATTCATTTTATGAAGCAAGCTTCTGCCTGACCCCAAAACCTGAAAAGAACATTAGAAGAAAAGAACAGTATAGAGCAATACCGTTTATGATACATATATATAAAATAAGGATAATAGACATTAACAATGTATAATTTATCCCAGAAATACAAGACTGGTTTAACTGAAGACTGGTGAAATAGAAAATCCATCTATTTAATTCACCACATTAACAGAATAAAGGAGAAAATCATATGATCATCTCAAATGATGGTCCAGAAAAAGCATTGAACAAAATCCAACATTCATTCCTAATAAAAACTCTCAACAAACTAGGAATAGAAGAAATTTTCTCATTCTGATGAAAGGCATCTATGAAAAACCCACAGCTAACGTTATAATTACTGGTGAAATATTGAGTGTTCCTCCTAAGATTAGGAATAAGTTCAGGATAAATTAAAAATCCATGATTATTTGTATATCGCAAAAAGAGTTTCAATTTAATCTAACATTTATTGACTACTTACAAGCTGCAAAACAGCTGCCAGGTGTTGGGGATTTTTTTTTTTAATGGTAAAAATCAGTTCACCTTTCTAGGAATTTTAAAATAAATTAAAAAGTAAGACAGATACTCATTAAAGGTAACTAAAGTCAGTTTCATACATGCTAGAGGGCCAAATGAGGCAGAATCTAGATTTTGCAGGGCATGGACCAACATATCAAGTAGTTTAAATTCTATTCTATGGACTATGGGGCTTTCTTAGCTCATGTTTTACGTCTTTGAGCAGAGGAGTGGTATAATAAAGATTCTACAATCACATCATCAAAAGCACAGTTTATACCTATGTCAATACATCATGGACTCTGTGCTTTTACTATCATTTTATTACAAAGCAACATGATGATCAGAGAGGTTAATTGATTTTCTCAAAGCTACAAAACAAACAGGAACTGAGCATGGGAGGTTAGTGTGTAGGTATAACACAATCCAGATTTCCTTCAACTGTAGGATTTCTATTGTCCCGGCTACTTGGTTAGGTGCCCTAAAGAGTAGAAGAATGGAACAGGAGTCACTTTTTGTTCTTGACAGCTTGGTAAGTCAGAAATATGAATACTGAAAGTCTGTCTCCAGACAATGGTAACTAGGAAAGTATAGAAAGACTGGAGGAAAGGGGGAAAGAATTAAAATGGGCTACAAGGAACAGATGGTCTTCTCTACTGCATTCCCACCTTCCGTTCTCTTTCCTGCACCCACTCACCCACCCACCAAAGTGTGTGTGTGTACATACGCATGCACACACACATGCTTCATGAGCTCGCTGCTGCCTGCCAGTGCTAACAACTAATCCACTGATGGAGAAATCTGTCTCCTTCCCATTTTCAGTGGTTAATTGGAAAGGCATCCTCTGGTATGAGTATAAGCAGATGCAGAAATTAGTAAGTATTTGAGTAAAAACAGATAAGATACTGACAGCAAGCTGGTGATAACGAGAAGTGCCAAAGGAAGGGACTTCAGGGCTCTCCATTGACAGGCTCCACACCCTGATACTCACCCTAAGAGGTGAATCCTATGGTCAACAGTAGAATGATGTCAGACCCACCTAGGAAACAAAGTGCCTGATTCTTAACAAACATTTGACACGTGAATAATTGTCCCTGTTGCATTTAATGCAGCACAGAGAAGACATGCCTAAATGGAGAAGTTTTGGGGTCATTCTACACAGAAGGCAGAAACTTGGTCCCAGAGAAAAACAATCAAAGGGTTTTGTAGGGTGACCCATCGTCCCAATTTGCCTCAGACTGTACTAGTTTTAGCAATGAAAGGGCCCCTCAGTCCCAGACAAACCAGAACAGTTGGTCATCCCAGCTTGGGAAGCCTCTTTATCACTAAGAACTGGAAGGTCAAGATATTCGGCAACAAGCCACACCCCAAACTTATTTATTGTAGTCTCAGAGCCCCAGAAATTGTCCATCTACATGAGAAGGGAAAGAGGAGACTATATCCTTTCTCTGGAGTCCATTGCAATGGGAGAGGGCTCTGGAAGAATACGGTCACTGCAGTATTCAGTGATGGGTTTCTTTTCCTTCCAGCAGTCCAGTAGTTCCCACAGTCTTGTGAGTTTTTCTCCCCCACCCGCCATCCTGGCTCTTCTGTTTCATTTCTTGAGGGTGAGACTATAACAGGGTAGAACACAAAGAAGTAAAGCTGTCTTCCTGATATGGGTTTCCAAAAACTGATGCTCTGGAGGGAAAACAGAATAAGGTCCCATACCCTGACTCTTGGTGAGTCTCAGGGAGGCTGCAAAATACCAGAGAGAAAGTGACGATGTTAATTGTGTAGACTAAGAAGAGCAGAGACACCCTGCCAGAACCTCCCATGCCTTCCCTGGCCCACAAGTAGAACCACCAAAGCTAAAGTTGTCATGGTGACAGGGACAATCTTCATGAATAGATGACAAACAACCAGACAGGAAGATGGATACCCCACGGGATACCTACACAGACAAAAGACAGCCCTGCTCTGCCCATTTATTTGGTGCCCTAGTACTGGAACTGGATGCAACCCCAAGGGTAAAAGCAACTCTTAAATGGACTAAAATAGAATTTCTGCCACACTGTCACCATGGGGATCTGAAATAATTGTTATAGAAAAAGACAGTTCCTTATACATCTGAATCTCTAACTTGAGATTCACAGGTGATCAGCAATCCCACATGGCATTTAGAGTCAGAGGCCTGTTTCTGTGTCCTGACACTACCACTTCAAAGTTGTGTTGATTATTGGAAAATTTTTCCTCGCATCTCACAGGCCTTCTCTGCTTCATTTTCTCTCATTCTGTCCTCCATGAAGAGGAAGCACAGCTGATCTCACCCCCATACCCTCCAACAGCTGTGAAGTCCTCCCTGACACCCTGAAGACCAAACAATGCTGCTCTTTAAAAACCGTCCTCCACCATCCCAGCTTACATTTGTCCACTGCATTCAAGGATGACAGGTTGAATGGGTGCTGGCATCCTGATCTAACACCTGACCAAGAGCCCCTTTCACAGTAGGGAGAGACTCTTATTCTAGAGAGCTGCCACAGTGTGCACAGCCGACCTCACGTGTGACCCGTCCTTTGTGCCCTTGAACTGTAAATATCTTTGAGTTCCACACCACTACCCGCCCCCCCCCACCCCCGCCAGCTGCTCCAATTCTGAGTTCTGCCTAGTGACAAAATGGGAGGGTCACTTCCCTCTAAATGCTCCCTCTAGGCAAGTATGTAGCCACGGGTGATGGTGTAGCCTCAATCTGGATTTCCAAAGGCTCCAGAGCACCAATTCTACTGGGATAATACATCTTATTAGCTGGGGCCTTCTGTGGTCAAATAGGCTTGGGAAATTCCAGGATAAGTAAAGTCACGGGAGTTTCTTTACCACAGGACTCCCCAGAGCTTTGAACATGGTATGTGCACTATGATTCTTCAAAGGGGGACAATGGAATGCAGTGTTTCCCAAGCTAACATGACCCAACTTGACATGGAGCCCATGCTTCCCCAGACCTTTATGCATGTGCTGCTTGGGACAGACACAATGTGCTGTGTTCCCCTCACAGTGGTAACACCTACTGCTTCCCCCTGCTTTTCTAGGGTAGCCCATCCTCAGAGAATGGGGTGCACAGGACCCATTCAAACAGTGCCACCTACTATGCAAGGTGCTTTTCTCAGGGTTGGCAGACTCCTGAATATGGCAAAGGAGATCTGCTTTAGGGTGATGACAAATAGCTGACTAAATGAGCACTTGCTATGTTCTATAGGCTAAGCCTGTGGTGGACAACACTGACTATGCGGTACAATAACCCGCATTAGTTTCCTAGAACTGCTGTAACCAAGTAACGCAACCTGGGTGACTAAAATCATAAAATTATTCTTTCAAAGTTATGGAGGTCAGAAGTCCAAAATCAAAGTGTCCTTCTGGAGGGCTCGGAGTGAGAGTTTGTTCCGTGCCTTTCTACTAGCTTGTGGTGGTTGATAATCCTTAGCATTTCTTCGCTTATGGACGCATCTCTCCAACTCTGCTTCCTTTGTTACATGGCATCCCCCTGTGTCTCTTCACACTATTTTGTCTCTGTGCATGTCTGTCTTTGTGTCTCTTCTCTTTTTGCAAGGACACCAGTCTTATTGGATTAAGCACCCACCCTACGCCAGTATGACCTCATCTTAACTAATCACATGTGCAATGACACTATTTACAAATAAGGTCACATCTGAAGTTCCAGAGTGGACATGAATTTGGGAGGGAGCACAATCCAACCCAAGGACTTTTTTTTACAATCTGTACTCAAGGCCAATTGTAATGATCCTCAGCCAAGGGAATGGGACCCCCTGGCATCAATATTCTTTAAAGATTTCCAGGTAATTCCAACGGGCAGACAAGTTTGAGAATCATGTTCCAAGAACTCCACATGTATTGCCCCCTTGGTCCTATTAATAAACCTGACGTACTATTCATACCCCCATTTTACAAATGAGACTTCTGAGACTTCGAATGGTTAAAATAATCTTGCCTGAGGTTGCACAGCTAGTAAGGGATACAGCTGGGATTTGGATGGAGGCATTTAGCTCTAGGCCTAAGCATACAAGCCCTGCAGACTCACAGCTGAGCTTTACAAGAGCAGCTGAGTTCTCCGGTAGACGGCACCTGTGGCCACCTCAGCAACGAAAGAGTTAAACTGGCCTCCATAGGACTTTCTTTGGGAAGCATCCTTCTTTCTGGCTTGGATCCTAGCCCCACTCTTCCCTTTCACTCCCAGCACAATTCTTCCATCTGACCCCACTCCGGGAGTGGGACGACAACAGTTTCTCTGAATCGTCACTTCCCGTCCAGCCCACCATGTGACTGCAGTTCTTAATAGTAATTACCATGCTCAAACAAAAAAGAGTCTGTTGTTTCCATAATGGACAAAGTAGCCCAAATCCCAGACATGGCCATAGCACTGACTATGGCACTGACACAGCAATGACTATGGAAGACCCTCGGGAAGGAACAGGGCTACGTCAAAGTCCTCTAACCAAGCAGGTTGGTTTTTGGGCTTTGGGGCATTTCTCTGGCCAGTTCCTGCTACCACAGCACCAGAGCCCCAGTCAGGCCGGCTCCCAGTCTTGAAGCCCTTGCTGCTTTGAAATGTGTCAGGCATCTCACACTTGCTATTTACAGAGGCCAGAGCAGCAGCCCTACAGGAGGTCATCAAAACACAACTTTATTTTTATCTCCTGCTGTCCCTTTAAAATGTAGTCACAGAAAAACTGGATCACTCATACACTGCTGGTAGAAATGTAAAATGCTCAACCACACTTGAACATGTTTGGCAGTTTCTTAAAAAAAACTAAACAACCAGCTACCATATGACCCAGCAATTACAGTCCTGGTCATTTATCCCAGAGAAATGTAGACAGGCTTACACAAAAACATGGACACAAACAATGACAGCTGCTTTATTCTTAAACAGACTCAAAACTGAAAACGGCCCAGACTTTCTATAATGGGTGGAGGGTTAAACAAACTATGGTACATCCATACCATCAAATGTTTCATCAGCAATAAAAAAGGCAAGGACTACTGATCCATGCAAAAACTTGGATGAATCGCCAGAGAATCAGACTGAAGGGGGGGGGGGAAGTCGACCCCAAAAGGTTATATGCAATATAATGCCATTTATATAACATTCATGAAATGACAAAATTATAAACATGGAGAACAGACTAGTGGGTGCCAGGGGTTAAGGATGGGTGGCGACTGTGATTAAGAAAGAGTACCAGGAGGTGTCCCTGGGGTCCGGGAAGTGCTCTGTATCAATGTCAATATTCTGCTTGGGAGACTATACTATAGTTTTTCAAGACGTTATCTTTGGGGGGAACTGGGAAAAAGGTACGAAGGATCTCTATGTATGAGTCCTTATAACAACATGTGAATCTACAATGATCTCAAAATACAAAGTTTAATTTTTTTTATTTTCCAATTGCAGTTGATATACAATATTATATTAGTTTCAGGTATACAACATAGTTATTAAACATTTATATAACTTACGAAGTGATCACCCCATTAAGGCTAGTACCCATCTGAAAAAGTTTATTTATTTATTTTTAAAGTTTTAAAAATGTATTCAGTGAAGAAATTTCCCCCTTATTCCTGGATGAAAATCCTGCAGGCCCCAAGATTTTCCTGCTTGAGTCCTAGAATTATTATGTCAAAAAACAATCTCTATATCATAATTATAATGCCCATCCCCATGTAACAGTCAAATCTCCCAAATTAATGTACAGATGAATATTCTCTCTTCCCTCAGGTAGGGCCAGTTGAAGTGGGCCTACCACCTGGGGAGAGCTGTGGACAGCTTCCCCACTATCACTCACCAACCCCTCCTTACATGTGGGAAGGAGCAAGAAGTAAGGGGATCTCAGAAAGAATCCTCAACGAATGGTTTTGAGATGGTTCCTCTTCTCTCTCAAGAGTGCTTTTTAGTTCTTTGGAGACGACCCTGCCAGCCAGACAGCAGCTCTCATGACACGGGTGACGTGTTAAATCCTCTGGCAGACACCCCTTCATCAGCAACTTGTTTGCCTTGGTGCCGTCCACAGACTCTCATCTTCTGTCCTGTCAGATTCTGAGAGTGCAGGCCTCCCTCAAACAGAAGCAAGTCTCCAGGCTCTCCCACCAAACCAGCGAGCCCGTTTCTCAGCCTCTAAATGTCCAGGGGAATCACACAGAGGTCCACACGGCCCTCGCTACAGAGGACCCACATTGAGCCCTCCTTGTAATCCTAAGAGATGTCCCCTCACAAGCTTGAGGTGAGGAGTGGACATCAGCAGGGACTCAGCACAGCTTTCCTGAAAGAAAAGCTCTTCACAAAATGCTCTCACCATTTCCACACGCAACTTCCTTATCCTCTTTATTGAGCTTCAGAATCAGTTCTCCAGTTTTCACTCACTTCCTTTGAGAGTTATGACATTGTAGCGACTTGATCCAAACTTCCACAATGACTTCCTGTCACCTGCACTACACTGGAAAGCTAGAATGATGGGATGCAGAGGAGAGGTTACAAGAAAAGAAAATCGTTAACAGTCAGAAGAAAAAAGTAGTACATGTGATCTAAAATTAATAAATCAAGAAATAGTAATAGGTGCGGGTAAATGCCCCCCCAAAAAGTCAAAAGGCAAAAACAAATGACTTCACTTCAGAGCTGATGTGGAACTGGAGGTTGGAGTGTGGCGGGTGGGGTAGGAGAAAGGTTTTTTGTAAGCTTTCTAGCTCTATGACTGTTATCCTCTATGTGTGTATCTGTGACTTTCGGGTGAATAAAAATGTGTTCACTTTTAAAACTGGGGACAAAAATATGTAACAGAGGGTGTTGAAATGAGATGGTAGGTTTAAGAAGCATCCTAAAATCCCTGTCCAAAATATGCACCCTCATGAACACCTCAGCCTCAACTCTTCCCCTCTCACAGTCCATTCATGAGAAAATATCTGAGAAAAGAGCCTGTGTCTCATAAATCTTCACTTTCTTTTCCGATTTCCCCTCTCATCCATATGGTGCTCATTTCTGGAGCCGCTGTAACAACTAACCACAAATATGTGGCTTAAAACAACAGAAATGTATTCTTTCGTGGTTCTAGAAGCCAGAAGTCCAAAGTCAAGATGTCAGCAGGGCCACGCTCCCTCCAGGATTTCTCTCAGAAGAGCCTTCCTGGCCTACTCCAGCCGGGTGTCTCCACATCATAACTTAGCTTGTGGCCGCATCATTCCAGTGGCTCTGGGGTCACATTGTCTCTTCTGTCTCAGAACTTCCTCTACCTCTCTCTTCTGAGGATATTTGGGATTGCATGTAGGGTCCACCAGGTAGTCTAGGATATTCTCCCCATCTCAAGATCCTAAACTTAATCACATCTGTAAAGTCCTTTTTTTTTTTTTTTTGCCATTCATAAGGTAACATTCATAGGTTCCAGGGATTAGGGCCTGCATATATCTTTTGGGAGCCACTATTCAGCCCACTGTGCTATATGTTCGTCATTTCATGCCTGGGTCACTGCTCTCCTGGGCTCTCATTTATTCTACCTACAGTGGCTGGAAGAATCCATTATCAACATCATTTTCATCACATCCCACCACAGCTCAAAACCTAGGTCAGTTCAAAACCTCCAGTTCCACATCCAGGATCCCTCTTGCCACTGAATCAGCGTCAGCTATACTTGGAAGAGGCCTAAGAAACCCCTGCTCCCTCTTTCAACTGATGAGGAACGTGAGGCTTCAGGGGTCAGGGAGCGTACCCAAGGTCACACAGCTCATCAGTAGCAGTTTAGTGGATCTCGTCATTTCTAAGCTAAAGCTGTTCTCACAATACCATTCCCATCTCTCACACTGGTCCCCCTCTTTCTCACCAACCCCATTTTCCTCACTATAGACCTTAGTTCCTGTCACCTAACCCTTATGCTTCCATCCTTTTTATTTGTATATGTATAAATAATCTTGCCTCCAAGTCTGACCCCAAAATTGCTTCTTTTAGGAAGTCTTTTTCTGATTAAATACATCTAACTCTAATGACTTCTTGGTTCCATGTTTCCTCAGAACTCCTATACTGTTAGGACTGTATTAATCTCACTCACCTGTTTGTGGCCTTTTAAATATTTTAAATTACGTGTTCTGTCTACAAGTTTAATACCAGATTTTCTATACTTTTGATATCCCTCCCCTTACTATTTACTCTATAGCTGCCTACCTGCACGTGCGTACACACACACACACACACACACACACACACACACACACACATGCTGACACAGGCAAGTTGCTGTTGATACTTCTTAAATGCTGTTGACTAAGGGGGTAGAGTCTATGAACTATACAGTCAGACATGTCTGGACTAAGAATGAATGACAAAACTCACACATTACTGTTGCAACGAAGGTAAAATTTTGTTGAAAATCATTCGTGTATTTTTTTCTTCTGGATTTCTGAATATGTTGCCATCACCCTAGAATTGCCAATAGTACCCAGAGACTACCATCTGCCTAAAAAAGCAGAACTTTTACAGAAAGAATACAAAATGAATGACAAGAATAATTGTCAGCTTGTGGCATTCAGAAACAAGGTTAAACAGCAAAACATTAGCCTTGAAGCTAGACTCTTGTCTTAAAAGCAGATGTTCTCAATTCTGCTCCATCCCTTTAACCCCTTCACACACCACACACATACACACACACACACTTCACTTTAAATTATTAAGGACCAAGCTTGGATGACACTAATGCACAAAAGCCCTACTGTTCCGTAGGTTCTATGCCCTTCACTGGAGCAGGAAACCCAGAATGCTTGCTACCCCAAGGAAAAGGAGAGCATCATGCAGGAGAGTGAAGGAAAGATCCATCCCTTTTCCAGCCTGGAGGGTGGTGGAAAAGGCAGGGAGACCAAGCTATTAGACACAGTATCTTCATTTCCCCTCTCTGAGCTTTGGCATTGAACAAGTGAACCTAGCAGAGTAGGAGGCATGGCCGCTGCTCCTTATATAGATTTCTGGAAAAAGAATAACTCAGGCTGCCTGTACCAAACTAGGGCTAGGCCACATAAACGTGGCCACTCAACAAGGAGGAAACCGGAGAGCCCTCAGGTGTCATTATTCCAAGTCACCTTCACTTCAGCTCTGTCAGGGACCTGTCTAATGACCACAGCCACTGGGGGTCAGAGGTCAGCCAGGGACAAGCCCCTGACTAGGCCCAGGTTACACCAGCCACCGCAGAGGCAGAGGCACCATGCCAGAAGCAGGCAGGAACCAGTACAAAGAGGCAGTGATCTGAGGCCACAGTGCCTATAACCAAAGACTCGGCTCCTCTCATCCCCCATGAAGTCCTGAGAGCCACAACCCCTCCCCCCATCACCGGATGCTTCCTATGTACCAGATGTCATTTTAGGAAAAGAAGCAGTAGGAGGATGGAAGCAATCTGAGATTCAAAGCATTTTTTTCCTAGAAAGACAGCATTCCTTGAAGTCTCTGTTTAAATGCTCAAATCAGACATTCACTGAAACCAAATTAGACATTTAGTTATTTTTTTCCACTATGGGGTGGGGAGCGGGGTAATCACAAATTAAACTAAAGCAGCTATAAACAAAATATAGACATTACATTTCCTCTTCCTAGCCAAGCTGCAGTGAGAGTTAAATTTTTCAAAGCCATTAAACCAGCATGCCCTTTCTTGGGAGGCCAATAGCACTGGATTAATTTCTGAATCTGCAAACTACTCATATAACAACGAGGACAGAAATTCTTCCCCTAACTACAGAGAAGTGATTTACCTAGCAATGGGTCACGGATTTAGCGGACCAGCTGCATGTAAATTAAATTTTAAAACTCAAATTGATTTCATTTCCAGTCACTAAATATCCAGGTGGCTTGCTGCATTAATTAGAATTGACATGGAGGTTAATAATTTCACCCTCTGACCTCCACCTCTTCAAAATCTGATGCCTTGCTACTTCTGCTGATAACATGGTGCAGGGAAGCGGGGCGGAGAGTGCAGGAGTGGATCAGGAAGCAGGGTCCTGATGAATCATCCAGGAGATGAATTGTTCACAACATCCTCCCCTCACGCCTGAGCAGGGTATGTTATCATGTTGGCAGCCGGCAGCAGGTTCATGGTAGTGATACAGCTGGGCAAGGTGGAAATCGATGAAGCGCCATCACCTGCGCAGGGTCCCTCTCTCTCCTGGTACCTAATGACCTCCCCACACAGGCTTTGCCTTGGGAAAGAGACAATAGCTGCCCATCCCCCAGAAGCCCAAGCAGAACAAAGCTCCAGACACAGGACAACAGCTATCCTAGGATGGGGTCAGCAGCACTGTTGCGTGGCTGGGGGCAAAAGTAGGGTTGAGCACCAATGATCTGAGGCCCTGCTGACTTCAGCTGCTTGGTAGACAGATGGATCCCTGGCTTATTAAATTCCTAGGAAAAGAAAAATCATCAGATCCCCGCATCAGAAAACACTTGTTCTGTCAGACGCTGGCTCTAAGCTGTCTCCCAGATGCTCTTCTAAACAGAACATATGGGGTTAATTGCATTTTTTTTTTTTTTTTTTTTTTGTTCTTCTGCAGGCAGAGCTGTGTTTGGCAAGGGGTTTGAAGGTGAAGTTGCAGAAATCATTTGTGAAAATTAGGTGAGAAATCATTTCCTTCCTTCATCAGCTGCCAGGTGCTGTTGAATCCTCTTCCAAATGTTCTTTTTTTGGACAAAGTACCAAATGTTTGACTGGAATCTCCTAATTCCAAAGGCCACAACTGCTTTGCAGATACCTGCTTGGATCTGGATTCCAATGGTGCTGGCGATGGATGCAGCAATACGGCAGCTCAGTGATATGCTTGTCTATTTCACAGTTCCCACCGTGCCCAGTTCCAAATGTTCAACTTAATAGTCTAAAAAAAACCAACCCCAGGATCTCTGTTTCCCTTGCAACGATACCCTAACTTGTGGTCAGAATCCAAGTACCCATAGTATCCAGGAGGCATCTGTAACTTGGTAGAAATTTCATGTTAGTGCTTGAGCCCCTGTGTTAGAGTCTCTGCTCAGCCTCTTTCTAACTACACTATCCTGGATAAATCACTTCTCTGAGTCTTAAAGTAAGAATCATATTAATACCTGACAAGCCTATTTCAATTCAATGAACGATGTGTCAAAAACGACAGGAAGAATTGAGGGTTTAAAGTGTGAAAGGTATCTATCATCAAGCTTTGGAATCCAGCTGGCCTGGCTCTTCTAAACCTCTACCTAGATACCCTCAGGCAAATTTCTCCACCTTAAAATTCAAAAACCCAGGCAGCCTCTGGAGTCAGACTAATCTGGATGAATTCCAACTGTGCCATTTACTAGCTATCAACTTTGAGTAGGTTATTGGTCTTTCCTTATTGTTAAAATAAGGGGGCAAGGGGATCATGATAGCAGTTTCATAAAGTTGCTATGAATATTAAATGATAACATGTATGTATATCCCTTGGTACACTGCCCGGAATGAAGGACTCAATTCAGATAGTTACATTGCTGTTGTTATTGCTTTTGATTAAAAAGCAGTTTATAGTGAGAATAGTTCACTGGCACCATAAATAGTACATGAAAGTCACTATTTACTTTCTCTCATCAACAGGAAACTTCAAGGAACAAGGAATATAACTCTTAAAGAGAGAATTAAAATAAAATATGGTAAGTACAAATATAGACCTAAAGAAATGCTATGGGGCACAAAAAAAGAGTAATTCTACTTAGAACAGACTCAGAGGCTTCAAAAAGGAGGTGACATTGGACTGAGTCTGACCAGGACCACAGAGAGTGTAGGGGAGGAAAATCTTTCTTTTACCCTCTTATATTCAGTAGGTGGGGCATGTGAATTAAATTGACAAAAGACAGATTAACAAGAGAAAAAGTTTCTTTCATGTGCACATGGAGGGCCTCACAGAAGAGAAGTAAAACCCCAAGAAGTGGTTAGACCTGTGAGCTTACATACCATTTTAATAAAGGGCAATAAATTGTAGAGAAATGACAAGATGAAGGGTTTGAGGATTCTAGGAGCAGTAAATTGTGGGAAGGTAAATATATGGGGGAAACTAATGGAAGATAAGGATTTAGTACGGTTTGTAAGTAAGACTCAAGTCTGCATAACAAATCTTGCTAAATCTTATTAAAATCTTAAAATTAAATTGAAAGGAAACACGACTAAATCTTACTTATCTCCAGTGGGAAGAGCCTGGTCTTCTCTGATGATTAAGTCATTCTCCTCTTCTGGTACAGGAGAGAGGAGGGAGGACACCTTTGCAAAGGGACATTTATACCCTGATTTTAGGCAGAAAGGGGGAGGGCAGAGAGTTCCTCCTTTGACTGCTGTTTCTTAATTGCCTTCAGCTCAAAATAACCTTTAAGCCAAAGTGGCATATTTTGGGGTGGCATATTCTGATCCCTTTCAAGAGTGAGGTCATTCAGACAAAAGAAAAGTTTGAACAAAGTGTTGGAGCTTGAGTTGTGTGCAGCATATGTAATGAAATAATGAAAAAGCGATATGGTTAGAACCCCAGACACTGGGGTGGAAAATCTGAGGAGGAATCATTACTAGAAGAGAAGTTGAAAGGGCAAGAATATATTGGCATCAAATTATCATGGGCTCTGTTTGCCATGCTAAGAATTTGGGCTTCATATTGGGCCAGTGTTTCTCAAGATGGGACTCACAGATTGTCTACATTAGAATAACCTAGTATGTTAGCAAAGCAAGTCCCTGGGCTCTACCCTGGACTTCCTGAGTCACAAACTCTGGGAGGGGTGCCCGGGACAGTGTATTTCACAAGTGATGCTCATGCACAGTGACGTTTGAGGACCATTGCCATAGAAAATGGGATCTTCTGAAGGGTTGAAAAGAGATGAAGGTGTAAACACCGTGATTCAGAAATAGCTATGTGGAGAATGTCTTGGAGGGGGTAGGGCCTGGAAGCAGGAAAGCAAGTAAGGTAAGAGGATCTGAACTGAACTACGGCAGAAGTACTGAGGTCCTTAGGCCAACATATGAGCCATTCCTATTAGGAGGAGGTGGTGGGTTAAGGTCGAGGAGTCCTGGAGATTTTTAAACCTTTCTGAAGGAACTAAAAGAGCTAATGAGTATACTGTGTTTCCCCGAGAATAAGACCTAGCCAGACCATCAGCTCTAATGCATCTTTTGGAGCAAAAATTAATAAGAGACCCGGTATTATAACATATTATATTGTATTATATTGTATTGTATTATATCCAGTCTTATATTATATTAAAATAAAACCTGGTCTTATATTAATTTTTGCTCCAAAAGACTCATTGGAGCTGATGGTCCAGCTAGGTCTTATTTTCAGGGAAACACGGTAGTTAAACATCAAACAGAGATGCGTAAATCAGTGGACAGATTTGCAACAGCAGTTAAGAAATCTTGTTAGAACTATTGCTTTCTGGGAAATTATATGTGGGCAGGTGACAGATATTAGTTTTTGAGAGTTAGAAGCTGCCAATGGCTGTAAGTGACAAAGCTCCACTTTCTTTATTTGACCTATGAAGAAGAAATCTCACCAGCAAACCTGTCAGACTAAAACCCAAGAGAAAATCAACGTGTCCCTCACTTTATGAACTAGAAAAAGGTAGAGAGAAGAACATGGCCCTACGGCAGGAAAAGCCCATTTTCCCCAAGAATACTTACATCATTGCTAGCCCCAGGAACATCCACGCATTAGAAATAGGAAAAAATAAAATTAGGAAAAATATAGAAATCGAGAAAAATAATAAAGAAACATAAAGATACCCTTCTTAAGATAAGGTAGTCTGAGGCCAAAGCTAGAGAGGGCAGGACTTGGAGACAAAGCAGCCTTTTCCTATTTCCTCTTCCATTCTTCTTGAATTCTCCTTACCACTTTTTCCAGCCATCCAGCTATGAGCATGTATTTCATTAGAATATGAATGAGAAGCCCTTGGGGAGAATTTTATGCTGTCATGGCAACAGTCACCATGGCAACTCTTAATTAATTGGATGCTGATGAAGTGGAGGAAGAAAAAAAGCCAACCAGAACGGATACAACTCTAGAGGAAGTCATGGTGTGTAGTAATTATATGAATTTCATTCAGCAAAGGCATGCAGCAGGTCAGAAATGCAAATATCTCTCCCACAGCCACCACTTACTCCTCCAAGAGACCTGATTTCAGATCAGACCAATGTGAATGATGACTTTAAAAAAAACAACACATGCGGCTGCCCCAGTGTAGGCAGATTCTTCAAGAAGATCCACTCATTCTAACATGGGGAGTTGATCGATTCTACTGAGAGTGACCACAATCAGCAACCATAACCCATAATAATTGTTGCCTTCATGCCCTCTTTACAGCAAATGGTACCAACCAGAGAGGAAAATAACAAGATGTAACCCTGCAGAGCTGTTCAACTATGAAGTCTCTTCTGATTGAGGGGAGAGGAACTTTCATTTGTCACCATCACCTCGAGATGGCACCATGGCACCTACACACACAGATGGCTCACAGTTCAAAAAGCACCCCCGTCTGAGGGTGGGAGAGGACGATCAAAATAGGAGAGGTGTTGAAAGAAGCCCTCTCAAGTCGGCTTTCTATTAAGAAAGCAAAGTGGGGAGGAAAGAGGTAACAATTGCTTAGGTACTTTCTACAGTATTGTTCTCCCACCGTCAGCCCACCTCCAGTCTTTTTCCTCAGTTATCCAAATTATATTCAGACCCCAGGGAATTGGAGATTTGGTTTCTTCATTCTTGAAATGTCCATTTCACTTACCTGTTGAGGTTAAACCAATGGAATTAGTTAGGAAATGTTGAGCATATTTAAGAAGCCCATCCCTCCTTCCTGACTTCAGCCAAAAAACATTGGCAAACAGTACCCGAAAGCAGCGAATTTTATAACTGCAGGCAAGCTCACACACCAACTCCTAACTGTTGGGCTTTCCACAACCCTTCCCTGAAGATCAGTATTTACAAGTTTTGTAAGTAAAAGTGTTTGGAGTGTTTGGAAATGGGATTCTGAAAGCAACTCCTAAAGCTGCAAATTCAGCCGCAAACTAAGCATGGAACCCCACCACATGGAGCAACGTTATTTCCTCATTAACAATACTCTGCAGAACCTATGACCTTCTCACAATCATGTTAGGCTCAAACAGTGTGACCCAGTATTGTTTTTATTTACATCATTGTTGTTATTTTCCAAAAGCACCTTATCAAGTAGAGCACTGGACCAGGTGCCACCCACACATGTACCTTTCTTCTGCTTTCAAAAATTTTACAAAGACAGAAATGACCTCTTTAGCAAACACTTCCCATTCATAAAGATGTTTTCAAGGGGGAAAAAAAAAAGACACCTAACCTATCCAAGCTCTCTCTGTGAGAGGCTTACACAGAAATTTAAAGCCATAAAAATACATTCAAGTCATCTTCTTGTTATCAGCACCTCCATCACACTATGTACAAAGCTAATATTTTCAATCTGAGCCAAGAACAAAGCACACATATGGTCATCTAAAGGAGAAGCACCTTTTCATTTACTCAGGCAGCCATTCCAAGGGAGTCAATTTCCCTTTTTTTCCAGAGAGCCAATTACTGTTTTTGCTGATAGAATTGAAGACAGAGTGGAGGAAGGGAAAAAGAAGAAAGGCAGGCACGAATCAATGATCTGCTTCCAATAATAATCCATGCCATCTGGTCTGACTTCCCTGCCTTACTGACAAATACCCAAAGCACCTAGGAGAAGGAACACAAACAGCCAGATTCCTAAGTGATAATATACGTAATTTGTTGCTTAAATGATTAACTGAAAAAGTCAATTCAGTCTGTGATAAAGGAGACCATAAATGCCCCTTTGACCGCTGGAATATTTTAAATTGCTGTGAAGATTACCTCATTCTTGTTTCAGAAATCATTAAGGGTTCACCATACAATTTGCAGAATGTCAGGGTTTCTAAGTGGCAATAAAGTCTCCAGTAGATTCAGGAAAGAGGTTGAAATGGAATGCAAGGGAACAGAGTGGCAGGCATCCCTGCTCCATCAGCTGTGAACCATTTCACAAAATATTCAGAACTAAAGGACAATGCACTCTGGGTTCTCAGAGTAAAGATTTCATTTCCCTTAAAACTGAAGCCATTTATACAGGACGTGTTCAAAAGAGGGCACCTTGCAGAATCTTTCCTTTTATTAATATCAGTGTGATTGATTCAAATTGAATCACTTTTGATGTCAGAACGTGGCAAAGTGGTCCTGTTAATTTGTAATGATTGTAGCATGGTTTCAGTGTTCATACTAGTTTATAGCATCCTTAAGTCTATAAATTTATGGTAGGTCAGGGGAAAACAGATGTCTTTCACTTCCTTCCAGTCAAGTGTAACTGTCCACAGAGACACCAAGAAGAGGAAAAAAATGTGGACTGAAGGGTTTTGGTTTTTGTCATGGGTTGTTTTTTTCTTAAGTCTTCTTTAAAATATGCTGCAATGCATGCTATCCAATAGAAAATCAAGGTCTTATTCCACATAAAATATCACCCACTAATGCAATATATTTCTTCTGAGTGTATACATTCAACATTTTTTAATGCGTTTACCCTAGATGACTTGGAAGACCCAAGTTCATATCCTGGCCCTACCACTCCCTCTAAACTCATACAGGATACTTCACCTAGTTAAGCCTCAGTTTCTATACCTCTAAAGGGTGTACAATACTTAGACAACTTATGTGGTGTTTAGGAATTCAAATGAGATCATGTATACATATGATTCATACATACAGAGAATGTTGAATGAGATCATATGTACATATACGTACATATATACCCACTCACATAATGTGCACATACATAGTCACACGTATACTCACACATGACACACATATGTGAAGATGTGTTACGTAAGTATTGGGGCTCAGTGCTTCAATAGAACAAAGGTAGATTATACACAGACTTCAAGGAGCTTATAGTCTAGTGTGATTCTTCTTTTATTTACTGTTTTTCTTGCCTACTGTTCTGTGAACCTATTGCTGGCATGATTATGGAATCTTTTTGGAGAATTCTTGGGGACAAGGATCCTCTCAAGTTCAGCATCTTTTTTCTGAAATTTCATTCCACATGCCGAAGCATTAGATTCCGCATTATTCCTTTTCCCTGCCCTCTTCAAGACTTTTCTCTTTTGCCCACATGTAAAAATACTCCCTCCTCTGAAACTCATGCTTCCCAGTTCCATCACCTTTGACCCTTTCTTGCACCCTCTTCACCACCTATCACTACCCTTAATTCAACTGAGAACTGTAGTATCTTTCTCCTGGCCTTTCTCTTCTGCCCTGTTGTGCCAGAGCCCAAGAGAATGAGCCTCGCTAACAGTTTGGCTGCAAAGTTCCTCAACTTCTCGAACTCAGTGAGTCACAATATCACCCATTATCACAGCCATACCCCAGACCTTATCATCATGGGGAAACAAAGGTTAAAATGCACATTCCTGACTAAAACCACCATTCCTTCTAGTCGTCTCATCCCCTCAGATCCAGTCTTCCTTCTCGTATTCCACCCCTCGAGACCTTCAGTCCTCAACTGGTCTCTTTTCCATCAGCTCATCACCTCTCTCATTCCTTCTCATCCTTTCTAATCCAACCTAGTTTCCATAAACATCTCTTCAATATCTTTCGCCAAAATGCTCAACTCCCTTGAACTCCTCCCTGTCCTACACTCGGCTGCTGAGGAATCCTAGAGAAAGGCATGTAGGAATGTGGGTTGATGTCATTGCAAACATATGTTCTCCCACAGCAACGGAGTCCTGAATGACACCAATGTTACCTTCCTTGATCACCTTTCCCTCCCATTTCTCCACAGTAGCTAATCCAAAATTTCACCACTTTTTACGGTCCCCAACTTAAACTCTTGTCCAGCTCGCTTTTTATTAACTAGCATCTTACTTCACCAAGAAAATAGAAGTTATCCATAGAAAACTCTCTCAACTCACATCTATCCACATACAACTTGCCTACATCTACACTAATTCCCATATTTCTTCCTAAGTCTAGGTCAAGATTTTTTTTTATTAGCTTCAGGTGTACCAAGCAACATAATAGTTAGACACTTACACGCCTCACAAAGTGATAACGCAAGATATGTTTTTTTAACTTAAAATCTCTTTTAATCTGGGAATTTATCCCTTAAATTAATTCTAGTCTCTCCTACATTTTTAACCTTTATCTCTTGATCATATCCCTCTAGCAAAAGCCCTCCCTCAACCTAGAATTCACCTCTTGCTACCCGATCTCTCCCACCTGAACAGCCAAACCCTTCAAAAAATAGTGTACACTTTCTCTCTGCTTTTCCTTTGTCCCTAGTTATTCTACATTCAGCCATTGCAATGGATCATCCGCTGAGTATGTATATCTACCAAGGATTGAAATTTCTGGATCATAGTTCAACATTTTTTCGGTTGATAACACTAGTTTTCCAAAGTGGTTTCCAAATTACCAATTTATCCTGCCATGAACAGTGTATAAAAGTGTTATACAACGTCACCAATTTTGATATTTTTTTGTCTTATTTCAGCCACTTTCGTGGATATGTACACCAAAGTATTTCATTGTTTTCATTGACATTTCTCTGATGACTAATAATGTTGAACAAATATTCACACTTTTTTGGGCTTTTTAGATACCTTCTTTTGTGAAGCTCCTAGTCAAGGATTTTGCCTATTTTTCTATTGTGTTTCTGTCTTTTTTCTTATTGGTTTATAAGACATCTTTGTGTGTTCTGGATATGAATCCTTACTGGAATATATGTATGGCAAATATCTTTTCCACCTACCTTTTTACTCTCTTCATGGTGTCTTTTAGTGAACAGAAATTCTTAATCTTAATATAGTCCTTTTTTTCTGTATTCATTCTCTTTGTGTCCTGTTTTAAAATAACATTTGCCTACTCCAAGTTCATAAAATAATTACCTATATTCTAAAAGCTGTATATTCTTTCTCAATTAGATCTGCAGTCCATCTGGAATTGATTTGTGCATATAGTGTAAGATAGGACATTATTTAATTTTGAATCCCTATCACCTAATACAGAATTCAGTTAATCCTTAATAGATATTGTCAGAATTAATTAATGAGATAGCATTTGGGAGCTATAGAGGGGAAAAAACAAAATTTGGGCCAGGGCTATGTGGCATCATGAACATTCCCTGAGTATGTCATGTGTTCTGGGTTTCCTCACCTGTAGTCACTGGTCACCTGCTATGAGGCCAACTTCTAACAGTGCTTTATCCAATCCTTAATCTTCAACCAGAAGCCAAAACCACAGAATTTTTGTTTTAATCATTAGATTAAAGAAATGTCATCTTGGGAATATATAGCCACTTCACTTTCCAACATACATGTATGAGAAATTAAAAGCTTCCAGAAATCTAAAAGCATCTTCAGACACACACACACACACACACACACACACACACACACACACACAGATTGCATGGATAGTACAGTGCTACTTCAAATCTTTTAAAAATAAGACATTTTTTATCAAAACAAAAATGATAAAATGCCATAAGTGGAAAGTTAACTGCTTTTCACTTTCTAGAGGTCCCTTTTAAGAAATGTCAAAACAACAACAACAAAAACAACAACAACGTGATGCTCTTTCATGTTCCTGGACTAGAGAAGAAATTCACCAGCCACTGTGGGTTGTACCTATTTTAATATTCATGCCTACTTTTTACTCCCTGTAGGTCCCAAGTGTTTCCATAGCTTCATAATTCTCTCTGCGACTGAAAGATATGGAAATTTAATATAAAAGGTGACAAGATAAGAAAAGTGGTGTGATAAAATCTTAGACTTGATCCAAAAGGGAGTGGGAAACAACACTCAGGCCTAATGAAAAAAGATACTATGGCAAGTGATACCGGTTGCTTAGAAAACAATTAGTTGCTGATTTAAGGCAGCGGCCTAATTAATAGAAGATGGGGAGACGGGAATCCATAGTTCAAGAAGAATCTATTTAGCACTGATTCCGCGTACAAAAAGGACACAGAAAGATGAACGTTACTGAAGGCTCCCTGCATGAGGCTGTGGGAAAGTGATACCTCTGATCCCTGGAGAGGCAAGCTAGGCCCTAAACGTGGAAGATGAGTGCCCTGTTTTCCCCATTTCCTCTCTGAGCTGACAGCAGTGCAGGCACACTGAGTGCTCTGTGAAGCAGATACACATGGCAGCAAGTCACACGAGTCAACCTGGAGACTGAGAACTTTATTGGAGAACCAAGGGCACCGAGACCCAGATCAGGGTTTCACCACACCCAAAAGAATAAAGGGTGCAGGATGGCCCATCAGCATTGCATGGTATCCTCTGCTCTCCTACTGTAACACAAGTGCCTGCAGAAGTGACAAAGGGACTGAGATGACGGGGAGAACTGACACATCGAGTCTGATAGATACGTAGGAAGGACTTCTTGCAGCTTGCCTGTCAATAGGCCAAGCACCGTCATTCACCGAACTGCCTCAAACTTTTCAAGAGTCAGATGTGGATTCAGGTTCAAACTCTGTCCTTTTTTAGTTGGTAGGACCTTTGTCCAGTTGTTTATTCCTTTAAGCCTTAGTTTACTCATCTGTAAATTCGAGCACATCTGGATTAAATATCTGAACTCTCCCCAGCTACGAAACTCTGTGGTACATTCTCTCCCATTTACCTCCCAGTGGGACTCAGGTTAATCAGCTCACACCATCATCCACTGTTTCTTTGTCTGAGGAACCAGATTCAGGAAAATGTTCAGCCTGTTTTTGTCTCTTGCTTCCAATCCAATAAAACTGATATGGATTTGTTTTGTATTTCATTCAATGTCATTATTCATTTTAACGGTCACTGCCTAACCATGTCCTTCCCTCAGTGCAATTAGATATTAAAGAGCTACAGTGGCATGGTTTTCCAATTTTCATCCTCTTTTTCTGAGGTAGATTGATTTTAAACTGATTAAAATGTCTCAGAATTTCAAATGCAATTTTTAAAATAAGACAGATTTTCAAGACTCCCATTTGATTATGTCACGTCAGGGAGGTTGCCAACTCCTGCTTACTACCAAAGAAGACAAATAAATAATCCTGGCAATGGTTTTGAAATGAGAAATGAATGCCCAGTTATTAATGTGACAATACCACCTCATCCATTGACTTACAGCTAATCCATGAGGCATGTCCTCAAATTTCCCCAGGACAGAGCAGCATTCTAGACCAGATAACAATCATTAGCCATTTTCCTTTGCTTCACATGTGTCCATCCTCTTGATAGAGTATGCCTCCTCCTAAAACACTGCTGAAGTCTACCACCTCATTGAAACTTTTCTTGCTGTTGGTCCAGATTCTAGCTCTTAACCTCATTACCTAGAATCCTGGACCCCATGCTTTCAGTCTTATATCAGTGGACTTTTGTTTTAACCTTGCAGTTGTCTCCAACTTAGACTGGGCCCATCATCCTAAAATCTGGTTATGAGATAATCCAAACCCAACACGGTCAGCAGCACCACACATCATGGCTGCTGACACCCAGACATCTGTCTCCCAACATCTATTCCCAACTCTTGGATACGCCCTATAAATGTCAATAAAATCAACCAATGAATTTCTGCAACACTATACCCGCTTGAACTCGTTACTGTGCTTTGACCCCTTTGGTTTCCTCAGACGTGGGACTATCTGTGGAATCTAGCATTATCACAGGACCAGATGGAGATGGTCGTTAGCTGATGTCCCAGGCACCCAGACCCCACTGACCACCTGGCTCAGCCAGGAGCAGAGTGCAGTGCATCAAAACTATAGAATTTGGGGTGTCTGTTCTTTGTTTTCATACCTTTGGGATGTGTGTTTTTCTTGTCTTTTCCTCTGTTAAACTGTAAGACTGTGGAGCTAAAAACTATGTGTATTCCTTTTCAATACCACCATGGAAGTGACTCCTCATTGTGATTTATCAAACATTGTTACTTGGCTAACTATGAAAATGCCAACTCAGACAAAAGTTACCAAATCCCTGTGAGGTTAATAGATGTCAGGGACATGGATTTGATGACCCCAACAAGACCACAGTCAAGGCCACATCCAGGATCTACAGGATGAAGGATCTTGCCTTTATTGACCAGCCTCTCCTGCAAAGCTACAGGAATAGAACCTCCCCTTGGCTGACAGAATGACACTCTTTCCACGGCTGCACAAGTCAGGCTAGTGACAAGTGAATTCCAAGGCAATGCATGCGAATTTAGATATGTAAGTCAACACCTCTTTACTTACTTAATTAGAAGCTTTTCTTTACAAAAAAAAGAAGGAGGAGGAGGGGAAGGAGGAGGAGGAGGAGGAGGAGGAGGAGGAGGAGGAGGAGGATCTTTTCTTGTTCTGGCCTGGCATAAAATTAATTGGAATCTTTATGTCCTTAAAAGTGGAACATAGGACGAAAGGTTTTTGATCAACCTCCAGGTCACATCTCCAGACATTAACATTTGGCATTAGGCTTACAAATATTCCTTACTTTAAGGGTGATGAGATTCAAACTGTGAGTCTGGGGGATTTCCTGATAACACCTCATCCAAGAAAATCCAAACTGAATTTTCTTTCCTTGGCGGCTAAATGTTCCCATCCCATAAAAAGTATTGATTAAAAATTGCACAGGGCGTTTATGTTCTCCAAAGGATTTTGTGCCCCTGCGAAGCTCACAGTCCGCTGTGGAGACCCAGATGGACCCAAAATCCTCAAGCAAGGCATATGCTGTATGCTCTATGAAAAGCATCAAGTGTCCCACGGGCTCAGAACAAAGTGGGTAGGCTTGGCCTTGAAGTACCGATAAGATTTCTAGAGGTATTCCAAGAAGAAGGAAGAGCGTGAGCAGAAAGAAGGCGGGCGATGTGTTTGCGATCATGACTAAATCCAATTCATTTGGAGTGTCTTATGCAGGGGTAGCATGGATGGAATATTGGGAAATTGGAATTCCTAGAGACTCTTTCCGTCATCAATAGGCACTCATTTAACCTTCGTGAACAATAATTACACCACCTTGTGGACTGTGAGGATGGAGAAACATGGTTGTTGGAAGAGCTCCTTATGTTCGTCAGAAACTATTAACACCTAAGTAGTAAACTATTAATACAGACCTAAGGGTATCACCTTGTCCCTCTTTCTATTATGGACCATTGCATTGCCTTTGTTTTTGTTGTTCTTGGTTTTGTTTTATGTGTCTCTCTTTCCTACTATATTGTGGGCTCCCTGAGGGCAGTGACTGTTCCTTATTCATCTTTTAATCCTTAGTACTTGGCACAGTGCCGAGAACATAGCAGGAGCTCAGTAAATGTTGAGTGGATTCGTTAAGAAATGAGTTAAGGGATATGATCATGCATCCCTACTCCTCGTGGTCATTTGTATTGAACAAAAGGTACTGGACAGCAACTGCAGTCATATGGGGAGATACTATACTAATGGTAAATGTGGTGGCGATGTAGTAGTGATAGAACCAACCCTGGAAGGCTCCTTTCTGATACCAAGAACTGCTGGGGCTAGACCCCCACACCATGAAAAATGCAAGAAGCCAAGTGAAAGGCATCTTGCCAAAGAGTGCCAGAGCTTGGCCTATCATTCAAGACTGCCTCTCAACGGCTTTGAAGTGAAATACTGGGTTTTGTAAATTACCGACACAGCTAAGCAAATTGATCATCTGGAATTTGTAGCTGGCTTGCTAGACTGTATCCAGGGAAAGGGGTGGGGGGAGCAGGTTTAGCTCAGCTGTCTATAATTTTAAGTGCCTAATGGGATGATAATTTGGTGTTCACTATGTTCATTTTGGAAAGCATCATTCATTCAGAGGGAAAAATGAATAAAACCAAGCCTTTTTGCTTCAAATCTGTATGAAAAGATCAATATCCTTCAACTAAGAAAACAGGTGGTTAAGAAGAAGACATGGAAGCATGGAAGAGACTGCCAGTATCCCACAGAAAAATGTGCATGTTGTATGGTTGGTTTTATTAAATTACCATGAGATGCTTCCTATAATAAGAGCGAAAATTCTAGTTCTTCTACACTATAAATCCTAGTCCTTAAAAGTTTCCCAGGAGATTTCATGGAGCCACACACTGAACAAGAGACACAAATGAACAGAGTGTGTGTGGGGTGGTGGTGGTGTGAGGGGTATGTGTGTGTTTCCACATTGCTGTGCATTCTCTTCCCCTTTTCCCAGTGAATCAAGAACCGTGACTCAGCAACCTGTCCATCAATGAGTAATTTCACCCCAGAGAATCGCAAGGCTTCGTCCTCACCCTCCACACGTTAGGTCCTAACTTCACCTGGACTGGGCCCTACTTACTGCTGTCTCTGGCTATTTCAACTTAAACTACAGAAGCCTTGGGGGATCCTGCTTTCAGTCTGGACCACATCTCCTGCTGCCTTACTCTGTCCCTCAACCATTGAATTCTAAGAAGTGCTGCAGGCTAAGACATGAAAGGATCCCCACATTGTCAACAAATGAGGGACACCTCTTACTGAAGAGCCACTCTGAACAGAACACACTGTAGAGCAGTGTCTCGCAACCTTCCATTCTGGAGCCCACATGCAAATTAACCACAGCCTTTGCCGGGAATAGCAGACTCTTGGCCTTGACCCAGAAGAGCAGAGGAGGGCCAAATACGAGCCCACCAAGCGGGGACAGCATTCCTGTCCCTGGCAACCTCACAGCTGCCATGTGGGAGGCAAGCCACAAACCAACTGGTCGGAATGGAAGCACTAAACCAATGGTTGCATCAGGGCAAGGGACAGGCCTTGACCCAGACAGGAACCAGGGCAAAGGGTATCCCAGGCAATATAGCTGGAAATTACTAGAGCTAGAAAGAAGGCTCAACACCACGTAAATGAAGCACATAAACCCTGCTTTCAGAGATGTTTACCCCTCATGGAGAAAACATATGGAGCACATATGAAAGACACTAAAACTACTCAAGGACTTCAAGCACTCTGCAAAACAAAAAATGGAATGAACCACACTTAAATAGATCAGAAACTGAACTATTAATTGTATATTCTGAATAATAAAATAAGTCGAAGCTTATTTTTGAATTTTTTTGTTTGTTGATTTGCAGTTTGGGGTGACCAGAACAGTTCTGAACCAGAATTAAATATGAACATCAAAATGTTCCCCAAAGTCATGCAGTATTCTGCATTCCAAGTTCAAGTCACAGATAAATACAAAAACCAAGTACAAGACAACACAGGATCGATTAACAGGTTTTTCTTAATAAGACAATAAAGAATTGGAAAACCCATTAAGATTTTTAAAAATCCAACTTTTACACAAAACGAAATAATAAAGATAAATTTTAAAATAATACACTAAACAAATATTTCTATCAATTACGACTAATATACAAACACTCAAAGTATAGTACATAAAACTGTGTCTAGTACATAATACTTGGAAATGTATTAATACTTGTTAATGTGTTTACTATATTATACTTTTTATTATTATTTTAGAGTGTACTCTTGCTACTTAATAAAAAGAAGTTATCTGTAAAACAATATGCAGTATTACGCCAGCAGCAACCTCATACATCTTGTGTTTACAAATTAATTTGTAAAAATCAATAATAGACCTCCCCAACAGGCACAGACAATACACCCAAGAAGAAATATAATTGGTAAGTAACATATGGAAAATGGTAACCTTTGAAAAAAAGAAAGTAAACTACACTATGATATCACTTTATATTCATTATAATTAATACCCAATCTAGCACTGTTCTGGCAGAAGTGATACATTCGCACATTGTTTTTGGTAATTTATACCTATACAAACCCTTTTAGGAGACAATATATATCAAGACATAAAACTACATCTTTTGACTCACTCTCTGGAAATGCTGAAGGAAGTTATTCAAAAGAAAAAAACAGCTGTATTCATTTTTGGATTTTTTTATAACAAATGCTAGAAATATTCAACAATGAGGAATGGTTAACTTAACCATGGTACCTGAGCTCTGAAATACCATAATACCACAGCTATAAAATAGTACTGATGAAGAGAAACAATATAAGAACATATTTGTCATAGAATGTTAAGTGAAAAAAATATACAATACAAAATTCTATTCATCTTCTGATTATAATTACACTAAAGTATGAGGACAGGTGGACAAGAAAACGAAAAACTGAAAACAGTTGTGGTTAGGCTGTGGACTTGTAAGATTTTTATGTAATTGTTTTTCTGTCATCTTCTCAGAGAACTGGTACCATAGACACAATTGGGGCAGGGGGAACCCACCACGGAAGCACAAGCAAAAACAGCCCAGTTCCCATTCCCGATATAAGCGTTGAACAGTAAGCTCCAACCAAGACTCAGGCTGTGGGCAGATTTCAGTGCTGCCTCAGGGACGCTGGCCTTGGCTCCCACACTGCAAAGATTTTCCAGTCCCCCTCAGTCACCTCATTCATGCTTAAGGAAGAAAGCGCAGCTACCAGACAGGGTGACAACAGATGTCCAGGCACGGAGCCATCCCGTAGCTGTTATTTTTTCATTCACATGGGCATGTGCCGGATCCAGCAGATGAGAACCAGACCTAACCCTCTTCCCCATGGTTGTTTTTTTTTTCTTTCCCCCTACCGCTGCTGCTGCTGTAACAGCTAAGTGCCAATTATCTCCCAAGCGTGAAAGCAAATATTGTGATAGCCCAACAAGCTCTGCAAATGTTAGAGGGCACTAGCGGGGGCTGATTGTCTTTCCTGGCCTGGTGTTTCTTTATTAATCGTAACAGCTCTCATTAAAGAAGGATCTAGTAGGTGCAAAGCTCTGTGCTAACACCTTCAGTACTTTGCATTCTTTATTTTCTCTTTAATGTCTTGGCATTTTATCTCTCCCCACCCTGAATCCAGAGATAAGTTTGCTCTTATTTGCCCAGAAAGAGCTCCATCAAACCATCCAATCTTTCTTAGGACCCAACTTAACATGGCGTGATATGAAGACCCTCTTTTAATATTTGAAGGCCTGACATATTGCTCTGTGGGTATATTAGACAGGGTTCTCTGGAGAAACAGAATATGTGATATTATATATAGCTGCCTGCTATATACAGTCTTGCACCAGTTAACGACAGGAATACATTCTGAGAAATGTGTCGTAAGGTGATTTCACTATTGTGTGAACATCATAGAGGGCACTTACACAAACCTAGGTGCTATAGCCTACTGCACACCTGGGCTATATGGTGTAGCCTATTGCTCCTGGCCTACAAGCCTGTACAACAGGTTACTGTACAAAACAACACAAGATTAAATCAAGCCCAAGAGAAAATGATGCAATCAAGAGATGTGGTAAACACACGATGTATGAGGTTGCTGCTGGCATAATACCACATATTGTTTTACAGATAACTTCTTTTTATTAAGTAGGAAGAGTACACTCTAAAATAACCATAAAAAGCATAGTATAGTAAATACATTAACCAGTAACCTAGCCTTTTATTATGATTGCCAAGTGTTATATACTAGACACAATTGTATGTACTATACTTTTATATGACTGGCAGCACAGAAGTCAGTAGGTTCATTTACTCCAACATCACCATAAACACACGAGAATTCATTGAACTACAATCTTATGATGGCTATGATATCAGTAGGTGATAGGAATTTTTCAGCTCCATTATAATCTTATGAGACCACTGTCACATATGGGATCCATCATTGACTGAAATATTGTATGGCACATGACTGTAGATAGATAGATGATAGATAGATAGATAGATAGATAGATAGATAGATAGATAGATAGATAGATAGATAGATAGATAGATAGATAAAGATTTAAGGAATTGGCTCATGTGATTGTGGAGATTGTCAAGTCCAAATCTGTGAATAGACATCCCGTTGAGACTCAGGGAAGAGTTAATTTCCAGCTTAAGTCTGAAGACAGTCTGGTGGTAGAATTCCCTCTTCCTTGAGGGATCTCAGTCTGTAGTTCCTTTAGACCTTCAGCTGATTGGGTAAGGCCCACCCACGTTATGGGGGATAACCTGCCTTACTAAGAGTCTACTGATTTAAATGTTAATCTCATTTGAAAAAAACAATACCTTCACAGCAACATAAAGACTTATATCTGACCAAACATTTGGCTATTTTGGCCCAGTCAAGTTGACACATAAAATTAACCATCATGACAGGACTCCTAGAACAGCAAGAATTAAACCAATGAGAAGATATTACAAAGATGCACATTTTGTTTCTGATGAAACTGTTAAAAAACTTTTTGAAAAGGCTCACTTGTGAGGCAATGTACCCTGAGTCCTAGAAACATTCAAACTGATGCTGGATGATCACCTATGAGGGACACTGCACAGAAGGCAGGAAGTCAGTCCTCTAATGATCTCTAAATGTTCTTCTGATTTTAATATCCCAATATTATATGATTAATACAGCTAATTTGTGCAAACTACCTTTAACCATAGAGATTTTAAATACTAACTAATTTACCCTTCTCCCACCCCATTTTATGAACAACAACAAAAAAATGAGGAGGTTAAATGGCTCATCTTAGGACTGTCATCTTTCATTTCCGGCTTTCCTGTATGGCATGATCTGAGATGCTAAGGAGATGTTTCAAAACAATCATTGGCCACACACTATCATTTCTTGAGGCTATTCCGAGCTGGCCCCCACCCTGCTCATCAGTCCACCTTCATGGAGAAGCAACTCCTACATGTGTAAAGCATAAAACGGACTCCAAGAACAAAATGGGGCCACTGTAGAGTGGGGTGAAGTTTACACAGGACTAGCACAAAAACTCTCCTGGATCAACTCTCTTTTTCTTGGTAAGGAGTCATGATGAACCTGAAAGGACTATCATGGTGTCCAGGGAAATGGAGACCGGAAGAGGAGGAACTCAGATCACCAGAGAGGAAATTATAGTGGAATTTGGAAATGAATCCCCAGCCATTCATAACATGTGGCCTTGGCCCAAAGTAACCTCTGGGTTATATAGGTATCTCCACCCCTCAGATTTTTTTCAGAATAAAACATCTACAAAACAAACAAACCTTGCTGTTGCTAATATTGGCCACCTTTTAGTGAGTATTTTCAGTGGGTAATTACACTAACAAAGTCTATTCTGTCTGGGAGGAGAGAAGGAAGACAGGAAAGAAGGCAATGAAGGAAGAAGGAAGCCCATCCTGCCACATATTTATCACAATTCCTCAGGTTCCAAGTCATAAGTTGGTCTTCGAAAAATTGGGCAAGTAGAACATGGACATCACCCTTACCCAATAAACATGACTAACTGTGATGACATCACCAGGGATCGGAATTAAGTCTCAGCCTGCCTCCTCCAATAGAGAAAATATAAGTGAGACTTAATTAAAAGGCATAAATACCGTCATACCACCCACGCCCCACTGCCCTCTTCCACATTCCTTCCTTCCTGACCTGCTCTTCCTGCCACAATCATACCTCCGACAACCATGCCCTGGGGGGTATGTATTGGCACCTCAAGGTTGTTGACAAAGACATTTCTTTAATGACTAATTTATTCACTACTTTTTTGTTTGAGAGGATTTTTTTTTTCCTTTGTGCTCCATGGTGTCTTTAGCCCATTGAAAGCATTTCTCATACATCTCTCTTTGTAGTTTTTAAAAAGAAGTAATTATATAATGGCTGACTTCTTTTGGTTATGTGGGAAATCAACATCTCAGTAGCTTTTTCAGACATACTTAATAAGAAAGCCATTAGAAAGGCACAAGAGAAACCTATCATTATTTCCTGGTTTCCTCCTTAATTATAGACAATCATTCTGAAGGAGGGGGGACAGCTTCTGTGACAAAAGTTGTCTAGCATTTAACAGAACAATTTAGAACCAGATTGAACAGATCAACGTTATGTCAACTTGCAGATGCTTGACAAAAACGGTTTAAAGGATGCTTGGATGGAACGAGAAGCTAATTCAGCCTTTTCTCATTTCCCTTCACTCTGAAAATAGAGGTCTCTCTCCCTCTCTCTTTCTCCCTCTCTCCCTTTCATCCTTTCTTTCTCCCCTCCCCCCCCCCCACTTGAGGAAGATTCAGGTAGGTCTGTCTCAAAGACTCATATTAAAGCATGCTATGTCCTAAAATTTTTACTCTTTTTTTTTTTCCTCGGTAACACAATTATTACCACCATCATAAAATCCACTGACATATTTCCCACTTCTAAACACTCTCCTTTAGTTACAATCCTATCTCCAGAAAATGAATTCTTAAATTCTCTTAGGCGTCTTGTCTTAGTACAGGCTGCTATAACAAAAATATCATAGACTGAGTGGCTTATAAACAATACAAATTTATTTCTCACAGTTCTGATGGTTGGGAAGTCCAAGATCAAGCTCCCAGCAGATTCGGAGTCTGTTAAGAACCTGGTTCCTGGTTCATAGATGGTCATATCCTCATTATAACCTCACATGGTACAAAGGTAAGGGAGCTTTGTGGGGTCTCTTTTATAAGGGCACTAATCCCATACATGTGGGCTCCAGCCTCACGGCCTAAGCATCTCCTAAAGGCCCCACCTCTTAATACCACCACATTGGGGGTTACGTTTCAACATGAATTTGGGGGACACACAGGCATCAGTTTATAGTACTGCCCTTATGCTTCTGAGTCCAGAGTGGATGTGATTTTGGGGACATAGCAGCTTCTACTCAATACAAACACAGTCAAGTCAAATTCCTCTGAATCCAGAAGGAAACCTCTATCCATGAAAGTCACAGAATGGAAAATTGAAATAAGATGCAAGATGCCTACCTGTTTCCTAGTCAAGGTGCTCATTTGTCTGGTTTCCAACAATGCACAAAGCTGAGAAGAAATTGGTAATGGCCTCTACAGGAGACCCTCCCACCAATACCCTATGAAGAGTAATCACGTGAAATTTCTCATTCTGCTTATTTGGTGCTGCCCAGCAATACTCCACAGGCTTTGAGATATACCAGAGATGGTCTGAAATGGGAGTCAGGAGTCCACGATTATATTTCTATCATTACCTACATGACTTAAACAAGACCCCTTTCTCTATTCTAGTTTTACCTATAAAGGAAGAACAAATACCTTTTTTTTAATCTACTTATCTGCACTGTTTAGGAATCAAATAAGATAATGTAAGTAAAAACCCTTTTAAAGTTATAAACATACAATGAATTCTTTAGTTTTCCACTGAATAACCCAAATAGTGTGGATTTACTTTGTTAACTGTTTTACAGGTATCCTCTATTCACCTAAGAGGTGAAGTACCTTGCCCCGGTGAAACAGCTAATAAAAGGAGCTGAGACTCTACCAAAGGCTCAATGACATCGAGAGCCTGCTTTCTTAAACACCAGTCTATCCTTCTCCAAAAATGCAAGAGGTGAGGTGGGTCTAGGTATTACCCGAAGTCCCCAACGTTACCTTAATCTGTCCCTCTCCAACTTCTCAACATCGCACAAATGGGAATATCTACTATATGAGGCAGGCAGTCATTTTTTTCTTGGTAAGTCATCCCCTTTTACAAAAGTTTTTTTGATGTTTTTCAAAATACTTTGTAAATTTCATTTAAAAAGTCAAATAGTAGAGAAAGCTATAAAGTGAGAACGGGTAGGGAGATTCTGTAATTCTCCAATCCTCACCACCCTACAAACCTCCTCGCATTCTCCATCTCGCTGACCATTCTACAGCAGGGTAACCACTGCTAGCAACTTCATGGGTTGTGAATAGTCTGAATTTTTTTTTTAACACAAATAAGATCATTCTATACCTTCTATTCTGCAACTTGTTTTTTAATTGAACGTATGTCAGCTTTTCATATTAGTACAAATATATCTACCTTGTTTTTATAGCTGCAAACCATTGTGTTAATGTACCACAATGAATGTACACTGCCACCTCTTGATGGGCAGTTAGGTTCTTTCTTAGTGTCTATGTGTTTGGCTTTGTTATTATTAGAGAGCCACAAGGAACATCCTGTACACAGAACTTTGCAAATTTATATGAGTTTATCTATAAAATAAATTCATAAAAGTAGAGATGGTGAGTCAAAGGAATTGAGCATTTTAGACTTGTATGTGTATTACCAAATGTACTTTGAAACAATTGTACCAACTTGTTCTCCCATGAGCGACAGTGTACAAGGATTACTGTTTGCATATATTTTAGCCAACTGAGGGGATTTTAAATGTCTAATCTTTGCCAATTCAATGGGGTAAAATGCTCATCCGTCCGGTTATTTTCTATTTCTTTCATTACCAATAAGCATGAGTCTCTTTTCATTCTTTTTATGTGACCTCCCTCTTTATGTCTTATGCCATTTTTCTCTGAATTTTTGGTGTTTGTCTTCTCTATTTTTAGATCTTTGGGTATTACAGAAAATGAGTCCTTTTGGTGTAAATGTTGCTGGTTCTCTTTTTCCCAAGTTGTCTTTTGACTTTCCTTATGGTACTTTTTTGAAGTACGATATTTTAGTTTTGTATAGGCAAATCTGTTTATCTTTATGGTTCTAAGTTTTATGTCATGCTTAGAAGTGCGACACCTATTCCAAAATCATTTTTTAAATTCATAAAAGTTTTATTCTAGTGTTTTTATAGATGCATATTTTGATCCTTCTGGAATTTATTTTGATATAAGAAAGGAAGTAGGTATCAAGCTTTACCAGGTGGAACGGTTCCTTTTATCTGGAAATCATACTAATAACAAAAAATGTACGTTGTGTATATATCACATATTGAGTGTGCTGGGGCCACTGCAACCTTTACCAGCTTCTACTTTGCCTACATGATGACCTTGAAGTGTGCACAGCTTGCCGATCCGGGCCTCCATGTATTTGCTGGCATAGGACCTTGTCAATGCACTGACATCAGTCATCTGTAGTTCTTTATTATTTTCCTAATTCAGGGATTCCTAATGTTTTTTCACCTCTTTGGCAGAATAATGTTCTTAATATACATGGATTACAAAAGAAACAAATATATGAAAATATTTCTATCCAAAGACCCTTTGGTCTAGGGACCCCAGGTTTCTTGGGACTCCCTTCCTTCCTCTGACATTCAAAATAAACTTGAAGGCAAACACGAAACCCATTTCAATGAGCAAACTCTCTCCCTACTGCTGCCAGCCAGTCTCTCTGAGTCTGGTGCTTCCCTCTGCCTCTAGGCCTCCTTCTGCCTCATTGACTCACACTTAGCTAGTTTGCAATTCACTGCTCTTATCAGATGAACCATTGCCAAGTTCCTAAGAGGCAGGCTAGGTTAAGAAAAGTGAACTTATATAAAACAATACCACCTTTTCTTGTTCTCTTTTGTTTCCATCTTCACTCTCATTCTTTCACCCTACTCTGTGCCAACATCTCCTGCCCTATTGCTTCTTACACAGGTATCTCTAACTATGTGGTCATCCAATTTACATCCATGTATTACAGGCTTGCTATAATACAAAACAAAGCACATAACCATGTATTCTTGTGAGCATGTGTCTATCATGAATTGGGTTGTTTTGTTTGTCCTAAAATGTGTATCCTTCCCTGTGTCACCACATTGGAAGATCTCCTAATTCTTGCCTTGAGAAATGAGTTGACATCAGAAGGTCGTCTATGATGAATCATTAACTGAGAATATTTTGAGGACAGAAGAAAAATGGTAACAGTGGATTTGTGTGATGACAAGCCTTTGTGAATGAGCTATGAGTTGAATTGGGCCTCACATAAAGGAAAAATCTCACCTCACAGACACCGGGAAACCTGACAACTGATTCCATCTGGTTCGTCTGTGATGTGTAATGTTACTAGATAATTAGTCTTTGCCTTTGATCAAAGCCAGCTCTAGCATTTGGATCAACAATATCAGAACACCCAAGGGCATCATCATACCAAGAATTCTGTGGCCCATGTGGAAGAACAGAGAGTTTCAAGCACATTGCAGCTTTGACTTTGAAGCCAAAAGAAAGTCAATAAGCAAACCTTTGGCTACTTGGTGACTAGAGAATACAGAAGGCCTATAAAAAACCCCCCTCTCTCTCTCTTTCCAACTCTGTGCTGAAAAAGTAACTGAAAAGGCTGTATAAATTAATTAATTAATTAAAAAGTGGTGAGTTCCTTGACAAAAGCAAATGGCATTAGTAAGAAATTCAACTTTTCTCTTAGATGGACCACTTGGACTGTAAACACACACACTCACGCGCACACACACACACACACACACACACACAGAATTTTAATCCTTAAGTGACAGAATTTTCACAGAAATAACATTAAAAAGAGATTATAGAAATAAAAAAAAAACGTTTTAAAAAATTGTAGTCAGGGTATAATTATTGTCAACAACAATGGTAGTTTTCTTCACTGAACCTGGCTTAACATCATAAAAACTTCAATTTATGAACCTGAGAAAATTTATTTTAGACCTCTTTTCGTCTGATGTAAGATTACTCATTCCTATATAACATGAGACCATAGAGAGATCATCTAGTCTAACGCCCGCCTATAGATGAGGAAATAGAGGATCAGAAAGGTTAAGTGAAACATTCAAGGTCACAGTGAGTCAGTGCACAGCTGGGACAAAAGCACAGATCTACTAACTATATGATCTTTCTGATGACCCAATGCCACCTACCAGAAATAAATTTATAAAGTTACATTGTCTGTTACACAAAGCCCTACTAAACTGGCTCTCTTCCTTTTCTCCTGTGTCTTACATCCAGCCTTCCCCACTCTGCTCTCTGCCCCAGGAGGCTGATTTGTATGAATTAACTCAACCAACTTCCTTGCCCTCTGGCATCCAGTTGAGGTTAGTCAAAGGGAGCCCCAGCAGCAGGATGAAGGTATAGAGGAGAGAGAGGTCAGGGTATTTATTCTCTGGGCCCCATTCTGTGTGGGTGTCACCATGAGTTTACAGCTTCACACAGTTCTCTCTCCCTCCCTTCACCCCTTTCTGCCTAAGGGTGTGTATTAGTTTCCTAGGCTGCCATACAAAATACCATAAATTAAATGGTTTAAAACAATGGAAATTTGTCTCACAGTTCAGGAGATTAGAATTTTGCAATCCAGGTGTTGACAGGGCCATGATCTCTCTGGTGGGTTGAAGGAAGGATCCTTCCTTGCTTCTTTCTAGCTGCTGGTGTTTGTTACAATTCTTTGGCTTGTAGATGTGTCATTCCAATCTCTCCTTTTGTTTTCACACAGTGTTCTCCTTGTGTCTCTTCCCCTTTTTTTGCAAAGAATGCCAGTCATGTTAGATTAGGATCTACCTTAGTGACCTCACCTTGACTTGGTTACATCTGCAAAGATCATCTTTCCAAATAAGATCACATTCTCATAGGAACCAAAGATTAAGGCTTCAACCTATTTTTTGAGGGACACAATTCAACCTATAACAAGGTGGTAACATGCTCTGCTATCACTAGTCCCAGGATTCTGCACTATCCCTTGTGCTTCACATAGCCTACATGCATTCTTATAAATAATTCCTTTACTAAACTCTCCTAGAGTTCCACTTAGGATATAGAAAGTCACATGGGAATATTGATCGCACCCTAAAAATGAGAAAAAAACAAATAATCTGTACAATTATAACTTTTCTTGAGTCCATCAGAGAGCTGAGAGCCCAAAACAACCAAGTAAATTAAATTGCAATGAGTAATAAACTAGTCCAAGGAACAATGTAACACATACTATTTCCATTTTGGTGGAGCACAAAAGGAAGAGACAGCTGCCATAAAAGTGTGTAAAAAGAAAAAAAGCCAGAATGTTAATAAATTCTTAAAGGTTAAGTGTGGGTTAATGAAATAGTATAGAATCCCTGGAACCCCTTATACAAGCAGAATCACCACCTACTCACCAGTTATTTTTCATAAACCTTTACCAGATATGCTTGAGAAAGTTTGGGGGCACAACAGAAAACTTGAATGAGTCCCCTTCAGTGAACATCTGCTGTTGCTGTGGTACAAGCACAAAGTCTTGCCCATTTACTAGACTCTTCTTTGATATGAAGCCCAGCCCTACAACTGCTAGAAGAAATGCAGGAAACTGTTCCACTTTCAGAACCCTCGCTTCTCTAGGGGAAAGGAAGCGAAAGTTCTCTTCTCCTGTGGGAGGACTAAGAGACCCTCTTTGGCTCAGGATCCTGTTTTGATACAAAATAGTGTTCTGTTACCACTGAAGGAAGGACAGAAAAATAAGTCTTACACAAGAGCTTTCACATCCATAAGGCAGATTCTGGTCGCAATGAGAAGAGGGACAGGAATACTGAGAAAGAACCACTATTAAGGCCAAGGACACAGGACCCACTCAAGACTAAAGCTGGACAAGGAGAGCAAAGAAGCTTCGCTGCCACCACCCCCACATGTCTCACACCAAAGCAAACAACAGCAGTCTGTATTTGAAGGGCAATAGTGTATAAAGATACCCGAGCTGTGATGCAACTGTGCAGAGCCTGCCAAAGGCTAATAGTGAAGCATAAACCCTGAGAAAACCCCCAACACTCCAGGCCCAATATCAAGCCCAAGGTAGCAGTGGTCCACTACTGAAGAAATGTGAAGTTTCTTATTTACTGAAAGTAACCACCACAGCAGGAAAACCAAAACTCAACTTACCTACTGACGATAGTACCTCGAGCCCTCATACTAACAGTATGAAATAAGAATAGCCATGCTCATTTTAGAACAGAAATACTATTTACCTCAGACTCACAGTTGTTTGTACATAATACCTGGCACTCAAAAAATAATAAGACATACAAAATAACAAGACAAAATAAATGAGTATCAAGAGATAAAGCAATCAACAGGAAAAAAACCAGAGATGATCTGGATGCTAGCACTATTAGACAGGGTCTTAAAAATGACCAGAACTAATGTGTTAAATAATCTAGTAGAATAAGTGGATAACATGCATGAAGAGGTGGAAATTTCAGCACAGTAATGAAAACTATAAAAAAAAAAAAAAACATCAACTGGAAAAGCTAGATCTGATGAGTTGAGTTTAAAATTTGTTACTGCTGTAGTTACTATCTGTAAATCTGAAATTTAAGATATGTGAAATAAAACTTTACCTGAAATAATATGTATTACAGGTATCTGAAATTAAAAAAAAAAATATTTCAATGGGACATAGCTTAGGAAATAATAAATACATTTGAAAATAAGTGAAAGGAAATTATCCAAATTAAAGCAGAATAAGGAAAAAAAACAGAACAGAGAATCAAAGAATTATGGAGGAATATCAAACAGTCTAACATATGTATAATTGAAATTCCAGAAGGAAAAAGAATACCACAGAAGAAATATTTGAAGAGATTATGGCACATAATTTTTCTCAGTGAATGAAAAATACACTAGATCTAAGAAGCTCAGAGAATCACAAGCACTATGGACACACACACACACACACACACACACACACACACACACCCCTACACCTACATCTAGACGTATCATACTCAAACTGCCAAAATCAAAGTTAAAGAGAAAATCTTGGAGGCAGCTAGAGAAAAAAAGAAAGATTACAGAGTTCCGATCAAGATGGCAGAGGAGGTAAATGCTGTGCTTCCCTCCTCTCATGACCACATCAAAATTACAACTAAACTACAGAACAACCCTCATTGAGAATCACCTGAAGACTAGCTGAACTGAAGCCCTACAACTACGGACATACAGAAGAAGCCTACTGGAGACTGGTAGGAGTGACGGAGACATGAAACCCCTGCATGCAGCCATTAAAAATTGGGAGGGATATCTCAGCTGTGGAGGACCCTCTAAGGAGTGAGGGGTCCCAGTCCCACAATAGACTCCCCAGCTCAGGGCTTCAGAGCCTGGGAGAGAAGTCCCCATAACTTCTGCTGTGAAAAATCAGTGGAGATTGTGGCTGAGTGAGAGGCAGGCCTGCTGGAGCTCCAGGTTTTCCTCTTAAGAGTGTCCAAGAACAGACTTACCTTTTAGGGATTCACTCCCTCTGAGCTCTGAGACTGAGACCACAACCCAAAGGTGTGAGGGACATATGGGGAGGAACTGAATTGTCTGGCTTCAGGGCAAGAGTTGGAGAGGCAGCTTTCTCCCAGACAGAAGTGCTGGCAGAAGCCATTGTTTTATTAAGCCCTCCCCCCACCCAGCGTGCAGCTGCAGGTGGGTGCCATATCTGAGTCTGCATCAACCTGACTAACACCATTCACCCTACCCTGGAGATTCCCTGAGACCCCATCCCACTCAACTTATGGGTCCACCCAGGCTGCTTTCAATGGCTTTTCCATACAAATGACCTGTCTTGGCTTATGCTGTGGACTTTCCTAAAATCTCTCAAAAGTTCACAAGCTCCAAACAAGCAGCATCTGTGTGCCCCATACCTCTTGGTAAGAAGCCTCAAGCCCCAGCACTAGTGGCAGCCGGCCTCAGTTTACAGCTTAGCTTCTCTCAGGCACCTCCAAGCCAAGCACAAGTAGCAACCATCTGCAGATCAATTTGTAGCTCATACCAAGTGGCCCTGGGCAGGGCACCGACAGCAGTTGACCTTGGAATGCAACAGAGCCCCTCTGAAAAGGCCCCAGAACGTACCCAGTGGCCAGCTTCAGATGACACCAGAGCACCACACAACCACCTCCACAAATGATACCCACAGAGGATGGACTCTGCAGGCACCAGAGCCCCAGTAAAGCAAATTCTGCTCTGTAGGGTCAGCCTCTGCACTACAGCTCCTCCACTGTAGTCACATCCAGTCCTCATGAATAATTAGCCAATGGGTCAACTTACTTTTAAGTTATATAAATGTCTAACCACTAAGCTACATACCTTAAATTAATATAATATTGAATGTCAACTGTAATTGAAAATTAAAAATTAAAAAACACAATGATCTTGAGAAATAAAATACAATAAATAAATAAAATCTGAGCACAAATTTAATAAAATGAAGTATTCTGAAGTCTCAGCATTTGCTGATAGTAATTAGTTATATGTATATTTATTTACATGATAATAATTCTCATTTTCTTCAGGTTAACCCTGAAGAAAATAATAAAACTAAAGTAAATATGTTCAAATTTGAACACACACACACACACAAACAATGATTTTATAGGACCACAGTGGCATCCCAAACCAAGATCCTTTTCCATAAAAACATTTCCATAACTTCACATGTGCTTCCCAGGGGTGCTCTTTCACATATAAGGTGAACAGAGATTGCCTGGGACTCTGCCAGCACCGTGAGGGCACAGTTAACATCTTATTCATCTTTATATTCCTGATGCTAATACAATTCTTGGCACTTAGTAGGGGTTTAATAGCTCTTGGTTGAGTGAATGAAAGAAGGAATGAACAGAAAAGCAGAAGAGGTTGAGCTGATGCGTCACTAGTTCCAGCTCACTCAACTCAGCTAATGTATTTCTCTGGCCACTGTCCTAAGGAAGCAATGACATTAGCCATAACAAAAATATGCATTGTCATGTCTCCTTCCCAGGAAAACAGTCTGAATAGACAGGACAGAAACTCTGATAATGAGACCTCATTTCCACGAGGGAAGCAACACAACTCTGCCTAAATGCTCAGGGATTCTGAACTTAAGAAAAGGTACGTCTAGACTTCTGGGGTTATTAAATTCTCAAAACTGTGTCCTTGTTTCACTATTTTTTCTCAGATTTGGGGGATTTGGGACCCAGGATTACATAACCTATATGAATACTCTACAAACCCAGGATACAAAAGCAATTGTATATATCATTTTTCTAATTTTATCTCATCCTTGAGGTTCTTTCCATCCCAAATCCCATAGATTTAGCCAGTGATGTACTGGAGCTAGTCTCATCAGCTTGTGAGTAATAACTTTTCAGGAATTTGGAAGGCAGTTGGTAAATACAGCCATTATTCAAAATTATGTTATGTAAACTTAAGAAATAATTTACATTAAAAACAAAGGTAATAAATTTTCAAAACCTATCACTTCCTAATCACTGTACTGCATTTCACTGTTATAAATGCTTTTAAGCTTATTTACGTCCATTGTATCCACACGGTAGAAGTACTATATAATGGTGGATGGCTGCACGTCCCCTCCCAATACCATGTTCAGTGACACCACAGCTGCACCTTGAAATCAGCCATGGTGGGTGTATTTACACCATGGATATTGCCAGTGCTATAAATAAGAGGTTTTTTTGTTGTTTTTGTTTTTCAGAGAGCCATTTGTTAAACATTTGTCAGCATACCACTGGATTTATGCCATCCCAAAACTTTTTGGGTTGGAGGAGACAGTCTAGCCATAGAGTCAGGCAGGAAAAGAGTGGGAATGATCCAATGCAGTGACACCACTGCTTCCTGGGGCCACACAATGTCACGGTTAAAGCCTGGTTCTTCCTGGTCACTGAGGATGCTAATCTACTTGGTGATGATGCTCACTGATCCAAATTCCAGCACAGGGCACATGGCACAGCTTTTCAAAAGAAGGTAATCCCAGTCTGAGTGCTGGATTGGCCCGGGGTCCCACATGTGGACCATACAGGTGTGGCTCTGTGTGCTCGGCTCTTAGGACGCATTTCCACAACCATCTTGGTGTGCCAGCCAATTGCAGGATCCCCATTTTCCATCTTGATCCCCGGAGATTTACCATAGGTATTGGGCAAGTTTTCCTTTTAATCTTTTAAAACAGAAAGAGCTCTCTTACATTCCATTTCCCTGGATAGGGGTGCTACTTGTCTTATCCCTATCTTTGATGACTCTTGGGAGGTCTCCCCCATTCTTCTAAAAGAGCCTACATCCCATTACCCAACACTGAATTGCTGTTCCAAGGGAAACACTGAATGTTTCCCTTCAAGATGCTTACATTACTGTCCTCAGTCAGGGGAGTAGTTACTATCAACTATTCTAGAGTGATTTCTTAGCTCTTCATTTAGTAAAGAAGAAAAGGGGTAGAGAAAAGAGAATTTTAATCTTTGTGGGCACCTAGCTATAATCAGATACTCCAAGGAACTATGTATCTTCAAACAAGTCTCAATCACTTACTCATTTTTTAAAAAGCAAGTCATTTTACAGATATTTTATTATAGATATAAAACCGGAAGTTACGAAAAATCATGTATCATATATAGTTGTCAAAGTACCTTAACTTACATATTTTTTATTAAACTTATTGGGGTGACAATGGTTAGTAAAATTATATACGTTTCAAGCATACAATTCTATAATATGTCATCTATATATCGCATTGTGTGTTCACTACCCAGAGTCAGTTCTCCTTCTATCACCATATATTTGAATTAACTTATGTTCTAAAAATTATTTTTCACAAATAACTTATGAAGTATGTTCTATTAGTTGTGCTTTACAGATGAGAACTTTGAGGCCCAGAGATAGTTAGGTGGCTTTCCAAGTTCATGTAGTCTCTAAATCCAAAACCTCCCTGCCCTTGTTCCAAATCAGAATTTCCTTTATAATATTATTTTTTTAAAGGTGGGATTACAACCCAATACAAGTCCTCTCCTTAGCATTTCTTATCCCTGCTTCTGCCATATCTATTTCTGTATCATGCCTTTGCCTGTGATGATATCCCCCCCTGAAATGTCTTCTTTCCTTCTTTCTATCCTTCCAAATCTAATCCCTCCTTCAATACTCAGTTAGGACTCAATCCAAGTATGTGTATAGGAGACGACTACAGAGATCGTTTATAGATGTACCCCTTATACTGATTACAATGCAGTCTTACATTCCACGAAGTAATAAGCAAAGTGTTTCCAGTATTTATATGAAGTTAAATCTCTTCCAACTTGGGTGATTGTTTAAGACTCCATAGAACAGGTGATAGTTGAGTTGGGCCTTAAGGTGAGAGGTACTAACGGAATATGCAGAGGAGAAAATTATATTAAGAATGGCATTTTTCTGAATGCATAAGCAGAGATAAAAAATTTAAGCATATGTTCAATTATAAGACTTATATGGAAGACTAATATGCAACAGAGTTAAAAATAAAGAATAGATGCTTTAAATAACTTTTAAATTGTCAAGTTAAACCCCTCGTTTGGAACTAGTTTTAATTTTTTATTTTGAATTAATTTTAGACTCACAGAAAATTGCACAAGTCGTACAGAAAATGTTTGTGTATCCTTCACCCAGCTTTCCATGACGTTAATATCTTATATAACCATAGTACAATTCCCAAAGCCAGAAATCGACATTGGAACAATACATGAAGGAACAGTTTTTAAGACACTGGCCATCAGGCAATGAATGACAGTGATATCTCAGACAGGAAACAAATGAGGTAAGCTCTGCAATCGTCCAGGTTTCCTGCTTTGAGAGAATTTCCAGGCCATGGAACAGGGAGTGGTAACTGAAGCAGAGACCCAAAAATGCTCTGAGTTGAAGAGACAGACAGACAGTCTGCAGAGGAGACAAAGGCAGCTAGAGATCATCAGACAGAATGCTGGAGCACAGAGAGAGAACCCCAGAAATCTGCAGAGGGTCCCGCTGGAGTATTCAGCAGAGTATTGATCAGTGCATGCATCATGGAGAACGACCCAAGACTAGGGAGAGGACCATCCAAAAAGATTAGAGGAAGCAGTGCTCGCACAGAGCAGGTAGAGCCTATTCCCACCAGCCAAGAGGGAAAAATTCCCGGGGTCTTAGGAAGAGTACTCAGGGAGTCTTGCCTCAGTAGTGGGGAATAATTACCCCAGACTGAACACCACTCAGGAGCCACCTAACAAATTATAACAGCAAGACTAGAAAGGATTGAACAGTTTCTAAGTAACTTACCTGCATCCCAGAACAAATCTCAAGGAGACATGTAGGAACACAAACATAGCCATTGTTGCCTTGTTTTGTGCTCTAGTTTTGAAAGTCTGATGCTAATCTAATTCTTTTGTCTTTGCAAGTAACTTTATCTTTTTGCCTCGAGGGATACCTTGAGGATTTCATCTTTATTTTTGAGAACTAATAGTTGTATTGGGCTATATCTGAGAATTGCTAGTTCTAGGTTAGTTTGCCAGATGAGCCCTTCCGATGTATTGATTTGGGTTTTTCCTACTCCTAGATGTTTTCTTGGATTATGCTTTTAAATATTAGCTCCGTTGCATTGTTTTATTTTTCTTCTTGAGGATTCAGATAATATGAATATTAGTCTTTCTTTGTCTGTCTTTCATTTCTACTACTTCCTGAGCCTTTTTTCTTTTTTCTTTAACTCATTTCCATTCCCTTAGTTGTTTTTCCTGCCCTTCATTAAATTTTCATTTGGTCCATTCTCCTTGTGCATCTTGTAATTTGTTCTTCATTTCTGAGATAATTTTGTCTTTTTCTTCCAGTTCTTTTCCTGAGTTTTCGGATTTCAGATTTTAAGTGGTTTTTCATATCCTCAGACGCTTGTTTCAATATATTTCATTCTTTTTGGAATATAGACTTACAATTTTCTTCTGCTCCATGGTTGTTTTTCAGGAAGGAAATTTTCCTCAGTTGATTGGCATGCAAATTCATTTCCTGATTTTCTGAAATATTTCTCCATAAACTTTATTTTCTTTTTGTTTATTTTTATGATATTGCAGTGTTTTAGAAGAGTCTTGGTTTAATAGCTTTTTGATCTAGAAAGGTCCAGGTACTTTAGTGGGGCTTTGTCTGACTGTTTCAGTGGTTGAGGGAAATTGTGAGACTTCCAGTTTTTTGGTTCTCTTTCATCCTATAGGAAAATGGAATTTCTCCTTTTTTCTTCTTTTCCCCTTTACCACCTGATTTCCAAAGGGTGCTTCTTCTTTCCTTTTTTGCCTTTTTCCTCCTCAGAAGCTTTTTTCCCTGGAAGACTATCCTTTTAAATCATACCTTTTCTTTTAAATCAGGTTTTCCCTTTAAAATAGTCTATCCCTTTTAAATTGCATATCTGGTGCTTTATTCAGTATACCTGGTCCTTTAAGACTGAATACTTTGAAATCCCTTCTCTGCTGCCATGCTCTGACCTACCTGGTTACCCTTTTAGGCATTACAGACTTTGGATGGACGTAACCTTTCTGGCGGCCACTCCAACTCACCCCAGGCCCCTTCACTAGTGTACCTCCTCTGTGTCCCCACAGTTTCTCTCAATCTGCCTTTGCTTGCCACCAAACCCCATGGTATGAGAAGGGAGCCTATGGACCACAGCACTGGCATTTGTTGACTTCTCTCTTTTTACTCTCAGTGATTTTACTGTTTCAGCGTTCTTAGACTTTAATGTTTGCCTAGAATTTTTGTACCTATAAAGTTATTTCATATCATTTGGGGAAGAGATTTGGGGAGGTTGCTTACTACACTGATGCCACTGTCTACAGATACCCTAGGTCCCCATTTTAAAATCTTTTATTAAAGCATAATCTACACAGCAGAAGTGCACATACCATCGATATACAGCTCAATAAGTGCTCACAAACTGAACACACCCGTACATCCAGCCACAAGGCTCAGGAAAAGAACTTACCAACAGCACCAAAGCCCCTGCGCTCCTTCCAGTGAGCACCCCGAGGGTAACCACAGCACAAACGAGTTTTCCCTGCTTCTGCACATGCTAGAAATGAAATCGCATGGTACGTACTCATACACGTCTGGCCTCTGTCATTGTGTTTGTGAGATTCATTCATGTTGCACAGTTTGTTCATTCTTGCTGCTGAATACTATTCCAGTTGTGAAGGTGCCACAATTTACTTACCGATTCTATGGTTTGGGGGTAGTTTCAGGTTTTTTTGGTTTATTTGAATAGCATTATGGTGAACATCTTTGTACATGCCCTTTGGTAATAATATATGTAAACATTTTGTTAAGTATATACCTAGGAATAGACTTTTTTGTTCACGGACCAGCAGTATATAAAAATTCACGTTGCTGCATATCCTTGTCAAAATATGGTATTGTTTATCTTTTTTATTTGATCTATTCTGGTTGTATGTAGTGACATCTCATTGTGGTTGAGCATCTATTCATCTTTTATTGACCATTTGGCTCTCCTCTTTTGGAAAAATCTCTCAGGTTTTTTGGGTTTTGTTTTTGTTTTCTTTTTGCTAGTAAGTCATTTTTAAGGAAAGAGATCTTTTACCTGGTGACTAGTGATTTCACCATGTGCACAAAACTCACTAGTCATAGAGTAATAGTCAAACCTAGCACAACACCACTGAATTCTCCAGGCTTTTTTTTTTTCCCTAACCACAGGAATAAGGAGTTTGGGATTAATCCTATCAGTATTTGGTAGTCATTTAAAGTTTTTGAATGGGTAATGATATGGCACTGGTGAGTTAACTAGGCTAATCTGAGCTGGTGAATGGAGTGGAATATAGAAAAGTGAGCATGTATTGGATAAAACCCTAGGAAGACAAATAGTACAAAAGTGGTACAAACAGGGAGAGACACAATAAGACTGGAAAATAAGGGATGAATCATTGAGAAATTGGAAAGAAAAAATGGACAGGAGTGAAAGATTTCTCTAATCATTTTTTAAGTCCAAGAGACGAGAATAGTGATAACAGACAGAATTAGGTAAATCCCAAGAATGGCTTGTTTGAGGAGGGTGAAGCATGAGTTTGGGATTAAATCCAATAATTTAATATGACATGTCAGCAGGAAGTCCAGGGGAAAGTATCTGAGGGGCAACTGAAAAACAAGAATTTTAATTTAAGAGATATAAGGGTAAAAGTAGAGATTCGTGACTTATCTTTACAAAAGTGACATGGGAGTGAAAATAATATAGAAAAACAACCTGGAATCAAGAAGAGAAATGCCACCCATATTTAAAGGATGGGACGGGAAAAGAATTCAAGGAAACATCAGAGAAGAGGGGCTAGACAGCTAAGAGAAGAACAGAGAAGAATGAGAACAATATTCTGGAATGAGGCTCAAAGAAATAAAGTTTAAAACAGTAGAATGTCAACAGAAAAACCTCAGAAAAGCAAAATACGTACTGGTCGACCTGGGAGAGGAGAAAGGCCTCTTGGATATAATATATGTGTTATCATTGGTGACGGTGGAGGGAGTAGTTTCAGTGGAGAGCTAGAGATGAAAGTCATATTATAAGACATTCAGAAATGAGTTGATTATCAGATAGTACAGCTAGCAATACATTAACAGAAAACTCCATCAGTGGCGCCAAATGTGAAAAGCAAAAAAGAATTAGGTCAGACATAAGAAACGGCAAAGTCAACTGAAAACGTTTTCAAAGTGAAGGAGATCTGTGCTTATTTTAGGCAGACAGAAAGACACCCCAAAAAAGAGAGATGCATTGATAATGTTGGAAAGCAAAGGGAAAATCCATTCATGAAGCTCGAAAGGATAAGAAGGTTTGGAACATCTTTATGAGGAGAAGAGTAATAAAGAATTAAAGATCTGCTTCTGAGAAAAAAAAAAAGTCCTGAAACTCTTTCTTCTACAGTACAATCTAAAGATATTAGATAAAATATAGCAAGCATTCTTTAATAGCATAAGTGAGTTTGCAAGAAAATTAAATTTTCAAATGCCAGAAACAAGAAGCCACTAAAAACCAGAGAGAAAAGCCTTCCAGTGGATATCATCTCTGCAAGGTAAAGAGGAAGGGGTGCGGAACATTGCTGGGTTTGGCATCCTAGGGGTTTTGGGTTTGTTTGTTTTTTAATCTGTGTGGGAATTAGAATTCCGGTCTCTGCTTCAAACTACGTAGGACCTTTTAAAGATCCACCTTCATGAAAGGTAGATTAAGGAAAAAAAGTAATAAACCATCCAGAAGCACAGAAACACATCCAAAAAAAGTTCTGTTTAGGCCTCACTTTGGGTGGAAAAAATATTCTCTCCTAGGAATGAATCTAATCTGGGTCTGGCCCCGCCCACCCCCACCCCCCACACACACACTCACAGATTTTTTAATTTGAGTTTATAATAGCCACATGATGTGCCAACCCTCAATCTAAGAAATCAACATAAAAATTTGTCCCAGGTTGTTAATACCCTGGAATGCTAATGTAAAACAACTCTGAAAGGCTATGTCCCCCATTCCAGCCACGTAGGAGTCCCACAGATAAAGTGACAATGAAGATGAACTTGGAGCTTAATAATTGTAAATACATGAGCAATATTTATAAATACACTAGGACTCTATCCACCATGTGCACAATAACTTCAGATTCGATCATCAATAAATTCAGATAATTAAATAATCTGAATAAGACTAGAAAATAATTATGTTTAAATGATTAAGGACATAAAAGAAGATATGAAAAAAGCTTAAGAAAGATATACTGCTACTAATTTCTAGTTCATGTTTTGATATGAACACTTGAAGTAATAAATATCCCTCTATGTCCCCTTCATCTCTACTGTACATATTTTATTATCTCAGATTTTAAATAATTGCACAGTTATATAAAAGTTGTCTCATTTGAATTACAGTGTCTTTTCAACCACTGGTAATAAGTAGGGTTTTTTTCTTTTTTATGTGAAGCTTGATATAATTTTACATGAACAGTTTTGTGACTATTTCTTATTATTATTATGTTTTTCCTAAGTGATCATGGTAGAGAGCTGAACTGTTGAAGTTTTTCTTTTGGTCCACTGCTGTGTACACTGGCATTTTGTGACTAGATGTCTACCTTTCCCTTCTGTCTTTCTTATTGAAAGAGGTAAATTCCACATTCGTTTGTTTCCAGTGGAGAGTACATCTGTGTTGTCACTGGCTGGAATTAGATGTTACGCATTGAGTGAAAATTAGAGACTTTGGCATGACAATGAAAGCTCATGTCCAAATTGTTCCACTGAATTGTGCTGTCAGCACGGGTGAGGTGGGAAGCTCTAGCCCAGAGTCCTCGTGATTATGCTTCTGAGGTCTCGAGAAGAGGAAGACGCATGAGGTTGGAAGGCTGAAGTGAAGAAGCCATGATTCTCAGTTCACCATCAGGAGGCAGAGATGTGTGGGAATCCAGTGGGCCTGAGTTACAGCACATTCTTCTGACTGCTGGCTCTGCCCATCTGGAAATCAAATACACATTTGATGTTAGTTTCCTCTGAGGCAGCAGATTCCTCAGACTTTTCCACGAGCTCCCCCATCGTGGATTCTCTTTCAGATTCACTCAGATTCTTCCATTTTTCTGTAGCACATTCGTGTCCATCAGGCCACTTCTTCACGGTATCGCTCTTAGTGATCTTCTCTCATCCTGTCACCCCCACGCCACCATCTCCAGTGCTTCTCTTAATTATGTGATTTCTGTAGGAAACATCATGTCCCTTTATTGGTAGATCTTTTTCCAGCCTCCATCTAGACACATTTAATGCTGCATCAAAATGCAGGAAACTTCCTACCCAGGTTGCACTGTGGAGAGGCTGGACTGACCCTGCATTACTTGGTTGTGGATACTTCCATGATTGAAATAAACTTTTATGAATATATTCAGCAGTTTGAATAAATTTTCTTTTATAGGTGACTGTTATCTAAATCATAAACCCAGTATTTTCAATTACATTCAATTTTGATGTGATTACCCAGTGTTTTATTCTCTTTTATATGTGGTTCAAAAAGTACATTTTGGTCAAATATCATTCTCTATATTGTTTTTATAGAAATATGATTATCTATATTCTCAGGTCGTATAATTACAATACTATTATGTATTATATTTCATTAATGAGAGGATTATTTTAAAACATCTCTTTCTGGAGGAATGATTTATTCATATATTTATGTTCATCTTCTCTATATAATCTGAAGTAATAGTAATAAAATCAAACACATTTTGACATTTTTTTAAAAAAAGACAACTATACTATTTAAAAATTAAAATCAGGAAAGAAAAAGCTCAGAAAGAAGACATTGAAAATAAAAGTAAGTAAAATTTCTAGGAATAAAAAATACAGATTGCCATTGAAATTATAAAATTCAGGAAGTGCATTAAACAGCAGAGCCAACATAGCCTAAGAGGGTCTTGGTGTACGTAAAGATGAGGAAATTGCTCAGCATGAATCTCAAAGAGACAAAAGATGTGAAAATATTAGGCAGAGATTATGAGAAGATAAAATAAGAAAAGACTAACATACACATGAAAGGCGCTCTAGGAGGTGATTCAACCAAAGGAAAGTTGGATGAATTTGCTGTTTTGAAGACTCAAATGAATCCAAAAAGCTTGAATTTTAAGTTGTTCAAGTTGGCACAACCGGTACACTAACTCTTCTCTTCTGATTATTCGAATCCACATTCTTCTGTCACTTCTTTGAAGTTCTTTGGTAATTACAATCCATATATCACAATGTACCATCCCATTATGTACTGTCTTGCCGACAGCCTTGATGGTTTCACACACGCTAGTCTTATCTCTCTAACTAAACTGTTGGATTCAAAAGAAGAGGTTGTGTCTTATATTTCTCTTACATTTCCTGCAGTGCCTGGTATAACTTGTTCCAAATTTGAATTTAATGAGAGAAGTAATAGAATTAAAAGTAAAAACCTATATTGAACCCTTCAATATATAATACTTTATTTTATTTTTTATAATACCTTATTTTAATAAAGGCATATTCATTTATCTTTTTTATAGACAAAACATATCCAATTCAACAACACGCACATTTCAACCAAACTGAATGAGCAAGAGTTCAGTTTAAACTTTATCTTTAGCTAAAAATGTCTTTAAGTATTCATGCTTTTAGTATGCATCCAGCAAGTTACCCTGCTGAGCATATTTTGTAAATCAAACTATAAATAGCTATAATAAATGTCATATGTAAATTGATCTATTTTCAAGGTTTCTGAATACAACAGTGATCTGAATAATTTTTTGAATGGCTGACAAATACTTTTTCTGCTTTTGCATTTGGATATCTCCCAAACAACTGAGCAAATTTTCCTAAAATTTGATCTACAATTCTCTGTAAGATTAAAAATGGACATGAGAAAAATCACTTCTTAAAAAGGTAATTAATGAAAAAAAGTCAATAGCAATAAAAATTAATGGCTTGAGGGCCAGCCCGGTGGCTCAGGTGGTTGGAGCTCCATGCTCCTAACGCCGAAGACTGCCGGTTCGATTCCCACATGGGCCAGTGGGTTCTCAACCACAAGGTTGCCAGGTTCGACTCCTTGAGTCCCGCAAGGGATCGTGGGCTGCGCCCCCTGCAACTAAGATTGAACACGGCACCTTGAGCTGAGCTGCCACTGAGCTCCCAGATGGCTCAGTTGTTTGGAGCACAGGCTCTCAACCACAAGGTTGCCGGTTCAACTCCCACAAGGGATGGTGGGCTGCGCCCCCTGCAACTAACAATGGCAACTGGACCTGGGGCTGAGCTGCGCCCTCCACAACTAAGATTGAAAGGACAACAACTTGACTTGGGAAAAGTCCTGGAAATATACACTGTTCCCCAATAAAGTCCTGTTCCCCTTCCCCAATAAAATCTTTAAAAAAAAAAAAAATTAATGGCTTGAGCTAGATATGTGGTCCCCACATTTACATAGCTTTATTCCAATGGCATAAAAAAAAATGCATGCTAGTAAAATAAAAGAATAACCAGTGGAAAATGTGCATAGGCCCACAATTCATATTAGTGCTTCACTGCTGTCCATTTCAGCACAAAAAATTATTGTTAGAGTACAAATTGAAGGTAAATAATAAATAGCAATAATCTACACTTTCTTCATAACCTCTAAAATTGATTTAATGAAAGCCAAATCAAACCTTAAAAAGGTTTATGCACCATTTAAATAACTGGATTCCTTCATACCACTGCTGTATTTCCCATATTGAGTAAGGATTAATTACTGAACCGGGATAATATACTAGCCAAGAAAGAAAGTGGCCTGAAGAAATTAGTAGATCAGGAGATACAAGCTAGCAAACTCAAAGAGAAAAAAACACAGAGAGATCTTCCATCAGTCTCTGTCTCCCACCAAAATGCCACCACACACACACACACACACACACACACACACACACACACACACACAATTCAAGCCAAAAGAAAGGGAACTTCAGAGTCCAAGACAGAAAACAACAAAGCAGCAGGTGTCTCAGCTGAGCCATAGTTTTAAGTTGCTTGTTCCATAAATAAATAAATAAATAAATAAATAAATAAATAAAACCACAGCTAGAGAGACATGAGATCAAGTCCCATGAGATCTTTGCTGATCTTAGTAGTTAATTTTCTTTACTTAAAGGCATCCATTTTTGTGGGTGGAGCACTTGAATTGGATAAAATTTTGATCTGCCATGTTATATTGAACCCACAAGTTGTCTTGGCCAGAATCTAAAATAAAGTCCTAAATCCTAAACAAAGCTGTACTTGATATTACAGCAACATGAAGTCAACTACTTCAAGACCCTCCGTTATTCATACACTCAGCTCTTGGGCCAGTCCAAACTCACCATCAGAGAAGAGGTAAACATGCAAATCAAGCAGTACATGTGAAATCAATTTGCTCCTGGCTCTACGTTTATCTAGAACAGATTGCTGGGTTTACAGCCTCCCATTGAGTAAGAATTTTCAGCCATGAGATTTTCCAACTGAAGTCTGCCTAACTCCTGAGTTACAACCAAAAGCCCCCTTACCAAACCTGTCCTTGGGGATCTCTGGAACTTAATTCCATCAAAGAGTGCCGTCTTCTCCATCTGCTCACCATTTTATTCATTAAATGCTCAGACTTCTAACTTAAGAGAGGAAGTCTAATTAGTAGAGAGAGCAGAGGGACCTTGAACAAGTCTGTCTGGGGACTCGGGACCTTGACTAAACAATGGGGAGAAGAGCCTCAGTCCCACTTGTCCTTCACAGGAAACTGACAATTAAATGCCCTGGGTCCTTGTGGAAAAGAGGCCTATGCATTAATTCTCTTTTGAGAGCATTCTCCTTTGAAAACTAAGTCCCAGAAATGTCACCTCAGAAGTCTGCAGAAATTATTAGACGTCTCCCAGTTCTTTCAAGTCTTAGAGACACTGAGGGAACTTGTTTAGAGCTACCCTAGTCCAGCCAAGATCTGAACATGGATCTGTTCGAGCCAAAGCCCATAACTTTCCTCTATTTCACTCCATACATCCTTCAAAATGTTTACCATCTGCTTGATAATCTCTGTTTAGTCTCAGGGATACAAAGATGAGCAAAACATGGCCCTGATTTTGAGACTCAGATTATTTCCAGGAGTCTCAGCAACTCAAGGTAACAGTTTAAGACTGTTCAGTCAAGCTACAATGCCTTTTTCCATTTCACTTCAATGAAATTGCTTCTGTCACCTCAGTCTTTCATATTCTAACAGTGAATAGCTAATTAACCCACCTATATTTCTCAATCTGTAAGATCAGAACTATTCTCCTCTACTAATCCTACCATTAACACTCAAGTAATGATAGTCCTATATCACTCTACTCAGTTGGTAGAAGAGAAAAGAGAGGAACACAACTACTCCAGATCAAAGACTATGGGTAAATGGTATTAAGCGTCAACAGAAGCCATCTTTCCTGTGACACAGGCCAGCTGATACCTGGAATACTGCTTGTAGTAAGGACCATTTAGTATATGCACAGGGGCTACTTTGCAGTTACTGTAGCTCTTCATGAGTTCCAACTGTCAATACATATGTAATGACCCAGCACAATAATGCAACACTATTTACAAACACAATATTTGCATCTTATTAATATCTGCTTTTAAGGTATCAATCAGGAGAGGGAAGAGCGATATGGAATTATCTATCTTTCCTATTGCAAACACACGACTTCATTAGTATTACTGTAGGGTTCTCAGGTGAGCGGTGAAATTTCTTGGTTTCCTGAAAGGTTAAACAAGGTCAAACCTGGTTTTCATTGTCTATCAAAAAATAACTCTTGGTTTCTATAATGGTATCTCATATATATGGTAATCTCTTACAACAAAAGGAAAGTTCCAGAATAAATTGATCACTAGGAGAAGGTCATATTAAATACCTCTATCGGGCCTATGTTCAAATATCATGCAAGGCAACAGGCTTACAGAGATGAAAAAGGATTGCCCCTGACCTTAAGAAACTCACAATAGCAAATAACTACAATGCATTCTAAAGTAAAGGTTTGCATTAAGCTCCCATGGAGCCTGCAGGAAGAAAAATTTTGCTCAATCAGAAAAGGTCAGGAAAAGCTTTACAGAAAATTTGAGATTTGAGTTGCTTTTGAAAGATTTAAAACCATGGATAGAAGTCAAGAAAAGGGCTATCTTGGAAAATAAAAAACATACTTTCCTCAATGAGGAGTTTGACTTCAGAACTCTTTCTTGATATGAATATCTGTCAGCTACTTGTCTATAAAACGGGGCTGATATCACCTCCCTTCACATAGATATTGTGAGAAATGATTGTGACACTCCTGAAAAAGTGGAAATCATTACCAACCCAGGAGTGCCGGATATGTCTCCACAGTCCCTGCATCGCACTCACTCCTGGAGGCTGGATTTTGCAGCACTGTTTCCACCAGACAACTAATCCTCCTCTGATGACTGCCATGTCACCAGGGAGGATCCACCAACCAAACAGCCCAAGTCCTTGAAAAGCATCAGGAAATACTTTATGTAATGAGTCTGTTTGACAGCCAGATCCCACAGATATGTCACAAAGACAGAGACATAAAATATCCAACTAAATGCAAAAGGGAGCTAATCAACGTGTTCATAGCGGTATAGCCTGAATGTGAAAGATGCCAAAAGGAGTAAAGGACTTTCTTGCCCAGTGTGGTCCTGTTTTATTGTTAACCAAATCACTCATTTCTCACCCCTAAAGCCAAAACAGCACAAAAAAGTTTAAACCCTAATCACATTATGAGATGATACTGTGTCCAATAAGACCTAAGGTGTACCCCCAGGCAAACTCCAGGCTAGGCCAATTCTCATCCAAAGTTCACTTAGGAGAAATCATATTTGTGGAAGATGGTCTCAGAGACAAGCTGCCCTCAACTTGTTCCATCAGTGAGACATTAGAGAGCTGACTATGCAACATTGAAGGCTACTAAAACAAAGTCCTATAAGGCCCTTCTTGCCTGTACAGCAGGCATGTCCTGGGAGGTGTTAATTGCCTGACCATGTAGTACCTTTTCTGTGGAACCTCCAGAGAAATTTTTCTCAGATCTTGGTACAAGACAGGTTCTGAATCTCCTGGGAGGGAGGTAAATTTTTATTTTATGGACATTGAAACTATCATTACTCATCCTATTTACTACGCTCTTGCTTTGATTACCAGGAATCGCACACACAATTGCAATGCACACCCTTACAAACCATTACACAGGACCTATGGCATGTATTTGACGTTTACCTCATTTCTTCTTCACCCTTATTTCATTGTTTGTTTATTTTTATTCTCTTGTATTACTTCTGTAGGATATAAAAAAATAAAATCCTAGGCAAGGAGAATAAATATTGATATATATGTGTCTATAATTTATACAAGTCAGTAGATGGCATCACTATATACTATGGGGCAGGAAAACAAGCGTCCTAAGAGACAAAGTCTGTATGGTACCACGTAAGTCTAGTACCAGGATCCACATGCTGCCATCACTCACTGAGTCTCAGTTTTACCAAATGTCTGAAAGAAATTTCCTCAGGATGGTCTTAAAGACAAGGCATGGAAGAAAGAATTAATGGATCAAACTCTGAGGAGACCCAAGATGACAGAGTATGTAAACACTGTGCCTGCTTACTTCCACAAACACATTAAAACACAACTAAATTATAGAGCAATGAACCTGGAGGACCATCTGAAATCTGGCTGAACAGAAGTTTTATAAGTAAAGATATAAAGAAGAAACCACGTCGAGACTGGTAGGAGGGGTAGAGACGTGAAGCAGGCTGGTTCCAAAGCTCCATGTGGCGGAGGAAAGTCGGGAGGGAGACCTCGTCCATGGTGGTTCTGATTACTGCCCACAGTGTCATACTCCTGGGAACTTACTAAAAACAAACAAACAAAAAGCTATGCTCCTTCCCCCCCCCCCTTTCTATAATCCTTTTAAAGCCTCAGAGAGAGAGAGAGAGAGAGAGAGAGAAAGCAGTCTGTGCACCAAGCATTGGTTAGATTAAAAATCAAATACTAAAGTGGACATGAGCACTAGAAAATAGCTGGAACAGAACTATCCCCTTGGGCCTGATGTAAGTATTAAATGAAATTAATTAACAACATCACTGCAGGTAGGACAAGGAGTCAGGTGACTCCGAATCTTCTATCAGAAAGACATCATTCTGAGGAACACGTCCCACCGCCAATCTATCTTCCAAAAGATTGCCAAGTTGAAGGAAACAGACAGCAGTTGTTTGAGTGAAAAAAATTTAATGTAGTTCTCATACATCCAAAGAATATTCAGAATCTTTGGCAGCCTAAGATTATCAGAACATAAGATTAGAAACTTTTGCTATTGCCATTAGAATTTGCAGGAAAGACACTTAATTCCAGCACCTTCTGGTAGTTGCAAGAATCAGCCAGGAGCTGTGAATAATGTTTGGGGCCTTTTTACATCTTGAAAAAAAAAAGAGTGACAGCTAAACATTCCTCCTTAGAGCAAAATACAATTTTAAAGACACTATTAAAATACATAATACAAAATTAAGGTAGTGGAAATAAATAGTTTTAATGTAACAAGAAATTTATCACAATATTTTTATAAAGGCTATTTTCCTTTAAATGTAAATTTTATAGTAATCACTTATAATTACTCATTAATGTTTTATAGAGAAAACATAAGTGAGTAGACTTTATGGGGTTCTAGCTCTGTTTTACATCAGGGAATCATCTCAGACAACATCTCTCAAAGTGGGTTACATGGCTATTAAAAGGGTCTCTGTGAGAAGGGTTTCCTAGTAAGAGGTGCTTGAGAAACTCTGGGTTAAATAAACCAGGTAAACCAATCCCTTTCCTGCAGAAATTGCACTTTCCTGGATCAAGATGGTGATATAGGTCATTCCTCACTCACAAGAAGCCCAACTAGCAACTATCTATAGACAAGACACCACTGTGAAAATCCCAGAACCTGGGGGTGAGGCTGAAGCACCCCCTGGAGCACAGACAGCAATAAGGACCTCATTATAAGGGTAAGAAGAGTGGCTTCATTTGGAAAGCGTTGCCCTTCCCCCAGGCTGGCACAGTGTCCCATGGCCTACAGTTACTCCAAAGGAAAAAAGAAAACCCAAGGTGGACATCCAGCTTTCCCAGCATTGCAGGATGCTTCCCAGGAGGCCTATTCAGGTCTCACCTCATGGGGATCACTGAGGGAATCTGAAGAGTTGGACCATGGGGGATCAGATGGAGATGGAGACAGAGGCAGACTTACAGCAACCACATTCAGAGCTGGGTGGATCAAGTTCTTGCTTGTAGCAGTGCCAAAGCAAAGATACCAGCATGTGGTTCTGCCCATCTGCAGAGCTGAGCCACTGGCCCCTTCTGGCCAGGGAGCTTGGTTGTCAGCTCTGCCTGATTTGGATCCCAAGCCATACTAACATGAACCTCATTCTATGACTCTGCCCGGGCAAGGGAGCAGATTCACACTCCTGCCCAACTGCTAAGACTGGCCTCTAATTCCATCCTTCTGGGAAGCATGGCCTCAGATGCCTGGCAATCATGGAGCATAATCGACAACCCACCTAGGCAGAGAGCCAAGCCAGCAGCCCCACACAGCTAGTGAGTATAGCCTCTGGCCACGCGTAACCAGAGAGCCTGAGCAGTGATCTTAAGCCGCCTCAGAGCCCAGCCAGCAACCATACCCAACAGCACAGCACAGCCGAAGACCAGCCCAGTTCCAGCTCAGTGGGTATAACCGTTGGCCCCACCTAATCCTAGAGCTTAGCCTGGGGCCATTCAGCCAGCCTGAGGCCCCACCTGAGCTGAAGCAATTGTGGAGCACAGCCCATAGCCCTCCCCCACTGCAGAGTCCAGTCAGTGGCACTGCCCTGACAGTGAACACAGCCTGCAACCTGCCTGACCAGAGGTGAGGGCAGAGCCCAGCTAGTGGCCCCAGCTGACCACAAAACAGCCAGCAGCCCCACCCAACCAGGAAGTTCACCCAGGGGCCTCCCCTGAACATGGAGCCCAGTTAGGAGACCCCCACAACCATGGAACCCAGCAAGCAGCACTCTCCCCTCCCCACCCCAGTCTCAGACCTCAGGCAGTGGCCTTGCCCAACTAAAGATCCAGATAACAAGCCCACCTGCCAGCAGGTGCTACCAACTGACCCATCCAGTACTTCAAGTTGAGCCAAATAAGACAAATGAAAACGGAAATACAACACATCAAAACTTCTGGGATGCAGCAAAAGCAGTTCTAAAAGTAAAGCTTACAGCTATAAATGTATAAATGCATAAATAGATCAAGAAAAAAGAAAGCTCTCCCATAAATAACCTAACATCACACCTCAAAGAACTAGCAAAAGAAGAACTAAGCCCAATGGTAGCCTAAGGAAGTAAATAATAATGACTAGAGCAGAAATAAATAAATTAAAAAGATTAGTGCCAGGCACAAATCTGAGCATTTTATATCAATTCATTTAATCTTTACAACAACTCTGTGCAGTAGGTACTCTCATTGTTCTCAATTTATGGATGAGGCAACTTAAGCACAGAGGGGTTACATGACTTTCCAACAGTCACACAGTTAATGTAGTATGTGTAATAAAACTAGAAAGAAGAGCAACAGAAATATTAACCCCAAATCAGGTTAGTGGTGATCTCGGAAGAGGAAGTTATAACTAGAAGGGCTTCACGGGTCCTAAAAACATTCCTTTTCTTTATGAGGGATACATCAGTGTTCATTTTGTTACTATTCTTTAAACTGAATAGATGTGTTACATATTCTGTTTTTATGTATATTTCATAATAAAACTATCAACAAAGAAACACATTGGCATGAGCAAAGATGAACAGATGAAAGTGAGCTTGCCTCAGAAAAAGAGAATTTCTTAGAAAAACAGTTAAGAAAAAGAAGAAATTCTCTCGATTTACAAAAATATTGCCATAAACATTAGAGTCCCATTTTGACTGCCCAGTTCAATCTAGTATTAAAGCCTTACAATTGTAAAAAGACTGGCAATAGAAACCTGTAATTAAATGAGAGAAAGCTGGAAAGAGATACACCTAAATGTTTGCTCCTACTTAGATAGCAGGGCTGTGTATGAGTCCCCCATTACTTTTTAACATTATAGACAGACTCCGGAGTTCAGCAGACATGAGCTTGAATTAAGTATCTTTAATTCACTGGTTGTAAGACCTGAAAAAATTTTCGTCTCTCTGAGCCTTAATTTCCTGCCATGCAAAATGGGAATAATAATACATCAGAAGTGTATTGTGAGGTTTTAATGAAATTATGTATACATATATACATATACATATACACATACACATACACATACATATACATATACATATACATATACATATACAGTCGTGTATATACCTATATCATAGTATCTACATTGTAGTAAACCAAGGAAAGTTGGTATTGTTATTTGTAGTAATCATTGCCCACCTTTATTTGTCTTCCCCTCATTGCTTTATTTTGGAGCAGCCTCTCTTGTTCAGGAGCTGTTGACACTCTCTCCTCTTGACAGGCACCTATAACCCAAGTCTGGATAATGAGAATCATCCCCATGTGTTTGGATGGAGTTACAGGGAAAGAGGTGATGGCAGAACCCAGCTAGTGGTGAGCTCTTTTCTCTGACATGGCTCTAAAGATGTAAACCTAGAGCTAGCCTAGAGCCTAGGCAGTGGCTGTCTTTGGAACCACAGAGGTAGAGGTTGCCTAGAAATAAAGTTAATTTAAAGGAAAACGAGAGAGAGAGAGAGAGAGAGAGAGAGAGAGAGAGAGAGAGAGACTTGATGACATTGACCTCAGCCCTGAACTCAGCCACATGTAGAGCCAGATGCATACTTTGAATTTCTCTATTAAGTGAACCAATAAATTCCTTTGCTTAAAATAATTTATCTTTATGTCACTTACAATCCAAAAATCCCACCTAATAATAAGTTAATACCTAAAAAGCAGTTAGAGCAATGTAAATCAGAGATTATTGTACTATCAATACACAATTTCTTTTTTCTACACTTTCCAAGTTTAGTTAGCATATTTTTCTTTTTTTGGGGGGGGAAGGGGAACAGGACTTTATTGGGGAACAGTGTGCACTTCCAGGACTTTTTTCCAAGTCAAGTTGTTGTCCTTTCAATCTTAGTTGTGGAGGGTGCTGTTCAGCTTCAAGTTGTTGTCCTTTCAGTCTTAGTTGTGGAGGGTGCAGCTCAGCTCCAGGTCCAGTTGCCGTTGCTAGTTGCAGGGGGCGCAGCCCACCATCCCTTGCGGGAGTTGAACCGGCAACCTTGTGGTTGAGAGGACGCCCTCCAACCAACTGAGCCATCTGGGAGGCAGCTCAGCTCAAGGTGTTGTGTTCAATCTTAGTTGCAGGGGGTGGAGCCCACCATCCCTTGTGGGACTCGAGGAGTTGAACTGGCAAACTTGTGGTTGAGAGCCCACTGGCCCATGTGGGAATCAAACTGGCAGCCTTCGGAGTTAGGAACATGGAGCTCTAACCACCTGAGCCACCGAGCCAGCCCTAGTTAGCATATTTTTATTACTTATTTTCCCATTATATAAACTCATCATTTTTCCATTTTTAACTATGTCCATTATTTCTTTCAAAGTTCTTTTTGAATTATTTGTATGTTTATTATCTATATATGTTTGATTTGTTTTCACGCTAACTCTTAAGGTTTTGCCAATATGCGTGTTGAATACTTTAATTATCAAACTTAAACTTTATCTGCAGATGACTGCTGCCCCAATTGACAGCTTGACTCATTCAAGAATGAACCAACTAAATCAAGGACCTTCAGAAAACAAGTGGGACAATGAGTGTTTATTGTTTTAAGCTGCTAAATGTGGGTTAATATGCTATATAGCAACAGATAATTAATAAATCCCTTTTCATAAATGGTGCTCCATTTTGAAGCTGAAATGTTTCATTAAATAAAGACTTTTTTCTTATTTCTTTGATTATGCTGTTATTTTTTTTTTTTAAAGATTTTATTGGGGAAGGGGAACAGGACTTTATTGGGGAACAATGGTCAAATTGTTGTCCTTTCAATCTTAGTTGTGGAGGGCGCAGCTCAGCTCCAGGTCCAGTTGCCGTTGCTAGTTGCAGGGGGCACAGCCCACCATCCCTTGCGGGACTCGAGGAATTGAACTGGCAACCTTGTGGTTGAGAGCCTGTGCTCCAACCAACAACTGAGCCATCCGGGAGGCAGCTCAGCTCAAGGTGCCGTGTTCAATCTTAGTTGCAGGGGGCAGAGCCCACCATCCCTTTCGGGACTCGAGGAATTGAACTGTCAACCTTGTGGTTGAGAGCCCACTGGCCCATGTGGGAATCGAACCGGCAGCCTTCAGAGTTAGGAGCATGGAGCTTTAACCGCCTGAGCCACCGGGCCGGCCCTGCTGTTATTTTTTTTATAGTTTTTGTTGTTTTTTCCTTCAGAAATAATTACTATTCAAAAAATTTAGGTCTCTAAGACATACTGTCCAACTGTTATTTATCATGTTTAATCTTTTATTCTTTAAAGTTATGCTTTTGAGCCATTTCTCAAATTTGCTTCTACTGTACGAATTCCATTTTCCATGGTTTGAAGTATTCTATTTTCTCCCTCCAACCTGTTATCTTTTAGATGTTATATTTTATTTTACTGCAATTGTTTTTTAGTCTCAGATTATTCACATATTTTTCCATAAGAACTTACTCTTGATTCTCAGAGGAAATGTCCCTTTATATGTTTTTTAACAAGTGGAGCAGATATTTTCTAAAATTATCCTGTTTCTTAGAGTAAATCTATTTATTTCAGATGCAAGCAATTGCCTTGGATCATCAGAACCAAGTAGCATAGTGGTTATGACTGTGGCTCTGGAGTCATTCCTCCCAAGTTCGAATCCCAACCCTGTCACTTGTCAGCTGTGACCTTGGCTAAGTTTCTAAAATCTCTGTGCTTCAGCTTCCTTACCTGAAAAAATTAGGGCAAGAGTAGTACCTGCCTCACAGCGTTACTGAGCCCACACACATGATGTGCTTAAACCACCTCAATGCATGGTATGTGCTCAAACATATTAATTATTTTTATAAGGACAATGGTTAGCTTAACTTGTGAAGCAGAGTGTTATCATGCCACCTCCACCCACCTCCCCCTAGATTTTTCTCTGTTTATTCATCTTCTCACAGTCCTGGCCTAGAAAGAAAATCAAGATACAGAATTTACTCTAGGCTCAGTAACAGACGGATAAGACCCTGTCTTAATACTTCATGAAAAGGTAAGATTGTGTCTCTCCTTGGTTGAGACAAAGGTTTACAAAAATAGAATTTAATATATATTTTTTTAAATCTGTAAGTTACCTGTTTTGACATTAGGTAACTATAGACTAGGGACCATATTACTAGTGCTTACAATTCTTCAGCACAGATCCCAGGAGGATGGGACTCTAGGGAAAAGACCCCCTGTGTGCTCACATAGCAGAAAAATTACACTCGAGATAAACCCAGTTTGCTGTAGTATTAAATGGTACTTTTTACCTCCACTTTTTTCCCATCCTAAGAACCCCAAAGTCTCCTCTCACCATGGTTTCAGGCTTAAAGTCTAGGATCTCATGATTATATAAAGTTTAGATGTGACTCCTCTTGATTTGGTGACTTATGGACTAAAAAATGATGTTATGTCCCTCAATGCTCCCAATACACAATGGTGAAACAGGGTATATGCAATTCACACTTCCTTTTGAAATAGTGAAGAATTGTAGGTACATAGCAGTCACTGATCCAAAGAAGTTGAAATCCCCTGGTCAAATGTTGCCAGGTCTTCCCTATTCTGGGGGTAGGAAATGTCCCTTCATTAATCCTAGTTCTGTTCCCTGGAGTAACTGCTCTCCATATCTCTTGGTTTTGCCCTCTACAGTGTGCTTCCCAACATTTCCATGGACACTTCTGAAAAAAATGTTGGAAAATACGCCCCTTTTGGTAGCCTGTTTCCTATCCGTGAAAAGTCAGGATAGGAATGAGCATATTTTGCACGTGGACAATGGGAAGAATTGTGGCCAAGAGGACACAGTGTAGACCCCATGATCAACCTCAGTTTTTCATTCTTCCCTGAATCTATGCCCTTTGCCATGTGACTCTGCGGTCCTCTAAGAGTAGAATCTGTTTCCCCACCCCTGGGCTTGACCATGTGGTTTGCTTTGGCCAACAAGATGTTGGTAGGTGAGTCACAGGCGGGGCTTGTGCTTGTGCCTTGTGCAGTGGTGACTCTGCCTGGACCATGACAGAAACATGCCTAGGCTAGCCTGCTGGACCCAGGAAGAGGATGAGAGCTAGCTTCAGCTGCCTAAGCCTGAAGCAGAGTGAAGAGCGGAGAAGCCTATATCAGCTGAACCCCAGCTGACCCACATATAGGCACCTAAGGGTGAACAAATCACTATTGTTTTAAGCCACTGAGTTTGGGGATGGTTATTATGCAGCAATGGCAAACTATTATAACTGGCAAAAAAAATCATTGACACATAAGCCAGTCTAAATTTGGGAGGTATAGGTACCGTTATGAATTAAATTGTGTCCCCCAAAATTCATATGTTGAAGCCCTAAACTCCAGTGTGACTGTATGTGGAGATAAGGCTTTCGAGGTAATTAAGGTTAAATTAGGTCATAAGGGTGAGACCCTCACCTGATGGGACTGGTGTCCTTATAGGAAGAGGAAGAGGTACCAGAGACTTCTCTCTCCCCATAAGTGCAAGAAGAAAGGCCATACAAGGACGAAGTAAAAACACATCCATCTATAAGCCAGGAAGAGAGCCCTCACCAGAAACCAACCCTGCCAGGATCTTGATCTTAAACTTTCAGTGTCCAGAACTATGAGAAAATAAATGTCTTGTGTTGAAGTCACCCAGTCTTTGATATTGTGTTATGGTAGCCAGAGAAAATTAACACAGGTAGGTTGAAAATAATAGAAGGTATGTTAATTGTTATCAGTCTCCTGTATCTGAGGACAGAGGTTGGCATTTTGCTCCTGAATGCTTCCAATTCTACTAAACATCTAATGCATAGGAACAGGGACTAGCAATTCATGCTAGGAGACTCTGGATGGAATTTGGGAGAACTGGTAAACAAAAGCAGGTAAGAATGTCTTCCACCAGCAATTGGTGGAAAGGGAAATTAATTTATTGACTATCCCAAGAGTGCAGCTCGTTTTCTGTGTGCAAATCTGGAGACAGACTCTCTTTGACAGCAAGTTTAGATGGGAGTCCAAATTTGAGGTCGAACTATTTGTGTGCATTTCTTTTCATCTATTACACATTGGGGTCCCTAAGTGAATGGAGGCTCATCTACTTTTGGTAATTATAGTGACTGTTTTTCTCTTAGCCAGAAAGGTCAGGGAGAAGGAGAGGAGATATGCCATATCCCTCATCTCATCTCCTTTTATATAAAACCATCCTTCCTCCCTTCAATTTCATTTGTTTGATAAACAGCTGCATTAAAGTTAATCTTGAGCTGCTCTGCCACAGCTTCTCTTCTGAAAGAGATCCTTTGGGAGCTTTCACTCATTAAGAGTATAGCCAACATGATGGAAGGAGGTGAGTTTTCCCCAGTGGTCAGACTTACGTCAACCTAGAGACAAGAACAGTAATCAAACAGCAACATTTGTTGAGTGCATATCATGGGTCAGGCACAGTGCTGAGAATTTTACACACATCAACCTCTATTGTTTTAGAGAAAGCCCTCTCACTCTCTGGCATCCAAATTTCCCTTCCTGTCTTTGGGGGCAGAATGTACCTCCTCCATTTCCAGGTAGGTGATTATCAGATGACCCTGCTATGAGCAAGAGATAGGTGTGGAGTGCAGATTGGGAAACATGCTGTGTGCTTTGTCCCTTCCTGACCCAACAGTGTCACATTAATATCACAAGCAGCTTGAAAAAGATGAGGATGGAAGAGGAAACGCTAAAAAGAAAGGGAGTATTAGTATTTCGTGGCCATGCTAGTAGGACTGTGGATGAGATGACTGGCAATGTAGACTTCACGGGGTCTTTCACATAGTGCAGTGCATATCCAATAAACATTTCTATCCAATCAATGCTTGGTACATGCACACATGAATAAATATTTTTAAATGTAAAAATAAAAAAGTTTTCCAACATAAAGTAATATCTCACCACTTGTTACAGAGCCAGAGCCACTAGAACCCAAAATTTCAGTATCGTAGCCCAGAAATCCTTTCTACTGAAGGAATTTTTAATTTTTTAATCCTGTTAAGCCTGTTTCCTGCCAATGAATCTAACTTTATCAGTCGAAATTTGAAAAAGTTCACAGTAATTACCTATATATGGTATTAAGAGCATCTACTCTATACTGAGCTTGAATTTGGCCAATTACTTCTTTCCCCAGAAGACCCCCTGGAATGACCCAAAGATCCTGAGTACTACAATTACACTGTTGTTCTCTTGACTCCTGACTAAAAGTGGGGCTGCCTTAGAGATCTGTCAGAAGGTGATCACCATGTTTCCGTAAAACTGAGTAGCCAATGGGATGCCTTGAGGTGCTGCCACTTACACAAGCCTTTTCCAAGGGCACAAATCCTGAGTCAGTATTCAGATATATGCGAGAGCTTCTTGATGGGCCTAGCGAACAATTAGCCAACTTCATCGTGAGCAGCCAAATGTTTTTCTGTTTAACTCATAGAAACACCCACACCCAGAACTGCTAAGAAAAAATTTAGTATTTGTAGAAAACTATTTACACAAGGGGCTTAATCCCTTCCAGGGGGAGCCAGAGGGTATCATATTCCCAGAAGTACATAATTCTTATCCTCTGTGCTAGGAAAGCCCTTAGGAACCAGGTGATTCAAACTATGCTGGGAGAGAAAAGGGCAGGACACAGTACGTGGTTAAATCCCCTTGGGGAAGTGGCCTGGGACCCCCATTGGAGCATTCATTGTAATAACAAACAAATAAACCAAAAAAGAAACAAGAAACTGCCATTTGATCAAATTATGATGCAGCCATACAAAATAATTATAAGCAAATGTTCAAAAGAATGAATTTGGTCTATATGCAGTGATATGGAAATATCTCCAAAATGTACAATTAAACAAACGAACAAACAGGAAAGACCAGCCTAGGGGCAGAAAAGTAAATGTTGATCCCATGGGTATCTTTGCAAAGGACAGACATTTACAATGGTGTGCTCTTTTAATAGTGATGTGATCTTTGCTCCTGATATTTCCTGCTACTCTATGACCTTTCCACAGTTTAGGCAACAGGTAGAATATCCTACGTGTACTGCCTCTGAGAAACACTACACAGAAAACAAAGATGTCAATTCCTGGCTTTTGCATATTTGAATAGGTTTTTGATATTCCTGGAAGAAATAATAGCTTTGAGGAGTTCAAAAGCCAAGGCTCTGAGTTTTAAGAAGCTGGGCTTTTGAGATTCACATCATTTTATATCACAAGCCATAGTTTTGGAAGAATGTATGCTCAGTCGTATCCATTTTTGCTCACTCTCAAACTAAATGAAGATTCCTTGGATTAGTTGAGGACATTGAGTTAAATGCTCTCAGGTCCCTAAGAAAAGGCCCTCTGCCCTGGCAAAGGCCCTTTCTCACCATGTGCCAGCCAGGGGAGGTTATGACAAAAATCCCAGAGAAGTCAGGAGATCTGAGAGCAAAGAAGACCTGGGCCTCAGGAAAGGGGGCACCCAGGGAGATGGCAAGCATGCCCGAGTTCCCCCCATGACATGGAAGCAGAAGAGAAGAGATAGCAGAGTGAGGTGGCCTTGGGACATGGCCCTGAGACATTTCCCCTGTGTAACACCCACTAAAGAATGCCAAGGATCAGATGTTTCCTGAAGTGCCACCAAGGGGCCATGAAGTAACTGAGAGGCCAGAACTCAGAGGCCTTGAAGCCAGAATGAGAAAGGCTGCCATAGTTATCTGCACAGATCAGTGGCTGGACACTGAACAGGAATAAGAACTCCACGATGTCGGAGTGACAGGTGACATGGACAATATAAGTTTCAGTCTTCCCCCCATCTTGGTTCTCCACCACACTCTGTCCACCAAACCCTCAAAGCTTAGTCACAACTCCAGGACAGGGAGGCGGTAAACTCTGAAATCTCTATGAACTTAACGTTCATACCGCCCAATAGCAACTTAACAGAATTAATTTGTTATAGAAAAAAATGTTAATTATATTTCCTGTCACCTGCTATGGCCTGAAGTTTGCCACCACTTATATGCATTTACACGCAGTCACGTGTATTAAAAATTTCTGAAATAGCTCACAGCAGTTATGCCTACAGAACGGAACCAGAAAAGAGAGGATAGAAATTTGTATTTTTCATTTTCCTGTCTCTATACAGTTAGGTTTTCCACCATGTGCACTAACATGAATGTCCCTTTTACTTGGTGGAGGTAGTGAGATGGGGAATACATTCCTAGAATTTGGAACACTGACTCTTTCAGAGCTCAGAAGGTTGTTGTGACATCATCACCTACGTGAAGATGCGTCCTCAGAACTGTCTACCAGCAAACACAGATTATTCCCTTCAAATCCTCGGAAGTCAAAACAGGCCTTTCTCTGACCCAGCCAGGTTCTCTTGACCTCCATTCATTTAAATGCCCACCAATCATTCCCAGGTTGTAATCATTTTTATGATGTCATTTATAATGTCAAAGAATGTCAACCAATTCCTAACTGCTTACTGAATTTTACCTCCCACTTCTTCAATGATGTGCTTGAATAAACTCTATACGCCATGGAACTCAAACTTTTAACATCCACCGTGATGCTCTCATTTGATTCATGGTGGGCCAGCACCATCACTCACACAACTTTGACAACTAGTATGGGTCAAGATGATTCACCAGAATACAAAATAATTGGCACAAAGAGAGACCGCAGTAAACAACACACATTGCAAAATGCTCAGGGTAGAGTAATAGAGCAGTCATTGGCTGAAAATATTTGCAGCGTGGTGCATTAATGACCATTGGCCTAAAATATGAAAGTCAAGGTATACAGAGAAGAAAGTAGAGTTTAAAGAGCTAGCTCTCATTGGCTGAGAGTATACTGTGGAAGAATGATACACTGTACTATGTTAGGATCAAAATTTGCAAGAAGCACTCATTATTTCAAACAGGCCTACAGGGAGAAAACTAGATTAGAATTGGTTACTTTCTGAATAACAAGAGAATACACACAGTATATTTAGTGGAAAGCCAATTAACATAAAGCTGGCGAATTCATTTATGGAATGGCAAGTTAATTAACATAGGACTGGGAGTTCATGTATAGCTTACGTAAGCCAATTCAATTTTCTACACAAACAATTTATGGATTAAGTAAACTACAGTTTCCTAAAACAAAGTTTTCAACATTTTTGGTTATCATCACCTTTCCAGTTAAAACATTATTTTTCCAGGATGTAAAATAAAAAGTATATAGTTAAAAAATAGAATGACTTAGAAAGCATTTTCCTTCTTCTCCTTGTATGTCAGCAAGCATGAAGAAAGGAACTGTGATCATGTTAAGAAACAAAGGAAATATAGATTTAAATTTTAACAGGAACTTTGACCCTGTAGGCTAATACAGTAGTCCCCTCCTATTCACACTTTCACTTTCCCCAATTTCAGTTACCTGTGGCCAACTGTGATCTGAAAATAGTAAATGAAAAATTCCAGAAATAAATAATTCATACGTTTTAAATTGCACGTTGTTCTGAGTAGCGTGATAAAATCTCACGCTGCCTTGCTTCATCCAGACCAGGATGTGACTCACCCCTTTGTCCAGCATCACCACTCAGAAAACGCTCCCAGACCCTTAGTCACTTAGTAGCTGTCTTGGTTATCAGATTGACTGTCACAGTATTGCAATGCAAGTCACCTTTATTTTACTTAATAATGGCCCCAAAGCGCAAGAGTAGTGATGCTGGCAATTCAGATATGCCAGAGAGAAGCCATAAAGTGAAGAGTGAGTACAGTGCAATGAGCTACTTTGAGAGAGAGAGAGATGACATTCACATAATTTTTATTACAGTATGTTGTTATAATTGTTCTGTTATTAGTTACTGTTTTTAATCTCTTACTGTGCCTAATTTATAAATTAAACCTTATCATAGGTATATATGTATGTATAGGAAAAAACAGTATATATATATAAGGTTCTGTACTATCCATGGTTTCAGGCATCCATTGGGGGTAATCTTGGAACATATCCCCTGCAGATAAGGGGGGGCCTACTGTATCTAACAGGGGTCTTTGTTCACTGTACTCTGTGCTTAAAAAATGTAAGATACTCTAATCTTCTCTAGTTTACCTCACTGAGACACACAATAGAGCAACCTGTACTTAAAATTTCAAAGTACTTTCCTCAACAAGATATGTTATCAAGTCTTCCCATAAATTAGAATTGATACCCATAATTTTCTCTAATTTTATGTAAGGTTGATTCAAAGTTATAGTTTTTTGGCTTCTTTTGAAGCTTATAATGTTGCCACCATAGCTCAATAACACTCAGAGAATGGAATTTTTACATAAAAATATATATTATATTTTGTTTTCTATAATTGATTATTTTACATATTCACTCATCTAATTTTTAAATTTTATTTTATTGGGGAATATTGGGGAACAGTGTGTTTCTCCAGGGCCCATCATCTCCAAGTTAAGTCATTGTACTTCAATCTAGTTGTGGAGGGCGTGGCTCAGCTCCAAGTCCAGTCGTCGTTTTCAATCTTTAGTTGCAGCGAGCACAGCCCACCATCCCATGCGGGAATTGAACCAGCAACCTTATTGTTGAGACCACCCACTCTAACCAGCTGAGCCATCCGGCCATCCCTCTGGAAGCTCAGTGGCTGCTCGTTGTCTTCAATCTAGTTGTGGAGGGCGCAGCTCACTGGCCCATGTGTGAATTGAACCAGCAACCCTGTTGTTCAGAGCTCACGCTCTCACCAACTGAGCCATCCGGCCGCCCCTAACTACACTCATCTATTTTAGAAAAATGTTCCAGAGACAAATAGCGCTGTAACAAATTAGCACTGCAGGGAGCAGCATTAAACTGTTATCCATACATTACTTTCTCATAAAAAAAGGGAGGGCACCCAATAAATACAGAAATAAATAATTTTTTCCAAAAGCTGAAGCCATTTTTAACATCATTACAGACTCATTAAAAACCATTTTCAATAACATTCATAGTTAACACCTCAACTGCTGTTCATGTTTGGTTGCCCACCTTAGCATTTATCCTTTGCTCTCCTGTGGTTAGTTGATGCCCAACAGCAGGGGGAGAGCCACATTTCAGATGTGACATGGCAGGTCTTCTCTTATCTACTCCCTTCTAAGGACACTGGGGTCAGGGGGTGGGTTAAGGCAAAGGGAGCAGAGGGCATAATGGCCCCATGGGCCTATACATCCGGGAATCTGAATCATCCAAGACTCTAGAAAGAATGTCCCAGGCACCTGAGAATGCTAGGCTCCAAACACAACCAGTGTGGGCTCGGAAACCAAGGAATGGAAAGAGTTTATACACATTGGCATTGCCCACAATGCCCAGGACAGGATGCTGCACATAAGGCCATGGAACTTGTGTTTAGTAAATTGGTCTGAAAGTCTCAGGTTGGACCAGCAGAAAAGCAAAACTACTTCCCACAACACTGCCTAATACTGCCTCCTGCTTCCTCCCCTTTCCTACAAAAGTCACCTACGGCGGGAGACCTGAGACCACTGGGGATGGAAAGATGAACAGGAGGTTATTGAAAAACGTTCTATTATACAATGATAATGAACTCTGTGATGGAGAAATACGCTAAATTGTGTTTGAAAAGTAAGAGAAACTACCACAAACTTACAGATAAGTGACTTTAAAAAATTTAGTATTTAGAGCAATTCCTCCAAGTAGGAAAAGCTACCTACCCTCCATTATAACAGAGGTGCCAAGAGAGACCACCATGAGCAATTTACAAGTGTACGTGTTTATAGTTAGAGATGAACTAAATGCAAAGTACACTGAGCACATGTTCGGAGAGAGAGAGGGCACAAAAGTGCCCCCGGCAGTGTCTGAGGCCAGGGGGAACTGTGATAAGGCCAGGAGACCCTTAAAGTCAGTCCCTATGCTGAAGAGACTTATGGTCTTACAGGTGACAACTCCAGAAGACATTGAAGCCACACTGGAATTAGCTAAGAAGACAGTGACAAAACAACTGAGACAGGACAGTTAGTATCTTGACTAGGTAGACAGGGGAGTCCATAGTGGAATAAACCAAAAAGCAGCCATATCCTGAAACCCCAGGCCCTGGTATGTCTCCTTCACTCCAGGACAGAGACTTTGGGAATACGCCTTGAGGTTAATAGATAATCTCAAATCCCTTCTGGCCAGACAAAGGAGCAGATCTGATAGACAGGAATGGGATGGTTCGTTAATCCCTTCAGGATGAGCAAACAGGACAGACCTAATAGATGAATTCCATTAGAAGGCTCCAGCCCCCTTCCCCAAAGAGGCAAGGGAAGATATAAAAGTAAGAGCTTTTGCCTCAGTCACTGGGACCCCCTCCCGCTCGGCAGCTGCAACCTCTTCTCCTCCCTCTAATAAACTATCTTCCTTTACTCCTTTTTGCCTCTCCTTGGTCTGTGTTTCCACTCTTCAGCTTCACGAGACAGGATCCCGGCCCACACCCAGAAACTGCTAGCAGATCCAGCATCATTTACATCATTTGGGGACTCACAGGAAAATATTCCTACTTCACCACCTGGGTAGCAGGAAGCTGCTTGTCACCCAGCAATGGGAAGGGTGGAAGAGGCCAGTCAGTGTCAGGCTAAGTGGGGGCCGGTGGGACAGTGCCACAAGACAGTGAGCTCTGCTGTGCAAGGAGGTTAGAGGGCAACATGGTGTTAGGAGGGGCAACGTCCTCAGCCTAATGTTAGGAAAGAATTTCCAGAAGCGAGCTCCACCCCTCCTGTTCACATCGCTATCTCCCTGTTAATGATATCAGAATTTTCCACTTCAGACCAACTCGCCTCTCCTCTTAATACAGCATCTCAGTCACAACTCCAAGACTTTGCTCATGCCACTCCCACCAATTCCACCCCCTTCTTGCTCCAGGACCCCAAAAGTTGCCTTCTCAATAGAGATTTCCATAAGACACCTACCCACACCCATCTCCCCTACTCTGAATTGCTTGAGCACTGCATGTCCGCACCCTTCATTCTCTCTCCTTATCTACTGCAGAGGTGAGACCAAGTCTTATACTTTGTTTGAATTCCTGCTCAGCGTCTAACAAGGAGCTTTTCATGTAGCAGGTTTCAATAAATACTTGCTGAATTAAAGGCATTGTCCTGAAAGTTAAATTGGATCCAGGATTGCTGATGATTCAGGAACCAAAGAAAAGTGTAGAAAGTTGGTCTGATAAATAAAAAATAAAAAAAAAGAAAATACAAAAAAAAAAAAAAGGAAAAGAAAGAAAGTTGGTCTGAGGGATTTTTTTGGCCAACTCGTCTTTCAAGACTCAACTCATTGCCACTTCCTTCTATCTTGACTCAATACCCCTATTACGTAGACTCAAGCACACCTTTCTTTGTATCCCAGTGGTCCCTGTACATGCTCCTATCACAGCAACTATCACATTATTTTTTAATTTGCTTACGTGAATCCTACCTCCTTCGCATTCTATTATGAGATCCTTGAGGGCAGGGCCCATTTGCTTCACGTCTGCATCTCTGATATTTAGAATGAGTAAGGGGTTCAGACTTTGGGATCAGATAGGACAATGTTCTAGGTCACCTACTTAACCTCTCCAAGCTGACTTGGCTGATGAGAGGATTATTGAAAATTATTCTCCCCAATAATTATTGAGATAATTATAATTACTATTATTAATGCAAGTAGAGCATTTAATTCAGTGCCTGGCACAATCCATCAGTTAAACAAATGGTTGACAGTTCATAAAGGCTCATTTTTCCCCCTCTTCTTGCCTGTGTTACACTGCCTTTTCCAGGAATAATGTTCCAAGAAATGATACATACGGCTGTTATTTCTAAAACTTTCTTTTCCTGCTTTCAGATTCTCAGCACAGACATTCTAAATTCTGGTGCTCCAAATAAACAGATCCCTGATTACAGAATGTATCTGCCTTCTCCTTCTCACTGCAACACTCTCTGTGACAATAGTGGTTTGTCAGTGTCCTCTGGCAAGGATTGGATCCCTGCCACAGCCATTGGCACCAGCGTGTGGTCACTTATTACTTTGCCCCTTACATTTATGTCATGTATGTCCATGTCTCATTCCCTTCTCTGCTCAGAAACAGAGAAGAATCATAGTCCCTCCTAGAGAATACTAAAAGAGTAGAAATCAAACTAGGAAATTTAGAAGAGAAATTTCAATTCTCTTGAGAAATAACAACAGCAGTGTGGCCTTTTGAAGAATCATTCAAACCTCTATAGAAAAAAATAACGCCCACCAAAACTGGAAGATACATGAAAACTTGTAAGATTGTGTTCTACCAATGTTTACAGTGCAGAGTTAAACAGAGAGAGAGAGAGAGAGAGAGAGAGAGAGAGAGAAAGAAAGAGAGAGAGAATAAGATCAGTTTTCCAGAAAGAAAAAAAGAAAAACTGGACTTCCTATCAAGACATAAAATCAAGCCAATAAATGAGAAAAGTAGTGAATTTTGAGAAGATTCCAAAATAAACTTTTAAATAACCAGAATAACTCCTAAAAAGAAGGAAAGTCAAACCACAACATGGGCAAATAAAGGTCTATAAATTAGAATTTAATAATTCAGCCGAGGAACTAAGAAAACTGATTGTCTAGATTGTATATATGCTGAAGTGTCAATTTCAGCACAGTAGACAGGACAGCAAAATGCAAACCAAAAAGAATCTGCTTTGCATCCCAAATGACCCAGCAGCGTGTTGACCCTGTATCAGCACTCCCTTCCCCAACTTGATCCCAGTGACAGCATGTCACTGGTATGTGCTTGCAGACTTCAAGGACCCAGAGAAGCCACTGAATCTCAGATCTGGCAACATCAGCTCAGAACCCCTCGGCCCCTTTTCTCCCTACTCCCCACCCGATTCACACCTTCATTGCTACTTAGGCCACCACTGAGGGTACATGCAGCTACTGCTTATGGCTAATGGGGATGTTTATCACTGCAGATGCTGAAAGTCAAGTGTGAATGGGTCCGAGTTTTGACTGCTACGAATGCAGGGTCTGATTTCTGCCTTAAAAGGTCATACGCTTGTGATAATGACAAATGTCAACACGCTGCTGATGGCAAAAGCACAGTGTGAGGTTCTGACTCATTTAACATTTTTATTAGTGATCCAAGAGAGTGTAAATGGCATGTTAATCGTGTCGGCAAATGGCATGAATGGGACAATGAGCACATAAGAAGGTAATGCAGCAGACAGTCTCAGGGGTTCGAACAAAGGAAGAAAACCGAAAGTCAAGTCAACAAAGAGAGGTGAGCTAATAGGCTTAGGAAGAATGAGACAAGCCACAGATAATAGATGGGCTGACTGGCCAGGGCAGATGATGGAAACTCTTAGAGTGAGTCACGGTCCATCATGCTTCTCACCACTCAGAGACGAAGCCGTCACCGCTGGGCCACTCACTGTGTCTATCTGAGGCTCAAACCACCGTCTGGGAGGAGTGTGTGCTCTCATAATAAAAACAATCAGAATGATGAGTCTGAGGCAGGTGGGCATGAAGACACGAAACTCAGGAATTAGGGGAGGAAAAAGTCAAGGCCTTCTGCAAAAGTCATGGGTACGAGGCGTATATTCCCTCTGCTTCCTTCTGTTGCACAGACAGCCTTATTCTGCCTTCTCAGTCACAAGATGAATAGAACCTCAAATGTTCACTCTCAATTGGTACAAGCAAAGCATGGTTTGGGGTCCACAAATATTAAGCCAGTAATAGTGTTAGCCCAGGTTCTCCACTACCTGGCTCTCAATGTCTAAATTACAGGCTCTGACCATGAAGGAAACCCCTCTTGAAGATGAAATACTCCTCTGGGATTACCAAGAAGTCTCTTTGCCTTTTATAATCAACTAAGGAACACAGAGCTTTCTTCTCTGGAGGTCTGTGAGGGAAATGCTAACAGCTATTGCAAAAACTCTATAGGGAGAATGGAATGGGGAGGGTGGGGAACTTGGTAGGAGCCAGAAGCAAAGCAGCTCCACTCTAACCTGTTTAATCTGCGAGTCTACAGATTTCATTGGTAATTTACTATTAACAGTTTTGAAACTCCCTGTCATCATTGGCTTCCTGCCTTTATTCTTCCTTCTTTGTCAGCAAGTCCATCCGTAAGCAATTAACTGTTCATTAACACCTTCACAGAAAATAAAAGGAATGAAATCGAAAAGGGATGTGGGCAAAATGGTGAGTTCCAACTTGACCTGAGATAGAGAAATGGTTTAGTTGATGTCTTAGGCATCGTCTAAAATAAGCATCTTATATTTCTGACCTTGGAAAAGGTAAGAAATAATGTTCCCACACAATGGGATTTATAGATTTATAGATGATGTAATACAGAATTGTACACCTGAAATCTATGTAATTTTACTAACAATTGTCACCCCAATAAATTTAATAAAATAAAATAAAAATAAAAAGAAATAATGTTCCCTACTTTTTGCTTTTCTTTCTTTTTGTTAAATGCTTGTGTTATTACATGACCCTTGATACTCTGAATCTTAGAATATTATCTCTTAATAATAATCCATCCCTTAATTTATAGAAAGAAATATGAATGGGATAAATCTTCTCTTACTGAGACTCAGTCTCTGTTTAAAGTAGTTTTCTATTGGAAACCTCCAGTGTTCAGATTCTTGTGGGAAATGGAAGGGGGTGGAGAGATGAGAGAACACTTTGCTGAGTCACCACGGGGAAACTGGGGAAGTGGTTACTTCTCGAAAGATACCCAGGTCCACGGTATCTTAGTCATGTCCACTTTGTAAATGAGGTAGTGACAGCAGTAGCCCCCTAAGAAAAAAACAGGAACTTAGCAGGCAGGCAAAGACTCCAGTTTTGAGCTAGGAGAAAACTAGGAAAAAGCCCAGAAGTCTTCTATCCGCTGTCAGATTGGCCTAGCCTATGCCTGGAATGCTTGTGACAGAGACTAGTTCATGAAAATCACAGCTGAAGAAAGTTGGGCTTCTGCAAAGGGGAAACCAGCCTTAGCAAGTAGTAAGTAAGGGTATTTATGCAAAATGAAAGGGACAGATGGGATACGCAGGGCCAAGGACAGATTTCAGGATCTGGGGTTATGGAGACATGTAAGGTTAGTTTCGGAGAACCCCTCTTTGAGATAACAGTCCACCTTGACACAGCCATAATGGTTTCTGGTTTTCCAACCAATCCTTGACTCATTCAGATGTTGAAAAGTCGTTTCAAACTTAACATACCCAAAATCGAATTTATATTTACTACCCCCAAGCCTCCCCATCTCAATAAATGGCAACCCAGCCATTCCAGTTGCTTGGTTGAAAAATCATGGAGTCTCTCCCTTGATTCATTCCTTCTCTCTCTCTCTCTCTCTCTCTCTCTCTCTCTCTCTCTCTCTCTCTCTCTCTCTCTCTCTCTCACACACACACACACACACACACACACACACACACAGGCTACATCCAATCCACCAGCACATCCTGCTGGCTGACCTTCCAAGTTCCCCGACATTTCCAATCTGAATACTTCAACCGCCTCATCGCCCTCACCCTAGTCCAACTGGTTTGCCTTCTTCCACACTTGCCCCAGTAGTCTATTCACTGCGCAGCAGCCAGATGATCCTTTAAAACCTTAAGTCGGATCATGTTATGTCTCCATTCACAGACTCCAGTGGCGTCTCATTTCCCTCAGAGTACACTCCGAAGTCTCTACCACGGGCTAAGTGCCTAGCAACTGGGTCCTCTGCTGCCTGTTCCATCTCATCTCATAATTTCTATTGTACGTAGATCAAACTTATTTGTTTATTCACCAAATTTTTAGAAAAGTGCCTATTAAGAGTCAGGGATGGGGTTGAACACAATTAAAAGACAAGCATAGCCTTGAGCTCACAGAGCTTACAATCTAATAGGGGACGGCCATACTTGTGTAACTGGCATCCCAAATACCAGATCTTGATAGTCTTCGTCTCCATATGTCTGCCTCACAAGAAGTCCAACCTATTCCTAGGATTCCTTACCCTAGATATTTCCAACAGTCTCCAAGAGGGTTTGTAATTGTCCACAATTCACTCCCAATTTCTTGTCACTTCTTGGCAAGAGAATGGAGACTTACATGTAGCCCAAGAAGCCAGACTCTATAACAAATGGCTTCAGTACTAACTGCAAAGGAAATTTCCACCAGAGCTGTCTACTCCCACCCACCCACCCTAGCCTGGCTAGGTCAGGATGGGTTCCCTGTCCAGTATTATTTACCTGTCCAAGCCTCTGGACCTAATGCTAAGGGTCACTTGTAGTTCACCTCTCCTTGTGCTTACAGGGAGTTCCTCTCAGGGTCCCCATGCCCCTTCTCTGAATCACCTCAGTCTATTAGACATGTTTCTATATCCTTGGGCCATAGTGGGAGTTAGGGTCACATCCGTTCGGACGGAACCTCTTCAGCACCATATGCAAAGAAGTGGCAGCAAGTAGCCTCACTTTCCAGCATCAGCTCCTCATCTCCAATCCCCTTCCCAGCCAAGCACCTGTTGAACTTAGAACACTGAAATCAGTACTGGGGGCCAAATTTTAAAGGGTCATAAACAAGCAGGAGTTTTTTTCAAAAGGGATTGGAATAGAAAGAATGATAGAATGAAAAAAAGTAGACATGTTAAGCCTGGTCCCTTCTGAATCAGTGATTCTCTGAATGACACGAGGAAGCAAGCATCTGGTAAACTAGGTTTGGGTAAAGGTCCAGAGCCTGGTTAGGCTGACTGAAGCACAGGGCTTAGATCGGAAAAGCTGGAAACAAAATTGAAAAGGATAGTGAGGCCTAAGAAAGCGTGAGAAAATCTGTTTGGCATTTGAAAGACCAGGAGGAGCTCATGGAAACTTCTGTGCAGAGTTGAGCCCTGCTCAGAGCTGGGCTGTGATCTTGTGAGTGGACTGATTAATTGATGCAGAGCAGAAACTAGAGACAAAGAAAACTGTTAGGATACTGCCAAAGTGAGCTGGGTGTCAGACAGGGAGTACCTGAACTCCCTGAGACAAGGCACGATGAGAACCAAAACAAGAAAAAAGGGGGCGGGGGGACTTGATGAGAAAGATACGTTAGAATAGAATTTAGAGAACTCAGCACTTGAGTGGATGGGGGAAGAGAACCAGGAAGAGGATGGAGTCAGACTGGGCCTGCTATTTCAAGTTCAGGTCTTAGGGAGCAGGGTAATATTATCATCAGAAATTTTAAAATGAGAAAGAGATTTAGGTTGGGGGAGGAGAGTCGGGAAGGACTGAGACAGGTAAATAACTAGTATTTATTCCATTTTGGATATTTTGAGGTTAAGGTCCAGTAGACACCCAGTTGGAAATGTCTAGATGAGGACAAAGGTAGAAGTGATCTCCATGAAATACAACAAAAAATTTAAAAACAAAAAACACTAAATTAAATAAGCAGGTGATCTTTTTGACCCTGGACAGAACAACTTCAGGAGAGACCAGGGACAGAAAGTAGAATGCAACGGTTAGTTGAGGTAGTCAGTTAGAAGAAGTGCAAAAAACAAGACAAATAACAATATACCCTTTTTCTGATTATAAAAATTAATACCAATTTAGTGTTAAAAAAAAAAAAAACACCTGTTTTTACAGGGCTATAAAGAAGAAAGTTGAAATGTCCCTACTCCCACCCCAGAGAAAACACTATTAACACCTTGGGACAGTTCCCTCCTGTCATTTTTCCTTGCATACATTAGGGAGATTCTTATTTGTAAATTGGAATTATACTTTATATACAGGTTTAGTCCTCATTGTTTCATTTAAAATACATCTGGAGAATTTTCCTATGTAATTAAATAGTTTTCAAATGTTGTTTTTAATTTTTGAGCAGTAGTCCTACTTTTGCCTAAACAAAAATGTATGTAAACAGCTAGGATCATCAAGGTTATTTTGAATCTCTTACTGTTATAAATAAAGATCCATCATTTTTGATGTTGGAAAGAAAGATCTTGTTTGTTTTTCATGTAGGAAAAACCTGAATCTGTTTGAAGACAAACCCAAGAGACATTGAGACAGAACACTGAAAGAGGAAGGCTCGAGAAGGCGTCAGTTCCTGGGAAGGTGGCGTTATTAAGCCTATCCTCAGCCCGCCAATGACAGCTCCCAGAAGACCCCACATGAGAGAGCGTGGTCAACACACTCCCTAAAACACAGATGGCCCTCTTCTCCCAGCCTCGCTGCCCTCACCTCTTGGGGACTTGATTTCCTGCTCAGGAGACCAGGTGGCATTGGGAAAGTTATCCTCACAGGGTTGCCCTCAGGGCTAATGACATCAGGTCTTCTGAGCTCCTCAGAGAAAGAGGCTACCTAGATTCAGGACTAACTGTTCTAATTATTTTGATTGAAGCAAAATAATGAATGGTCACCTCTTCGCCCCTTCCCTTTGGATGATCAAACCAGCTCCAGTGACTACTTCCTCTTCCCTCATTTTCCATCCCTCCCAGGAGCCTGTATGTCTATTCCTTCCCTGCCTTCTTGGCCTTCCTGTGGTCCCCTCCTGGTCCAGTCCACATCCCAGCCAAGGAACTTCAGAACTGCAAAAGCCATGGTCCCATGCACTTGAGCAATCCTTGCTGTTTGCAGTGGCAGGTGCAGAGCCCTCCGCAGAGGTGTTGCTGGAGCTAACCCTGCCTGGGGGTTTCGTCTGAGCCTCAGTGTGTCCACCACCGAAAACTCTTGATATCTTTAAAAGCACCCAAATAGAACATTACCAGAAGAAATGGAAAAGGCACACAAGTCTCACAGGGGTAATCAACCTTTTGCATTTTGGATGGTCTGAGACCATCATGCCAAGGAGCAAATGAAGCAGCACTCATTAGGCCACCTTCCTTGTTTCCTCGGCCAGTTTCCCTGACACAATGCTAAGGAAAACCGTGTGGTAAGCTAGGGCAGAAGTATTCGGTAGCCACGTGCACCCTCTAGTGTTCAATTCGAGGCCTTAACCCTACAAGCTGAATAAAAACCGTATGAAGACATCGGTTACTACACAGTGGATAGTCATCTCACAGTATCTTAATTTTGTATTGCATTACCGTTACCGATCTAAGTCACACAAAGAAAATCTATCCGTCCTTTTGACAAATTATTCAGAATGCATAAAAGGTTTTTCTTAAGAGAAACTTGGGACATTTAATTCACTGTCCAATGTTCCATGTTTAAACACTGAGCAGAATTATCACCTACCTGCATCTAGTACGCTAACCCCAGAAATGCTTTGATGGGAGCATCCAGTACTGTCAAAATCGTATGAAAACTGATAAACTCATACTTTGCTGGCATCATTGTATATTGGAAAGCAATATGACAATACGTTTAAGTATCATGAAACATTACCTTTGGATCTTGATTCCAGGAAATAATGCAACTGAATTATTTAAATTACATAGACAGGAATGTGGACCACAGTTGTATTTGCAATAGCTTTTCACTATTATATTACTCACCACTTAAAATAATAACTTTAAAGCCTCTATATGTGGTTTGATGTGAAATGAAAAGAGCAGATTATAAATTACATGTACAATATAAGTACAAGTTGTAAACTGTGTATATTGTATAGATAGGTACTAATACTAGACTGGAATATAAAATAATAAAAACAGTTATGTTAAAGTAGGGAATGATTGATAGTCTTTCGGTTTTTTGTTGTTATTTGTTTGTTATAGGCTAGATACCTAGCTTAGAATAAAATTTATAGGTCGTTAAGCCCCTTCCCCAGTCAAGACTAAGCTGTTAACTAACTCTCAGCTTGTAGCCTGAGACCAAATGATCATTTCAAGGCTTTTGATGTTAAGGCCCAAGAACCCTATTAATTGGAAATGAACTACAGTAAACACACAATAAGAAAATAATTACTAAAAATAACATGACCTATCAATAACATCCCATGTTATATGAATTATATGAATATCAAGGGTGAATGTAATGTTTTAATTATATGAACGTCAAGGTGAGTGTAATGTTGATAAACACAATGGAATAGAACTCTTAAGAAAAATATTAGAATGCAAAATTGTGCATTCCCACCTCTTAACAACAGTTTAGTATGTATATAGGTCAGAAATAAATTTGAAGAGCTTCATGTTGATTGAAGTGTTCATTTGATTTGATTTTGCTATAAAGTTTCTGTGGTTGAGAATTTTTTACAACGTCACCTTAGAGATTAAGAACACTGGGGTGGAGCTGACTTGTGTTTAGTCCTGCTCACTGCTCAGGGGAAGTTCCTGCAGTCTCAGCAATTTCCCGCATGATCCAGGGGGTTTTCAAAAGCAGGCAAGCCGTAGCTGAAACAAGGTGATTGTCTAAAAGGCAGCTTTAAAATGGCCTTTTAGAGAACGTTAGTAACATCCAGTTCAAGATTTCTAACAAAGATAAAAATTCCAGGCTGATTTTGGTCTCTCCCTGAAGGTTTGGTGTAAGCCACAGGAGTGGTCATAGGACAGATTTGAAATCACAAGTCATGCTCATGCTCATACATCTAAAACTAATGACACAACTATCCAAATATCTCCAGATACGTGATATGGGGATAGAGACATTCCCAACCCAGGGACTATTTCAGACACAGTCAAACCATTCTAACGCAGAACAAAGAAAGATAAGGTATGTCCTTGAAGCAGGCCAGACTATGGTCCTGGAACAAAGAAATCAATCTTGGTAAATAATATTAATGTTCGCATAGATGTTTTCCTGGCTGAAATTTGTATGCAAATCAATTTAAGAGTAGAAAGATAAGGGGACAGTGGAGATTATTCACAATCAAAATAAATGAAAAGCCTTCACAAAAATGAAGATATATGTTATCGTAAGAAATAAACCTCTAGGGAATTATGAATAGTTCGGCGTGTGAGAATATGTATTCCACTTGCCAATGAAAACTCGTGACAAATGTCAATATGCCATTATCACTTCAGAGTGGACTGAGCATGTGAGCCGAAGTTCCTTTAACTTCTCAGTTCAAAATTCCGTATGAGTTATACTCAGAGGAAAGTAGAGCTCTCTTTTCTTTTGCTAAAATAAATTCCACCGTTCCACTTCAGAACCAGTGTTCAGAGGTCTACGCTGCTTCTCATTCCTTCCAATTACAGCCTCCTCTCCTTGACTCTTTTCTTCTGACATCCAAACGTTTAAAAGTAGGGAATCGCTGATGGCGGTGTTTCTGGGCACGCTCCAGTGTTACTCTGGGGCCTGGATCTTTTCAAAGTTGTTTTCATTGCCCTTAAGTACACCACTGAAAGCTCACTGGGGTCCTAAAGCTCACTTTAAAATGGTTTACCTGGAAAGTAGATACTTGTAGCAATGGCGTAAGGAGGAAATGAGGAAGCAGGTGACCCCAAGCTCAAACATGAGTGTTAATCAGAGGGAGACTTTAGCTGGGAATCTTTTTTGTAGAAAGAGAAAAAGCCACCAAGGTAGCCAGCAGAAATAAATTGGGTTAAATTAGTAAATTTAGAAGAAACTGAACCTAATAGCCCGTCAGAGGGTAGGGAAAAGAAAAGACAAAAAGCAGAACTGTGGAATGCTTTGCTTCTGTGACTTCAAACGTCAAAATATCCAACCAAGGCTGAGCTGCATATGCCCACTGCTGATTGAACTGGTGGCCCACCCCCCGTTCTTCTGACAATGGCTTAACGATAAGAAAAAATACATTCCAAAGAAAGAAACAGTAATGTAAGCCTAGGTTACGTGCAGACTAATTGGCTCCATCTTGGAGGAGGGACGTCAAGAGAGGACTTTGGGGGGATTGTGCTTTGGGCAAAAAATGAACATGTGGACTCCGATTTGCACACTAAAGGAAGAAGCTGGACTTCTGGGGGCTGTTCACTTGTTGCTCCTATTAGTCAACCAGGTAATAAATTGTCTAATTACATATCTACATCCTCTACCCTGCTGTACACACCAGCATCAGCCTAGAAGGAACCATAGTCAAGGAAATGGTGAGAGATCATTCTCACAGGATCCTGTGTAACTGGCCTGGGTGAGAAGCAATCTACACACTTGCTGTTCGATTGCACTCTATTTGTTAGACGTTAACTTGGAGTGATCAACAAAGGAATAAACAAATCAAAAAACAAAGTTAACAGTGGCTTCAACAAATCCAGGCTAACAGCCCAAATTTCCTAGGTTGCTCCACAATGACAGGAACCCAGGTTCCTTCTATCTTGTTGCTGCACCAGGTAGAGCCTTGACCTCATGGTCAAGATGGCAGCATCTTCCTTACAGGCAGCAAAATGAAGAAAGTTTCTCAAAATCTGCTGCACAATATTTCCACTTACATCCCTTTGGTTAGAATTTAATCACAAGACTATACTCAGATGTGAAGGGAGATGGGAAATGCAGTGTTTATTCTAGACAGCTATATGCTGAGCTAAAAATGGGGAGTTCTCTTACCATAGAAAAGGGGGAAAACAAATATTGGGAGAAAATTAGCAGTTAGTGCCTTCCTGTCCTTGACCTTACCATTATTCAGATGAAATAGGGAAGGGAGGACAGGGAATAAATGTACGGCAGCATATGTATTGACTTTAGACACATCAGTGCCCATGGTTAGAGGTTTGGCCCAATGTGTATTTTAAGGTTGATGGTTAATGTAGACCAAAAACTGACATATATCCAAGAAATATGTCTCTTAGATGGCCACTGCTATAGCGGCAGAAGAGAGGAGGGGTAAATAGCAAGAGGACAGCAGGAGGGTGTAGGGAACCTGAGAAGACTGACTGGTCTTAGGCTTGAGGAAAGGGAGAGGAATGGAGATGGAGAAGGAAATGTAAGCAGATGTCAAAAGCAAATATTACTGCCTTGTTTGTACCAACATATAACCTCTCCAGGTGTCTTGGTTTACTGATACCCAGTTCACTTTAAGCTCCACCTCAGGTGTCCTTCCCTCCTAGAAACTGCACCCAGTGATGTCACATGCTAGGCCTCACCTTTGAGGCACACCAACAAAAAATGTCAGTCGGAGACCTGAAGAGCAAGCCCAGCTTGACTGAGGCTGCCATAGCAGGACACTGGGGGGGTGAAACTAGGGTCTCAAACAGCTGTGGGCCACACACAAGGTCTTGTTCCTGTTTCTACCATTAACCTGTTGTAATCTTCAAAGAAGTCTCCTGGTTTTTCTAACCTACACTTTCCTATTTATATAAGTAGGAATAATGTTTCTGCCCTCTGGCCATAGTAGTGAAGAACTTAAAGCTCCTTGGAAAGAGAGAAAGAGAGATAACTAGATTTATAGATACATCTATATTTATAATATATCGATATAATATTATTTAACTATATAATATTATATTATTGTGTAATTATATAATAATATATACTTTTGTTATACAATTGATAATTATATAATTAATATGTAACTAATTAATGATATATACTAATATATTGATAATACAACTAATAATATGATATAGATATAGATCTGTACATAATATATTATTATTTCTACTTACATAAATTGGGAAATCTGTATATTATACATAATATACAGATATATTTATATATAATATAAAATAGTCTCATATAATTCTCATGGTTTCAACTAATCTATAGTACAAACTGGAGGTTCAATAGAAAAATTTGAGGTGAAAGAGAAAACTTGAAGGAATCCTACACCTTACTTCTCCTTGGATCCTCACCACAGTGAGGCCATTTTTACAGAACTTCATTGGCAGTTCAAGTGCTCTGGTTGTAATCTGGACTTCCCTTAACTTATGCTGAACCACAAATGAATTCCCTTCCACACCCATTCTTTCTGAAAAAAGTCATAAGTCACTTTTATGAAATAAGTTGTCCTGCAAAAGAGTATGGCTCCTCAATGCACATCGTAGATGACTTAGATGCTAGGAGGCCCAGGACGTAGCACAGAGATGCAGCACAATAGGTAGCATTGGTTACATAGGGTCTTCATTGCAACAACCAACTACAATTAAAACTGTTTGTTTTCTATATTAGCCAGTTCCATTACTATACCAGTCGCCACTCTTAGCAAAGCCAATTACTCTATTTCAAAAAGGAGAATCAAACACTAGAGGAGAAGTGTTGTTCTGTCTGGAAAATCTCAAACACATTCTTTGACTTACAAAACAAATAAAAAGAAACAAACAAGAAAACCCATTGTGTACCTTTGTGAGCATTAGGCAAAAAATATATTTACTTTTTCTTCTGAGGAATTACTAAATTTTGTTGCTGTTGGTTAAATTGGGTTTTGGGGGCAGCTACTTCAGTTGGTATAAAACCTTGAATATTTTGAACTTATTCAGATTGTAGAACCTGAAAGCCTCAGCACCATCCCATTCCCACCCTGTCTTCCTTATGACTTCAACCCTTCACCAGCTGGATCTAGTTCAGCATCATTAAGGAGAAAAACATTCAGTTAAAAGAAAACCATCATTTGTTTTCTGTCTGTATTTTCAATTCAAAATAGGGACTCAATAAGTGTTATTTACTATAATAATGAAAAATATATATTCTACGCTGCCCAATTTATTTTTCTGTAACTGATAGACATCTGAAAAGGGAATAAAATATGAGCTGTTTTAGGGGGGTTAATGTGAAATTTTTGGTTGACACAGAGGAAGAGGATACTTCTGGTTTCTCGTCATCTTGATCAATCTGCTCAGCCTCCAGGGTTATCAACACTGGATCCAGAAACTCTTATTCCCCAGGCCAAACCTGCTGTCCCCACATTCACCACAGCAAACTTGGTGAGCTCTTCTCAGTCAGGGATAATGTGAGCTCTTGCCAATCCCACCTGCCAGGAAAGAGCCGTGCAAATCAAAGATGGAAGAGACCGTGGTCATCGTTTCACCTTTTACAAACCTCTCCATTTTATAAGTAAAGAAATAGATGCCCAGAGATTCAAAGTCACAGAGCTCATGCCACCTCTCCTGGAAGTCAGATAAGAAGGACCCTCAGGCCCCTTGCAGCCAAAACTTGGTCACTCCAGTTTTCCCTCTTTTGGAAAGAGGGTTACAAAAATGAGAGTGAATTCGTCTTGTCACCTAGCCCATGTGCTTTGAAAAAATCCATGAATCCACTCTACAGCCTTGTGATGACAATATTTTTAGCCTGTGGGCCCAACACAATTTGTTCACTAGTGGGAATGGGGCGAAATGACTTCCAGGGAGTGAGAATGTCATCCCAAGGAGACAGAGAATGTCAGGTAGGAAATATGTGCTCATGGGGTCACTACCTCCCTACACAGAACTCAGAGCTAAAGGACAAAAGGAAGGCACCTGCCCAAGCAAGGTAGCAGGTTAGGCTTTGGTTTAAGGTTGTGGGGAAGGAAGAGCTCACAAAAAAGAGGAGTTTTGTGGATTGCTCCACCTGTACCTCAAAGGTCTGCAGAGCTGAGTTTGAGCACGCAGATTTCTTAGTAGCCCAATGAAACCCAGAAGAGGTCTGGGCAGTCGAGTACCAGCAGGGGCAAAACTGGGGGGTTGAGCTGGCCTCCGGGTTCCAGTGCCAGAGGTGTGGGCAGGGAGAAAGGAGGAAGCTCTTTCCGGCTGACTCACCTCCTCCCCCTGCAGCTGCTCTCCCTCACCCACCCTGCCCTGCTCCACTCCCACCCTTTTCCTGGTTTGGGTTCAAACCTTAGCAACTAGCTCCAACAGCTAACAACACCTGCCCACTCAAAAACCTGGCTTACTGTCAAGGGACAGGCACAGACTCAACTATTTTGATACAGCACCTTTCATTGAAGCCAAGATGTTTGTGAGAGAGAGAGAGAAGAGAAAAAACAAAACAAAAAAAAACACAGCTCAGTGGACAGGCTCCTGGCATCATGGCCGTCTCATAAGCTTAAATTTGCATTTGCTTCCTCAGGCCCCCGCCCCCCTGCCCCAGTCAGTGGAGCGCACAGAAGCAGGTGGCAAGCATGGACTCTGGCAGATGTACCATGTGCTCACAGCAGATGCGACGTCACTTTCTTTGCAGGTTTCTTGGCACTTTACGGCCTTTCCTGAGCCAGCACTTCACAGGAGCTTGCTTCCTGGTGCGGGATCCAGCCCCTTCAGTACAGTCATCCAGGATCTATCTATCACTCAGCCCACAAGAACTAGGGGCCTGCGTTTTCTAGGTCACAGAAGCCTCTGCCTACATCTCACTGTCTGCAACTCCCATCAGGTCACAGAGGCACAAAGCACAGGGAGAAGCCAAGATTATGGAGATCTGGAGGAGAAAAATCATCACCCTAAGCAATGGCAACAGCCCAAAGAAGGATTCTGGGCCCTCTGAAAACAGGTCCCAAGATCAAATCACTTACTTGTCCCACCCTGAACAAGCCAAATGATGCCCCATTTTCACACAGCTTTCACCCTATGTTCACATTGGTCTGTTTGGGTTAAAAAAAAAAAAAAAAAATTTTTTTGTTGTTGAAATGACTACTGAATGTTAAATTTCAAATCACTAGAACTTTCTATGTATCAGGCTGACCTCAAGGCATCTGTGTTCTAATAGGTAAAATAATGTGGGCAACTATAGGTAATATATGTGTAGCTGGTTCATGCAGTTTCATGATACTAAGGATATAAGAAATGTTTATTTCTTATTTTTTAGTCAAATTAAATCTAATGAGACCCTACTTTCCAAAGGTGATAAAAAAATCTAGGGTTTGTCATTTCAGAGGGCTCTTTCCCCTTCCCATGAACCTAAGAATCCATGAAGCTTGTATGATTAAAAAAGAGAGAGAGAGAACAGGGGCGGCCAGATAGCTCCGTTGGGTAAAGCACGGTGCTCTTAACAACAAGGTTTTTGGTTCGATTCCCCACATGGGCCACTGTGAGCTGCGCCCTCCACAACTAGATTGAAACAACTACTTGACTTGAAGCTGATGGGTCCTGGAAAAACACACTTAAATAATTAAAAGTTTAAAAAAAACAAAAAAACTTGAATACATTATCTTATGGTATGTGTACTTGACATGAATCGAAAAAAAGAGAAAGAGAATACTGATTATCACCCCAATATAATATACTCTGCTTTGCTCCTAGTCCAGGATGTATGTTGTGTGTACTCAATGGCAGACAGTTTTATTCCCTCCTCCATGCCAAGTTCAACCGTGAGGCGTAGTCCCTTAATAACCACTGTTTATGAAACTCACAACCCTCTTTCTAGCCCTGGGGGACTTAGCCACTGCTTCCTCAACCATCCAGCCCTCAGTTCAAGCAGCACCTCCTAGCCCTCTATGGCCCGCAGCCCTGTCGTATCTTCTTCACAGCTCTGATCACTATCTGAAACCAATGGGTTTAGTGACCATGTGTTGGTTTTCTGTTTCTCCAGAAGAACATGAATTCCATGAGAGAGGAATCCTTGCCAATCCTATTTGCTGATACATACCCAATGCCTAGAAAAGTACCTGGCACGCATCAGTGACAAATATCTGTTGCATGAATAACTTAATATGCCAGATCTCCAACCTCCTCCTTTTCTTATACTATCCAAAGTTCTTCTGCTGAAAAACCCTACCCCTAATGGACCTAGACCTTCAAAAACTGCATAACTCAAGGATGGAAAATAGGAAAGTGTCTTTCATTTTTTCAAGCTGAGCCCACAGCAAAAGAAAACTCTAGTTACTTTTTCAGTCACTTATTACACAAATGCATAAAGATATATCTATAATGTCAGGATTATTTTAAGGAAATGGAGTTGATTAGAGACTGAGCTGGACCACGTCACAAAACTGATCTGAATTCAGTGATTTTCAGAATGATTTGGACTTGGTTTAAGGTTGCTTTCACTTCTGTTTGTTACCCAACTAGCCAATGAGCAGTGAAAAGGCTATACACAAAAATAAAGCTATGGATGAGTAGAATACTTGTTGCCTTCCTAATTCCTCACAGTAAATCCCTCAGAATTGAGTGGTTTCATCAGGTCAAGTAAAGAATCTACCAAGAAAGAAGGGTCCAGAATCTCAGTTCATTGACTTTCATAAGAACTTCCTAAACCATATGGGGAACTCCTACTGCACAGAGGTACATATGTCTACACTCTGTTTCTAACAGCTATGATGGGCCGGCTTCTGTGTGGGGCACTAGGTCACGCCACAGCCAACTATAGGGATTATGGTAGAGAATAGCTTGGTATCACCAAAAATAATGATAAATTATCGGATTGTTGTTTAAGTCTTGATCTGCTGTTTAAGCAAGGAGAGGAATGTGCTATGGAAGACAGGAAGAAGGAGATGCTTTCAAACTTATGAAGTGTTTTGTTTAAAGACTTGGAGAAGAGTAGAAGTTGAGTGTGCAGAGGGGAATAACCCCACAAAAGCAAGCCTGGCTCAAAAGGAGGCTGTGGGCAGGGTTTACATGAAGAGACTAGAGCCATCTGGTGGAGAATATTGAAAGCAACCAAGAATAATAATAAAAATCAGTGAATATCTGCTAGTGAAATCAAATCCCAGAAGGTGACTGGAAGAGACCCTTTATTTTTACATACGATAAAATTAAAACTCAGAAAATTTAAGTGACTTGCCTAAGCTGAAAGAAGTAGACAATGGCATTATTAAATTGGTCACCCGTGTATATGATTTAAGCCTGATATGAACCAAAAACTCAAGAAACTGGTTTTGAAGAGCCTCAATTATCAGGGGATTTGTACCTCACCCTAAAACTTTTAACTCTTGCCTCTCCCTTAACCCAGGGATCTATAAAGGACCAATCAGATGTCTTAGTCAATCTTGATTCTCTTCCTGGTTGTTCTCCAATATCACACAGCCAGATTCCCAGCTGTTTGTCACAACTTCACTGCCTGGACTTAAGGTCTCCCAACAAAGGAGAGAAGCAGAAGCAGCAGCATCCCTCCTAGAGCTATGACTGCAGTCTCAATACCACCCTTATCATTAGTGACAATAATGAGATTTCAAATAAACTTCTTTTCAGTCAAAGATTAGATGAGACTGTCCTACCTCAACTGCAGAAGAATTATGAATATTTACCTTGTTCTGATTTAGTTTAGGAAGAGGTGACTTGGGGCCTGAAATTTGCAGAATAAATCCTCTATAGACGCTTTTGTACACATGTGGGCATAAGTTTGTTTTAACACAAGTAGGGCATACAAGCTGGCTATTGTACACAGAGGAGTAAACACCATGATTTATTTCAGTAGAGATCATCTCTGAGGTACAATCTCAAAGGTAAATACAAAAAAACAAAAGAAAAAGACAAAAAGTAACTAAAACACGTAGGATTTATAGCTACAACCCATGAAATCCACTCAGGCTAGTCTAAGCAGAAAAGGAACTTGCTGAAGGATATTAAAAATCCAATAGAATTGCTGGGAGGGGTTGAAGGCCAGGCACTGAAGCTATGTGGGCAGGAACAACACCCAACTACATTGCAGAGGCTTTCTGTAAAGTACCTTTGCCACACTACTCAGTCCCTATGCATTTTGAGACTGAACATTAAAAAGTCCCACTATTGCTTTCCCCCAAAGAATCAGCCATCTGTCACCATGCTAGCCAAAAAACTAATTCTACCATGTAGCAGAATTACTATGCATTCACCAAAATCCATGACTAGCTTGTATTTGTTACTGTTAGGTGTGGCATGTGCCTGAATTCTGGCCAATGGAAATGTACCACCACTTCGAGGAAGAGCCGTAAAAACCTCCTACAAATGGTCCTCTCTTGCCTCTTCCACTGCCTGAGTCCCTGAGAGAGCACATAGGAGGCTGCTCCACTAAGAACTCCCACATAGGACTTTGAGTGAGAAGTAAATGTACCTTGTGTTTCAGTGCTGAGAAAGAGATTTATCTGCTACTGCAGCTATTGTTACCCTAAGGACACCACTCACATTGCTCTCTTCTAACTTAAGTCTTGGATGGGCCCCATCTGATTGAAAGAATCCAGGTTATGTGCTGTCCCCTAGCTGCAAGAGAGCCTGAGGATGTAACTTTTCTGACATCATTCTTGTGAAAGCAGGATTCTGAATGTGGACAGTTACCAAGAGATAGAAAGAATACTTTGAGTAGTGATAAATGAAGCATGATCCCTACAGAAAGGAATAAACAGTTCACAGAAAATGAAGCCCAAATGGCCAGTAAACCTATGAAAGGATTGTCATTTCACTATTACTCATGGAAATGCAAATTTATACCTAAAGATAGACCATTTTATAACCATTAGATTGCAAAATTTTATAAATTATTTACAAATTGGGTAATGACGTGGATAAATGGGTCTTTTCTTATCATGTCGGTCAAAGTATAAATTATTGCAACCATTATGGAGCGCAAAACTGGACATAACAGAATAAAGTTGAACATTTGCATGACGTCACAACCCAGTTAGTCTGCTTCTAGACATGAATCTTAGCAATGGAGTGTCTTGCACAAACAGATAAATGCTTCAGTTCAGAAGTGACACATACTGCTTTTACTCACATCCGATTGGCCAAAACTAGTCACATTCAAGGGTCAAAGAAGTGTATTCCTGCTATGTGTCCAGAAGGGGGCAGAAAACTAGAGCTTACTTAGTCATAGAAATCCCTATGCCACTTTTCTAAGAACATGAATGTTGAAGCCTTTCTTGCATGAATCAGCAAAGAAACCCTATCTATAAAGACCTAGTCACAGTATAGAGACTTATTGTCATTGAAGGATTACACCTTTTTTATTGAAACAGAACTCATATGTTGATGAAAAGAAAATTTTTGTAGAGCTAAATTTAAGAAAGGTAAAAAGTAAATTCCAGTAATGAAATCAGAGTGACTCATCCCTTGCCCAATTTATACACGCAGATAGTCTAGGATGACATCCTGCCATCTGTTGTAGCTGAGAGTCCTAGTGTCTACATGTAAAACCACTTCTCAAGAACCCTTGATCAACAGTAACAGTATCTTGTTTATTTACCATGGTCCATCCCAGGAAAGCACTGTGATATCCATATGTTGTGAAGTAGCCAATAAGTAGCAACGCTTAGGCCTATCGTGGGTGTAGCTACAATCATTCAGATAGTCCAAGTTTAGACAGGTCTGCACTATTGAATCCACACAATCCCCTAGACAATTCCAGCAAACAAAGTATCTACTGCCATTCACCTCTATTACAATTCAAATTAAGGTGATGTTTTCACGCCAGTACCTAGCTTAACACCTGGCACACAGACCCTTCATAAATGTTTGTTAAATGAATAGATCAATCCATCAATCAATCTGTATAACCATATGCATACTACTGGTATCTGGTTTGCAAACTAAATTCCAGGATAAACATGTAGCCAATAAAATCACTGCCAGAGCTAAATGGTTGTATATGTACAGGGAATTTTTGTCGAAATGCTAAGGGAAGATGGAAAAGGAAGATGGGAAATATCCCAGCTGGCACGGCTCTATATGTCCCACTGCCAAAGGAAGAACAGAGGCAGAAACGGATCTTTGTGCCAATTCAGTGACTCCAGAGGCTGGGACATTTCATTCCAACTTTCCTCATGAATGACTGAGGCAAATCATGTATTCTCTGTTCCTATTTTTGCCATCCTTATCAAGCAGGGTGAGACAGAATGGACTGAAGTTCTGATCAGCCTCTCAGGCACGCAGAAAGGTAGTGCTTATCTTGTGGAATAACACTAGGATCCCAGCTTTCAAGGCCCCATTTTCCGGCTTGATTTGGAAATTGAGGTCAAGCTCCATGCAGAAAAGAAGTCACAAACTTACCCATGTAAAGTACATAAACACCTCTAGGTCTAAGTGGTTTCTGTCAAAATCCATCTTGATCTTTGAAGGAAGCAGTCTCTGAAAAAATGTTTCAAAAGACTGTAGAAGGATCACAGGCCAGTGCAACTGTCTAGCTATTAATGAGCACCTGCCCTAGGAGGATGCAGGCAAGAAAACATGTGGTTACTATGACAAGACAGCAAAGGCAGGGTCCTTGGACCATCTTCACTCAACTCACGTGACACCTACACAGAATTTGAAGTAATCCAAGTTTCTTTTCAGATGCCTTCTCCTCACCTTTCCCCTCTCTTAATCTTTCTTGCTATTTTGGGTTTCCCTTCTCCTGATTTCTAGATTTCATGTCTATTAGAGTTTTCCTCACTCAAAGAAAAGTCAGCTAAAAACAATTCACTATTATTGTAGTTACCTCCTACTGAATATTTACCATGTGTCTACACTGTGCTAGTGCTTTACCTATATCACCTCTTTCTTTACACCCCTTTTAATAAATGAGGGAACAGAAGCTCAGAGAGGTTAAATAAAGTCTTAGAGCTCACAGAGTTAGGAAGGTGCACAGCTGGATTTCAGCTGTGTTTGCACTATGTCAGGCACTCTCTTCATTCTCATTAATGAGTTGAGGGAGGGGGAGGTTGCACTTGAAAAGACCACCACCCCATTGGGGGGATTTATTTCCTAAAATGAGTCCTTGTCTTTTAAGGACATCCACTGAACTATTCCCAGATGAAAGAACTTGATATCTAAATAATCTTGAGGATGGTAACAAATGAAGCAATATTGACCAGAGTAGATAAATATTTAGTGTACTATTTTTAAATATATTGTTTTTTAAATATGTTTTAATTTTTTCAAAACAAAATGCTTAAAAAGAAGAAGAAAGAAATGGAATTGAAACTAAAGGTCAAGGGGCTGGCCCGGTGGCTCAGGTGGTTGGAACTCCGTGCTCCTAACTCCGAAGGCTGCCGGTTCGATTCCCACATGGGCCAGTGGGCTCTCAGCCACAATGTTGCCAGTTCAACTCGTAGAGTCCCACAAGGGATGGTGCGCAGCGCCCCCTGCAACTAAGATTGAACAAGGCACCTTGAGCTGAGCTGCCGCTGAGCTCCCAGATGGCTCAGTTGGTTGGAGCGCATCCTCTCACCCACAAGGTTGCTGGTTCGACTCCCGCGAGGGATGGTGGGCTGTGCCCCCTGCAACTAGTAACAGCAACTGGACCTGGAGCTGAGCTGCACCCTCCACAACTAAGACTGAAAGGACAACAAATTGACTTGGAAAAGAAAAAAAAGAAACTAAAGGTCAAAAAGGGGCACAGGGTGGCCGGTTAGCTCAGTTGGTTAGAGCGCGGTACTGATAACACCAAGGTTGCAGGTTCGATCCCCACCTGTGTCACTGTGAGCTGCGCTCTCCTTAAAATAAAAAAATTTTTTAAAATGAGGGGCAGCCTTTCTAAAGAAGACAATATTTCACCGAAAAGAATTCTACCATGACATCCTTCTGTTGAACTGCAAAGAACTGCAATTCCCTTTAAATACCCCTTTAACTATCTACAACATCTAAGCTTGGCCCCTATCTTCATCTCCACCATAAACTAGAATCTCCCTGAGATGCCCATCCTAACTCTATCAGTCTTACTTTGCCAAGAGGTGATGGAAGTCCACCTGTTTGAGCCTATGTGTCTCAAAAATAACACTAGCACTGATATGGAGGAAATGTCCACTGATGCACCGGATTGGTTGAACACTTGCTGTCCGGAGTAGAGCCCCCCTCTTCTCTGAGGGGGATACCCTCCAAAACTCCCAGTAGATGCTTGAAACCATAGATACCACAGAACCTTGTTACACTGTTCTTCCCTACACTTACATTCCTATAGTAAAGTTTAATTTATAAATTAGGCACAGTAAGAGATTAATAATAACTAATAATAAAATAGAACAAATGTAACAATGTACTGTAATAAAAGTTATGTGAATGTAGTCTCTCTCCCACTTTCTCTCAAAATTTCTCATTTTACTGCATTCACCCCTTTACTTAAAGAAAGCACTTTACGGCTTCTCTTTGGCATATCCAAATTCCTGTATCACTAATCTTTCACTTTGGGCCCATATTAAGTAAAATAAAGGTTTTTTGAACACAAGCACTTAGATACGCAATAGCTGATCTGATAACCAAGGCGGCTGCTAAGTGACTAACAGGTGGAAAGCATCTACAGTGTAGAGACACTGGACAAAGAGATGAGTCATGTCCTGGGTGGGGCACAGCTGGACCTGGAGAGATTTCATCCGTTACTCAGAACAGTACACAACTTAAAACTTCTGGATTGTTTATTTCTGGACTTTTCCAATTAACATTTTCTGACTGCAATTGACCATAGGTAACTGAAACTGCAGAAAGCAAAACCGTGGATGAGAGCAGACTTCTGTATATACAAGGGCTGATAAATAATGTACCATGCGTGAAGAACCTTATCCTTTCGCATCTTTCAACAGCTACAATTTATAAGTGATTCTGGAGCCTAGATTTGACTTGAGGATCTCAGCAAGGAACAGTTCGTAGAGAGAAAAACTACCAAGTCAGTTCATCTCCAATGCTAGTGATCACGGTGCCAGGTAGTGACTTTGGTCCTTTGCTTCCAATCTCACCTGCTCCAGTCAACACCTTTGTATTATATGCGGTTGTGGTGGAATTTTGTATTGCGGTGCCCTCTCTGGCTTGGGAATGGGCATGTGACCAAAGTAAAGGCAAACGGACCCTTCATCTCCCAGGATCCCTCGTCTAAAGTGGAGTGGCTTAAGGACAGAATAAACTTTTGAAGTTGATTCATGCTCACTGGATTTTGAACCTCCTCTTGAGTTTAACCATATCCTCTGTATTAGTCTGCTTAGGGTGACATAAAAAAATACCACAGGCTAGGTAGCTTAAAAGGCAGAAACGTATTTTCTCCCAGTTCAGGAGGCTAGAGGTCCAAAATCAAGGTGCAGCAGAGTTGGAGTCTGATGAGACCTCTCTTCCCGGCTTGCAGAGGGTGGCCATCTCACTCTGTCCTCTCAAGGACTTTCCTGTGCGTGTGCAGAGAGAGAGACATCTCCTTATAAGGACAGCAGCCCTATCAGATTAGGTTTCCACACCATGACCTCATGTAAGCTTACGTGCCCTATCTCCAAATATAGTCACATTGGAATTTAGGGCTTCAACATATGAATTGGGGGGCATACAATTCAGCCGATAATATTCTGAATTTAAAAAAGAAGAACTGTCCTCCTCACCTTAGCACCCCTTTCCATACAGCCCACAATCTGACCCTTATCTGCTTGGTTTCCTCCTACTTCCATTTTGGATTCACCTCATGGCTTACCTCCTCCGTAGACCTGACTTGGACTTCAGTGCCCCTTCTCTGTGCTCCCACAGCTCACTATGCTGAGCGCGCCTAAGAAAGGGGGGAGTGGGACACATGATCTGAGTGGCACGGGTATGCAGGGCCTGCCAAGGCTTGAAGGTAGAACAAGAACACCTGGAAAAGCCCATCCCTGCTCCAGGACATACATGCACACAAAGTAGTAGTCAGCTGCCAGGGGAGGCACCAAAACCCACCTACATAACAGACCCCTGTGGGGTTATTTTTATGAGTATTTGTTCTATATTTCCATTTTGTGGGCTGAAAGGCTCTATTTGATCAGGAGCTTTATAAATATTAATAGGATCAACCTAGATATAATAGGGCTAGGGCCCTTCTCTGGCACGCACTGTTTTTGTTTTGTTTTTCTTATTATTAATTTAATTTCCAACCTTCTTCTCCCTAACTACTACTACTCTATAGACTAGAAAAGCTATTTTTTTCTTCCGTTTCAGCCTCCTTGCAGCCACAGGTGATCCTGTGATAGGCCTATAGCCACTGAAATGTGAATAGATGCAAGTTTACGACTCTTAAGAAGGCTGATGCGAACCCAGGATAGATTGTTTTTATCAATTCCACTATGTGCCTGCTAATGTTTTCTAGCACCACAAAGGAAAAACAAGTAACTGTAGTTCCCAGAATTTCCTCTCCCATATGGTTCTGAGTTCAAGTTTGCCATAAAAGATACTCACCTGAAAGTTTGAGGACAGGAATGAGAGGCCAGCATCTTTCAGAGACAGTAGCCAGTAAGTTAATGACAAATGTGTGTTTGAATCAGCTTCCAGAGCCGTTAAAAACAACTTACTTTGCTGTTTCAGATAGATAGTTGGTAGGAGCTTTGCAGAGGTTCTTGAGATTTGTAGTAACTTGTAAGCTCTGAGCACCAGCCACTGGGGTGCTGCGTGCTGAGACCATCAGCAGTGCTGTCTCGCACCTGTGCTCCCCAACCCTTCCCATGGTTATGTAAACATCTAATTCCATATATTAAAATGTTTCATGCTTCAATACATATAGTTCCTTTTGTTTTCCTGACCAAATCCTGAGTGATATCTGCACACAGGTTTGACGCCTAGGGCTACAACAGCTCGCTTGGGGCTGAGGAAATCAACAGAATCATAGAGATGCCAACAGAGGCTTTCCCTCTCTGGGCTGCTAAACCAACGCAAGAAGCCACCTACCTCCAGACTTTCCCTTACTGAGACAAATAAAACCCTGTTTTTTTAAACCACTCTTGGTTGGGTATTCTGTTATTTGTAGCCTAATGCAATCCTGTTGTATCTTCCAATTTTTCAAAAATAAATGAGAGTCAGAGAACAAAGGGGGTGGGGGAGGGAAGGTATAATGAAAAATATTGAATTACTTTCAAATCTAGACCTGGCATATTAGCACTGTCCATCAAGTTAACACAATGATGATGGACACAAAATAATAATTTGCATAAAGACCAATATAAGAAGAGGTATGATGACTACTGTTCTTGCCTTCTGCTCTCACTGGAAAAGATAATTATTCATCCAGCAAGGTGCATATGGAGAGTACAGGAAGAGAGGGAGGAGGTGATCTCTCTGAAATTTAGCAAAGAAAAACAATAGAGGGGAGAATATTCATGCATAGTATTATAGAATCATAAAATGTTAGGGTCCGAAGGGGTTTTAGTTTCATACCTTCATTTTACACATGAGCCTCAAGGTTGCTGTTTAACTTGCTGAGGTCACTGACGGAAACAATCACTCTTTTTGTTTCTTTTTCTATTGCAACTCTCTCTCCCCAGAATTAATTCAATCATGCGACTATGAAGCTGCAGTGGGCGGGGGGGGGGGGGAAAGGGAGAAGGCAAGTCAAAGAACAGACCTCAAATTGAACTCAGAATCCCTTCTTCTCTGCTACTTTGGCCCACTGTCTGAACAAAACAGGTACACATGACTTTTTCATCCCTACAGATGAGGTCTTTGCTAAGAGGTATGTCAGCCCTCATGTAGTGAACTCGCAATGGGCTCACTCACTGTCCTCCAACATGTCCACATCTGTTTAACTTTTAGGGTGAACAAAAGTTGGATTTTCAGGCTGAGACCTTCATGACATGAGAAAAATCCTGATAGTCACCAGTGAGCCAACCTCGTGGGAGACCAGTCTCACTTTTAACCAAAGTTGTGAGTTCCTCGTGTGAAATTCTCTGAAATGCACTGATTAGTGTAAATCTATCTCCAAATCAAAGGAATTAACCACAGGAAAAAAAATGGGTACCCATAAACGAGACTGCAGTCTGCGCCAGTGTCAACTAGGGCCAAAACCCTCTGGACATTAGAAGGGGACCAATGTATGGACAGTTCCACGTGGGGCCTCCGGTCCCTGTTCGTCCCCTCTGACCGGGTACCTTGGCCCCACCCCTAATCAAGCTAGAAGGAGTCGGCCTCAAGCAGCCGCATGAAGTCCTAGAGGGACACGGGTCGCGCTTTCCCAGACTTCTCCTTTAGGCTTCTCCACAATTGCTGTTCTGGACGCAACTGTTTCCAAAGTTCCAGTAGGAGTGCATTGGGTTGTCAGTCTATTTTCTTCCAATTGACCCCTGCTGCCACGAGATCACGCCACATCTGTGCGCGTGTTACTCTCTGAGGCCCGCAACCTCGCCCCTTTACCTTTGGTTTGGGCTTCCAGGTCTCAACTGTGCGGACCTCCTGTCTTAACTTCCTTCGCCTCTGGCTTTCAACATCCCCCAGGGTAGCCATGGCACCCTACATAGGGTGTAAGAATAGCAACCAAGGATCCAAAAGCACTCGCAGGTGCAGTATCCAAAACCAGATCTCTCATGCTGGCTGTAAAAAGCTTGTCATCCGGCCCCTGTATGTTAAGGTTAAAAATAGCTTGTCTCATACCCATTTCATGGATGATTTGTGTAAGTTCCGTATATGACTGCCATTGACTCACAGTGTCTGGCAGCTCGCCAGCCTGTCCCCATACTGTGTGTACCGCAGCAGTGAGCCACTCCATTAGGGAATGGTTGCCCTGGTCGTAGGCCAACCTATGGCAATTCTGTAACCTTTGTCGCAGGGACGGATGCACTGTCACGAAGGCTAGCTTTTCCATCTCGCCTGGGGAGCAGAGAATGCTGTCTGCTCCCTCATCCCATAAACGTAATAGCCAAGCCGAGACTGACTCTCCATGGCGCTGTCTGTACCGCCTCCCCAGTTCCTGCAACTCAGTGGGAGTGTAAGGGGTATAGGTCGCGAACTCAGTCACAGTTAGGTTGCCGGCAACAACACCCCCGGGGCCCAAAGGTTGTTCAAATTTTGCCCTTTGCTTCAAGATGGGCCGGACTTGGGGGTTGGGAGCTACATTGTCTCCACTTGCTTCCTCCGCCTCTGCCTCAGAGTCTCCACTGTGGGGCCCCTCTTCTAACAGGCGGACCCGAGTTTCCAGCGCTTCCAACCGGGACACCTGGTCCGGCACCTGGGCCATTTCATTAAGCACATTTTCCGTGTTGAGACTCAAGGCCGTGAGGAACATCCAGCCCACGCGGCCGGCTGTAGCTTTCTCCTCCTCCGGCAACCACTCAGCCAGAGCCTGCAGGGCCCTCTCCACGCTGGCCGGAGAGCCGTCCATGTCCTCCCACCCCTCCTTCGGGGTCCAACTCCTGAGAACAGTGGCCACTGGACACCACACACTGTGTGGGGGCCACACGTCCTCCTGCCCAAAGTCAGACTCCATCCCTACCTGGTCGGAATCTTGCTCACCGTGCCAGGTGTCTGAGTGGGTGGAGGCCTCCGCAGAAGATGTCCACAACCCTCGGAGCCTAAGGCCGCAGCAGATCACCAAAATGAAGGCAACGCCTTCCATGGCCAAGAGGGTGGTGTGCCAGCTGGAGGCTTGAGTCTCCCAGGCGGACCGCGCCTCCCGTTCCCGGTGTCGCTCCTCATGGGCCTCCTGAAGCTGGGCTCTCACACGCACAAACCACTCCACCATACTTCAGTAGGTTTTGGCACCGTACCCTGCTTACGAAACTGAGCTTTTATACGTATAAACTGCTCCAGTACTTTCTGGAGAGTTTCGGCCAACATCACACCCTGCTCGCTGTGCCATTTGTCATGTGGGGCGGCCTGCAGGGCCTCTGGTCCCGATCCCCATATAAGAACGCAGGACACGGTGAGGCCAAAAAGGAACACCCATGGAGCCATAGGTAGGGGAGTCATACCACTATAGTCTCACTGGAGGCTGGATTCACACGACGTGCGACCTGCCGTGTGCTTTTCTGCCAACCAACCGACTCTCTGATTTCCCTCGACTCTCCTCAACTCCCCAACCTAGCCGTGGCAGTTATATTAGTGGCCAGTGGCTCAATGGTTACAGCTGATGGCCATCTACTACCCAAGCCAGCACCCCTCCACGTGAGGCCGAGAGCCTGGAAACTGCTCTCTGGGGCTCTGTCCCCACAGTACCTCATGAGGCTTTATCAAGGCTGAACCTTAAGGAAGCTGGCAGGTGGCAGCAGGCCTTGGGGTGTCCTGGATTTTTGTGGAGTTACCCCAGTCTTAGTACTGGTGGCAACCGTCCTCAGTTCACAGAATGGCCCCTCCTACGCACCTCCAGGGTTACCACAGGCAGGGAAAAACCACGGCTTATTTTGTAGCTCCTACCAGGTAGTCTCTGGCCAGTCACAGGCAGTGGCTGCCCTGGACCTGTACTGAAGCCCCTCTCAAGAGACCCCAGAACCAACCTACTTGGAAGTAGGCTTTAGACCACAGCAGAGCACTGCCCAATTATCCCAAGTGGCACATCCAAAGGGCGTCTCAACAGGCACCAGAGCCCACTGGAGTGAATCCCACTCCAGTGTGTGTGTGTGTGTGTGGTAAGCCCCCAGCACACAGGCCTGTAAGCTGTGGATATGGCCAAACCTCACAGCCAATCAGCCTGAGGGTCAATCCCACCCACTGATGTGCCAATAGCAATCAAGACTCAACTATAACAGGAGGATACACACAAGGGCCACTTCTGAAGTACGTGGAGCAGGTGTCAGGACCCCACAGGGCACCTACTACATAAGGCCACCCAGCCAAGACTGGGAGACATAAAAGATCTACCTAATACATATAAAAAAAACACAGACAAGTAGCCCAAATGAGGAAACAAAGAAAAACGTCCCAAATGAAAGTAAAGGAGAAAACTCCACAAAAAGAACTAAATGAAATGGAGGCAACCAACCTACCAGAGACAGAGTTCAAATCAATGATTACAAGGATGTTCAAAAAACTTAGTGAGAACTTCAACAGAGAGACAGCAAGCATAAAAAAGGACCTAGAAACCATGAAAAAGAACCAGTGAGAAGTGAAGAATATAATAACTGAAATGAAGAATGCACTAGAAGGAATCACGAGCAGACTAGAGGAAGCAGAGGATCAAATCAGCAATTTGGAAGACATGGTAGAGGAAAACACCCAATCAAAACAACAAAAAGAAAAAAGTACCTCAAAAAATGAGGATAGTTTAAGAGACCTCCAGGTCAACATCAAGAGTAATAATATTCACATCATAGAGGTACCAGAAGGAAAAGAGAGAAAGCAAGGATTTGAGAACTATTTGAAGAAATAATGACTGAAAACTTTCCTAACTTGGCAAAGGAAATAGACATACAAGTCCAGGAAGTGCAGAGAGTCCCAAACAAGATGAATTCTGACAGGCCCACACCAAGACACATTATAATTAAAATGGCAAAGGTTGGTTACAGACAAAGAAAGAATCCTAAAAGCAACAAGAAAAAGGCGACTAGTAACTTATAAAAGAACTTCCATAAGATTATCAGCTAATTTCTCAATATAAACTTTGTAGGCCAGAAGAGATTTGGCACAAAATATTCAATGTGATGAAAAGCAAGGATCTTCAACCATGATTACTCTACCCAGCAAAGCCATCATTTAGAATCGAAGGATAAATAAAGAGCTTCTTAGACAAGAAAAAGCTAAAGGAGTTTATCACCACAAAACCAGTATTAAAAGGAATGTTAGGAGGACTTCTTTAAGATTAAAAAAAAAAGAAAAGATCAAAATTATGAATAACAAAATGGCAATAGCTACATGTCTATCAACAATTACTTTCAATGTAAATGGATTAAGTGCTGCAATCAAAAGACATAGGATGGCTGAATGGATAAGAAAACAAAACCCTTACATATGCTGCCTATAAGAGACTCATTTCAGATTGAAAGACACACAGACGGAAAGCAGTGATGGAAAAAGTGATTTCATGAAAACGAAAATGAAAAAAAAAAGCTGGGGTAGCAATACTTATACCAAACAAAATAGACTTTAAAACAAAGGCTATAACAAAAGACAAAGAAGGGCCCAGGAATCCCACTTCAGGTTATTTAAGAAACTGAAATGCTACTTTGTGGGAATATGTTCATCCATATGTTCATTGCAGCATTGTTTATAATGGCCAGATGTGGAGGCAGCCTGGGTGTCTGTCGATGGAAGAATAGACAAAGAGGAGGTGGTAAATATATACAATGGAATATTGCTTGGCCATGGAAGGGGATGGGTTCTTGCCACTGTGGTGGCATAGATGGACCTGGATGGTATTGTGCTGAGTGGAGTGTAAGACAAAGACAGATGCAATGTGATTTCGCTTATATGTGGAATCTAAAGAACAAAATAAACAAAATGGAAACAAACTCATAAACACAGAGAACATACTGATGGTTGCCAGGTGGGAGGGGGTTTGGAGGTGAGTGAAAAAAGGGAAGGGATTAAGAAGTACAAATTGGTTGTTACATAGTAATCATGGGGAGGTAGGATATAGCATAAAGAATACAGTCAATAGTATTGTAATAACTATGTATAGTGTCAGATGGGTACTAGATCTGTTGGGGTGATAGATGGGAGGTAGTTGGGGGGCAGGGTGAAAAAAGAGAAGGGGATTAAGAAGTACAAACTCGTAGTTACAAAATAGTCATGGGGATGTAAAGCACAGGGAATACAGTCAATGATATAGTAATAACTATGTATAGTGCCAGGTGAGTACTAGACTAGTCGGGGCATCATTTCTTAAATTATGTAAATGTCTAACCACTATGCTGTACACCTGAAATTAATATAAACTAATGCTGAATGTCAACTGTAATTGAAAAATTTTAAAAGGGGGTAAAGGTGAAGGGGAATAAGAGTCCACATTTCCAGGTGTAAAACAAATAAGTCATGGGGATGTAATGTTCAGCATAGGGAATATAGTCAATAATATTGTGACAGCATGGTACGGTGTCAGATGGTTGTTGCACTTATCATGGTGATCACTTCTTTAGGTATATGAATGTTGAATAACGGTGGTGTACCCCTGAAACTTATATAATATTGTATGTTAGCTATACTTGTATTTTAATAAAAATCTTTTTAAAAATGAAATGTGGTGTATTTATATAATGGAATATTATTCAGCCATAAAAAGGTATGTCATACTGATACATGCTACAGCATGATGAACCTTGAAAACAAATGAAAGAAGCCAGACAAAAAGGCCACATATTATATGGTTGCACTTATCTGAAATGTCCAGAATAGGGAACTCCACAGAGACAGAAAGCCAGTTAGTGGTGTTGGAGGCTGATGGGAAGAGAAAATGGAGCGTAGCACTATAATGGGTATCGCGTTTCTTTTTGGAGTGAGGAAAATGTCCAGAATTAGAGCGGTGATCATTGCAGATACTTTCAACTCCTTAAACTCCTTCCAAAGCACAACCCAAAAACTATGCACGGATCCAATATCATCTACCTCCTCTGTGCCTCTATCAGAAACAGTAGTTATTGCTGAAGAAAAACACCCAGTTAGGCAGAATGGTAACAGGTCAAATTCATACAGACCGATCTCAAATCTACACTCAACCACGCCAGAAATCTTCCTAATTTTCTCTCCTAATCCCCTCTCCCATGGGCTATTATTTCATACCTCACCTCTCCACTAAAACTCTGAATTCCTTCCCTTTTATCCTCAGCTGATGATCATTACTCATGCTTCATAAAAGAATATAGGGCACACCATGCCAAGCCCCTCATATTTTAGCCATTCATCCTCCATTTGCAGCTACTTTCTTCTTTTTCCTTCTATTACACAGAGGAAGTAAGTGCCTTTCCCTTAATGAAAGTCATATTTGTACATATCTGCCCTAGGCTGAATATTCTTTCCACTCAGGGCATTACTTTACGCCCAAGGTATTAAATATGGCATTTTCTGAGTGATCATGGGTGATCTAGTTTTGGTTTTTCTTTTGTCTATCTTTATTACAGATTACTGGTACAATTTGCTATTTAAAAAAGGGTATGACTCACAGTCATCTAAAAGTTCTGACAAGCTTGGAGATGAGGTAATACCTCCTTTGTCATTCGAGTCAACATTCAGCCACCATTTGGTTTTGGGGTAGGAATAGAAACTAAATCCTGCCAGCCAAGAAGCTAGATGAGCCAAAGTCTTGAGGAGATCATATTAAGTGCTACAGAATGTAATAACCATGTCTTGACAGGCTATATATCTCAAACCTCTTCCATAGCCGACTTAATTGTTACTAATTTTCTAATTTACCTTAATCATAAAAACTGAGTTGGAGAGGTTACCTAATGACTGATCTCTAAAAAAGGAATGAATTCAAAAGGAGTCAGACAGCATTTGAGAGGCTCAGGTGTGGGAGGGTTTATGTCCGCAGAGTCACGTTTCTTGTCAGGGAATCACAAGTCAAATTACAGGAGGCAGTGACAGGAATTCGGCTAAATTCCAATTCCCACTGTCAGAAGGTTATTCATCTACCTTAAAGCAACAGCTCTCTTTGGCAAGGGATGTTTCTTCTAATTAGATATCACTCCCTGTGGGCCACCAGCAGGACCTTTATTTTCTCCACAGTTATTAATCAGCTATCCAGTGTTAACAAGAAGATCAAATGTAGAAGTATGTAAATCCACTCTCAATTCTTTTTCCTAATCACTCAGCAGCCCACCTGAGGAGCTTACTAATGAGGTGCTCCAGCCAACTAACAAGCTGTCTGGCTCCCATTCTTAATGATCACTTCCAAAACGGGATTTTTAATTTCAAATATACAGGCCAGTTCAATACACTGAAATACATAACTTTTCTGCAACTTACTGGTAAAATTTTGTCTAAGTTAGGCAAAGTTAAAAAGTGAGTAATGAAATCACAATAAAATTAAATGCCCAGCCAATGGGGAATTGAACTGGGCACAAATTCAACACTTACGGACTTTTCTGACTATTCCCAGTGACTGAGCCCTCATCTGTGTTTCTATTATCAAAGTTTCATCCTTCTGATGTTTCTTTCTCTACTAACTTCAAAATAGGATTCATACTCTAAAGCAAGTATTAGTTTGAACCTTTTAAAATTGCCAATATTTAATGATTTTTCACATATAATCATGGCAATTTCATACAGTTCAACCAAATGCATAGGTCCTCAGAGGTTTTTTTGAATGGGTTTGAGTTTTTTTTAGCATACAAATAATTATAGTAATAGTAGTTGCAATAATTAGCATATTATTGAGAGCTCTCTATATGCCAAGCATTATCTATAGATAGATAGATACTCATTTAACCCTCACAACATTTAACACTCTCATTTCACAAATGTGAAAACTGAAACGTACAGAGATCAAGTAGTTTCCTCAATGTCACAGATTGGCAAGGCTCAATTCAAACACAGGTTGTCTGACTGCACAGGTATTAACCACTATGCTGTACTTCCTGCAGTTTCTATTGATAATAAATGGGGAAATAAAGTTTAAAAAAGCTCCTCTGATTTCATATACTTTTATAGCCATTCAAACTTCTACTTTTTTACTTAGACCCTATAAAGGATAAAATTACACATAGGTACTAATTGTGAGTCTATTATATGCAACTGACTTCTTAAGTTCAGGATTTACAGCTTTTGATAAGCTCAGTTACACTGTATTGCTTATAATTAAGAATCTACTAAGCTTTCCATAGGGTTAAGAGACTAGAAAATAGAAGACAGAGTACATGCATATGTACATGCATATGTACATACATCTGTGTGTGTGATATGTATGTAAATTAGGCCATGATGATGTGGTATAGAAAAAGACCCTTGATAGATTAAATAGAACCCTGAAAATTTCTAGTTTTATTAATAGGACTCAATATTCTGAAAACACCTCCCACATTAACACAGAGGAATGCCAGATATAACATCTTTTTTAATGTATAGTTAAGCTCACAAAGAAAAGTAATAGAAATTCCCAAATGCCAGAAATGAAGAGGTTAGTGAAAACCAGAGCATTATTATGAGTGTGCTGATGTGGCAGCCAACCTGGATTGGTGGGGTACATTTACACCAGTTTGACTAATCTAGGGAACTGGGTTTGTTTGTTCATTTTTTCAAATGTGTGTGCATATTATTCACAGTATTCCTTTATTATTCTTTCTAAGGTCCATAGGATCTGTAGTGATGTCCCCTCTATTCAACCACATTTTTAAGCATCAGAATTCCCATTTATTAAAGAGCTTGATTTAGAGAATTGGGTTTTAATGCGCACATAGTGTTAAAGCAAAAATCCTTGAGACTGTATCAAGTAGGGAGTTGAAACTAGGCCCTACCTACCTTCCCTCCCCTGCCCTCATAGACAGCATAGTGAAAGAGTAGACTAGCAATCTCTCCACCAACATAGCGTGAGGAAATGTTGTGGAAGCTTGTCTCTTTTGGCCTAGATTCTGAGTAGGGAAAAAAAAAGGAATTTCCTCATTGGGAATTCAATTATGGGTCAAAGTCACAAGAGAATCCAGCAACTTCCCCAGCCAAAACATTAACAGATAAATAGTTTCTAGGATGGTAATCTCCCTGGAGCACCTGGCAGAAGAAAACCACACAGGAGGGACACATACTCATCACTATTCCAACAAATAAAAGTTCTGCTAAATATGAACTCATAATATAAAACCACAAAACTCAGTACTTAGTAATCCATCATGAACAAGAACCAACCGAGGTAACAAGCACGTAACAAAGTTCAGTGGAGGGAGATTAAACCCTCAGAACTTCAGATAATTGAATACTTTAAAAATGAAGAATATAAAATGATTAAAGACATTTTTAAAGTAATCAAAACATAAGAGAATATTTGAAAAATAAAAATATAACTAACAAGCCTTTATCATATATGATGGTTAACGTTTTGTGTCAACTTGACTGGCCACAGGGTACCCAAATTAAGTACAATTTTTGTGTATGTCTGTGAGGGTGTTTCCAGGTAAGATTAGCATTTGAATCAGCGGACTCAGAAAAATACATTACCTTCTCAGATGAAGGTGGGCATCATTCAATCTGTTTAAGTCCTAAATAGAAAAGCCCAAGGAAGGAGGAATTCTCCCCTTTTTTGCTTCCTGTCTGCCTGTTTTAGTTAGGACATTTCATCTTGTCTTCTACAGCTCCTCAGAATGGGATTTAAACCATCTACTCCCCCAATTCTCAGGCCTTCACATTCAGACTAAACTACGCCATTGGCTTTCCTGGGTCTCCAGCTTGCTGACAGCAGATCATGGGACTTCTCAGGGTCCAGAATGGTGTGAGCTAATTCCTCACAATTACATGAGCCAATTTCTTATCATTGTGTGAGCCAATTCCTCAAATTTTCTGAAGAGGAAAAAATCTTTAAGTCCTCAAAAATGGAAATAGTGACAAATCTGTGTCCCCAAAATATATGCAGTAGGCAAGATATAGCTATAACTATATAGATTATAGATTTAGGTATAGATATAGATGATATAGATATACATACAGATATAGAGATAGATATATAATTTCTTTAGAGAACCCTAATACACCATGTAAAACAATAATAAAAAGTGGCAAATTTGCAGGGGAAAAACATTATGGAACTAGAATATTAACTAAGTATAACATATTATTGGAAATGACCTATAGGAAATGGTTCTCCTGCATACATAGTTCTGAAAAAAGTTGGTTATATTGATTAATTTCAGACTTCCTTTTTTTATTTCATAAATTATACATTATTTACCACAAAGAGAGCTAAGTGGACTATGTGGACATGGACTATACACATCAAAAACTGATTGAAAAGTGAGTTCACTCAACTAATTGTATCAACAGTACTAACAGTCATTTCCCACATTTGGTTTCCAATTGAATTTATAATTTAGCTTGATATTAAAAATGGCTTTCAAGCATATTCAACTTGTTATACACAAGACTAAAACCTTTTAATTTTTTTCTATTACTCCACTGAAAATAAAATACAGTTTGCAGTACGAGAGAGTAAATCCAGACTTTCATAAATCAAAATACAAATAAAATGTAATTGAAATTGAATACCTAACTTCTAGTTAGCTAAAAAAAAAATAAATAAAAAGTGAATTTAAAAATAACACATTAGAGAAAACAAAACTAATCAAAACAAAACAAAATTAAATTAGAAACAAAACAAAATTACAGAAAGAAAAATCATGATAAATAGAAAGCACAAAAGACGGTAACAAGAAGAAATCCAAACATATCGGTAATCACAAAAATATAAATGGATGACGGCCCTTGATTGATTAACAGAGCACCAGCTTTTTACAAATGCAGATATAAGCTGCTTACTAGAGACACAATGGAATACAGAAAGGTTGAAACCAAATATATAAAAATACATAGCAGATAAAGATTGTAAAAAATGTTGATGTATCTATAATACTATTTAATATAATAATCACTATTTAATACAAAAATGTTGATGTAGCTATATTACTATTTAATATAAGAAGAAGAATTATTATACTAGGGAAAAAGGGAGTCATGTCATAAGGATAAAACATATACCACCAATATCATATAACAATTCTAAACTTGTAGTCGCCTAATAGCAGCCTCAGAATACAAAGTAAAAATAGGTAAAATTACAAGGAATAAATTTTTTCATCCACTGTCAAAGGGAGATTTTAACAAAATTACCTCAGCAATTGATAAATCAAATGGGAAAAAAAATAGTAATATAGAAGATTTGGAAAATAAAAATGTAAGAAGCTTGAGCTAATGTATATGTATCTAGACTTACATATAAATAGAGTCTCATATCTATTTTAGATGTGTTATACATAGATATCTGTTATATAGCTATTAGGTGTTATACATAGATATTATATACACACCTATATATTATATTTGTATATTATGCATATAATAACATACTATTTTAATAGATATTATAATATATATAGATCTGAAATAGATGTAACAAAATTTTAAGGTTTAATAAACCTGGGTAGTGGATACCAGGATATCTGATATACTATTCTCCATCTTTTTCTCATACTTGATATATTTTGTAATAAATTTTAAAATTAATAATTATTCACAAGAAAAGCTAAAATTGAGCACTGAGGCTGAATTCCCCGTTTTGCTCTCTACAGTTTTGCTCTCTGTAGATGTCTGACACAGAAGAGAGAACTAGTACAGATGTTTCCCACTTGTTCTCCACAAGGTTCCCAAGATAAGTGATGTCACTAGCAACAAAACATCCCAGCAACTGGGATGGGGAGGAAATCAGACTAAGACTGTACCTTAGGTAGGTGGATATAGTATAAACTGGGGCAGATATTCTCAACCCTGTTTCCTCTGAGACATATCTGAGAAAGAAAAGTCACATCTGAGACACACTTCCAAAAGAGATATTTTTTGACTATGGGTTATGCACAGTATCGTGATTTGCTATCTGTCAATATAAGCCCACCTCTTTCTCTTCCTCATAACAGGAGACAACAAAACTTTTGACCTAAGATTTTAAAATAACAAGGCATTGTAATGGCTGTGTGCGATGTCAGAGGGGTAGCGGATGGGGGAGGGGAGTTTTCACTGTGTGAGGGATATAAATGATAAATGTCTAACTATTACATTGTTTTGTGCACCTGAAACTAATTTTAAAAATGTTAAAAAAAAAAAAAAAAGAAAAAAGATAAAATTAAAAAATAAAAAGGAAAAGACATTTAAAAAATAAAAAATAACAAGGCATTGACTTTAGACATCTGACCTCCTGACCTGTCTACACCAGTCCTACACCTGGCCCGGGGCGATTTGTGAGTACTGGTGATGCCTTCTGGATAGTGCCTGCTGTTTGCTTACTATTTCCTCATTACTTCTCACAACTGTAGCTTTGAGAGCAAATCATTACCCCCAAAGGGAGGTAGAGTAGAAGGGCAAATTAAGGACTCGAAGAAAAGATTAAGAGCTCAAAAGAGGATGCCACCCGCAATGCTTGAGCCAGTAGTTAATTAACAGTGGTGGTTGTAAGAAGGGAAGGGAGAGATGCAGCCAGTTTACTATTCCATCTTTCTTCTCCCTCTCACTACTACCTCCTGTGCTATACTACCAATCCCAGTCATCTCAACTCTCCCAGGGCCTACCCTATAGTAGTACGAAAGGAGAAGAAAGAGTGGCCCCAGGCAGGAAGAAGAGAGAAGTGAGGGAAACAGAATGAAAGGTAGAAGAGACGAGACAGGTCCTGTGGATGTGGACCATTCCCAAGAGGCCATACACATGTAAGGATCACAGTGGGCTGGGTCAGTGCGGGTGGGGGATTACCAGATGGGCCCAAACTAGTACAGGATAGGGAATTTGCACGGTAATTCTTTTTAATACTAATGAAAGCTACTTTTACAATTGGAGATTGGAATTCATACTTTGCAATGCTCAGATATTATTTTTAAGTGAAGACAAAAGAGGTATTCTACTTTTAAATAGTTTGTCCTATCCAGGCTCAAAATTTCAGTTAATGTGTGTTTCTGATGCTTTTGAACAGGTGCACATTAATTTAAGAATACCTGGCCACTTAAGATCCTAACACTTGTTCCAAAGGACCCTTGTCTTAATTACACACACACACACACACACACACACACACACACACACCTGTATTTTTTCCCAAGAGGTTTCTGTGAATTCTTTGAAATCAAGGTAACCATCAAACCTGTCCATTCCTTGACTATTCCTCCCTCCCTTGCCCAAGCTTACAGGGAGAAGCAGAACAGGAAAGCAAGAAGATAAAACAATTTCTTTTTCAAGTTTCACATTATTATTTCTGGAAGATAGTGTTGGAAGGGAGGCTGGCAAGTCCCAAGCAAGATCTGCAGACTGATTTGGTAAGCTGAAAACCCAGAAAAGCCGGTGGTATAGTTCCAGTTCCAAGACTGCAGGCTCGAGACCCAGCGAGAGCTGACATTTCAGTACAAAGGCAGTCAAGGAGAAGGAACAGCGTTCAAGCCTCACCCCCCTTCCCTTTGTGCCCCACATCTGGACAAGCTGATGGGAGCTTTCACCCCAGCTCCACTCTCTAATCACAATGAAAACCCATTTCAAACCTGTTTGAGAGGTCTGTCCTACTCTCCCAAGAGTATTCGGTTATGTAAGTGATAAATCACCTTTTATACCCTCTTGTGTATGTAAGGTGTCATTGGTCTCAACATCCAAACCAAACTTTGGGTGAGAGTCCATTTGCCTCTGCAGGGACCGTAACAGAATATATTTAAAATAAGTGATTGTTTACCACTATATTTGTGAATCCAACTGTAAAAATAATATCATCAATCTGTTTATTGTCATGATGCTTAAGGAGCTCCCAGGTTCAAAAGAATTCACTCCCCCAGTTAGACATCCTACTTTCAAAGACTTTCACTGTGGTTTTAAATAACCACAGAAAGTAATTTCTCTAATTCATGCCATTGTTCCTCCTTTGCTACTCAAAGCATGTACGGTGGGCTATTGTATGAGACCAAAACTGATGTATGACCAACTGCTTATTCATTCGATACGTACTACTGAACGTACTATAACAGACACTGTTCTGAGCAATGCGGATATAGTACAGAACAATACAGACAAATATCCCTGCCCTTGTAGGGCTTATATTCAAGGGAGGAGAGGTAGAAAAAACAATAAAGTAAATTATGTAACTTGGAACATAAGTGCTATGAGGCAAGAAATGCAACAGAATAAGGAAGATGCAAAGTCCTACGGCAGGAATGGGGAATTGAAAATTTTAAATAGTTTGGTTTTACCAAATGTATTTGTTTTTCCATTTCCAGGCTCATGCTAGGATTGCCCTTCCCGCCATATTAAAGGTAGGAATAGCCATCTGACTTGTTTTGGCCAATGAAGAGCAGAAATGACATGTATGCTTCCCAGACAGAGCTTTGTACAGTGGAGCATTACTGCATGAGTCCCCACAAGCCCTTCCCTGTGCTGCTGCAACTGCAGAACACGCCGAAAGGAAATTTCCATCAGCCAGAATCCCTGAGCAACTGTGATGAGCAGAAGCTCCTGCCAACCTGTGTGAAGACATGTGGTGTGAGCTGTGTTTTAAGCAAGTGAAATTTGGGGATTGTTATGCAGAATAACCTAAATTACTCTACTAATGTAGTCAGAGTAGACCTCACTAAGGTGACAGATGGAGGCTTGAACCTGAGTGGCAATAGTGGAAAAGATGAGAAGTCATCAGAATCTGGATATATTTTTATGCATAGAAAAAAAATTAAGTCCTGTATGACTGAAAACATGAGAACAGTGACAGCAGACTGCACTGGTTCTAACAGTATGTCAGAAATATCTTGTGTGAATAACACCTCTAATGTAAGCAAATATTATATTCCGGTAAGTCTGGGAGAAAATAAACAATCTAGTAGGTCTACAACAGCATAAACAATTTGCTAAGTATTAAAAGTTAAAAAAGAGAAAGACAGATTTCACTGCCTACTTTGTACAGTGGAGCATTGCTGCCCTCTAGTAATGGGGAAAAAAAATAATTTAGGAAAAGCTCGAAAGTGGCAACAACTGTTGCAGAGAAATATATATTTCAAAATTTTGTGATGAATACAGATGCAAAAATCCTAAACAAAATTCTAGCAAATCGAATACAACAATGCATTGAAAAGGTTATTCATCACGACCAAGTGGGGTTCATCCCCGGGGCACAAGGATGGTTCAACATACACAAATCCATCAATGTGATACATCACATAAACAAAATAAAGGACAAAAATCATGATTATATTAATTGATGCAGAAAAAGCATTTGACAAGATACAACATCCATTTATGATTAAAACACTTACTAAAATAGGTATAGAAGGAAAATACCTTAACATAATAAAGGCCATATATGACAAGCCCTCTGCTAATCTCATAATTAATGGAGAAAAACTGAAGCCCTTTGCTCTACGTTCAGGAACACGACAGGGATGTCCCCTATCACCTCTGCTTTTCAACATAGTGTTGGAAGTCCTCACCAGAGCAATCAAGCAAGAGAAAGAAATAAAAGGCATCCAAATAGGGAATGAAGAAGTTAAATGGTCACTCTTTGCAGATGACATGATGCTATATATAGAAAACCCTAAAGACTCCACCAAAAAGCTATTAGAAACAATAAACGAATACAGTAAAGTTGCCGGCTACAAAATCAACGTACAAAAGTCCATTGCATTCCTATATACTAACAATGAAATCTCAGAAAAAGAAATACAAAAAACAATTCCTTTTGCAATTGCAGCAAAAAGAATAAAATACCTAGGAATAAACTTAACCAAGGATGTGAAAAGAGCTATATACTGAAAACTATAAGACATTTTCTAAAGAAATTGAGGAAGACACAAAGAAATGGAAAGACATTCCGTGCTCACGGATTGGAAGAATCAACATAGTTAAAATGGCCATATTACCCAAAGCAATATACAGATTTAATGCAATCCCCATCAAAATCCCAATAGCATTTTTTAAAGAAATAGAACAAAAAATCATCAGATTTGTTTGGAATCACAAAAGACCCCGAATAGACAAAGCAATCTTAAGAGAAAAGAACAATACTGGAGGTATCACACTCCCTGACTTTAGCTTGTACTACAGGGCTACAATAATCAAAACAGCATGGTGTTGGCAGAAAAACAGACATGTAGACCAATGGAATAGAATTGAGAACCCAGAAATAAACCCACATAAATATGGACAGATAATTTTTGACAGAGAAGCCAAAAACATACAATGGAGGAAAGACAGCCTCTTCAATAAATGGTGCTGGGAGAACTGGATAGCCACATGCGAAAGAATGAAACTGGACTGCTACCTGTCACCATGTACCAAAATTAATTCAAAATGGATCAAAGACTTAAGCATAAGACCTGTCACAATAAACTGCATAGAAGAAAACATAGGTATTAAACTTAGGGACCTTGGGTCCAAAGAGCATTTTATGAATTTGACTCCAAAGGCAAGGGAAGTAAAAGCTAAAATAAACAAATGGGACTATATCAAACTTAAGAGCTTCTGCACAGCAAAAGTAACCATCAACAAAATAAAGAGGCAACCAACTGAATGGGAGAAGATTTTTGCAAACAGTGCCTCTGATAAGGGGCTAATATCCAAAATATACAAGGAACTCATGCAACTCAACAACAAAAAAACAAACAACCCAATTGAAAAATGGGCAGAGGACCTGAAGAGACATTTCTCCAAAGAGGACATACAAATGGCAAATAGACATATGAAAAAATGCTCAACATCACTAATCATCAGAGAAATGCAAATAAAAACCCCAATGAGATATCACCTCACCCCAGTCAGAATGGCTATCATCAACAAGACAAATAATAACAAGTGTTGGAGAGGCTGAGGAGAAAAAGGAACCCTCATACACTGTTTGTGGGAATGCAGACTGGTGCAGCCGTTATGGAAGGCAGTGTGGAGGTTCCTCAAAAAATTACGAATAGAATTACCATATGACCCAGCAATCCCTTTCCTGGGTATCTACCCAAAAAATCTGAAAACATTTATACATAAAGACACGTGTGCTCCAATGTTCATTGCAGCTTTGTTTACAGTGGCCAAGACATGGAAACAACCAAAATGTCCTTCCATAGATGAATGGATAAAGAAGTCGTGGTATATATACACAATGGAATACTATTCGGCGGTAAGAAAAGATGATATAGGAACATTTGTGACAACATGGGTAGATCTTGAGAGCATAATGCTAAGCGAAACAAGTCAGACAGAAAAAGCAGAGAACCATATGATTTCACTGATATGCGGTATACAAACCAAAAACAACAAAAGAACAAGACAAACAAACGAGAAACAAAAACTCACAGACACAGACAACAGTTTAGTGGTTACCAGAGGGTTAGGGGGAAAGGGGGTGGGAGATGAGGGTAAGGGGGATCAAATATATGGTGATGGAAGGAGAACTGACTCTGGGTGGTGAACACACAATGGGATTTATAGATGATGTAATACAGAATTATACACCTGAAATCTATGTAATTTTAATAAATTAAAAAAATAAATAAAAAGAACCTTTCAGAAAGGTTAAAAAATTTGAGTTCTCTTTGTGCCATGACAATTTACTTTATAACAATTTTTGATTAAGACATACGAGAAATTCTACGAAGGAAAACAAAATCTGGCATTGCTTTTCCAAGTTATCCATAATTTTCAAGAAGGCAAGAATCCTGAAACCCACTGGTATCATGACTATCGTAGGTATAAGAATTAGTAGTTCTTGTAGTGATATCAACAACACAAATCTTTTCTTGTCATCCATAAAAGATGATGAAGTGTAAAGAGTATAACTGGGAATTCCTGAATTTAGATTTTTGGGGTTTTTTTTTAGTCTATTGTACAAGTACAAGATGGTGGCAAACTTCCTGGCTGTAAAGAGAGCGGTTTTTTTTTGTTTGTTTGGTTTTTGTTTTTTATCATCTTCCAAGGCTTAATATAAAGTAGTAGAGAGCTGTAGCTACCAAAAAGACTGCAGTAATAAAATGTGCATCCACATCAAGGAAGTAATATATGCACTGAAGTTTGTACTGGTATAACCAGTATGAATTATTTCACCAGCTGGAGTAACAAATGATTGCATCTCTTATTTTTTCTGATTAAACTAGGCCAGAAGCCCAATATTTTAGATTAGCTGGAAGTATACTACCTTTCAAGAGACCTCTCTTCTTATCCCTTTATTCAAGAACCCCAGGAACATTATCCAAAGTAGCTGACCACATTCCTTAAATGCCTTCTAGAGGGCAATTTGAAGATCTGATCCATCCACCAGCAGACTAAAGTTTTTAGCTACCAATTATTGTTGCCACATTCTGAAAACTGGTTTTGATGTATTCTTCTCACTGTTTCTTCCAGTCCCTATTCTTGAACAGGCCACAGTGGTGCCCTACACCTAGATGTCCCAGATTATAGCTGTCTAGTTTGAGACCTACATGTTCAGCCACTCTTTCCAAAGCACACTCATTGTGCCCTGTTTTAAGATCTGGGGCAATTCCAGTTCCAGACATAGCCAGTCACAAGCTAAATCAAAACCAGGTTTCCCCTCAGACCATCTAGAATCCGGTAATAAGCCAGAATCACCAGTCTAAACTCATCCTGCCCTCCCTCAGTAAGTGCTCTAACCATCCAAGAGGTACTATTCAGGAGGTATTCCAAGAGAGAGGAGTGAAAGATGTTGATACATTGTTTTCCAATAGCCACCTTGGTCTCCAAGAAAATTACTTACTTCCTCTTAAGCAACCTTTGACCTTTACATATTAAAAGGTATTAAAAGAACTGGCCTTCATTAAGCCATTTTTTAAAGTTCTGTTATACACTTTCCCAAGAGCAGTAAATGGCTACTTACCATTTATTTACTTAGGAGACAGTCCTCTCAGAACAAAGATCTGCTTCTGTGACTCACTTTTTCCACCCATGTGGAAAGATGGGAGGTCATGTTTAAATGACAGCTCCTCTTACATCCACATCCTAATTTCAGTCTGGGTGCCACATTTAAGCATGGATCTTACCACTCCAGAAATATATCCTACAAATCTAAACATATACATATTAAAGATCTAAACTACATTAGAGTGCAACTCAGTTGCTTGGGTGGGGGCCCATTCTGTCCCTTTGTAGAGTGACATAAACACATGTATTAAAGATATCTTTGGATGTTCATTATCACATTGCTGAAAAAAGGAAGATTTTTGAAAACATGGCAAAAATCATGGGCAGATTAAATTATGCTATATCCATGTGATGGAATGCAACGCAGCTATTAAAAAACGTACTTTGTGAAAAAAATTCTGGATATGATGTATTATTTCTAAAACAACTGAAAAACAGAGATTACGTCTACGTACAGACCACTCTGAAGGGAGAGAGGAATGACCACAAGGAGTAGTCCAGATAGATTCCTTTTGCTTTTCTCTTTATATCCCTTCTAAACTATTTGAATGTTTTATAAAGAACTTAGAGTACTTTTATCTTTAATTATGGAATATGTATGATTATGACTTAAAAGTGTTAAGATATGTATAACTGCAAATCAGTTTAATTACATAATTTAACCAAATACAACTTAAATAATTTAAATTAATATTCATAATCTTGAATGTTTTAATGTAAGGGAAAAAAATGTCTTTTTTCCTCTAGTGTTATAAGGAAACTAAAGAGATTATGGTAGGGATAAAAAGATAAATATTATCAAACCTAGAATGATGACCAGATAGATGGTGGGACACCTAAAAACTAAAGAAAGAAATGACTGATGATGTTTTGGATGTCTGCCTTGGGAAAAAGAGCTACCTTCAAATATGTAAATGAGGGGAATTCCACTTCCAAGTAATTGAGGACTAGATGATTTGTACCAATCCTATCACATAGGGAAATTAGCAACACTGAACAAAATATGAAAAGACATCTTCCTGAAGGCATCATAGAGCTAACAAAACCATGAAGATTTACTGCTCCTGGATCCAGGAGAGAACAGAGACCCCTATAAAATATGTGGGGATAGTTCATTGCTGCATTTCATTCACTATGAAATGAGTTTCTTGGAAACAACGTAATGCAGAATACTGTAATGCTTAATAAGGCATTCTGTACGTCCACCTATCACGTATTTTACAAGAAGCATTTCAAATGGGAAAGGCAAATCCAAACCTAGAGTAAATGTATATTCCAATGACATCAAATCGTAACAGAAGTAGTTCAATGTAATCAAAGGGACCAATTCCCTGGTCCCCCAGGGAATGATAGCATACCCAGAACTCATTGTTGATCGCTGCTGTTAAATATTGGGCACTCAGCAGTGGCTGTAGCCAGATCAAATTTGTTGAGTAAAAGCCTCTGTTGCTGTCTATGAATAACCTTCACCCCCCTTACCACTGGAAAGAGTCAACAATGCCTTTCAATTTAATCAGATTAGAGAACATATTCTAGAAAACCAAGAACCAATTCAAAAAAAATCCTCCTTAAGATTGTTTCTCCAGAATCATTTCTGATACCAAAATCTGTATCAGTTAGGGTTCAACCAAAGAAAATAGAATCAGTAGCTGATATATAAACAGGGATTTATTGGAAGGAACTGGCTTCAATTGCAGGGATTAGCTAAGCAAGCCCAAAATCCACAGGGTAGGCCATTAGGAAGGGCAGGTGCTAATTCTGCAGCTAAAGCTGCCATCCACAGGCAAAATTTCTTCTTCCAGGAAACCTTAGTTCTGTTCCCAAGGACTTTCAACTGATTGGAGCAGGCCTACCCAAGTCATCAAGGATAATCTTTGCTTAAAAGTCAACTGATTGTACACATTAATTACATCTACAAAATACGTTCATAGCAATACCCAGAATAGTGTTTGAGTAACTGGGAACTATAATCTAGCCAAGTTGACACTTTATATAAAACTGACCATTAATCCTACCACTGGGGGTAATGCCAAGCAATCTGCATTTTTAAAAGTCCTTCAGTGATTCCGATGCTCCTTCACGTTTAAGAACCACTGGTTTAGAGACCAAATCAACAGAGAAGAACAAATGTCGGGAGTCAACCACAATGTTTTATTACAATTAGTCAGTATCTGTTGCTTACAATTAAAGAATCTCAGGAGATTCACCATACATATGAGGTTCTTAGTAACAAACAACAGAAAACGACTCTACTAAATTGGGCAGAAAAGGAATTTATTAATGTATGTATCAAACAGCTCACAGAATCGATGAGAAGGCTGGCACACCCATCTTAGGAAGAGGCAGGTTTTCAGGCATGCGCATCCAGGCAGCACACCACCCAGCCAGGACATACCACAGCAACTGTCCAGTTAGAATGTCTCCCTAGGAACTGCCACCAGACACTCACCAATACCTCCACTAAGGCTCTACTCTATCACTGCTGGGAATAGTCTTTTCATTGCCCTGAGGTCTTTGTGCCACTACCTCCAAGACCCAGAGGAAGCACCTGATTGACATAAGTTAGTCACGTGACAATGCCCTAGTTGCAAGGGGCAGGAAGAAGTAATATTTGACCCTCTCCCCTAAGGAGCTCAGAGTAGTAAGAAAAACCTGAACTTAAAAGACAATTATAATGCAGTGTAGCAAGTACAATAGTAAAAGTGTGTACAATGTGTTATGGAAGAGCAATAGATAAATTTAAGCCAGTCTTAGAGGATAGGGGTAAGAATGGAAGAGATCAAGGAGATTTAGAGTATGCATGAAACTATAGAAACATGCTTAATTGGTTGAAAGTATCAGAAATCCCATCCTAACATCCAAAAAGTTCTGCTGAACCCTCACGTGACTAAAACTGTAAAGCTTGTCTTCAGCTCCTTTTCACCTCTTTTCTCCTTTTATGCCCTCCCAACCAGGCGCACCAAGCTCCCAACTGAAGTACCCCACATTCCCTAGATCCCAATCCCTGTTGCAGGCCATCAACTCCCCAAAGGGACCCAGTTCTATTGTCCTCTATTCTCTGAGTCTTAGATCTTGGAAGTGATACCTCAGAATCTTTTCCTTAACAAGGAAGTGTTACACACACAACACATAAACAAGGAACTCTCTAGTGGGGATGGGGGTGAGGAGATCTTAAGCCCTACATACTCAGTTTCTTTGGCCTCCTTCCCTCCAGGTAGCCTCTGAAAGAGCCTCAAAGAACACCACTAGGATTTCTGAGAGCAGTCGGAAAGCCACCAATTTAATCAACTCTATATTCACTATTTTCGCACAATCTAAATGACCTGCAATAATGTATTCAAAAATAGAAATCTCAGCAGTGTTTTAAAAACAGCAAATTTAAATGCAGATCAATATAATCAGCCCAATCTATAGTTTTAAATTAATAAAATTTTTTTACTTTGCTCTCCATTGCATACTCAATGCAAGATTATCAATGCCTGTAGCAAAATAAATAAATAAATTAAAACCCAAAACAGTAAGCAAATGGGGAAAAAGGCAATAAGCTGATTTTCCTTTATTCCATCCCTTTCTACTACGGAGAAACAGGGTAAGAATTTTGTGCAACAAACCTACTAAGGAAAAACGTGTTTCCTCTGTAACATAAATTAAAATTTCTACTAAGTTTTACCAATAAAGAAAGGATAGTTTCATTCACAATACCCTTTAAACTACTCCCTAAATTACATTTTAAAATCTAAATAAGGGTTTGTTTTCACATGGTTCCTAAAAGGTAAAAATGAGACTCTCGGATTACAGAGCTTAACTAAAACAGACTATATAACCTTTGAGGATTGGGAGGCTTAGAGATTTATTCTTTTTAAAAAGCAATTTTTTAGCGGAGGCTTCCTTCCACACCATTTCTAAATTACTTTTTTGAAAACATTTACCAAATACTGGTAGCTGAGACAAGACTACCATGGAAAATTATTGTTTAGGGAACCAGACCTTCTACATGAACCCTTTTCCCTCTGGGAAATAGGGCAAAAAAGTAACATCAATCTGTGTCAAAGCAGCTAGAAAGAATAAGAATAAAATCCCTTGTTGGTTTGTTTTCATCATTTTAATGTAAGACCAAAACAGACTGCTACAACAATATTTGAGATTCCACAGTGAACTGCATGCTTTTGGTATTAAAAGACCTTTGTTGAAGCATGTGAACTTTACCTCTTAAGAAATGAGTATGGGGATTTCAAGAATTTTTTTCAGCACACAATCATTCACAACAACGTTCTAGGTACTTATTTTTTCTATCGTTTCCGAAAAAAAGTAATTCACACTTACCAGAACCCCCTCCGCCCCACCACCACAGAAGAATTCAAAGTTCCTGAGTTCAAAAGTGATCAAATCCCACAGGTTCATAAATCAGTAGTCCAAAGCTTGGTTTAAAAGTTTGAAGAACAGCAAACACCAAATACTAAATACCAAATAGACTATTATTGTTTGTATGAAGTAATGACTCATCAACTAAAACCAGACTGAAATTTTCTGTACCCAGGGTCTACTGGTAGAAAGCCTTCACTCTTAATGCTTCTCATAGCATCACAGGTTTTAGAAAATAAACAATATGTTTTCAGCATTCCACAGTAATCTTCTTTCAAACACTGTAATAAATATCTGCATGTTACACTAATATACAATTTTCTACCTAAGCATTTTGTCGTATTATCAACTCTCAGTCTCAAATAATAGAATACAAGAAGCTATATAGGATAAAACACTACAGAGCTTTTGAATATTCCTTTCCCCAGCTGTTAGCAGGTAGCACTTTTTTTTTAAGAGAAAGTGATGAAAAATCAGAAATTTTGCATCCAATGTTTGACTTCAACTTTTTACTTTATCGTCTTCTGGTACCACCATACCCTAAATGAGAAGAATAAAATTTATATTAATTTTTAAAAATGCACTAGAATTGCTCATAAAGTTAAACAGTAATACATTTTCTTTTTAGCAATTGAGTAAGAGAAAGATGAAGGAAGGAGAGAATGAGCGCCCGGTGGAACAGCACTACACAGGGCATCGCCTCCCCACAACGGCCCTCCCCATCATCCAGTCATCAAGTATACGAAACTCACACATGCTTGCAACGAACAACTTTTAGTCAGAAAACCAAAGATGTGTTCTATGGGGGGGGGTCAATGTGGTACAGGCAACACACAAAGTCTAAGCCAAAAAGAAGGAAGGCCAATGAAGCCTAAGCCATGTCCTACTACCTCGCCCAACTCCAGCGGTAAATAGAAGTAATGTGGGGGAGGGCTACAGACTTTCAAAGTCACGCACATACAGGCGTGCTAACACATAGGTTACAAAAGAACAGTGTTCCGTCTGGAAAGTCTCAATTTTTTTCAGGTTTTCCTTTAGGGTTTTTTTGGTAATGTTTTTATGATTTTCTTCATATAAGTCCCGTACGTTTCTGATTGACACTTATGATTTCTTACAATTTGTTTCAACTAAAAGTGAGTTTTCTTTTGTCACGTTGTATCCCATGCAGTTCTATTTTTATATATCCTCCCAATCACTACTTTACCTTTTCTCCCCAAAAGTAACAACTACCTTAGCATCTAACACCATAGGTTAGTTTTGCTTGTTTTCAGACACGTAGATTTATAAAATATGAATGTTGTAATCATATTGTACATATTCTTTTGTGTCTAGTTTCTTTACATTCGGTAGACATACCACGTGATTGCATATAACTATTCATTCTCAGTGTCGCATAGTATTCCATGGTATGTATATAACTCAATTCATTCATCCATTTTACTGCTGATGGATATTCCAGTTGGAGGTTATAATGAATAGAGATGCCACGAACATTCTTGAATTTATAGTTTTGTGTACAAGCATATGCATTTCTGTTACAATACATTTGAGAGTGAAACTGCTGGGTCCTGGGTATGCTTATGTTCAATTTCAGTAGGTAACGCCAGTTTTTCAAAGTAATTGTGTCAAATTTATATTCACACCAGCATTATAAAAATTTCACTTTTACATTTCTAAACATTTCTAAACATATGTAGGTATAGTCTATCAATTTCAAGAACTAATCATTGTTCTATAACTGCCCCCTGCTGAAGACAAACTCAATCCCACAGCATTCCATTACTGCCTCGCTACCTACCACCTCCCATTCTCTGCTAATTAGATATTTAACTCCAAATAGTTAATGTTTTTAATATTACATCTTCACGTTTTGCAAAATGTCCTCTTAACAACTGCAAGAAACATTATAATCAAACTTTTGACAATTATTTCAAGTATGACTCAATATATTTTTGAGTTTTACTGAATTTAGAAAGTTCAAACTTCTACTAGAAAAATCCACTTTAGAGCTTAAAGGATCCCTACATATCACAGAATTAAACATACATAGACACCAATGTCCAAGAAAGTTTTAGTTAGAACCTTGGTTAGTGGTAGAAGTGAGTCTAAACCAAATCCTTGTTTGATTTTTAAAAAATGTTTAGAAGTGAAAGAATGAATATGAATTATATTTTAATCTCAGTGAATTCTGCTATTAATATTTCTGGTGGGAATGCCAAATAAAACCACTATCACTAAATGTATAGTTAATCATCCTTCTTAAGTTCCAAAACTATTTCTGTACTTTACTGCTATGTAATAGAAACTTCTATATTTTGCTCTTACCTGATGCTGTTCTGGATTTTGTCTCTGAACTTGAACATGCTGAATGGCTATCTGAGCCTCCATGAAAAGGTGAGTAAGCACGTCTATTCCATGTGCTGGAGTACGAGGGTTGAGATGGGTAGTACCACGAGTCTGAAAAGGGTGTTGCTGCTCTAGAAAGACATAAAAGTGTGTCAAGCATTGTTCTTGTGCCTTTAATTTTTAAATACCTTCCTATTCCTAAATTATCAGAAAAAAATCTTTTTACCAAGTGTTTTTCTTCAATGTTCTGGTATATTAGGGTTAACTTGAAATAAATACTGTCTTATATCTCTGGTCGTTGCCATGGGGGAAGAAAGTGACAGGGATAAAAGGCATTTTCTTTCTGAATTTGCACTCAAGTAAAATCTAAACTTAAACTACCAATAATACTGAAGACATTCCAAAATCTGGCTCCACGCTTTTTCCAGCCTTGCTTCAATCATTCTCCTACCAAACCAGTCTGCCAACTATTCTCCAAAGGTTGTGTTCTTTCCTGCCTTCTCATTTTCTCAGATGTCAAATAAACAGTCATTTTCCTATCTCATATTATCTATAAAGATGACATAGGAAGAAACATAATGAAAAGAAAATAACATACATAATATCAATCAAAGCATAGACAGTGTACCTTCTCCATCCCCAGAGAATCCGAATTAATAGGGTAACGTCACTGTAATTTATTTTCCGTAACAAAACCAAATCAAATTATAAGGAAAACAAAGAACTCTCTAAAGAAAAGTTGAATTAAAGACCAAGTGAGATAAATGCAAAGCCTACCTATTGCTGCCAAACAAATATCCTAATATTCCTCCAGTTCCCAAGCCAGTCCAGAAACCTGGTCCTGAATTTTCACGTCCTTGTTGTCCTGTGAAAGCACTGCCAAAACCATAAGTTGCACCATGTGGTCCTAGAAATAAAAATGATTATGTATATCATTTAAACAAAACATAGCATACAAAACCAAACATAATATGACACTTCAATTATTTTATCTGTCTTATTGTACTTATCAGTAATACTCAGATCTCAACTTATAAGTTAGTTGCATTCAAAAAGTGTATTTCTAAAATATTGGTTTATAACTAAGAAGCGCCTTTCCCACAGACATAAAAAAGAGGAATGTATTTTAGGATTGGCGGGACCTTCCCATAAGCTCACATTTGCTCTGGTTAAGATCACCTACTAGAACATGATCCTCACTTATCAGTTACTTCCTTTCTGCATTGTGAACATCTCTACAAGCTCCAGGTAACAGCTATATTTGAGTGTCTAATGGAGGAACCCATTAGAGGCAGCTACTAGATATTTATTAGTTGGGAAGTCAGATCTTAACGGGACCAAAAAAGCATCTTCTGCTCAGAGGAAGTATTCTTAAAATTGATGTATAATATACATAAAGGAAAGTGTGCTAATCTTACATGTACAGCATAATAAATTTGTATATATGTACCCACGCATGCACTACCCACATCAATAAATCATTTCTAGTACCGCAGAAGGCTCCCTCATGACAATTCCCAATAGATAGCCATCCACATCAGAGATAAGCTTTACTCTAACCTCTCTCACCATACTTTAGTTTTATCCATGCTTGAACTCTATAACTAGAACCAAAGAATAGGTGCTCTTTTGTGTCTGGTACACCATTATGTCTATGAGAGTCAACCTCACTCTTGTATATACCACGTTTTAGGTTTTTTAAACTGATGTGTGGTAGTACATTGTGTGAAAGGAAATCACAATTTGTGTCATTTTAATGTTTATGGACACCCTATTTCCAGTTTTTGGTTACGGTGAATAAAACTGCTACGAACATTCCTGTGCATGTTTTTTTATACACATACTCGTATGCATGCATTTCTCTTAGATATGTATCAAAGAATGGAACTGCCAGATCATAGGGCAGGCATGTGTTTAGTAGGCATTTAGTTTTCCAAGGTGTTTTACCATTTTACCTCCTACCAGCAACTTCCAGTTGACTATACCCTTGCCATTACTTAGTACTGTGTTTTTAAAGTTAGCCATTACAGTGGTTATATGGTAATTAATAATGAATTCAGTGTGGTTTTAATCTGCATTTTCCTGAAGACTAATGAGGTTGAGCACCTTTTCATATTTTTATTGGGCATCTTGACATGTGCTTTTACGGTAAAATGGCTGTTCAGGTCCTCTGTCCATTTTTAAAATTGGGTTGTCTGTCTTTCTCAGATTTGTGGGAGTTCTTTATATCTAGATACAAGTTCCTTATCGTATAGATGTCTTATAAATATTTTCTCCAAGTATGTAGCTTGCTTTTTCACTCTCTTAATGTTTTCTTTTGATGACCAAATGTTCTTTCATGGCTGGTACTTTTTGTGTTCTAAGAAATTTTTGCCTATCCCAAGGTCATGACAAGTATTTTCCTACATTTTTATCTAGAAACTTGTTTTACCTTTTATGTTGACATCTATCATACTTAATAAATGTCGTGTATGGTGTGAGACAGAGTTCAAGGTAAATGCTTATTACCAAATCTGATCAAGTTTTTCTGATTAAGATGATTTGTAATCTAATCATGCAACCTAGAAATAGTAATCACAAATACCTCAGAGAAAAAAAGAACAGAATTAGTAAAAAAAAAAATTTGAAAGTAAAAAATAAAATGAGAAGACAAATCTGCTTTGGTTTCCCAATGCAACCATTTTCTATTTCAGAAACTGCACAGAATTCATACCTCACATCTACCCGATGATGGCCATTGGCCAGGCAAACATACCTGTGAACTCTGGCTTAAAGCCTGAGGGAGGGGGTCCTGCTGAGTTGGTGAATCTCTGATGATGATGGAAATTTGGAGGATATTCAGAATATGGTGGAGGAGAATCTTGACCATTGCTAAGGAATAACTTATACACTCCAAAGGCAACAGCAAGTAGCACCGCGATGGTAATCAATCCACTGAGGCCACTGGAAACTGGGGAGTACAACTTATTATAATAATCAGAGAAAGAGTTTTTTCCAGACTCTCTCACTTTCTTCAGGCCAAGTTCCGTGTAATCTAAGTTATACTCCAAGCCACAGGAACCTCTTAGTACATACTGGTCTTCAGAAGATTCATAGCCTTCACAGCTCACCACAGTTTTTCCAAATTTGTATGCAATATCTAAATCGGTCTTACATTCCCACTGTGAAAAGTAGAAATAGGTTATTAGAACAAAAAAATTTTTTTTTCTCACTTAATGCATATCATTTGTACTATCTATCTGTCAGAAAACAGCAAAATGAAGCAAAGAAATGATAAAACAAGATTCAGGACAATGAGTCTTCCTGTGTTGGGAGAAGGGCAAGTTCGGGGCCTCGAAGATATTGATGTTGAAGGTCTACGTAAGCTCGGTGGTGGGCACATGAATGCTCATTTTGTTACTATTCCTTATTCTTTACGTATAGGTGTAAGGAATTATTTTGTACAAATTAAGTATTCCCTAATTTATAAATTTTAAGCAAATTTTCTAAATGGCAACTTTTTGCCACTATTGTTCAAGATGCTCTCCTCAAAAATAGAAGTTTTTATTTCTTAAGGCTCAAATATCAGCATCATATATGATATGATACCTTCATATAACATTACAGATAGCATATAACCTTCTGAGAAAAGCTTTCTATGCAAAGTTTTAAAAACCATGGACTAACTCTTCAGAGTACAATCCTGCTAGTAATTCTCTTAAGTTTAAAGATTTTCAAAAAATGCAGAAAGAATCCATGCTAGCCTCAAAAATTTCTACCTTTAGAAGAAAAAAAAAAGCCCAGGTTTAATTTAAATTTTATAACTATATTTTGAGCTGAATAGCTAATATGCTTCTTTAACAAAATTTAAAGAGACACAAGCTAAAATAGAGTTGGATTGGCTCTATGACTGGTTCTATCGCCTTTCTGTGAGTTTATCTCTAAGAGGAAGACAAATTACCTCTTCTCTCAAACTTCAGATACACTATTTTTATAACAGCTTTAATAAGACATAATCTACGTACCATACGTTCACCCATTTCAATGGTTTTTAATATATTCAGAGTTGTGCCACCATCATCACAACCAACTTTAGAATATTTTCATTGCCCGTATCTCATACCCATTAGCAGTCACACCTTATTTCCCCCCAAATCTCCCAGTTCTAGGCAACCACCAATCTTTCCCTATTCTAGACATTTCATGTAAAAGGAATAATACAATATGCAGTTCTAAGTGACTGGTTTCCTTCACTTAGCATAATGTTTTCAAAATTCACACATATTGTAGCATTTCAGTACTTCACTCCTTTCTATGGCTGAACAACATTCCATTGTATAGATATATCATATTTTGTTTATTCATTCATCAATGATGGATATTTGGGTTGTCTACTAGTTAACTACTATGAAGAATGCTGCTACAAAAATTTATGTACAAATTTTTGTGTGGACACATTTTCAACTCTCGAGTATATTCCTAGGAGTAGAATGGTTGGGGTATATGGTAACTAATCTTTTGAAGAACTGCCAGTTTTCCAAATCAGCTATACCATTTTATATTCCTAACTGCAATGCACAAGTTTCTCCACATCGTCACCAACATTTGTTTATCTGTCTTTTTTATTACAACCATCCTATTGGGCATTAAGTGGTATCTTATTATGGTTTTGACTTGGATTTCCCTGATGGCTAATGATGCTTATCATTTTTTCATGTGTTTGTTGGTCATTTGAACATATTCTTTGGAGAAATGTCTAGTCAGATGTTTTGCCCATTTTAAAATTTGGTTGTCTTCTTATTCAACTGTAAAAATTCTTTCTATATTCTAGATACAAGACCCCTGTCAGATATATGATTTGCAAAAGCTTTTTCCCGGACGGGCCTGGTGGCTCAGGCAGTTGGAGCTCCATGCTCCTAACTCCGAAGACTGCCGGTTTGATTCCCACATGGGCCAGTGGGCTCTCAACCGCAAGGTTGCCGGTTCAATTCCTCGAGTCCCGCAAGGGATGGTGGGCTCTGCCCCCTGCAACTAAGATTGAACACGGCACCTTGAGCTGAGCTGCCGCTGAGCTCCCGGATGGCTCAGTTGGTTGGAGCGCGTCCTCTCAACCACAAGGTTGCTGGTTCGACTCCTGCAAGGGATGGTGGGCTGCGCTCCCTGCAACTAGCAATGGCAACTGGACCTGGAGCTGAGCTGCGCCCTCCACAACTAAGACTGAAAGGACAACAACTTGAAGCTGAACGGCACCTTCCACAACTAAGATTGAAAGGACAACAACTTGGAAAAAATCCTGGAAAAATACACACTGTTCCCCAATAAAGTCCTGTTCCCCTTCCCCAATAAAATCTTCAAAAAAAAAAAAAAAAAAGCTTTTTCCTATCATACAGGTTGTCTTTTCACTTTCTTAATGGTATCCTTTGAAGCCCAAGTTTTTAATTTGGATAACATATAATTTTCATATTTTGTTGCTGTTGTTGCTATACCATTTTATTTAGAGGAAGATTTGTAAGTTTGCTGATTTAGGTAAATAAAACAAACTAAATCTCTATTAGTATTTCATGTTGTCAATTTCTTAATAATATGTACTAAAAGTGGCTTCTAATTATTAAACTCTTAGAATTAGAAGAGGCTCTCCTGCTACTAAACGTAAGTCAATGTATGATATCCTCTAAACTTTTTTGCTAATGGTATTCTCTTCTCTATCTCTTCAGCTCTAAAAATCTTATGCTTCCTTCCTAACACGGCACATACTTTCTTCTTTAAGTCTTTCCCAATTCCCCCCACTTTGTTGGTACCAACATGTAATTTGAGTGCTTGTCTTATCTCCTCTACCGGGAAGAGAGTTTCTTGGGTTATGACTCCATCTCTTTCGCTTTCCTATACAGTTTCATATATGTTTAATGAATGACGTCCCCTCACCATTAGTATCTTTTTCCCCATCAAGACTGTAAAAGTAATTTAAAAGTAAAATGAGAGTGGGACGTCTGAAGATTCTTGATTCAACTGGCAATAATAGAAATAAATGTTGTGAATTAAGTATCACCTAGTAAATCTGAACTCTCTCTGTGAACTGCACATATCATGCATACAGGTTGGAAGGGGAAATCAGCAACACAAGTTTCTTGCCAAATGACCAGTCATCTTAAAACCTTTTAAAAAGCTGGCAGAATACAAAGCAAAATATAATAGTATTGATTTAAACTGAATTCATTTAATAAAATCTATTCCATTTCTAAAGAATAAATTTTGGAATTTCAAGAATATGGTCCACCCTAAGTACAAAATGCCACAGTCAAAACAATAAAGACCACTGAAATGCTTTTGTTCAGAAGTAACCACCCTCAGTTCTAAAATAATTTTAAAATCAGCTGTTTGAAGCACAGTAGGAAGACATGTATTCCCACTGTTTACAATCTACAATTCTTTACCATAACTTTAATATATTTCTTAAGGATAAGTTGGTATTCTTTAAGGAATGGCAGAAAACTAACAACCAGAAGAAATCCTACCCTCCCCCATCCCAAGCATATGAAAAGTATTGAAAATTTACTAATGTCTTAAAAGAAAGTTCTGGTACAGAAAATTACAATGAATATTTCCAGGCCTTAAAATCAGTTCATTTCTTGTGGAAGAAGTTTCTGCCAAAGAATGAATAAATGATTTATCTTTATAGGTTTTAGGTTAACCTGAGATTTTCTATAGGTGCTACCCCCAAAATACTGAAAAATGCCATAATAAACACTTTATTAAATAAAAATCCCATTTAAACTGCCATCAACATAATGAATATTACCTGTACATCAAAACCATCCCAGCCTTTGTTCTCACACTGTATGACTTTTGGCGTATAAGAATCACATCCAGCTGTGCCTCCAACACATTTCAACTGTGGGATCGGATCCAGCCTACGGGAGGTAGTATAGCGGTCATAATGGAGGGTAAGAGCTTTTACATCCCGCAGCAATATTCTGTCTGAAATAGTAAAGACACACGTGAACAGACAGTAAATATCTTGTCAAACATATAAAGTCATCCTAATAAAACTCTTGTCATATGAAATACTTTCAAAAGTCAGGGTCTTTCTCACTTTTTGAGGATGACTAAGAAAAAATGAAACAATCTCCCAAAGCCATCCTAACTACAGAAAATGCAGGTGGTCACACCTTTAAGGCCTTCCTTCATTTCAGGCGTGATGCTCCCCAAACTGCTTCTACATCACAAGTTCTACATAATTTTTGCAAAATCAGAACAAAAAGTTCATTAACCTGAAACATACTATTGTACGACCACATTAATGGTTAACCAAAATGGCAAAAAATATACATCAATATACGTCAAGCACATTTAATGACTCTAATGTCTGTCAATAGGTGAATGGATTAATAAAATTTTGGTGTATTCATACAGCAGAATATTCTATACCAGTTAAAATGAGTGAACTACAATTTATGTATCAGTCTAGGAATATTAAAAACATTTTAAGTAAAATCCAAGATGCCAAATGTTTATGATAACTTTACATAAACCTTGAAAGCCAGCAAAACATTACTACATATTGTTAATGTTGATATGTGTATATAATGAGAGTATGCAAGCATGCACAGGAATGATTCAATCCCAAATTCAGATGAGTATCTCTGAGGAGAGAAGAGACTATTTATTTAGCTCCCCATCTTTGTTTTATTACTTTTGGGTGGAGGGGAAGATTTGCTGCAAATATGGTAAAATGTGAAGATTCAATAAAATTGTGTGGTGAGTGTATGGGTGTTCATTGTGTGTGTATTTAAATATTTAAAATATTTCATAATTATACAAATTAAAAATATTTAAACTGTTTTATAATTTCAAAATCACATTGACAAAGAGGTTTCAGAATAAGAAGTCAAACAAGAAAATTATGTCTGGCATTCATATACATAAATGAATTTTAAAGTATTACTGGAAAATTAACAGTCTTCCTCCTTATCGCACTTGGATTATGATGAAAGATGACTGTGAACTGGTTCACTCAACATCCATTTCACTCTCAAATTTGTATGCCTTCTTGCAAAGCTAAAAGAATCGCAGAATCTCTTGCAACTTCTGTTCCCAAAAAGGGACTCAAGCCAGGTCTAGAGAACAGACCTTAAACTCAGACTGTGTACGGTGTCCTTTGCCTAACAAGCAGTCATAGGAGCTCTGGGTTTTCGTGACAGCGTTCCAGCACCCCTTAATCAGCTTTGTGGATGTCAAGAGGCTTGATGTGAGCAATCCATTTTTCACTGCTGCATGTAGCAGGCATCACTTTCTACCATTTTGTTAGCATCGAATTCCCTGTATTCAACCTGCCATGATTAACACAATTTGCTGCCTCCCAAATTCTACTAAAACTACAATAAATGGATTGTTTTGTTGACATGAATAAACAATGTCAAGGAAAACAGAAAAGGAGATGGCAACAGAATTTCGGAAGGTGAAAGCAGATGGACTAGTGGTAGGTGACTAAGCCAAATGCCAGACCAACAGGGTTTGGAAAACTGAGAACCAACCTGACATACATAACAGAATCCCTAAAAAGAACAAGAAATGGCAGCTCTTGACTTGGAGATGCCTATAATAAGCACTACAAGGCGAAAGCTACTTGAGAAGCTACAATCTCCAGACCCCCTCCCAACTCTACACTGCTGCAACTTGCCCCTTCTCCACCAGGAAAATGTCTGGAGACGTATTCTCTAAGAATGGTAAAAACCGAAGGGCTCTGCACTGGGGCATAGTTGGCACAGCAGAAAGGTACAAAAACATAACAGGGTGCCCAAGTAACTGTATGCACTCTAAATGCTAAAAGCATAGACCACTTTCCCACATGGCTCACAAAACGCTAGCAACCATTTCTTTGCCCTCTGAGTGAGAGACTGGGAAGTCTATTCCTGCTGTAATCTAACCAACAAGAAATACATATATCAACATCAGGAGTTTTCCCCAAAAAGAACCGCCTAAGTAACCTTACAGTCACCAGGTCGCCCCACAGTAAAGTTCAAAATCCAAAAGCACCAACCACACATTGATAAGCTTCCAATCAGCTTTTTGGTTCCCACCAGTAATCATGAGCAGAGAGCCAAGAATTACTAAAAATATGAGGAAACCCCTAACATGGAATACAGCAACCAATACAAAGCAAAACCACAAAAGCAATTTGGAGGAAAGAGAGACTGTACAGAAGAAAAATTTAAAAAAAAATTTTTTAAAGCTATGATCCTTAGAAATATAAAACATTGCATACATAAAACAGTCGTTTTTAAAAGGAACACTCAGAGAACAAAACAAGAACTCCTGGAAATTAAAGACAGGGCAGCTGAGATGAAAAACTCCATAGAATTGTTACAGGTAAGACAATCTCCTAGGAAGTAGAACAAGAAGATGGAAAGCAGTAGGGGGGAAAAAAAGAAAATTACAGGACCAATTCAGAAAGTCTAAAAATCTAACAGGGGATGGGACAAACTCAGTGATATAATTTAAGAAAAATTCCCACAACTGAAGAATGTGAGCTGTCCTACTAAAAGGACCCAATAAATACCCAGGCCTCAAAACAGACCCACACGAAGGTATATCATTGTGAAATCTTAGAACACTGTAGACAATAACTGCCAACAAATTGTCAGAAAAAAAAGGGAAAAACAGGTCACATACAAAAGAGAAAGAATTAGAAAAGCTTCCAACAACTCAACAGGATAGAAAAAATTGAGAAATGTCTTCAATATCTAATGGAAAAAGACTGGCTGGGTATAGAATTCTAGACTGTCACTCAAACAGGAGGGTAGAATTTTCAGGAATATTAGTAATGGTACACAGAGTTCTTTCTAGTCACAAGGTGGGGGGTGGGTGGGAATTTAACTCACAAGAGCGAGATAAAGCCACTTTTATCCACTAGTCAATCTTGGCATCATTAATGGCAGAACAAATTGACATTACACTATCTCCTATGATGTAATCCCCAAAAGTACTTAACATGAATCTAATCAAGCCTTTGGACGTAAGCCAGTTTACTAAAAATACAGGGAAGAAAGAAAACCAAGCTAAAACAACATCATGAGAAAACAGAATCCAGAAGGTAGACTATTCTAAAGGACAATTGGCCCAAATTCTTCAGACAAGTAGTAGCATGAAAAAAAGGGCTGTCCTACCTTTAAAAAGACTGAAGGGATAATTCAATTAAATGCACTGCATGTTCCTGGATTGGGTCCTGGTTTGAACAAACTAGCTTGGATGTTTTAGGGACCACTATTATATCTGAATATGGAATGGGTAATTAGTGATATTAAGAAATTAGGTCAAAGAGCATTTTATGAACTTGACTCCAAAGGCAATGGAAGTAAAAGCTAAAATAAACGAATGGGACTATATGAAACTTAAAAGCTTCTGCACAGCAAAAGAAACCATTGACAAAATAAAGAGGCCACCAACTGAATGGGAGAAGATTTTTGCAAACAGTGCCTCCGATAAGGGGCTAGTATCCAGAATATACAAGGAACTCATGCAACTCAACAAAAAAAAAAAAACAACAACCCAATTGAAAAATGGGCAGAGGACTTGAAGAGACATTTCTCCAAAGAGGACATACAAATGGCAAATAGACATATGAAAAAATGCTCAACATCACGAATCATCAGAGAAATGCAAATCAAAACCACAATGAGATATCACCTCACCCCAGTCAGAATAGCTATCATCAACAAGACAAATAGTAACAAATGTTGGAGAGGCTGTGGAGAAAAAGGAACCCTCATACACTGTTGGTGGGAATGCAGACTGGTGCAGCCGTTATGGAAGGCAGTGTGGAGGTTCCTCAAAGAATTATGAATAGAATTGCCATATGACCCAGCAATCCCTCTCCTGGGTATCTACCCAAAAAATCTGAAAACATTTAGAGATAAAGACACGTGTGCTCCAATGTTCATTGCAGCTTTGTTTACAGTGGCCAAGACATGGAAACAACCAAAATGTCCTTCGATAGATGAATGGATAAAGAAGTTGTGGTATATATACACAACGGAATACTATTCGGCAGTAAGAAAAGATGATATAGGAACATTTGTGACAACATGGATGGATCTTGAGAGAGTAATGCTGAGCGAAACAAGTCAGACAGAAAAAGCAGAGAACCATGTGATTTCACTGATATGTGGTATATAAACCAAAAACAACAAAAGAACAAGACAAACAAATGAGAAACAGAAACTCATAGACACAGACAATAGTTTAGTGGTTGCCAGAGGGTAAGGGGGGCGGGGGGTGGGGGGTGGGAGATGAGGGTAAGGGGGATCGAATATATGGTGATGGAAGGAGAACTGACTCTGGGTGATGAACACACAATGGGATTTATAGATGATGTAATACAGAATTGTACACCTGAAATCTATGTAATTTTACTAACAATTGTCACCCCAATAAATTTAATTTAAAAAAAAGGAAAAAAAAGAAATTAGGATTAGTTTTGTTAAATGTGATGTTTTTACTATGTGGAGAAAACTTCCTTTAAAAAAAAAAAAAGGATGAAAACTGGAAGACTTAGGGGTGGCCTGTCATGATGCCTATAATTTACATTAAAATATTTCTACATTTGAATAAAAAAGAGTTGAAAGAAAACAAAGAACTTAAAAAGACTGATAATTTTCCATAAAAATTTAAAATACCCTTCCAAGAATTCCTCTAGCAGACAAACTAGAATGACTCAGCATCAAGGGATTCTACTAGGAGAAGTATTTGGCTTTTCCAGTATTGTCACAGAGGTAGACAAGAAGAAGGTAGAGAATGGCATCCAATAGTGTCTGTCACACTTGGTACAAACAGTAGAAGAAAAAACATTTTATTTAGAGTTTCTGGACCTACAAAATCCAAGAGAACTTTCCAAAAAACAACCCTACTATAGTAAGAGAATTAGGTAAAACAGCTGCATATTTTATCAAGTACCAAAAGTCAACAGCTTTTTCTATACCTGTAATATCCAATTACAAATGAAAATGGAAAGCCTATTTCAAATTAGTGACAAATTACATACCTACAAAAATATTTACAAATAAGCTTAAGGTCAAAATGTGATCTTCATATATAAGAAAATACTATGTAAGACCTAAATAAATTTAATGCACTTCCAACCAAGAACCCAGTTGGGTTTTTTGGAACCGGAAGGAAATTATGTTAAAGATCCAATGGACACTGATTTGTGGTTCTTCATTTATCCTATTAAATTTTTCTATATTCTAAAGGAAAAAAAGAAACCCAACAGAAAAATTAATGTTTATAAATAGCCAAAGAATTTTGAAAACTACATTGCCTACCAGATAATAAAGCTTACTATAAAGTTACTATAATCAAAATAGTATGGAATTGAAGCGGAAATAGACAAGGGAACTGTGAAACAAAAGAAAGTCTAGAAATAAATCCAGATATATGTGGGAATTCAATAAAAGAATAATGTAACCTATTTAACAGAAAATGCATGGGTTCTTTAATAAATGACACTGGCATAACTGACTATACAGCTAAAAGAAAATCCTCCTAAAGCTACATAAAAAGTTAAATCCACATGGGCTAAAAATCTAAAATTTCCAAGAACTATATTAAAATAAAATGTGCTCTACTAAACCCAAACTACCTCCTCATAAATAAAAAATTTAACAATGAAAAGGTTCAACGTTTAAAAAGCCACCAAGTATAATTAAACTTAACAGGAATAATAACTTGAATTTATTGTAGCAGAGTTAAGATAACGTAAAGAACACTGCAGTTATTAATAATTCCCATCACTACCTTGCTTATGACTTTGGCCAAATCACTTAATTTATCTATATAAAAGTCTCCTTTCCTGTAAAATTAAGACAATAAATCCAAGGTAAAATTGGTTGTGAAACTTAGATATGAATACTAAAATTATCTAGCAGAATACTTGACACATAATAGGTGATATAGTACGATACAAATTACTGAACATGTTTATGGGGCTATATACACATGGGATACCACCGTGTTTCCCTGAAAATAAGACCTAGCTGGACCTAATGTGTCTGTTGGAGCAAAAATTAATATAAGACCCGGTATTTATTTTGTTGTGTTATGTGTTGTTATGTGCCGTGATGTGACGTGACGTAATGTGAAGTGACGTTATGTTATACCCGGTCTTATAGGAAAATAAGACCAGGTCTTATGTTAATTTCTGCTCCAAAAGACCCATTAGAGCTGATGGTCCAGCTAGGTCTTATTTTCAGGGAAACACGGCATTACCATAGCCCTACAGCATCTTTCCTCCCTAGAGGTCCTAAAGGTCACTATGTTTTGTGTCCCCCAAAAGTCGTAAGCTGAAGCACTGATCCCAGTGTGATACTATTTAAAGGCAGGGCCTTTGGGATGTTATTCATTTTAGATGAGGTCATGAAATCAACTAAAATGACTTCTAAAGATGTTCTAAAGAACATCTAAAGATAACATCTTTACATCATAACATCTTTACTCTTCAGAACAAAAATGAAATTGTAATTGTTTTTAATTCTAATTTAAAGCATGCATCATTTATTAAATGGAAATCTGTATGTATGTGATACGTATACACATACATATATTAATTACAAGGAATATTATTATTCCATAAAAAATTATTTACATAATTCTAATAACATAGTGATATAAAAGAACATTTTCCCTAAAAATCTCTTATGTCCCACCACAAAAAATAATATGAAAATATTTCTTATATTCTAAAGTACAGTTTAAAACAATAAGAAAAGCTGAAATAACACAATGTAATTCACTCTAATGGTCAGAATAAGACGCATGAGTTCTGCTCTCATAAATGTTATGATTCTGCTAACCTACCTACAAGGTCTGCTGCCTCGTCCACTAAGCGTGACTCAGAGACTGTGGATGTCAAGGCAACTGCCAGTCATAGCAACAGGCAGTCACGAAAACAGTCAGCGACATCAGACACTCATGAAAACAAAGCGAGATGCGCAGGTGAGTGTCGAGCTTTCCAGCCCGACTCTGGCATAAGGGCTGTTGCCCCAGAACAGAGAAAGTGGGCAAATTCTGAGAGTCCAGAGAAAGAAGGAAGGAGATGTTAGAATACTAAGCTGTCCCGCCCCGCCCACTCCCCAACAATCCCCACTCTCCCGTAGGACTTCTGCGAAGACCAAAAGCGCCAGGCGGCTCACAAATAAATAGAGAGGGGGACGAAAATGAGGAATTAGAGCAGAAAGGCTCAAGGGGCGGCAAACGGAAATGGTCGCCCGCGAAGCCTCCCGAAAGCAGGCTGAAGGCGGCAGGAAGGGGCGAGTGAGGACAGCACTCACCAGGATTGTTCCAGCCCAGGACAGGGCCCCCGATCAGCAGAAGCAAAAGGAGGCTGAGGAGATGGCAGCGTCCTATCGCTCCGGGCCCACCAACTGCGGCCATGGCGCGCGGCTGCCAGGCATTCGCAGGCCGGAGCCGAGGCTGCGGAAGTCAGCGCGTCGCTGCTTGGCGATGCTGGGAGCTCGGGCCACGGAAAACGGAACGTCTGTAGGCAGAAGCCCAGCCACTACGAAGGTTCGGCCGCCAGTGTCACGTCACTGCCGCCGCGGCGCGTGGGGGAACGTGAGTGGACGCTGCTGGTCCCGCCCGTGGTGCTTTGCGCGGACGTGGGTGGGACGCCGCCATTGAGGGCGGAGCCAATGGCGGGACGCAGAGGCTGTGGGCGGGGCCGCGGGCCGCCCGGCGGGAGGCTCTCCGCTCAGGTGGTGCGGTTAGAAAGAAACCAACTCAAAGTGAAATCTAAGATATGTAGTCAAGTTATGTATTTACAAAAACCTCAATAACTTTACCCTTACTATGCCTTATTCAACTTTATGTCTTCAGCACCTAGCATAGCACCCGGCACTATTCGTGTTCTATTACTGCTCGCTAAATAGAGAAGATTCGAGCGAAAGGTAGCATGGAAATAAATTGTCTGGTTTCAGAAGCTCAAAATCTTTACATATTTCCTTGTACGTGGTGGCAGTAAGGGTTTACAAAATACCAGAAGAGAAACTACTGCCTAAAGAGCCAGCCAGAGAAAACAGTTCTAAAGTGCAGAGGCATTTAAGGTCTGACAGGCCTGGTTTCTCTGGTTCATTCATTCAACATATATAGGTTGAATGCCTTGGTGTGTCAGGTACTCTTTTAGGCATGAAGGATACACCCAAGGTCCTAGTACTCATGGAGCTTACACTGAAGTGGGATAGGACACATAAAGCTAAATAATAAATTAATAAATATAATAGGTAGAGACAAGGGCATTGATGAAAATAGAACAGTGAATAGGAGTACAATATAGAGACTGGGAGGCGACTTCAAGGAGAATCTTGCTGAGGAAGTGATTTCAAAGATTTGATACCTGAATGATGAGAAAGAACCAGCCATGCAAAGATCAGGGGAAGAACCTTCACGGCCTGGTGAACAGTGGATGCAAAAGCCCCAGCTTTGTGTTTCGAGGAACATCGTTCACTAATTTGACGAATATTTTTATATATTGACCACCTACCAATACCTAGTAGTACCTGCTAGGCACTACTCTAGTTTCTGGGGATGATACAGCAATGAATAAAAAAAAATTGAGGGTGGGGGTGGGGGCTAAAAGAGGAGAGGCAAACAAGGCAAGTATAACTGAAGCAAAGTAAATTAGGGGAAGAGTGGAACGAGAGAAGACAGAACAGTGGTGGCTTGGAGTGGGACCAAACGGGACTGGAATAAAGATAACAGAAAATTCTAGTCTCAGTACATTAAGTTTGAGGTAGGCACTCAGGTAGACATATCATGTAGACACTTGGATACACAAGTCTGAATTTCAAGCTAAGGTAAACTTGGTAGCTGTTATCAAAATGAAGACAATATTTAATGCCACAGAAGGAGATACAATGTGTAGGGAGAGAATTTAGTTTAGCTATGGCAGTAGCAATGTCTGAACCTGATTTGGATCCCGATTCAAACAAACTATAAAATAAATGACATTTATAAGACTGACATTTATAAGACAATTGGAAATGTGAACACTGACTCAATATATAAAGGTATTAAAGAATCATTTTTCATGTGTGATAAATGTACTATGACTATTTTTAAGAATTATTTTAGAAAAACTAAAATATTAAAGGTTAAAAATTGTATAAGGAATTTCCTTCAAAATAATATGGGGAAAATAATATGACAGTGTGGGGAAGCAGATGAGGAGTATAGTAAAACAACATTGACCATGTGTTAACTGTTGTGGATAGCTGATGGTACATGGAAGTTCATTATACTATTCGGACTACTTTTTTTTATATATATTTAAATTTTTCCATAATAAAAAGTTCTTTAAAAACTAAAACTTTTCTGATTTGATCTGTAAGGTAGTAATTCAAAATTAACAAAATTGTGGGGAGGATTAAATCAGATAAATATTTAAAACACCAGGCACATAGCAGCTGCTCAATAAACAACAGCTCTCTTTCTCTCACTCCCATTCCCATCTTTGTGAATTAACTTTGGAGGACAGGAAGCCAACTGAATGAAAAGTTTTGAAACTATGAAAGGTTAACTATTATGTAAGAATACTTAGAGAACATTTAAAGGAGTAACATTAATGTTTAGTATTCACTTGGCAAACTGATGAAGAAAACTGACATTCTGCCTTTTTCATATAATTATTTTCAAGCTTTAGTTTGCATAGGAAATCTTTAGGGTGCTTGTTAAAATTTCAGATTCCTGGGCTCTGCCCACAAAAGTTCTGATTCAGGTCTGGAGTGGGACCCAGAAGTTTGCATATTTAGGAAGCATCCCAAAGAATTCTGTTGTAGGTGGTCTTTGAAGTACAACATTTGGAATCACTATTTTTAAGATCTCAAGTGACTCTTGACAACATCTATAGACCAAAAATAGTCCTTAAGGTAGTGTTTTCTTCCTAGAAATACTGTGAATCTCATGGGAAAGTCAAATGACACAATCTCTTAGGATCCTGTGACCATGGAAGCAAAAGAATATAGATCCCTCTGACCTGAAGAACAATCCCAGTTAGCGATAAATGTCACGAAGGATGACTGTCTGTAATGCCCAACCCATTGTATTCACAAGTGGAAACTAGCGGACTAGCACTTAACCTTGCCACAGGGGCTTGTAGAAACTCCAAAAGGCTTCCTAAAATGTGATTTTCCCCAGGAGCCAAGCTATGAGCCTATGAGATAAGAACCTATCACTTCCCAATACCACCACCACTGATCAGCTATATCTGCTATGTTCCCCATTCCCTGCTTTCAAGGATGGAATACTGTGAAACAAAGCAAGAAAAGGTGTTAGTGGTGACTATTTGGGATGGGATCATTTACTTCCCCAGGAATTCTACCTACTCCTTTCAAGATGGTTGGGGAGGATGCATACACCTACTTCAGATTAGAGAGCTGGTGTCCACAGACTGTCTAAACAGCAACATTTCTACAGCATTCGAGGTCTGGAAAAGTGCTACATACCTCATTGCTGAATATCACTATGGTCACCTTCGAAATACTCCCCTTGGAAAGCTATGCATCAATGCCAGTGCCTAGTCCACCCTTCAAAGCAATTTTGGAACTCTTTTTCTGGAATGGCCATCAGAGCTGTCGTCTTATTACTCTTGATGTCCTGAATGTCATCACAATGTCTTCCTTTCAATATTTCCTTTATCTTTGGGTAAAGAAATAAGTCACTGGGGGCCAGATCAGGTGAGTAGGGAGGGTGTTTCAATACAGTTATTTGTTTGCTGATTAAAAACTCCCTCACAGACAGTGCCGTGTGAGTCGGTGCATTTTCGTGATGCAAGAGCCATGAATTGTTGGAGAAAAATTCAGGTCGTCTAACTTTTTCAGGCAGGCTTTTCAACACTTCCAAATAGTAAACTAGGTTAACTGTTTGTCCAGTTGGTACAAATTCATAATGAATAATCCCTCTGAGAGCAAAAAAGGTTGGCAACATCCTTGCCATAAGTTCCCGAACTTAATTGTCAGATCTCTTATATTCGAGTGTGCCTTGTGGTTTTGCTACCACAATCCTTAAATGGAAACTCTTCATGGTACAGAAGATGGCAGAACTTTTTGCACTAACTTGAATTTAAAAAAAAAAAATCCTACTTCTTCACAAGACACCTATAGATTTCTTTGGGACATTAAGCATCAAGAAGTGACCTGCTTACAAAAAGAATTGTAATTCAACCCCGGAAGTAGTGGAGAAAGGCAGAGTGGATAATACCTTTTGCTTCCCAGTAGCTCTCATTTTTAAAGCATGGTGGAAACCATTCACTCCACAAAATTTTACATGCCAGTTTTAGTCTGATGACTGAAGATTTTAAAAATTCAAATCTTATGTCACCCACCTCTACCTGTATCTTTTTAAAACCCTTCAAAAAATTCTCATTGCTCAGAGAGGGGGAAAAAACTCCTTATATAGGACCCTACTGTATAATCACAGTCCCCAAACCCCAGCAATCCTGCTGGCCTTCTCTCCTCTCCAGCAGACCAAGCTCCAGGCACCCAGAGTTTGCAGCCAAAGCTCACCCCCTCCACCCCCTCCACAAACACACTCCCCTCTCCACGACGGCTTTTCCCTCTTCTCCAGTTAACACACCTGTTCATCCCTTCCGGTGTTCCTCCCTCGGGGAAATCTTTTCTGACTGCATCGAAGGCTTTTATGGGACTATTAACCCATTTTCCTAGCAATTATCACTGTTGCAATTTCACACTTTTTTATGCCTGTCTCTCTCACTAAACGCAAGCTCTTGGAGGGCAGAAACTGTACCTCGTTTTGCTCACCCAAGGGCCAAGACCTGTTCCCAACACATGGTAAAGGTTCAGTAAGTTTCTACGATGACTTAAGTAAATGTATTTGTATCTCTGCTCTCTCCTTTTTTTCTAGCCATGTTACTACCAAAAACCCAGCGATTCTCACAAACTTCCAAGAGATCGGCTTTGTATTAAATTCACCCCTGACTGGATCCCGCTACTCCGTTCTCTGGAGGTAAGTCTCACCAGAACCCTAGTTCTATGTCGGAAACCGAGAAGCCAAGTGCAGACCACCCAACGAGCCTTACTTCTTCGTTACAAGGCTGGGAGGAGAAATGGGTGCGCTTTGAAGATCGCAACATTCTCCCCCAAAGACATCACACCTCCCGAAGGTCAGCGGCCACTTGCGCTCCCTCCTCACAGAATGTGGGACGTTGCGGGATACCGGAGAGGAGCTTCAGACCGAGCTTCCGCCAACCCTGAGGGGAATCTGGGGGCTGGCGTCCGCACGCCCCGGAAGCCGACCTGGGAGGAAAGCCTCCGAGGGCGGCGATCTGCAGAGGAGCCGGCCTGGGAAGGAAAAAGTCGGCTAGACAGCGCCGAGCCCGCGCGCCCCCCGCGTCCCTCGCGCCCCCGCTCGAGCGCGAGCCGCCGGCGGAAGTGCTGCGTCGCGCACTTCCGGGTGTTGTCTGGTCGCTGCCGCCGCGCGTCTGTGGTCTCCCGGCCGCCGCCGCCGCCTTGGGTCCTGGAGCCAGGAGCGACGTCACCGCCATGGCAGGCATCAAAGGTGGGCCTGAGACGCTGGACGCCACAGTGCTGGGTGGTCTTCTGGGGCGAGGGGGACGCGGCCCACGCGCGCCGCCGCCTCAGCCCTGGTGCGCGCCGCGGGGTCCTTGCGCCCGAGGCCGACCCCCGACCCCCGACCCTCCCTCCGCCCTCGCAGCCTCACAGCGGAGGTGGGCGCGGCGCCCTCTCTGAAAGGGCGGCGGGGACGGCGGCTTCTTCAACAGCCCCCACTTTCTGCTGATCTCGGCAGCCTCTCTCCTCCCCATCGCCCCGAGTACAAGGAATGAAGTGGTCTGCGGTCTCTTAAAAGTCCCGCAGCGACTCGGGCCATCAGACACGTTTTGCAGGAGTTTGCCTGCGAGAGAGAGGACGGCAGAGTGTGGGTTTGAGGGGTTCGAGGCCTTAGAGATGCCAACTATGGAAAATCAGTGTCATTTCCCACTTAAAAGGCGTAAGTGCGATCTTCAGAGGTCGAGCCGAACGGAGTCCCTCGGGAACGCCCAGGAAGGGCTTAGGGACGGTTCTTTCCGAAACCTGGGCCATCACATCCACTCTCAGGACCTGTAAATGCTCCGGAAACGGATGCATTTTAATTTGTGGTGGTTATGCGATGGGCTAGACCCTGTAAGCGACTCCGGGGTGCTCCTGTTCTCTGTCCTCTCCACAGTTGCCCGATGAGCCTTTTTCACATTTCAAAGTTTTTATTTAGTTAGATTTTTTAAAGATAGAATTGTGTTAAAACTTAAGGAAAAATTACTCGTTTGTTTCTTTAGAAATGGGAATGTTGCATTTTTTCCAACTGTTTGGCAGCTCTGTTAGTGTGATTAAAAGCAAATACCATTAACAGCATTTTCAACTTGACAAGAAACTACATTGATTTCCTGACCTGCGGCTTTGTAAAAGGGGCAGATAAGCAGGAAATGAAGAACTTTGATAAGTGTTTTCCTGTGTATTTTATTTCCTTTAACAACAACTTTTGTTGATCTTCTTCCCCAGAGTCACATTTTACTGTTTCTTCTTTAGCTTTAATGTCAGAAAACATTTTATTTCCCATATAAAACGTAATTTGAATAACTGAGATACTTTTTAATCTCCTTTTGAACTATAATAGACCTTTTTAAATCCTTTAAATCCTTTGAATCAATGCTGTGGTTTTTAGGGTGTTGCCAGGTTCTGTGCTCTTCCCCATTTCTTCAGTGTCATTAATGCGGGAGTCTCTCTCAAAAAAAAAGTAATTTCTTTCCGTAAACCTAGGTAAATATTAATTAGGTGAAAGTGTCTCAATGGAATTGTGCTTTACATTTCAGTCAGATTTTCTGATTGTTATGATTATCAGGATATTTTCTTCTTGGTGGCCTGTCTTTACATTAAGTAGTGTTGCTATAATTGAATTCCATTACTTATTTCTTGAGCCATTTGCTCATTGCTTTGTTATATATTGGGTTTCTCTGGTAACTCCCAGGTTAGGGAATTGGTCCCTTCTCCTACTTTAATTTCTTTGTAACCACAGAACCATCACGCTGTCTCTAGAGAGTTTAGATAATTGAGCTGTTTCATTGCTAGCTTAGAGGCTTTGGGAAGAGAAACCAGACTCATCTAAGTTTTGCTTCCAAATGTTGCATCATTCAATTGCAGTATAAATTCTTGTCTTGTTGATGTGTCATCTAGAACAACCATTTATGCACAAATGATGAAATTTATATATAAATCAGCCTAGATGCTGATTTCATAAGACTGGAGATACTTTACAAGTTTTGGAAACACTTCTGAACAATTTATTTAATTCCATTGGCATTTGTCTTATCCAGTATGACTGGGAGGTAAGATGTCACAGAAAATTATTTTTTTGATACCTGAATCTTACCTCATTTTACTTGATTTTTTTTTAAAGAAATTGCCTTTCATTAACTTCAAGAGTATACTCAAAAAATTTAGACTTTCTTTTTTTGATAAGACATAAATAATTGTTCTCTGTCAGAACAGAATTACCCTCAGAAATGGAATCTACGTGCCTGTTGTCCACGATTACCAAAAACTGGTATGCTTTTTGAGAATTTTTCTGCCTGATGTAAAATATTTTTCAGTCTTCTCCCTCCAGTCAGAGGGCAGATCTTTCTCATATGCAATTCTATCTCCTCTTTCTCATTTGTTTCAATATGGCAATCAAGATCATCAAACTTTATAAATTTTATGTCACAAGGTACAGGTAACAGTGATCTTTTCTGGGAAGGGAAAGTTACTTTTTACTTAATTTTGTTCTGGGTACATGAATATTATTGAAAAAATATAAATAAGCATTAAATGATTCTTTAAAATGAAAATGTTTTATTCTGCTGAAGTTCACAACAATTGTGTTACAAAACATGAATAAATAACCTCTGAATCAGAGCCCAAGTGGCTGTTTATAAATAATGTTAGCTTTAGTGTATGGGGTTTGTGACATCTACTATGTCTCTTTAGTGACCTTTGTTTCCTCCAGGATTCTAAACTATAATCTGGATAAATGGCTTCTGAATAAAGAAGGTGTTACCATATAGTATTTATAGTAGTGAACTTAGCTGTTTGGCAACTACTTTCAAAAAGTAGAGATGTTTTTTTACTTCTTCAGCATGTCTTACAACAAATATCTTTAGTGTTCAAGGACTTATTTGCATTTTAGCTCTAGTCCGACTCATTTTATAAAAGAAAGAAATGACATCCAGACATAATTATTTAGACAGCTAGTATGTGGCTGGTAGGAGGCAGGACCCAGCATCTCCTGACTTTCAGTTAAGCACTTTTTCTACTCTGCTACATCAGGTACTGTCTTTCCCTCCCTTACCTCCTCTTCTCTCCCTTTCTCTGTTTTTTCCTCCTTTGGTTCTTTTCAGGTATTCATTCTACAGGTATTTATTGTTAAGAGCTGGAGCATGAGCATCAACAACAGAAACCTTTTACCCTTGTAGAGTGAACAGTTTAGAAGGAAAGACAAATAAATCAATATAAAATTATAGCTGTGATAACTGAGCAAAGGGGAGGTGTACAGTGCAAAGAGAGCCTCTGCACATGCGTGACCCTCTGCCAGAAATGCTCCCCGCAGTTACCCACATGATTCACAATGATTTCATATAGATCTCTGCTCAGATGTCACCTCATCAGAGAGGCCTTTCCAGGCTACTGTGTCTAGAATAGCACTCCCTCCCCTTACTCTGCCTGATTTTTTCCATAACACTTGACTTTCATTTGGTTACTTTTTAAAATCGTTTTATTCTCCCACTACAATGTAAACTTCATGAGAGCAAGAGCTTTGATTTTTTTCATTATTTTATCTCCAGTATCAAGAACTGTGTGATATACATTAGGTGCTCAATAGATACTTGTTGAATGAATGAATGTAATTGGGGGAATTGGTCTATTCAGGAAGTTTGGAAAAACTTCACTGAGGAAGAACTGATTGAGCTGAGATATGAAGGAAAAGTAAGAGTTAACTTGGAGGAAAGAGGAAGGAGTAGGACAAGAATACAAGCTCCATGAGTGTGAAAGGGCCTTATCTCATTTATTAACATATCCCCAGGACCTGTTACATATTTGATGCTCAGTAAGTATTTTTTTAATGAAATGAATGAAAAAGTGTCTGAGGTAGAAGAGACAACATGTGCAATAGCCAGGTGAGGGAACCTATTGATTTCCAGGAAAGGAGAGAGGGCCAGTGTCACTAGAGTGCAGAGGGCATGGATGAGTAGCCTGGTGTGATTGATATGTGTCAGAAGTAAGGAGGGCAGATTATGAGGACATATTTTTAACTGACCAAAGCAAATGTAGACTCAGTATTTTCCTCATCATTTACATTGCCTTCCCTTGTAAACATAAAGTTCCTCGTTTGCTGTAAAATAAAAGTGCAAATTTCTTTCTCTTCTTTTTCTGTAACTGAAATATTATGTATGGCATTAAGGACTAAATAAATGTGTTCAGGGTTGACATGCCCTATATCAGTGATCCAAATAGAAACTAAATCTGCCATGCTACCATATCAGTGAGCATCCTTGATTATGACTATTTTAATTCAGAGAAGTTTTATCAGTAGTACTTGGCAGCATTTAACCCCTTTGCTGTTAATTTTGGTTTCTACATGTTAGATTTTGTCTTGGTAACTTTTAGAGCTTGTACAACTCTTAAACTTTAACTACATCATTAAAAAAAAGACATAAGTTATTCTTTTAATCACTGTAGTTGCAGAAATACAGATTATACATAACTCAAAATAAATTGATCATTTATTTATCTGCTTAATTCTAGGTCATTGATTAACTAGGCCTAGTCAAGAAAGTTGTTTGTACTCATTGATACATGTGAAAACACTTTGTAAAATATAATGCTTTGTATAAGTATGTGTCTGTAACTTTAGAAGCTACATTTCACTTTTAGAAACTATATTTCACCTGTACAATGCATCTGTTGCATTGTGATAATGCCTTAAAATAGTAATACTACAAAAAGACTGTACCCATTTTCCTGCATATTTTCTAATGTGTAAGAGATTAGGGGAGGAAACCCAGTTACAGTTTTGCCAAGTATTTAAATATTTGGAATAAAATTAATTGATTTAAATAATTAACTACAGATATCCTTGTATACTTTTTTCTTGTGAGTTTTGTGCCTGTTGGGGGTAGACTTATATACAAAGAAGCAGAAGCCAAACCAGAGAGATTTTCCCAATGGATGAGGCTTCTAAAGTCCAGTAAAGCTGACAGTGCAGAGTTTCTTCACATACTGTTTTTCAAAACGATAGTGATCTGTGAGTAAATATGGTAATAATGTCTGGAGGAGCATTGATCTTGCAGACTGGGATACTCATTAGAAATGGAACCAGTAATTAGGGTATACAGTTGTGTGCTAGTAATAGGTCAGGGCTTTGAAAATCAGTATTGCTTTATTTTGCTTTGAAGATGCTACGCAAGACTTAATTCTGATACTAGATAACTTACACTTTGGATAATACTTTTAATACATTTCTTTTGTGTGTATTGTTTTACTTTTTGCTTCTGGGATCACATGTAATGTTCAGACTGCTAATATTAATAAAAATAATATTAATTTAGTTTAATTAAATATTTCTATTTCACTTTTTATTTACCTTGCAGCTTTGATTAGTTTGTCCTTTGGAGGAGCAATTGGGCTGATGTTTTTGATGCTTGGATGTGCCCTTCCAATATACAAGTATGTAAAATTTTTTGTCTTTTTGAAAGTATAATGGCAAAATCTTTCTACTTTTACACCTTTAAAAAAGTTCTTTACTATTGTAGAAATAATCCTGAGAAATGTTTATTTGCCAAGGACAAACTTTTTTTTAAAGTGTTCACTTAAAGTTTGTTTGTAAATATTTTAAGACATCAAGGTGCAAAAAAAAAAAAATACTTTGGCTATTATTCCTTAACTATTGCCAAGTCTGTAACAGTAAGATAGCAAGACAATAGCCCAGCGCTACTGTCCAGTTTTGAGCACCTACCGATAAAATTAAATACAAGAAAATTAAAAATACCTTTTCAGCAAAACATACCATAAGCAGAGTCAAGAGACAATTAACTAAGAAAAAAAGTCATGTAAGCAATTACTTTTCTTAGAATAAGAAAGAACTTTTAAAAATTACTAGGATAAATTAAATATATAGAAAACTCACTAGAAAAATGAAAATATGAAATGAAAAACAAACCTGAAAAATAATTTCAAATTGCCTATGAGCACATGAAAATATACTCAATGTCACTCGAAATTAAATGAAATCCATTGGCAAGAATAAAAGATATGGGAAAACAGGCACTGTCATGTACTGCGAGTGGAAGTATAAATAACTGCAGTCTTGGAAGCCAGTTTGCTTGCAGCTCACAAAATGTATTTATTCTTGGAACTAGCCCTTCCACTTTTTAGAATTTCTCATACAAATCTACTTGCAGATGTTTGCACAGATATGTGTGCTCGTAATTGGGTGAGAGTATGGATGTTCATGGCAGACTTGTTTATAATAAAAAAAAAAGCTGGGAGCATCCAAAAGGTCTGTCAAAAGAAAAATAGTTAAATTATAGCACATCCATCAATGGAAATATGAAGCAGTCTTAGAAAGAATGAGGAAAATCTGTAAGTGCTAATACGTAAAATTCAAGATACATCGTTAAGTGAAAAGGTACGGTGATCCATTCATATTTTTAGAGTTTATCTGTATGGAAGTATGGAAGGATCCACAAGAAGCTCAGTAGGAGAGTGGGAAAGAAAACAGGAGATGTGGGCAAATTTGAGTTTTCACTTTTTGTGCTTTTGTATTGTTTGAATTTTTTTTCCTTAAGCATTTGTTCATTTGTAATTGTTTTCTATTCTCAAAATATTTAGGAAAAGATTTTTAGTAAAAACATAGATAAATCTTTGCTTATCATAAGCCTGTAAGTATAAGGAAATCTCCACTATGATGTGTAGTTTATTTTATGGCAGTTTCAAAGACTATTTCTTTTTAACTTTTTATTTTGAAATAATTACGGACTCTCAAGAATTTGCAAAAATAGTAGAGTGGTCCCTGTACCATTCACACAGCTTCTGCCAGTGGTATTGTCGTATATAACTATAGTTATATTATCAAAACCAGGAAATGACATTGGCACAATACAATAGCTAAACTGTAGACTAAAAGCCATTGATTTTTGTGATGAATTCTTTATTCTGGCTGAAAGTCTTCAATATTACTTTTCAGTTCATTTCCTGTATTTTGATTTCACTATTTTGGGAGTTCCTAAGAGACGTTTGGAGGTGTTCCAGCACTATGCTAAGGCAGGATATCATTGAAATCAAGGGCATGAATCTTGAATTGTAAAAATTACTGTGTTAATATTCCTCATTTTCCATATTCCTCTTTATAACCTAAAATGAAAAATATTTTTAATTTTGGGTCTTGATTCCAATTGTTATAATTTATAAAGCATTTTCTTGTAATATAAGAAATACTTCATTGTGTCATAATTGACATTAGGGATACTATGACTAGATGTTTCTCTATTCAGTGTTCAGGTGATAGCTTATTTTTAAAATGTATCATGCTTTCTACCTTTAGTTGTTATTCCTTTAGTTATTATTTTTAAAAAGCATATTTTATGTGCGGGAAAATAACAGATGGCAAAAACTGCATTAACTTATTTTTCTTTTTCTAGCCAATACTGGCCCCTCTTTGTTCTCTTTTTTTACATCCTTTCACCTATTCCATACTGCATAGCCAGAAGATTAGTGGATGATACAGATGCTATGAGTAACGCTTGTAAGGAACTTGCCATATTTCTTACAACAGGCATTGTTGTCTCAGCTTTTGGACTCCCTGTTGTATTTGCCAGAGCACATCTGGTAAGTAAATACATTCTTCACTAATGTAATGTAAAGTTTTTCTCAGGAAAAAGTTTTTGTTAAATGACATAAAAAAGGGCCGGCCGAATGGCTCAGGTGGTTGGAGTGCCGTGTTCCTAAGGCTTGGATTCCCACATGGGCCACTGAGCTGCGCCCTCTACAGCTATGATTGTGAACAACAGCTCTCCCTGGAGCTGGGCTGCGGTGAATAGCCGGAGTTAGGCGTGAGCTGCCCCGGGCTGCTGAGTGCTGCCATGGCCTACCATGAGTGGCTGGCAGCCGGCGAGAGTTGCCGTGAGCAGCTGCCCGACGACCGGCGACTGACTGCCTCAGCAGGCGGGGGACACCCAAGTCTCCCAATAGCAGCATGGGTCAGGGAGTTGTGTCCTACACAAGTAGACTGAGAAACAACGGCTTGAACTGGAGTTGGGGGGTGGGGGGCCGGAAGAAAGGGAGGGGGAATGACGTGAAAAAGAGATGAGAGATATAGGAGACTAGGAGATAGAGATAAAAATCTTACTTTCATTGTTAACTGATAAACAGTATATTAGAGAACATGGCTGGGGGCTGCAGCAACAGTTGGCTTGCCAATACTTCGCCCTCAGAATTGGGCACAACAGCTGACCAAGCCAGTGCTGAACAACCACAGGCCTGCCCTGTACAGCTTAAAACATGGAAGACCCAAGGAGGTCCTGTGTTCTTTGCAGGTGGGAAAGTGCAAAAGAGAAGGGGCTGGGCTACATATACTGGCTTCTTCCTCCCACATTCCCCAGTCAGATCAGTCTTCCATCTCGGGAGCTAGAGAAGGCGGAGAAGATAGGCATGTGGAGAGGGCGACTACTCCTCCTGCCCCTTTAAAAGAATGTGCATGAGTGTGTTTTCACCTTTGATACTTTAAATTTTTTTTTTTAATTTTATTCGGGAATATTGGGGAACAGTGTGTTTCTCTAGGGCCCATCAGCTCCTAGTTGTTGTCCTTCATTCTAGTTGTGGAGGGCACAGCTCTCTGGCCCATGTGGGAATTGAACCGGCAACCCTGTTGTTCAGAGTTCACACTCTAACCAACTGAGCCATCCGGCCACCCCAGATACTTTAAATTTAATATACTCTCTAGATAAATTTTTAGATTCACTAAGGAAGAGTTGGAACAAATTTCTTTATAAACGGAAAATTGTAGAATTCTGTTCTGCCTCCTCATGGCCCAAAGTCAGGCTTGCCTTTGAACAGTTAATCATCTTTCCGTGACTTTGTCTTTTTAAAAGAAATAGAGATAAATAAAAACAGCAATACAGAAGTACAGGTAAGTGTTCAGTAGTGTGAAAGTTATTATTACAAGTCTTATTTGTTTTAGATCATAATTGACATACGACTAGAGCCTTGATTTGCTTTTCATTTTCTCTCTGCTAACTGGGTGTTTGTGTGTTATTTCCATAGATTGAGTGGGGAGCTTGTGCACTTGTTCTCACAGGAAACACAGTCATCTTTGCAACTATACTGGGCTTTTTCTTGGTCTTTGGAAGCAATGACGACTTCAGCTGGCAGCAGTGGTGAAAGAAATTACTGAACTATTGTCAAATGGACTTCTTGTCATTTGTTGGCCATCCATGCACACAGGAGATGGGGCAGCAATACTTAATGGGTATAGCAAGCCTCTTGGGGGTACTAGGTGCTCCCGTCTCACTTTTATTATAAGCATACTATTTTCACAGAGACTTGCTAAAGGATTAAAAGGATTTTCTCTTTTGGAAAAGCTTGACTGATTTCACACTTATCTGTAGTATGCTTTTTGTGGTGTCCTGCTGAATTTAAATATTTATGTGTTTTCCCTGTTCAGTTTTTTTTTTAAATCAATATACAATGTTAAACAGTTTTTAAATGTAATAACCATTCACATTGGTTAGGAATTAAGATTTCTGCTGGCTGTTACTGGGCTAAAGTATATTTTTCCTCTTAAAATTAACTTCATTATTACAAAAAGTTATAAAAGTAAGTTTTCAATCAGTCAGGATGACATCATTCCCAATTTTATGCAAACATTCAGACTGTTGGCATACCTTATAGACTATATACTCAGTGCAAATATAGCTGCATTTATACCTCAGAGGGGCCAAGTATTAATGCCCATAAGGATTGCTGGTTTTGCCAGTAAGCAGGTGTTTTGTGAATTGAAAATTATTTTATGGAATTGCTACAAAGGAGTGCTTTTCTTCTCAATTGTTAGAAGAATTTTTTGTTAAATTTTAAGATAAGGGTGTAAAAACGGATTTTGACATATGGTTTTTATTTATGTCTATGATAGAGTGAGTTGCATTGTGGGAGGAAATGATGTTGAAATTCCATTTTTTGAATCCTGTTTCTATTTATAAGCGATCTTTTGGATCGTCTATCAGCCTTTCATGTTTTACTATGGGTAAAATGGACATTCATGGAACTACTGATAAGGGAAAATTGTGTGTTTGCATCATATATACCAGAAAACCTTTCCCTGTTCCCTCCTTTTAACTTATTTTATACGATGTATATATTAAATAACTTTTCAGATGTAGTTTAACAACACTTTAAATTAGAGGTGTTGAGCTCACCTGGAAAGGAATTGCTATGCCATACATTCAGAGTGCTCCCTGCCCCACAAGGCCTTGACGTAATTAGCAAGTGACTTGTTAGTCTGGCAGATAATTCATACATTAACAATTTAAGATTTAGACCATGGTAATTATAGTTCTTATCCTCTAAGGTTATATATCATGTGTACTTTAAAAATATTTAAGACAAGTTTCCTGTATACCTCTCAGTTGGTTTGATTTTTAACTCATCATGATAGATCTGCTGTTTATTTTTAATGGCATTTATTGTGTGAATTAATGCAAAGTAGCCAAATCCAGCTGTACAGCAGCTTCAGACACAAAGCTGACCCAACAATTCCGAGTAACTAAGCATGATCAAATTGCAGTGGTTATTTGCCGCTCACAATTATCCGTACTTTTTTCAGGAGCTAGTTATGAAAATGTTCAAGTTGGTCTGACTATTTTGTTAAGGTTATTTGTTTGTATGTTTCTTCAGTATACCTACATAAAAATTGTTTTGTCTTGAGACAAAACTGAGTAATCATGACAGCTATCTTTTGTTGTTTTATAAAGTTTATTTCTCAAGAAAATGGGAACAAATTTTGGGTTTGTTTAGTGTTTTACTAAAGATGCCTAAAAGCCACAGGTTTTATAGCTGAACCCAAGTTGTTGCTTTTAGTTGTGAGATGGGAGGCAGAATGAAATATCTGCCCAGTGGTTGTCCCATTTACATGTTAGGCTGAAAATGGCTTGCAGTGTTATAATGTTGTACACTTAAAGAAGAAGGTACGGATACACATGAGTTAGCTGGTGAAACAGTTGGGAATTCAGTGCCTGTGATTTACTCAATTTTTTTGGGCAGGAAGTACATTCTCTGGTCCTTCCCCATTTTCTGTTCTAGAATGTCAGTGCAGTGCACTGCAACTGTTTTATTCACTTGGCCATAGACTCTTTTTCTAACAGCTGCACATTCTTCCTGTATACTAATTACACTGGCAGCGTTGTGTCTTTGATCTTGCACACTAGCTCGACATAGTGCTGTCTCTGATTTCTAGGCTAGTTAACTTGAGGTATGAATTTTCCATAGAATATGCACTGATCCTGCATTGCCATTGTTCTATGGAAAGAAAACTTTTGATGATGAAACAATAAAGATTTTAAATATGTTTTTAGTTTGTGGGTGTTTTTGAAATGAAAATATACTGCACACTTCAGTTTCTGAAGTGCATTATCCATTTTAATAGTGTGATACAAAGCAGCTATGACATTAGTTATAATGTCATAGTCACTTCCAAAATAAAATTGAAGCTATAATAATAAATGTTATAATGAAGCCCTGTGATTTTGAGCTCTAGTAAAAGGATTGGTAATCTGGAGAATTAGAATTTTAAAATTTTTAACCGTTTACAAAAACAGCCATAGAACGTTTTGTTGACATAAAAAGACTACTGATGATCTAAAGTCAAGGTTGTACTAGTTCTAAAATTTTCAGAACTTTTTTATGACTACGTGTTTTAATATATTTACTACCATTTATTATTGCTGTTTACAAACGTTTCAAACAGTTAAAGGTAAAAAATTAATCTGTGTGGTGGTACAATGTAAACAGAGAAAACATGAATCTCGCTCCAAATTGTCCTAATTATAGTCTCATTGTATACTTTACAAAGTATGGATTACAGGTTCTTAGTGTCTGCTTTAATATGATTTTAGGGGGAATTGTCATAATCCAGATTTCTAGAGTTACTCTAGAATATTTTATTAAATGTGACTGGATTCATAAGTTTTAGGTAACTTTGAACCAGCGTGTCAAATTTAACAAGCAGCCATGCAGCAGTACTGTTAAATGATATGTACGTTTTAGATCTCAGGATGCTTTATGATGTATAAAATTGGTGGGAAATGCAAATTCATATTTCTTCCACCTAAACCTGTATTGTCCTTTCTATCAATGAAGATAAGGGAGCTCTTATTTTATTACAGGCCTCCTAATTTTCTAGCATTCCCAGGGAACAGAACATACCCTGTAAAATAAATATTGCAGATAACTGAAGCTTAAGTCAAAAAGAACTAACACTTGCTAACTGGAAACCTGAATGAAAGCAAAAGATGTTCATTGTCTGCCAGTAGTGGCGTGCAGGCTTTGGCAGATGTAAGTTTTTTCAGGGGCTGACAAGATTCTGCATGCCACTGCTTTTAACCAGATGTAGGAGATTTGTGACTTTGGCAGTAGTTTCCTTACCTGGGTAGTAGTGGAAACTTCCTTACCTCTGGATTACAGGTACAGATGTCTAGCTCCTTAACTTTTGTTTTCCCAAGCATTCCAATGATTTTTTTTTTTTTAAACAACTTTAATACCAAGATAATTCAATGGGGAAAGAATAGTTTTTTCAACAAATGGTGCTGGGACAACTGGATATCCATATGCAAAAGATTAAAATTGGATCCCTACCTCACACTATATTCAAAAATCAACTAAAAATGGATCATAGACCTAAATGTAAGAGCTAAACTATGAAAGTCTGAAATTTACATCATTGTAAATCTTCAATGACCTTGGATTAGGCAATGGTTTCTTAGCTATGACAAGCAACAAGCAACCAAAGGAAAAATATATAAATTGTGCTTCATCAAAATTTTAAAACTTTTGTGCTCAAAGGACACTCAAGATAGTGAAAAGACAGCCTATGGAATGGGAGAAGATATTTGCAAATTATACCTCTAATGAGGATTACGTATCCAAAATAAATAAATAACTCATAACAGTGGAAAGACAACCCAATTAACAAATGGACAAAGCATCTGAATACACATTTCTCCAAAGAAGATATACATGCCAATAAGCACATGAAAAGATGCTCAACATTAGTCATTAGGGAAATGCAAATCCAAACCACAATGAGATACGACTTCACACCAATGGGATGGCTAGAATGAAAAAGACATAATAAGTTGGTGATGAAGTGGAATAATTGGAACCTTCATACAATACTACTGTGAATTTAAAATGGTGCAGCTGTTGTGGAAAATAATTTGCAGTTCCTCAAAAAGTTAAATATAGTTACCATATGACCCAGCAATTCCACTCCTACATATATACATAGACAATTGAAAACATCCATACAAAAGCTTGTACATGAATATTCATAATAGCTCAAAAGTGAAGTATCTGTTCTTTTGTGAAGCATCTTCACATTTTTTTGCATATTTTTACTGTACTCTTATTGCTCTTATTACTGAGTTGTAAAATCCTGTGTCAGATATATGTGTTATTTTTCCCATTGTAAGGTTTGTGTTTTGCTTTCTCCATGCCTTTCAAAAAGCAGAAATTATAGTCTTACCTCTTATATTAAGGCCTATGAGTCATCTCAAGTTATGTTTTGTGTGTGGTATGAAGTAAGAGCTGAGGTTCATTTTTTTCTCCATATGAATGTTCATTTCCAGCATTTATTGTTAAGACTATTTTTCCCCTTTGAAGTTTTGGCACTTTTGTAAAAAATTAATTGACCATATAAGTGTCAACCTACTGTGTCTTTATGGTAAGCCTTCATACTCTTCATTTTTTTTCCAAAAATTGTTTATGCTGTTCTCAGTACATTCATATAAACTTTAGAAATAGATTGCCAATTTCTATTTTTTAAAAAGCCTATGATTTTAATTGATATTGCATTGAATCTACATCAATTTGGAGGAGAACTGAAATCTTAACAATTCTCTCAGTTACCTATTGCTGCATAACAAACCACCTCAAAACCTATTGGCTTAAATCAGCAGTCATTTAGCTTATAAATCTGCAGTTTGGGCAGGGCAAAAGGTTCATTTCTGCTCCATGTGGTATCAGCTGAGGTGGCTTGACTAGTGGCTGGTGGATCATCTCCCTAGATGACACGTTTAACGCTGGCAAATTGGTGTTGGCTGTCAGCTGGGAGCTCAGCCAGGATGAGGGCCAAGGACTCTTGTTTCTCTCCTTATGAACCTCTACCTGTCCATGGAAATGCGGCTTCATCACAACATGATGGCCTGACTCCTAAGAGCAAATGTCCTGAGAAAACCAGTGAGAAGCATATGGCAATTTTATGACCTACCTTGAAAGTCACATAGCATCACTTGGGTCAGACCAGTCAAAAAGGTATCCTCCCCCAACCCAGGTTCAAGGGAAATGGCCATAGACCACTCAATGGGAAAAGTATCAATGTTATTTTGTAAGAAACGCATACGGAAAGGAATATGGTATCCATCTTTAGAAAATGTAAACCTCCACAATTTTGAATGTTTCAGTCAACATGTACATCTCTCAAGTTTTTTTGTTGTTTTATTTTTCTCAGAAAATGTTTCTTAGTTTTTAGTATGTAGGTCTTATACTCATTTTACTATTACCGTGTTTTCCCGAAAATAAGACCTAGCTGGACAATCAGCTCCAATGCGTCTTTTGGAGCAAAAATGAATATAAGACATGGCATTATGTTATTATATTATATTATATTATATTATATTATATTATATTATACCCGGTCTTATACTAAGACTGGGTCTTAGATTCATTTTTGCTCCAAAAGATGCATTAGAGTGATTGTCCAGCTAGGTCTTATTTTCAGAGAAACACAGTAGGTTGGTACAAAAGTAATTGCAGTTTTTGCAATTATTTTTAATCTTTTAAACTGCAATTACTTTTGCACCAACCTAATGTATTTTACTCTATCCCTAAATATTTCAGGGTTTCTAATGTCATACTGGCATAGTTTCTCTCAAACCTGAATTGTGAAGTATGTTTGCGTGGTTTCCATGTCTTGTTCCTGTTTAGGAAACTATCCAGGCCTTTAATTTATTTAACAATAGGAAAACAGTATAATTTCATTTCATGAAAAGTAATATGAAGCAAACAAAGGGTAAGGAGGTGGGAATGCTGTAGTGGAAAGAGCATTTATTTTAGACAAGGTGGTTCTGTACATTTGAGCAGAGACATGAGTGATGTGAAGGAGCAGCCATATGTAGATCTGAGTGAGAATATTCTAGATTGAGGAAACAGCAATTTCAAAAGCTCAGAAACTTACCGTTTAGGCAGATAGAAGGAAGGTCAGTACAGGTGGACTGCAATGAAGAAGAAAAGGCCAAAGGTTAAGTTGGTAAGAGTAGCAGGTAAACTGCACTGCCTTTTGTAAACTATTCTTAGAGGTGACATACCATCACCTCTGTCATAAAATATTTGTCACACAGACCAATTTTGGTTGAATATGGGAAAAGGTGAATACCAGGGAGAGGAAATGGATCATTGGGGTTATCTTAGAGGCTTCTTATCACAGTGATTTTTACAGTTTTCGTTCTTTTCATAACAAGTTGGGGAAGGGAAATTCCTTAATATGACTTCACTCTGCCATATTTACCTAGTAGTCTTTTGCATAATTGTTTTCATGTAAATTTTTAAGCCTACACAAAAGTAGAGAATATATTGAGCTCCTATGTCCCCATCATGCAGCTTCAACAATTCTTAACGTGTGTCCAATCTGTTCTATGTGTATGTCCCCCATTTCCTCTACCCACTATTATTTTAATGTAAATCCAAGACATTTCATCTGTGAGTATCTCTAAAATGTGACCTGTTTATTTTTTAACATAAGCACAATATTATTACACCTGAAAAAATTTAAAATGCTTAAGAAGAAAAGTTGAGAAAATATCGCTTTAGTAAGTCGATACCAGAAAATGCCGCCCATGTTTCCACACTAGTGGATCCATTAAGGCACTTGATTTAATATACTCAGATTGGCCATGCAACTAAACCAAGGTAACAACTGCGTTATATGAATTGTACAAACTCCATGCAAGTAAAAAATATATAAACACATTATCTTGATTGTAGCTTAAAAGGTATTGCTAAGATAGTTGCAGCAAAAACCAAGGCAAAGATACTTCCTTTGAAATAATCTCATCTCTATTATAATTGTTCCAGGACATGAGGCCCAAAGCAGATTAATGTTACAAGTATTTGACAGTTATCAGTTGCCAAATATAGACTGAGAAATCAAAACTATTATTCAAGAAAGGGAGAATCAAAGGAAGTTCATAGTGTTTTATTAGTACTAGGGAAATAATGTTTCAGTTTTTTAGCAAGCCACAAAACTAGCAGTTTGTTCTTTTAATACAGTGAGAAATAATTGGAAGAAATATATGCCAGTTGTTTATAAAGAACCTTAGACACTCAGCAGATTATCTTTTACTTCTTCCTGCAAAATTTTTTGCTTGATGAATAGAGGCAGATTGGGAGAAAGCTGCTTCACTTTTCCTATGTTGAAAAATTGACAAAGCACTTACACAATCATAATGCCTTCAGGTTTAAAAATAAAGGATATTTTATCCACCTTTAGTTTTGGCACACTAGGAAACTTGGGCCTGGAGAGGGAATGGCTGGGGTCACACAGGTGGTTAGTGCTAGCCCTGGGACTAAACCAGACCCTCTGCCTCCTAGAGAGGTGCTCTGGCTACTTCCCCACTGGGCTGTCTCGTTAACATCAGAATCAGCAGTGATTACAAATCAAATGCTAAAGGAGCAATAGCCATGTTACTAGACCTTTTTTTAAATTTGTTGCTTTGGAAATAGGTGCAGTTGAGAAAGGTCACATACAATATAATCCCTTCACTTCTCAGTGCTGCTCCCCGAGATGATAGGGAACCAAGTTTCCTGCACCATCTGCTACCATGTTTCCCCGAAAATAAGACCTAGCCAGACCATCAGCTGTAATGCGTCTTTTGGAGCAAAAACTAATTTAAGACCCGGTATTATATTGTATTATATTATACCTGGTCTTATATAAGACCCAGTGTTATATTATAAAGACCCAGTCTTATATTATAATAAGACCAGTTCTTATATTAATTTTTGCTCCAAAAGACGCAATAGAGCTGATGGTCCGGCTAGATCTTATTTCCTGGGAAATACGGTATGTTACAAACATGTAAAGAATCTCTTGGCCTGATCACTGTACTGTACACCTGAAACTGAAGTTGAACCATAATGAATGTCAAATATAATTTATATATATATATATATATATATATATATATATATATATATATATATATGTATATATATATATGTATATATATATACATATATATGTGTATATATATATGTATATATATATACATATATATATATATATGTATGTATAGTTACAAGAAGCGGAGTACAGCATTAGGAATAGAGACAGTGGAAATGTAATAGCTGTGTGCGATGTCAGAGGGGTAGCGGATAGGGGGACGAGGGTTGTCACTGTGTGAGGGATATAAATGATAAATGTCTAACTATTACATTGTTTAGTGCACCTGAAACTAAGAAAAAAGAAAATGGAGCACATTGCAATGAAGAAAAAAAAAATCTGTTGGAAGTGGCTTGAATCTATAGTCTAATAGTTGGCATTTTAATCAGGATAATTACTAACGATTGCCATTTATTCTTTTATAGCAGTTGGTCATTGCAATACCCATAATCTATTGGTCTCTACAGTGTTCCTATGAGAACAGAGGTCAAATCAGCTCTTTCACACCCACGGAACCTGCTTCACCATCAACCTGCTCCTCATTGTTAGATCCCTTTCCCTTCACCCAGGATTGGCAGGCTGGCTGCCAGGACCTCTCAGGTGACCAGAGAGACAGCTCATTGCCTCCAGGAAGTCGGTCACATAGGCTGAGTAGCATCCTTTGGACAGAGGCAAAACTTGGCTTTCTTGGCACTTACCTGGTTGCCATGACAAACTCCTCAAAATTCTCCATCTGGGGGCCTCCTTTCCCATGTTCTCATGGAATTGATGAACAAGGATTGGATGTGTATCAGTGAACTCTCCCTGTGTCTGCTTTATAAAACTACATGGGTAAAAAAAACCAAGACTGGATTGTCTCCTGTGGAGAAGTTTAACAATTAGGGTGGATCGCCAAGTCTGGGCTCCAGTTTAGATCCACTGGCTACCTATTGGTCACGGCACCTGCCAACAGAGTAAAACCAGCACAGGTGAGTGGTTACCTATGCATTAGAGGGACGTGAACCTAGCTTATCCAAAATAATAGGTCAAGAGGTGAACTTAAGTTTCCATGGAACATTTATTAGATAATGCCATTTCACAAACAATGGTATCTGTAGTTCCTTGGTGCTCTTAGGAAGACACATTTTGTGGCTTTCTGTTAAATAATTTTCTAATTAAGCTTTGCCAGGATTCTGAGCTTTGCAGTTATCATGGTTTATCCCCTTTTCAGGGATTTCTTAATCACCAGAATTGCACACAGTGATATTTTCAAACAACTGGATAGGGTCCCCTTCTATCAACCCCCCCAAAAATGTTACAGTAATGGCTCCTACCAAGCCCTTCAGAGTGATTTCTCTGATGAAAGGTGGGAGTCCAGGGGTCAGGATGTGTATGCCCACTGGGGGATGTTTCAATGAGTCGCTCAGCTCTAATACTTGGCCCACAGAACCTAATTCACTTGTCCAGGGCTCCAGTCTACAGGCTGTTGGCCCCTTCCTTGCATTTGTAGAAGATAAGCATGATTTGTCAAAATACTATTCTGTTTGGGCCAACAAATGGGCCAGAACAAGACATAAAGCCGGGGAGGCCTGGGGGCGACTTCTAGATGAAACAAGAAGAAAAACATCAAATCCAGTTCTGGAAGCAGGTCAGAGCCATGAGGTTAATAAGAGGTGAATAAGCAGGTGCTACCAGGCACGTATCCAAGGGAAATAGAGGCAACCGGTAGAGTCTTGGGAGTGACAGAATCAGTAATTGAAGGAAAGGAAAACTAAGTTGCCAATTACTGAGGGAGCATCTGGGGCAGGAGTCTGGAACAGGAGTTAAGTCTTAACAAAGGAAATGAAGACTGGAGGAAGATCCATTCTCCCTATTCTCTACCCTTCTTGGATCCCAGGATCACATTTCTGCAGACAGATGGTTCCTGCTGGCTTTGACTTTCCCCTGAGATTGAAGTCTCTCAAATCGCACTGTTCTTTATCCTGTCCAGCTTCATGAAACCCTTCTTCTAGGTTGCAAATAGAAGGGATGGAAATAGATGTTCTGGTTTTAACCAATCAGAGGAGCAGAAATTATCCTTGGCCATGAACAGAGACCAAGGGCCATAAATTTGGAGACTGAATTGCATTTCAAAAGACTTTACTAAGCAACTAATTTTAAAAATTGAACATTTTCTCATAAGCATTTCCCTAAACATTAAAACCACTCACTTAAAAAAATGATTGAAGTGTAACATACTACAGAAACTTACGTATATCTTAAGTGTGGAGTTCCAAGGATTTTCACAAACTGACACATACATACATGGAGTCAGCTCCCCAGAAGTGCCTCTCTGAAAAGCACCCATTGTTAATAGCTCTGTAGTCTATCATAATTTGCTTAACTGTTCTGCTAATGTTGACTATTTTCTTTTTCTATAATAAATAGTGCTGCAATGATTATTTAAATTTTCTCCCAACTTACTACACTACTACCACCACCCCACTTGCCTTTCCGGTTTGGAATCTCAGTGAGGATCATTAGTTTAGTAACGTGTTCGGAATGCTCTTAGAGTCATTCAAAACGCCCTTGGCTATATCTACTGTTTCCCCCTTGACTGTCCCCAACCCTGGGAAACCCAACTGGTCTGTGCTGTCTCCTTTAAGCTACTGACTGTGGTGTGAGGAGTATAGAATTGTGATGATTCAGGCCAGCCCACATCCATGCCATCTGTTCATCCAAGTCCTCGCTGCTTGTTGTGTTATAGTCTGCGTGCTAAGACTAGGATGTTTGCTCCCTTCGTGTTAGTGAGTGATATTGACTGAGAACTTGCTAAGTGACCTAACTTAGTAGTATTAGGCAGACTTCTAACTTAGTAGTCTTTTTGTCAGGCTTTAAATAGTAAAAGCTTGCAATTTTGTATTTTGAGAAGGATGAAAATGATTGGTTTGGGAAGTTTAGATAACTGTACAATGCTTCCTATGGCAGAGGAGATGTAATCCTGGGTAAGCAGGTGATTTTAAGCAGTACACAAATACACCTCTTTCATTTAAACAAGTATGTGTTTCTTTTAGTGAGTACTAGAATAAAATATAATTAGGACACTAAACCCAGTTTTCACCAATGCCAGTTCTTAAAAAGAGGGAAGTCTTTTAAAAGTAAGTGGAGTTAAAGTTGATTTAAAGAAAACTAGTAATTATATACTAGTCCAGGAGGCCTGCAGATGGGTAGATGGTGAAAGTGCTAGTTAAATGGCATTGCTTCACTGTAACTTGGAGGTGCGACGTCTTTCAGTGTATTTTAAATCCTCACAGAGGAAAGAACAGAGGGAATTATTTAGGATATGTTGAGAAAAAGGAACCAGACCCTCAAAGTTGTGCTAAAACAGTGCTTACTTCTTGTTACAGGTCTCTTCATGTGACATATTTCATGAATCAGTTTTGTATTTAATAATTATGTAAGTGGTTATCAAGTCTTAGCTACATTTTCAGTTTATTAACATATCTCTGAGATAATATCAGCCTTTTCATTTTTAGACCAAGTTTTTCAGATTAATAAGGATGAGTCTCTAGTTCATGTAACAAGCCAATATAATGGGATTTAAGTGTTGTTTCGTTGGTGTTCTTGTCTTGCTAAACTCACATGCCAGGATCAAGTGGACCAATCGGACACTCAATTTTTAGAAGTCCGTGTATATACCATTTGCCATTTGGTTCATAGTACTTTATGTTTTTATGTATCGCTTTTCTTAAACTGCTCCTACACCAAAACTGCAAACTACAAGGGAAGAAACAACGTCTTTTTTATTTCGGGGGTCCTCTGTACCAGTATAATAGCTTGCTAAAATAGACACACAAATTATTATGGCAAGATATCAGGTATATTCATGCAATACTTAAAAAAAAACCTTTTATTATGGAAAAGTTCAAACATATGCATCAACAACGCACCATCTGCCACTTTCTAAATTCTGTGTCATGGATGTATAAGATGAAGGCTGGGGAAAGATGTCAGTTAAATTTATACTTTCTCTTTGCTAACAGAAAAAGCAAAATACAGTACACCATAGGAAAGACACTGTTGTAAGAATTACACAGCAGCCAGAGAGAGGAGAGGCTCCTGACCTCCACGGCCAGCATTACGTAGGCAATGATGAGTTGGGTGTGGGCCCAAGTGACAGTTCTATAGACCAGCTGCATCGGCCAGGATCTGATAAACAAATTGGCAAAGGTGTGAATCAGGTAGTCAGCTTCCACCATCACAGCCCAGCAAAGGAAACCAAACACCTGTCCCGGATGGAGTCCATGCCACCAGGCAGAGAAGGCAAAGGTCTGCAACAACGGCCAGGCCCTGCCGTGCTGGAAAATGAGGCGTCTGAGCCACCGAGCTGTGCTTTGGTTCCACTTTCTCGTGAACAGGGATATTCTGTGGGTTGTTTCCAGTGTCCAAATGTCCGCATCAGGGATGTATCCCTCCTCCCCAGGGCTCTGACCAAACTCAGATCCAAAGCCCGCTGCACAGAGGAGGGAGTCATCCAGGAGCCAGTGGGAGTAGTAGGTGAGTTTGAAGAGCCCAGCTGTGGACCACATGACACAGATGCACTGGAGTCGCTGGCAGTCAGCCAGTCCCGCGCCTGTACTCACCACCCCCCTCATAACCACCTTTAGGCACTCTAGTCCCAGAATCTGCAGACCCCTCCAGGTCAGAGCCCAGAAAGAGTGTCTGGGACACAAAGAGCTGGACCCTTGAACACGAGCCTGAAATCTCTGGAAAGAACACAGAGGGCCTCCTAGGAGAGCAGGGAAAAAGAGCAAGTAGCTGAAGTAGGGCAGTGCCTTACACAGATGCTCAAACAAAGAGCTCCTGTTCCTGATGCCTCCTGATGCTGCCTCCACTTTTCCCTCACAAATATCCAGTGAGAGGGATGTGACCCTCTGGGTCAAGAGCATGAGGGAAGAAAGAGTGATGCACAACCTGAAAGAGATGTTTTTTAAAATGTAAAAACACTCCGTATTTATTTCACCCCATTCCAGTCCCTCCACACAATGCCACAGAAAATGGGGGCCTCTGAACAATTAAGATCAATCTCACAACCTGCAGTGTCCCCCTGCAGTGACTCTTGGAATGGGCGGCCAGTTGACTCGGTTAGAGCGCGGTGCTCATAACACCAAGGTCGCCAGTTTGATTCCCACGTGGGCCAGTGAGCTGTGCCCTCCACAAACAGATTGAAAAAAACAATGACTTGACTTGGAGCTGAGCTGCGCCCCCCACAAGTAGATTGAAAACGACTTGACTTGGAGCTGATGGGTCCTGGAAAAACACACTGTTCCCCAATATTCCCAATAAAAATTTGAAAAATAAAAAAAGACTCTTGGATTAATTCAGAACCACAGGCTACTCTGGGCAGGATCAAAAGGTAAATGGGGAAATTAATCATTAGAGAAGCAAATAAAAGAATCACAAGAAATATTGTGGGGAAACATTGATTATAATATTTCTATGAGTGGTTTATAAAGATTAGGATCAGGGACCTGGGAAAAAATTGCCATAGAAAAAACAAACACTTAGTAGCAAAGAGATGATAGGAAGTTGAAGATTTTAAACAGGAACATTCCTGACTAAGATTCTGAGGGCTTCAGGATTTGTGCTGAGAAAGAGTGAGTGAGGCTAGAGGTGAGGCTGTGCCCTGAGTCCTTAGCATTCGAGGTGTATTCTCAACCAATTGCCTGAACTGTTCCCGCTGCACCATCACAGAGAAGATCCTGCTGACAAGATTACTGGGGAGAAAATTAATGAAAATTACAGCGACGTATTCTACAATCAGGAATGTTCTCCTGTGGAGAGAAAACAGCACAGTTTCCCAGTCACTGCTGTTTCTATCTGTGTGTCTGGGGATATAACGACAACTGACCTCCCCATTTGACTTACCCTGACAGTAAGCAAAGTAGCCTCCAGATGCCACCAACCCCTGTTCTCTCACCTTCTGTTAAGGGCTGAATGTGTCCCTCACAAAATCATATGCTGAAGTCCTAACCTTCAGTACCTCAGAATGTGACTGTATTTGGAGTAGGGTCTTTAAAGAGGTGATTATATTAAAAAGGAGTCATTAGGGTGGGCCCTAATCCAATATGACTGGTGTCCTTATAAGGAGGAGAGATTAGGACACAGACACACACAGAGGAAAGACAATGTGAAGACACAGAGAGAAGATGGCCATCGACAAGCCAAGGAGAGAGGCCTCAGCAGAAGCTGAACCTACCAACACCTTGATCTTGGACTTCCAGCCTCCAGAGGAAATAAATTTCTGTCGTTTAAGCCACTTGGTCTGTGGGACTTTGTTATGACAGCCCAAGCAAACTAATACATCTTCAATCACAGCTCGGGTTCAGCCTTCCTCCTGTCCAGCTAGATCCTGCCTAACCTTCCTCCAGCCCCATCAGGTCGTGGCTTCCTACTGAAACCCTAAGTCACCACATCCTAATCAGTACCCTCCACGCCCTGCCCACCTGCCATCTTGCCTTTTCTTCAAAGAAGCAAACCCTGAAGCTTTAGTGAAATAGTCACAAGAAAGAAAAGGACTCTGGATTTAGTAGGGACAGCAAAGTGAGTGAATCAATGGCTGGCTAAAATCAGAGAGGTAGCCCACCTCGACAGGTTAAAGCCCCAGTTCTCTGAGTGACCATGGATCCGTGCCAATTGTGATAACAGGGGGAGCCAGGACAATAGGCCTCAAGATCACAGAGATATGTTTCCCCCTAATCTTGGTGATCGCATCGATTCATGAAAACACTTCTCGATGCTGTAGTTAGTGCCTGATTTTTTATTTCCTAGATATTGGGTGACTTCCCTCCTGGGAGGATGGAACACCTGAGTCTCAATGAAGGTACAACTCTAACACAGCAGGTGCCGAGGAAGGGCAACAAAGGTTTACAGTGGATTTATACCTCTCCTGTCCTGCTAAAGGGGAGGGCAGACTGCTGGCTGTGTGTCTAAACCATGTGAGATAAAGAAACTGTGTTTAGTCACTTCCAGGCAGGCCTCATCTGTGGGCCCTGGGACTCCTGGATCAACCCCCTTCTCAGGCACAGTGATACTTACAGCTAAGTGCCAGACACTGGGCTTCATAGGTAACACATGGTTGTTATTAGTAGTCATATAATTACATTTAATTCATTACCTCTAACATAAGAATCTTGCAAGATAGGTATTATTATCCCCCCACCACAAACTTTTTTTCAGAAAAAGAATTTGAGGCCAAGAGAGGTTAAATGACTTGCTCAATGTCACACTGCTCAAATGCAAAAACACCCAGTTCTCTCCACTACCACCACAGTATAAGCAAACCCTCGGTCAGTTCAGTACAACCAAATAAACAAACTGCCTTACCTCATGGAAGGAGGTTCTTGCAGATAATACTCCGTGTAGTGCAGACCCAGGTGACACAGCGTCTGCCAGCTCATCTGAAAGAAGAAAGTCCACCTGTGCACTTCCTGTGGGCCCAGTGAGTAGATCAGAACCACAGAGCACAGAGCAGGGATGAAAACAAGCAGAGCAAAGGAACCCATAGCAGCCCAGGCCAGGGCGCCTCCTCCAGCCAGGAGGAAGAGGTACCTGAAAGAAAAAAGGACAACCTGTGAGATCGACTTAGAACAGTGCCACAGATGAGTCACTTCAGAGGTCATTCTGGGTAACCCAATTGAGTCAGGCCTCCCATAACACCTAAAGAAGTCAAACCGTTATCACTCCAAAATCTTCCATTTGTTTTTCTGAAGGAAAAAACCATGGGAGAAAGATCCAGAGTCAATTTGTGAACGATTACCTCAAGAGACAAACCTTGATTCCTGACTCAGTGAGCCTGGGAGCCTCTCTTTGACATTCACCTTTCAAGTAGGAACAACACCTGTCCCTAACCATCCTGTTCGTAGCAGATCCAGAAGGTTTCCTAGTAGGGACATCTTCAAAATCTAGTGGTATAAAAATGATGTCCATCTAGTGTTGAGAACCTAGGAAAGCTCTCTAGACATCGTCTCATCGAGATGAATCTCTTTCCTTTTCACAGGGTGTGTGTGAGAGTGTGTGAGAGAGAAACAAAACAAAAAAAAACAACTCAATGTCTCCCTTTGGTAAGTGTTTGAAAACTCAATGAGAAAATCTTTATAACTGCCCTTAATCCTCTCTACTGTAACTTTACGATATCATGAGTTAGTGTTTTTTGTGATGGAAATACCCATATCAGTGAAGTGGTTTGTGGACACGACTCCCTTGGAAGCCAGTAGATGCCCTGGGAGATTTCACATTCTGTAGACTTGGTTCTTCTTTCCACAGTATAGGGAGGTTTTCTGTCTTTTTGTTTGTTTTTCATTGGTACCAAATTAATAACTCTAAATGAAGAGGTCAGAAAATGTGCAAAACAGGGACTGACTAGTCAGGGACAGGGAAACTGAGTCAAAGAGGACTATGTTTTCTGTACGTCACAAGGCATATGTCATGACACCGTGACACACTGACGTTGCACACCATGGTGAAAATTCTTTCCTGAGGGAGATTGGTAGTTGCCTCAGTGTGAGAAGCTCTGTTAGACAGGCCGTGAGCCATTCCTGTGCTTCTCTTTGAGCCTATGCTTGGGGTGACGCCTCCCAAAACCACCCCAATTAACACTGTGATCCAAACCTTTCATTTCCCAGCTGTGGGAAAGTAAGGGGAACTCTTATTCCTTACACAGCAGAAGTAGCAGCCTGAAACAACACTTTACCCAGAGACAACTGCCCTGGGGATTTGCAAACATTAAAATGTCTGTACATGTACAACGTAGAATGAATGATTTTTTGAGCACTTATTTTATTCTAGGCATTGTGCTAATAATCCCTTTATAAGAAATATCTTTATTTAAGTGTTATTATTTCCATTTTACATATAAACCTAAGAGAGTTTATTCACAAAGGACACTCAGGAAGTGAGGGGGCCAGGATTCACCAGGCTGACTCCAAAGCCAGCAATCTTAATCCTATGGAAATTAACTCTCATTTTGTAAATGTTTTGCTTTCTTGTTTGTGATTCTCAATAGAAAATGTTTTTATAACTGCCTCCCCCATCTCCTAAATGAAGGTAGGGGCTGGCAACCAGTTGTGAACATGTAGTAACACTACATAGTTTAATCAAATTCGGCCATGCTAACTAATTGCTAGAAACAGTTAAATTTTACTTAACAATCCCCCATATATAAATATCCTAATTTACAAAATAAGTGAATTATTAGGAGGCAGCCCTTTGGCAATGGATTTTCACTTTACAAAAGGATATTCCACAAAACTTTTTTAAAAATAGGAACTGTCTCTAATGTACTGAGATTATTAGCTATAAAAAATCATTTAAATCAAGTTATCAAGTATCTAGTGATAATTTTTGAACCCCAGATTGAGGTATAGCTAATCTAACAAAATTTGTTTTGACTTATTTCATTTCTCTAAAAAAATCATACAAAACTATGTTTAAAATCACATTTAGTTACATATTTAATAAAATTTAATTTTTTTGAAAATTATAGAATTCCTTGAAATTAAGAGTGTGCAAGAACACCTGGGGCATACAGTTGTATAGATGCATCTGTTTGGCGCATTCCTGTACAAGCTCAACATCCATCTCTGCAGTTTATTTTCATCTTTTTCCCATTTCATGTGAAGCTATTAAACTTTAGCTGAGGCCATGTAGACATGATGTCAATTTCCATTTCACTTTTACTCTATTGGACACCTTCATGATCAAGGAATCAATAATCGGTGGCAGTGATAACTTAAAAAACAAGCAGTGTAATTAATATTTAATCTTCACATCTGCACTCCAATCTGTGCTTTTTGACCTACTATAGTATTCATAGATGTAAGAGCAAAATTAGCCATCAAACCTACCTGGCATGAGTGGGAAATGAATCCATATTGCAGAGATAATTAAACAGAAGTGCAAAAGGAAACGCAGCTCCTTGATAAAATGAGACAGGATGGAGGAAAAAGAGCTGAAGCCAACCCATGATGAACTGGAACAAAAGATACTGTCCTTTCCAGAGTCCTTAACTCGTGCCTTCCTACAACAGAAACCTCAGCCAGGCTCTCTTTGATCGCTTTATATGGTTCAGGAAGGCCCGGGTGAGCAAAAGCAAACAAAACAACTGGCGATAAAAGCAGAAAAGTTGGCATTCTGATCAAGAGAACTGCACTATAGAAACCAAAACACATTTGGGGTTATATTACTTAATAATGATATGTACTAAAAACACTGCTTTCAAAAGGTCTGGTTTTGTTTAGTTTATATACCCCAATATTTGCCTTTCCAGCCATCTAACTGTCATATTTTCTTCACTAAGTTAATGAAAAATCTCATTTTCCAGTTGTGGACAGGCAATTCCCCGGCCTGGGGAGGGGAAACAAGCACATGAGCATGAGGAAGGGAGGCAGATTCTCAAAGAGTAAGAAGATACCCTCCCCCCAACTTCCACTGTTCTCCTTATGCTATTTCTTCTTCTTTCTTTAATAGTACCCTCATAAATCGATTATGCTATTATGTCAGCTCTACAAGGGAGGGACTTTATTTATTGCTGTATCCCCAGCACATAGAACAGTGTTGGGCACATACTATGTACTCAGTAAATACTTGTTAAAGTTAAAAAGGTTTTAAGGAAGCAAAGTGTGAAGAGGAAACACTTAAAGAGAAGCTTGTCTGCGGTGAGGGCAGAAATACAGGAGACATGCCTAGAGAACAATGGGCCATCTCTTAGCTAGCAGAGTCCCTCTACTAAACTCAACGCACTAAGTACTGTCCCTGACTAGCCATCTTTCATCATGCAAGAGCAAGCAGCCTTAAATAAAGGAGGGGAGAATATAGCCTGATGCAAAAGTATTTTAAGAGCATTTTAAGGACGAGGACCACCTCTTAGTGAGAGACCTGTGCTAAACAGCAGGAACATAAAAATGAGTAAGACATGGCCCCTGTCCTCAAGTAGCTCTCAATATACTAGGGAGACAGAAATGGCAACAAATAATTTCCTTAAAGAACTATTGGTGCAGTACAGTACAAGTATGCTGTAGTGAAAAATAAATAAGCAATCATTGGCAGAGATAGGGGATTTTTAAAAAGCAAGAGAAATACAGAAGTGAAAATGCTAAAATTGGCTGTTTCCAAACAGATGGATTGCTTTTTCCAGGCCATAGATGGCACAAAGATCTAGACAAACAGTAAAACAATTAATGGGGAGGACAGGGCTCCCTAAAAGTGAGTAAGCTCATGAGACAGGTTAGTTAGCATGTTGTTAGGTAGACAGGGAGGTCCCTGGTGGAATAAACAAAAAAGCAGCCACATCCTGAAATTCCAGGTTCTGAAGTAGGCCTGAGGTTAATAAGTTACCCCATAAATTCCTTTTGGCTGGACAAACGGAGCAGATCTGATAGATAGGAATGGGTTATTTCATTAATCCCTTCGGGATGGGCAACAGGACAAACCTGATAGATGAATTCCATTAGTAGGCACCAGCCCCCATCCCCAAGCAGGCAAGGGAAGGTATAAAAATAAGAACTTTTGCCTCAGTCACAGGACACCCCCCATTCGGGAACCCCCTCCCGCTCGGGAGCTGTATTTCTTTGCTTTTACAACTCTTTGCCTCTCCTTAGTCCGTGCTTCCATTCTTCAGTTTTACGAGACAGGATCCCAGCACTCACAGAAATTCCCCACATCATTTGGGGACTCACAGGAAAATCTCCTACATCACGCACATCATAGTAAACACATTAAAATGCAACCGTATCCCCCATTAAAGATAATTGCTAGGTACAGAATTGAGTTGCAGTTAATTTGTTAGGAAAAAAAGTTTTTTTGTCTTTGCATTAAATATTTTTTATTTCTACATGTACTTTTTTTTAAAATTTTTGGAATCAGTACATTTTATTTTCAGGTCTCAAATATTTTGTAGATTCCTGAAAAGCTTATAGGCTCTAGACACTGTACCTAATGTTGGTAAAATGGTCCTTCTTATAAACATGCTTTTGTGTCAACTCAGTTAGGTTATGATGCTCAGTTATTTGGTCAAACACCAGTCTAGATGTAGCTATGAAGGTATATATATGTGTATATATATATATATATATATATATATACACACATATATATGTATATATATGTGTGTGTGTGTATATATATATATATATATATATATATATATATATATATATATGATTAACATTTAAATCAGAAGACTTTGAGTAAAACGGATTACCATCTAATATGTGGGTGGGTCTCATCCATCACTTGAAGGCCAAAAGAGCAAAGACAGGTTTCCCAATGAAGAAACAATTCTGCCTCAAGATTGTAACATAGAAACCCTGTCTGAGTTTTTAGCCTGAAGATTTTGGACTTGAGACTGCAACATCAACTCTTCCCTGAATATCTAGCCTGAGGGTCTACTATAAATTTCAGACTGGCCAGCCCCACCCAGTGTGTGTGTGTGTGTGTGTGTGTGTGTGTGTGTGTGTGTGTGTGTTTGAGTGAATTGGTTCTGCTTCTCTGGAGAACCCTAATACACATGCCATAGAAGTCTTTCAAATTAATTTAGACAGTTATCATTTGAAAATTGATAGGTGTTTATATGCTTGGAGAAAACAGAATGTTCTAAATTCATCCTGTGAGATAACAGAAAATATATATATTGGTCTCGGGCCCCAATTCCTGCCACAGAGTTCCTAAAACTCTTGTAAATTCCTAAATGATAAGAGCACTAAGAACATCTTGTTTTAATGAGGCCACTCTGGGTGGGTTCCCAGATGGGGGCTGGTCACCAGAAGGACCAAGCCATGATTAGAAGCATGGACCTTTCAGCCTTACCCCTCTCATTGGCTATCTTCTTGGTAACCAGAGGCCTTAGAGGTACTTTCTGTTGTCCTGGCACATAGGCTCATGGCCAATGCTCAGATCCATCTAAACCTGAGCTTGGTTTAGCATCAAGGTCAGATCCAGAGCTTTCTTTTATTTTAGCTATTACAAATAATAACCAAAGGATTGGTTATTAGCATGCTTCTTATTATTTGCATGTACTTACATTTCCAATGAGCCAACTCCTCAAGAGTCGGTCGGGTTTACCCCCATCTCTAAGTTCCATCGGTAACTTTTACCTTTAGTTACTGATCACAGTGTAGCTGCAGTTTCAGTTTCATACCATGGGTGACTAGGTAGCCATCCAGGGATCAAAGGTTCCTCATCCCCCACCCTTTTATCCTTTCTCTTCCCACCACATTTCCATGAGCCAGTGCCGTACTAGCAAATCCCACTTCACTGACACCAACTGTAATGAAAAAATTGACACACTGAATATGACTTGACATGTGAGAATGAAAGGATCAAAGGAAGGTGGGCATGGGACAGGTGGAAGCTGTTTGGGAGGAGTCAGCTTGGCTTCTTAGAGAATGAAAGTGTGATTAGAGAAAGCGGAAGAGGAATATGAAATTAAAGAAGAGAGAAGTAGGCAGGGGCTGCATCTAGCTCAGAGATAGGTTATGGAAAGGAGTTTGGATTTTAAAAGGAATAGATAGTAAAAACCAAACTGGATTTGGTTTTTATTTTATTTTTTATCATTAGAAACTATTTTTTATTGCTGCATTTTTAAAAAATTTGTTTTTTAAAGGATTATTTTAACTACAGTTTTGGATGAGGGTGGAGGGCAGGGATGGGGGCGTGACTTTAGAAATCAAAGGTGGAAGGAGCAGACAATAGGGGAGAGATGGCGGCTGAGATTAGAGAGGTGGAAATGAGAAGTGGAAGAATGAGCTCTAGGACCAGCAGAACTTCCTGGTGAATGATACATGGAGAGGTGAGGCGTGCGTAGGCTGACTCGAGTTCCTGGAGGTGGATTCCTTTACTGAGATGGAGATCAAAGGACCATTTGGTTGGAGAGAGGGTGAGAGAGTAAATCAAAGCCCCATTCTGGACGTTTTAGGTGGTAAGATTTTGAGGCAGTAAGCAGTCGAATAATCAGATGTGAAGCTCGGCAAAGCGGACAGGACTAGATATGTTAACCTGAGAAAGCCAGCAGGTAAAGGTACGTAAATTATGGGAACGATGAGCTCATCAACTAAGAGCTCACTGAACAGGAAATGGGCTCAAGGCCTAGCCCAAGGAAGCTTGAGGACTAGAGACCGGAAAGAAGAATGAAAATAAACGGTGCGACATAATGAGGTCATAACGATGTGCGTTGGATTAGACTAAACGGGTGTTTTAAATACCAATCTATCGCTCCCTGGACTGCGCTACAATCAGGTGCTGCTACGCACCTCCCCGCGCCTCGCACAAACCGGCTCACCCTAGCAGAGGGGGCGCAGCGCGTCCTAGCTGGTCCCGCCCCCGCGGGCACGCCCTCGCCCTGGCTCCGCCCTCTTCCAATCCTGCCAGGCTCTCCAATCGCTTGTAGAGATCATCGCTTTGCCCAAGCGGTAGTGTCCATCTCGGCTCCAATTGGAGACCCGATCCAAACCATGGCGGACAAGAGTCAAAAGAGGTGGGTCTGCTGTTTGAGAAAAGCTTCTTCTCAACGCTCTGCAGAGGTGGAAACTTTTCCTGGTGACCAATGGTCGGGACTGAGATGATGTCTTATCCCTGGCACTCGGCCTGGATAATTCCTAAAGCCCAGGACTGGCGTCCGCTGAGGGGGGACGCGACAGAATTGGGGTAGGGCGCTCTGGGCAGGGATGCGGAAGCCGTGCCAGGATGGTTTTTCTTTCATCCCCTGCCGACCTCGTCGTTTCTCTCCCGCAGCGCGCCTGCGCGCGGAGGCCTCCGGGCGGGGTTGTGGGCACAGAATGGCGTCGCGCCTGACGTTCTGCTGCACTAGGTGCGGCTGTTCAGCGGCGTCTCGTAGCTGCTTTTGTTGTGTGTTCCCAGGCACCCACGTTAGTGTTGGCCGCACCCCGGTCCCTTCCTACCTGTCGTGGGTCGTGTGTGTTTGTATAAACCGATTCACTGTCGCTTGTCGATAAGGGGGCCGCGCCCGGACTAGAACTTGACACTGTGCCCAGCGTGGACAAGCTCCTTTGTAGACGTGTGAGGACAGTAATAGTGGCTTCTTCCCAGTCTTCATTGCAGGGAACTGTTGCTGGTGGACAGGAGCGGCTTGGATGAGAGAAATGCTTAAGTGAGACTATTTCCAAAAGCAGCAGTGTTGATCACCCCCTGCTGGCACTTTGAAAAGAAAACCGACAAACTATTTCTGGTGCCATAGGTTAAAATTTAGATTTTTCTTCTACTTAGGTAACTGTAATCTTTTCCCATAAGCTGCAGAGGAAAGACTATGAATATTATGTACAGTATACAGTAGTGTGCAGTGAAGATGAAGGTATTGTTAACTTGTTATTTTCATAGTTATTGGGTCTTCAGCCAATGCTTCTCTCAGCCGCCTGCTACCCACTCCGTCTCACCGAGGTGCAGTGGAGTCTACTCGATGTTTGGACCACGTTTTATTTGGTCAGGTGGTGAATTATTTCGTGCCTTACGGAGAAGTATGCCGATTGTGACACAAACTCTACCATCAGTCTCTCTCTTAGGCGTAAAACCGAAGACAGAGGGGCACTTATGAATCGCTCCTATTCTCATCCAAGACAAGTCAGATAATGCTCTTTTCATAAAAAATCATAGTGAAAGGGAGGCTGAGGGAATGAAAAGTTGGAATGTGAAATAAAGTCTAAAACGAGGCATTTTATAAACCCTAATTTAGTTGACCCAGGGCTTAATAAAATTGCATATTTTAACACACAACTCCCCTTACCCCTTCCCACTCTAAATGAAAAGCATCAGAAATAGCGTTTACAAATGGTGATACCTTCAAGGACAGCATCATTGAGCTGTCACAGAGAAAATATCCAAAATGACAGGTTGTTTCCAGAAAACTTTCAATGAACAGAAAAGAGATGATTGGTGTTAGGATAATGATGCCTCAGGAAAAACTGCTTTAAGAAATTTCTAGTCTCAGTTTCCTCATCTATAAAATGAGAGGGTTGGGTCATTTTCTGCTGTTTTGTGTTACTGACGTTCCCTTCTATTCACTAGAGGTTATATATTTTCTGTGATTTCAGCAGAGTCAAGCACACATAGTAACCCAGGTGGGTCATTTTTAGAAGTTCATTAACTTAAGCCTTGTAGGTAATTTCATGAACTTGAGTCAGTGCATGTGAAAATGATGGAAACAGATGTAGGTAGCTGTGTCTAATCTCACAAACATTACTTGAAAGTAGACCCAGGGATTATTAGTTGTTTGTTTGTTTGTTTTAATATATATTCTTTTTGCTTAAAGCTTTAAAAACACTTTGGTAGAAAATTTTGTTCACTGAAATTTGTAGAAGAAAATTTTGTGTATATCTTCTTTCTTTAGTTTTTCATATCAGTAGGGAAGTTGATGTGATTTACAAGAAATATTTTTGGTGTCATTTTGCACTTTGGTAAAATTTGGGGGGATTCTAGAATATGAATGATGGAGAGACACATAAAAAAGTTTGTATCCTGCTGATTCTCAGAGCTTTATTTCTGGTCTATAGCTTTCTGAATAACTCCAGATTGGTGTTTTCAATTGCCTGCTGGGTCTTTCTCCTGAATTTTCTGTGGATACCTCAAACTGAATTCATCCAAAGCTTAACAAAATAACTTCATTTATTTCCTTACTTTTGTATGAACTGATGTTTTCAGATCTTCCAACAGATATGTCAAATGCTAGTAATGTTTTTTTCAAAATGCTCCTTACATAACTTTCTTTTTTCTTTTTCTTTTTTTCCCCTTGGAGATCTTCCCCTTTATCATCTTTGTTCTCTAAGACTATTGTACAGCTATTGTCCTGATGTTTCCTTCAGTCCTTAGAAGCTAGAGCCTTTGTCTTGTCTGTTGGTTTATTTTTATTTAGCTAGGTACATTCTTCAGCAGCATTCTAAGAAAGAGTGCATAGAAGATACTTTTTTTTTCTTTTAAGTCTTTGCAATTCAGAAAATGTCTTTATTCTCCTTCCATACTTGATTGCTAGTTTGGCTGGATTGGTACAGTATTTTCAAAGAGGTGTCCCGAGAGTGCAACCAGAAGTGTCCAAGTGTCTCAGTTAAATTACAGCTGCAGCGTCATGGATAGCTATCATAAGTAGAAAAACAAGAACACCTCATCACCCCAAACAAACTAACATGAGATAAGAAATGGGCCAGAATATAACCATATTGAATATTCCAAGTATTCACATTTCGTTCATAATATATCCTTTCATTCCTTATACTGACTTGTATCGTGTTTCTGCTAATACAGTATCAAGCATCCTGAGTGTAATATGACAGAACATTTGTGAACAATGGTCTAAAAATACTATAAATGAATACCATTGTGAATATGGTATTTGAAATTAATGAGAAGTGAAACTAATGAATAATAATTTTGTCCTTGATTAAAGAGGATTGTTGCTGATGCAATGGGAGAAAATGATTTAGAGAATAGAAAAAACGGTCTTAAAGGAAAACTAAGGAGTCTAAAATTCATTAAGTGATACTTAAGAGTTATAAGAAAGTCTTTTTAGATAAAATAAATAACAATTTAAGGGGGAAGACCCTTGTTGGCATCATGATTTGAGGGGAATTTTGTAAAGAAAGGGGGATAAAACTTCACCCTGATTATGCGAGTGTATCTAGGACCTCTTTGTCACATGGTCTAAAGAAACATTTATTTATATTTTTGTTTGTTTTATTTAATAGGGGATGGATTTGTGTGATTCAAAATGCACATGATTAAAAATGGTATTTAATGAAAAAAATCTTCCATCTACCCTTGTGTTCCTGCTGTCCAGCTCCTCACTCTGAAGGCAGTGAATATGATTAGTTTCTTATCTTCCAGAGATAATTTGGAAATATTCAAACAAATACAGATGTTCAGCAGTTACACACTAGTACAGCTATACTGCTTGCACCAGTTGTAAATGATGCTCAAAAGTTAGAAAAATTGTATGTGCTATACACTTAAATATTTTATTAGAACTGCAACTGTGTCCTATGTAAGTTCATGTTACCTATAATGAAAATTTGCAATCATCAAGGAGGACAAATTAAAAAGCATGAATCTGTTTCACAGTAAAATGTTTGAAAAAATAAAACCTTGCAATAACAATATTTTTAATAAAAATGTATCCAAAAATGACATGCAAAACAGAAAGTACCATTAAATTTTTTATACTCTCTACTGTAAGTTAAAAATAAGCAAGCATTTTCATACATGAATGTTTATAGAACTTAAAAAAATAATATTGATATGAATGAATTATTGCACTCTAGATTTCTGGTCCTTGCTGGTAAAGCCGAAAAGAGAAAACAACTTTTTGGAAAATTTATAAGTCAAGTAACATTTTAGTCCACAAAGCTTCAACTGTTTCACATACCAGGTTTTAATAACTTACTTAAAATGCTAAGTTCATGGCTTAGAAGATAATTTGATAGGTTTTGTTGATCTTATGTAGCTAGGACAAGACAAGGATGTCTGGTCTCATCACTCCTATTTGTATATCATACGGGAAGTCTTAGCCAAGGCAATAAGGCAAGAAAAAGGAATAATATGCATACAGATTGGAAAAGAAGAAATAAAACTGTCCATATTCACAGACAACAAAATTGATTACATAGAAAATCTAGAAAAATGTTACTTGAACTAAGTGGGTTTAGCAAGGTTGCTGGATACAAGATCAATGTACAAAATTATTGTATTTCTATATACTAGCAATGAACAACTAGAAGTTAAAATTTTGAACAATCCAAAAAGAATTATAGTCAAAATACCTTAAATGGTATTGTTAGTTCATAGAAACTGAGAGGATCTTTAACACCATGAATAACATAGTTACTAAGAAAAATTCTTTATTTAATGGGAACAATGACTGCCAGTTTAATGGGGAAGTCATTAGTGGGTTCATGTCAGCTCATGGCTCAGCTAGGGCAGCATTTAGCTAGATTCAGCTGTGTCCAACAAAAGATCACAACAGAATATTAAAAAGCATCAATAAATTATAAATTATTAATGTTTTGAACAATTTGCACTATATATAACAAAGAGTTTTATATATAGTTGGAAAATAAATAGGAATATTTGTGTGTGACACCGATTTCTATGTAAATATTACCTTGCTGGTTGTTAAATAATTTGAATGTACAGTCTTTCCCCACCTTTGTACAAAAATAGTGGCATATTGTAAACTGTCCATTTTCTGGCTTTGCTTTTTCGACTTCATTTAGCCTGGAGATCATTCCAATTCTTTACATAAAGGATTATTCATTCTCTTTTATGTGTATCCATTGTTTAATATAATTTATTAACTAGTGCCTTCCTAATAGATATCTACTTTGTCTTCAGCTTTTTGGTATTTAGAACAATGCTGGTGTTAAAAAAGAAAAGGATCCACAGCCTCTTTTTTCTCAAGAATTGTAGTAAGGCATCATGTATGATTTTAGCCCAATGGATAGGGTGCCACTTGAATTTATATTATTACCCTCTTACAGTTTACTTTGCATTTTTCCATCAGTTGTTTTTTTTTTCTTAGCCTTTTTCTCACTGCAGTTCACGTTAACTTCTATAACTAAATTTGTAAACCTTATCCATGATAAGTGTTACCTTTTTCTTCCTACAGTGTGAAGATTGCTCCTGGAGCAGTTGTGTGTGTGGAAAGTGAAATTAGAGGTGATGTAACTATAGGTAAGAAAATAGTTCATTAGTGTTGTTTCTCAAGAATTGATGTGATTTAATTTTGGTGCTTTATAGTAATTGGGTATTATATTTGTTTCACTGATACCCTAATTTTATTGACAAAACAATGTATTTTCTCCCATAAGTGTTTAATATTTCTAAAAGAATATAATGTGATGGAGTCTATATTTAAACTTCTATTGGATAATGAGGCAATATAATAAAGTAATTTGTTTATTTGAGGAACATCTATTGTGTACCTACAATGTGCCAGGCACTGTGCTAGTATTAGGGACACAGCAATGAACAGAGCAGAAGTTACCGCCTTGTAGAGCTTACATTCTGCTGGTAATTATTAAGATTGTGGACCGTGAAATCTGACACACTTGGGTTAGCATCCTTGCTCTTTACCCGCTGGGTTACATGGGACATATTTCTTAACCTCACTAACCTTCCTTTTCCCCATCTCTGTAAATGTGTGCTTTACGAATAGGTTCAGCTGCATGTAGGGGTGGCTTACACATGCCAAGTTTATTCTCTTATATAAAAAGTCTAGAGGTAGACAATTTAGGGACGGTCAGTTGATTGTCCAAAAGTTCCGGCCTTGCAGGCAAAGATGTGATGGCTAGAGCACCAAGTGTGACCTTGGATAAGAAAGAGGAGTGGAGACAAAAAAAAAAAAAAAAAAAGGGGGATATACCTCCCAGTTGAGTCAGTTCCCTTTAAATAATCTTCCTAAAAGTTCTGCACAGCCCTTCTTTGTGTGTCTTTTGCCTTGGATTTAGTCTTGTGGACACATAGAGCTGCAGGGAAGGCTGGGAAATGTTTAGTCTTAACGGAGCGCAGTGCTGCCCCTAGTAAAATAGGATTCTGTTATAAGGAAAAGGGAAGAATGGATAGCACATGCAAAATAGGAGTGCCTACCTCCTAGGTTTTTGAAGGATTAAATAAGAGAATATTTGCGGATTAAATAAGAAAGTGATTGCTCAAAACCTAACAGAATAAGCACACAATGAAAGTTACCTAATTGTACTACTAAATCTTATCTGTGTAGCCTTGCTAGAGGTCAAGTCCAACATTTAAAACAAATGCATAATTCAACATGTGGCAACTCGCTTGTATGAACACGATTGAGTTCCCCCAAACTCACATTTTACCCAGTTCTTTTCAATATGTTTTCACTGGATATGGTCCCCTTGTAGCTTTAATAATGTGAGCCTATCCCTGCCAGCAGCTACATGTTACTAGAGTAGAGCTTTCAGTGAATTAAATACACTTTCAGAGAGAAAACATGTCTTGTTACCTTATATTAACAGTATGTTTAATAGGAAAAAAATTATAAATTTTAGTAAGTCTAAGCTTTTAACCAATTTAGGCATTCAGGTCTTATAAAAGCAGTGAAGATTGTGTCAGTATTACGGAATATCAGTAGGAGTTTGCCAGGTTGGATTTATTTATTTTAAATTGACATCATTTCAAAGTTTAGAAGGTGGCCCTGTTTCTTTTCAGTGCTGTGTTAGCTCTCTGTTAACTCTTCAACCACTTACAACTTTTTTATGAGGAGACATTATCATGGCCACGTGTTTATCAAAATACTCATCTACATTGTTTTTATTCTGGTGTTTTCATGGTTTCATCATGAATCAAAGAATGACATCTAATAGTAGCTCCCAAGATATTCTATGAATAGAAGGAAAGCAACACTAAAATGATGTAGCTAATTATATAAACTTTGCCTTTCATTTCTACTTCTCCATGTTAAACAATAAGTATACAATATTTACTATGTAATAGGTATATAGAAACTATATAACAGGTAAATAGAAACTACCTCTATTGGTACAAATATACACATGGGTATACCTCTATGTGTTTGTGTGTGTATTTCAGATTTGAAATAACTCCTATTACTTGTAGAAGCTTTTCTGAAAAGCAGTAAAGGCTTTATCCTATGAAAGGTCAGCCACTGGACCACTGCATAGCATTGGGGCGTGAGGGCATCAGGAGTCAGCACTCTCCATCTCCTGTTTCTCCCTCTATCTTTCACTACTTTGTGCTCCTCCCCTTCCTTTATCCCTTTTATCCTCCTACTTTCCCTAAGTATTGAAATTATTTATCTCAATACAGTGATTAAATCTTTCCATATAATATTTGACTGGTTGATAGGGTACAGTTCTGATGATTAAACTATAAAGTAATAGTTCAACACAGATTTTCAGTGATGGATTATAACGTAAGAAGTAATAATTTAAAAAAATGGATTTAAATTAATCTTTGTTGTTATTTTTGACCCGGTTTTTTAAAACCAGAAAATGTGCTCAAATACTTTACAGAAACATCTCAACTTTAAAAATTAAGGAAAAGATTCAGAGTTGATATAGTTCCCCAGTGTTCTGTCTGCCACAGTTCTTATCTCATTTTTAATATACGTGATTCTTATTTTTAATTATATATATAAAGATGGAAATTTTCCAGAATTAGTATTTAGATAGTCATTTCTATCATTGTTGTATTTGGTATAAAATATCTCTCACCTTTTGGCTACTGTTAATTCATTTTTCTGATATATCAGATTAAAAAGCTCCTGGGAGATATAATTATAAAGTTAAGTCAAAGCACAGAGTAGAGCTAAGTTATCTGATTAAAACTTGATTTCTGAGCTTTTTCATTTTATGGCTTCTGTTGTTTTTGTTTTTTATTAATTTAGCAGAATAATTGATTTGAGTCTTTTTTTGTTGTGCTATGAATATAGAAATTTAAACACTTAATAAGCTGTTTTCTGGGTTAAGTAGCAATAAACTTGAGTGTAGTTTAATTAACAGATTTTTCAGGATGTTATACATAACTTTTCATCCCCTACTTGTTTATATATATTCTTACCAAATTATTCCATTCTGAAATATTTGGAGAAGAAAGTAAATTTTTCCTTTACTATGTTTCAGTGGAGTAGAACTTTAAATCCAAACTCCAGTTTTCCTAGAGAATCAGGTATTTGGTTTAACAAAGAAACTAGTCCAAAGCTTTGAAGTATTTTCCTTAACCAGAAACCATATGACTTGAGGTTCTGCTAGAGTTCTTTCATTAGAGGCTTCTAAGAAACAGACCTGGGGAAAAATAACAGCTCTCTTGTTAATTATAATTTGGGTAAATAAGGTTTCATAGTATCAAGGCTGTTTTTAATTAGGCTGCCTTGATTCATGGGCCATGCATTATTTCCTATCAGTGTTGTTTTGAAAGCCGAAAATATTTCAGAAAGGTACTTTAAGCACAGTCCTGTAATCCCATAATGGGGTGAAAGGCAAGTCTGCTGGTGTCAGGCCCTGGCTCTGGGGGAAATCACAATGTGAAGGCAGAACTTGGCACAATGGAAGAGCTTTGTGGTAGAAGCACTATGTCCCACTTACTCGTAATGTCTCTCTTGTCATTTGAGTTTTTAATATAGATCAAAAGCTCACCGTTTATTGTGGAAATCTTTTTCAATGAGGCAGAACAGTGGCTTTTACTTAAGAAATTCATGGACTATAAAGCAGTTCTTACAGGTACTTCAGCTTACAGGTCAAAGGAATTGTTTTAATTTTCAAAAGAGAGCTTGTGGCTTTTTGAACTATTTATTGACATATGTACACAAAGATTGCTTTCTGTGGCAAAGATAGAGAGGAAAAATGTCCTTTACCAAATGAGGGGAATGGAAATTTGATGCAAGGAATGTCTTTCTGGCTATGTCGCATCAAGCCCAGCCAACCATTTACAAAAATAATTCATCAGCCAGTAAGGCAGCTCCAACTCTAGACACATTTATCCAAACAAGGAGATAAGCCAAATAGGGTTTCAGCACATTTGGTAAGAAAATATACAAACTGCCCTGCCAGAAAGAGCCCAAGAAGGTTCACAACAGTCTTTAAAAAAAAAACAATTTTTTTTTCCATGGTGACAGATTTTTATTTTTAAAGCGTTTTAACCTAAAGACCTTTACACTTGGTTTGAATTCAGACTTATTCTAGGTAAAAGTGCTTCCTGCATGCAGTAAAGCGTGGAGCAAACTGTGCCCACATTTCCGCGTGCTGTCGCGGCCCGGGTCTTGACACAGTGCTCTGGCGCTGACCTCCGGCACAAAGCGGCGCCATGCGCATCACTCACCCGAGTCCGAACATTTCGGTTTGGCGAAGTTCTTAAAGGAGTTCTCATTTACTGAAGTACATGTATTCTAACCTCTCTAGTCTCTTCCTAAAAAAAGACCTACGGGAGGTCTAGGGGAACGCTTCCGTTTATTGTCGCCCATGACATTGGCTGTTACTTCACAGCTCCAAGTTGCTAGTTTCACCTTTTGGTTATTTCAGCCCTGAACCACCAGGACTTGTAGTTTGGCACTGCTGCCACCAGGTGGAGGTGGTGTCTTAAGCACAGGTCTCACGAAAGTTGTTAATGCTGTACCCCCCAGTCAAGGCCCTCACATTTGTAATCAGGAGTTTCCTACCGTGTTTCCCCGAAAATAAGACCTAACCGGAAAATAAGCCCAAGCCGATTTTTCAGGATGACATCCCCTGAACATAATCCCCAATGCGTCTTTTGGAGCAAACCTTAATATAAGACCTGGTCTTATTTTCGGGGAAACATGGTGGTTATTTACTAACTTATTAATAATGATAAAAATAACAATAAGAAAACATCTGGTCAAAATAGCTCAGGCATTATTTTTAAATAATGTGTAAGAAGACATCTTATGAGACTTGGGATTGATATTTTTAAATTTGAGTTTATCTTTTTTTCCTATAACTAATGTGTATCGATTTTGAAAGGGAAAAGTGAAAATAGCAATTCTTTTCAAAGCTATACTTTAGAGCAACTTTTAAAGAAATATAGGTCTAGTGGTACCTTTGTTTTATTAGTCCATTCTCACGTAGCTTCTTGCATATCTGCTTGCTAACAGCTACAGGCTGAGGGCCAGCAGAATATCCAGTGCCTCTGGCTACTTAGCAGCAGTGCAAAGGATCTGCTTTTCAATCACAGCCATGATGATCTCTTTGTCCTAAGAGTTTTAATGCTAGTGTGGGAGTTTTCTTTATCAATTTTTTTACTATCTTTCAATAAGGGACAGATATTTTTCCCCCTGGTTGGAAAGAGTCATCCTGATAACCTGAGTAGAGTAAAACAGACCCTTTTCTTCTGTATCTTAGACCAGAAGGCGTTCTTTTGCTTACTACCGTTTGATAAAATTATTTGTTAGCTCTTAGTGTCAGATAGTGATGAACCTCCATTTTTAAGAACTGTGGGCTAGACCCCATGATCTCCCTATCAAACACTATTTCCTATAATCCACACTTCAACCCTATGAGGTAGATTGTTAATAGATCTCATCTTTCTATAGATGAGAAAACAGGCTTTTTGAGAGATTAAACACATAGCCTTTAAGTGCTGGAGGCCAGAGTCTAGACTTTCTAGACAAGGGGTGGGGTACTGTCTGGGATTTCAATTACAAAGAACCTAAAATAGAAAGATCATGTCCCTTTATCATAGAACATTTTGAAGTAAATTATCAATCTAGTATTGTGCAAACTACAGATTTAAATTGGCTGACACAGCTGGAAGACCGGTAAGAAGTACCTCGTGTCAAAGGAATCCAATGTTTGTTTCAGCATTGTTTAGTACCTCTCCCCCCAAAGTGGTAACATCTAAATGCCCATTATTAAAGGATTAATTAAATAAATTATGGTATATTAATATGATGCTAAATACTGTTCAACCATAACAAGCATATCTACTTAGATGTGCTTATATGGAAAAATGACCATGACATACATATTAGGTGAAAAAAGCAAATTACAGAATAATAAGTACTATTCCTTTGTTTTAAAAAAAAGTATGTGCTTGCAATCCATGTTTTTTTCTTCTTCAAGATGAATTTACTTTTTAACTTTCTAATGAGATACAGTAGTGCTTAAGTCTGGAATAGTATACTTCAGACTATTAAGAATAGTTACTTCTAGTGAATGGGATTAGTATGAGAGGATCTTTATATGTTTTGCTTTGTTTGAAGTTTTTGTAATGAACATATATTCCTTTTATAAGTGTGTGTGTCTGTGTGTAACAAAGAAGAAATGCACATGTGTTCACAATCATGATCAAGTTGAGAAGCTTCCCAAGGATCTGAGAAATCCTGACTTCTATCCTGAATAGGAGAATTTGCCAGGGAAATTTTACGTTAGCAGCGGAAGATTTGGGGAGCCAGAGGTGACATAGCCACTTTCATGTTATTTCTTACTAGACTGTGCGTCCTTTGTGCATCTGGTTTTAGCTCTTCACTCCCCTCTTTCCCCCCAATCAATCCTCAGCTCTTCATTGCTGGGAAAAAAATAAGCTGCACTGAGGTTCCTTCCAATTCTCTGGGCACCAGGAACATCTCCTTATTTATTTTAATACACTTGTGAGTAAGTGTGTAAAGTTCCCAGTTTTTAAGATAACAGGCTCCAAGGGCAAAAATAGCATGTGTGTCTCTGTTTACCCCCTAACATACAGCACTGCATCTTGCCTGTCACAAGCAGATAATGATTATTGAATAAATTAACAATTTATACAACTGAATTTCATGATCCATGTCACCTTCCTGTCTGCTGGTTTGCTTGTACAAACAGCCTTGGTATTGGGAGACAGGTAGAGCAGGTGTTGGAGGGAGAGGCTAAAATGAGGTTCTGTTTTCTCACCAGTGGTTTCGTTATCACCAAGATGCTAGGACTGTGGGTAAGTAAAAGCTACGAGGGAGAAGGTGTCAGCATTCCAGCATCTGGGTTTAGGCGATGCAGTGCCTCTATCAACCTGATCATGAAATAAATGGATGTGATGAGAGTCCTTTCCTGCTCCCTTCTATTTGAGATTAGAGGCATGGCCCTGGGTCTCCCTATAGCAGAGTCTCATGACTCCAGTAATCACATTTAGCTCCTTCCATTGCCTTCCTTTAACCTTTTCCTAATTTTAACTGTTAAAAATCACATCCTAGACCAGACAACAGAAGCTCTGCCTCCTCCCCATAGGTGAGCTTTAGTAGGGATAGTGACAAAGTAATAAAGCTAAAGTTAGTTTCCATATTTTCTGACTCCTGTCCAGCCCATACTCCTTCTTAATCATTTAATAAAAATACGAATCCTATAGTCGACCAGCATAAGAAAGTGTTAGGTGGTTCACTAGCATAAGAAAACACCAAGGTTGTAAGCAAAGAGAGCCTTACCTTTATAAAGGAAAGGAAGGGAATTAATTTTTATTGCCAACTATGTGCCAGAATATTGGGTCTACAAACATTATCTCATCTAACCCTTACAACAACCCTGCAAGACTGGTATTATCACCGTCTCCATTTCACCACTGAGATAACAGAGGCTTCAAAATAGAGGGTGAGCCTGGGCTGTCTGGCTCCAAAGCCTGTGCTGTCTGTCTCCACTCACCTTGGTTTGAGCTTTGGCACTAGCTGCTAATGATAACAGCCGAGGAGATAACATTTGTAAAGTGCCCTGGGTGGTGCCTGGCACCTACTTTAGAAAATGTTCCTCCCAACAGCCTCCTTTCCCCTCCGTCACCTCCTACCCTCCTGTAGGAAGCTTAGCCTCCACCAATAATTTCTTTCACTGTACTTTTAACAGGACCTAGGACAGTGATCCACCCTAAAGCACGAATTATTGCGGAAGCCGGGCCAATAGTGATCGGTGAAGGTAACCTAATAGAAGAGCAGGCGCTTATCATAAATGCGTGAGTAAGACTTACAGGTACTCTGAACTAAGTGCCACACATCGTGGTTTATTCATTTCCGCTCACCGTAGGGACCTTTTAGAACTGACATCTGCGCAGCCCACTGTTTTATCTCTAGGGAAACATTCAGCATCTTTTTCAACACAAGCAATTAGAAAAATGAGGAAACCAAAGACCAGAGAAGAGACTTGTCCAAGCTGAGGTAGCTCCTTGGTGGCTGACTGCACTTCCTGACTTGCAGTCTGATCGTTTTCCCCTTTTGTATCATTGCCTCCTGTCTTCCTTAAGCAAACGTTTCCCGAGTACCTCCACTGTCCAAGTGCTGTGTGGACCATCCTGAAGGGAATCCTTTGGTTGGATTTCTTGCTTCTGGCTGAAATGTTATTATGCATGCTCAACACGTGAACTTTACTTTGACCTATATCTTCATATGCTTTGTAGGAGTAACACCCAGAATTATATTTGAAAAAAAATGGGGTCCTAGAGGCAATTTTTAAACTTTAAAGATTAAAAAAGTAGTAAAATATTAGAACATGTACATGATCTTAGTGAACTAGACTGAAATACCCGTGAAATTTTCATAAGCATTTATAAAGCTTTCTAGATAAAATTTTGGCAGGAAATGCAAGCTTATACCTAATTTATAACAACAATGTATGGAATTTGTAACAAAAATCTTGAGAAAATATTTAACTGATAAAGATTTTTTTTTTGTCTTAATGCTTGCTTAGGGATTTGGAGTTTCACTATATTAAGAAGTTTCTTTTTAAAATGTATTTTGGCACCTTTAGTGCAAGTCAGTTAAAAATACCTATATTTGCAATAACTCAACTGTCAGAGATAAATCATCATTTTAAAATGATTTCCTCCTCTTAGACCACAAAAATTTTATGTTCCAAATATTTCAACTAACTACCTAATAGCATAAAATAATTATTTAATGTAAATATCTGTTTACGTTTCACAATCTCAAATGATTAAGAATGGAAAATTTCAACTTAGGTGTGATTTTGATTCCAATTCAACAAGCTAAAAGTCAGTCATTCTTTGCCAATATCTTTTTCACCTGGTCCTGGAGAAGGCCCTCTGGGCTTTCAGTTTAAAAGGTAAAGTTATAGAAGGAAGGCTGTCCATCTATACATATCCGTGGCTTGTTTACATTTCAGTAGTTCTTTTTCATCTCAGAATCAAGTCGTCTCCAATAATTTACCTGGATTAAGAAATTACTTACAAAGCTACTTATTTTAAGCTTGATGTAGTTAAAATTGAGAGAATGAACTCAAATTCTAAAACAGGATAATTGCTTATTGCGTTATTGACTTTTTGATGATTTCTGTCTTCTTTTTATAGTCACCCTGACAATATCACCCCTGATGCTGAAGATCCAGAACCCAAACCTATGATCATTGGCACAAATAATGTGTTTGAAGTCGGCTGTTGTATCCTTTACAATAATTTAATATAAATCATCCCCAGCTGTCTTTTAGTACCCAAATCTCCATAGAAATTGTCATAATTTATCAAATATATTTATATATATACATTTATTACATATTTAGCACTAGGCCATCCAGTTCTTTGAAAAGACTTACTTACAGTGTATCAAAAATATTATCCCTTCTCTTCCACTGAATAACCCAAGAGTAAAGGAAGTATGACATTTTCAGATGAGTTTGCGCATGCACACACCCCTTTCGCTCACCATTTTGAAGGTATCGTTCCTATTGCTACAACTTGTTGACATGTAGCAATGACTAACTGGCAGTAGACACAGAAATAGTAATCTTGGCTTCTGTCCTGATTTAAGTACAGCTCTGTCCATTTGATTCCTACATAGTTTTAGCTTGACAATACATTGTCTGATGCAAGGAAATGGATGTGGGGATGAAAATATTTCATTGTTTTGGTTTTTCTCCCCTGGAGTGTTATCAGTTCTTTTGCTTGATTTTGTACTCTAAAAAGACAGTAAAATCTTTTTATGATGTCAGCTAAACATTATTTTATAGTAGAAAATACTTGGAGGAAAAAAATCTAAATGTTTAACAATAGCAAAATATTTAAATAAACATCAAATGGACTATTAGGACCATTAAGCAGTCATTTAAAATTATGTTTTTTAACAATTTTAATGTTATATAGTAATGTAAATTCATAGGTAACAAAGTGAGCTGCAGAAGTTTATACAGTTTTAGTTTGATTTTCAGTTATATAAAGGGATTTATACATATTTATATAAAGATATATGAAACCATTAACAGTTATCTTTAAGTGATTGGTGCAAATATGTCACTCATAGAATTGGGGTATAATGAGGTGCTCATTTCTTTAAAAAAACATAGAAGTTGTTTATTTATACATAGAGGTATTTATATTTAAAGATTAAAACTTTCTTTCAGACTCCCCTGAGCAGAGTTTTGGGCAGGCTGAGCATGCGTGGCCCTTCCCATGCCTCTGTCCTCTGCAGTGCAGGAAGGATAAGGACCTAGTGAATTAGTAGAGAAAAAAGAGGAACATATTTATAGTGTTTACTTAACTCTGGCTTACAGATTCCCAAGCCATGAAAATGGGAGATAATAACGTTATTGAATCAAAAGGTAAATTATATTTGGAGTTTTATTACAAACAGTGGTTACCTCCTTTCTCTTTGTGGTGGCCGGAATACAACCTAAGTACAGGCATACCTCATTGTATTGTGCTTTGCTTTATTGCACTTCACATATATTGCATTTTCATTAACATCAAGGCAAGACACTCCACCAGCAAAAAGACTACAATTTGCTGAAGGCTCAGATGATGGTTAGCATTTTTTAACAATAAAGTATTTTTTAATTAAGGTGTGTACATTGTTTTTTAGACATAATGCTATTTATTGCACACTTACTAGACTATATAGTATAAACATAACTTGTATATGCACCAGGAAACCAAAAAATTCATGTGACTTGCTTTATTGCAATATTTGCTTTATTGTGGTAATCTGGAACTAAACCTGCAATATTTCCGAGGTATGCCTGTACAAACTATGGCAAAGTAGTATGCTTAGAAGGAAGGTGTGGTTGGAAGTGGACTAAAGTAGCTGTGAGACTAATTCTTTGCCTTTAAGGAACCCAATTTGGTAATGTGTTTAATACATTAAATTAAAAATTCAGCTGTGTATGCTTAAATCAGGATTGAATTAAATCACAAAGTTCAAGTGAAAGTTTGGAAAAAGATTTCTACTAAATCCTAGAGTCAATGATAATATAGTTGATTAATGCTGTTGTAGAATTAAGGGAAAAAATCAGTTTCTCTAGCAGTTTGCTTTCTTTAATTTCATGTCTACTACCCTAGCCAATCAAAACCAAACGTAAGCTACTTTTCATAAATGAGGCCAAGCAAGGGGGCCATGTAAAGTCACCACCACCTTGGGAAACAGCTGTAAGAACTAAGGTTCAGAAAGAACCTGAACTGTGAGGCATCTTTAGAATAATGCTTTATCTTTCTTGGTTCTGATTGGCCTGAAAGAAAATGGTTCTCTTTAAATAATAAATTTAGACTTTTTGTTAATCTACTTACTGGTTTTTATCTTAATTTAGATTACCAATGATTACCATCACCATTGTCATTTCTGTTTATTATATACTTACTATGTGTCGAACCTGTGCTCAGCACTATACATTCACTATCCCATTTATTCCTTACAACAAACTGTGAAGTAGGGTGGTCTCTCCATTTTATAGATAAACTTGCTCAGAGAATTTACAGTGACTTGCCCAAGGTCCTACAACTAATCAGCTGCAGAGCCGATTTGAATACTAGTTTGGTACCTGCCTCTGTGCTATGCAAATTCTGAAATGAAGTATTTTCTTTAATTTTTTTCTGAAGGCCAGTTTACATTTTTATACCTAAATCATCTTAGAAAAACAAAATAGTGTTCTAATCATTTGATGTCTTAAATTGTAATTCTTCCTGTGTTTTTACTGCAGCATACGTAGGCAGAAACGTAATACTGACCAGTGGTTGCATCATTGGGGCTTGTTGCAACCTAAACACGTTTGAAGTCATCCCTGAGAATACAGTGATCTATGGTGTAGATTGCCTTCGTCGGGTGCAGACTGAGCGACCACAGGTACTAGAACCTCTCATTTAAAAAGAGTTCTTTCTAGGGCTGCTAATTTTTCCAAAATACTACATAATTTTTTTAATGTCGCAGTGAGTCCACTATTTAGAAAGCAAGTGATTAAAATAAAACATCAGAGAAACATTCCTAAAACTAAAGTTTATTTGCAGTGGAATTACTCAGTTTTTAAGTTAATATAAAAAATATGTACAAAGATGACAGTGTCAAATTGATGATGGGAAAAGAAAATCCAGAGATATGATCCCTGGTCTTATGCATTTTCACTGAAGATGCATCACCAAACCATAAAGACATAATGATTCCTCCTAAAATATTAATCTTAGAGGGTAAGGAATGACCCTATCAAATTTATACTGGACAGCCAATTTAGGCTCATCTATTAGTTTACTAACATAGCTAGGTTAAAAATAAATACACTGTGAATATGTAAGTGTGTTTGGATATTTTCCTGGCTTATGAGAAACCATTCCCTGTTAATAACCAAGAGTAATGAAGAATACATATTGGAGTTTCTTGTTAGAGTAGGAGATGCATAAGAAAGAGCATTTGCAGCTTCCTTTGGACAGAAGACATTCTGATTGAAATTTGGAGCTTTAGTGGTTGGCACATTCAATATATTTCTTTAATTACCCAGCCTCCTTCCATTCCTCCAAAAGAAAATATTTTTCAAGATATTTGTCACTTTGCCTCTAATTCTTAGCCATATTTTATCAGAAATTTAAACTCCAGTTCTTTCTGGGTTATACTATTTCTGTAATGTTTGGCTTTTATTATTACTATTATCACAAGCAAGATGTAAATCTGTAGACTAAAAAGGAAATAACAGCCAACCCAATATTTTTTCACTATCTTCCTGTATAACAGCAAAAATGATGAAAGAGGGAGAAATGAAGCTGGAGTTGGGGAAAGGAGATTAGAATTCAGTGAGCAAGAATACCTGAAGTCCAGTACGTAACGCTATGCAATACTGTTTTCCCAATTTCAGTGATTATAAGGATCATGTAGAGGCTCTTATTTAAAAAAGGATCCCCTAGACTTACTGAATCAATGTCTCAGGCAAGGGCCTAAAAAATCCATATTTTTCATAAGTACCCCAAGTGAGTTTTACAGTGAGGGGAGTTTGGACAAAGCTGGTATATATGAAGAGTGAAGATCAGTTGGGTATCACGGACATGTGCTGTATAGGTCTTGTGGAAAGCAATGTACTCTGGGTATTTTATTTATGTTGTCTTCTGTAATTGGAACTTTTTAACATTTTAGAGGCCAGGATGAACTCTATAAGAGCAAGATTGAAAATGGAATCGTATATATGTTTATATATAAAATCTTTTGGCCTTATTACCAAACTTAATATATGTTCACTGTAAATTAAACAAAACAAAACAGGTAAGCAAAAATAAGTCAGTGATAATCACCTGTAATTCCATGACCTAGTGATAATCATTTCTACCTGGTACTCTTTAACTTTGCTTTCTGTAGATCAGTTCTTAATTACTTTATCTTTTTAGCCCCAGACACTACAGCTGGATTTCCTGATGAAAATCTTGCCAAACTACCACCACCTAAAGAAGACTATGAAAGGAAGCTCAACTCCAGTTAAGAACTAAGAACAATATATGACATCAAGATAACATTTGGTCTTTGACCACTGTCTTTTGAAAGGGCCACAGTGTTTATGCCTTCTTAGCAGTTCACAGAATAATACATGTTAACTTTATTTTGTAAAAATTGAGTTAGACAGAAAAGTAATGAATTTTCATTGTAACTGTCCTCTGTAATTTATATAAAACGTATTATTTTCCTATATTCTTGCTCCTTTTCTGATTTATAGATTTAGTTTTCTTTTGTTCTGTAAAATGTCGGCCACAGATTTTAGTTATACAAAAGACTAACCATAATAAGAAAGGGCATATTGTTATGTATTTATATTCTAGCACCTAGTAAACTAAATAAAAATGTTGATGACAAGACTTTCAGTGAGCATACTTTAATCAATTTTTCTATTTGCATTAGCTTTCCCAAAATAGCTCTTTCAATTGCTTTTATATGCTACCATAGCTCTATTAAAGCTAATGTGTTTGCCTTTTCCTTTTGTTGATTTGTAGCTGTTTAAAACTTCAGGTGAAATTTCACTAGCTATTGAATTAACTTAGACTTCATTTTCTTTCCAAGAAAAATATGTTTTGTTTTCTTTTTAGCAAAACAAAAATGGGCAGGGAAAGATATATTCAGTGGAATACAAAATAAAAAAGAATGGTGTCTGATGAAAATGTCAAGTGACCATTAATTGAATGGTTTTCCTGGGTTTCTGAGGACAATGAAATGAAAAGAGATTTTGATATATTTATAAATTTATGAAATTATTTTGACATTACTAATCACTAATTATTGAGCTCATTATAATTCTATTTAGCTAATTACAAAATGGGCAAAATAGTGAGGATTTTATTGTAATTCCTTGTATTTTTAATAATTCAAGTGCATACGTTTAATGTAATATACTTGGGTCATGCAGGGTCTCAGCTCCCGCTTCCCGCACAAGAACGCAGGACATGGTGAGGCCAAAGAGGAACACTGACGGAGCCATAGATAGGACAGTCATACCCTTATATTCTTGCTGGCGGCTGGTCGAGACACAAAAGCAAACATCCGCCAGTACCCCAACGAAGGGTCTGCCTGCACCCCAGTCTTGCTTGCGGCCGGGCGAGACACAGGAAGTAGGATCAACACAATCCGCAGTCTGCTTGCTAACTGCACTTGCTAGACGCAATCCCTAGTCCGCTTCTCTGCCAACCAACCAACCCCCGAGCGTAGCCACGGCAGTTGTATTAGTGGCTAATGTCTAACTGGTAACAGCTGATGGCCACCCAGCCTCAGTGGATGGCCATCTGATTACAGTTGATCACTATCTACTACCCGAGCCAGCACCTTTCCACGTGAGACTCAGAGCCTGGAAACTGCTCTCTGGGACTCTGTCCCCACACTCCTCCCCTTCAGGGTCTCGTCTCAATCTACACAACAAGCATCTTCTGCGAGGGGCCCTGTACCAGGAACCCAACTCACGAGAAAAAGTTTTAGTCCAGTTCAAGTAATGTCCCAGTGGGTGTTCACCTACTTTCTAGGCACAGCCAGGGTTTCTCAGGGTACCACCAGTCTTTCTGGGCACAGCCAGACTTCCTGGGCACAGCCAGGGTTTCCAGGGCACCACATTGGAACAATAGTGGCTCACAGCCAAGGTGCTTACACATTCTCCATGGCAGTCAGTCGAGACATAGGAAGCAAACATCCTCCAGCACCCCAACAAGGGGTTTTCCTGCACCACAGTCTTACTGGAAGCCGGGTGAGACACAGAAAGCAAACATCTGCCAGTTCCACTACATGGTGGTACGTTCCCAAGCAAATAGTCAAGCAGGCCCATCAAATGGGGATGGAAGGCAATTCCCCATAGTCCACAGTCACTAACCAGGGCTGTGCATTGACCTCATAATGTGCGCCCTCTCCGCAGGGTGAGGGCTCCAAATTCTCCCCAACCTGGGGATTAGGGACAACTTGACCTCACCCACATCCTCCACCGAGGACTCAGCAAGCGTTTCCTCCTGGGACTACAAGTCCTGCATCCGGACTGCCCCAGCAAGCACTTCTCAGCCCACACGGCCGCAATGACCTTCGCTTTTTCTGGCCTATGCTGGTTGGAGAACCATCCACATTTTCCCACCCCTCCACGGGGTCCAGCTCTCCGGCAGCTGCTCCTCACAGGCTTCCTGAGACTGTGTTCACACACATAAACTGCCCTTTGGAGAGTTTTGACCAGCACCGTACCCTGCTCGCTTCACCATGTGTCATGCAGTGTCTCTGGTCCCGCTCCCCGCACAAGAACACAGGATATGGCGAGGTCAAAAAGGAACAATGAATCCATAGATAGGGGAGTCATACCACTGTATTCTCGCTGGTGGCTGGTCGAGACGCAAAAGCAAACATCCGCCAGTACCTCAACAAGGGGTCTTCCTGCACCCCAGTCTTGCTGGCGGCCGGGAAAGACAGGAAGTAGGATCAACACAATTCGCAATCCACAATCCGCTTGCTAACTGCACTTGCTAGCCGCAATCTGCAGTCCACTTCTCTGCCAACTAACAACCCCCTAGTGTAGCCACGGCAGTTATATTAGTGGCTAATGGCTAACAGGTAACAGCTGATGGCCACCCAGCCATAGCAGATGGCCATCTGCTTATAACTGATGGCCATCTAAAAACCGAGCCAGGACCTTTCCACGTGAGGCTGAGAGACTGGAAACTGCTCTCTGGGACTCTGTCCCCACAACTTTTCAACTTTGAATCAATAGATACTGGTTAATACTAAGATATTAAATACTAAGGTATTTTCTCTTGAAATTTAATTTTTAATTGTGGATAGTAAAAACTTTTTGAATTTCTGAAACTGATAGGTACAAATTAGCCTAATTGTTTCAAATTTGAATGAGTTGGTTTTGGTAAGAATACTCATGATTCAAGTTGGAAAACTACTACTACATACAATGGACAGAAAAAAGGAGAGCGTCATATAAATACCCTATTTTTGATAACTGGTATTTATTCATTTTTCAACTCCTGGTGCTCAAGTCAAGATCACCAGGTGTTGATCGTGAAAATTTTCTTAGATAAAAGATCAGCAATTGCAAAATTGCCTTTGAAATACTATGCCAGTTCTAAAATATCCCTGATCAAGCTTTGATATGCTAATAAATGGCTTCTGATATAAACTGTACAGGTAGTGCGTGAGGGCACTTGTGAGATACCTCCCAAGGACTTGGTAATAAGATACCCCCCAGAGAATTAAACTAATTAAATCAACATATAGTGAGAAGAGCCTCAATGTTTCCTAGATACACTGATTTTTAAGTGACATTAACTCATTTGAGGAAAAAGAAAATGTGAACAGAAATAGTCAATTTACTAAACAGGATTTGGAGGGAATAAAATGTGACAGTGTGTACAGTGTTACCCACTGAGGGGAGGTACTGAATCCAAAAGATGGGAGCTATTTGTGACCAAAAGTGTTCTCTACTTCAGGTAGGATCAGAGACTTGCTGTGGCTTGGGAAGAACGTACCTTCAGACTTACCCCTTCTTTTGGCTCTTAGTTGCAAACTTCACTGAACCACCTTCTGAATGCTAGCATGGCCTTCAAACTATCATTTAGGAAAGAGGAACTCGGGATGAAGGCACCAGAATTCTATTCTGCACATAGTACATCTAGAGAAACTTTCTGACTTCCACATTAGTCTCATGTGAATTTAATTTGCATAGTTCTGCCCCCAAGCCTGTCCATTTAGTCTATGAGTTCTGAATATTCTAATGTATAGTTTCTGACCCTTCAGGACAAAGAACCAAAGCCCAGAGAGTTTATGGTAAATTTCACTTTTGGGGGCTTCCATAGGCAGGCTACCAGCCTTCTCCTAGTAACAGATTGCACTCAAACCTTACCAGAGATATTCTAGGCAGTTATGCTAACTGATAGGACAAACCCTGACAGCTTGTGACGTAAAAAGTAGTCACTGGGCAGGGAGAAGAAAGAAACCATTTTATGACAGCTTCTTATTGAAATTTGGCAATAGATCTTAGGTCAAGATGATGGATTTTCACTGGTTGAATTGTGTCAGTTCTAGAAAGGTTACTTTATACTGCTCTCTTGTTCATTCATCCATAAATACACACTGTAGTAGTTATCTATGCTGTGTGGAAAATTATCCCAAGCATATACCAGCTTAAAACAATGAACATTTGTTATCTTACATGGTTTCTGCAGGTCAAGAATCTAGAAGTGGCTCAACTGGTAGTTCTGGCTCGGTGTCCCTCATGAGGTTTCACTCAAGCAGTCAGCTATACCTGTGGTCATCTGAAGACTGACGGGGGCTGGAAAACATGCTTCCAAGATGGCTGCCTCCCAGGGCTGTTGGCAGGAGTTCTCAATTCTGTACCACGTCGCCTCTCCACGGGGCTGCTGAGTATCCTCGTGACATGGCACCTGGCTTCCTTCAACTTCCTTCAGATCCAAGTGAGGAAAGACCTAGGCTCTAAAGTTGCTCACCATCACTTCTACTTCATTTTATTTATTCGAAGCAGGTCACTAGGTCTATCTCACACTCAAGGGGAGGGGATTAGACTCCACCTTTGGAAGGGAGGAACATCCAAGAATTCATCTTCTGAAACCACTAGCATATACACAAGCATCCATTTAAACTGGGTTCCTCCCCATGCGCTGTCAGCATCTCTTAGGGGTCTCACACTGTGGGGAAGATGACTTTAGGAAGGACTGCTGTTTATTAATGGGCATGGCACATGATATCATCAAAGGTCTTCATTTTATAACCTCTGTAAACTCTATCTTCCTAGAAATTTAGATTACTTGTCCCTAAATACATCATACATTTCATTATGCATCAGTTTAACCTGTCTAGGTTTAGTAGACATTATTAATAAGAATCTTGAAGGATAATGTTGAAAGAGAATGTTGAAAGTAATACAAAAACTATTCTTAACTTTAAAATGTATACTTAGTAGACACATTGTTTTTTTTAATTTGCATTTCTTTACTAAACTTGTATAGACCCTACTACATGCCAGGCACTGTTAAAAGCAGTTTATACATAACTTATTAATTACACATTAACTCTTTTAATTCATAGGTATAACTATTTTACAGATGTGGCAATTGAGGCACAGAGAGGTTAAGTAACTGTCCAAGGTCACTCAGCATTTTGGCTCCAGAGTTCATGATCTCCACTCCATTTAATGCTGCCTTTTGGAAAACTTGTTAAACCTTTTAAGATAGAGATTCCATAATTCAGTGGGCTTCCTAAATGCTAGTTAGGAAAACAGCTGTGGATTTGCATTGCTTGGTCTTTGCTTCTCCTAAAGTTCTTAAACTGCATGAGACAAAACAGTAGGAAAATTGTAAAAGAATTGTTTGGTGTTCCCACTGAATTCAATAAGAACCACCCAAAGAGGGATCCTCTGTTGAGGCTACAGGTTATTCTGTTCAAAACTTTAAACTGTTTCTGCCTAATATTACTAATTGTGGTGGTAAATTGTGGTGCTGTTTTTGTTCTTGTTTTTACTCATAAAAGGAATATAATTTCATTTTAGACAATTTAAGGGAGGCGGGGAGGAAGTACTTCTAATTCAATGGCCCACCCTCAAGCACCACCACTTTTATCATTTTGGTGGGTAATTCTTCGGGTGCAATTTAACCATTAATGAAGGTAAGTGCAGATCTCTTTCAGATTAAAGCTTTATAATCCCCACTGTAGACCAGCTGTTTTATCACAAGAGAACACCAGGAAACGAGAGTTTTTCCCCGACTGGTTAGCAAATGGGTTCTTTTGGAGAATTTTATTATCCTTAGTAATCTGACCCATATTAAGGCTACTTTAGACTTCAATATTTTATTAAATACAAACTAGGAACAGTTCCTTTCCTGCCTCCTTCAAAGCGAGATATATTTTAATATTTTAGAGCATTTACCAGTAGACCCAGGGACTCTAATCACATCCACATGGAGACTCAGGCATCACGCCCTCCCACAGAGACGCTGCGCTGGTCCTACTGGAGACCTAGCAAAGAAAGGTTTGCTCAAATCTCCTTAATTAGCATTCCTCTCACAAGAATTTCAGCACTAATTTCGTGTGAGTTTGAGGGCTAAGTCTCAGAATTTAGATTTTCGTTTCTTAAATGGACTCAGCTTTCCTATGGTTCAGACCTTTGAAAAATATGCCTGACATTTTGGGGCATATTTGGGCTCCAGGCCCACCCGATTTTTACAACTAGAAAGTAGTCTAGTCCCTTATAGGCTAATTATTTCTCTCCCTAAGTGAGTTGTATGCTTTCCAAAAGTTAGTCATTTGTTCCCAAACTTGTTTATGCAAGTTATACTTAGTAATTACATAATTAAATTCAATATTGCTCAAACCATCCAAATATGAGTGTAAAGAGGGTCATCTCTATGAAAATAAGTTGAGAGCTTGGGAAAAACCAGATAAGGACAAGACTTTATCAGGTCTTTCTCAAGAAAAAAAAATGTTGTGGAATTAGGTGTGGGTAAAACAAATGTGAAAGTTTGGGTGGAGGAAAGGGTTGTCAAAATCTAGAATTCTGCCCTCAGTTTTTGCTTTAGTCCTCACTGAAACTAAAATTGACAATGCTACTTGCTGTGTTAATGGAAGCCTTACGTGCAGCCCCAGTTAGTATACCTCCCCTCAAAGAAAAGGCCTTAGCCTGATACCAAGAGTGGTGGATGAATGGACTTCTATATGTTTCAAATTAAAAATAAAGTTTTAAGGATATTTATTATAATTTTGTGATTCTCTACTTTAACTGACCAACTACAGATCCTGATTACATACGGAAAGAGACTTTCTTACAGTAGAATTTCAGGAGCTGTCAACTAAAAGTACGGGGAAGTGAAATGAATTGCCTGGACCTCAACACTTGCTAGTGACTTAGTACTCTCAAATGAATAACCTCATATTTATAAAGGTTACCCATAGAGTCCGTTATCTCTGGGATAGATGTGCTTGATTTTTAATACAGCATAGTTTTAGAACTTAATCACTTACAATGTGCCTAAGCCTATGTCATGCGAGGGACCCTGCTGGCTCCGCCATTTGTCATGTGGGGCGGCCTGCGGGGTCTTAGCTCCCGCTCCCCACATAAGAACGCAGGACATGGTGAGGCCAAAAAGGAGCACCCACGGAGCCATCGGTAGGGGAGTCATACCACTATGGTCTCACTGGAGGCTGGAGTCACATGACCTGCAACCTGCTGTCCACTTCTCTGCCTGCCAACCAACCGACTCAACTGGACTCTACTCTCTCGACTCCCAACTCAACTGGACTCGTGCAGCTGAGGCAGTTATATCAGTGGCTAATTGTCTAACCGGCTACAACTGATGGCCAATTAGCCACAGCTGACAGCCATCTACTACCCGAGCCGGCACCTTTCCACGTGAGGCCGAGAACCTGAAAACTGCCCTCTGGGACTCTGTCCCCACAGCCTATTAGATGAAAGAATGATTTCAGGTCTTTCAGTTTATCCTATAACTGTGCCTAAAACCTTTCCTTTTTACTTAACAGCTGGCCAGCACAATTGCAGATATGTGATGTATATGTATTGCTTAAATGCTTAGAACCCAAAATGGAGGATGGTGACTTTGTGTATACCCCTGTAGTAAGGGAACCTCTTCCATCATGCTCAATATATACATATATATTTTTTAAGCGATGATTTTTTTAAAAAATACTTATTTATTTTGTGTGTTTTTCCAGGACCCATCAGCTCCAAGTCAAGTAGTTGTTTCAATCTAGTTGTGGAGGGTGCAGCCCACAGTGCCTCATGTGGGGATCGAACCGGCAACCTTGTTGTTACGAGCACTGCGCTCTAACCAACTGAACAAACCAGCCGCCCCTCAATATACTTTTGAATTGGAAAAAGAACAACCCACACCTAATTCTGTATCATAGTCTTTACATTTTAACTTTACCATAATGCAAGAATAATGATGGGAAAGCTCTTTACTGAATTATAGATAAATTATTGAATTTTGCTTGTGCCAGATGACAGAAAATCAAGTGCATTTGAATTTTGAATATTGAAATACAAAGGGGGAACACTCATGCTGTAAATGATATTTTGTAAAGTTACCTTCCTTTTTCTGCACTATAGGAGGGTCCCTTTCTTATATTTCAAGCTTTGCATAAAAGAAGAGACATATTAGGTCAAGGCAACATGTATTCCCCCTGTTCCTCCTTCTCAGCAGATCCTCAAAGTTTCTTCAGCTGTCCACCCAATCCACAGGTAAACCTTAATCATGCCAACAAGTGTTTGGACTTTCCCTGGTCCACTGCGTCACACATAACTTCAGTTTGCTAAAGGAAGAACTTCATGTTGGAGGAGATTTTCCATCTTCCACTGCTTGTGAATAGAAGAACATGACGCCTATTTGCTGCTGGCAGCCACCTTACCATGATGAGGGGAGGCAGCAGAATGGAAAGAGAAAAAATTAGGTGTTTCAAGACGTGCCTGAGCTTAACCTTACAGCCTACCTAACTTTGAACTTGTTTGGTGAAATAATACATTTTCTCCCTATGTCAGCAAGTGTGAGCTGGGTTTTCTGTTACCAAACAGAAATTTTGTATCCTAAGTGAGACAACATATCAAAAGTTTTCCAGAAATGTTGGTTCCATTTTTTGGTGCTTTACTCTGTTGATGTAGTTAGCATGTGCCTGGTCTGTCTGTCCAGCAATCCAGCACTACCAGCTGCTGCATGGACGGCAAATTGCAGAGGGACAAGAGCGTATACAAGTAGAGAAGGAGGCCAGGTAAGAAGCTTTGTTAACAAGAGACAATGTTGGCTTTGGGACATAGCAATAAATACGGACAAGTGGAAAAATTAAAGAGATATTTAGGAGGTAAAATGGATGAGATTCAAGGATGGACTAAATATTAGGGGAAGGGAGAGACAGGTGCCAAGCCTGACACGGGTTTCTATTTCATGTAATTAGATGGATGGTGGTCTACTCACTAAGCTCTAGAGAGCACAGGAAGAGGATAAGGTTTGATATTAAAGAACATGAGTTTGATATTGGACACAGTGAATTTTAGATGCCTTTGAGATATCCAATTTAGATTTTTCTATAGCGGTTTGAGACACGTTTTATGTGGTTTTTAATACATTCACAGAGTTATGCAGTCACCATTACTAACATTTAAAAAACATTTTCATCACTCCAAAAAGAAAACCCCATTAGCAGTCATTCCTCATTCCTCCTTCGTAACCTCTGGCAACTACTAATCTACTTTCAGTCTCTATGAATTTTTTTGCCTATTGTGGACATTTCATAAAGATGGAATCACACAATATGAGGTCTTTTGAGACTGTATTCATATTTCCCTTTTTTATAAGGACACCAGTCACATTAGAGTAAGGCCTACTCTAATGACCTCATTGTAACTTTTGTACCTCTGTAAAGACCCTATCTCCACTTAGCATAATGTTTTCAAGATTCATATATGTTGTAGCATGTATCAGTACTTCATTCATTTTAATGGCTGAACTATATGGATATTACCTCTTTTGTTTATCCATTCATCAGTTGATGGACATTTGAGTTGTTTCTACTTTGTTTGCTATTATGAAGAATGCTGGTATGAACATTCATGTATATGTTTCTTTGTGTGAACAAGTTTTTGTTTCTCTTACCTAATCCATTATCTAATCCAAGGTCACAAAGATTTACATTTCCTTCTAAGGATTTTATAGTTTTAGCTCATACATTTAGGTCTATGATCCATTTTGAATTAATTTTTGTATATGATGTAAAGGAGTGCAACTTCATTCTTTTGCATGTGGACATCTAGTTGTCCCAGCACCTTTGTTGAAAATATTATCCTTTCCCCCTTTGAATGGTCTTGGCACCACTGTCTAAAGTTGATTGACCATATGAGTTCATTTCTGGACTTTCAATTCTATTCCATTAATCTATACATCTATCCATCTTGGATTACTGTAGTTTTGTACTAAAATTTGAAATTGAGAGACATGACTCCTCTAAATCTGTTCCACACTAGATTTTGATGTAGGCCAGAAAATATATGCGTCTGGAACTCGGAGGAAAATTTCCTGTTCCTGATCTTGGTGTCTGAGACTTGTCTATTAACACTAGCATCCTCTCTGATAAGTGTATCGTAGTGAATTAGTGTTTGGGCTTTTTGCTCAATTATAAACTCAATTTCTTTCTTGACCCTGCTATATTAATATATTTCTACAGCTTGAAAGTTCCTATGCTGGTTATAGTCAAGGAGCAGGACAACTTGATGGAAGAATACTTACTAAAATCATCTTGGATTTATAAAATATAAACGTGTTTATAGAGACAGAAATTAGATTAGTAGTTGACAGGTGATAAAGAGAAGGGGCAATTAGGAAACACAGGGTTTCATTTTGGAGTAAAGGTAATATTCTGGAATTAAATTCAAAACATTGTGAATTTACTAAAAAAATCACTGAATTGTTCATTCTACATGTTTAAAATAATTAATTTTGTTTCATGGAATTTAACTCAAAACAAAAATATTTTTGTCAGAATTGTCAAAGAATGATGAGACTATCATGCACTATCTAAAATAGAAGGGAAAAAATTGCATTTATTGCTTGCTTTAATAAGGGAGAGCTCTGCTAGTCTGGCACCATCTCCAAGAACAGAGGAGACTGGTGATGTCAGGTAGGGTTGTTGAGAAGTATGGAATTTATGGGCTGGTGGACTTTCAGGGCTGGAAGTTGGTAGACATCACCTGTAAAAGTGTGTGGTTGCTCAGATGATTGGTTGCTCAGATGATTGGCTGGCATTCGTTTTTGTTGGAGTGGGTCCATGTTTATTGCCTGATTTTCATAAGCAAGAGCTGACACTGACTCGTAGGTTTGCAGAAGTATGTTCATTTCAGCTAGTCGTCACCAATAGATAAACAGATTTAAAACCAGTTCTGGTGGCTCCTTGTTACCACGGCTACAAAACCATTAGTCTTTTTCTAAGTTTGTAGGATCCTTTTTATTCTCATACCAACCTCTTCCACTTCTATAACCTCTTTTAATCTGTCCCTTAGGTTCCCATCAATGAGAGGGAAAGGGCAGGAATCTCCTTTCACTATGGGCTCTACACGTCTTTGTTCATGCAATTATCCAACAAAGTGTGTTATGGGATATAGAGGAGAATAATCCAGTCCCTGTCTCAGAGTCCCTACTGTCTGGACAAGGAGCCCAATTGCACACTTGTTTCCAATTCAATGTAGAGAACTACCCAGGGAACCCTCTGTCTGGGAGAGGGAGGGAGGTTCACAGAGAAGAAAACCTTGAATGGACCTTGACCCTGACCCACTCCTGGCCCTTACTCTATGAGCAAAAGTGTGCAGGATAAGTCAGGAGAAAAGGCCTTTCAAGAGAAGCAAGTTAACAATATATTATGACTAATTTTCTATATCAGTTCATCTAGATAATTAATATTTATTGGTTATTCACCTTGTGCTAGGCATTTTGCTATGTGCGTTAAATGGATTGTTTTCCTAAAACCTCACAAAAAACTTAGGATTAGCTACCACTGTTGACCTCATTTGCCAGTGAGGAAATTTAGCCTCGAAGAACTAAATAATTTGCCCAAGGTTATATGGTGAGTAGGAGAGACTGGATGCAGACACAGACAGTCGGACTTTGATAGCTACTTGGGCCCTTTGATAAATTACAAGTTCAGCAGAGGTAACATAAAAGTAACCTGTAAAAGAGGGTATTCAGTTTCCATGTGAAGTATCCTTAATCTACCTTAACAGGACATTTGTAATGTTTGAATCACAGATCATGATTTGCATTCAAAAAGTATTTTAATAATGAAAAAATAGTATTTTAAGTACTATAAAAAGTATTTTGATAAATATCCCATAATTTAACAGATAATAACTTCATTGAATAATACTAATTGAGCCAGCTGGTGAAGGAATTATAGTAAGTTTACAGATCTTATCCTTTAGAAAGGAGCTTATAATCTAAATGGGAATGTAATAAGAATAATAAGTATATATGTATATTTATTAAGGCTCAAATCAAAACACTAATTATCTAAACTACTTATCCTGTGGTCCATGAATTGGATGCAAAATGTATTTTTTATCAATTTTGTTTCCATAAAATATCACTGTTTTATACAATAAACATGAGCAGAATAATTTAACAAGAATGGCTGTTGTCTTCTTTCCAGTAAACCATCAGTTCTTTAGAATTTAAGACAAACTAAAGTCTTCACAATTAACCACTCTTTAGAAAAATCATTCCAAAATTGTATTTCATTAATCAAAATGTTACCTTTCCAAAAGAAATGTTAAGTGGGTTAAGAAAAAGCATGTGTATGCTTTAAGATTAATGAAGCAGAAATAAATATAGCAAGCAAGAAAATGAGGAAAAGCAGATGTGCTACCCCTGAGAACCAGCTAACCACTCTGACTGAGCCCTAGAATTGGCTTCGAGAGCAGGTATACAAAGCCGTTAGCAGAAAACCTGAAACACGATAAGTGCTAATAAGTGGTAGCTAATATTATTATAATTTATAATCACTATGACATTTCTCTTCTGACATACCCATGTTATTTCGCCACATGAAGTCGCAGCTACATCCATTTTTTAAGCTTTCATATAACTTTGGAACAAGACGCTTTCGGATCAGAATCTTCTAGTCTAGTCCAGCACCAAGTTCTGCTGGGCTGTGTGTGAGCTCACTTGTCTTCTGACTCAGGATCATGTGAGTCTTGTGTTTCAGGAAATAAAAAAAGAATGATTGAACTGGCAGTATACTTTTGCCATATGTTTAGCTCTTTCATCTCACTGGAAAATGTGGAGGCAATAAGGTCCCCCAAATTTTGGTTTGAAACACATATCTGTGACTCTGGGTAGCCATGACAAATAAGACAAAAAGGGTAAGTTCACATTGATCTCATCACATATAATGGAAGGTTTCAACTAGAAGACTCTCAAAAATATTTCTAGTGCAGATCAGAGAGCCTGGAGAATCTAACCAAACAGGATTTTCCTCTTATCCCTCATCTGGATCTGAGATGGATGCCCTCAAGGACCTACTTATATACCCTAAGGCATGGTGCAGTCCCTCAGAGTCTCCTGGAAATGCCACCAGTTGGGGGTCTGGAGTGAGAACCCCATTTTATGTAGGGGACGATGGTTGGCACCCATGGTACAATTGCAGACCTTAAAAGAACTAGGAGATTCCACCTGGGTACAAAGGCCAGGTCTCTCTTTATCTGTCCTTCTTTAGCTCTGCCTTTTTGCCTTCTGACAAATTCTTAGGTGATTCCACTTTTAGATTCACCTGAGATGATACCACAAAACATGATTAAAAGCATTACTTCTCCTCAGATATCCTAGCACAGTGCATGGTAGGCTCTCAATAAATAAATGAATGAGAACCAAATACCATCCAGAAAAAAAAATGACCCTAATAGTTCAAGTTCAGTTCAGAAAATATTTTTTTTAAAGTGAGGAATGGGTTGTCAAAATAAAATTCTCAAAATGAGACCCCACAGATTTCCCCATATGCTGCTTCCTCCTTCAATCATACCTGTTGGGTGTTCCCTCAATCTCTATGATTATCCAATTTCCTCGTCTTACCAGAAACTATCATCAACTACTATTGTTTAGCAATTCTGTCTTAATGAGATTAAGAAGATTTGGGGTGAAGAGAGGAGCAGCAGATGGAATATATTCTATTTTCTCAATTGATAAGAAGGGAAAGGATGGAATGTTCACACGATCAATTTCCATCATTAATCAAAGAGAAAATACTAACTTTATAAAAAGAAAACTTGTGGGTTAAATGCGTCTTTACTTTTTCTTGAAAACTCTGCATTTGGTCCCAATCCACCAAAATGAATGCAATTTTCTCAGATTTATCTTAGATTAATAACGACCCTATTTTGCTTCATTCGTGATTTAAAAACCTCTAAAATCTACCTCCTGTCCATTGGAATTTTTATTTAACCAAAGAAATAAACATTATTACTAATGTATGTATCATTACACTGTGATTATGAAAAGTAGAAAAAGTAAGAGAACAATTTGACTTATAGAACCTTTATATCAAATTCTCCAACCCTGTCCCATCACATTCCCATATTAAAAATCTTCAGAGATGATTATAAAACTTCATGCATATATTAAAAAATCTGTTTGCACATAGGATAGAATTTCAATGAACGTGATTCTGCTTGCTATGTGAACATAGGTACACAAGCTTTTCCTGACACTATTACATATTGTTGTTTATTTCGTTGGTTAAGTGAAATTTCCAGCTGACACATGGTAGTGGTTAGAGGTGCTTAACCGTGAAGATAGCAGCTGGCTTGCCAGGATTAGAACATGCCATGCGGTTCTTCTGATAACGGGGGGAGTGCTTTTTTCCCCCCTAACTGCTGAGTGTCATGACCTTCATCAATCAGCCCAACACCCAATCTCTCAGCCAACAAGCACCAGATTCTTAAGAAGCTTTTTTCTTCTTTTTCTCCTGGAATGTTCCTACACAAGATCAAAGCCACTCGCAGAAATATCTCTGCATGGTATCGACGCTGATATATTTTTTTTTCTCAGTGCAGAACAAGAAAGGACAATGTTGGCCCAGTGGTCCAGAAGCTCTTATCCCAGAGATGAGTGAAAGGAGGTTATAAGACTCTTCTTGCTTTACTTCTGATGCCTGGGGACTGAACCCCAAACGGTCAAGGCAGTGGCTTTCCTTAGAGCCATGAATTATAGGCCAAGAGCAAAGTAAGCTGGGCCTGGATTGAGAGCAGTTAGTACACAGGCACAACCGTCCAGCTCCCACTGCCTCCCAGGCACAACCGTCCAGCTCCCACTGCCTCCCGGGCACAACCGTCCAGCTCCCACTGCCTCCCTTGCCCCAGCTTCACTTAGGCCAACACACACCTCCTCCCTGCCCTGCCCACTTCTTCTTGCTCCCACTGTGCCTGCTTCCCCCGCGGTATTTACTGGCTTTACTTGCCTCTTAACCAGCCTGGTCCCATCACATGGCACAGTCCCAGCCTCTGCTCTCTCCCTGTCCTCTTCATACCTCAATTTCCACTGCCACCCCTCCACAGCGGCTCCCTAAATGCTGATGTTCCTTGGGTTTCTGTGCTGGGCTCTCCTTGGATGATTTCACCCACCAGCTTGGCTTCCGCTGCCTTCAGTAGGCTAATTATTTGCAGCCCAGACTTTCAACCTGCCTATCTAGGTTTCTGATATCTCAGCTCAGGCTGCCTTCTAGAAAGTCCTTCTAGCGTTTCATTCAATGTGTGCTTTCATCCAATGAGTCCCAGAAATGCCTCATATGTGGGCGTTGGGAGTGAGAGTTCTACTTTATACAGCAAACAGTGGTTAACATCAATGGCACAACTTCACACCTTAGAAAAACTAGGAGATTCCACCTGGGCACAAAGAACAAGTCTCTCTTCATATGCCCTCCTTCAGCTCTCCCTTCTTGCCTTCTGCCAAATTCTTAGGTAATTCCATCCTTATGTGCAGCTGAGATGATACCAGAAGAAGGCAGTTTATATAAGTGTTACCTCTTCTCAGGTATCCTAGCACAGTGCATGGCAGGCACCTATGTTCCCAAACTAGCAAACTTCCTAGCACACTTTACTCCTTTCTGTATCATCAGTACTCAGCTCAGCTCAATTCTGCATCCCACTGCCTAAAGCAGGCTTCATCATCTTTATCCTCTAACCGCTTGCAGATTGATTTTTATCACTCCCCTTTAGTCTACCCAGTTATCTTCCTGAAACACAAAATGCATCATGCCTACGTACATTTGATAACTTCCAGTTGCTTGTAAGTGAAGCCCAACTCCGGTCAGGGCCTTTGCACTCAGCCCTCAGGCGACTTTACCAGCCACCTCTGCTTCTTCCATCACTCTGCAAACACCTAGGCCTCCAGCCATACCTAACTCCTCCCCCGCTCAGCACACTATTTCCTCCCATGCATTTGGTCACGCTGTCTCCTCCTTGGAATGCCCTTGTCTTTGCCTGTCAAACATCCACTTACCATTTAAAAACCCAGTTCAGGGCAGCCGGTTGGCTCAGTTGGTTAAAGCACAGTGCTCATAACAAACACCAAGGTCACCCGGTTTGATTCCCACATCGACCAGTGAGCTGCACCCTCCACAACTAGATTGAAAACGACTTGACTTGGAGCTGATGGGTCCTGGAAAAACACACTGTTCCCCAATATTCCCCAAGAAAATTTTTAAAAAAAATTCTTAAAAAAAAAACGCAGTTCAGACACAAGTGCTGCTGACTCCCTTGAGCAGAGGGAGTTTTCCCCTGGGCTATGGCCCTACCTCTTAGAGGACAGAACTGGCTGTTCTCTGCCTCATCCGAGTGCGAACCCCACTCCCTACCCTGTTTCCCCAAAAATAAGACCTAGCCGGACAATTACCTCTAATATGTCTTTTGGAGCAAAAATTATTTTTGGGGAAACATGGTAGTGCGATGCGTTGACAGGGCCGGTCCTCAAAAATGTCTGTTGCTTCTGATTTCACCAGAATAAGAAAGTTGAAAAGTCACAGACCTGATTGCTAACAGTCTCGTTACATTTTAATTATCTCCTATCCCCACAACAGATGTTATTTAAATGAAAACCTAACCTGATAGATATTTACTGAAATGACTTCTGGAAGCAAAGAATAAACTCTTACAAGGAAACTCTTACAGTGGAGGCCTGTTCCTGAGATAAGAGAAATGTCCCCTGGAGTAGTCACAGGGTCTTCACCTGGCCAACCTGGAGAGTGACAGCGGAAGGTGGTAAGAGGAGGGAGGAGGAAAATTTGTTTCCATTAAAGAGGAAAAAAAAGGTGGTTTTCTAAACATCCCCACGAGTTAGAACCCCACCCCCCAACAGCATAACTTAATCCCCTCATAAGTGTACAATTCAATTAATCTGATAGAGAAGTAACTGGACTTATAAAACTGCAAAGAGCAATGAAACTGCACGGTGATCAGATAAGGACCCTTGGAATGCGGAAGCACAGGCAGGCTCTGTTTCTGCCAATTCTCTGCTGTGGTCTCTTCCCCTCCCCAGACTTCCTTCTTCCCAGTTGTTTAAGGAGAGCCTTTCTGAAGGTTGGACCATCTGGAAGGCTGGGGAGCTGCTGGGGAAAAGGTTGGCAAGGGGCAAGCGAGGAGAGAAGGCTGTAAAGAGGAGATGGAAATGTCAGCTGGGTTTTGGGAAGCAAGATGGTGTGGAAACTTCTCTCTATCGCTTTCTTCCCTGCTGGAATTTGGGCCCTGATTGCCTCTTTCCTGTATTGTTTTCCCTGAATAAGCTCAGTCATCCACTGCCACCATCAGGCCCACCATCACTCTGGTCCCCAGGCTGCTGCCAGAGCAGTGTCCCCAATGGGCTAACCTAACCATGTCTTTCCCCTGCTACCCAAGGCCCCATTCTGTTACAGGATTAACCCAAGTGCCTCAGCCAACATCCATGGGCCTCCCCGTCCTGACCCCTGCCTGCTTCTTCAGCCTTGTCTGCTGACCTCCCCACCTCACGTCCAAGTTGATGGGTCTTCGCGTGTCAGCTGGTGCCTCAGAGCACTGCTTCATCCCCTTCTGTTTGCTTGGTGTCTCCTTTCAAGATTTAGGTCAGGCATCTTGTCTTCAAGGAAGATATACACACTGACACACTCAGATACTCAGACACACTCATAGACACACAGACACACATATGGATACATACATAGACACACACAGATACACACACACACACACACACCACACACGACACCACACCACATTCCAACACAGGGCTCAATCCCTTCTCTGGGCTCTCATAGCCCTTTATCCAGACCTCTGTCACTGAACTAACCATCTTTTCCTGACAAATCTGTTCTCCTATCTCAATGATAAATCCTTCAAGGTCAGAGACTATGCCCTTTGCAACTTTAAACACCCCATCTTCCCTCACACACTACGTAGTTCATAGAGGGCCGTCAATAAAGGTTTGCTAAACTGAACCCAACAATACTTCCAGGGCAGGCCAGAGGGACTGGGAAATAGAATGACTTCCATAGCGACCAAATCTGAAATTTATTCTTCTCTCCAAAGTCTGGGGCAAAGACAGATTGCAGCCTCTCATGGTAATTGACAGTCACAGCATTACCCCACCCTTCAAACCTTAGCCTTGCCCCTGAAAACATACACGAAAACGGTACTCCTAAAACTTAGCCTGTGGCTGTTAAATTCAAGGCCTTTCTCCAATTTGAGATATTCAGCAGAATAAACTGAGTTGATGCCATTTCTAGGCAGCCAAAGGGGAAGAGCAAAGAAACTTGCTAAAAGCTTCATTCAGCATTTATTTCAACCCTCCATTTATCTCCTATATTAAAACCCTTTGAAGACAGACACTGTGTGATTATTCTTTATACTTCCCCCCAGCTCCTAGCAGAACGCTTTCAGTGGGAACATCCAAGTATTGGAGAAGATGGGATAGAATGGACACAGGCCCTTTGGATTTTCCAGAAGGAAAAAAATAACATCTAACTTGGAAATTTGATAAAACCTTCAAAAGTATGTGACACTACCTTATGTAATTTGTATGTAATTTATTTAATGTAACTATTAATTCAAGCATTGAATTTATTTATTTATTTTTGTTTCAATTAATTCATTTTATTTGAATTGCTTTGTTTTAATAATTTGTTTAATTAAATAATTACAATTTTAGTATTAAATAATTATGTACTTTACTTAAAGTACGTGTTGAGAACTCAGCGTGTTTCTATTTGTTCCACAGCAATCTACACAGCTGTGCAGTCCACTCACCTGAGTCACATCACAGTCAAGAATACAGGCTGTGGGACCAGACAGCTCTGGTGAGAATCCCAATGCTGTCACACACCAGCTGTCCCCCCTGGGTTAGCCTGTTGGATCTCAGTGTCCTCATCTGTAACGAGGAAAACAACACAGGTCTCACAGGGAGGGTGCCGAGCACGGAGCTCGGAGCTCGGAGCTCGGAGCTGGGCACACAGGATGTGGTCTAGAAACAGTTACTATTTTATTATTGTTCTTGTTCTTGTTATGTGAGTCCTCAGTAAACTGGCAAGGAGAGTAGAGATTCTAAATTAGAGCAGAACACTATTAAACTATTGGTGGATTTGGCACTTTGAAGATCCCACCTGAATATATGTATAGACAAAAATAAATGAGTAAAGCAACTTGTTAAAACCATAGGCAGGATGTTTCCTTGGCAAAACAGGGCAGGAGTGGAGGAAGGGGGTCTAGGCCTCTTCCAACCTGCCCACAGATGCTACATCCTCACCCCAGTTTGACTTGGTTCGTTCCCAGCTTCTGGTTTCAGCAATTTGCCTCTTGGTCAGTCAAGAGTGGCCTTTGACATCACCCTAGGCCTTCACCCCAAGGACTCCAAAATCTAGTGGAAAGTTCCAGGCTGGTCTCTTCACTGTCTTCCCCTCCCCCCACCCCACTCCCATCCCTTGAGTTCTGTCCTGCCTTGGTGGTTGCTCTGCAGGTCTGAAGCCTGCTCCCTCATTTCTTCTATCTGGTCAATTTCTTCCATCAGAACATTTGATTTGGGTTTTGTAGGATGAATAGAAGTTTGTCGATCATAACTGAAAGATTGCTTTCTCTGGAAGTTATTAGTCATTTACCCCATCTGCCCAGACATTTTAATGCTGGACCAAGAGCTGGGGTGACTGGTTCTAGTGGAATACCCTTGTGGGACCCGTGCCCTGGGACTTGTGTGTGACCTACAACCTAGGTTTCAGTGCAACATCTCCCAAAGTAATTAAAAATACTTTAGCCACAGATTGACATTGAACTCCCGTCTCTGCATCCAATTAAAAAAATAGTAACAGCCTTATTAGATCTAAAATGAGCCCCAAATAGAAACAGCCTGTTTAAAAATCAATAAACTTTTCTTAATCCCTGCAGTGGAAAAAGGAAGAGGCTCCTCTCTGTCTTCCCTAAAAAGTCAGTATTTATACAAAGCATTATGTTGCTGGATTCAGAGACGCAGAGGTGCCCAAACTTCCACTTAGCTGCCTGCACCCTCTGAATCCTGCATGACTTATTTGGCTATAACTAATCTCAGCTGCGGGCTTGCTTACATTTTTGGGTTACCCTTTCGCCTGGAATGCATCTCAATGTTCTCATTAGCGCTGTTTCCCAGCCCGGCCCTCACTTTCCTTTTGTTGCTGTTACTTTCAGTCCTGCCATTAGTAATCTTGACTGCTCCCAGCACGCAGCCAGGCCCTGGTTTGTTCCCCATCATGCTGACACTCTCTGTTCCTGTGCCAGAGCAAGGTTCAGACTCCTCACTCCCGCCCGTCCCCACAGCCACGATCTTTCTGGCCCTTTCTGGATATTTTCAGTAGGAACTTTTTGAAATTCTTTTTCTAAATAGATGTTATGCTTTTTATAGAACACTATAAAAAAAAAACTGAGAAAAACCCTCATGATCCACATTCAGAGTCAAACACTGTTTCTTTTCTATCATAATCCTTATTTAAAATTTATTTCATTGTATGTTTCATTAAAAAAGTAATATATCTCTTGATATGATATGATGAGTATGGCACTTAACTTCTGTCGTTTCTTTCCTAATCACTCATAACCCCAGTCTAATCATAAGAAAAACATCAGACAAACTCAAATTGAGGGACATTCTGCAAAATATCTGACCAGAACTTCTCAAAACTGTCAAGGTCATTAAAAACAAAGAAAATCTGAGAAAATGTCACAGTCTAGAGGTCCCTAAGGAGACATGATCACTATTTGTAATGTGGTATCTGGATGGGATCCTGGGAAAGAAAAGGGACATTAGATTAAAAACTTTAAAAATCCCATTAAAGAATGGACATTAGTTAATAATGATGTATTAATACTGGTTCATAAGTTGTGACAAATGTAATATGTTAACAATAAGGAAACTGGATACTGGATAAGTGGGAACTCTCTGTATTATCTTTGCAACTTTTCTGTAAATCTAATACTATTTTCAAATTTGAAGTTTATTTTTTAAAAGGGCTACGTGATCACTGGGGGAAAATTTCAGACAATATGGAAGTATGTAAAATAAAAAACAATAATAGCTCTCTGCTTCCATCTCCCCACCTCACAGTTGGCACCAGCCTTATTTTCCTCTTTATTGCATCGTTGAACTCATGGTTGAGCAAGTGCAATTTTGAATCCTGGCTTTTTTGTTTAGCCTTACAACATAAGCATTTCCCCATGTCCTTAAGAACTTCTTAAAGACAATTTTATAGTTTGCGTAATCTTCATTGCACTGTTTCCTTGCCTAAATTAGCTGTGATCGAACCTTTATGTTTCCATGAGATGTGCTTTCATTACCCATGTCTTAGAATGTTTCCTCCTGCAGAGAACCGTTCCTGTGCTTTCTCTAAGCAACAAGGAAGACAGCAAAATCTTCATCGATGCTCTCCTGGGACTGCCAGACAACTTGTTTAGTCTAATGTGTTTCAGCAGAGTTCCATGTCAAAGACTTTCTTTCCTTAATCTCTTCCCTTGCCTTTATTTCTCATGATGTAGGGATCTATAAACCATTGTGATACCGGGTGCTGTCATTGCTGATGGCTAAAATGTAGAATGTTTGAACCAAATGTATGGGATTGAATAGCACACCCCCATACCCAAAAACAATTATATCCACTCAGAACCTCAGAATGAGACCTTATTTCAAAATAGGGTCTTTGCAGATGTAATTCTGTAAGATGAGGCCATACTAGATTAGTGTGGGTCCTAAATCCAATGACTGATGTCCTTCTAAGAAGGCCATATGAAGACACAGAGACATACAGAGAGGAGAATGCCGTGTAAAGATGGAGACAGAAATTGGGGTCATGCATTCTACAAGCAAAGCAACACCAAGGATTGCTGGCCACTACCAGAAGCTAGGAGAGAGGCATGCAACAGATTCTCCTTCACAGTCTCTAAGAAGAAGCCAACCCTGTTGATACCTTAATTTTGGACTTCTGGTCTCCAGAACTGTGAAAGAATAAATTTGTATTGTTTTAAGCTACCGGGTTTATGGTACATTAGTCCCCCCTTATCTGTTGTTTCACTTTCCATGGTTTATTACCTTCCGTCAAACACAGTCAGAAAATACTAAATGGAAAATTCCAGAAACAAACAATTCCTAAGTTTTAAGTTGCTTGCCATTCTGAGTAGCAAGATGAAATCTCATGTGGTCTCACCCTGTCCCACCTGGGACATGACTTATCGCTTTGTCCAGTGTCTCCACGTCGTAGACACTCCCTGCCAGTTAGTCACGTCGTAGCCATTTCCATTATCAGATCGACCGACTGTTGCAGTATCCCAGGGCTTGTGTTCAAGTCACCTTATTTTACTTAATAACGGCCCCAAAGCGCAAGAGAGTGACACTGGCAACTCGGACATGCCAAAGAGAAGCCATAAAGTGCTGCATTGATGTGAAAAGATAAAAGTTCTCGACTAATAAGGCATTTTATCATCTCACATCATCACAAGAAGAAGGGTGAGTACAGTACAATAAGATGTTTTGAGAGACCACATTCACATACCTTTTATTACAGTATATTGTTATAATTGTTCTGTTTTATTATTTGTTATTATTGTTAATCTCTTACTGTGCCTAATTTATAAATTAAACTTTATCATAGCTATGTATGTATAGGAAAAAACATAGCATGTATGGCGTTCAATATTATCTGTGGTTTTAGGCATCCACTGGGGATCTTGGAAAGGATCTCCTGAGGATACGGCGACTACTGTACTTTGCTACGGAAGCCCTTGCAAACGACTACAGTGGGCTGTGGTGTCAGGTCTACACACAGGTGCCTGCGTCTTGTGGGGAAAGAAGCAGTGGTTCTCACCGTGAGGGGTAGTGAGTTGTTTGGGGGTATTCACAGGTGCCAGGCATTGAGCAAAGGTCCAACCAGAGTGCAAGTGTTTTGTGTCACTTCCCTTCTTTTCAATCCTCCCCACCTAGTGGCCATTTCTCTCTGGGCAGACAGAAAGCAGACCACAAAGACCACTTTCTCCCCTTTTTATCTGCCTCCATAGTATTTCTAGAAGATTTAAGTGGCTGTTTGCCAGAATATGCTCTTAATTCACAAAGCATTCAGGTTGAAAATATGTTAATGTCAAAGCTTTGGCTATGACAAAATAAATTACTTCAGCCCTTCATTAAAAAAAATTGTTTATAGTGAATTTGCTTTAAGAACACATGCACACACAAAAACCTTAACAGTGATTGCTGTATGTATTTTCCAATTTTTGTAAAATGAGCTTTTACTATTTTTTAAAGAAAACTTTTTTTAAAATTTCCTTTAAAAATAATTGCATCCTTAAAAAAACTGATTTTTGGATGGAGAGATTCTCCTCAGATGAGAAGCTTGAGGTTGGTGAGGAAAATGTAAGTGGGATGTTGGCGATAAATTTTCAATGTGTGTGACCTGGGAACCTCTCAGGTCCAAGGAGTAATTGTCTGTATGGTGCTTGGAGGTCCCATGAGGTGCTGAGGTGAGTGTGGGTGACGGATCCGTTCCTCTGGGGACGGGGTGGGGAGTGGATGGGGATGGTGCCCGAAATCAAAGTTTTGAAGGAGTTTAATGACTTTTGGTAAAATTATGGGGTCACAGTGGCAAGAGAAAACATTTCTAAGTCTCTCCCTAGGCTGCTGTGAATGAAAGCCGAGGAAGGAGGATGAGGTTTGTGGGCAGAAGAGAAAGCTCCTGTGGTTCACCACAGGAAGGGAGGCCACACCTGCGGAGATGCACCTTCGCATCCTCTGAAGGGCCCAGCATCACTTCCTGTATTAGTTATCTATTGCTGTGTAATCTCGAAATTCAGTGGCTTAACACAATGATAAACATTTAGTGCCTCATAGTAGGTAAGCAGTTCAGGAGAGAATTCGCAGAATAATTCTGGCTTGAGGTTGCAGTCAAGATGTCAGCCGAAGCTGTAGTCATGTGAATGATTGACTGGGACTGGAGGCTCACTTCCCCAGAGCGGCTGGTGGCAGGAGGCCTCAGTTCCTTGCCCAGTGAACTCCTCCACAGGGTTGGCTTCTCCCAGAGCAAGTGATTGAAGAGAGAGCAAGGCAGATGCTGCAATGTCTTTTATGACCTAGTCTCAGAAGTTGCACACTCTATCTCTTCCACAATATCCTATTGGTTACATGGGTTGGCCCTATTCAGTGTGGGAGGGGCTATAAACCAGGAGGTGAGGATCACAGGGTGCCATCTTGGCGGCTGGCTGCCACACTCTACACGGAGCTAAGGTACGAGTGCAGCTGCATCATTGGATCCATGGCTCACTGAGTGCCTGGAAAATTAATGCTGGGGCTGGGAACTTCCAAAACCTGAGCAAAAACGTATTCTTTCTTAACCCTTAAAGTGAAGCATTCAGAATATGCCCAGCCATATTGAGAACCTGGAAAAGATCCTGAGGATTATCCCAAAGAGGTCAGAAGTCCAAGAGAAACCTCACTCTACCCATACTCAGCATTTCCCCCAACTCTTTCTAACCATTTTTTCTTTTGATGTGAATTTTACCTATCATTAAATGCACAAATCTTAAATGTACATTTATTCAGTTTTGAATAATGCCTCATACCTTCATAAACCAAACTCCTGTAGAAATATGGAAAGTTCCCTTACATTCCTTCCCAGTCAACCCACCTATTCACTACACACACACACACACACACACACACACACACACACACAAACACACACATGCTCAGGCAAGCATTGTTCTGATATCCTTCCACTGGTAAAGTGTTATGTGTTCTAGAATTTCAAATAAATGGAATAATAAAGTATGTACTCTTTTGTGTCTGGTTTTTGCTTTTTGGTTATCATACATCAGTAATTTGTCAACCCTAACATTATCTTTTTTAAATTTCAAGCTACAGAAGAACCAGAAGATAGTAGAATGAACCTAGATCTACCAGTTGTGAAAAGTTTGCCACATTTGCTTTCTTTCAGTTTCTTTACTGAACCCCTTGAAAATTGCAGATATCAAGACACTTCATTCTTAAATACTTCAGCATGTGCTGCTAAGAACAAACACATTCTCCTCCATAACCATAATATTGTTATCATGCCCAAGTCATTTGATATTGATACAATAGTATTATCCAATGTACAGTTCGTATTCAATTTCTCCAACGATGTTCTTTAGAGAAGGGCAGGCACACATCGTAGGAAGTGTGGTGAGGTCTGGGAGTACAGGGTCTGCTAGCCTGACCTTGAGTCCTTCCTTTTCTCTCTCTGCCTCCATTCTTTCCCTATCCCCTCTCCGTGGCCATCCAGTGTGCACTCTGCCCTGGCATGGATAGTCACCCAGCTTTTTAAAACCTGCTCAACTCCTCCTGGGCAGTTTACTTCAGCTCTATTTATAGGAACTTTCCTTCCGTTTCCTTGGTGGCCAACCCCTCCACAGTGGACCCCACATACTCACAGGCCCCCCTCCCCAGGGATCACTTGGATGAATCTCTGTGATGGAAAGAGTTGTTGTCCATTCCTCAAGGAACCATAGACACTAGGAAATAAACCCCCTTCTCATTTTTTGAGTGCTCAGGTCTAACTGCTTGTAAAACTGCCCTCCTCTCAGTCTTTCCCCCCAAGTACAGGAAAGGTTTCCTGGGCTAAGAGTAAACACACCTTTCCAACACACGCACATACACACATAAGACTACACCAGCAGCCTCACACTCAGGTCTGATTCTCTCCCATCACGGGCCTGACCCTCTAAGTGGCCACTAGGGTGAGGCAGGAGCAAGGGAGGTAAATGCCATATTTAGATGTAGATTCACAGCCCTCTCAGCTCTGCAGTCTCCTTGCTCTGAGCCCTTGGTAAGCTAAAGGGGCCTCCTACTCAACTCCAAATGCCCAGCTATCTCCCCCAACCTCACTGCTAACTTGGTCTCAGGGCAGAAGTATACGATTTTCTCTAGACAGTAATTGGTCCTTCTAATTATTGGTCACTCTAAATATTTCTATTCAGTTCTCTGCATCAGGCCATTGTCAACAATGCAGTGATGAACCTCTCACTGCAGCTGGCCTTGGTGCTTACCATTCAATCAGCACAGGTTTATTGAACATTTATATTTTATAAGGTGTTATGCTGGGTGCTGGAGATAAAAAGATAACAGAGATTTCATCTCTCCTCTGGAGAAGCTCACTGCCTACTCTACCTAGGAAAGGCTAAGCTGCTTTATTAAAGAGACATCTACACACACACACACACACACACACACACACACACACACACACACACACAGAATAACTTAAAGAAGATTCAATTTATTTACTTCTCATGCAAGAAACCAGAGGTGAATGGTCTAGGCTGGTGGGGCTGGTCAGCTCCATCAGGTCAGGATATTTTGCTTCATGGTGGGTGGCTAGTTACCAGGAAAGTTCACCAGGTATTTTGAAAGTCAACCAAAAAATAATCCTTTTGTCATTGCCAGAGGCAAGGAGACGAATTATAAGGAAAGGGTGACAGAATTGATAGAAATAGAAAGTAGTCCATTTTGCACCGTTCACTCTTCAAAGCCCCCACCTCCCTTTTCCACATACAGACCCTTTCCTAAGGGACCTCGCTCCCCTTTAGATCTTCCCTTTCTATGACCCCCAGGGCACCTTTAAATCTGGCTCATTCATTCAAATATTTAGTCATATGTTGTATTAGAGATCTGAGGTGGCTTACGAAAACATAAAATAAAGATTAAAAAACTCAGGTATAATATTGGCACAGAGAAAAGCACAGTCTTATACATCTGCTAAAAGAAGGCCAGAAATTTTCTCTGAGTTTCCTGGAGGCCAAAGCTAAAGGGCAAACCATCCTTGCAGGGGCCTCACAGGGCCCTTTGGTGTGATCAGACCAGTTTTTAGGAATAGAATATCTCCGAAAACTGTGAAAAATCTCCCTAGTGGGCCCAGCTGAAGAGCTGGCTGTACATCTCTTCTGAGAAGACGGCTAATTTTTCATAATAGTGTGGGGTTTTTGTTTTGTTTTGTTTTATTTTGTTTTGGTTGGTTGTGGTTCTCCCTTGTCCCCCGCCCCAGCACCTTTTTTTAACCAAAACCACAAGTTGGCTCCAATAACTTCACATTACCATCATGACTAATTCCTTTGGTAGAAATGAGAAAAGCATAAATTGGTGTGAAAGGACAAGAAAGAATCACAGGAAGAGGGAAAGGATGGGAGAGGCATTGTACAGTTTATCAAGATCAAAGGGCAGGAGTGCATCTGTAAAAAAAAAAAATCAAAACCCAAATCCCAGACCAGGAACCATGTCTAAAGTTTGCTGCATCCCCACTACAGCCCCCATCACAGTGATTGGCCAAGAGTAGTTCCAGATTATTATTGATCACCCTGGCATTACCCTTCCTATTTGTAGCTTACAATACAACTGCTTTATTTATCTCTTCTTCACTTGACTGAGGACTCGTAAATAGCCAGGGTTAGGCTGCAGTGTTCCAATCTGACAGCAGATGCCGCCAGCTAACACGATTCAGAGAAGCCTGACCATGCAAAGTGCTTTTCCCTTACTTTAAAACTTTCCATGGAACCTAAATAAGGGCAATGTCCAAATTCCAAAGTAGGACATCCCAGGCCCTTCAGATTTGATCTAACTCACTTTTTATGGCCTTGGTGCTTACCAATTCAGGCACCCATTCAATCAGCAGAGGTTTATTGAACATTTATATTTTATAAGGTGCTATGCTGGGTGCTGGAGATAAAAAGATAACAGAGATTTCATCTCTGCTCTGGAGAAGCTCACTGCCTACTCTACCTAGGAAGGGCTACGCTCTTATGTTAAAGAGACATCTACACACACACACACACACACACACACACAGTGACTTAAAGAAGATTCAACTTATTTACTTCTCATGCAAGAAACCAGAGGTAATGGTCTAGACTGGTGGGGCTGGTCAGCTCCATCAGGTCAAGATGTTTTGCTTCATGGTGGGCAGGCTACCCAGGAAAGCTGGGGGGCTGTGCTGCACTAGGACACCCAGGAAACAGGCTCCTTCTGTCCTGGTTCTCAGCCTCTCCTAGAGTGTTGCCGTTCTCTGCAAGATCAAAGCTGGCTCCCAGCACTATGCCTGCATTCCAGCCACCAGCAGGGAAGAAGATAGCAGGAAGGCATATGCCCAGTATTTTTTTTTTTTTTTTTTTTTTTTTTTTTTTTTTAAGATTTTTATTGGGGGAAGGGGAACAGGACTTTATTGGGGAACAATGGTCAAATTGTTGTCCTTTCAGTCTTAGTTGTGGAGGGTTCTGTTCAGCTTCAAGTTGTTGTTCTTTCAGTCTTAGTTGTGGAGGGCGCAGCTCAGCTCCAGGTCCAGTTGCCGTTGCTAGTTGCAGGGGGCACAGCCCACCATCCCTTGTGGGAGTCGAACCGGCAACCTTGTGGTTGAGAGGACAGGCTCCAACCAACTGAGCCATCCAGGAGCTCAGCGGCAGCTCAGCTCAAGGTGCCGTGTTCAATTTTAGTTGCAGGGGGCGCTGCCCACCATCCCTTACGGATGCCCAGTATTTTTAAGGGCAAGACCCAAATGGCACATAATACTTCTACTCATAGGCCTTAGCTGCATAGTCGTGTGTCCAGCAGAAACTATTCTATGGAAGAAGGAGAGAATGGATATGGAGGAATAGCCAGCTACCTGTCTGCCTCTAGGCGATTTCTGAAAGCAGCAACCAGAAAGTCCCAACTTGAACGAGGCCTCCTTGGTACTTGATTCTTAAGCTATGTCACTGCACTGCATTCACCAATTTATTTACCTATGTGGAAGAGACTGCTAGCTATTTCCAATTTCTGTTCTATTCCTCTTCCGTAGTAGTTAAATCCTCCTGCCCCAGGTTTTGTGTTTGGCACATGGATAAATGGAATAAAGCTGACATTTGTCAGGCTCACTTTCTGTTAGGTGTGGTCAGGTGATGAAGTTCTGGCTAGGAAGATGCAGGCTGAAATGATGTGTGACAGCTTCCAAGGAACCCTTTGCCACTTCTCTTCCTCATTCCTGCTGGTTAGGATAGCAATGACGTGACTGGAGCTATGGCAGCCACCTGAGACCATGGAATGATCTTGGGAATGGAAGCCATGCCTATTAGAGTAATGGGAGAGAAATCTTAGTTCACGATACTGTAGTGTGCCATAGTAGCTCTGGGCTACTACATATATCATTTTTCAGAGAGAAGTAGACTTCTGTTTTGTTTAAGTCACTGCTGTTTTGGGCGTCTCTGTTACTCCCAGTCAAACCTAATCCTTACTGTACAGCTCACGTCCTAGAAACGTCCCAGTAGACCGTGAGCCCTGGAGACTAAGGACTGATGTTTTAGTCATCTTCACATTTCTGGTGCCCTTTCTTCAGACTATATTCCTGTATGTGAGATGGATTTCACTTTGACCCTAACCAGATTGGTTCTATTCTACGAAGGGTTCCTCAGACCTACTGAGTAGCACTATTAGGCTTTTCCAGTCCACTTACTCTCTTACTCTCGCAAGTGTGATTTCAAACCCACTCTATTCTCAGATCTCCTCAGTCTCAGCAGGTTACCTTACTCCTACTGTACAGTGAAATAGAAGTGGTTGAGGCAGCAATTGCCTCTTCTTCCCAACACCAAACAAAAAGCCAACATGTCCTCTTTCCTCTTATTATGACAAGGGTGCTGTCCCTTCTACCAAAAGGTAGGCCCTCCATTCCTGCCTTGAATCTTGGCCAAGAGCCCTTCATACAAACATAAAAATGTCTGTTATCCCTTCTCTCTCCTGTTCTCAACCTCTGGATCCTGGATCCTTGCTATTGACTCCATAGCATACGCAAGCCATTTCCAAAAAGAGCAAAACAAAACATACACCCTGGACATGTCATCTCCACCCATATCTCCCTTGCAACCAAACTTCTCCAAAGAGTGGTCTATACCCGCTGCCTCCACAGTCTCACTTCCTATTCATTCTTCAACCCATTCTGCAGCATCACCAAAAAATGCTCCCGATGCTAAAGCCAATGGCTGAGCTTCTGTCCTCCTTTTTCTCTCAGCAGTGGTGAACCATGTTGCCGATTCATACTGGAGATGTCTATTCCCTTGGCTGCCATGTACCCCTCCCGTCACCTGGCCTCTGCCTCATCCTTCCGCAGACTCTTCCTCTTCTGCTCAGCTATTAAAATATTGATTGACCCTAAAACACCTGAAGGTACTAGATGCACTCTTTCTCATTCCTCTCTCCTGAGTGACCTTCTTCATAGCCAAGGCCTCTGACACCCTCTCTAGGTGAACAACTCACATATTCATTTTTCTGGCCCAGACTTTACAGCCAATTGCCAATCTGATATATTGACAGCCTAAAAGCCATCACAAAGCGAACACTTTGAAATACCAAACTCTCGTTTTTCCCTCCAAAATCTGGCACTGCTATCCGTCAAGTTGCACACGCCAGAAATCTAGATGTCATTCTTAACACTTCCCTCATTCCCATTTCCAGTCTATTCCTAATTATTGATTTTTTTGTCCAAATTATCTCTTGGATATGTTTACTTCTCTGCATTTCTATCATTATCACCAAAGTTCAAGCTCTCCGCTTCTCTCTCCTGGGTTATTGTAATAACTTCTTAACTGTGTCCACCTATACCCATGTTCACCCCCTCTATCCTGTTCTGACCTTGTTAAAAGATAAACTGAGGCATATTAACATTTTTTTAAGAGTTTATCTGAGCAACAATCAACTTGAATTGGGCAACATCCAATCTAGTAGATAAAAAGGAGCTTTGAGGAGCTGTACAAAATGAAAGTCTTTTATAAGCAGAAGGGAGGGGAACAAGGAAGTCACACTAGGCAAAAAAGCATAGTGGTCATTGCAAAATTACTTTCCATCAGGGGATGGCAGAGGCCTATCGGGCAGATCACCCAGCTAGTACTGATCAGGTGAGTCCTGATGGACTGGTTTAAGATTCCATGTCTCGGAGAGCCGAAACTGTAATGAAGTTAAGTCTTGGTTTGGTGACGTGGGACTTAGCACAAGCAACTCTACCGGGGGCCTGTTGTCTTATTTTTAACACCACACAGCAGGAAAAGTGAAAGTTTCAAAACACAAGTCAAAGCATAGACTCCTCCTGCTTAAAACACTTCCATAGCTTCCAACTGTTCTTAGGATTGGGAAAAGGCATCTCCCAAAGTGGCCCACAGGGATCTTCGGGTCTGTTCCTCCCTTCTTCTCCATCACCCGTGTGTGCCACACTCCTGTCCTACACTCCAGCCTTTCTCATCACTGCCTACTTGCCATGGTTCCTTCCAGGAAAGGGCATTGGCATGAGTCACAGCCCTGCCTGGAAAGTGCTTCCCTCCCCACTTCACCTGGTGACCCCTTGACTTGTGTCACTTCCTCAGGGAAGCCTGCCCTGAACTCTCTGGCTGTGTCTACATCCATTATGACTCACGTGTGTAACTCTCCTTCATGTCCTACTTGTCACAGATATAATCTTCCATTAGTTTGTGTGATGAGTTAATTTCTGTCCTTCCCCACCTGGACTTATCACCAGTGCCTTGGAAGCAGGAGCATATCTTACACTCATTATTCTCCTTCGAAGGACCTAGCCTGTTCCTGGTATCTGGTTGTGGTTGGAATAGTTAGTAGCTTGTAAGCCCCTTTCACAAAGGTATGAGTTTACGTATGAATAGCACAAACCCTTCCTTGATGATACCACGTATCCTTGTGTGCACGATTACAGTGCTCCTGGCTAACCCTATATACCTAGGTAGTTTAGCCAGCTGCCTATTAGACTTTTAGAGAAGATGAGATTCACCCATCCATTTATGCACATATACAGGTATTTAGTCAACAAATGTTCATCGATCAGGCAGAATGGTAGGCCATGGGGGGTGTAGAAATGAATAAACACAGTAGCTGATGACAGGGCTTCCCCTGTACAGTTCTGCGAGCTGTGCACAGAAGCCCAGTAAGGAAAGGAGCACAACCTGAAATCCAGTTCATGCTTCACTAGGCAAGTCCGGAAGCAAATGGGCTACAAGTGCCTAGAGGGAGGGCCTTTATCAGTGAACTCAAAGGAGCAATCTGAGGCCCTGGTTAAGGGATGGTTGCTTAAGGTTGTGGGAGAGAAAAAGAATGCACTGTGATGTAAGCGCAGTAATTAAGAGAAGGCTCTGAGGGCACCAGTGAAAGAGTAATACAAACCAGTGGAGAGCTGACCAGGCCCTTGAGGGAATGAATTACCAGACTGAAATCCTCTGCCGTGAAGTGAGCATGGACGGTCTCCTCTGACTCAGGTGCTCTTTCTCAGAAGAGGCGTGGCGCCACCAGGGAGCACACAGGGAGAGCGGGTAGTAAGGAGGAGGAATGGGCGTCACCAGCAGAGGAAAGGAGGCCCTGAAGCTCATTTCATCATTTTGCTCTGGTTTGACTCTGAAAATATTTATATCGCAGATATGCTCTCTCCCCATCAGGGCCGCCTAATCAGAGCTGGACACAGGCAGGGAGCATCCAGGCCCCCCAACTATATGCTAAGCCTGGAATGTTAATATGCTAATTAGCAGCAGCCCCCTCCCAGCCTTTCCCACCATCCAAGGGCAACCGGACACCAAGGTTAGGTTGATGGGAGAGGCGGTTCTGTGCAGCAGAGAGTGTTTATCTTCACAGTTTAGGTTGTGTTGGTGAAGATGAGGGCGAAGAAGAGGGTAGGGCTGAGGTTTGCCCCACGTTGCTTCAATTTGTGGAGGCTTTCATTTCTGGAGCCAGAGATTCCACTCACATATTGAGTCCAGAAGCCAAAACCCTCTCCCTTGCTATGCCTCTAGCAAGATGTGTTTTAGATCCTTTAAAATGATTGATAATATTACGTATATTCATTTCATTTAGTAAAAACCCTCACGTATGTTACACAATTTGAGACAGAAAACAGCTCAGTGAGGTGTGAAAGGACCGCCTCTCAGAGAAGTTGGGTGATTCAGCTGAGGTCATATGCATGGCTGGTTAACTGGCACAGCTAGGATGGAAATCCCTGTCTGCCTGATTTCAAAATAACTGCTCTAGTTTTCACCCAGAAAAAGGGAATAGCAACACCTGCCTTATGGGGTGGTTGTGAGAATGCAATGAGAAAATCCATACAAGATGCCCAGGAGAGCTCCCTGTATACAGTACTATGTCTCACACACTCAGAAACTCTTAATCCCTGCAGCCAAGAGTGACAAACCCCTGATAAACCACAATACAGAGAACACAGCCTGGTCCCGGGCCACAGTCGGCCTGTGCATCACTCTCTCTCTCCCTGTGCGATTTCATGGGGTCTACCTTCTGCTTGCTGTCCAAAGATGGCATCCTCTAGCCATCCAAGCTCCTTGTCTTGCTCCTTTCCCAGTAAAAACACAAAAGATCGCACGAAAAAGAAACAGCAGAGGGGGGTGGGCTTTTAAGACCATCAGTTATTATAAAAAAATACTCAATCATTCCATTTTAATGTGGTGGCTATCTCGGCACAGTGCCACAGACTACAGTTGTCTGGGACAGACAGCAGGAACAAGTAGAGAGAGGAAAAGCATCTTCTGATACCTCTGACCTACCAGCCATAGGAAGTCTCACTAGATAGACACAGTGGTTCTCAACCTTACCAGATCCAACTTCCCCTTTCTATAATAAATACTTTGTATTTATTATTATCATGAAACACCATTTTAAATCAATATAACTTGCTTTTGATGGGGTATTGCTTGGGAGGGGATGCAAGGAACCCTTCTGGAGTTTGAAAATGTTCAGTATATTGATGTGGGTGGTGGTTACATGGCTATATTCATATATAAAAACTCATTGAATGATGGTTCTTTCTGTATTATTTTTTACAACTTTATGTGAATCTACAATTATCTCCATAAAAATTTCAATTAAAAATGAGATTCAGGTAAGTTTTATTTTATATGTATTTTACCACAACTTTAAAAAAAAAACAAAAAAAACAAGATGTGCCTCACACCCATCAGATTGACAGAAATTGAGAAGTTTAATAATATTGAATTTGGCAAGGATGTGATGAAAAGGGAAATTTTTAAATGCTGGTAGGAGCATAAATTAGTATAATGACTATGGAAAACAATCCAGTATTACCTAGTAAGATTGGGAATGTAAATGCCCTATGAGACAGCAATTCTAGTTCCAATTACTATTGAGAAACACTTCCACACATGAACAAGAAGATACGGATGAGATAGTCTTTGGAATATTGTTAGTAATGGTACAAACTGAAAACAAAATGCTCATCTTTTTTTTTTCTTTCATTTAAAAATGAAAAGCCAGTACTGTGCAAAACTTAACATGGAACAGGAAATGTGGATGGAGATGTCTAATTTGATTCCATGGTTTGAGGAACTGTGCAGTGCCCAACAGACACACACATACCATCAGTAAGAAATTGTGGTTATTTAAGAATAAAATCAAAATACTTTTCTTTTTTTAAAAAAAATCACACTTCCATGTTGCCTGCCAAAACCGTAACCAGTAAATAATGTATTATGCCAGTAACACATCACTGTCTGTTAAAAAACCCCCAGAGAAGCAAGCAGATGAGCCTTGGAGTTAGCTCAGGGGTGGGAGTTACTGCTTGGCTAATTATAAAGTGTTCTCAGAACACTAGAAAACAATAAAGAAAGCACAGCTCTGAGGATTCAGGAGTGACTGTTGAAAAACACCAATGCAACAGTGAAGACACAGGAAGTTGAGAGGTCATGTGACCCTGGTACATTTGTGGAATCCGGAATTGAGTCCATCCATGGGGCAATGTGACAGCCATCCCCCAGTAATCCTAGACTCCTGGAATTCATGCGCTTGTGTGGTCTCCTCTCACAGTGAATCAGAACTGGTCCTGTGTAGCCAGTAGAATATGGTGGAAATGACGGCCTCTGGCTTCCAAGGCTAGTTCATAAATGGATGTACCACATTTATCCATTCTTCACTTGATAGACATTTAAGTTATCTCTCCTTTTTAGCTATTATGAATAATGCTGGTGTGAACATTCATGTACAAAAATTTTGTGTGGTTGGTCATGAGCATGGGAGGTCGAGACTTACAACTGGTCTCTGCAGTGGGGGCAGTCTTGCGGGACTGAGCCCTTACTAACCTGTGGGGTCTGCAGTAATTCCAGGTACTTTGCATCTCTGGGTAATTCTCCAACTCTCCATTTGGTGTCTGGAGAGTTGGAGAACTGATTGGTGCAGGGGAAAAAAATCTCACACATTTGGTATCAGAAGTATTCTAAGTAAAAACAGATCATAGAAGTAGGAATTAATGTATTCATTCTCTATTACTGCTTAACAAGCTATCCCAAAACTTAGTGGCTTAAAAACAAAATCATGTATTATGTCTCATGATTTTGTGGGTTGGTTGGTGGATCTTTTGCTGGTCTCGCTTGGGCTTACTCAAGAAGCTGCATTCCCCTGGTGGGTTGGCTGGAGCTGGAAGGTCTAAGATGACCCCACTTGGCAGGGATGCTGGAAAACGGAGACTGTTCTTTTCACATAGGGTAAACTTCTTTACTTGGCATCTGGGTTCCAATAAGGTAAGCCCCAATGTGTAAATGCTTATCAGGCTTCTGCTTGTGTCACAGTTATGTCTCATTAGCCAAGCAAGTGAGAAGGCTAAGGCCAGAGTCCATGTGGGAGGAGGAGATTCTCCAAAGCCGTGAATACCAGGAATACCAGTGGGCCTGATTCACTGGGAGCCCTCAGAGTAACAGTCTGTAATTTTAAATACATCACCACGAATACTAACAGCAGCCTGCCACATAGTTGTTATTGTCTTTCCTTTTTACAGATGAGGAAACTGAGGTCCAGAGAGGTCAGATAACTTATACTTGCCAAGGTCCATTATGATTAAGTGGGAAATTCTAAATTTTGGTTCCTAAGTCTGTGACTTTCCACTATATCACAGGCTCCTCCTGGGAGGACCTGGGGTGTTAAAAAAAAATGCAAGTCATGAGACAACTCCAACCCATGTTTTTACTTAATGGGACACACAATAGGCTTTATTTTTTGTTTGCGTGTAATGGAGAAGATGAATGAGTCAAATAATATGGGCGGAGGAGATTTTAAAATAGTTCAGTTGTCACCTCAATGGCCAAACCTTCCCACGCTCTCAGTGGAAGTTTTATGGTTCCTCAGCTGTAGTCACACAATACTTTATACATAATTCTCTGCCATCGCTCTTGGGCCAGGGAGCTGTGTCCTACACAACTAGGCTGAGAAAAAACAATGGCATGAACCAGAGTGGCAGGGGAGGCGGAAGAAGGGGGGAAAAAAAAAGAAAGTAAATTGTCTCAGAGAAAATTTGTTAAAAACTTCAGGAGTTGGGAGGCTTCATCTCTAGAGACACTGAACTGTAAAGGATTGTAATTTTGGTGGTACCAGGCACAGTGGAGGACAGGGGTGAAGCAAAACGTAAATTAAGAGAAAATTAACCTAAGAAAATTAAGTAGAAGTCCACACACTAAATATAGTACCCTCTGTTATTTGCAAATGGCATATTTAAGCAGTGCTGATGGAGTTTTACACACACACACACACACACACACACACACACACACACCCAAAGACCCTCCAACCAAAAGGAAGGGCAGATCATTTACGGACTACTTCTGAAAAGAACATCAAGATTTAAATCAGTAATTTTACATCCATATGAAATATAGAGAGGTAAGAAGTGTGTTTAGAACCATTTCTCGTTAATCCAATGTTGTAAAGTTCATATGCTCATTCACAAACAGACCGTGCTATTTCCTTCATTTCCCCGTTCTTTCAAAGTACAGCCAGTAATGGCCGCCCACAGTCTCCTGATCACCTGGGCAGGCTGTGACTGGCACGAGGCTCCTGGAGCTACAACTAGTTCCAGATTTTCCTGGCCTTTTTTCAGAAGGGTCTGCAGCTCATGTGGACTTTGTTCCCTGGAAACTGGTGGGCAGGTAGACCAGCCAGGTAAAGGCAGGGCTGAATGGTAGCGAATCTGGGGGCCTGGGACAGCATTCCAGGAAGCTGGCACGGATTTCAGATTTGTTCTGAACTGTGCCTTAACCCAAAGGAATGTCTCTATGGTACAATTTCTGGCAATAATCAGGAAGCTTGTGGGACAAGGGCACATACTTTCCATACTGATAACTGATAGATGACATACGAGTACAACACACTTAGTTTAAGAGAGTCTGGATAAGCTTCATCTCAACTGAGCAAGTAAGGCAGGTATCATTGACCCTAAGTTACAGAAAAGCAAACCAGGAGTTTTTGAAGGTCACACTGGAGGCAGATAGTAAAACCAGGACTAGAACACAGGTCTTCAAATTAACTATCCAGGCAGGCACACAGGGCTTGCTGGGGCCCAGCCTGCAAGGGAAGATGGGCCCTGAAACCACCAGATCGGCCAGTGTAGCCCATTGCTGGCTGTGTGAACTTCAAACATGGGCTGGTTCCTCACCGCCCTCCTAGCTGCAGTGAGAGTCTCATCGCTGTATGCTGGCAATGCCCTGATACAGGGGACTGTGGCAGAATATTTTTAATTATAAATATTTCTAATGTTGCATGTTAATAAGACATGTACTGAACACAAGGCGTGGATTCCTGCTTTGAAAATCAGGAGGCCTTTGACAGGTGGCAGGGCTGTGAGAATCAGGGGATCCATCTCTACATATCGCTAATTCCCCGGGGATGAGCTTCCACGACTCTTGGCTCTCCTTGGCCTGTCCCTAAGGTGGTTCTCAACCAGGGGCGATTTTATCCTCAGGGGACCTTTGGCAATGTCTGGAGACAGTTTGGTTGTCACCACTGTGGGGAGGAGGGTGCTCTTGGTACCTAGTGGGTAGAGACTGCGGATGCTGCTACATGTCCTACAATGCACAGGACAGCCCCACAAATATCAGTAGTGCTGAGGCTGGGAAACCCTGCTGTAAAGTAACAGGCTTGGGCTCAGGCAAGGACACCCCTGACAAAGCAATTTGCTCAGGACCTCACAGCTAGTAAATTCCATGTGTGAGATCAGGGATTCCAAGAGTCTACTCCAAAGCCTCACTCATTCTAAGAAAATCCATTGCTTCCTGGTATTGTTATCTTTCCGTCCTTACTCTCAATTTCTTCTCAGATACAATGGGGTTGCAATACTTTCCAAGTAGTAATATTGTGGAGATTAAGTCAGTTGAGGCATGTGGCAGCACTCAGTACACTTGTTAAGTACTTAACTAATATCAGTTATTATAATGGATAATAAGATTGGGAGTAACTAAATGTTTCAAGAGGGGCCGTACCTGAGCTTGGGGACTATGTGCAGCACGGGAAGTGGCCTCAACTCAATTAACATATAAGTGTCGGATGCTGGAGATGGGAAAGCATGATAGGGTCTTCATCTGTAAGGTGAGCGGGAGGGAGTGGTTCTCAGACCTATAGCACCGTGGTCGAGAGCATGGCTCTGGGAGCAAGGTGCCTGGGTTTGAAGCCTATCTCTGCCATATACTAGTCGTGTGAACTTGGCAAGGTGTGTGCCCTGTCTGTGCCTCAGCTGTAAAATGAGGGTAATAGTGTCTACCTCACAGTGTCGTTTCTTGTTTACAACAGTGCTTGGTACATAGAAGTGCAAAACAAACGTTAGCTATTGTTGTGGTTGCCGTTGCTGATGCCTCCTGCTTCCTACAGTGTTTTCTGACTCTATCTTCCCCATACCCCCTACCTATGGACGTTTTTACTCTTGTCCAATATTCCTCTTTGTAGTGTATACTGCAGACTCCCTGCAGGTTGGAGGCAGGACTGTTTTGCATCTTCACTGCCTAACAGGGTGCTATGGACTGAATTGTGTCTCCCCCAAACTTATATGTTGAATCCCTAACTCCCAGTGTGACTGTATTTGGAGATAAGGCATTTACGCTGAAGAGATAAAGGTAGGGCTCTGATCCTATGGGACTTGTGTCCTTATGAGAAGAGGAAGGGACACAGTGGAGACAGAAATCTCTCCCACATGCGCACACAGAGGAAGGGCCATGAAAGATCCCAGTGAGAAGGCAGCCATCTGCAAGCCAGAAAGAGAGCTCTCACCAGAAACCAACCCTGATGACAACTTGGTCTTAGACTTTCAGCCTCCAGAACAGGGAGGAAATAAATTTCTGTTGTTTAAGTCACTTTGTGGTGTTTTGTTATAGCAGTACTAGCAGACTAATACACGGGGAGTGCTCAAAAAACTTTGTTGAATAAATAAATGGAAGGATGAATAAATCCCCTGCTTTCAAGAATTGTACCACCTAATGGAGGCCTGTCAACAAATACTTGCAATGTAATACTTGTAATTATTAAAATATTTACTGATTCAACAAGTATTTACTGATCATTTGCTATGTGCCAGGCACGGTTATAGGTCCTTGGGATAAAATAATGAACCAAACAGCTTTGGCTCTCACATTCTAGTGGGGGGAGACAACCAGCAAACAACTAGGTATTATATCAGGCGTTGATATGAGGGGAGAAGAATAAAGTAGGGTGAGAGGGATAGAACATGGTGGAGGTTGCTTTTCATATAGAATGTCTGTGAAGGACTCTGACACAGTGATATCTGAGCAGAGACCTGAGGCCATGAGCAAGGAAACCATTCAGATTCATCTGAAGAAAGAGAATTCCAGGCAGAGTGAACAGCAAAAGCAAAGCCCTGAGAAGGGAACTGACTTGGTGTGTTCATATGGAGGAAGCCAGTACAGCTAGAGCAGAGAAAGAGCCTCGGCAGGGGTAGGTTCACATGAAGTTTTAGGGTCCTTGCTTGCACAGGTCCCCTCCAAGATCTGTGAAAAGCCTAGCAGTCTGTTGACATGGTCATACATTTTGTAAAATTTATGCAAATAAGGTATTTCAACTGTAGTTGATTAGGACTGTGGTCTCTTCCCACCCCGCCATCCCCTCCTTTACGTTTCCCCCAAGTTGGATGGTATTGGACATTTGACGCTTCACATTTTCAGGATCCAGCCAAGGGGAAATTGAGTTAGGGAGATTTTTAATTGATTGGGATTTGTTTTCTCACTGTAAATAAATATTCATGTTCATGTATATTTTGTCTGCTCTTTCTTGAAAAGCCCTTTAATGCGTATAGGCTTCAGGCCTCTTGAAACCTGGATCCCTTCCTGGAGGTAGGAGACGTGGAAGGAGATGAAGACGAGAAGGTAGTAGGATCTCTCCTTTGAGGGAGTTGGAAGCCATTAGTGTTTTGAGCAGAGATATGACCTGACTTACGCCTTAAAGGATTGCTCTGTCGGCCCTGTTGAAGCTACATCATCCTTGTGAGGGGCTCATGGTACCCCAGGATGCTATGGCACAGCAAATGCAAACCTGGGCATTTGAGCTGAGGCACAGGGTTTTTACAGGGTGCAAGCAACCTCACCCTTGGATGTGGAAGAATTTGCCATGGGCAGGGACCGGACACACGGGGTGAGGGGCGGTAGGGGGAGGCGAGCTGGAGAGGTCACTGGCACCAGATCCCAACGGGCAGGTGCTGCTCCTAATCACCTCATTTTCATGGGACTTATTGGTTTTTAATAAATGGACACCATATTGAAGTGGGGAGGAAATGACTTCCGCCAGTGTTTTCTTACTTGGCCCACACAGACTCTAGGGATATAGCTGTCTTCTTAGTTCTTGGTCACAAGAATTAGGGGTACTAAGAACATCTGCATGACAGAAATGCAACATTTGGTGCTGTAAGGATTTGGCTCCCCTTTGTACCCTAAACTACAGTTCCGGACCAAGGGGCTTGTACACATATATATCCCCTCTTATTCTCGGTCACATTTGTCTGTTTCCCCAAAGGTAGGTGATCTTATTCTTGTGGGGGTCTGCCTTCTGTCCCAGCATGTCCCATCATTGTCCCTTGCATGTGTTATCTCAGGCCCTCATGTAAATAGACCCTGGGTGGTCTCACATCCTGGCTCTTCAAACATGTCCGACCATGTCTGAATTCCCAGTGGATAGTCCAGTTAGATTCTCACTCTGGAATCCTCACTCTCTGTGTAAATATGTGTACGCCATATATAATATATTTTAGGTCAATCCATAGAAGTGTTTGTTGTTATATAGATGACACACCACATCTCATTGAGCTAAGACTATAGGAACGTGTTTTTCAATCTCTATACTAGAGTTTCTGTTCATGCCCATGTTTCCATAATTAGATTATAGGAGAGAACAACATTACTTCTCTACGTTAGTGTAAACACAAAGGAGGAGCTCATGTCTATGTTATTACAGTTACTCTTATTTTAGATTAATTGGGGAGAAAAGAGAACTTTCCATTGAGGTTTTGGCCCTCCACTAGGAAGGACATTGTCTGACATATTTCCTTTGTCTTCCTTCTTTTGCTTGTGTTTTCTAATATATTTCAACACAGACATTCAAAAGTCAGTTTTCAGAATTCACATTTGTAAAGAGCTTTATGGTTTTTAAGGGCTTTGGCATATAGCAGTTCATGTAACATGTCACAACATGTCATATCACAACTTTGTGTGGAAGGAATTGTTTCTATGTCATAGATGGAGTATTTGAGGGTCAGAGACTTTACACACTTATCCAAGGGCACATAAGTAGTAAATGGCAGTACTGGGACTTGCACCCTACCTTTATGTGCCAAGCCCAGCTCTGCAACATGAGACCTTTGGTCACGTGGTATGTTTTGTGTAACATGTTCAGTCGGAGGGTTAATGCTTGATTGCCATAGAAAGAGAGACTGATACTAACATTCAGTGTAATTGGTTTTCATTATTGTTATTAGACAAATATAATATTATTGGCAGTTCAAGAATGTCCGGTTTCTAACACGGTTAGGCAATTTTTCAAAACCAAAATTTCTGTTTTGGACAAAGAAGCATAACAATAAAGAATTGATAACCAATCAGTTTTTAACTAGTTTTTAGAAAAATAGGTCTTCTTACATGCTTATCAGTTAAAGTTCTTTAGGAATAGGTAATGAAGATGAACCTGAGCTAGTATAAAAAGAACAGAGGAATAAATAAAATCACAGGTTGTCTCAAGGAACCAAAGGGCAGGAAGGCAGCCAGGCTAGGACCAGAAACCCACAAGATTTTTTTTCTCTCTAGCTTTCATCTCTGCTTCTCTCTGAGCATGTGCTTCATTCTTCTCTCTTTCTCAATTCAGACACTTCTTCCTATCTCTCTGGCCCTCATGGAGGAATATAGGAATATGTGCACCCCAGTGTTTCCAGAAGTTGAGGTACCAGCCGAAGCTGATGAGTAGCTTCCTGGCCCAATTCTCAATTCCTATGAGAGATAATCTGGGGCCCCCCTTGGGCCAGATGTCCACTTCCAGTTTAGTTAGCAGCAGCCAAGGAGAGGGTATGGCCATAGCATATTAACACGGTTGCCAGGAGCCTACCCTCGTGCACCAGGGGCCATTCTTAAAGAACGAGGAACATTGAGTTTTGTACATGCCCCCAAAATAGCAGAACTGTTATACTGAGTAACAGGAGAATTTTTATAAAGTTTGTAATTAATCAGTCACTAATAGTTCTAAAGAGTTAAGAAACTCTTAAAAATGAACTTTAATATCATGTGTTTGTTTATATATTTAAAGTTGGTAATATCTTTAGGGACCACCTAATCCAAACCCTCTTTATTTAAATCATTGATGTAACTGAGACTTGGTGGGTTAAGTGACATAATCAAAATCACACAGCAAATTGGTTAAAAAGATGAAATTGGAACATGTATGTGACTCCCCAAACTGTGCTCTTTTTTCTTTTCATTCGTTTCAGGTGTACAAAACAATGTAATTTATACCCCTCACAAAGTGACAACCCCACCCCCCAATCTACCACCCCAAAACTGTGCTCTTTTTAATGTACCTAGGTTCTCCATGTAATCTAGAAGTATGATGACTGATTTTGGGGGGAAACTGCATGTGTCAGGCAATGCTAACTCAGAGAAGCAGAACCACTAGGGTGATGTAGAATAAGGGATTTAACTTGACTGAGAAAACTGGTAAAACAGTTTCAGTCCTGTCTCTGAATCAGCCCAAAGTCATGGGATGGGTGATGGGGAAGGTCAGAAGAACGCAAAGTGGGAGAGGGGGCAGCTGGACCTATGTCTGCCTCTCACTGGACTCCATGTCAACTCCGTACCATCGCCAAGCCTCTGACCCCGTTGCTGTGATAACGTGCAAGAGAAGCTGCTGCTCTGCCTACAGAGCCACTCTCGCACCTGGCCTAGGGTTTGGAAAAGCTGAAGGAAGTGATCCCATAGGAGCTGCAGCTTTAGTCAGTTTGCTTCCCTGATCAGCAACAGAGCCATTAGATCCTCAAAAACCAGTGTGAGCTGTGACAGGGCCTAACCTCCCTGGACCTTCCAGAATAGACATGGATACTGCTCCACTTCCATCTTCCAAATCTTGTTCAGATTCCTCTTGTGGCCAACCCTAACCAGAAACATAAGAATGGGAGTGTGGGAAACCTAGTTCAGCGAGGTCGAGCTGACATTGTAAAGCCGACACACCGCAATCCTGACAGTTCTATGGGTGGCAATGGCGCTACCTTCCCAGGATAGAACTGCAACTGCTACCCTTTCCCGGAGTCCAACCATCTCTTTCCAACTCACTTGTCCCTGCTCACATCAGCACAGTGGTGGCAGCAAGGCAGCCACCCAAGACGATGACCAACAGGGAAATGAGATGCCCAAAACAGGGCTTCTCACGGGCCCCCTCACTGTCAGTGAGTGGTACTGTGGGCGGTATTCTCTCTTCTCTTGGGTTCACAGAGCAGAAATATCTCCTTCCCTTTGAGGGTGGGGAAAGAATCACCGTTCATTATGAACCCTGATCCACTCCCCAATCTTTTCTGATAGAATTCACAGTGAGATGGTGATGGTAGCAGAGCCAGTTCTACGACTTCTTGGGAAACTCTGGGGGGATGTGTCTGGTCCCAGTTATCAGCAAGTTGTCTCGTTAGCTCCTCTTGTCCTCAGCTTCCAGCCTTAGCCACAGTTCCAGTCTGGCAGGAAAAGTCCAGCATAACATACCATTTTATATTCTCCCTTAGAGCTTCCTAGACCTTAAAACTCTTATTGTAAGGAACAACTATTTCTGTTCTGTGAAACTGTTAGGAACAACTATTAGGGATCTTTTGGAGATATACGCTTTTCAGCTAAGAAGGAAATATACAGAAAAATACATGAATTTACTGCCCAGCTATCCCTCCACCTTTTGTCATCTCAAAAGCAATGGACAAATAACAGAAGAACTGGTGTCTAAAGCATATACATTTAAATGGAGGTAAAGAAAGCAATGAAGCAGCTTGCGGCTTTCATTGAACAAGCTAGAATCATTTGGGCATTCTGGTTGCTAGAAGGCAGAAACAGGAAGGACCATGGATAGGCAAAGGGAACAACTATCACTGAGCTCCTGCTATGGGCCATTCATCATCTGCCTTAATCTTTACATCTGCCATGATGGAAAGTCTTGGTCCGGGTTAAAGGTGAAGAAACTGAAACTCAGGGAGGTTAAGTATTGTGGGGGTTAACTTTATGTGTCAACTAAACTGGCTAAAGTATGCACAGATAACTGGGAAAACATTATTTTGGGGGGTGTCTGTGAGGGTGCTTTCCCTTAGCCTATGGGGATGAAAGGAATCAGGCTGAGGATGAGCTAAGTAGAAGGAAAAGCAACAGCATAGCATCTTACGTATACGGGAAACTTGTACTATATGCAGAGAAATGAGTCCAGTAAGAAGCCAATCAGTCCTCTGCATGTGTTGGGGGTTGGGGGAATGAACTGAATTAAAAACATTTGCTCCTTTCTTTTGCTAAGTTTATGGAGGAAGAAAAACAGAAAGCTTTCTAATTAGATGTTTACAGGAAAACTCATAAGCTGTTATGGCAAGGTGATCTCTAGCCAAGTGCTATGGAGATATTATGTCTATGGTAAGGAGATGGCCACGATTTGATTGAACTGGAATCTCAAGTAGTTAGACACCTCAACTTACTGTAAATCAAAACCAAATGCCTAAAGCCAAGAAGGTTCTAGAGAGGAAACATAGCATAGAGAGACTAAGAAGAAAATTACACTTTTAGCAAGAAATGCTCTGATTATAATTTTGATTGTAAATGTTTGCAAAATAGAGAAAAATAATACCCACATTCTTAATACTACCATATCATTATTTTTGAGCATTATTTCCAAAGACTTGGTTTTAACCCCACTTTGGTTTTGTCACTACTCTGCTTAGAAGCTTTGAGAGGCTTCCCATTGCCCATACCTAAAGTTCCAATTCCTTAGCCTGGCATTCAAATTCCGTCCAAATCTGATATAACACAACCTGCCAATTGTACCTTCCACGGTGCCCCTGTGAAGTGTATGCTCTGGTCAAGCCACTTTATCCACCGTCTCTGAAATCTACCTTGATCTTTCCTGTATTTGCCTACACCTTTCTAGAACATCCTCCCTGTTTTTTCAGCTCCTTTCTAACTTACAACTGTCCTGTAAGGTCCAGTTGAAACCTTGTTCCCTCTGGCCTTTCCCTTGCCAGCCTAGCTCACTGACTGCTTTTGTTACACTTCAACATTTGTGTAAATCATTATGGATACAATTGTTTGTGTTTCTGTATTATCTGAACTAGAGTACAAGCTCTTTGAAGGGAGGAACTAGGTATTATAGATTAAAAATTAAACATTAGCTTGAGTGGCTGGGGGCGCAGGGGTGTTGGATCTACCTCAGAGCCGGGCCGAGGGAAGAGAGGAGAGCGGAGCGAGTGAGCAGGACACTCCGGGAGGCAGGGGACCGCAGGGAGGCAGGGCCAAGGCCGCTGCCTCCTCCGCCTGGGACAAGGTGATGGGAGACAGATGAGCCCAGATGCAGGGGAGGGGGGGGAGACGGAAGAGTCTAGAGCGCCAGAGCAGCAGGACCAGGAATGGGGACAGGCGGTGGCAGCCAAGTCGACTCCAGAGGAACCCCAACAGCAGTCCCCTGAGGCTGCCGCGGTGGCACCTGTGGGGACTCCTAGCAGTCGAGTGCTGAGGGGTGATCAGACCGCCCGGCCACTGCGGGGAGCCGCTGCCAGCGTGTCCCGCTGGAAGAAGGCCAAGCATTCCCGCCCTGGGAGGCGCAGCCCCAGCGCCAGGCCTCCCAACACCCCAGGGCAGCAGTCCCAAGCCACAAAGGCCCTGTCGCCAGCTCAGGGCAAGAAGAGTCCGTGACTCGTTTATGTAGAATTAGTAACAACCGACGGAGAACCAGTTCAGAGTTGCAGCGAATGCCCTGGTAGAAAAAAATGGAAGCTGAAGAACCCTAAGGTCCTCAGTAGGGAAAAACCTATATTCAGCTAAGAATCTGGAACCCCTAAGAGATCTCCATCGCTACACAAGGGCAAAACGTTCTCCTCACACTGAGATGGCCCTGGGTGGACCAGAACCTCTTGAAAAAAAGGAATTAGCTCTGATTTAATACTCTCTGACCTTTTAAGTCCAAGGATCAAGTCCTCTGAATTAAAACTAGCCAGATAACAGATAATTTTTGACAAAGAAGCTAAAAACACACAATGGAGCAAAGACAGCCTCTTCAATAAATGGTGCTAGGAGACTTGGATAGCCACGTGCAAAAGAATGAAACTGGACTGCTATCTGTCACCATGTACCAAAGTTAATTCAAAATGGATCGATGACTAAAGCATAAGACCTGACACAATAAACTGCATAGAAGAAAATATAGGTACTAAACTTATGGACCTTGGGTTCAAAGAGCATTTTATGAATTTGACTCCAAAGGCAATGGAAGTAAAAGCTAAAATAAACAAATGGGACTCTATGAAACTTAAAAGCTTCTGCACAGCAAAAGAAACCATCGACAAAATAAAGAGGCCACCAACTGAATGGGAGATTTTTGCAAACAGTACCTCCAAAAAGGGCCTAATATCCAGAATATACAAGGAACTCATGCAACTCAACAACAAAAAAACAAACAACCCAATTGAAAAATGGGCAGAGGACTTGAAGAGACATTTCTCCATAGAGGACACACAAATGGCAAATAAACATATGAAAAAATGCTCAACATCACGAATCATCAGAGAAATGCAAATCAAAACCACAATGAGATATCACCTCACCCCAGTCAGAATGGCTATCATCAACAAGACAAATAGTAACAAGTGTTGGAGAGGCTGTGGAGAAAAAGGAACCCTCATACACTGTTGGTGGGAATGCAGACTGGTGCAGCTGTTATGGAAGGCAGTGTGGAGGTTCCTCAAAAAATTACGAATAGAATTGCCATATGACCCAGCAATCCCTCTCCTGGGTATCTACCCAAAAAAATCTGAAAACATTTAGAGATAAAGACACGTGTGCGCCAATGTTCATTGCAGCTTTGTTTACGGTGGCCAAGACATGGAAACAACCAAAATGTCCTTCGATAGATGAATGGATAAAGAAGTTGTGGTATATATACACAATGAAATACTATTCGGCGGTAAGAAAAGATGATATAGGAACATTTGTGACAACATGAATGGATCTTGAGAGTGTAATGCTGAGCGAAGTAAGTCAGACAGAAAAAGCAGAGAACCATGTGATTTCACTGATATGTGGTATATAAACCAAAAACAACAAAAGAACAAGACAAACAAATGAGAACCAGAAACTCATAGACACAGACAATAGTTTAGTGGTTACCGGAGAGTAAGGGGGGTGGAGGATGGGGGGTGGGAGATGAAGGTAAGGGGGATCAAATATATGGTGATGGAAGGAGAACTGACTCTGGGTGATGAACACACAATGGGATTTATAGATGATGTAATACAGAATTGTACACCTGAAATCTATGTAATTTTACTAACAATTGTCACCCCAATAAATTTAATAAAATTAAACAAACAAACAAACAAACAAACAAACAAAAACTAGCCAGATAGATCTGACTGCATGCAAGCAAAGACTCCTTAAGCTTCAGAGCAGTAAATTCCCCTAGCAGTAACTGTGGTTTAGTCTTCTGCCTACCTAACCTCATTAACCCGGGCTTGCTTGTTTGATCCTAGTTAAAGGCCCGACTTGTATCTTAACTTCTTATTCACTGCTTCTGTTTGAAATTTTGCCTCTGAGAATTTCTAAACTCTATTTTCTTTACTGTGACTCCCCCTAAATTCCGGTATCTGTTATCTATTGCTGTATAACAAACCATCCCAAAACAGTGGTTTAAAATACAACAATTTGTTATCTTCTAGTTGGGCTGTTTCCTTTCCTCATTGGTCTTTCCATTTAGACATTTTCATGTCATGGTGGTCTTAGGGCAGTATTTCAGGGGCTGCAGGCAAAAGCTGCAAGGCATCTTGAAGCCCCCACCCACATGACACAAGATCAACATAAAAATCAGTTGTATTTCTGTATATTCACAACAAAAAATTGAAATTATAAAATTAAAAAATAATACCATTAAAATAGTATCAAAAATATGAACTACTTAGGGATGAATCTGACAAATAGGTGAAAGACTTATACATTGAAAAGTATAAAACATTGAAATTAAAGACCTAAATAAACAGAGCAATGTAACTTGTTCATGGGTTTGAAGACTCAATATTGTTAAGCGCTATTGGGAAAACTGGATGCATACATGCAAAAAAAATGAAACTGGACCACTCTCTTACACCACATACAAAAATAAACTCAAAATGGGTTAAAGGCTGAAATGTAAGGCCTGACTCTATAAAACTCCTAGAAAAAAACATAGGAAGTAAATTGTTTGACATCAGTCTGGGTAATATCTTTTTGGATATGTCCCCTCGAGCAAGGGAAACAAAAGCAAAAATAAACAAATGGGACTACATCAAACTAAAAAGCTTCTGCACAGCAAAGAAAAACCTTCAATAAAACAAAAAGACAACCTACTGAATGGGAGAGTATATTTGCAAATGATATATCTGTTAAGGGGTTAGTATCCAAAACATATAAGAAACTCATTAACGAAAAAAATAAACAATCCAACTGAAAAATGGGGAGACGACATGAAAAACATTTCTCCAAAGAAGACATATAGGTGGCCAACAGACAAATGAAAAGATGCTCAGCATCACTAATCATCGGGAAAATGCAAATCAAAACCACAATGAGATACTACCTCATACCAGTCAGAATGGCTATTACCAAAAAGTCAACAAATATCACGTGTTGGCAAGGATGTGGAGAAAAGAGAACGCTTGTGCTCTGTTGGTGGGACTACAAACTGGTGTAGTCCCTGTGGAAAAAAAGTATGGAGATTCCTCAAAATAAAAGGATATTCCATATGACCCAGCAATTCCACTTCTGGGTATTTATCCAAGGAAAATGAAAACACTAATTTGAAAAGATATATGCAACCCTATGTTCACTGCAGCATTATTTACAATATCCAGGATATGAAAGCAACCTAGGTGTCCATCAATAGACGAATGGATAAAGAAGACATGATATATATATATATATATATATACACAGACATATACAATATTCTATTGTGCAGCAATTAAAAAGAATAAACTCTTGCCATTTGTAACAATGTGGATGGATCTAGAAGGTATTATGCTAAGTGAAATAAATCAGGCAGAGAAAGACACATCATATGGTTTCACTTATATGTGGAATCTGGAAAAACAAAACAAGCAAACACACAAAACAAAATGAGATAGACTCATAGATACAGAGGCCAAATGGATGGTTACCAGAGGGGAGGGGTCAGGGGGACAAGTGAAAAGGGGAAGGGAAATACAGTCAATAATATTGTTATAAGTTTATGCAGTAAAAGATGATTATTAGAATTAGTGAGGTGATCACATTGTAAGGTATAAACGTGTCAAATCACTACATTGTATAGCTGAAGTTAATATAACCAATATAAGATTGTATACCAACTATACTTAAATTAAAAAAAGAATAAGTAAAGCAAAATTGCAAACATTCAATAAAGAATTATATAAAGGGCAAACTTGGTAACTCCCTTATAAATAAAGATGCTCATTCCATCACAAGAGTCAAACAAGTAGCAAATACCTGCCAAGTATTAGCTTCTAGACTAGGTGTTGCCTTCCAGAGAGGAGACTCCCCAAACTCATGTTTCTGCCCCTTTATGTACCCCTCCCCACCTCTGCTTTACACAGAGGGAGGGGACATTTCTGATTCATTATGAAACATCTTAGAAGCTGTCGTTTCCACCTTAAAGGTCAGCAGCATCATGATGCTTCCATCACCCTTCTGTTCTCCTGTGCTGACCACTGCCTGCAGGTGTTTAATCCTCCAGACAGTCTCACATGCCATTGCTGCATCCCAAGATAATGAAGAGAAAGGGTCAAGGCCAACTTTCCTTGGCAGTCAAGCCTAGCCAAGTCTCTCTATTCTGGCTCCTCTCTGCCTTCTAAGTGACAGGGTCAATTAGCTTGAGGCTGCTCTGCAGGCAGCCATCTTGGATTCAAGAAGGCAGAGAGCAGGAAGTCCCACTGTGTCTTCTTGGCCTAAGCCACACTCTCCAATTCATTTCCACCAAGGCGACCCACATTTGGGAGTATGGAGGGCTTGGCCAACTATTACCAAGTCATGCTTTGATGCCCATTTGACTCTCCTTCCCTGCATGTGAGCCATTTGGAGATGTGGACCAGAGGATGAAGGAAGTCCTATGCTTCTGGCCATAATACAATCGAATACTGGCAAAAGCTCACTTCTAACTTTTAATATTGCCTTTGTTTAAGCAACATGGCATTGATCAAGACTTTGAATAACTTTTATCTTAAATTTATTTATGAATGAAATAACCTCTGAGTTGTCAAAAAGCATTTTAAAGTTTTAGTTTAAAAGAGTAGCATGTGATTGAATAGAAAACGTCCTAAAATGTCTTTATTTCAGATCTGTGATCCCTCTGGCCCCAACCCCATAAAAAAGCCACTCCAGTAAAAAAAGGTAAACTGGGTCAATGGTAGTCTGGTGCACAATACAAGTTTAAAGACACAGAAAATGTTGCATTATATTTGGGGACACAAAGTTTTCCAGGCTTGGACAACCTCTTATAAGCAAGAGCACATAGCAGGAGGTGGCTCCAGTGGGCTTTTTCTTGTAGCCTCATGATGTTTCTGATATTGTGAGATTCTCTATGCCTATGGTATTTCTGTGTTATTATTGGCAAAACTTTATTCCAATTTTGAAAAATCATCTACAATTTTCTAAGGTATCCTAAACTTTGCTCAGGTGCAAACAGACACAGCTTTAAGGCCATTGGAATCGAAGGAGGTGCAAATAACAGGAGGCTTATAGAGAAGTTTGAGCTGCTGATGCTGCTGCTCGAGTCTTAGAGCACAGAAAAGAATTCTACACGGGGAAGTCGCAGAACAGACTGAAGCTGAAGGGGCGGAGGGTCAAGCAAAGGCAGAGGACAAGGGCAGCCACAGATCTTTGTCTTCAAGGAGCTGGCAGCCGTGCACTCTGAGAATGAGCTGGCAATGGCATAGACCTCAAATCCTCAAAACTCTTGGAGATGAATGGAGGGACTGTGAAACCGACAGGTGCCAGCAGAAGGAGTGGGAAGTGACACACCCTCTCCGCTACTCTGTCTTGCAAGCAAACACATTCTGAATGCTCTTCACTGGATGATGTAACGACTGTTGTACTTTATGACTTAAATGCAATGTGAGTTACCCGTTCCAGAATAGAATGTTTGCTTAACATGGGAAGAATAAACGTTAGCAGAGGCAAAGCTTTACTGTATTGACCAAACTCTCTACAAAAAGACACTAGTTTTAGGGTGGTCGGATGGCTTTGTTGGTTAGAGTGCAAGCGAGCTCTCAACAACAAGGTTGCTGGTTCAATTCCCATATGGGATGGTGGGCTGCGCCCCCTGCAACTAAAAATTGAAAACGGTGACTGGACTTGGAGCTGAGCTGCGCCCTCCACAACAAGATTGAAGGACAATTCCCTGGAGAAACACACTGTCCCCCAATATTCCCCAATAAAATTTATTTTAAAAAAAGACACTAGGGTTTTGGGTGTTTTTTTTTTAAAGGTTTGTAATTGCTAAAAGATTTATTTAGACATTGCTTTTGAGACTAAGGGGAGGCAATGCACAGCTTGCGGAAGTATTGGCTTGGAGGGCTGACTAAGTGGGGATACAAAGTCTGTGAGGATGTTAGTCTGCAAAGAGTGTGGTTGGATAATTCTGGGTTGGTTGAACCAGGGGCCCAATGATGTTATTAAGGAGCTGATTTCTTTCTCTCTCTGTTCTGTCTTCTTCAGTTTTAGCTTCATCCAAAACTAACTTTCCACATCCTGGCAAAAATTCCTACGGTAGTTCCAGGACTCACATCTCTTCTTTACACCATCTAGAATAGCACAATTCAGTAGAAATATAATGCAAGCCCTATGTGTGATTTAAAATTTTCTAGTAGCCACATTTTTTTAAAAGCAAGAAGAAAAGGGTGAAATCAATTCTAATAATATATTCTATTTAATTCAATATATGCAAAATATTATCTCAATGCGTAATCATTTAAAAATTAATAGCATATGTTGCATTAATTTTCTTTTGTCCTAAGTCTTCAAAATTCACTACATTTTGCACTTACAGAACATCTCAAGTCACAGCACCCACATTTTAAGTGCTAAAGAACTGAATGTGGCTCGTGGTTATTGGACAGGACACATCTAAAAGAAGAGGGAGAGTTCTTCTGTCCCAGCATTCCTAGCTAGAGCTGACATTCACTTTGATTGGACTGGATTGGGCTACATGCCTATGACTATATTAATGACTGTGGCCAGGGGAATGGATCGTGCTAATTGGCTAAAGCTAGGCATGACAATGGTAGGCACAATAATGCCCCACCCCCCAACATGTCCATGTCCTAATTCCTGGAGCCTGTGCACGTGTTTAATTACATGGCAAAGGGGAAGTAAAATTGCTGATGGAATCAAGTTTACTAATGACTTGATCTTGAGATGAGATTATCCTGATGGGCCCAATGTAATCTGATCACAGGATCCTTATAAGAGGAAGAGGGAGGCAGAAGAGAGAACCAGAGATGTCAGCATGAACAAGACTCAGCTTTATGCTGCTGGCTTTGGAGATGGAGAAAGAGGGGGCCACAAGCGAACGGATGGGCTTGCCAATTCTCGGGTGGCCTCTAGAAGCTGCAAAAGGCAAGAAATGGATGCTCCCCTAGAGCCTGCATAAGAAACAGTCCTGCCAACACCTTGACTTTAGCCCAGTGAGACCCATGTTGGACTTCTGATACCCCGAACTATAAGATAACAAATGTGTATTGTTTTACGCCACTAAGTTTGTGGTAATTCGTTACAGCAGCCACAGGAAACTAAATCAATGACCCACCTATGAAGTGCATGGATCCCATGAATAAAGAATAGAAATCCAAATTCTGAAGTGACAGACATTTTGAGAAATAAGGACTTTTTAGTTCCCAAAATTTGGTTTTCAAGTGTGAAAATAAAACGAAGAAGGAATCATAAAATTTCTGCCGTAAGAAATAGACCGAAAAGAGAACAAATAAAGAATTGACTACCTTGCCCCAGGGAGGCCCGATAAAGATTTCCTAAGCTAGGGGAGGAGTTAGAGAGGCAACCCAAGAGTAAGATGTTGCTTATTTCTTAACGGGGTTCTTGCACTCTGTTGCCTCTTTCATTCTCACATAACAATAGAATTCCATATGTATTTAGGAGAATCTGAGAATAGACAAGTCTTTTGCCCCACTTTCTACTGGAAAACTGGGAGCCAACGGGGTAGGCTTAGGCAGAGACAGCATGAGTTAACCCATCAGTTTTTCTCCAGTACTCATGGCCTGTGGTCATGCGACTAAGGGTATAGAGTGTGTGGCCCCACAAGAGGCCATGGTAAAATATGGACATCTTAAGGCATGTCAGGAAGATCGACGCTGACAGGAAGACCAGATGGGAAATGGTACTCCTCAGCAGTGACCTGGGAGGCCCATGACGAATGACTAGAGGCCACTCACTGCCACATTAACCTTATGGCACTATCACAAGGCTCCTAGAACTTAGAATCATCTCTGTAGATGCAGAGAGTGAAGGAAAATTATAAAATGACTGAGTTTAAATCTGAAATGACTGAAAACATCTAGACTTGAGTACACTGTCTCTTGACATCGGAGAGAATAAAGGCTCAAAAGAGACATAAAATTCACCTATAGAAAAATAAGTTGCCTTTTATTGTACATGTGAATTTTGTCATCTGAAAAATTCTGTATGCGCTGTATTCATAATATGAGTATTGGGAGCACTTAAATATCCATAGGTGCATACATGATTAGGGTTGTTATGTGCGCTCATTGAACTGGCCCCTTTAACATTATAAAAACATACTTTTTATCTCTGGTAATATTCTTTGCTCTAAAATCCACTTTGTGTTGCATTATTATAGACACTCCAGCTTTCTTTTGATGAATGTTATCATAATATAACAGTTAACGTCCCTTTAAAAAACAACTTTCTACTTTGAAGTAATTTCAAATTTGCAGAAAAGTTGCAAGATTAATAAGAAGAAATCCCCTAAATCCTGCCCCCGGTCTCAGGTAGTGTTCTTTCATGATTAGCGTGCAGCAGAAATCTGAAGGAGAACCATGTGAAAATCTCAAGAGCGCTCTTTCTAGGCAGCTCTCTCTTTGACAGTACTCTACCCGGTACATTCTAGCTTCCTTAGCCTCCCCACGGTCTCAGTTCCATCTCCTCAACTCAGGTGATGCCCAGTCCTATACTATGGCCTGAAAATTCTCTCCGGGTAATAAGGTGGGCAATTTTAGGGCTCATCTCATTCATTTGCGTTTTCTCAAAGATCATTGTCATGCACTATCTGTTGTCCAGTGCCTGAAAACTGGTTTGTTTCTTCGTTTACATATTTTCTCCTCATGTTTTTAATTGTTTAATATAGGATGGTCATTCTGAACTCTGATCCTTGCTACTCCATCATAGCCGTAAGAGAAAATCTGGTGATATTTTAAAATTAATCTTCACACCTTACACTTATATAACATACTCTTGTATACCTGAATTATTTCATTATTTTAAAAATTGTGATCACTAAGCCAAAAGGGTTCATTGACGTCAAGTAGGAAAATAATGAAAACAACAAAATAAAAATCATTACACTCTCACCTCCAGAGAAAATTATTATTAACATTTTGATGTACTGAATTATTCCAATCTTTTCTTCAAGCATATTTTTTAACTTAGAATTATTTTGCACAATGCTATTTTGTAACCCATTTTTATTGTGGTAAAATATGCATTACATAAAATTTATTATTTTAACCATGTTTAAGTATATAACTAAGTGGCATTAAGTCCATTCACAATGTTGTGCAACTATCATCACTATTTTCAAAACTTTTTCATCATCCCAAATAGAAACTCTGTAACCATTAAACACTAACTCCCCATTCCTCTTCCTTATTCCTTGTAACCTCTATTCTACTTTCTGTCTCCATGAATTTGCCTATTTCAGGTACGTCAGATAAGTGGAATCACATAATAATTGTTCTCTTCTGTATGGCTTATTTCACTTAGCATAATGTTTTCAAGGTTCAACCATGTGGTTAGCATATGTTAGGATGTAATTCCTTTTTAAGGCTAAATACTATTCACCATTATATGGATAGACTGTATTTTGTTATCCATGCATCTATTGGTGGATATTTGGGTTGATGCCAGCATTGGCTATTGTGAAGAATGTTGGTTTGCAGGTACCTGAGTCACTGCTTTCAATTATTTTGAGTATATACCTAGGAATAGAATTAATGGATTATATGATAATTCTGTTGAACTTTTTGAGGAACCACCAAACTGTTTCCCACAGTGGCTGAACCATTTTGCTTCCCACAAGTAATAAACAAATGTTCCAATTTCTCCACATCCTCATCAACACTTGTTATTTCCCAATTTTTAGATAATAGCCATCTTAATGGGTGTGAAGTGGTGTCTCATTATGGTTTTGATACGCAGTTCCCTAATGACTAATGATGTGTAGCACCTTTTCATGTGCTAATTGACCATTTATATATCTTCTTTGGAGAAATGTATATTCAAGCCCTTCTCCTATTTTTGAATGCTTTGTTTTTTGTTGTTGTTGAGTTGTAGGAGTTCTTTATATATTCTGGATATTAATCTTTTATATGATTTGCAAGCATGTTGTCCCATTCTGTTGGTTGTCTTTTCACTCTCTTGATACTCTTTAATGCACAAGTTTTTAACACATCTATTTGTTGTTGTTGTTGTTGCCTGTGCTTTTGATGTTGTAGCCAAGAAACCACTCCAAATTCAATGTCGTGAAGATTTGTAGATGTTGAGGGGGTCATTATTGTAAACAATTGTTCTCATGTCCTGGAGGAGTGTCCACATCTTGCCTGTTTCCTTCCAGGAGGAGCCCTGGAAGACCACCTGAGATTTTCCATAGATAACCTGGTCTCTGACAAAATGTCAGCACAGCCAGCTCCCCAACTATCTTCCCAGATGTTTCTAGTGTGTTCTCACTCCAGACCATGCTCCACATTGTCTGTGGTCTGCAAGCACTGAAATCGTGTAGACTTTATAATATTTCCTGGTTCGCAGCCTCGTGAAAATCTAGCTTGTCTTCTCTTCTCTCCTCTGTACACAACGAAATTTGTCTCTCTTAATGTCTCACACGGGGAAAAACCCAAGCGACTAGCTGCTGCCTCTCCCTCAAACTCTGCAGTGGCACTACCAACCTCCTGCACGACTGTGGAATCTTGAAGAGTTCTGACCCTAGGATGCTTCGTGGAAGTTGTAAAAGTAAGTTTCTGGGGGGAAAAGTATTTTCATACATGTATGTATGTGTCTATAGGTGAGAAAGAGGAATTTTAATACATTTTCATATGCATTTGATATATATTTTTATATATTTTACCTAAGTATTTGTATGCTCTCCAGTATTTTTATGATCTGTAGGATATGTTTTTAAATACATGTAGTATGTACAGTATATCTATTTTTTCAGCCTTCCAAACTGCTTCCTCTTGCCCCCTCCCACCCCCTGTCAAGAAGTTACTACTGGCAGCTCTGTCACCCAAGATTAGTTCTGCTTGTTCCTGAAGCTTATATGAATGACACATGTGCTCTTCTGTGTCTGGCTTCTTTGACTCAACATTATACCTCTCACCTTCATCCATGTAACCTGTAATCTACCACTTTCTCCCAGGAGTCAAAATATTGCAAAATCTCCAAGTAATTAAAAGTGTGATATTTTAGGATCTGGATAATCAATACTTATACTTACCATATTTGGCCCTACATAGGCACAATTACCTTAAGGATATGAACAGAAAACTCATATACTACTAACGTATGGTTAACTGATTAAAAACAACTAATTAGGAGGCATATAAGAAAATGTTCAATCTCACTAGTCAAAGAAAGGCACGTTAAAAGAAAATGCCATATTTGTTTTTCAAATAATTAAAATTATTATTAAATGATAATATTTGATGTCAGCAAGAGTTCAATAAAATGGGAACACGCTCAGTGTGACTATAAATTAGTAAAGCTCCTAAGGAATAAAATTGGAGAAGTTTTAACACCTTCATTCCCCTTTAATATTTCCCTATAGTGACTAACATAGAAAATAATCTTAAATATGGAAAGAGACTTTTGAACAACATTGCCCATCCAGCAGCATAAATAACATGAAAAGTAAGAAACAATCTAAATATCCAGTACTTGGGGAATGATTATAAAACTGTGACAGCTTCACTCAGTAGAATATTATATTGTTTTAAGGGACTGGCAGCCAGCACATCCAGTTGGCTGTAGGACAAAGAGAGAGGGTTGGAGAAGGTTAGTGACTCTCCTTCACAGCTTGTTTGGGCAGCACTGGCTATTTTGTTTTTCATACAACATTACAAAGCTGGAAGCTCTGGAATCCAGGGATTTGTTTATAATCAAACAATGGATTTATGAAACTATTTTTAATTAATTAAGATGAAAGACATGTATTGTGGTGAGAGAACACAATGTAAATGTATCACAGTTTCTAGGACATTTTCCTGTTCCAAGTAGGTAATGGTGATTATCATGGTAATAATAAATATGTTATTGAGTGCCGACTATATACCAGGGCTTTACTAAGTGCTTTATACCATCTCATTTTCTTCTCATTTTATACATTTTTGCAAGGCCTGCCCATACACGGTGTTAGCGTTTTGTTTTTCTCCTAGGCATTATGCCTGCCCCTGCGGAATGGTGGCTTCTGAGTTATATGGTCGGGGATACTACCAGCCAGGTCCCGGGTTTTGACGTACGTCTGCTCATTTACGAGAAGGACTGCATGGCTCACCCCCTACCCACCCAAAGCTAGGATCCCCAGACACACGAGGAGTCCTCACTGAGGCTCAGAGCTGAGTTGGCCCTGCCCACACAGTGCCGTCTGCAGGTAGAGGCTGAGCTCCCAAAGTATTGTCTCAGGGGGAAGAATCACCAGAAGGCCAGGTCTGCCTGGTGTGTGAAGTCTGCCAACACGGAAAATACAAATCCTAGGAAGCAAAGGAGATGCAAATTCCTCCATTGGAATTGAACTTTTACAAGCCCTTTCCTCCACCCCCCAGAACTGCTGCTTAGAGTTGGATAGATTTCCCAAGATTTGCCCCCTTTGAAGCCAAACTGGGAGAGACAAAGAATTCTGTCTTCAGTCATACATTTTGGAAAAACACTGGCAGGGCTTTCTGCTCTCCTCTCAAGGGAGTGGCAGAGATAAGTCAACTGAGTCAGCCTCTGAAATACAAGCTCTTTCTCGATTTTCAGTTTTAGATATTGGCTGTCACCTTTCCAGCATGGAAGATGGTCTATAGCTTTTCGTCTGCACTGCCTGCCATTTACACTTCCCCTCCTTCCACTCATGCATTTGATTAAATCCATGTTTAGGGTCTCCATTATTATGGATATAATTAATTAAATTATAGAAATAATTAAATTACTTCCATTTTATTCACAGCTGAGGCAAAGGCATGCACTCTCTCCTCTGTGTTCTCTTCTGTTTACTTTGTCCCCCTGGTTTATGCCCTTTTCCATTCCCTTGCTCCATTTTAGTGGATTTGGGGGAGGTAGCAATATTCTTGTTTTCTCCAGTCAGTCCTCTCTCCTCCAAAGCTTTGACTTGTGTCCATTCTTCAGTCTATGAGCTGACAAAAGAAAAGCTTAAGCCATTTCCCTTCCCAAGGGTCCTTGCATCATTTTATTAGGAAACACTGGATGACCCGAAATATTCAGTCTCCAAGAGAGAAGTTTGTACAACAGAATTTCAGGCTGCCAGGTTTGGGACCAGGGCACTTGGGTGGCATGCCTTGTAGCCTATCTGTTCCAGTTTGAAGCTGGCAGGGGAAGGAGGGGTTAAGAGTCAGCCAGCAGGAAGGAATAGGAGGGGAAGCAAAGGGAGAGAACAAAGGAATCCAGGCATCAGGAGGAAGGCTGGTTGGCTGCAACTGGCTAGTTCCTTCCCTGACTTGCTAAATATAACTGTTAAGTAATCTACAGTCACCAGGTCATTCTAATAGGAGGAGCGAGGCAGGGAAATAAGTGGTTGTTTGCAGTTCCAGGTCAAAGGTATTCTGGAGCAAGCACCATTGGCACATTCTTTTCCTGTGATTCAATTCCATGAGTTCAGTGTCATTGTTTTCAGGTTTCACACTGAGTTGTTTGAGTAGCATGCTTGCCCTTGCCGCCACATGATAGGATCCTCTGTCCTTGGGTAACTTTGAGGGCCTGCATTCCTCTCAGTTCTTTATCTGCGGAACATTCCTGACTAAAACAGGTCAGATCCCAGAGGAGTGCTGATGGACAGGGGATCTCTGCTGACAGCACACAGAGCCGGCCCCACCGGCCCCACCGTGACTTGCTTCCTGGGATGGGAGTCCCAGGACAAGGCTGCACTGCCTGAAGGGACATTCGAGAGGACCCAGGCTGGGGTGGCGCTGCCGCTGGAACACTCTGGTGTTCCTGCCTTGTTTGTTTAGTGGGGCAGCCAGAGGCCTGCTAACTTGTGTAATGTTCAGTGAAGGAGCTGAGCATGGACTCTGTCAACTGGAAACTTACGTTCTCTGTTAAAAAATAACAACAGAAAGAAAACCTGTCGAGGACAAGGCAAAGAGAAAGGGACAGCTGGATCTAGAGACCAGTTATATTTCACAGGAAAGAAGAATTGCTTGCGGATCTTTGAAAAGCGGTTTTTGTACCCTCAGAAGAGGTCTGAATAAAATAGTATCCCCTTTCATGCAGGCACACTGGTTCTGTTTATGAAAGAAAGCAGACATTTTTCCTGACCATGTGTGTTATGGGAGAGTATTGTTTACACACACACACACACACACACACACACACACACGCATGCTAGACACTTTGCAAACACAGCCTGTGTAGGATTGACCTAGGCTATGATTCCTTTGCTCCTGGCACTTTCTTCATTTGCTTCTCTAAAGTGTTTCAACTGTTTTTCTGAGGCCTCCAGTCAGCAGGCAGCACTAAGTGTTCAAAAAGGTCTGTCCCACTCTTTTTCCATATTAATGGCCTTTCCGGGCCAGTGAAATGTATTTGAATAGGGGGCAGCCAGCCTAGAATTTTCTTCTTTGACCATCACCACCTCTCAGTCACTCTCCAGAAGCAACATGAGAGTTTTGAGTGCTTTCCGCCTTTGTGGGAAGGTTGTTCTGGTGAAGTGAATTGAGTCAGCAGAGTGCCTCAGCCTCAATAGCGGGGCTCCTCAAATTCCAATGTGCACACAAATCTCCTAACCAGATGTAAAAAATGCAGATTCTGACTCTTGAGTCTTGGGTGGGGGTGACAGTCAGCATTTGTAATCAGCTTCCAGGGAATGTCAACACTCGGGTTCAGACCATACTTTGAGTAGGGACCTTGTTATCGGAACACAGAACAACCCAGAGCCCTGAAGAATTTGTCCTTCAGCCTCTTCCTCTCCAGGGACTTGGGCTTTCCCCGCCACCTTGGTGCTCCTGGACAATGTCCCTGTCCTCGTACTACTCAAGGACTGGGTGACACCATGCACACTGCCTTCCTTCTGCTTCCCACTGGAAGCTTATTGAATCTACAATAATATCAGCAACCCCCTCAACTCTGTGGCAGGTGCTATGCTAATTCCGTCCACACATGTCCACGAATCATCACAAGTGAGGTAAAGGACCATCATACCAATGATCTGGGAGAGGACATCAGGGATCCGAGAACTCAAATAACTCGCCAAAGGTCACACAGCCAATGGGTGATGGGGCTGGAGATCCTAGTCATTGCACTGTGCTGCCGTTAGTGACAGGGTGACAAATGCCAGGAGGGATCTGAAGAGTGGGGTACCTTGTGTACTCTGGCTGTAACTCTGGGACCCATTCCCTTATCTGTAGGACTCTACCCGCACCCAACAGGACCCACTGCATCTGGGGCACTGGAGCCGGAGCCACCCCAAAGCACTGGCAGGTGGGTTTGAAAATAAGTGGAGCAGGGTTATTTTACACCCATGCTGCAGGGAGAAGCCAAAAGGGGTGATAACCTTCAGATCACAAGGCTTTGGGAAAGAAGAAGCCATAAAGGGAAAATAGGCTTTATCTTACTAGGTGACCTTCAGATAACCTTTGTTTCTACTTTCTGCTCTTAGACCAGACATTCCTTTTTTCTTTTTTTTAGTGACAAGACTGAATAAGAGAGTCAGGGAAGCATGTATTTTCTCTGGAATCTTTTACATTCAACTGTCCACTGCAGTAAGGGATCAAAAAGGAGGACACAGGTCCCTTATCTCCAGGCATAGCAAAGTTCCAGTGAGCCATTGTTATCTTGCATGCACACACATGCATATGCACACGCACACCCATGTACACACATATGCTTATGCACACACTCATGTACACACACATGCATATGTGCACACACACTCATATACATACATGCACACGCACACACACTCATGTACACACACATGCATACGCACACACACTCATGTACATACATGCATACGCACACACACCCATGTACACACACATGCATATGCACACACTCATTTACACACATGCACGTGCACACACTCATGTACACACATTCACATGCACACACACTCATGTACACACACATGCATGTGCACACACTCATACACACACCCATGTACACACCCATGCATATGCACACACTCATGTACACACACATGCACGTGCACACACTCATGTACACACACATGCACGTGCACACACACTCATGTACACACATGCATGTGCACACACACACACCCATGTACACACATGCATATGCACACACATACATGATTTGCTAAGCAAACAAAGGGCTCAAGGGCAGGAGGGGGGATATATACACACTTGTGAAAACAATCTTTTAAAAAGAATTTTGGGAGACTCCATCTTCCTGTATCTGCTTCCTTATCATTCCTGTGAGCCTTGAGCTACCTCTCACTTCATTAAACTTAGTATGGAAAATTATCAACCATGCTCAACTTTTTTCTACATTCTTGTTTCTCTACAGTTTAGTCTCAGCTCTCCTCAGGGCACTCGGGGAAACTAGTCATCTCTTGGAAACAAACCATCCCATATCCCTAATCTATACTTCAAATGCTCCTTTCATCACCTCCCTTCAATCAAAGTCTGACTTTATCTGCAGGACGACACTTTCCTCCTCTCCTTGCATAGCAATCCACACACATACCTCCGATTCCCCATTCCAAACTGACGTACCATTAAGGGCCTCTCATTATTCCTTGTTGCCAAGTTCCTTTTCCTGATATTTTTTCCATCATCAGCTCTCAACAACCTCTGTGGAAGTCTCCACCGTTCTGTTTCCCCCCCTTTCCCAGTCCTTCTCCTTGCCTACCACTCGAGAGGATATTCTTCAGATGTCCTCGTCTCTTGCTCCTCCCCATTCTAGAAACATCATAGATAACCTTTTCTTATAGTTTCTCAGCTGCCTCAAATCTAGAGACCTTGATTCCCACTGATTTTATGTCATCAAGACACAAGCAGATCATACAGAAGTGCTCCAGGCCCACGCGCTGGAGCCCTGAAATTCTCCTTCCGGCCCTGCAGGATCTCACACTCCCTTGGTCCTACTGAACCAATGATCCCATCTCTTCTCACTGCTTGCACCTTACTCAGGCTACAGACTTCCCATATTGGAGCCATGCAGTCTCCTTAGCGGGTCGTTCCGGGCCTCAACCATTTCTATGTGTTATACCTGCCAGCATTCCTCTTCTTTCTCTTTCACAAACTTTATGAGGTCCCCACTCTGGGTCACTTGTCCCTTCTCTTCTCTGCTGTGAGGCCACCAACTGAGGAGCCTGGTGGCTGGTTTTACTTCTAGTTCTGACTGTTTAACCTCAAGGAAGCCATCAGTGGCATTTGGCAGTCCTTAAGTCCCTCCTGACTCCTTCTCATATCCCCCCCCGCCCCCCCAGGCCTATCATAGCCTTTACTCCACTCCTCGAGTTTGCAGTCCATCTCTGTCTCTTGCTCTTCAGATAGCCTTCTTTACTAAAAATATTGTGATTATCTGAAGTAAGGAGCTTCCTCATTTTCCTTCCACTCCCTGTCGGCCTTCTCCTAGTTAGAATATTTATTATTTTCAGCTTGGTACCCTGCAATAACCTCATAACTGCATGACCCTATTCTCTTCTCTATTCCAATCCACTGTTGGATTTATTATTCCAAAGACCACGTTTCTCTTGCTTAAAAATCTTCATCTCCCCATTGCTGCTAAATGATTTAACCTGCCAGCATGGCTGTTTTCCACACATACCCCATTTTGTCTGCTGCTAAATCTTTGCTCGTGTTATTTTTTCTGTCTCAAAGAACTTCTCTCCCTGGTTGCTACAGGATCAAAACTTATCTTACCTTAGCAAGCTCAAAAGCTGTCTCAGACGAGGAGTTGTCCCTAAACCCTTCTACTAGAAGTGATTTCTTCCACCTTTGCTTTCTTATAGCTCTTGAATCCTCTTGCAGCATTTATTACATTCCACCCTGCATTATAGTTGACACACAAAACTGTAAAGTCTTTAAGGAGAAAAGTCCTATTCTGTACATCTCTATATGCCTCCTAGCAGCATAGCACATGACACACAATCCTGGATTATTTCGGGTACATTTATCACAAATGACAGGAACATAGCTAACACAGGAGAAAAAGAGAATTAGTCAAATACACACACCCAGCAGTTCACACAGCAGTGGGCAGTAGAGGGGAACAGCTGGGCCTCAGGAATAACTGGAACTAGGGACTAAAATTCAATAGGACACATGCTCTATGCCTTTGCTTCTCTCTACATGTTGGATTCATTCTCCTGCTGTAGTCAGGATCCCTCGACATGGCACTGAAAACTCCCAAAACTCACCACCTCCAAAGAGGGCTTAGATTCAAGTTTCAATTTGAAAAAAAATCTTAGAGAGGTACTCTGATTGGTTCAGCCGGGACCAATCAGCTATGGCCAGGGGATTGAATGACTAAGTTAATTAGGAGCTCACTCCTGAGTTCTGGGGTCATTTTTAGAAAACAAGAATCTTCATGAGCTAGGCAGGCACCACAAGAATTATAGCACACTTGCATCCAACAAATTTGTATTAATTGATATGAATTATGTAGCAGTACCATAAGAAGTCAGTCATTGTTTAGGGTGGTTCTTTGTCATTTTAACTCTGTACCTTATTCTTACCTATTCATTAAAGTAGGGCTTCTAATAGTTCATTTGGTAAATCTAATTCCAATTAGAATATATACTTGAAAGGAATAAAATCGATTCTTTCTTAAAGGACCTTTAAAATCAAACAGTCCCCTAATCTAGATAGGCCTTACCTCCAACTAAAATGGGTTAATGAAGTATATATATACATACACACATTTTAAAAAAGAAAAAAACTGTATTAAAATTACATTGATTATAACACCTCTTGTAATTGCAGAAGTCAAACATAATTTGTATTCATCTTTTGTTATCAGTATATATTGAGTATTAAAATTTTAATACAGTTTTCCTTTCTTAAAATGTATATATGACCTCTGACAACATAAAAATGGTCTCAAGCGCAATTACAGCTTTTTGTGGTAAAAATTCCTGTATTTTGATTAATCCCCTTTCCTCCACTTCCATCAACAATCTATATTTTCAATTCCAGCATTTGTGGATATGGAGAGCATCTGTTCTTTTGCCCACATTGGTCATTATTTGTTATGAAAAATTATGAACATATCCCTTAAGATTGGCTTTTCTGCAGGGTCCCTTATGGCCAGGGCTGTGTGACCCAGATTGGAAAGTATAGCAAAGACGAGTTGGTTTTGTCACTTTGAGCTTTTTTACACATTAGGATCTTTAATATCCGGAGTAGTCATTCTGACCCCTTTTATCAATGTCACTTTCACTGAAAATCAATAACTGAATTACCCAGAAGCACTATCCTTGAGTCCTTGAGAGTTGGAGGGATAGCAAGAAAAATCTTTTGTTTCAAATGAACATTTATGATTAAGGGAGGAAAGGAGTGAAAAGATGTAAGGATAGGAGAAAGTGGGCTTTTAACACTTTACACAATAGCCAAACATCTATATGCAAAGGACATTAATTTATTCAGATGACACACAGATCAAATATCTAGACAATGGACTGGATATTTATTTCCATAGATTTGGAGTTGCCAGATCAGCAAATAAAAATATAAGATGCCCAGTAAAATTTGAATTTGAGATAAACAGTGAATTGTTTTTAGTGTAAATATGCCCCATGCAATACTTAGTATATACTCATAATAACAAACTATTTGTAGTTTATCTGAAATTCAAATTTAACCACGTGTCCTGTATTTTATCTGGTAATTCTACTGAGATTAGATGTTTTGGCCTTGTATAGACACTTTCTGAATTTTAGTTTTAAGCCAATAACGATTTTGTTTTTAGATATATACCCATAGATATGGAGCCCTTCCCATGGTTTATCTACTTTTCTACCATCTTTGAAATGGAAATGTAGACTGCTCTTCTCGATTCCAAACTTTCTTCCATGTGGCCCACACCCTTAGCAGGGAGCACTAAAGCATCACAGTTTAATCAATAGATAAATTGAGTTAATGCTCTATCCTGTTAGTACGCCCATTATTAATTTGATTGTCTCTACCTTTGAATACATTGTAGTGCTTAGTCCAGAGTCACAACCTTTATTTCTCTTGCAGTCATCTATTCAATAACCAGTTCTCAAGCACACATTTCATGTGCTGCACATTTCTAATCTCTGTGAGGTGTACAAAGGTGTATAAAATCCATTCAATAACTCTCTATGGAAAGTTTATTGTGCCAGGCACTCGTCAAGGCTCTAGGAATGCTATAGACTTTCCCACCCTTGAGGGATTCACAGTTATTGAGAAAGAACACATCAGATAGTGTGGAAAAGAAACCAAGGTCCCCAACCCCGGGGAATATGCTGTTCCACTAACTACCAGGGTTTTTGTTCTGCAAATGGAGTATACACATTCAGGGCAAAAGCTGACTTTCTTAAGATAATAAAGAGAGTTTTACAGTTGGGTAGGAGAAAAGAAAGGAGAAGAGGCAACTGGCTCTTTGGTAGGAAGAGAAAATATGTCTGGTAGGGTAATGGACTAAGTTTCTGCTTGGTGATACGTATGGGATGTGACCGCTCTTTCTCAGACTCCAAAGAACCGTCAATAAAACATCAATTTTCTCATTAATGTACTGTGGTTTTGGAACACATGACAAAGTGGTGAGCATGGCCTCAAAATGAGCATAAAGTAAGAGCTGAGGCCCCCCACTGGGAGGCCCACCCCATGTGGGTTACATCTTGGGGAGCCTCGTCTTGCACATTTGACAGTAGTTAAAGAAACCAGCTGCATTTCAGGTTAAGTTGTTGAGAAGAAGACAACCTCACCATCCATGCCAAACATTTGGATTTTTGTGTGAGAGAGTGAAGATGCATCTGGCATAAGCCACAATAATTCTTGGCATGAGTTAAATTTCTTTTGTTTCAAGCAAATCAAGGCCAATTAAGAAAGAAAAAAAAAGGAGGATATGGGGGAAGGGATTGGTGATGCAATATATTGGAAGCACGTGGGAGAACTCACAGACTCAGAGGAAGAGCTGACCTGCTAGGCCCTGGGAAGGACAGCAGGGCAGGGACCAGGGTTCCTCTAGAGACTTCAGAGGGACACAAATCTTAAGGGTACTTTTTCTGGACTGCTGCTATCATGTGTTTCAGCTCTATTAACTTATCATTTGTTTATGTTTTCAAGTTCCTGTGAGAGAATCTGATTAGTACAACTGGAGTCAAGGGTCTCTACCCTTTGTGGACAGCCAGATAATACAGATGTGGCCCAAGGCAGCATTATTTGAGCTGGTTGTGTCCTTTTGGTTTAACTGAGTGTTTTAAATTAGTGCATTGCCGCCGCCGCCCCCCCCCCCCCCACACACACACACTGATTTGGATGTTATATACTCTGTTTCTATTCTTTTGGTGGCTACCCCAGAATTTCCTACTTGCATACTTAACCTAGCAAAGTCTTTTTAAATATCTTTATTCTCCTCTCAGGCAATACAACATCTTAGAATACTTCAATTCCATCCCCCCTTACCTACTTATTGGTTGATTTTTTTCATATACTTTAATTCAACTTTTAAAACACAACCAAAAATTATTAATTACAACTCTATATTGTCAATATTCATTTGCATTTACCACTTTCTTTGTTCTTCACTCTTTTTTTTATTATTATTATTTATTTTATTGGGGAAGGGGAACAGGACTTTATTGGGGAACAGTGTGTACTTCCAGGACTTCTTTCCAAGTCAAGTTGTTTCCTTTCCATCTTATTTGTGGAGGGTGCCGTTCAGCTTCAAGTTGTCCTTTCAGTCTTAGTTGTGGAGGGCGCAGCTCAGCTCCAGGTCCAGTTGCCATTGCTAGTTGCAGGGGGCACAGCCCACCATCCCTTGCAGGAGTCGACGAATCAAACTGGCAACCTTGTGGTTGAGAGCCCACTGGCGCATGTGGGAATTGAACCGGCAGCCTTTGGAGTTAGGAGCACGGAGCTCTAACCGCCTGAGCCACTGGGCTGGCCCTGTTCTTCACTCTTTTTATATCTCAAAAACTCCATATAGGATCACCGTTTTGTTTTTTTGTTTTTTTGTCTCAAGTATATCCTTTAATATTTCTTCAGGGGCTTTTGTTAGTGATGAACTAACAATTTTTATTTCTCTCGAATATTTATTTATTTTGTTCTTTTTCAAAATAATTACTTATTATTTTTATTCCATTATTTTGGAATTTTTTGTAAATTCATCTCCACTGTAAAGAAAGTACATCTTCTTTAAACCAAACCAGATAGTTGAGTGTATGGATTTTTAAATTGGATAAGATAGGAATTGATTGTTCACTAAGGAATTTTCACAGCAAATTTGAGAAACTGTTCTCAGTTACCAAAATCTTTTCTTTCCCTTTTGAATCAGAGCCATAATTTCTTCTTACCATCCTGATAGTAGTACCTGGACTGCACTTCTTTCCTATAGTCTTTATTCTCAACTATTTCCCACTATTTCCATTAGAATTATTTGTATTTATTTTTTAAATTTCATGCCCGATGATAAAGGAGAAACTTTAGAGCATGGTGTGTTGTACCAGGCACTAAGGAGGCTTTCAACAAATATTTGTTGTATAAGTGAATTTCCTGGTTCCCATTATACTTAGTGGTTAATTCTTTCTTTCATTAACTTGACCTTGACATTGACATACTGTAAATATAAAAATTTTATGGCTATTAATATGATTTAACTTATTAACTTACTGTAGAAGCAACTTTTCAGGAATCTTATTTGATAAGTATGATATAACCAAACCATTATATATCACAGATTTGAAAAGTACATCTTTACATAATCACATTACTTTTATATAATTACAATGAATTTAACATATGAAATTTTCTACCTGTAACAGTTTCAGATTGATTTAAAATACTAGTTTTGTTTATCTTGATACATTTAAATATTTACAGTGTTGGAATTGTTACATTTCTGAGGTATTAGAAAAAGCATTTAAAGAACTATTTTCAAAAATGTAAAAAAAACCCCAAAAACCCAAAACCTTTTTGTGCTGACATATGAAGATTGCTGTAAACAAGGAAATAAATATCATTGTCTTTCATAAGCTAAGCCCTCTGCTCTGTGTTTTCACTAATTTTATTTCATTTAAATTTGTGGCAAAGCTATAAGATTATTTCCCCAGTGTATAGATAAGGAAACTAAAGCTTAGGTAGAGTAAAACTTGCACAGATTCACATAACTAGGAGGGATTTGAACCCATGTCTTTGGGCTCTAAGCCAGTGTTTTTGAGGAGTCATCCAAGAAATGGAGCTCTTCTGTAATGAACCAAAGAGATAAAATTCCATTTAGTTTTGGGAAGCGAATAAGTAACCTATGGAAAACTCTCAACAGCTATGGGAACATTTCTTAAAAGGCTAAGCCTTACGGTTAAAAGTTTGCAGTGGATTCTTATCAAAGACTTACCCCCTCCTTATACCGCCCTGTCTCTCATTTAGATATAAAACTTTCCAAAACAAATATTTACTCTAATTCTGTGGAAATAAATCATCACAGCTGGTTCCCACTGCACAGTTACTTATTGTATGTCTGTTTAGTTCTAATTTCATTCCTCAGTGTTTTATCATCACTTGTTTTTTCATGTTTTCCATTCTGGATTGTAATGTCTTTGAGGTACCTTGTTATATTTATCTGTGATTCCTTTCTCCTACATTGCTCAGTACTTTATACAGTCATAGAGGATGCTTAATAAATATTGAACAGTATTGAGTTACAGCATTTAGGATCTTTACAACGTGCCCTTGTTCACCTCATGGTATCCCCTCCTATTACTTTCCTATAGAGAGAGCCAAGGATTGTAGTCATTGTTTATCTGTCCTATGCCCTTTCCCCCAATCTAAATGCCCTTTCTCTATTTATGGTCTGAACCCCAATCTCGCCTCAACCAGGAGACCATTCAGATCATTAGAAGTCTTTTAATTTCCTTCTGCAGTTATCATCATTAGGGTGTATCTGACACTTAGTTTATCTCATTGTCAGTTATCTTTTTGTTTATGAGGACATAAACATCTGGATTGTGAGTTCAAATCCCTGTAGCTCTCTAGACCTGTGTATTAGCCAACATGTCGTTCAAGAGCTTCTCAGTGAATGATCTGATAGAGAAAAAGTCAGTCGTAGTACCTAGAAGAGGCTTTATTTAAAGCACTGCTGAGTAGTTTGGGGAGAAATTTTAGAAGACAAAAATAAAATAAAATAAAAAAATGAAGTGGTCTGCCAGCCAACATGACTCAATTGGCACTGAAATTAATGAAGAGAAAATAATCTCTGTAATATAAGCCAAGTGGTTCATATTTGGATATAATTCTAGAAACAGCATTATAGCACTTTGTTTTTCCTTTCCTATCATATCAGTCTCTTAATATTAATGTATACCCTTACATTTGTTGACCATGGTATTTTGTCCTTATTCTTGAAAAAGTTCTACAATTCTAGGTTTGCAAGTTATTTTTTCAGCACACTGAAGATATATCACTGTTTTTCCAGCTTCCTTTGTTTACTGTTGAAAATCTGCTGTCAGTCTAGCTCCTTTAAAGGCAATCTTTTTTCTCTCTCTTTTTTTTTCTGGTCGCTTTTAAGGTTTTTCTCTTTATCTTTAGTTTTCTGCAGTTTCACAATGTGTCTCAATATGTTTTACTTACCCTGCTTGGAATATGATGGGTTTCCCAAATCTCTGAATAAGTATTTGAGGCAGTTCTAAAACCTTCTCTTATGTCTTCGAATAATGCCTTTGCCCAATTCTTTTCTTCCTCCTCCTGGAATTTCTCTTGAACATTATTGTGAATATCTCTTTAACCCCTATTTCATATTTTCCATCTTTTCGATCCTGTGTTGTATTCAGAAAAATTTATTTTGCTCTTTCACTGATTGTTTCTTCAATTGTCCAATCTATTCCCTGAGTTTTTAATTTTAAAATTTAAACTTTGTTATTTTAAAACTCCAATAATACTTTTTAGGATTTACCATTTCCTATAGATATTTCTAAATTTATATTTTAAACACTAAACATGGAAGTTTTATAACTTATAACTACTAATTTAATACTTAAAAGTCCACATAGGATTTTTTATGGCTCTCTGTTGTTTCTGTTGGTTTCCTTGTGTGCTTGGATATTTTAAATTATATGCGCTCACTGCTCTTAGAAAATGATTTTTGAAGATGTTCTGTGGCCTAAGATGAAGGTGCCCCTCTTCAGGGAGAATTTGAATTTGTATTTGCTTCTTTTAGGCACCTGGGTATCCTTCTATCTGAACTTCATTCAGGGTTTAAGGTTTCTTAGACCACCCAAGTCTTTTGAATCCATGGGAGTAACCACTTGTAATTACAAGTTCTCATGGATTTTGTTTCCCCCCACCTTGCTCCTCTGACCCAGTTAAATCTCCTCAAACTCCCCAGGGGAGGAAGCAGGAAGGTGACTTCACCTTTGACAGTCCCACTTAATGTGGAAGCTTCCATTAAATCTTTACCTGTAGAGAGTCCTGGACTCTAGTTTCTGTCCCTTTCACAATGGGAGTCTGTGAAAACCACGGCTCAGTTTCTCAAACCAATTTGGCAAACACTGTCAGGACAAAAGCAATTCAGAGTGCTCTGCTTACCTCTGGAGTTTGTTTTCTCTTAGCTTTTGGCCTGATATTTCTCTTCTATTCAATCAGTAATTTGATACTTCTATGAAACATTTTTTTAAATTCATCATTTTTAGATAGTCTTAGCCAAAGGGTGTCTCTGAATAACCTGACTTACCGTGAAGAACAATGTCTGGCCACATAGCGTGAATGCTCTTTAGGCCTTCAACCAGTTTAATCTCTTAGGGAAGTTATTACTGCATCCTCTCCTGTGAGGCAAGGGCTTCTGCTCTGTGTCAGTCAAATGTTTAATGATCTTTGGAGGATTAAAGCTTTATCACTGTCCTGAGGCAAATAATTTTAAAAAGACTTGGGTGTGGGCAGAATTTCCATTGTGGGGTCTTTGAAATACTTCTTCCATCCTGCACCAAAAGCACTCCCTCCACATCTAAACTCCACACTGGGAAAGAGGAAACATCTGATGGATGACCTGCCTGTGGTAGCCCTTCACCCATGATCTCTGGCTTCCACCATGGTAGATATATGGGGTGTTCACCACACGTTATTTCTCATGGGTGGAATCTGCCTGAAGAGAGATGGGCACTTGCACCTCACAAAGTCAAGTTCTGTCCCTGTTTTATTTAGGAATCTGCTATGTCCATATATAGGCTGCATGGGAAAGAAGAGCAGAAAAGTAAGGTAGCTGGCAGGGAAGAAGAATTTCTGGGGGGAGATGGAGAATTTGATTGCTTCTGCTTTTGGTATTCAAATGCTCTGCCCTGTCTCTCCATCAGCTTTGGTATAAATTAATTATTTTTCATTATTGTGTTGAATTGTCTGCTTTGGGGCGGAGGATGCAAAAAATTAATGAATATGATGTCAAGATTGGTATTAGACTACCCGTGGAATGCTTTACTATTTTGATCACCTGCTTGGCCCCTGTAGCTATTTGAACTTGCAGCCCTTGATGAGAATGATAATATTAGGTCCCCAATATTATCAATAAAGAGAATGAGCCCAATGAGGGGATGGTAACTTCCATTTAAATAGCACAGGGGAATGAAACCATTAGCCAGGGAGACTTTAAAATCAGGTGTTGCTTGATTTTAAAGTCTCCCTGGCTAATGGTTTCATTCCCCTGTCCTGAAGAAAAGACAGATGCTATAATCATTTGTAGCTAGAGATTCAGGTTCACCTAGTATTTACTGAGGACATATTATGAACTAGGCTCTAGGCTAGGCATTTTTAAAAGCATAATTCATTAAATTCAAAACAAAAGAATGAAGCCCTTTCTTTGGTGTTGAGCAAGAAGCTGTGAAAAAAAGAAAACTATTTTAAGACTAAGGAAGGAAGAAAGTTTCTCACTAGACATTATCCCATGTAGGGAAAAAATATTTCAGGAATATTTCCTGGAGGCTCAAGGGCACATTTTAAAGCTTAAGTTTGAGTAATACACCACTCAGTTAAGCCTTCAGTTTCTCTAAAGGACGTGGTCCTAGACATAAGAAATTTTTTTCCATCTTAGTTCTCCGTATTAGTTCATCTTACAAGTTAACTTTAAGGAAAAATTGTACAATGTGCTGTTTCTGTGAAATCCACTGTCCACGGAGTAAGGATTCTCAGTACATAGTGCAAAAAGTGGTGTGCAATTATGCTAAGGAAGGGAGCACCTTGTGCCTATATAGGGAGCTTTATCTACAGGGAAAGCACTTGACTTTTTTCTCTTTGATGGCATGTATTACATACTACCCTCCAATCTAGCTGTTTGTGGATGCCTTCTATCTCATATTACACAACCGATTTCTTAGAAATTCTGGGGCATTCTTTTACCACAGCACCTAGCACAGTGAGTTGCCCATTTTAGGCAATAAATAATAAGAGGCAATGTGGAGTGGAGAGATGTAAGTACTAACACTGGCTCTGCTACTACAGACAGGATAAACTCAAGTGTAGCACAAGCTTGCTCTTTTTCTCTCTCCAGTTTTTGTTCTTCCTTCCTTTCAACAACAGAATTACAGTTTTCATCAGTTATCCATTCCTTGCTCATGCAGTCAATGTCCATTGGGAATATCTGACCCTACTCCTGGCTCCAAGGATGCATTAGTCAGGGTTTTCCAGAGAAATAGAATACATACAGACAGACAGACAGACAGACAGACAGACAGACAGACAGACAGACTGATAGATGATAGACAGACAGACAGACAGATAATTTTATTATAAAGAATTGGCTCGTGTGAGTATGGAGGCTGAAAAACTCATAATCTGCCCTCTGCAATCTGGAGAACCAGGAGAACTGAGGGTTTAAGTTCCAGTCCAAGTACAGGAGGAAATTGATGTCCCAGCTCAAAACCAGACAGAGAGAACAAATTCTTCCTTACTCTCACCTTTTGTTTTATTCAGGCTTCCAACAGATTGGATGAGGCCCACTCACACTGGGGAGGGCCTCATCTGCTTTAGTCAGTTCACCAATTCAAATATTAATCTCATCCAGAAACAACCTCACAGTTACATTCAGAATAATGTTTGACCAGATATCTGGAAACCCCATGTCCCACTCAAGTTGATACATCAAATGAACCGTCACAAAGACAAACCTTGTTTTATTTAAACAAATCATCACATCCTATCATCTTGTTTGGCCACAATGATTGGTCAAAAATGGACAAGTATCCCACTCAAGGCCAATGAAATGCAAGATGAGATATTTGCTGGAGACTGAAAGGAAAGAAACTTTCTTACTCTTCTATGGAAGTTACCTACAGAGGCGCTGTTTTCCACTTGAACATGAATGAAAAAGCTTAAATCCATGAACGCTGCTGGTAGTAATCTTGTGATGACAGAGAAGAAAGCCTTGAGATACAATAGACCCAGTGTGGAAGGCAGAGAAACAGGTGAAAATAAACTGGACCATTGTTGAAATTTTTCATCCTGGGATCAAGGTTTGCCTGAAAACTACCATGTATCTGGACTTTTTATTTTTATGAGCCAGTAAATTCCCTTTATCGTGTAAATTGTTTGGGGTTAGATTTTCTGTTACCTGCCACCAAAAGATTTCTAACTAATACAATTAGGGTTTAGATGTGATGACCAATGAAGACCTCTTTTAGTTTTCAACATCAATAATTCTATTAAGAACCATATCAGAAAAGTAAACCATTTTTGCTAGGAAATGTGAACGGTTGGTAAATAGTAACAAACTTGGTCATCTACTTCAAGAGAGTTGACCATGCATCCAAAATTTGAGACCATCATAGAAATTCTACAGAGCTACAGGCTACATTCCTTCGGAAAGAGAGCAGAGTTTGCCAACTCAAAATATGCTTCTTTGGGGTATTGATTATTTTACGGTGTGTTTTTTTTCTTTTTAATTTTTTAAATATTTCAATTACAGTTGAATAAGCAGGTTATTTTTGAGAAACAAAAGACTCAAGAAGAACCTCTGACCTTCGCCCTAACTGCCTAAAAGAATTTAGATGGAGGACTTGATCTAGGAAGGAAGCTATCATCATAGATAACTATAGTTTAATATAAAATAGGTGTGATAGACAGGGAGGAACCTAGCAAGGCCTGTTAGATTGAAGTCCTCTCTGTATTCTACTGTTATAAGTGGTGCAATACGTAATAGTTTACCAAAAATTTGCTTTTCCGTCTCCGTGTGAATTGCCTTACTCCCCTTTGAAATCCCAAACCACAACCCCTTTTCTCCTTAGCTCAAGATGGCAGATAAGCCTCAACTGTCTGATTTATCCTCAGTCTCATATTCTTATGAAAACCTGTACATACATATATAGTTAAATTTAGTTATTAATCTCATTAGTCTGTGTCACTCTAATTATTCCACCAGCCAGAAGAACTAAGAAGGGAAAAGGGAAAATCCACACACCCCCCCCCGACCCCCAAGTAGTCTGTTCTCTACAGGGCTCCAGAGACATTGTTTCCTAATTTCTATCTAAGGGTTCACTTGAGTCTTTACAGAAAGGGAGAGTGTTGACAAGATCCAAGATGGCGTAAATACTGTGCCTGCGTTCTTCCACGAACACATTAAAATTACAACAAAATTATAGAACAATCAACTTGGAGAACCATCTGAAGTCTAGCCAAACAGAAATCCTATAACTGAAAAAATAAAGAAGCCACACTGAGACTGGTAGAAGGGGAAGAGATGCAGAATGGGCCCCACACCTGCGTGTGGTAGTTGAGAATCAGGAGGGATATCTCTGCCACCTTTGTTCCCCCTAGAAGAGTGAGGGATTCCAGCCCCCCACACCAGGTTCCCCAGCCTGGAGTACTGGCACTGAGAAGAGGACCCCCACAAAATCTGACTGTGGAAAACAGTGGGGGTTCCAGAGTGGGGGGCCAGAAGGCTGTGGGAAACCCAGACGTCCTCTTAAATGGCCTGCGCACAGGCTCACTCGCTCGCAGGCACTCACCTTGGGCTCCAGCAAAGGGACGGTGACTCCAGGGGCCTCAGAGACACATGGGGGGACAGACTGAGGTGTGTGGCTTCAGAGACAGGACTGGAAGACCAATGCGTTTCCCTGGTGAGAAGTTCAGCCGGTCCGTGGACGCCATCTTTTCTGTGTTGAGCCCGCCCCCTGCAGCCAAATCTGAATCTGATTGGCCTGGTGAGCAATTCTGCTCCACCCTGCTGACTCATTAGCACTCTGCCCCACCCAACTCTTACATCATCAGAGGCACTTTTTCCGCAAGCAGCCAGCCCCGCACATATTGCACTCTTTCTTGGAAAACTATCAGTGTCTGGCAGGCCCAGGTAGGCAGCGACTGGCCTTGATGTGCTCTGAGACATTTACTGAGTAGCTCCAGGCTCAGCACCGGCACCAAACCAGAAATTATATTAACCTGGTAACCACAATTCTTCCCTCCCTAGTGACTCACTGAGACCCTACCTCATCCAACTCACGTACCACATGAGGCATTATCAGTGGCTAAATCTTAAGGGAGCTGGCAGGTGGCTGCAGGCCTCGGGGTGTCCTGGCTTTTTGCGGAGCTACCCCAGACCCAGTACTGGTGGCAGCCATCCTCAGCTCATAGCATGGCCTCTCTCATGCACCTCCAAGTCCAGCACAGGCAACAAACAACTGCAGATTGCTTTGTAGCATCTACCATATAGCCCCCAGCCAGTCACAGGAACAGTGAACTGGGCCTGCACCAGAACCCCTCCCAAGAAGCCCCAGAACTAACATACCTGGAGTTTGGATTCAGATCACCACCCAATTAGCTCCACAAGTGGCACACAAAAGGGGTGATCTCAATAGGTACCAGAGTCCACTGGAGCTAATCCCACTCAGTGGGGTGAGCCTCCTGCACAGCAGTCCATAAGCTGTGGACATGCCCAAACCCCACAGCCAGTCAGCCTGAGGGTCAATCCCACCTACTGATGTGCCAATAGCAATCACAGCTCAGCTGTAACAGGAGGGCACACAACTCTCACAAGGGACACTCCTGGAGCATGTGGTGCAGAAGACCAGGAAGACTGTGCCAGGGCCCCACAGGGCACCTACTACATAAGGCCACCCGGCCAAGACTGGGAAACATAGAAGATCTACTTAATATATAGAAACAAACAGAGCGAGGCAGCCAAAATGAGGAAACAAAGAAATACTTCCCAAATGAAAGAACAGGAGAAAACTACACAAAAAGAACTAAACGAAATGGAGGCAACCAACTTACCAGAGACAGAGTTCAAAATGATGGTTATAAGGATGTTCAAGGAATTTAGTGAAAACTTCAACAAAGAGATAGCAAGCATTAAAAAAGGACCTAGAGACCATGAAAAGAACCAGTCAGAAGTGAAGAATACAATAACTGAAATGAAGACTGCACTAGAAGGAATCACCAGCAGACTAGATGAAATAGAGGATCGAGTCAGCTATTTGGAAGACAACATAGCAGGAAACACCCAATTGGAACAGCAAAAAGAAAAAAGTACCCCCCCCAAATGAGGATAGTATAAGAGACCTCTGGGACAACATCAAGCATAACAACATTTGTATCACAGGGATACCAGAAGGAGAAGAGAGAAAGCAAGGGATAAGAACCTATTTGAAGAAATAATGACTGTAAACTTTCCTAACCTGGCAAAAGAAATAGACATACAAGTCCAGGAAGTGCAGAGAGTCCCAAACAAGATGAACCCAAACAGGCCCACATCAAGACACATTATAATTAGAATGGCAAAGGTTAAAGACAAAGAGAGAATCCTAAAAATAGCAAGAGAAAGGCAACAAGTAACTTATAAGGGAGCTCCCATAAGATTGTCAGCTGAAACTTTGCAGAAACTTTGCAGACCAGAGGGATTGGCACAAAATATTAAATGTGATGAAAAGCAAGGACTTACAACTAAGAGTACTCTAGCCAGCAACGCTATCATTTAAAATCAAAGGACAGATAAAGAGCTTCTCAGACAAGAAAAAGCTAAATCGTTCATCACCACCAAACCAGTATTACAAGGAATGTTAGAGGGACTTCTTTAAGATGGAAAATCAAAAATCAAAATTATGAATAATAAAATGGCAATAGCTACATATCCATCAACAATTACGTTCAACGCAAATGAATTAAATGCTCCAATCAAAAGACATAGGAGGGATGAATGGATAAGAAAATAAAACCCTTACATATGCTGCCCACAAGAGACTCAATTCAGATTGAAAGACAGACACAGACAGAAAGTAAAGGGATAGAAAACGTGAGTTCATGAAAATGGAAATGAAAAAAACACCAAAAAATCTGGGGTAGCAATATTTATACCAGAAAAAATAGACTTTAAAACAAAGGCTATAACAAGAGACAAAGAAGGACCCAGTAATCCCACTTATGTGTACTTATCTGAAGAAACCCAAAACGCTACTTCAAGGGGACATGTGCATCCATATGCTCATTGCAGCATTGTTTACAATGGCCAAGACGTGGAGGCAGCCTGGGTGTCCATCAATGGATGAATGGATAAAGAGGAGGTGGTACATATATACAGTAGAATATTGCTCAGTTAGGGAAGGGAATGGGTTCTTGCCATCTGTATAGCATGTATGGACCTGGAGGGTATTGTGCTGAGTGGAGTATCAGACAGAGAAAGACAGGTGTAATGTGATTTCACTTATATGTGGAATCTGAGAACAAAATTAACAAACAAAACAGAAACAAAGTCATAGATACAGAAAACATTTTGATGGTTGCCAAATGGGAAGGAGTTTGGGGAGGTATGTAAAAAAGGGGAAGGAATTAAGTAGTACAAATTCATTGTCACACAGTAGTTATGGGTATGTAAGTTACAGCATAAGAAATACAGTCAATAATATTGTAATAACTGTGTATGCTATCAGTTGCATACTAGATTTGTTGGGGTTACATATGGGAGGAGGTTGGGGGGCAGGGTGGAAAAGGTGAAGGGATTAAAAAGTACAAATTGGGGGCCGGCCCGGTGGCTCAAACGGTTACAGCTCCATGCTCCTAACTCCGAAGGCTGCCGGTTCGATTCCCACATGGGACAGTGGGCTCTCAACCACAAGGTTGCTGGTTCAATTCCTCGAGTTCCTCAAGGGATGGTGGGCTCCGTCCGCTGCAACTAAGATTGAACACGGCACCTTGAGCTGAGCTCCCGCTGAGCTCCCAGATGGCTCAGTTAGTTGGAATGTGTCCTCTCAACCACAAGGTTGCCAGTTCGATTCCCGCAAGGGATGGTGGGCTGTGCCCCCTGCAACTAGAAAACGGCAACTGGACCTGGAGCTGAGCTGCGCCCTCCACAACTAAGACTGAAAGGACAGCAACTTGAAGCTGAACAGCACCCTCCACAACTAAGATTGAAAGGACAACAACTTGACTTGAAAAAAGGCCTGGAAGTATACACTGTTCCCCAATAAAGTCCTGTTCCCCTTCCCCAATAAAATCTTTAAAAAAAAAAAAAAAAGTACAAATTGGTAGTTAGAAAATAATCATGGGGATGTAAAGTAAAGCATAAGGAATATAGTCAATAATATGGTTATAACTATGTATAGTGTCAGGTGGGCACAAAACTAGTTGGGGGATCACTTCTTAAATCCTATAAATGTCTAATAATATGCTGTACACCTGAAATTAATATAAAATAATATTGAATTTCATCTGTAATTCATAAATTTAAAAGGGGGGGGAAGGGAAAGGGGAATTAAGAGGTCCAAATTTCCAGGTATAAAGAAAATAAGTCAGGGGATGTAATGTACAACATAGGGAATATAGTCAATAATATTGTGATAGCATGGTACGGTGTCAGATGGCTGCTGGACTTATATCATGGTGGTCACTTCTTTAGGTATATAAATGTTGAATAACTATGGTGTACTCCTGAAACTAATATAATGTTGTATGCTAGCTGTATTTTTAATTAAAATCTTAAAAAAAGAAAAAAGAAAAGAAAGAGTGTCTTATTTTTGTCTATTCAGCACTTTGAACAGTGCCTGGCACAGAGTAGGCCCCTAATAAATATAAGTGAATAAATGGATGAATGTATTTAACAATTATTTTGTAAGCACCTATTATATGCCAGTTATGGAAGGAGGTGCTGGTATAAAGCAGTGCACACAACAAAGCCAATGCTAGGAGTGGTTGGCATGAAGGGGCTTCTGGGGGGCTGGTAATGTTTCATTCCATATAACCAGGTGCTGGTTATCTGAGTGTATTTATGTTGCAAAAATGTATCAAGCTGTTCACTTATGATTTGTGCACTCTCTGTATCTTTGCTATACTTCCACAAAATGTTTACAAAAATGAAACAAAACAAGCAAGAAATCCACATTCTCAGGAAGTTTACATTCCTGTCAGAGGAGACAGACAATACAAACAAATAAGAAATATGTTGGGAGGTAATGAGAGCCATAAAATATGACTGTAAGAAGAAAGAATGAATTCAGTGAGCAACAAGATGTGACAGAAGGAGTACTGTGATATACCTCATGTATACAGGTACCAGGCTCCCATCATCTGTCTGAGAAGCTCAGTTCCAACTTGCTTTCCAAGGTCACACTCACCTCTTCATGTGGCTACTGAGTTGAGCTGAGGAGGATCATGTCATCCTGGATGGGGGATGAGTGAGCTCATTTTTAAAACCTGGCTCACAGAATAGTGCCAGGAAATCTATCCTCAATTCTGATTCACCAAGCATTGGAAGCACTTGATCTGATATTCAGCGCACCATTCTCAACAGTTTAGAATAGTTAGTGAGAAATGTTTGTATTGCTGAGATGGAAAAGATGTTTTTTCCCCATGTCTAGCAGGCATTTTTGGAGACTCTGTTGTGTGACCAGCACTATGGAAATTCAGTTCTAAATTCAGTTCTAAGACACAGTTCTAACTAAAAGGAGTTTTATCATCTTAAGTAACAAGACTTACACACATAAAACATGTACAGAACAATATAGAAATTTAAAAAGTCAAACATTACCAGCTTGCATGGTATCTTGTGTCTATAGCGTTTGCAACACGTGCAATTTTATTTTTATACGTGTGGGTTATTTGATCATTTGTCTCTTCACTAGCCTATACGCTCTATGAGTCTGGGACTAGGTCCAATTCTGTTCACCACTGAAGTCCTCAGAATGTAGCAAATTGAAGGGCACAGAGTAGGCACTCAACACACATTTGCAGAATGAAATGTTTGAATGTAAGAAAGTAACCACATCAGAAAAGCAGAGTGGTCAATAGCACAGGCTGTGTGGTTAGATAGATCTGCCACTTCCTAGATGATTAGTTGTGGGTCCCTGGGTGACATTTTTATGCTTTTATTTTTAAAATAAATGAAAGTTTTATTTACTTTTCTGTTGTATAAAATAAGAATTATCATTCCCACCACAGTAGTTCACGATGACCAGTGAATGACACGTGTACAGTACCTCGCACATAATAACCGCTCAATAAATGGTACTTATTGGTTTCCAATGGATCTCAATAGTTGTTTTAATGCAGATCAGTTGCAGAAATATCAGAAATTATGAATCCAGTTTTTAGTCTTCATTTCTAAAAGAAGAAAAATATGAGAAGTTTATCCTGTCCATATGCATTCTTCTTACACTCACTCCATGTGACAAAGCCCCAAAGACATTTCCGTGTGAGCATTTCCCTTGTTGAAATCCAGCAGATCTGGCTCCTGCCCCTTTCTGGACTGTGTTGAAGAACTGACTGCAAAGCTGCAGGGCAGCTACAGCATTTGTAGCGCTCAGGTTACATGCAGCTCTGAGCACTCAAATCCATAGTCCTTAGAAGCTCTGTGGGAACCCACAACAAGTCTTCAGGACCCGGTATCTCAAGGATCTTCTTCCTGTGAAATAACAGGCTGTTTTTGGGTCAGAGAGACATGCTTCGTAGTTAGAATGAATATTCTCATCTCACTGGCACAAATCACAATTTCAAAAGGGATTTTAAATCTCCTTTACATTCCAACATGATCAAATGAGTGTTCCCCACATAGGAGGAATGGCAAACAAGGTTGGTGAGAATCCCAAATAAAATCATCTGCCCAACAGTTTACTGGCAAAGGAAGCAGTTTCTACTCAGGTTTGACCTAAGTGGCAACAGCCAGAGGGGCCACATGCAGGATAGGTGATAACAAGCTTCAAAATCTAACCTCCCCTGCCCCATTGTAGATGGCACAGATTGTGCCCCCTAAATTTCTTCATTAAAAATTCATTCTTTTAGTAACGTTATTAATCCTTCCTTACAGTTCTTTTAATGCAACTTCTTTGGGAAGTCTCTCCCATTATATACAATCTTAACAGTCTGGTATGAATTGATGTAACCATCCCTTTATCCCGCCCCCAGAGGGAGGGAACTAAATAGGCCAATGGGAGGGCAGAAAAAAAGAAGTGGGGAAGGGGCTTGTGTTGCAGAGGTGAAGGGCACTGGGTGGTGAGGGTGACTTGTCTCAGTCTGTTTCTCAGTTGTGGAAGCCAGGGCCAAGTTTGAAAGCAAGGAATATGCTGGGCTTTCCATTTGAATCATTGAGGTTTGATGTTCCCTCTAGTTAAAGGAGTGTGTGATTCAGAGAAAAGAAACAGCTTATAAAAGTAGCTTACGTGGACTTATCAGAAGAATTACTTCATAGACTGTGTAGATGCCTGACCACTGTGCTGTCCACCTGAAGCTGAAGTAGAATAGCATTGAATGTCAACTATAATTACATATATATATATATATATATTCACTCATGGGATGTGGAGTACAGGATAGGGAATAGAGTCAACGATATTGTAACAGCTATATACAATGTCAGAGGGGTAGTAGACTACTTGGGGGGGTGGTTATCACTTTGTGAGGGGTGTAAATGTCTAATCATTATGTTGTTTTGTATACCTGAAACTAATATAATAAAAAAAGTAACTCACACATGTATTTATTCACATTTACTAAGTGCCTATGACTCACCCCTGATCCCCTACCTTTTGTGCGGCATGAAACAAAGGAGAAATGAAGACCCTGGCCTGAGGCCCACTCCACTCTCATCACAACCCTGACACTTCCTCCCACATCAGGAAGGGCCATGTGCAAACTGTGGGGATGCTCCAGCCAGCCTGTCTAAGCTCCGCCCACACACCCCTTGGCTAATATCGAAGGAGGATGGACCGAGGCAGAGGCCTGTGCAGACTCTAGAAATTGGCTTGAGGCTATTTGTGCAGATATTGCAAAGCATGGGTTCTGGAAGCAGGGCAGTGGGCTCCATGTGGCACATCCCCTTGGTCACACAGACACTTCACCTGATTAGGTGGGGCAAGGCCAGAGGAGGGCCAGGGTGTGCCGCCTACAGCTTGACGGGTGACAGGGCAGTACCGATTCTAGGAGCTGGGAATATATAAAGAATCTCTGCCTTATGGTGCTTCCATTCCAGGAGAGGGAGGCAGACTATAAACACACATGTGAGTAAATAAGTAAATAGCTATATCTAGTGTAATTGACAGTAATAAGTACTCTGGAGAAAAGAATAACTGCAATTTTAAATAGTGTGATTCAAGGAAGGTATATTAGCTCCCTGTGGCTGCTATAAAGTACCATAAATCAAGTGGCTTAAATAACAGAAATGCATTGTGTCACAGAGTCTGAAATCAAGGTGTTGCCAGAGTTTGTTCCTCCTGAAGGCTATGAGGGAAAATTGGTTCCATGTCTGTCTCCTAGCTTCTGGTGACCTCAAGCATTCCTTGGCTGGTAGGTGGCTGTCCTCTCTATGTGTCTTCTTCTCATCTTTCCTTTGTATGTGTCTGTCTCTGTGTCCAAATGTCCCCTTTATAAGAACATGAGTCCTGTTGGATTAGGGGCCCACCCTAAGAAATGACTTCATTTTATCTTGACCATCTGCAGCTTATTTCCAAATATAGTCATATTCAGCAGGTACTGGGGGTTAGGACTTCAACACCTTTTGTGGGCACACATTTCAATCCCTAACAGAAGGTTGTACTGTGAAGATAATATTTGAACAAGAGCCTGAAAATGAAGGGGAAAGGGAATGAGCCATGTTGAGATCAGGGAAAAGAGCATTACTGCAGAAGAAACAGTAAGTAGAAAGAAAGGCCCTGCTTGCTCCTCTAAAATAACATTTTGGTGAGTTAATATAGTGAGCCTAGACGGTCGAGGATAATGTACTAGGCTCAGAAATGATCCACCTGCCTCTCAGTGGTGTCCTCCATAATCTCATGGTCCATCCATTTAAAATGTCAGAGACTCTTGCAAGAGCACAGTGTAAGGTCATTGACAGCAGAGAATGAGTCCCCTATCGCTTTTTACTCTCATGTGCTCAGTAGATGTTTGTAAGTGATGCTGAGGGGACATTTGCACCATCCTCCTTCATCTCCACTTGAAGAAATGGTTTGTACTCAAAAGCACAGGAAGAGCCCCTGAGACGATAGGAAGTCTGGCTGGAGGCAGGTAAGGTGACAAAGACAAAGCAGTCCAATGTATCATTAAAAGGTGCCTATGGAATTTTGTTGTTATCTATTGTGATATCCTGTCATGATCAGCGTCGGTAACGTGATCATCATTGGTAGTTTTAATTCAAATTTTCTTAGCTTTTAAAAATCCTATCCTGCCAATGAAAATTAGAGAAGTAAAAAAGTATAGGCAAGTTTTCTGATATTAAAATTCAGAATAAAAGGACCTGGAAATCTGACAACAAATGATCTATTCCAGCATTACAAAAGGACCAATATAACATCGAAAGTTCGCGCTCATGTATTTCATTTCAACTCACATCAGAAGTGAAACGAGCAGTTCTTGATACTTCCACTAAATCATCCCTGACCTTCTGCTTCACTTATCTCCAAGTTGGAATGCTCTCTTGAGCCGTCAGCCATCACCCCACCCTGGGCACCTCCCCCAGGCCTTCCCACACTGCCCTGGCCTCAGATAACAATCCTTTCCAAACAGGCTTTGTTCTCACCATGTTTAAAATGCTTCAGAGTAAAACAGAATGTGCATGAGAACCAAAGTCCCTTCACTACATTCTGCACACCTTCCTTTCACATTCCGTACCTCACTCTTAGCTGGAGGGGGCCGGCTTGTTTTCCGCTCATGACTCCCCCAATTCCGCCTGATTTGGCCCAGGCTTGTTGCGAGACTAAGTTCTTTGTTCCCATCCTCCCTGTGGCTCTGGGCACCCTTCCTTGCTGCCCCATGCCTGCAACAGTCTCCCCCTTGTCTGTCAAAAGCCTGCTGGTATCCAAATCCTCGCAAAAGACTCTGGCCCTGAAGCTATTTTCTGGTGATGCTTACCCTTGCCTTCTCCCTCAGGCTGGGACAGGAAGCACAGAAATATGTTTATAGGATGGCAGAGGGAGCAAAAGAACAAAATTCAGCCAGCTTCGTTACTTTGTACTTTCCGGGGTTTTCAAAGTAGAAATGTTTACTACAGCTTCCTTTCTGGGGGTCCTTTCTCTCCTCCAAAATGGAGGGGCTTGCTGGATGTGAAGGTTGGCTGCCCTAGGCCTGGTTGTTTGTTTCAGCATGAATGTCGGGATGGGAAAGGGAGGATGAACAAAACCCACTGTGTATGCCCAGCAAAATCTCCTAGGAACCCATAAGCACACAAATATCCTTAAAGGACACAGAAATTAATCCATGTTGAGCATCCTTTGGGTGCCTTATACATTCATATTTCTTGTAGTTTTAGCTTGACACACACGCATGCGCAAACCACCGTGGGTAGGTTTTATTACCCTCGTTTATCGGTGCAGAGACTGGTTTGCAGGGGTAAGTGCCTTGCTGGGTCACATAACCCTTAAGGCGTGGAGGCTAAACTGAATTCAGTTCTGAGTTCAAAGTCTATGCTCTTTCATTTCCTCTTATTTAACAATAAATATTATCTTTTTGATTATCTAAGTAATACATATTTTTTTATAGAAAATTGAAAATAAAAAATAAAAAATAAAATAATAACAATCAATAATTCCACCAACTGGAGATAGTTACTAATAATGTGTTAATATCCTTTTCTCCATTCTAAGTCTATGTTAGGATGTACTATATTATGTACTGCTCTTTTCAATATTTTGCATATTGTTTGTTTGTTTTTAAATAGACTTTATTTTTAAGAGCAGTTTTAGGTTCACAGCAAAATTGAGAGAAAGGTACAGAGAGTTAATTTCCATATTCCCGCTACACCACATGTGCACCGCCTCCCCCACTACTGACATCCTATAACCGAGGAACCTACACTGACACGTCATTATCACCTAAATTCCCATTTACCTCTTGGTGCTGTACATTCTATGGGTTCTGACAAATGTATCATGACATATATCCACTATTACAAGCATCATGCAGAATAGTTTCACCGCTCTAAAAATCCTCTGTGCTCCGCCTATTCTTCCCTCCCTCCGCATTCCCTGAGCTCCTTACTGTCTCCATGGCTTTGCCTTTCTCAGATTGGCATATAGCTGGAATCATACAGTGTATAGCCTTTTCAGATTAGTTTCTTTCATCTAGTAATGTGCGTGTAAGGGTTCTTCCATGTCTTTTCAAGACTTGGTAGCTCATTTCGTTTTAGTAGTGAATAATAGCCTACTGTCTGGATGTACCACAGTTTAACACGTCAGCTACAGAATGGCATCTTGGTTGCTTCTAATTTTGGCAATTATGAGTATTGTTGCTATAAACATCCATATGCAGGTTTTTGTGTGGACAGAAATTTTTAGCTCATTTGGGTAAATACCAAGGAGCATGATTACTGGATCGTATGGTAAGAGTATATTTAATATTGTAAGAAACTGCCACGCAGTCTTCCAAAGTGGCTGTCCCATTCTGCATTCCCACCAGCAGTGAATGAGAGTTCCTGTTGCTCTACATTCTCACTAGCATTTGGTGGTGTTAGAGTTTTGGACTTTTGCTATTCTAATAAGTGTGTAGTGATAGTTCATTGTTGTTTTAATTTGCAATTCTCTAATGACATATCATGTTGAGTATCTTCTCATATGCTCATTTTCCAACTGTACATATTATTTGGTGAAGTGTCTGTTCAGATATTTTACCCATATTTTAATTGGGTTGTTCATTTTCTTATTGCTGAGTCTTAAGAGTTCTTTATACGAGGGCTGACAAGTTCGCAAACTTGTTGCAATGATGTTACTAACCTTTTTTGATATCAGAGGGATTATTCATTATGAATTTATACCAACTGGACAAACAGTTAACCAAGTTTACTATTTGGAAGTGCTGAGAAGGCTGCATGAAAAAGTCAGACGACCTGAACTTTTCGCCAACAATTCATGACTCTTGCATCACGACAACGCACCAGCTCACATGGCACTGTCTGTGAGGGAGTTTTTGGCCTGTAAACAAATAACTTTGTTGGAACACCCTCCCTCCTCACCTGATCTGGCCCCCAATGACTTCTTTCTTTACCGGAAGATAAAGGAAATATTGAAAGGAAGATATTTTGATGGCATTCAGGACATCAAGGGTAATACGACGACAGCTCTGATGGCCATACCAGAAAAAAGAGTTCCAAAATTGCTTTGAAGGATAAACTAGGCACTGGCCTGGGTGCATAGCTTCCCAAGGGGAGTACTTCGAAGGTGACCATAGTGATATTCAGCAATGAGGTATGTAGCACTTTTTCTAGGATGAGTTCCCGAACCTAATTTCTATTCTGTATTGATATGGTCACGTGATTTTTTTTTTCCAGCTTGTTGATGTGATGGGTTATAGTCATTGAATGAGATTTACATAACAGAGATAAATTTTTTTAGTTGTAATGTATAATTCTCTTTATACATTGTTGGATTTGATTTGCTAATATTTTATTGAGGCTTTTTGCATGTATATGTATAAGCGATATTGGTCTCTAGTTTTCTTTTCCTGTAATGTCTTTGTCTAGTTTTGGTATTAGGATAATGCTGGGATCATAGAATGAGTTACGAAGTATTCCCTCTGCTTCTATCTTCTGGAAGAAATTTTAGAGAATTGGTATGATTTTTTCTTAAATGTGTGGTAGAATTCCCCAGTGAATCCATACAGGCCTGGTACTTTCTGTTTTAGAAGGTTAATTGTTGATTCAAGTCTGTAATAAGTAAAAGTCTATTCCAATTGTATATGCGTATTTCTTTTTGTGTGTGTTTTGACAGATTGTGTCTTTCAAGGAATTCACCCATTTCATCTAGGTTAACAACTTTGTGAGCATAAAGTTGTTCACAGTATTCCTTTATTATTATTTTTATGTCCATGATATCTGTAGTGATATGCCTTCTTTCATTTCTGAGGTTAGTTATTTGGATCTTCTCTCTTTTTTCTTTTTGTCAGCCTGGTTAGAGATTTATCAATTTCATTGATCTTTTCAAAAAACAATCTTTTTGGTTTTGTTGATTTTCTCTATTGATTTCTTGTTTTTAATATCATTGATGTCTGCTTTAATTTTTATTTGTTTTCTTTTGCTTACTTTGGATTTAATTTGCTCTTCATTCTCTAGTTTCCTAAAGTGACGCTTGGATTATTGATTTTAGATCTTTCTTCTTTTCTAATATATGTATTTAGTGCTATAAATTTCCAAGCACTACTTTTGCTGCATCCCACATACTTGATAAATTGTATTTTTATTTTCATTTAGTTCAAAATATTTAAAATTTCTTTTGAGATTTATTCTTTGAACACGTGTTATTTAGATGCGTACTGCTTAATATTCAAGTATTTTAGGATTTTCCTGTTATTTTTCTGTTCCTGATTTAGTTTAATTCCATTGTGGCCTGAGAGCAGATATTGTATGATTTCCATTCTTTTACATTTGTTAAGGTGTGTTTTATGTCCCAGAATGTGGTCTATCTCGGTAAATGTTCCACGTGAGCTTGAGAAGAACGTGTGTTCCATTGTTGTTGGATGAAATAATCTATAGATATCAATTATATTCAGTCCGTTAATGGTGCTGTTGAGTTCAACTATGTTCTTGCTGATTTTCTGCCTGCTGGCTCTGTCCATTTCTCACAGAAGGGTGTTGAAGTCTTCAACTATAACCGTGGATTCATCTCCTTGCAGTTTCTCCTGGTAGTTGTATCAGTTTTTCTTTGCGTATTTTGATCCTCTGTTGTGAAACACATACACATGACGGATTGTTATTCCTTCTACGTAACTTCTTAAGTCTAAGTTTATGCTATGTTATACAATTTTATGTCCTGCTTTGTTCCCCCTCACTAAAAACATGACATTTTCCCCTAGGCACAAGCTCTTTTCAATCCCCAAGTCCCATATTTTTTAATCAACTTGGTTCAGACCCATTTGTGAGGATTCATGGTATTGTTGCAGCAAGATGCCATTTGTGTGCTCTGGGGAGTGGTACGACGGGGTCCAGGACATCAGGTGGAAAACAGGTTGAGAGGGAACCCTTGACAGGTGGCAGTTATCATCAGCAAAGGACAAATGGAAGATTGGGTTATTGGTGAGAGATCAGGTCAGCATCAGTATAGACTAGGCCAGCGATGCTCTTTGCATCCTAACACTCAGCTGTCAGTACTGGGGTAGGACCAGGAATCCAAGCCAGAAGGAAGTTTGAGTGCTTCTTGAAAGAGGAGCCACGGATGTGGGCAAAGGCAAGCCAAGGTTCAGAGTCCATGTAAACTAGACACCAGGGTTAACTCCACTCACTTAGGCTGAGCGTCCAGCAGGTCTGTTAGAGAGGACCTCCAGTCTTTATTCTGAAATTCAGGGAGCTTGCTCATCTGCCACCTTAGTGTTGTGTATAACTTCCTGCTTCCTTGGCAGTCAAACCACAGTTTGAAAGTGAGTCATGATAAATGTTTGACATATAAACCCTCTTAAGTAACTGCCTCTGGAAATTGCTTTACTGCCCAATTCTATTTGCCTGGGTGTGGGCCCAGGATTTCCCTGTTTTCTGGAACCCTGGCCTTGATTGGCCATGTCTATGCTCAGAATAGAAAAGAGAAAAGGACTCTAAAACAAGGATTAGGCAATATTAAAATACGAGGTCTGACAATTAAGTTTGTGAACTCCTCCTAGAAAAAGTGCTACATACCTCACGGCTGAATATCACTGTGGTCACCTTCAAAGTACTCACCTTGGGAAGAAGCTATGCACAGACTCCAGCACCTAGTCCACCCTTCAAAGCAATTTTGGAACTCTTTTTCTGGAATGGCCATCAGAGCTGTTGTCATATTACCCTTGATGTCTTGAATGTCATCAAAATGTCTTCCTCTCAGTATTTCCTTTATCTTCGGGTAAAGAAAGAAGTCATTGGGGGCCAGATCAGGTGAGTAGGGAGGGTGTTCCAATACAGTTATTTGTTTACTGACTAAAAACTCCCTCACAGACAGTACCATGTGAGCTGGTGCGTTGTCGTGATGCAAAAGATATGAATTGTTGGCGAAAAGTTCAGGTCATCTAACTTTTTAATGCAGCCTTTTCAGCACTTCCAAATAGTAAACTTGGTTTACTGTTTGTCCAATTGGTGTAAATTCATAATGAATAACCCCTCTGATATCAAAAAAACTTCACGACATTGTTGCAACAAGTTCGCAAACTTAATTGTCAGACCTAGTCGGAGGTTGGGTGAGGGGTAGAGTTAAGGGCAATGCCCCTAATGCAGCTGAATCAGCTGGCTTCAGACTACTTTTCAGCTCCGAGGTCTCCCAGGCCTGCTCACAGTGTCATCAAGCCCTGGGGTTTAATGCTCCTTACATGACAGGACAGATGAGCAAGACTTCAGTGCCAACCAACTCACTGGCTACAAAGATAAGGATTAGCTTTATCTTGCCCTCTGAGATGGGCTTTGGCATCTTTTGTGGACTAAAATTTCTCCTGAGCTATCTTTGTTTTCGCTGTTGCTTTTCCATAACAGTAATAGAGAATGCTCTGTAATTGGCAATGGGATCCTCCAATAAGCATTGCCTTGATGCAAGGAGACGTAGTGTGCTAGAATCCAGGAGAGGACCTGTTTAGCACAAACCTTTGAAGCCTCAAACTTTGAATCAATGTATGACTAATGCAGTAGAAGAACCAGTAAGAACAGAGCAGGAGAAATAAAGGAGTAAAGTGATGTGGTCCTGATGCAGACTCAGACACTCCTTGGTTTCTTCTTGCTTAGTTATTGTCCAGCTTTATGCTCACTACTTACTCTGAGCTTCAGTTTCCCCAACAAGAATTCCCAGCACGTGATCTCAGAGAAAGGTCACTTATTTAGCAACTGTTTATTGAGCATCTACTAAGTACGAGGAGTCCCTGTAAAGCAGAGCCATGTGTTCTGATGCCTAGCAGTGTCTCTGGCACATTTAATGCGTATTGAAAAAGTAAATAATTCCACGGGTGAAAAACATGAATTAATAAAGAAGAAATGAATCAATATAGAATAATGACCTTTGAGAATCTGCTTGGAAGAGTTGAAGGTCAAGATAAAGCAATAGTTTTGATGTCTTTGGTAGTCACTAATACATCCATGGAAGTAAATGGAAATGAAAGAGCTGACTTTAAAATATGCAGCACAGAAAAACAAGGTTGCTAGGTAAGTGGTGGAAGGCCAGAAGTTAAGCACCTCAATTATGTAAGGAACAATAAGGCCCAACAAGAGGGTTGGGCCAATTTCCTTAATGCGCTTAATGATTAATTTCTTAGTTAATAATTGACATGTCATGGTGAGCCTGAAAACTGAAATGTCAATTGTTTCATTATTTTGTATTCTCTTATGTGTCTGGGCCCTGCTAATAGTCACCATATGATACATGGAAACACCAGCAAGGGAAGGTACATTTTTAACCTTTTGAAGCATTGAAATAAATTCAAATAAAATAAATTTAAATAAAATCTCCAGGGTTGCCTGAAGAGCAATGAGAATAGGCAAAAAGGCATACTAATTGCCAAAAACAAAACAAACAAACAAAAAACTGGGTGCTCTAAATAGGTCCTCATTTAGGATTTGAGACTCTCAGAACAGGACACCATCTGAACCACCCCTCACATAACTAGGGTGGGGGGACTTATTTAACAGGAGGTGCTCATTTCCTTTTTAAATACACCAGAAAAGTCCATTTAGCTGGGATTTTGGAACACTGCCTACTCTTCTTGCCTTATCTAACTGTAAAATTCAACAAGGAATAATAAATAATATAGTCCAAAAATACATTTGGGGAATCCTGTCAAATAGAACGACTGACATCAATGACTTCTGTATGACCTCTGATATTTAGTCTAAACAGTTAAAAGTAAAATCACAAATCCCAGGGTTGGTTCTGCTGAGTGGAGCTGAGTGAAGGGAAGGAAGCAGAGCAGAGGCTCAGCACCGCCCAGGTAGCCCTGGTGTTCACTTATCTATTGCTGTGTAATACGTTGCTCCAGAATTTAGTGGATTAAAACAACATTCTATGTCCTGATTTTGTTTGTCAGGAATTCGGGAGAGTTCAACCGGACAAATTTTCCGCTCCATGTGGCATCAACTAAGGTCAGTCAGTGGTTGTCATCTGCTAGAGGCCTCATCGGGAGGGTCCAACATGGCTCCACTCACATGTTTTGAGCCTGGTGGGTTTGGCTGGAACTGCTGACCAGAGCATGTTCATGTGGTCTCTATGGCATCGTATGTCTCACTTACATGGTGGCTCAGAGAAAGTGCAAAATGTACCGAGAAACCTAGGGGGAATCTGCAAAGTTTCTTATTCCCCGTTAGAAGTTCTAGAATGTCACTTGCGTGGCATTGTACTGGTTGAGCAAGTCACTAACCAGCCCTGCTGTAAATGGAGGGGCATTAGACTTCACCTCTTAATGGGAGAAATGGCAAGAATTTGTAACCATCACTTACCTAGAACATCAGAGAATGAAAGAAATTTCTTCCCCGTGGAAGTGGGCTACCTACACAAGCATCCACTCACTTCTCTGGCTCCTTCTCCGGTATCAGGAAGGAGACTGGAGAGATGTGAGGCAGATCTTGAACACATCCTCCCATCCCCTCTCAAAGACTATAGCAAACACATCTAGAGAACTGGAGACCTCGGGCGCTCCCTGTGGCTACCTTTCTCTGAAACAAACAGCTTTCTCTGACGTCTCTCCTTAAACTTCCAGCCCACCTTATTTTCAAAGTCTTATACTACCTCTGCGGGTCTTGAAAAACTCAAGATGCTCTTCTTGCAACAACATACTAGACTTGGTGAGTAAACCAAAGCAGAGGCTTCAAACCTGGCATATCCTACAAACATTCAAGTGAAGGCCTTTCTTCACATGTTAAAGACATGTTATTTCATAAACATTTCTATTATGTTTTTCCAGTTCGTAAACACTGTAAAGCAAGATCGGGGGGTGAAGACAATCCATGAATTCCACAATAGATATGCATTGCCTTCAGCCATGGGGCAAGTACAGACCTGGACCCTGGCAGTACAAAGGAGAAGGTGAAAACACATGTCCCCTCACCATTAAGTGACACATAAGTAATAACAGTGTTCCAGCACTTTACAAATATCTTCTCAAAACCCTCTGAAGAAGGACGATCATTTAACCTTGTGTACCGTTGAGGAGGGACTCAGACTCAGAGAGGTTAGGCGACTTGTCTAAGGGCACAAAGTCAGGAGGTGGCAAAACTGGGATTAGAGCCTCCTCTTAAGAAATAAAAATCCCCTCAGAGAAAAGAAGCGAGACGCACTTCTGGATAACACAGAGAGGTTTACTGAGGGCGCTGGTTTTCTTAACGTCCTCTCTCACACATTTAGACCACTGGAACTAAGAGTAGAGGACTGGAAGGGAATCTGATATAACGTGTAGGCCCAATTTTCCAGTTATGCTATCATTTGTCCAGGCCCCATTGTCTTATTTGGCACTTTCAAAAAGTATTCATCCCTTCTTGAGATCAGTCTGGCAATATATAAAAAAAAAATGATTAAACTGTTGATACACTTTGATTTAATCATCCTACTTTTGGAATATGCCCCAAGGAAATATGCAAAAGAAAAAAGAAAGCAAACAGCACAGAGATGTTTATGGTAACATCATTCATAATAGTGGGAAAATGGGACGTGACCCACTGCCCAAATTGGGAAAAGGTTATATAAACTATGGTACATTAAGACAATGGAATGTTATGTTGCGATTAAAAGGAATGAAGTTTACTGATCCTGTTGGTACATCAAAATGCACTGCAAGATAATGTTAAGGAAAAGAGAAAAATGCAAAAGAAAACGTACACCCTGGCTACAAACATAAATCAGTCCGCAGGCTCATTGATAAGGATCAGAAGTGAACAGAGTGCTGCAAATAGCTGGTGTTCTGCACGTATAGCGTATCTTCCCTCTCTAAAAGTTCACAGTACCATGAAAATTCTAAATACTGGTTTGGGGAAAGAACGTGGAAAAAAAAAATCCATTGTTCCCTTTCGCTGATGGTAAGGAGAGAGGGGATTTCCTAATCTGAGGGGTCAGTGTGAGTCTTCACTGTAACGTGTCTGCAAGGAAAGCCAACTCCGTGCTCATCCACTTAATGGAAACTCAATGTTCAGAGCAAGGAGGGGATGCCTGGCCTACATTCACTGGGCTAAGTCTCAATAATTACATATAGTTCTAGGCGCCACACTCCAGGGGATACTGACAAACTGGACCTCATTTCTAGGCGTGTAACTAGGATCCGTGGTGACTAAATGCCAGGGCATATGGAAAAAGCGTGAAAAGCCTAAGGATGTCTTGCCTGCAGCAATAAAAACCTATCAGAGACCTGAGAAACTCTCTTCTAGCCCTTGGGAAGAATTTGTGTGGAAGAGGGTTGGGTTTGTTTGGGGGTTGGGAAGCACCAAGACCTGTGGACAGAAGTTACAGAAGAGCAGAGCTCGAGTCAGGATGAAGAGCACAGCATTCCAAAGAGGCAGTGAGTTCCATACCTCGAGAAAAGTACGTGAGCAAAGTGTGTACATTTCCATCAACTTATGGTCTGTGCTGTTATGACCCTGCAATTTTACTTTTGCCAACTTAAGTGGGTTTATGCTTTAACCAGGGGACAGATACAGTTTCTCTGATTCATGAAGCCTTCAGGGGAAAGCTTATGACAAACATGGAATATTCTGCCCTTCATATGCGAAGATAACTGCTCTGACTCACTGTCAGTGGAACGTCCATTTTGAGTTGTTTTCCTTTGATGGATTATGTTTATAAAGTGATGTTGTGGTAAACAGACAGGCCTGAGATACAACCTGTTGATTTTATGTTTTCCAGGGAAAAGTCAGTTGTCCTAAATTGAGCAGCACTTGTGATCTTTGACCTCATTAATCAGGCAAACAACTATCAATCCCCTATTTGTGTCTTCAAATCACTATGCTAGGCCTGCTAAGGAACGCAAAGAAGTATTAGCCATGATCCCTGCCTTCAAAAAACTTACATTAACATGATAGCCTAGTCTAGTGGCTTCCACACTATTTAAATTAAGACTCCCTATGCTAAAACATTTGAACATGTACCCGTAACGTATATATGTTAATATACAAATTGATACACGAACTACTGTCAAAACATAATTAAATATTCATAAAGCTTAATTTCTTGCTTACCTGTAATAAAACTATGATAAACAGAAGTTCTAATATTTTCCTCTAAAATTCCTGGGATCACTTTTCTTCCCCTTCCCTCCACCCTCAATGTGAACACTCACTCTAGACACCATAGCTCTTGCCAACTGAGAGGTAAGTCTGATAATATTGGACAAGCTGCAGCAGGAGCAAATATATCTGGATTTAAGAGAATGGGGTATCTAATAAATACCACCATCTCTGCAAAAATTTTAGGTTTATTGGTAGATATTGGAGTTGAAGTTTGAGCAACTTTTCCCAAACCAGTTTAATAGTATTACCAATAAAATCTTATAATAAAATATATAGAACTTTATAACAAATAAATAGGAAACTTTAAAAAACATAAGGGCTCTCATCATTGGATTTAAGTAGGGCGAGCACTTAACGGTTGATTCATTTATTAATTCAGTATTTATTACCAATTAGGCACTGTATGCTATGCATTGGCGATACAGTAGAAAGAAAGAAAGAGAAAAAAGACAGAGGGTCCTTGAGTTTGTGAAATAAAAGCAAGTGTACCAGACAGAAAATACACATGCAGGCAAACAAATATCTATTTACAAATTGTGATCTGTGCCATGAAGTAAATAAGCAAGGTGCTGTGGTCGAGGGAGGAGGGACATGACTCCTTCAGATTAGGTGCTCAGGGAAGGCCTCTCAGGGAAATGATATCTAGCCCAGGAGCTGAGGATTGAGGAGAGACTACTGCTATACAGAAGAGGGGATGGCATAAACAGCACGCTGCCAAACACAAAGCACGACACCCCAAATCCCCAATACCACCAGATGCCCTTGGAGCCCATCATGTATATTTAAAATGTCCTCTATAGAGCGTAGAGCACAGCTTTGCCCATTTTAGTTGCTCAATACACTGAATGAACAGACATCTGACTCTAAGAAGAGCTGTCCTATGATTGGGCAATTGATAATCCCCATTCAGTGCAGCACACATGCTTTCCTCTCCCTGGTCCAGGCTTCTTGGCCACTGTGACAGATGACACAAAGGCAAGAAAATTTCACATCTCTAGACAAGACATTAACTTGTCCTGCCAAGGGTCAGCCCTCTCAGCTGAGCAGGGTTACCACAGTCCATACCTGAAAACAGAAAAGACAACTGTGGATTTGCTCTAAAGTTGTTGAAGTTCCCAACAAGGGCACCTGCTTTATCTCAAAATGTAAGACTCTGGAATGAGCATATTGTAGGTTCCATGCCCACGGCAGACATTAATGTATGGTAGGTAGGTTGGATTTATGACGCAGTGTCATCTGGGAATCACATTCTGTCCATTAGGTCAAGCTAAGTGCTGTCAGGAATGTGGGGAAGAGGGGTGCTGAAGTGAGGGAGCAGATAAGTGGTTATGGCGCCTTAAGTGAATTCAGCTGAGCAAGCAGGTCCCTCGGTGGCAGCTCTACACCAGGCAACTGGGCTGAGCAGTCTGCAGACTCACTTAACCCTCAGAAACTTGGAATTCAAAATACCAGCCTCTCACTGTTTCATTTCCCTTACTTTTTATTTGCACTTACATGACAAGAAAGCTTGAAAAAATATCACCCATATTCTCTTTAGATTAAATATTAGAACTGTAAGTCTGCCCTTGAACTCAAAATTGTCTTAACTTCTAGGGTCTTGTGGATCGGAGGTATAATTAACACTCATTTCAGTTCCCAACCACTGCAATGAAAAAGAGTGAGGAGGAAAGTCCCTTGATTCTGTTTCTAGATAACACTAAAGCCAGTAAAAATTGGGCATTAAAATAGTATTACAAGAAAAAGATGTCTTTGTAATGGAACCAGGAACAGCAGAGACACTTTTAATATAAAAACTTTGTCACTTTAACTTCAAAGCAACATGAAATACTGTACATCCCATGGTACTATAAGAACGTAATCTGAGCCATTCTCAGTAATCGTTTACAAACTTAAAACAGGTAGCAACCAAATGTGCTAAAATTCAACAAGGGAAGAAGAATGTATTCCAGAGAATGTACACTGGAATTTGTTTGATTTTGACCCCCAGCAAAACCCCCAAATTGACGAATAACAGATGGTAAGTAAGCACTGAGAAAAGCAACAAGTGAAAGATACAACCAAACTAACTTCAGTTACCTTTAAAGATTTTTTTAAAGATTAATTTTTTTGAAGGCAAGGCAATATTACTGCTTAAGATCTGATGACTAGTTGATTCCAACGGTAAGATTTGTACTTTGAATACCATTATAATAAACGGAAAATTACCCTTCACATTCATTAGCTATGACTATTCTGCTAACTTGGACCTTCCGTAAAGATTAATTTTTTAAAAATAGGAGAAGTCTGTGTACTGTGTATTGTGATTTGCAACACATTTAACAAAACCCCTTATCGTCTCCTCTTGGTCAGAAGGAGATAGTGGGCTCCCCAGGCAGGTAGCAGCTTTCATGGTTACAAAAAATGATCTGAGTGTGTTGTTGGCTCTGCATGATGAGACTGTACAATGATTCCCCAAAGGCCTATGAAAGTATCTGTCCTTAGTTGTGTCCAGTTAATAGTTCTGTCAGACTTTAAATGGAAACATGGAAGACCAGTTTATCAAGTTTATAATTGACCCCACGTCATCAGGGACTGCTGAGGTATTTGGAGGGTGCCACAGAGGCACCCACTCACCCACTCACCAGCTGCAGGAGCTTCTGCGAGCTTCAATTTCCTTCTCTGAGTCTTAGTAAAATGAGAATACCTGATAGAGGCTTCATGAGAATTAAACGACACAACAGATGTAAAATACCTAGGAGAGAGCTTCAATACAGGTGGATTTCCTTCTAGTATTAGAAAGTGCGAGCATTCAGTATTATCTTGATAGCTGAGCTTAATAGATAAAAAATCCAAAACATAAAATATAATAGAGCTAATACACACCTTATCTTAAAGTATACAAAGGTAAGTCATGGGAGAATTAACCTAATATCAACTTGGATTAAAGATTTTTTTTAAACTCTGGGAATTTTATAATGGGCTACAAGTTCGTGGTAAAGAGTTTGATTTTAAACAGATACACACAATCTAAAAATATAGTGATGTGGAATAGAGCTAATGGCTAGATTTGCTCAACAAAATGATACATTTTCTAAAAGTAAAAGATGTTGTGAATGAAATTAGTTTCCTAATGAGGTAGTAACACCTCCATTAGCTCTCTAGGGGGTTGAAGTACTCTGGTGTTCAAGGTCTCTCAAGGTCTCTTCTTGACACCTGGGGGGCCCCACTCCTGGCCTTTTCTTCCATGGGCTCTGGTCCTCTGGAAGAGAGCTATGCCTGAGTGCAGCCTAACAGCCTGGGCTCCTGTAGAAGGAAGCTCTGCCCCTACTCAGAAACCTGATCTGGCATCATCGCCATATAACTGTCTGTTTCCCACCAAGGTCAGGCAGTAATAAAGTAAACAGACTCAGAGAGCAAGTCCTAGTTCTGGAAAGTTGTGAATGCCTCAACCTCCACTTACCTTTAAGCTATGTTGGAGTGATGTAAAGTACTCAGTTAAGTCATCGATGCACGTCAACCAGAAATCCTATATTTGACAACACTGATAGTCATCAGTCCAAGCTTCTGTATATTTATTAAGTGATAAAACTGATTATCTGTTAATAATGAAAAATTCTGTAATTCAAATTTTTAAAATTTAGGTAGCCATTTCACTTCTTCTTCATTAGCTCAAAGTATAATAGCATAATTCATATTAGAAAGAACCACTGGGTCCTTCTTAGAACCTAATTACTTTTTAAAAATTTCTATCAACTCAGATAACATACTTCTCAGATTTTGTTGTTGACAGAAGGAAGTCATCACTGAGTCATGTTTCCAGCAAACACAGGCAAAAAGCACTGTCACATATTTAAATAAAAGTAGTAGATCCCACCGGGTCTGTGCAGAAAGCAATTTTTTAAACATTCACAAATATAGATACTCAAATCTGCTTTCTTTAAATAAGGTCTTATCCCTCATCAACCACCAAATTTAGTGCACACCAAAGGTATTAAAAACAAAGCCATTTTTAGTTATGAGTGTAAAAATGCATCTGCTTCTTTTCTAACAAAAAGGAAAACATTTGCATCGTTTTAAAAGTGATCAAAAACAGCCAAATGGACTTTTAGGGAATTTTCCAAAAGCAAAAGAAAGGGGGAAGTGAGCTGATGTTGTATATGAGAGAATCTGGTACCTGAATAAATTTTGTCCAAATATATACATGATTAGTTTAGCAAAAATCAAAGTACAACGTGCCTCAAGGGCTCAGAATTGCTACTAAACTGTACAGATAAGTGAAGCTGGAGTTAAGGCATATTAAGAGTACAAGCTTTTGTAAACCAATAATATTATAATTTTCTATTGTTAGAAGTTGTTATCAGTAATTTTGTACGTCAGCCCTTCACTTGTCAGGCTTTACACTAAGCAGAGCTTCCAAGTTAAGAAAATATGTGAAACTCTTTCTTTTAGTTGTGTTTTACGTGAGACTCCCTGAATGAATTAACACTGCTTAGTGCTGCGGACACTCATGTTTCCGCTGGCTGGCTGTGCTGACCCCAGGGTTCAGGAAGGTAGAAAGACACCCAAATATTCTCCAAAAATATCGACATAGTTGTGGAGGTAGCCACTGTTTTTATAACACTTCACTTCACTGGCTCTTTTTCAGTTCAATCATCTCCTTCCATGGGACATTGCCTATAAACTAATCTACCTTCTAGTCCCCTGGGTTGCCTTTTTCTCAAAATTCTGCTTACCTGAGGTTCTTCCCTCCTCTGTGCAGAAATCTATTGCCTTTAGTCCCTTTCCTCTTCTAGTTATCTCTCTGATATAAAATGTAAATATTGAATTTAACACATGACTTCTCAGTGCTGTTTAGAAGGGTTCTAGCAGCAAAATATCCCCCAACAACAGCAATAACAAAAAGGGTAGGGTGCGGGAGTGGGGGAGCAGTGCAAGGAATTAATCTAGTGTGGATATACCTATTACTATGACAATTAAGTTTGCGAACTTTGTTGCAATGATGTTGCTAACCTTTTTTTTTATATCAGAGGGATTATTCATTATGAATTTGTACCAACGGGACAAACAATTAACCAAGTTTACTATTTGGAAGTGCTGAAAAGACTGTGTGAAAAAGTTAGACGACCTGAACTTTTCGCCAACAATTCACAGCTCTTGCATCACGACAATGCACCAGCTCACACGGCACTGTCTGTGAGGGAGTTTTTAGCCAGCAAACAAATAACTGTACTGGAACACCCTCCCTACTCACCTGATATGGCCCCCAATGACTTCTTTCTTTACCCGAAGATAGAGGAACTATTGAAAGGAAGATATTTTGATGACATTCAGGACATAAGGGTAATATGATGACAGCTCTGATGGCCATTCCAGAAAAAGAGTTCCAAAACTGCTTGAGGGTGGACTAGGCACAGGCGTCAGAGCATAGCTTCCCAAGGGGAGTACTTCAAAGGTGACCGTAATGATATTGAGCAATGAGGTATGTAGCACTTTTTCTAGGATGAGTTCGCGAACTTAATTGTCTGACCTCATATGAGGGTAAATACATGGGAGATGTAAGTTAACCTATAAAAGGGTCTACTAACATGCTATTTTTTTATTTAAAAAAATCAAATATTATTTTATTATGTGGATGTTGTATATGCACCAAATCAGTAAATGAGACCAGCATTAAGCAACCCATTTATGTCTCAATTACATTAATAAGCCTTGCATTTCACTGGCGCCAGTTTCAAATTTGCAGCATTGCCTAAGCTCAATGGCAGATATCTCAGTTTCCAAAAAAACCTTTTGACTCTCTCTATTTAAATAAATGAGATTATCCTTTTTTTTTTCCCCAAGGGGAAAAGAAAAGAGTAATGACAAGCACAGTATCTGTAGATCAAACCAAGGACGCAGGTAGAAAATTTGATGAAAGGGATGGAACAGAAACAGGAGATAATGTTGATGCTACAGGCTCCAAGCCTAGGTAACGGGGAAAATTCATGAGCTCTAGTGTAAGGACAGTTTTATAATCTGTAAAACACTAAAATAATGTCCATGGTGGATATAGGTGTACAGCAACCAACTGAGAAGGGAAAAACTGGCAAATGTGGGTGGGGTGGGACAGAATCATGAGTTCAGTTTGGGAAATTCCCATCTTGAAGAAGGAAGTATTTAAGGAGAGATATACACACAACTACAGATTTCTAATTGGACATTGAGTCATGCAGTAAGTCTGGAGACAGAGATTTAGGAGTCATCCACTTAGGGGTGATGCTTGAGGCTTCAAGAGGATGAAGCAGAATGTGTAGAGGAAATGTCATCAATGACGACAACCCTTTGATTTTCGCAATATACTCTATCTTTTCATTGCCTTTTCCTCTGGCATGTAGTCGGTTGTTATGTCTCCTTTGCTTTAGCTTATGTACTCCCAAAGGGTATGGATGTGCCTATCCAACTCGCTCTGAACAGTATGCAGTTCACTACCATCAGCAAGTAGGCTCTTAATGTGCACACTCCTTATCCAGATATGAGTTGGTTTGGCCTGGGCTTGGGAGGGGAGGTCTCACTCCAGGACACAGAGCGTTCAGCTAAGAGTGAGGGAAGGGACAGAACTTAGAAGCCAGCATCATTGTGAAGGTCATAGCAGGAGGTAGAATCCAGGTAGGAAGGCTACCAGAGGGCAAACAGAGCAAAGTAGAAAGGGAGGGCAGAAGGTTTAATGAGGAAGGAGGAAATGTCTACCTCGTGGTGGTTTTCCCCTAAACTCCCCTTCCAATTATACATTCCTGTTCTCGCAGAAGCTCTGACACTCTTTTCATATCTATCCAGCATCACAGGTTTTGGCGAATGCATCTGGACCTGTACGTTCCCGTGTGTGATTTAGTGTCTTTCCTTAAAGTCAGTTGTGGTTTTAACCATCTTTGAAGAACCAAACTGCAGGCATCTCAAAGGCAGGGATGTGTCTGAAGTCCCCCCTTCATGGTCTGTCCTGGACCTTTGAGAAACTGCCTCCACCCTCTTGCAACGTGACCCACAATTCAAGGACTTGGTCCACTATACCAAGGGCCTCACCCTTGCTGTACCTTGTTTCTCACACCATTCTCTCTTCAATCCACCAGGCACCACCTCACTCTTGACCTACAATTATTTGCTTTCCTCACAACCCAATATCTTCTGCCTTGGTCTCCATCTTCCTTTGACACAGCACTTTCTCAGAAAACCATGCCTCAGGGAAAATGCTTGATCTGGCCCAGGAATCTCTGTACTTCCCTGCAAGCAGGTCCTGCCCTGTGTGTCCCAGAAAGAGATCTGGTCATTCAAATGTTTGTCCACTTCCTTGGTTCTGGCCTGTTAATTCCGCATTTCTGACAGTCTTGCCCCCATGCCTTCCACTATGAAGATGAGTGAAAAGTTGGAGGTAGGAACAGTTATAGTTTTGATTGGAATGTATATGATCATTGGCAAACAAATATAATAAAATATAACTCAAAGGAATAAACACAGCACCCCTGTATGTGAATATGCAGCTTTTTTGGTTATAGTTTCCTATTTTTGCATAAAATTAGAACTAGTTGCTCTGTTTACAGAAAAGGCTTTGCTTTGCCAAGCAAATTGGCGAAGAGAATATTCTTTCTATAAAGGGACAGCATCCTAATATCTGTTCCTAGCTCTAACCTATCAAATGCAGTCTGTATTGCATTTCCAAACATCAGGGAATTATAACTTCCTCCCACCTGCCCCGACCAGCGGGGCATTCAACAGGGACCGAAGGGAGACACCCTGAAAAGAGAAAATAGGAGGCGCGAAGAAATGGAGGCAAGACAAAGTTCTGATCAAGCCTCAAATTTTTTATTGCAGCTACAAGATTATATGGGTTAGGGTAAACTGGGCGGGGAGTGAATGAGGAAGGAGAGAGCGGAATGAGGAAGGGGCTTTACTTATCAGAGACGTGACCTTCTAAGGGCAAACTGACGGTTCCAGGAATTAGGTTATGTGCTGCCGGATAGCATAGTTTCTCTGAGTCAGGCTCCTACATCTCCTCTCTCTTTATCTTTTTAAGAGAGTGAGCCTTAACCAAGACGGGAACTCAGGGGTCTCAGACGGCCCGAATAACGCGCAAGGTGTAGCCTCTGGTGTCTTTTTTGGACCAGGGGTGAGGCAATTGTTTTGACTTAGGCACCAACCCCTATGTAGTCTGGACATGAGTTCAGGGAGAGCTGAAATTGGGTCAATCGGGACCCTCCCTTGCAGTACCCAGTCGCTGCAGCCATCTGGTGCTCAAGCCCTTTAGATCGGGCCGACACGTTTTCAGCCACCGTGTCTGCTATATGTTTATATAGCTGGAGCCTGTTTGTAACTGGTTGTAATTACCTTCCGGATGGTCCATCGTGGCCAGGCGTTGATAATGAATATGGATAGGTTTGGCCAGAATGTTATCTATTTGTTGTTTGATGAATCCTGTCAGTTTATTAAATGCCCAAGGTCCGAGGGAGACAAGTAGGAGTAATCCTAGAATGGGGCCAAGGATGGGGAGGAGGACAGGCAAGAGACCATGAAAACTGGTTAGAAAGGGGTTGTCAAGAAGTTGTTTTTTTGCGTTGAAGAAGATCTTCTTGGAGTCTCTTGACCTTGTCTCGCACTATGCCGGATTTGTTGGCATAGAAGCAGCATCGTTCCTGTAAAGCTAAACAGATCCCCCCTTGTTCCACTGTTAGAAGATCAAGCCCTCGTCTGTTTTGGAGTACTACTTCTGCTAGGGAATCGACCTGGTCTTGAAGGTCATTAATAGTATCTGATAGTGTGGTAACATCATCAATAAGTTGGAGAGAGAGCCGTTGATAAGTGTCTACGGACACGCCTACCCCGGCAGCACCTGTGGCCATAGCGGCGGTTATACCTAGTCCTGCCATAAGGGGAATAAATGCGAGGGCCCGTTTCTGTCGTCCAGGGAAAAGATCAAGGGCTGGTATAGGAAGTGACTGATCTCCGGGTAGAATATCTATATCTGGTAAGAGAAAAGCCAGCGCACAGAGGCCAGTCCAATTGGTGGGGAGGGCCGTGAAGGCCAGGCCGTTGCCGCAGATGAAAACATGATTAGGAGCGGGGCAGGCAGGAGCAGTGGAATTAACAATAGCGGTGCAGTTTAAGGGGAAGAAGCCTACATCAAGGGCATTCCCGGACAAAATGACCAGGCTGTTTACAATTGTAACAGGATTTTTGATTGTCCTGTGTGAAGCTTTTTAGTGCGGCTCCAATGGCTAGACCGATGGCGTGAGACGCCCCGACACCAGAACAAAGTTTAATATAGTCTGAGAGGGTGCCATTGCGATGGGGGCGGATGGCGTTTTGGCATGTGGCATTGGCATTTTCAAATGCATGATGTTTAATAAAGGCGCTATCTGACTTCTTTTCCAATTAAGCGCTCGGCAGCCTCAGTTAGGCGGCTGATGAAATCGCAATAGGATTTGTCAGGCCCTTGATGGATTTTGGCCAAGGAGGTGCTGGCGGGCCCTTTGGGTGGGAGTTTACGCCAGGCCTTGAGGTCGGCATTTTGGACCTGAGCTAACAAGCCTGGGGGGAAGGCGGCCTGAGTTTCATTGGTGTTATAGGGCGGTCGGCCGAGAAGGCGATCTCTAGTCCAGGAGCGGGAGGACTGGCTCTGAGTATTTCGTTCAGCCATTTTTCGTGCGTTTTCCGCGTACTCTGTGCGCCATAAAACAAAATCACCGCCAGACAGGGCGGCGTGAGCTAAAGTGAACCAATCATTTGGCGTTAGCCAACGGTCGGTGAGGCTTTTCAGCAAGGCTACCGTGAAGGGAGCCACAGGGCCATAAACGTGGACCGCAGCCTTTAAGTCTTTTAAATATTTAATGTTTAAAGGGCGGTAGCGCTGTCTGTCTCTTGGGGGTTCCGTTTCTTCCTCTGAGGGGGGGTTATCCTGTTCCTCAGCCTCATTATCGGACTCCTCCGCGGTATCCTCCTCTTGGGGGTCCTCAGGGGTCTGAGTATCGGGACCTACCTCTGCAGCCTGTCTGCGAGTGACCGGAAAGGCGAGGACAGGTTTTTGTTTAGGAGCTCGTTTTAGGGGTAGACGGGGGGGAAAGGGCAGCCCAGAGAGTGCAGCGAGTTCAGCCTCGAGGGCACGGAGTTCTTTGAGAAGACTAATGTGTTGGCGTTTTTCCTGGAGGGCCTCTCGAAGAGAGGCAATCTGTTGTGTTAGGGAAGCGGCTGTTTGAGTAGGGGGATTGGAGTGAGGAATAGTAGAAGGGGGACCGTGGTACTAGGGGTTTAGCCGAATTTTGGGTAGGGCCTTCCTCGAGACAGGGCTTGGGCTTAGGGTCAGTAATAGGAATATCTATAGACACAGAGTCATTTTCTGACGGGGGATGGGACGATTCTTTTAAGAGGCTCTCCCCCTTTTTTATAACTTCTCTAACATCCGGGTCATGGGAGTGAACCCTGAGGACGTCATTTATGAGATTCCAGTAAGTAAAAGTAGAAACGGGGACCTTTTCAGGCCCAAAGGCTTTATAAAAATCTTGGAACGCATCGCCGACGCGCTTCCAAATTCTAATATCAATCGTTCCTTCTTGGGGGAACCAGGGACAAATATCTGTCAGAAACTCGAAAAATTCACGGAGATCCTTTTTTCTAGCCTTAATTCCACGCACCTTGAGGGAACTCTTTAACCCAGAAATGAACAGTTCATGAGAACTTAATGTCTGACCCATGGTCCCCTTCTCGGCCCTTCAATCAACAAGCGAAACAATCAGATGCCCATCTGGCCGTGACCCTCGCGGGACTAAATCTGTCTTAGCTAAGGCGCTTGTCGCCGTTATGCCGTATGACAGAACCGGAACCTCAGATTAGGGCCCAAGCAAGCTCCGTGACGAGAAGTCGTGGAACAATCACTCATTCACACATTCATTCGACCGAGGGGTAATATTAAATCTAAAATCATCCCAAAACATCTATTTTCGTCTGTCTGCTTACCTCTATCAGATCAGGCTCACGGATCGGCTTTTATCCGCGGAGATCAGGAAACGAGTCAGGCTCGCGCGGTAAAATCGCGCGGAGACTCAGCGACGCGTCCGGCCGGACTTAAGGCAGACAGTTTTTCAAGGGGTCTGGGATCTTCGGGCCCCACGTTGGGCGCCAGAAATGCCCCGACCAGCGGGGCATTCAACAGGGACCGAAGGGAGACACCCTGAAAAGAGAAAATAGGAGGCGCGAAGAAATGGAGGCAAGACAAAGTTCTGATCAAGCCTCAAATTTTTTATTGTAGCTACAAGATTATATGGGTTAGGGTAAACTGGGCGGGGAGTGAATGAGGAAGGAGAGAGCGGAATGAGGAAGGGGCTTTACTTATCAGAGACGTGACCTTCTAAGGGCAAACTGACGGTTCCAGGAATTAGGTTATGTGCTGCCGGATAGCATAGTTTCTCTGAGTCAGGCTCCTACACCCACCACCACCAATGGTCCTACAGACAGAAAAAGAAAAGCCAACATTTTTATTAATTCTTTGAATAAATTGTTATGTCAAGCGCTGGAAATTGGACTAAGCACTATGAGAGTAACAGTTGCATGAAAGCGGTGACCCCTGACCCAGAGGCACTCATAACCTAGCTGGGGGGATCAGACATGTACAATTAGCCACACTACGAGTCAGTGCGCTCGCTGTAAATGCTCTGCGAGTGACTGGTGGGCATCTTACCAGCCGTAGGATTTCAGAGGAAGGAGAGACAATTTCTAGCTTAAGAGAGGAAGTTTAAGTTGAGCTGGGCTTTTGTTTATTCATTATATGTGCATTGGGCGTCTCTGAGGCCTGGGTACTGGGCTAATTGCTGGGGAACACAAGAGTGGGCAAAACAGACTTGGTCCATGGTTCTATGGGAAGCCATAAGGGAAGTAGACATTAATCAAATAACCACACAATTATATAATGATAACTCATGGTAAGTTGAATGAAGGAAATAGAGGGATCTATGAGGGCACAAAGGAGGGGGTTCTATGGAAGGGATGAGACTCTGAGATCTATAAATGAGTAGCAGTTAACTAGGAAAAAAGAAAAGTAAAAAGAAAGGAGATGGGAGTGGGCATTACAGTTCAAGGGAATAGCACATGCAAAGTTCTTGAGGTAGGAGTAAGCATGGCAACTTAAAAATTTTAAATGCCCCACATAGATGAGACAAAAATGATAGGAAAGAGGGAAGATCGGGGAGAGACTAGAGCCAGACCACTCAGGGCCCAGTCAGGTAAGGACTTTGTTCTTGATCCCAAAAGCAATGAGAATCTATTGAAGGGATTTGGGAAGGGGATACAATCAGATTTGTCTATTAAAAATACTATTCTGGCCACTTTGTGGGGAATGATTGCGTGTAGGGCTCCAGAGCAGGTGCAGAAGACCAACTACAGGCAATTAAACTATTCCAGGCAGTAGATGATGGTGACATTGGAAGAGAGAAGTGGATGGATTTGGGAGATACTTGGGAGTAAAAAGCTGGTATCAGTTCTTAATCATAGATGGTGAAATTGTGGAAACCTTTTTCCTCAATCCAATGTTTCCTTCCTATGAAGAATTTGTCTCAGCCCTTCTTTCTCTTGGGAGTGAGCTGCCACAGAGAGCAAGAGGTCTCTTGAGCTCTTCCCGGCAGGAACTGAGCCGAAGCACTGCTCAGGACCTGGTGGGTGAGTGGGTCTGCTTTCTGCTGTGGCTTGGATGTTGGGCCTATTTGACCCTCTCACCGAATTAAGTCCTCAACTTTTCTCTATCAGTAAAGCCACTGCAAGGTTTTCAATATGTTGGCCTCCATATTTACTCTTTGTTTTATTTGTCAAATTTTCATAACCTGGGCAGACAGGAAAGATGCTATTTATTAGGAAATCCTTTGAGACTCCCAACAGATTGCATGTGGGGATTCCTTGATGGATAAACAAGATTTTGATAAAAATGGAAGGAGAGGCATTACAGATGTGAGACAGCACAAAAAAAGGAGCAAAATGGTAGGAAAGTATACAAAGCATGAGTGTGGAAAACTGAATGAACCAACCTGCCTAGAGATAAAGATCTATTGGGGGAAGTTGCTAAAATCAGGCTTAAAAGTTAGGTTGGATTAAGATTATGGAAGGCCCAGAGGGCCATGCTAAAGATTTTGGATTTTATTCTTCAAGCAAGCAAAGGAAAGTTACAGTTAGTTTTTGAAGCAGTTGGCATGAGTCAAGCAACTGGTTGGTATGTAGGGTGTACTGGAACAAGAAAACCAGTTAGGACATTATTACAAGACCCTGAACTAGTGTGGGAATGATAAAGAAAGAATAAATATAGACATGTGGAGGAAGAACTAACAGGTCTTCCTTGGAAGATCAGATGTGATAGGTGATGGACAAGAAGAATTTAAGATGGCTCCAGGATTTTCAGTCTAAACTGTCGAACGATTTTTGAATGCTTATGTAAATTATTATGTATTTATCTAACATAATCTCATATTTCTTTACTATGTTACTTATATAACATGGAAAAATACATTTTACAATGTCTATTTGAGCACAGTTCAGTAAAAATTGTATGCAGAAGGAAAAAAATCACTTTAAATAAATGAACCAACAATTTGAAGTGAGACTATCATTGGGGCAGTGGACTTCTATGTGGTAGTTCTTTCCTCTTTTACCTATTTAAAAAAATATTCTAAAATGAGCATATAGTACTTTATAATTGTAAAATAAAACACATTTTTTAAAAGGAAAAGTAGAGTTTAAAAATCTAAATCAATATTCCTCTTTTGGATTAGTGAATAAGAGATTTCTCTTTCCACTTTCAAAGATGGTATGTTCTTTTTATTATTATGTCTTGAGAACACTAGTGTGATTTAAAAGACAGATAAGTTACCAAGAATTTGTGAGTCATCAAATATAATTCCCTGAAGAATGAGGAGCAAACTGTAAGTCTTGCAGTTACTTTTAAACTAATATAAAAAATTAGTCATGTCAATCTACCAACACTTCATTGATTATCTAGTTATGTAAAGACACACTCAGGACGCAGATGCAGTGAAACTGAAACAAATTTTAATAACAAACAGCAACAGATGCTTCACTAAGTTAGGGAGAGATCCAACCAGAAAGATTTTGAAATAATTAAAATATTACAATGAGCTAATGACAAAGTCAGTGCAGGAAGCCAGAGACTGATTCAAGAGTCAGAATCACTCCCCCTTCAGATTAGTGATTATGTCTCAGGTGACCTTGGGAGAGAGCTGGCTGAGAGGTGGGGAGGAACTAATGAGTCAGTCAAGCTGAGATACAGGTATAATTAGGTGAACCCTTATAGCAAATGGACATCAAAGATCTGTGATCTGGTCTGCATGGGATTTTACCTCTACCTGAGGCTCTGTCCTGTGTCAAAATTTGCCAATTATTTTCATGAATCCCATGACCATTTTACATGGATCCAAATAATGCCTCTTTTTAATATCCTTATTTAGCCATTCGATTTTGATGGATTGATTTTAATTTTTAATATTGAGCATATTCTATATTTAGGACTAGGGAACATGAAGCCAGTATGCAGTTAATGAGTTTCATCATTATATACAATACAATGAACAGTGTTTTATTTAAATTGGGCAAACATTAACAATCACACCCAAAACATTTTTAAAAAATGTTCTCCACTTTGTATGGCACATGGCAAAGTTTTTGGTAGATCCAAAGAAGGAAAACGAAGAGTGAAAATTGAGGAAGAAAGAGCTAACTCATTGTTACTGTTTCAGCAGAGGGCAACTTTTGGGGACGGGTGGGTGGGTACACGTAGGCTGCTCTTCCACAGAGGTGCTGTAATCTGAGAAGGTGCTGAGCAGACCTCCAACCCCCACGTATCTTTCCTAGAGATTTAGCACAGTGCCTGAGGTTCTACCATTACAATTTTTCCCTGGAGTCTTGAAAGCTAATCATGTTTACGGTTCTGCTTTGAAGATTACAAAGCACCTCTGGGAACACTTCTTTGCTAATACCTCAGAACAGGTGCTCTAACCAGTTGATCAAGAATGACTGGTGGACCTTTTAATGGAAGAGGCACTATTCATGGTAAGAGCTCGGGCTTCAGAGATTAAATCCTGCCTCGCCACTTACTCGCTGACAGTGACCTGGGACAGGTCATCTCGTCCAAGCCTCAGTTTCTTCATGTATACAATAACAATGATAATATTTACCTTGAAGAGCGGTTGCAAGGAGAAAATGTATGTAAAATATTTAACCAAAACAGATGGTACTGATTTCAGGACAACCAAGTCAGTCAACAGGAAGCTGTTAGCTCCTGACTGAACATAACCACCAACCTCAGCTCATGAGCATCTCCAACAGAACAGTTTTGAACATAGGTCCTAAAGCCTGGCACTGTGGAGATTTGTTTGTTTTATAAAATAATAGCTACTCAGACACCAGCCCCTTAGAGACTCTGATTCAGGAAGTATAGGAGGCTTAGAGGTCAAGAATATACATTCTGGAGTTGGTTTGTCTAGGTTCAAATTCCAGCTCCCTGGCTTGCTATGTGTGTCTCTGAGCAAGTCACATATCTTTCCTGTACTTCAGTCTCTTCATCTACATATTTAGGAAAATAACAGTAACATACCTCACAGAATTGTTAACGGAATGAAAGTAGTGATTATTATTAAGCATAGGGCAAGGTCTAGAATCTGATATTTTAAAAGAGGCTATAGATCATAAAATGTGACTGAGCTGGGGAGTGACTTGGCTACAAAGCTATTTCTTTTTTCCCCCCCGTATTTCTTTCTTTACAAAGCTATTTCTAATTAGCTTCTAACCATTGTTCTTTAATGTAGTTTCAGAAGCAGAAACAGGAGATTCGAGGACATCAAAGAATGATTTTTGGCAAATGACTGATCACTGACAAGGAAGATGAAGATTAGGAGGCATTGCTTTTTGATCTTGCCTTACTTGGATACATTTATGAAACACTGAACAATTTTTAAGGTAAGCCGTTTACATCAAGAAGCACCAAGTCAAAAGATTGGAAGGAAAACCTAAAATTACAGGATTGCACATGACAAATCAAAAGTAAATTAATCATTGCCAGAAATATTTAAAACTGCTTGAGTTGTACACTGAGAGTCAGGGGAATAAGATATGCCCATCTGAAAATGGAGAGAATTCCATCAAATTAGATCCAGATGCATTTAGAGCTCCATACCTGTATTCTGCAAATAGACCAGATGCTCTAAGAGTCAGAAATGGAATGTAGACAATATATAAAAAGGGAATTTCAGTTCTTTTAGTAACTTTGTATGTTATCCATATTTCTACAATTTAGAGGTGCTGCCAGGCAGATCTTTAAGCTTCCCTCTTCCTTACTTTTCTTAATTGCCTTCCAATTTCTTTCTCTCCCTTTTGTAGACTGTCATTTACTCTTTGATACAACTGTAAAATCATCCCTGTTGCCCTTGACCACAGCATCTAGGTGTTTACATATTTTTTAACTGAAAATTTTTATTGATAATTGTTACTGACATGCAGTTGTAAGAAATAATACAGAGAGATTCCTTATACTTTATCCAGTTTCCCCTAATGGTAACATTTTGCAATATTATAGTATAATATCATAAGCTATTGACAAGGCTACAATCCACTGATCTGACTCAGATTTCCCTGATTTTACTAATACTCATTTGTGTGCATGTATGTGTGAGTGTTTACTAAGGTCTTACAATCTGATCACCTGTGTAGGCTCCTGTATCCTCTACCAGAGTCAACATACTGAATCCCAACACCACAAGGATCCCTTCTCTTGTCCCTTTAAACCACAACTGCCTCCTTCCTGCCCACCCCATCTACCAGCTGAAAGTTCCTTTCCCCACATCCATCTTTCCTCTATTTCTAAAATTTTGTCATTTAAAAAAAGTCACATAAATGGAATCATATAGTATGCAACCTTTGGGGACAGGCTTGTTTTTCTCTGTAATTCCCTGGAGATTCATCCAAGTTGCCCTGGGTATTCATAGTTCATTTCCTTGTATTGCTGAGTAGTAGTCCAGGGTATGGATGTTCCACAGCTTATCTGACCATTAACCTGTTGGAGGACATCTAGGCTGCTTCTGGTTTTTGCTTATTACAAATAAAGCTCTTATGAACATTCAGGTTTTTGTGTGAATATAAGTTTTCATTTCTCTGGAATAAATACCCAAGGGTATAATTGCTGGGTCATATGGTAGTTGCATGTTTAGTTTTATAAGAAACTGCCAAGCTGTTTTCCAGACTCACTGTACTATTTTATATTCCCACCAGTAATATGTGAGTGATCCAGTTTCTCTATATCCTCACAAGCATTTAGTGTTGAGACTTTTTAGCTATCCTGATAAATGTGTAGCGATATCTTATTGTGGTTTTAATTTGTGTTTCCCTGGGGGGGTAAAGATGTTGAACATCTTTTCATATGTTTATTTACATCTGTATATCCTCATCATTGAAATGTTGTTCATGTCTTTTGCTCATTTTCTAATTGACTGTTTGGTTTTTCACTGTTGAACTTTGCAAATTCTTTTAATATTTTTTTTTTTTTGAGTTCTTTATGTATTCCAGATACTAGCTCTTTGTTAGATATGTGGTTTGGAAATACTCATTCCCAATCTGTAGCTTGTCTTTTCATCCTCTTAACAGAATCTTTTGCAGAGGAAATGTTTTCAATTTTGATGAAGTCCAATTTATCAAGTTTTCCTTTTATGGATCATGCTTTTGTGTCATGGATCAACGCTTTGCCTAGGCCTAGATCATGAAGATTTTCTCCTATGTTTCATTTCTAAAAATTTTATAGTGTTACACTTTGCATTAAATCAGTAATCCATTTTGAGTTAATTTTTGTATAGGTGTAAGATTTTGGTCAAGGTTTATTTTTTTTGCCTGTTGAATGGCCAATTGTTCCATTGCCATTTATTGAAAAGGCTAACTTTCCTCCATTGAACTGCTTTTGTACCATTGTCAAAAATCAATTAAGCATATTCCTGGAATCTTTAGTCTGTTCCATTGCTGAATATGTCTATCTCTCTGCCAATACCACACTATGTTGATTACCACAGCCATATAGTAAACCTTAATATTGGGGAGAATGATTTCTTCTACTTTGTTCTTTGTCCCCCGAGCTTCCCCACACTCTCTGGACAGAGGGCAGAGTCTTGGCTTGTGGGGAAAAGGAGGCTTTCCAGACCAGACCACTTACTGTGGCTGGATTCTTCATGCCCATTCTGTCCTGACTCTGTATATCAATCTGATTAGGCTAATATAACAAAATACCACAAGTTGGGAGCCTCAAACAACAGAAATTTATTTTCTCAGTTCTGGAGGTGCTATGGTCTGAATGTTTGTGTCCCCCCACCCCCGAAATTCATACGTTGAAATCCTACCCCTCACAGCTGATGGTATTAGAAGGTGGGGCCTTTGGAAGGTCCTTAGTTCTGTTATAATGGGATCGGTGCCCTTAAAACAGAGGCCCCACAGAGCTCCCTGGCCCCTTCCACCGTGTGTGGACACAGGAAGAAGGCACCAGCTATGAACCAGAAAGAGAGTCCTCACCAGAAGGTGACTATGCTGGCATCTTAATCTTGGACTTCCAGCTTCGAGAACAGTGAGAAATAAATTTCTGTTGTGTATAAGCCACCCAGGCTGTGGTGTTTTTTTATAGCAGCCTGAACAGACCAAGATAGGAGACTAGAGTCCGCGATCAAGGTGCTGGCAAATTCTGTGTCTAATGAGGCCTCACTTCTTGGCTTGAAGCTGGCTGCCTTCTCCCCATGTCCTCACATGGCCTTTGCTCTGAGCGGGGAGACAGCAAGGGAATGAGTGAGGGTGAGCTTTCTGTGGTCTCTTCTTCTAAGGACACACATCCTACTGGTTCCAGGCCTCACCCTTATGACCTCATTTAACCTTAGTTACTTCTTCAGAGGCCTCATCTCCAAATACAGCCACACTGGGGGTAAAGACTTCAATCTGTGAATTTGGGAGGGGACACAAACATTAAGTTTATAACACCTGGTGACTCTGGGTGCGGGAGGAGGGTCTGGGGCCCACAGGGACAAAGGCCTCCTGGACCAACCTGCCTGCTGTAGCTGGATCACTCTTCCAGTTCCATCTGCCCATCTTACCGAAAATAAGACCTAGCTGGACCATCAGCTCTAACGCATCTTTTGGGGCAAAACTTAATATAAAACCCAGTTTTATAGTAAAATAAGACTGGGTCTAATCTAATCTAATCTAATCTAATCTAATCTAATCTAATCTAATCTAATACCGGGTTTTATATTAATTTTTGATCCAAAAGGTGCATTAGAGCTGACGGTCCGGCTAGGTCTTATTTTGGGGGAAACACGGTAGTATCTGTTGACAGAAAGGGAAGTATCAGGCCCATCAGGGAATGTGGGTGCTTTCCCTGGTCACTTATTTTTGATGAGGTTTCAAATCAAGCCCTCTTGCCGGTTATGTCAGTGTCACCTAATGTCAGAGGGATTCCAGTTCAGTCCAGAGGAGGAATGAGCTGACCTGGCTGCCTTCTGTTACTAGCCCAGGGGTCAAAGAGCGCCCAGGTTTAGGTCGCCTTCTGCAGGGTAGGTAGATGCAAGATGACCTGCTGCTATCATGTTCCTCCAGCGCCAGAGTCCCAAAGAAGCTCACTTTGTCCTTGCCAACATTTACAGATTTCTGTTGGTTGCCTCTTGTGCTATCTTTAGGGGTTATAATTATGCTTCATGGGGGGGGGGGCGAGGTGAGGGAGTAGGGAAAAATGGATCCACACTATCTGGTCCAGACAGAAAGATTTATAGCACATTCAAAAACTTAGTGTTATCTTGGTACTATTATTAATGAAAGGGCCGGCATAGGAAGATTGCAGCATGACAGTCAGCTTGATAAAATACACTAAGCGTTGCAGTTAATCTGGTTGAGTAAAATGCAACTCAAGTATTGCCCAATAATGCAGCTAAATGAAAAATAACCCACATGGTACCCTCTTGAATGTCTCTGTATTTCCAAAGCCCACAATTTTATCTAGCTACCATTGATAATAAGCAGAAGTCCTAAAAACTACGGATTTCAGCTATTTGAAACCTATTACTATGTATAGAACACATGCCTATTTGAAAATTTTCATTAGCCATTATTTTGACTCAAGATACTAGACTAACCAATACGTTGAAATTCAAGTGTGATTTAATGTAAAGAGTCTTGGAATAAAAATAAAGAAACCTGGATTCAGGTTTTGTTTCTGTCACAAATTGAAGGCTCTGAGAAGTTTTGCTATAGGGAGACTCTCTTACTATTGTTTCGTCTAGAGTGCCCCAAACCAATCTGATCACAAAGCTTTTTTATTTTTGTTGCCACAAAGTATCTATAACAGATCTTAGAGCTAGTGTTCTGAAGAACATAATTGGGAAATATTGATCAGGGCATTTTCTAGATGAGGGAACAAAGGGTTAGGAGAAGTTAAGATTTGTACAAGGTCACAGGACTAGTTAGTGGTATAGCTGGGTCTAAAAACCAGGTTTCCCATATTCTAGATGATCCAGTATTTTTTGCACCACACCACTCCGCTACTTATGAGTCAGGTCCTAACTCCTGCTAAAAAAAATTTTTAAAACCATTTCCTGTTGTTTTTCAGGTCGTGCTGAAAAACAACAGAAAATGGTTTAAAAAAAATTTTTTTATTATAAAATATTTCTACACATATAGGTTTTTATAACACATACGTGGTGTAAAAAAATGATATTAAAATAAACACACATCACTTAAGAAGTCGAATATTATCAGAACAATTAAAGCCCCTATAGGTCTCTACCCCATCGTATCACCCTGTGTTTATCATTCACTTGCTTTTCTTTATAGTTTTAATATATGTATCTTTAAAATCTATGATTCTATTTTGCAAATTTTGAACCTTTAATTAATGGTATTCCTGCGGTATTCTGCACCTTACAAAGTTTTTGCTTATTCATTTTGTGATTCATTCATGTTGATTAGTATAGCTATAACTCAGTCATTGTATAGAATTCCATTGTGTGAATATATCACAATTTATTTATTCACTCTCTTGTCAATTGATATTTGAGTTGTTCCTTTCTCTTTTTATTTTGGTTTATCATGAGCAATGTTGTGTGAATTGTCTTACATGCACACACATGTATGAACACATGTGCTAGTGTTTCTCTAGGTTATAACCTCAGAAATTGCTGAGTTATAAGACATGTCTATCTTCAGTTTTACTAGATAATATAAAATAGTTGTCCAATTTACAATTTACAATCTCACCAGCAGTGTATGAGGGTTTCCATTGTTCCACATCCCTGGTATCATTATCTTGCCAGACATTTTTAAAAAACATTATATTACGGAAAATTTCAAAACTGTAAAAGAATTGTATTATCAGCCATCCTTCAACTTCAGCACTTAACAACTCATGGCCAATCTTCCATGAGTCATCTTGGAGCATTTTAAAGCTAATCCCAGACATGATAATACTTCATCTATAAAAATTTCAGAATGAATCCTCTTTTTGAAAAGGACTCTAACTTTTAAAAATTACATACAGTAAAGTGCCCACATCTTAAGAGTACAGTTCAGTGAATAGTGAATTTTTTATGCATGTCTGCAGCTATGAAACCACCATCCACATTAAGATCTAGAATATTTCCAGCTCCCCCAGAAGGTTCCTTTGTACGACCTTATTAAAACATAAGGACAATACCAGTATCACATCTAAAATTTAACAAAAATTTCTTAATATCATGAAATACCCAGTCAATGTTCAGATTTCTTCAACTGTCACACTCTTTTGCTTTTGTTTTGTTTGTTTTATTGTCTGCTCAAATCTAAGTCCAAATAAAAACCATCCTGTTCCCCTCCGTGCAGTTTATTTGATGAACAAACATGGTGGTTTGTTCTGCAACTCCCTATAGACTGGGTTTTGTTGAATGCATTCTCATGGTGCTATTTCACGTGTTCCTCTGTTTCCTATTTCCAGTGATGTGTTTGTTAAATCCAGAGGCTTGATCAGATTCAGGATCAAATTTCTGACAAGAACATTTTATAAGTGGTGGAGTGTTCTTCCATGAGGAGGCACACAATGTCTGGTTGTGTCTGTTTTGTGTGTAAAGGCAATCATTGGTAATAACTGCTCAGTTCATCATTCATTGGAGGCTGCAACATTGTGAGATGCTACCATTCCCTATTTTGTATATTAGCTAGAATATTTCTCTAAAGCGAAATTTCCTGTTAGTTATTTGGTTACCCTGAAATACAGTTTGTCTACCTGTATTTCAGGGTAACCAAATACAGGTAGTCCTCAAGTTTTCTACCAATATAAAATATAAAATGATATTGTAGTTTTAATTTTAAAATGATATGGAGACATGGGGTATACATGTTTAATACCTTCTCTCAGGTAGAAATTATAGGAAACACAACTATCTTACATCATATAAGCCTGTGAAATGGTGAAAGCCAATTACAACTGTGTTACATCACACAGGTACTAAGGGGAGAGAGAGAGTTTATCTCTGTTTTCTATAAAAAAACTGTTTAACACCAGGCAAGCATTCTTTCTTCACAAAAGACTTCTCACTGAATTCTACAAATGTCATGCACTCATGTGCTTGATAAAGGGAAGTTTCAGAGTATCTCCTAAGAATCTCTCATAATATCTATTATTGTAAGACTCAGGAATAATGTTATTATTTTCTCATGCTTTTTTCTGTGCACACATATACGCACATAAAATAGGATATAAAATAGGCAATATTTTGTAATAGTTTTTTCATGTAATATAGCATATAAGTCTTTTCAAATCAGGAAATAAGGATCTATATGAATCCTAGTTAATGGATGCCTAGTATACATTGTCATATAGTTTATTTATTAAATCCCCTACTTATGAACATTAGGTTGTGTGTAACATCTAGGTGTTACATTTCTTAAGTGAATTGCCTCTCTGTGTCCTTTGACCATATTTCTACTGGGTTATTGAAAGTTACCTTAACTATTAGTGATGTTAAATGTATTGACTTAATTAAAAAGTTTAATAATCATGAGCAATCTTTTTTCCTTTTTTCCTCCCTTTCTTCCTTCATAATTTAATTCAAAAATCATTATGCAGGTCTGAGCATGGAAGATGGCTGGAGTTTACACAAGGAAAGCAGCCAAGCAGGGTGACAGGCTGGCAGGCATTAGAAGAGTACATACAGGGGAATTAAGCAATAAGTAAATATTGAGGATAATGAGAGCCAGGTTTCTCACTGTTGGAGACAGGAATTACAAGTATGGAAAAGGAAAAAAACTAGAATGAGCTTTGTGTGTTGGATTGGAATTACAGGGATTGATGTGAATACAGAGATGTAGAAACAAATATATATATATATACTTGTATACATATGCATATATACTCATATATGCAAAAAAAAAGTGTGTGTGTGTGTACACATTTATAGTCCTGTCCACTAAGAGGACCTGTAGCAATGAGCATACCTAATGTCCAGATCTTGGTGTTCAAATACAATTTCCTAAAAGGAATCCTCGTGGAAATGGCTGATTCCAGGTCTGGGGCATGGAAAGTGCAATATGAGTCTGCAACATTTTCTTGTACCAGAAAGTATTAATGTACCCATGGACTGATGGGCTATATCAACAGGATGCAGGAGACAGCTTGAATGGGGGTCCAAATCTGGGCCAAATACGGGACAATTTGAACATCAAAATAAATAATGATAGTAACAGATTACATCCCATTGAATAGAATAAGAATCCATGAGTCCACACTGACATAAATAGACAAATGAATAAATACATGGGGAGAAGACAAAATTCTTCCTTAGAGTAGAAGGCCAACTAATAAGTTTAAAAGGAGTGATGGAGTTAGAAAATTGCCACTTGTCAATCATTATAGTTATAATTAATTCAGACAGGAAACATCAATTGATTCTAAAACAGAAGATGAAAATTGAATGAGAACAGGATATTCACACAGTCTCAAAGTGCCTCCCCACAAAACAGTGATTAATTATAAGAGGAAAAGAGTAATTTTACCATTAGACACTATTAGCATTATTTTGCTTCAAACTGATATGTGCTACATGATGGACACGTAGTAAGGAAAGCACAGCATCCCTTCTGTGAGATTCCTGCCAAAAATGCATAACTTTCATCTAATCATGAGGAAAGAAACAGTAGACAAAATTGAGGGCTATTCTACAAAATAACCAAGGAAGTACTCCAGATTTAAGGAAACTGAAGAGACATAACAATATACAAACACACATAATAAGTGTGACACTGGATTGGGCCTTTTTGCTTTAAAGGACATTATTGGGACACTTAATGAAAATTGAGTATCTCTTGGTGAACAGTAGCTGAGAATTTCCTGTACTATCCTTGCTATTTTCTTTGTAAGTTTGAAGTTATTTCAAAAGAAAAAAGAAAAAATTATAAACAGAAGAAAGCCAGAAGAGTGCCGGATTTATAGTCAGACGCAGGAGCAGGACAGAATGCTCCAATAATCTCTTCTTCATGATAAATGGATGAAAGAAAGGTCTTTAAATGAAACTAGAAAAGAAGGCTCATATGTCTGTAAAATATCAATATTTCTTGCACAGGCCTTTAGTGAAAATATTTCAGCAAATAAAATGTGTATTAATTAGCAAAATTATTACAAAAATAGATTAATCAGAAAAGGAGGCAGATCCACTAAGGGCAATGTGATAATTGCCACTATCTCATGAGCAACTACATACTGAAAAGCAAAGGTTTAAAGTGAAGAAATGGCACGCAGTTCAAAATCTAATAAAAAAAATGTAGTCCTGGAAAAAAAAAAAAAAAATATATATATATATATATATATATATATATATACACACTGTGGGCCTAGGGCCAGACGCTATTCTCAGGCTGGGCTCAGATCTAAATTTAACCATCTAGAATGCTTAAAAAAAAAAATTAGCCTACTCAAGCTTTTCAAATAAAGGATATACATTTTAATAGGAATTCTATATTTCATCGTTAAGATGGAAGAAACACACTATGTCCTTAGCTGAGCTGAGTTAATTTCCAGAAGCAGGTTACATTTCAGCATTGCATACCATATTGTAGAAACATTTCTTATAGCAAATTTATTTCATGTGGTCACGTGTAAGCATATCAGTCAAAGAACTTATGGTCTGGCAACTTCTGCCCTAACTTATGTCTACTTCTGTTAAAATAAATATGTGCACTCTCTCATATGGTCTTGATAGCAGCTCTGAGCAAGAGGAAAGCCATTATCACCAGTCCAATTGCACAAATAAGGAAACCACAACAAGCAAGATGAAGCACCTTTCCCAAAGTTTATACTTACAAATGGCAGAGCTTGGGCTCAACATAGATGCCCTATCTCTAAATTTGCTGCAATTTCCATGACACCAGGCTCACTCAAAAGAATCACAAGTCAACATAAGCAGTAACTCAGTGATCAAACCATTGTTCATATCTTATCACGTACAACTCAAAGCTCATTAATTCAATAATAGCTAATATAAAGTAGTCATATGTAACTCATTTCTAAAACATTTAACTTTTATGGGAGTATCAACAGGTTCTAAAAATGTTTGTTAGTGATTATGTTACAGAAAATGAAGCATACACCTTCTTTCATAATCTCAATGCATATGTTCCTCAATATTTCTTGACTGGCTGCCCTTCAGTTCAGACTGACATTCAAGATGCAGACAAAGTTTGTTGAATCAGACCAGGTTATAGCCCATAACCTGTGACAATAAGTCTGATCATGTCTGGTCAGCAGAAATCAAGATTAGCACTCATAAAATAAATTCCAGACAGCGTCAGAAAAAATGCTTTTTCAAAAAACTATTTTCTAGAATGGTTAACTGATGTAGCATCAAACGTGAAAGACAATTCAGTAGATTTACATCATGGCTGAAATAGGAGTCATCCAACCTGTAATGGTTTTTAAATATGCCATAGAGACATAATGGGAGTGCCAGATGAGTCTGTCACTATTTAGTATTTAAAAGTCAAGGAATACTCCAACAAAATTCATATGCTTGCTCTCATTTATTTAAAAAGAAGTGGTGACGTAAAGACATGGATGAGAGACTATTATTCACTTAAAAGATATTCATTCTACAAATATTTATTGACTATGTGCCATGTACACAATCTAAGTGAAAGTATTATTTTCTTATGTTAATGATGGAAATTAAGTAAGTTTTGGTTAACATGCCAGTGGCAATACCAGGCATACCTGAGCATACTTGAAACCAACCATATTAGTTATTTTCGAACATTTTTCAGATCAACTAAGGTACTTTCTGAAGTGTTCATGTCAAATGCTATCGATATTATCAGGATGATATCAGAATTAAAGCAAACAGAGTCATGAATGTTTAGAGATGTTGTAGAGAATGAGCTTATTTGGCTTGAAAAAAAGTGGGAGAACTAGATGGAAAAGTGGTGGCTGAAGTAGAAGACAGGGGTAATGGAGAGTCAAGTGAAAGGATGAAGACCTGGAGGAATAGAGGTCTTCATTAAAATGTAGACTCATTTAAATGTAAATCCAATTATATCACTTATTTGCTCCAACTCTTTCAAATGCTGAGAACAACACTGTTGGTTTCCTACCCAATAGCTATTATTTTTCCCTTTCTTTCTTGCAGATAGAAGCTATCTCCTATCACAAAGGATGAAAATGCCAGATACTCACTTTCCCAGCATTCAGTGCAGCTAGGAGTACCCATGTAATCTTGTTCTGGCCAATGGGGAGATGGGGCATTCTCCTGGAGGCTTCTAGAAAAGGCTTTCTTCCCTGTTAACAGACTCTGCCTATATTTTCCAGGCTGTTGAAAATAATTGTGTAAGGATATGATGCTTGGAATCGCTGCAGCTATTTTGGGACCATAGGGGGATAGGTCATGAGACCATAAGAGGTATAACACACATTGAGACTGGCAGAGTGAAATGATAAACCAATGCAGGAACCACACTTCTCATTTTCAGTTAAGTCTTTTTTGTTGTTACTTAGAGCTGAAAATATTCTAATGAATGCATTTTATTATTGCCTTAGGATAAAGTCCAAATTACTTCCTACAACTTACAAAATTCTTAAGCTCTTAATAATCTGGTTTCCCCTTTCCTTTTCTAAGCTAATCTCTCACCATTTTTTGCATTCTTCAGGTTTTTTTCAATTCTCCAGACAAAGTCCTCTCTCTCCTTCAGGCTAGTTTCGAACTGGAATCCTCACCACTTCTACCACTCCTACTTTAACTGGACATTATTGCTCATCCTTTAGGACTTGGTGAAATGTCACATCATCCTAGAAGCCTCTACTGACCACCCGAGGTATGTATTTGCCACATTTATGAAGTTCCCGGAAATTTGAACTTCCACAATTCTAGTACGTATTCTACTTTATCATAACGGTTTAACAAATTGTCTTGCCCATGCAAGTAGAGTTTGTGTCTCTCTTGTTCATTATTATATATAAGAATCAAAATAATTTCAAAGATCAATTAGAAAAAAAGCAAACATCTCACTAGAAAAATGCAGAAAAACATGATGGGCAATTCCAAATGGTTATAAACAGATGAAAAGATGGTTAGATCCTCTAACAATCAAGAAATGCAAATTTAAAAAATACTGTGGGAGAAGTGGGTAAAGGGGGTTAAAGGTAAAAAGAAAAAAATAATAAAAGAATAATGTTCTTCACCAACAGATTGGCAAAATGAAAAGACGATTTCACCAGTGGTGGGAATGCTGTAAATGAAATGGGTGCCCTCATACACTGTCGGAGTAAATGTAAATTGTATTAACTTTCTAACCATAAACATCAACACGAAATTTGCCTACTATATGACCTAGTTATTTCTTTAGAATATTTTCTAAGGAAATAATTGGGCAAAGCACAAAGATATTTGTATGGATGTTCACCAAAGAATTGTTTAATATCAACAAACTGTAAACAAATGTTCATCCATAGAGAACTTGTGCACACACAGTGGAAATCTACATTTTAAAAAGATGAGATTAAAAAACCTAGATGTCTTGCTATAGATAAATGTTCATAATATGTGTTTAATTGAAAAAACAAGTATTGAGTATGAGTACCTAATGATGCCATTTATAATATATGTTAAAAATTGATTAAAAAAACAAATTTAAAACAATTAAACTGGTTGAAACATATACTGTCCAAAAAACATATTGGACCAAGATGAATATATCTAGCCATTAGTTTTGAAACTTTTTAGTCACAGAATGTCCACATTACTTTTACAATCATTAGTCATATTCAAGAAAGATACAAATTTTAAAGTGGGTCACTTAGGGTAAAAATTACAGTAATGCTTAGGATTTCTGTAAAAAAATCAAAACTAAATTTACATACACACAAAGATCTAATTTTGCAACTTTCAGCCACTAATGCTTATCTTACATAATTAGTCATGGTTTTTGCCTCTTAAAAATTTGTATATTTATTTTATACTTAAGCTGATTTTATACTTAAGCATTTGATAAAACTTTATCATATGAAGAGAAAAAATGTCTAATAAAAATGAAGAAATACCTGAGCTCCTTGACATAGGTCTGGGTAATGATTTTTTTAATCTGACACCAAAAGTAAAAGCAACAAAAGCAAAAATAAATAATCAAATGGCGCGACGTACCTCAAACAAAAAAGCTCCTGGACAGCAAAGGAAACCACTGACAAAATGAAAAGACACCCTATTGAACAGGAGAAAATATTTGCAAATCATATAACTCATAAGGTGCTAATATCCAAAATATATAAATAACTCACACAACTCAGTAGCAAAACAAACAAACAAAAATCCAATTAAAAAATGGGCAGAGGATTCGAATAGACATTTTTCCAAAGAAGACATACAGATGGCCAACAGATACATGAAAAGATGCTCCACATCATTATCAGGGAAATGCAAATCAAAACCACAATGAGATGTCATCTCACACCTGTGAGAATGGCTGTTATGAAAAAGACAAGAAATCACAAGTGTTGGCGAGGATGTGCAGTAAAGGGAACCCTCATGCACTGTTGGTGGGATTGCAGATTGGTGCAGCCACTATGGAAGGCAGTGTGGCGGTTCCTCAAAAAATTAAAAATAGAAACTACCATATGATCCAGTAATTTACCCAGAGAAAAATGAAAACCCTAACTCAAAAAGATATATGCACCCCCATGTTCACTGCAGCATGATTTACAATAGCCCAAGATATGGAAACCACCTAAGTGTCTATTGATGGATGAATGGGTAAAGAAATTGTAGCATATATGTATGTATAATGGAATATTACTCAGCCACAACAAAGAATGAAACTTAACATTTGCAACAACATGGATGGACCTCGAGGGCATTATGCTAAGTGAAATAAGTCGAGCAGAGAAAGACAAATACTGTGTGATCTCTCATATATGGCATCTAAAAAAAGCTCACAGATACAGAGAACAGATTGGTGGTTGCCAGAGGTGAAGTGGGGCGGGCAGAGGGAAGTGGGTGAAGGGGGTCAAAAGGTAAAAAGGGGGGGGAAGGGAGTTATGTGCATTAATGTTTTTTTCTTTATAACTTTTCCTGATGGAAATGATCCCTCTAGCTTTTATGAATTTACAGACATATAAATTTTACATTCATTTTATGATATGTCCAGACATAATAGCCACCATACAGAAAGCTTTATTTTTAATTCCCCTTTTTCACTCATTGCAAGTTTACTCATATCTCTATCAGTAAATTCAGCACTTACAGGGAAAAAAGAAAAAAAACAGAAATGCTTGGGTTTTTTTTGGTTTTGTTTTTCGTTTTTTTCCTGTTGGATAGTCCTTAAAAAAGGGGAGAAATTGAAAACGTTAATTTAACAATAAAATGTGGAGGGTAGAAAAAAAAGGGAGAGGAATCTGGGTATAAAACACTTTCCTTTCGATCACTCCTCCACGTTACAGCCCATTTCCACTCTCACTTCCGAGGTGCCAGCTGCTATCAAGGCTTGAATCTTTTGGGGATTCTTCAGTGCAAGTTTGCTTCTCAAATTTCTCCCATCAGATTTATTATTTAATTTTCTAAGTATTTATATATGCTTTACAGCTTCCCAAATTTTACTGCTGTTGTTTTCTTTCATTCTCTTTATCCTTGTTACTTTGTGTCTTAAAATAATGACAACAACAAATCCTTTCTGTGCTTTTATTAGAGGTTTTGGAACAGAGTGGATAGAAATGTTTATGTTTAACCTGGCATTTGCAAACAATAAAATTTGACGATCCATGTAGAATTTGTAGCATGGTCCCCCTCTTCAGTGCTGTTAGCTGCTATTATTTTTGTTAGTGTGCTTGTCTCCCCTTACATCTGACTGCTTGGGCTGTCTCTTTTCTGACTAGTCTTTCTCCTTGTCCTAAGCATAGATATTTCTTATGACTCTATTCTCCCACCTTGTTCTGGTTTAAGCTCACCTATGATTTCAGTTCAGGTGGCATGCAGATATATGTATTATCTTCTATTACTTCTGGGCTACAGACTCATTTTCCAACAATCAGCATGATCCTGACACTAGCAAACTTCATATGCCTGATGCTGAGCTCCTCTTCTATACATACAACCAAGTCTTCTCTGGACATGTCTCTTTTTCTTTTCTTTTTGGAGTTGGCACCACAAAATCCTTGAACTTTGAAACTTGGCTGTTAGGTCAAATGCCTTGTTTTCCCTTTTCCCCCTACATGCAATCATTTGTCAATCATTTAGCTTCTCCCTTGGAAATGGCTTTCACTTCCAATCCTTTTGTCACTGCTGTTCATGGGTCATTCAGAGTCATTGTTTCTTATCTCCCAACTTGCCTCACTTAAATCTATCTTACAAGCATCTGAAGATTTCTTTCTAAAGGGCGTTCTTGATAAGACTAAAGGAACTAAATCTTGAGCCTTAACTCCTAACACTCGCTCACAGGTTCTCTACATTCTGGACAAGTTAGAGTATAGTAGACATTTACACTTTACATTTAGCATTTGACCTTTGTTTATGAGTAACTCTCTAAAAGGCCAGAGGCATTTGCTACTTTACTATTTTCCTGAAGCACAAATTCAAATCACATATAATATAAAGTTGATGATAGGAAAAGTCACTTAATAAGCGAGCCTGGCCAACTGCACCACCTCAGTCGGCCTTTGTTGTTTTCTACTTATCATCAGGTATTCAGCAGTTCTTATGAAGGTTCTCAAGGGACCACATACATTTTTCAATTCTACTCTACTGTCTTTTAGAAGGAAAAGTATATGTGAGAAATGGCATTTGTGATTTTTGTTATTTTATAGATTGTGTCAAGGGTTACCATGCTGGCTAACCCTTGAAAATGTCCAGTGTTCTCTGATTTCCAGAGCCTTGCTTACATTGTTCCTCCTCCCAGTGTTTTCATTATATTTTGCTACATAAGTAACCACCCTAAAACCAGTGGCTTAAAACAATAATCATTTATTTGCTCACAGGTATATTTACAGTGTGGGCAGTGTTTTGAGAAGACAGCCTTTCTGTGCTCCACGTGGTGGCAGCTGGGGTTCATGGTAGAGGATGTACCTCAGGATGGCTCAGTCACGAGGCTGCTGGCTGTTGCAGGGAGCTCAGATGAGGCTGTCAGGGTAAGGGTGGGAGGGCTAGGGCTTGAATCTCCTCCATGTGGGCCTCCGCAGGTGACTGTTTGGGCTTTGTCCTTACATGGAAGCTGGGTTCCAAGAGGGAGGACACAGAAGCTGCCAAAATTTTATAATGCTTGGGCTCAGAATTCCCAGAATGTCACTTCCTCCATATTCTATTGGTCAAAGCTGAAATAGGCCCAGCTCAGATTCAAGGGGAGGACACATAAGCTCCAAATCTTGATGGCAGGAGTGACAGGCATGTACAAAAAAATGAAGTTATTTGGACCATGTTTGAAGACTAGCTACCACCATCTACCCTATGGCCACAATAACACATTTCTCTCCCATATGAAAAATATACCATTTCTTCCCCTAAGATATCAAAATATCTCATTCCATTACACATCATTTCATAGTCTAGGACGGGGGTGAGGAAACCACAGCATAAGGGCCAAATCTGACCTGTAGTCAATTTTGTATAGCCCCTGAGATAAGAATGGTTTTTATATTTTCACAGGGTTATAAAAAAACAAAAACATAGAAGAATGTGCTACAGAGATCACACATATTACCGTAAAGCCTGAAATATTTACTGTCTGACAGCTATACAGCAAAAGTGTGCCAACCCCTGGTTTAGGACATTGGTCGGCATCTAAATCAGATCCAAGGGCAGATGTGGTTCCTTGGGTGCAATTCCTTGACTAGGGGAGAAAATGAGGGGAAAGTGATCCATAGCAATTCTGAAATCCAACTAGTCAAATGATATCAGTTCTTTAATTCAGCTCACTTCTGCTCTTTGGAAATGCTTCTCAGTGGCTCTTTGCTCCATCTTAAGTCCCTTTTGAAAACAGGCCATAATTGCAGATGAGTAGCTTCCTCAGCCTGCTTCCTGCCTATAAAGTTGCAGGTCCAGAGGTCTCTATTCATTCTGAATAGACTCTGTCTATTTCAATGTAAACTAGTAGAGATCCGTAAGCAGCCATAGGTTTCTTATACTTCATGTTATAATCATGTCCCTGAGGCAAAAGCCACATTTGGATTCTTAGAAGCCCTGCAGTCTAGTTAGAAGGATCTATGAAGATCTATTTACCTACCTTAAATCTTTGTGAGCTATGAACTTATCTATTGTTGTATAAGAAGTTATCTTCAAACTTAATGGCTTAAGACAACGATCTATTATTATCTCACAGCTTCTGTTAGGAATCCAAGACACTGCTTACACCCTCTTCCTCAATGTCTCTTGCTGCAACCGAGGTGTCAGCCAGGCGATGGTCTTGTTTTAGTCAGCTCAGACTACCGTAAGAAAACAGCATAGACTAGATGGCTTAAACAACAGACATTTATTTTTCACAGTGCTGGAGGTTGGAAGTCCAAGATCAAGGTACCAGCCAGTTCGCTTCTTGGTGAGGGCCATCTGTTTGGCTGGCAGATGGCCTCCTTCTCATTGTATCCTCACATGGCAGAGAAAACAGAAGCTTTGGTGTCTATTTCTCTTCTTATAAGGGCACTAATCTCATCATGGGGGCTACACCCTCACGACCTGATCTAAACCTTATTACCTCCCAAAGACCCCAATGTCATCACATTGGGGATTAGTTAGGGCTTCATAATATGAGTTTTGGGGGATTTAAACATTCAGTCTATCACAGGCCTCCTCTAAGGCTGCACTTAGGGAAGATCCACTTCCAAGCTTACTGTCAAGCAGGATCTCAGCTCCCACTCCCCTCACAACAACGCAGGACACGGTGAGGCCAAAAAGGAACAACAATGGAGCCATAGATAGAGGAGTCATACCGCTATATTCTCGATGGTGGCTGGTCAAGACACAAAAGCAAACATCTGCCAGTACCCCAACGAAGGGTCTGCCTGCACCCCAGTCTCGCTGGTGGCCGGGCGAGACACAGGAAGTAGGATCAACACAATCCACAATCCGCTTGCTAACTGCACTTGCTAGCTGCAATCCGGGCTTGCTAGCTTAGCCACGGCAGTTATATTAGTGGCTAGTGGCTAACTAGTTACAGCTGACGGCCAACTAGTCACAGCTGATGGCCATCTACTACCGAGCCAGCCCTTTTCCACGTGAGGTTGAGAGCCTGGAAACTGCTCTCTGGGACTCCGTCCCTACACTTACTCATGTGGCTGTTGGCAGGATTCAGTTCTTTGTGGGCTGTTGGACTGAAAGCCCCAGTTCCTGTCTGGCTTCTTGGATGGAAGCCTCCATTGTCCCTTGCCGCATGGGCCTCTCCACAGGGCAGCCCACATCATAACAGCTGGCTTCTCTGAAAGGTAGCAAGTGAGAGAGGAAGAGAGGGTGCATAAGATGGGGTCCATCGTCTCTTCGCACTTTAACCTGGAAGTGCTATCCATCACTTTTGCCATGCTCTATTTATTAAAAGCAAGTCATTAGGGCCAGCTCATGCTCAGGGGATGAGAATACACAAGGGCTCGAATACCAGGAGGTAGGGATCATTGGAGGCCATCACAGAGGCTGCCTACCACAGGGTCTTCTAGCTGCAATGCACCCTTATCTTGAACTTCACCTAAGGCTATATTTTCCTGATATCACCTTGGATTTGACCTTTGCCATTAGGTCGTTTCTTATATTGAGAGTTTTGTCCTCTGGAGAAGCTAGGAATGACAAATAGTTTTATTTCAAATCCAGCAAGTTCTGGCTTCTTTAGGCTTCCTCTAAATTCTGATTGAAAATGGAAAGGGGACAGACAGGTGGCTCAGTTGGTTAGAGCATAAGGTCTGGGCAATGGGGCTGCTGGTTCGATTCCCGCATGGGCCAGTGAGCTGCGCCCTCCGCAGCTGGAGTGGGGTCAATGAGCTACCACTGAGCTCCTGGGTGGCCAGATGGCTCAGTTGGTTGGACTGCGGGCTCTCAACCACAAGGTTGCCGGTTTGACTCCCACAAGGTATGCTGTGCTGCGCCTGCTGTAACTAACAACGGCAACTGGACCTGGAGCTGAGCTGCGCCCTCCACAACTAAGATTGAAAGGACAATAACTTGACTTGTACAGAGCTGATGAGTCCTGGAAATACACACTGTTCCCCTATAAAGTTCCTGTGCCCCGTCCCCAATATAAACCCCCCAAAAAAAGGAAAGAAAAGAAAATGGAAAGATTCCTTTTTCAGCTGATCTCATTTCTCTTGTACTGTATCATAAGTATCTAAAAGAAACCATTCAACCCTTTCAACATTCTATCCAAATGTCTACTTAGCCAGATCCACATGTTCATTATGTATCTTTTCTGTATCTTTCATGTAACAACAGGCTAATTTAGCTAGTTGTTCTTCCAATGTATAAATCACGTTCCCCTTTCTCCAGCCTATAATAACAATACTTTCATTCTCCTTTAATAATGCTCTTCACTAGCAGATTCCTCAAAGTTCTTCCAGCTTCTATCCTCCACCTGATTCCAATGGCACTGCCACCTACTTTGGGTTTCTGTGTGTCATGTGGGGGACCCTGATAGCTGAGCCATTTGTCATGCAAGGCGGCCTGCAGGGTCCCTGGTTCTGCTCCCCACATAAGAACACAGGATATGGCTAGGCCAAAAAGGAACACCCACGGAGACATAGATAGGGGAGTCATACCACTATAGTCTCACTGAAGGCACTATAGTCTCACTGTAGGCTGGATCCACACGACCTGCAACCTGCTGTCCACTTCTCTGCCTGCCAACCAACCGACTGACCAACCAGTGCAGCCAAGGCAGTTATATCAGTGCCTAATTGGCTAACTGGTTACAGCTGATGGTTAATTAGCCACAGCTGACGGCCATCTACTACCGGGGCCAGAACCTTTCACATGAGGCCAAGAGCCTGGAAACTGCTCTCTGGGACTCTGTTCCCACACTGTGACAGCAGGACCTCACCTCTAGGTACACAATTATGTTTCAGTTATCTATTGCTGTATAACAAACCAACCTAGAACTTAGTGTTTCAAAACAATAGCATTCACTTTTTTTGCTAACAATTTTGCAATTTGGGCACGAGTCAGTGAAGACAGCTCATCTTGCTTTCATGTGGCGTCAGCTGGGGCTAAGCGATTATCCACTTCCAAGATAACTCACTCACAAGGCTGGCAATTGGTACCGGCTGTCCACTAAGAGCTCAGCTGGGGCTATAATCCTCTTCCCTGTGAGCCTGTCCACGTGGCTGCATAGGCAACCATGAGTACTTGGAGGGAAGTGATTGAATCTCAGAACTATTTAGGAGGTAAAGATCAGGAGACTGTCTTAAATTATGTCTTAAATGACTGGTCTTAAATTATGTCTTTATATTCAGTATATTCACAACAGTGTGAATATACTGTAAGCTACTGACTGTATACTAAAAAATGGTTCAGATGGTCAATACTATGTTGTGTGTGTTTTTAGCCACAATTGAAAAGTAATAAATAAACTCAGGGGATGATGGTGATGGCCTGGAGGTGGGTGGGGATGGGTGAAAGAGAAAGAAATGTTAAGGATGACAAAAACCAATAAAACACAGTCTCTGCCCTGAAAAACTTGTTTGGTCCAGCAGAGGATGCAGAACAGTTAACAGTCACAACACATGTGGTAGACACTGCAGCTTTCTGCTGCAGTGATAACATAGGTGCAAAGACCATGCCCAAAATAGACCTTTAATATCTGCAATGACCAGTCATTTAAGACATAATTATAGGTTCGAATTTCTTAAAGCACACCTCAAAATGAACACAGCCAGAGAAATAGAGATGAGTAATAAAAACTATAGGTGCATACAATATTTCCCTATCAATATAGCATGTAACCTGGTAGGCCAGAAGCAGCATGGTAGGGTGGTGGGCAGGAAAGAAAGCAGATGTTTCTTGGTCATTAGCCCTATTTTTCTAGGATATAAAATCCCTTTGTTGTCTTATAACTCTTAGTGCGTCTGGAAACTATTGCTACTGAGATCTCACTTTTGAAACTTTCTTTCTTTGAAGTAGTAAACAGGTCATAAAGATCATTTATATCCTGAATGAATGTACATGGCCCTCTCCCCCCACACACTCAAACTTTCCCCATACTCACAAGGTTTTATAAATAGCCAAATACACAGATTTTCATTGAGTTTTGTTGGCAACATGACTCTATTGTTCTTCCACATAAGTCTAAACCATTTCTAAAGAAAAGGGCAAAATAGGAGACCCCTTTTACTGGCATGTTACCCCATCCCTACACACTTTTCTGAAGACACCTTGAATTTCGCTCACCATTGACTATGTAGTCTAGGTCTCCCTGCTTTGTTGTCAACTGCATGTGTCAGTTGACTGGCTCAGTTGTGGTTTGGGGCCCTCGTGCTGAGTCGTGTGATTTTATTTTTTATTTCTTGAAATCTCATCGATTGTCCTTTTCTGCACAGGCTGTCGTCTATCTAGGGTCTCCCCTCTGCAAAATAATGACTAAAGACCACTCCATGAATCTGCCTCATGCCCCATGTGATGGCTCTCCATGCCTCCACTAATTCAGTCCCTCCTGCCAGGTCTTGGAAGGATCTGATAATGTCGTTTAAGCCTGAGAATCAAAACTGATAAGACAATGTGTTCATTCATTCAAAAATCATTGTTGAGCGCCTACTATGCGTTAGGCAGTATCTAGATGTTGGGATCACAACGATGAACAAGTTAGACAAGGATCCTCTCGTGGAACTTGTTCTTTTTTTTTAATCTCAGAGGTGTTTGACTTTTAACAATGGACAAAATGCCAGCTTGGCTTAAAGACAAAGGAATCAGGTTCTACATTTGGAATTAAGCCACATTTCCCTGGGTGGCGGTAGGGGAGGTTCGCCCAGCATCCTGGAATCATACTTCTTCCACCGACTTATAAGTAAAGTCTGACTGGAATCATCAAGGACGAGATCAACTGTCCTTTTTCTTGGGCCCTTGCCAGGCTCCAGCAAGACAATACCTTTCTGTGAAGTGTATTCAGTTAACAGGCAAGAAAGGCCAAGGAGGGTAGAGGGGGCATTGGAGGTCAGCACAGGGGCCCAAGACCACCCCTCGGCCAACGCTCGGGAAGACATTGCCCCCTCGTGGTTCCTCACACAACCCAGTGAGGAACTGGAGGTGGAGACAGTTGTCCAAATCTCCAGATTAATTGCAGCCCTTGCCGATTCTGAACTTCAATTTCAATTTCAGTAGACTCTGGGTTTATTTTCACCCAGGACACACACTTTCTTCCCCATAGAGGGAAGTGCCATCATGACAGCAATTACATCTCTTTATCAAAATCTTCAGACTCCCCTCACTACCAAGAAAAATCCGCTACGTAAATCCAAGTATTACTACTGTGTTTCTCTTCCGAATGCTCTTAAAGCGGATATTTGCTTTGCTTTCCACAATTTGAACCGGGGTCTGTGATTATGTTGCCAGTGGAGTTGTTTTGGATATCCTGTCGCCACAACACCACTTTAAACTCCCTAACAGCGAGAGCCTTATCTTCAATTCCCACCACCACCCTCAGCCCATACCAGCGGCACTTAAACCGGTATGAGGGTAAAGAATGTCTAGTAGGGGTGGGGGTGGGGGAAAGAGATGAACAGTGAAGCAAGCAAATAATTAGAAATTGTGTTTGGTGCTGTGCTGGAAAGGAACAGCATGCTGGGAAAGAGAATTCCTGGAGGTAGTTAGTGAGGGAGAATCTTCTGATGTATGGAGTTTTAAACGTATATGTTTGTAGTAGTCAAGTTTGAAAGCTTAAATGATACAGTATTGGAAAAGCTCTCTATGGCGCAAGAAAAATGGAAATGTCCTTAATAAAAATGTTAGCTTCATGTATTATAAACTTAAAGTGGGTAAGAATGGGTGCTAGGTGCTATCGCTCTATCAAACTATAATCTCCTCTAATGGCAAACTCCTGGGAGATAATATAACTACTCCCTTTTCACAGGTTCGAGGAAAGGAAACCACATGGTCCGTCTGAGGTTGGTGCATGAACAAGCTTCGTGCGCTGACCTCCCGGAATGCCGAGTCTCTTTCAAGCAGCAGCTTTGACACTCTGCAGATCAGCTCTGTTGGGCCCCCGTTCGGCTTGCAGTGAGGAGGAATATTCCCTTAGCCAACAAATATTTATCGAGTGTCTACTATATACCAGGTAGCGTATTTATAAAGCTGTGGGATTAAGAAGATAAACAGGGCACGGTCTTGTCTTCCAGGGAGGAGCTCTCAAAAGAGTCAGAAAGGCAGCCAGGTAAACATTAATTCCAGAACAGTCTGATAAGGGCTGTGACAAGAGTCTGAACAGGGGCCCGGGGGAGCCTCGCGGAGAGTGACGGCGGCGGACGGTTCGCGGGGTCTGGGGTGGGGATCGCGGTGGGAAAGGTTTTGGAGGACCCCGCGCGTGAAGTGGGCTTGAAGCTGTGCCCTGAAAACGGCGGCCCGGCTCAGGCTGCCCCCGGATGTCACTCCAGTTCTCGCATCCTGTCATTTCCAGCTGCGTACTAGGAAGGGAAGAAATAGGTGTAAAGCGGCATACGGGTGAAAATCCCTCGTGAGAATCCCACAAACAAAAGTAGCACATCACACCTAGCGGTGGTCACACTGGCAGAGGGCCTGTCTCCTCGAAGCCTCGCTCCAAGTTCGCGAGCACAGCCACGCCAGTTCGCCAACTCCGTCCCCACACTGCCACCAGGGTAACTCGGAAGACCTGACCTTCCCTCCTTCCGCGGCCCTCTCCCTCGGACCTACAGCGGAGTTGGAGGCTGGGGTCTGCCGCTTCCGCCCGTGCGCCCCCCCACTCCCGGGCGCACGCCTTTGGCCGCGGGGCAGCTGCCCTGGGCGCAGCCCCTCCTCCCGCGGGGGCTTCGCGGTTCGCGTCCTGTCCCTCTCGGCGACAGCCTGCAGCCCACGTCCAGGGAGGGCGGAGGGAGGAGGGGGAGGGAAGAGGGGAGGGAGGAAGGCGAAAGAAAGGGCGCAGCTTGGATCCTGGACTTCCCAGAGTCAGCCAGGAGCGCGCACTCAGCCGCTCTCCGGGTCCCAGCGTCCCAGCCGCGGCCCGCGCCCCTCTGTCCCACTCCTCCTCCTCCTCCTCCTCCTTCTCCGCCTTTCTGGGCGCCTCTCGCCCCCTCCCTTCAGCAGCGGCTAGGCTTGGGCTGCGATCGCCCCCAACCCCTAGTCGGCCACATCCCCAACTCTCTGGGGTCACTCCTGGGACGCGCGTCCTCGCCCCATCCTTTCTTCCTTCCTTCCTTCCCCTTGCGCCCGCCCTCGCTCTCCAGGTCTCCGGCCCGGGTCCCGATTGTCTCCGGCCCCTACTCAGCCCGCGCCTCGCCCTGCCGGGTCTCTTTCTTGCACTTCCTGAGTCGCCCGCCGCCGCAGTCGCGCCGCGCCCGGGAGCCCGAACTCGAGACGCCGCTGCCCCGGCTCCAACCCGCCGCGCCCGGGGAAGGGAACAGTGGGCGAGCGCGCCCTCGCCCAGCCCCGCGCCCCAGCCCTGCCCGGCGAGGGAGGACCGGGAAGATGAACAACGGCGTCAAAGCCGAGAAGGAGAACACCCCGAACGAGGCCAACCTTCAGGAGGAAGAGGTACTGAGTGGCTCGGTGCGGTGGCGGGTACGACCTGGGACGCTAACCGCGCCGGCTTTCTCCAAAGTGCGGGCGGCGGGCCGGGAGAGGCTGGCGGGATGCGGGCACTGGTCCCGGGGCGCCGCAGTCCAGGGGGTGGGAATTGCCGCAGACTCTCGTCCCGGGAGACTGTATCTTCGGAGAGTGTGTTTTTGTGGGTGCGTGCCTAGCGTTGCGTAACTTTGAGGACTTTTCGGAAACTTTTGTAAGTATAATGCTCAGCTTTGTTTGCCCGAGATTTTAAAAGCGGAATCGAGACTGACTCCTGGGTGACCTCAGATTATTGGGACCCGGAGGATCAGGACTTAGTTCTGCGTCCGGCCCTGGAAGTTGTGGGGTGTGTTTGTGTGTGTGGTTTAAGGAAGAAGTCGGGGAAAGTTCGTCTTAAAAGATACCTTCTATTCCCAGCCCCCTCCCTTTCAGTGTTGAAAGTTCTTGGTGAAATATCTTTCCAGCTGAGGCATTTTGGATTAATAGATAACTCCTCAGCCGCATTCTTCTCTGATGAGTCAAAGACCCCGAACCTGGGTGATTAGGTTTTGTAAATGTGGGGGCGATGCGGTTGTGGGGAGCAGAGTTTTAAAACTTTGCAATTAACCGAATGATCATCGAGGCAATTTTAATAGGACTTTGACTTCCGAGCGTAAATTTTATGTGGTGGGTCCCTAACAACGATAAAAATGTTGGGGCTGCCGAGCTTTCCTTTGGTATAAACAGAATTCAGTCAGTGTAGGAGGGAAATCCTGAACACATGTTTCAGAATCTGTAGTTGGATATTTATCGTATCCTGTAAAATGGCTCTTTTCCTACAGGTACATGATCTGGAGTCCAAGAAACAATGTTTCTCGCCCACTTTTTAAGATCCGACCTAGTGGAGTTCTTAAACAATGCTAAAAAGAACTTTAGAATGTGTGTAAATGCAGAAACCATGCACCTAGGTATGACCTATAAAGCATTTTTACAGGTATTTCATCCTATATATAAGGCTAACAGAATGGTAAGCTGATTCTAAAGCGGTTAGGATATTGACATTATTATTGAGATAATATGTTATGTGCAAACTGAAATTCTGATAGTGAAACCAAATTTAGTGGAGGATTTGATTAGTACATACAAGCCCTTAGCACATTGTCCACTTGTAACTGGGGAAGTAAAGGAGAGACCTAAAACCACGCAAAATTAACACAAAATGTTACTCTTAACACAGGTGTAGGGTAGTGCAACCTAGGTGAATTGCAGTGAACCAAAAATTGCCTTCTCACATGAGGAAACTGCCTATTTTATTATAAACTATTATTTTGAAAAGCGTTGCTTACGTGCTTGTTGTGTTTAACTACAAGTGAAGAAATACTGTTGACATTTCCTTCTTTTTCAAAGAGGTGACTTGAATTGCAAGTTCTACTTTTTTCTTGAACCTTGCTGGCTTCTTTGCTATTTATTTTTCCTGCCACTAAAATAAAATTTTAAAAATGATGACAAGTTTGCCTTTTTTTGTGAATCGCTATGTTTAACAAATTCACAGAACACACCAAGGTAATAATTGCTTCAGAAGCTTTTCTATTTCGGGTAGGTTGGCAATCTGTGTACTTCAAAGGGTAAGAATATATTGTATGAAACCAGCTTTTTCTCTTCACCCAATTAAGAAAACTTGTAAACGTAAAACATTAATCAGGCAAAGTAAAGGTTTCTTTTTCTTTTTTCTTTTGGTAGGTAGCAAAAGAGGTTTGAGTGTCCGCAAACCATAACCTACTTAACTTGATAAAATTAAATAAAATCACATTTTTCTGCTTGACCTTTCTCAGCCTAACTACTGCCAGTACTGAGGTGTTGTTTACCCTGTTCCTGGTCATCTTAATGTGTGAGGTTGTGTCCAAGTAGAATCACAGGTGACCTCAGTATAGTCACTGCCTCTTACCTGTCCTGTTGTCATTACAGTGTTCCTTTTTAGGTGGGAATGGCATGTGGCTCTAGGAAGTGTCAGTAGCTTTAGCAAGATACTTGCTATTTTAAAAACAGGTTAGGAAGATTTCAGAACCTAAGTTGTACAAAAGGTGGAGTGCGTAAAACAAACACTATAAAGACAGAGGGTTTGTAATGTTAAAAATTCAGGAAAAGAAAGTAAGTTGGCCTGAATGATCCAGGTAGTTTTGCCCAAATTCCCTGTTTTGGATTTATGTTTTGGTTTTGGAAAACTCCGAACCTCTTTTGTCTAACTCTGGAAGCCACAAGTAAAATAAATATGGTTTTTAGTGAGTCTCATTAATGTGCTCAGCATTATACAAAACCACCACACTGGACCCTTTTCCTGCCCACCCAACGATCAGCAATTTGTCCTCAAACACATCTAAAAGTCTTGGCTGAGGACTCCAGTAAACAGCACACAGACATATAAAATATATATATACACACATAATGACAAGAGAGGAAAAATGTGTTTTGTTGTAGTTTCTGGTAGTGATTGCACTGACGAGGACGAGAGAGTCCAATCATCATTAAGGGAAAACAGTTTATTTCATAGATCGTCAGGGTAGTTGAGGCTTTCTCTGCTACATTATAAAATCCAAGTTGTGTTTTTCTTTTCAATGTTTTAAATGAGTTCCTTTTATCTACCAAGCCGTTTTAGCCCTGCTTGAGAGCTTCTAAAGCTTACTCTGAAATAATTGATGCAGAAACACTTATTTGGTTCCAACTGTATAGATTGAACAGTCCAGGGTTTAGGAGAATTTTTGCAGCTTTTTAGGTTTGGAAGTTTTTGAGAACTTGGGCAGGACATAGGCTTCTGCTTTAGATAGTGTTTAAAACTGAGGAAAACTGATTTTAAGATCTGGCTAGCCAATTTTGTAAGAGATAATACATCTGCCTTTCTAGCTTCTAGTATGCTAAATATGTGTGTTCCTATGCAAATTGTCCCTATAAAGAAAAACTGGTTGTCAAAATCTTATTGGGGTGTGAGATTTATAAGGTTTATGTACGTATAGGGCATTAGATCATTTATCACATCATTTTACAATTAATAAAATAATTTCTAGAATTTGCCTTTAATTTTGGACTAGGCAGTATTCTCTTAAAACACCTTTGGCAGTTTGCGCTTGACCAGACTTTATTAAAATTAATAAATATGTAAGTAATGCACTCATTTGTCTTATCAGTTGTTTTAAATATCAACTTTTTCCCATCTAGTAGTAGATAGGACTAATTTATTTTTGGTCACCAAATTTTCAAAATAGAAATTTCTTTTTTTGGAAATCAGGTAAATATGTAATTTTGTTTCCATTTTCCTTTTATTTGTGTCATTGGGTACTTTTCAGGTTGATTACAAATTATTTTTAAAAAGTGTTTTATTGTGTTGAGGTGCTAGTGTTAGAGTAATTTCTCCTTAAATTGCTTTGTTGAAACTTTTTTGTACTTCAAAACTAAAAAAGCAAAAAGCTTGGCAGTGTTGGAATATTGATCAAAAAGTTGTTTGGCAGCAATCATGGAGTAAAGTCAGTTCTTCAAAAGTTAATACAAATCTTTGCCTCACATTCCTTCTTTTAAAGTGCTTAGTCATTTTGCCAAAATATTGGGGTCATGAAGAAAATTGCTTTTTATAATTGGCACAGAGAAAAGTTACCATGTCAGTTTGATATGGCAACTTCAGGTTTTCACTGAGCATTAAGTTTAATCTACATTATGACTTGGGGAAAGTACAGAATGGTTTTATACAATTTAACCAAGGCTGGGGCCTCTGTTATTCTAAATCAAATCTGATACAATAAACTTATATTTCGGTCATAGAATAGGATTTGGTGACAGTGTTTCGGATGGAAATGTGGTGACTTCATAGTAAAATGATGTGGTAAGACCACTGCCAATATGGCATGCACTTTTGTTATTTTTCCAGTAGTGGTTTTAAACTTTCATGCAGTCTTCTTTATTTCCAATGGCATTCGTTTATTGGGTAGTTTGGATAAGGTAGAGGTTCTTTTTGGAGATGCTTTTGTATAGTTTGTGTAGCTTCATATTAATTTTTGCTTTGAGGACAAAACTGTTCAATGATGATGGGGTAATAGTGTGGGAACGCTTGTGTATTGTGATGGTGATTTAAATTAGTGCAGCTTTTTGGAGGACTTTGGCATTATATATTAAAATATGCCTAAGTCCTTTGATTCAGTACTTTCATTTTTAGGAATTTACCCAAAGGAAATAATAAGCACGCACAAAGATTTATTTATAGGAATGATTATTACAGAGTTTCTTGTGATAGTGAAAATTTATATAGACTCTATTTCTGAAGTAGGGAAATTGCTAAGTAAATCATAGTATCCTTCCTGAAAGAGAATATTATGTAGCCATTAAAAGCATGTTTTAAAAGAAAACTACAGGAAATGTATTCTGTTACAGTTCTGGAGACCAGAAATCTAGAATCAAAGTGTCAACATTGCCACCCTCCCTCTGAAGGAGGTATGAGAGAATTTGATTTTGTCTCTTCCAGCTTCTGACTACGTTTTAATTGAGATAATGATCACTGTTATAGCATTAATTGAAAAGTACAGATTTGAAAGTTTTATACTATGTGATGCCAATTTAAAATATATATATAACTAAATATATAAAAAAATTAAATGTTAATAAAAGTTATCTGGTGGATTACAAATAATTTTTATTTATTTGCTTTCTGATGCTTTTCTGTGCTTTCTAAATTTTCTAAAATGAACACGTGAACAAAAACAATTAAATGTCTTTTGCTTTGAAGAGTTCATCAAATTTTCTTGCAACATCTGTAGGTGTCACAAAACCGTCAGATTGGTTGTATTTCGTTTTGTTCTCAAGCATTGCTGTAGGAATCAGACCTCTTCTGTTCCTGGTAGCCTTTCATCATAATTATCTCCCCTCTTCTTTATCCTGGCTCATTTTAGTGATCTTTAGCAGCTTTCCTTGTACTAATATGCTTTGTCAGTATATCCCTACACAACACTGCTGGATCCTCTGATGGCCCCGACTCCTTTAGCACTGCTCTCTTTACACAGTGAAGTCCCAACTTGACGTTAGGATCGCCCCAATGTACTTCTATACACTGTAAACCATTTACTTCAACCCCCTTTTTTTCCTAGCCTGAGCTGCTTTCAAGGCAGAAGTCAAGCTTCAGCCTACATTTTTGCAGGATCCCATCAACTAAATGTCCCATCCCAAACAGATGATTGTCCTCAGAATTCTAGTAGAAGTTACTTTTTGTTATCCATTTAATTCCTGAATTATTACCTTCTTTCATGTATTTTTTTTTAAAGGATCAGTGACATCATGGTATTCCCAATACTCAACACCTACCCAAAGTTACTACCCCAGAACCAGGGAAGTAGCACAGTCTCACACACATATATGCACGTAACTCTTGATAAACGCATAGTTTATAAACAGGAAATAGCCTTATTGGTAGGGTTGGAGATGCTTTTGTATAAGTAAGCTGTTAAAAAGCAACCACTGTTTATTGTTGAGGTCCCTTGCTCACAGGAGATTTACTGAAGTCATGGATGGATCAGAGGGAACTGTAACTCCCTCCATCTGTCATTCACAGTCTCCATTTGAGTGCTCAGGTGAGCTCTGCCTGGTCCATCCAACAGCCACTGCCAACGTGGGCCCACTCATTCCGAAGTGCATTTGGGTTTTCATCGTTAGAATTTGGTTACTGCTGTGGAACTCACGTTGGTTCTTTGGACAGGGCTTCTAGAAGCCTTGGTTAGGTGGAAGAGCTCAGCGCTCCCTGGGTTCCCAAACAAGCATGCTCTGTGTGACAGCCACTTTGGAATGTTTGTGTTCAGTTTCCTTTGGCACCTTAGTGTCTGCCTGGGGGTAGGGGAAAGGGAATGCAAATGTTCCTCTTGAAAAGTGCTTGCTTTGGTCAAAGAAAAAACCCAGGAAGGAATGAGGGGAATGAACCTTAATCATCACTGCTGTAGCAAAAGTGGCTGCCTGGCTCAGTGGGCTTTGGGCCAGGTATTTACACTGATGCTGTGTTGATATCAGTATGTCATCCCTGATGGAGATGAGCTGATTTTGATGTCTGCGGATAACTTGCATGTAACTCTTTAAAGTGTGTTGGGAGAATGTTTTTAAACAACTTCAGTGCATTGTGTGTGTATATGGGAACCGGGCGGGGTGGAGTGTTTGACTGCATACTCAAGGAAGGGTACCTGTGTGAGCTTATCAGAATAGAGTTGCCCAGTTTGTCATTTTTTTTTTTTTTTTTTTTGAACAGGACTTTATTGGGGAACAGTGTGTACTTCCAGGACTTTTTTCCAAGTCAAGTTGTTGTCCTTTCAATCTTAGTTGTGGAGGGCGCCGTTCAGCTTCAAGTTGTTGTCCTTTCAGTCTTAGCTGTGCAGGGCGCAGCTCAGCTCCAGGTCCAGTTGCCGTTTTCTAGTTGCCGTTTTCTAGTTGCCGTTTTCTAGTTGCCGTTTTCTAGTTGCAGGGGGCAGAGCCCACCATCCCTTGCGGGAGTTGAACCGGCAACCTTGTGGTTAAGAGCCCACTGGCCCATGTGGGAATCGAACCAGCAGCCTTCGGAGTTAGGAGCATGGAGCTCTAACCGCCTGAGCCACCGTGCCGGCCCCCCCAGTTTGTCATTTTTATTGATAGCAGAAAAAGGAAAATGCTAGAATATTTGATCCTATGAAAATTTCTGAACTGTTTTTACCCATTCGCTCAAGAAATAATGATTGCTAACTTTTGTGTCAAGGACTGGCCAAGCACTTTATATGTATTGCATTATTCCATCCTCAGTACAAGCTGATGTGGGTATTACCATGACGATGAACCTCATTTTATGGGGAGCCACTGAGGCACCGAGAAGTTCAGTAACAGGCCTTCATTTGCAGATTCTGGGGATACCAAGATCTGTGAGAGGTAGTCACTCCCAGTTGAGTGATGATAGCCATGTATAATAAAGCACTGAGTTAAAGCTGAAATAGATGTATGAGTTGGGGACACAGTCAACACAGCAAGGACAGGGTGATGGAGCTGTGTCAAAGAAAACTTAAACAGAGGTGACATGTGAGCAAAGTCTCGATTAAGATTTAGCCAGATGAGAAGAGTTGAGAGAGTGTGGGGAAAGATCGGCCTGTATGAAGATATAGATGCTTCCAAGGGACCCTTTTGGGGAGAGCAAGCAAGACATGGCAGGAAAGAAGGGAAGTAAGGGTGAACCTGGAGAGGGAGGGAGGCACTGTTGGGGAAATTCGCCTGTGGTGGGAGCTGGGCTGCTGTGCAGCAGGGACTTGGCATTCTGGGACCTTCCAGTGGGGAAGGGGAGGCAGCAGGTTTTGGAGGAGTTCTTGAGAGAGTCCTGGTCTCAAAGTAAGGCAGTGGCTGGCAGTGGTGACTGAGCTGGATGGAGAGCCAGAGGTGTGTAGGGGCCTTCACAACTGTCAGATGTGCGGGAGAGAAGAGTCTCATCCAGGAATTCTCTTAGGAGTCTCCTATGGATGACTAGCTAAATAGTGGCTGTATTTGCAGAAATAGAAAATAGAGAGTTTGGAAGGGGAATAAAAATAGGCAACTAAGAGGTGAGGATGTTGAGTTTGAGATGCAGAGGAGAGGTCTGATCTTGAAAAGTGATTGTGAGAACAATTGAAGAAGTTATTATAGCTGGTGGCTGAAAAGGTGGGTAACATGAGTGAGAGTGGCCAGAAAATTTAAGAGAGGCATTGAGACTCTAGTTCCTAGGAAACCTCTGTGGGTAGGCAACAAAAGAGAAATTTTACTTAAAAGTTGATCTAAGTAAAAAAATGTGATTTATTTTCGGGGGGGGGGGGCTGGAAATTCTTGGGAAAAACTGAAGCAACATTTTTAAAGCTCTCTTTAATTTAGAAACATAAAAATGTATTACATATAATCTACCTAATTATAACCTAATAGTGTTCAGTATACTTATCCATTTGAAAGCCTGGATGGGGGCGGGGAAGCTTAGAAAAATCTAGGTATATACAGTATTTCTTACACTCTTTTGCTTTCATCTGCAGTCTCTGGAAATTGCTTTCCTCTAAAAGTTGCAGTTAATTCCCAGGCTTTCACTTGTTCAATTTTTCTTTTCCCAACCCTGGATGATTAAGCTATCATAAAATTTATAGATGGGTTTGGAAAGTAAAGCTGGATGGCCTAAACAAGCTTCAATGTGTGTGTGTGTGTGTGTGTGTGTGTGTGTGTGTGTGTGTGTGTGTATATATATATATATATATATATAACTTTTATTTATTTTAAATGTGTTTTTCCAGGACCCACTAGCTCCCAAGTGAAGTAGTTGTTTCAATCTAGGTGTGGAGGGCACAGCTCACACTGGCCCATGCAGGGATCGAACCAGCAACCCTGGTGTTACGAGCATCGTGCTCTAACCAATCGAGCTAACTGGCCGCCCCAGCTTGAATATTTTTATAAGAAGAAATTTCCCCAAGTTGCTTTGTTCCTTTTTTATTTTATTGGGGGTGGGGTGGGGTGAAATAGTAGAACAAGACTTTGGCCAGAGCCCAAAGTTATCTATTCTGTGGGTCACATTTTCAATTCATTCATTTCGACCTTTTCTACAAGTTTGCTGCCTTTTCTGCTCATGGCTAAGTGTCAGCTGGTGAAGAAAGAATAGTAAAAATAGTCTGAGAATTTAAGAAAATAACTTGCATTTGTATTTCTCAGGTTGTAACCATTCTGATGCATATTATGTAGAATACTGGAGAAAAAAAAGGAAATAGCAGTAGTAAATGCCAGTCACATCAGGAAGGTTAGTTTCAAATTCCAGGCTGCAATACAGTATTGTTACACAAATTTAAATACTAAGGAAATGCCGTAGTAGTAGCCTAGCTCAATCCTCTCAGCCCCTGGGATTTTGCAAAGGTGTGAGAAATCTGGGAGTCTGAAATTGAAATGCATCTCTCCAATCCATGAAAATAATTTAGAGGCCAATTTCTACTATCAATTTATAAATCATGAGTTGATTTATAAATGATGTTCCTCTGCTCTTCCTCACTTATGGTACCAGGTAAATATGCTTGCAGGTGGCCAACATTATCCTAAGAGAAGTACTAAAGAATAAAAAAAATTTTTTTCCTTGAATCCCCAGGATCCTTTTTTGTGAAAATTTCTCTTCGGCCCACCTATAGGATGGATAGTTGGGGCCTCGTGAGAGAAGGTGCAGCCTAGAAAGTGCTATCTTATTACAGAAGTACCAGAATTTCCTTTGTGCTTGGAGGGGAAGTGCTACAAAAGTGTAATTGCTTTACCCAGCATGTGTGATTTACAGGACTTAAAATGTGTGAGTTTCCAAAGAGGCATCTGTTTTTAAATACAGTATCCCTCTAACCCAACAGGATGTGATTTGGGGCAGGGGAGGGACAGACTGACACACACACTCTTCCGTCCTGTGCCTGCCCACAGATGCTGGGTGACAGGGAACTGAAAACATTGGTAATTGCTTCTCCTCAGGGCCTTGCTAATCAGTAGAAGAAACATGGGAGGGGCTGGAGTCCAGGCAGCCGCCACTTGGCCAAATCACTGTTCTGATTCAGCTTTCTCCCCTCTCCACTTTCCTAAGCCCAAGTCTTTCTTTTCCAGGACCGCCAAGCCTTTTCCCATTAATGAGCAAAAGAGAATTGTTAGAGCTAACACTCAGACCATTTTTGTGGCCCAGATTTCCTTTTCAGTCTTAACATGTAAGAAGATTGGAGGGAGAATTGAAGATCAGGTACATATTCAAATATACTCAGACTTGTAAAAGCAGTTATGGATTTTTTTGCACATCAATTCATTAAGCACTTACTGAGTAGTGTCTATTCTGTTTTGAACATTGCACTTTAACCAAATGAAGTGTTATCCCATGTGTCGAGAAATAAGAAAACTGAGGCTCTGAGAGATTAGGTCATTTGTCTAAGGTTTTACAGTGGGTAGAAGATGAAAAGTTCTCCAGTGGTGCACGCGGTTCATGTGACCTGGGCCCTGCTGGTCTCTCTGACCTCATCCACCGGGAATCACAGCCTTACGCATTATGCTTCAGTTGCTTGGACCTTATTTAGGTACCTCCAACTTGCCAAACTTGTTCCTGCCTCAGGGCCTTGGTGTTGGCTATCCTGTCTGCCTGGAACACGGTACACGCAGATGTTTACAGGGCAGCCTCATCCTTGGCGTTCATTCACATCTCAGTTCAGATGTTACTCATAAACACTTTTGACCTCCAAGTTTAAAGTAGCCCCATCTTCCCTACCCCTTATCCCGTCCCTCTTATTTTTCAGATAGTAATCTGTAGTCACTGACCTTACCTTGTGCATCATTTGTCTTGAACTCCTGGTACGTGAGTCTCTGGCCTAAGGGACCTCTGTCTTATTTAAGGCTGTCACCCCCAATGCCTAGAACAATGCCTGGAACTGCCCCATGAATTTGTTATTTTTAAATGACTAGAATGCAAACCAACTCGTCAGATGTCGAGACCTGTACAATACACTACACCATCATAAACCTTTTCCAGCAGTTTTTAGATTAAATTTTCATTATTGCTGCCTTCAACATGATCATGTCTGGATCACCATCCCCACTTAATTACATCAGAAAATATTATACAATTATCACACACTTTTAAGCCAGAAATTTGGGATGGTAAGTGATAGATCCCTTGGCAGGGGTAGGGGTTATACAGCAATTTATCACATATGAAGGAATCCTTCTCTTTGTCGACTTAGAATGGAAATCTAGTACATAATTCCACAGAATCAGGAGTGAAATGTGGGCCTGGTTGGGGGGATAAGTATAAGTAGAGCAAGGTGAATTTGATCCCCCTTTGCAGATGTGATTGTTGGGGTGCAAAGGGTTAATGTTAGTAACCCAGGTGGAATTGATTTGGAGATAGACTTAGCACTCTCAGTCCTTTGATTTAGTCTAGCCTCAAGCTCAACGGGTTTTCTTCCTCCGTTTGCCTGCAAAGTAAAAAGTCTTGTAGCTCAGCATAATGCAGGCTTGAGCTGGACAAATCCAGCCCTCAAGCACCTGTATGGGTAGCTGCGAGGGAGTGTGTAAGCTGGGTTTTGTGAACCCTTCAGGAGGCACCTCACAGCCGTAATTTATACCCATTGGTCAGGCTCACAGACGGGAGCTGTTTTTATTCATTGTTCACATCGGAGCAGATGACATTGCACGATGAAAGAAATGTAAGTCATCATTGCTTTGGTCATCCGACCGGCTGTTAGCTGAGCACACTAATTAAGGCAGTCATGGAAATGCAGGCCATTGGATTATCCTCATTTATTTATAGCATTTATGTCATAATACTTGACCTTGAGCAAACTTCTTAAACTTGACCGTCCATCATCCATTGTCTGTTAGAGTCTTAGAACCAATGGTATATAAATCTTTGTGTTACTCAGGTCTTAACCAAATCATCAGTACTCTTTTTCTTCCCTCTTCTCTTCCGAAGGACCTAGGACAAGTCATTTAAGCCTGTTTCCTTAACTAAAATGTAGGGATTGGACAGACAAGGCCTGCTGTGCATTAAAAGAACTGGAACTCCACTCCCATTTTCCCACTTATCCCACTTTTCATGCCCCCTCGGTGATACAGGGTGCAGTTGTGGCAAATCAGCCAGCATACATCTAGGCTGGCAGCGTAGGCTGTTGGGGCGGGCGTGAATAGTTTTAAGTTTGAAATTTGTTTTGTTTTGTTTTTGTTTTTTACTGTGAAATGCGTCTCCTTGAGAAATGGGTGGGAGTTTCTGGGTGTGAGCTAACGGCAGGAAATGGCCTTTCTTAAACAAAAGGACTCTTTAAGACCCATCCTGAGTTTTTGTGTTTTGAGGAGGGTTATGCAGAAAACCAGAGCTAGGAGATTAATCTCTGCTTTAGCCATTCTGATGGGGGAGGGGAGGAAGGAGAAGATTTTCTTCCCTGTCTGCCCTCTCAAGTGTTCAAGTGTCAGGCGGTACCCACCGTGAGTGCCAGAGAGGTTTAAGGGAGGTTCTTCGGTAGAGTGTGGCCTCACTCCCAAGAGGCAAGAAGGAACCAGGTTGGGCAGAATTATACACAGTGTGACATTCAGCTTTAACCTTGGCTTTCAGCCTTAACTTTCAGCCTCAGCAGTACAGAATGAGGGAAGCAGGAGAAAGGGATTTTATATGATCTATTTCTCCGTAAGTAAAAGTTGGGGTGCTGTGATTTGCTAATAAACGCCCTATAAACAAATCGAAGATTTGAATATGACTGCATTAACTACTGTCTTTATTTTTCTAAATCTAAACCGATGACCTGATAATAGGAGTGACTTCTGCCTCTTGACTAACAGGGGATTCGTAATGTTTACAGTGTGAGATAGCCAGCCCATATGAGAACTGTCGGGCCTTGCCCCTGCTCTGGAATGCTCCCTCTCTTCACTTGAAAGTGACTGACTGTTCGCTGTGTCCATATTTGTACAGCAGGATCCTGAATTTATATTGCTAGAAAAGTAGTTATGTCTTATCAAAATTATTTTGCCTTTACAAATTCTTGCGGACTTGCAGCAATGAACTTCTCTTCCAGGCACACCATTCCACCCCCCACCCCAGGAATATAAATCTTTCCACTAATAATTACAAACACACATTTTATTGAAAATGGTTTTGTGGTTTGTTTAGTTTTCAGAACACTTGAAAATGACAAACATCTTTTCAAAGAAAAAACATTGTTACACCACTATTTTTAGGCTTTACATTGTAACTATATTTTTAGAAAGCCGCTGATATAGCTGGTGGGTCTGTAACGCATAGAGAGGTGGCTTACTTAGTCCACAGCCCCAGGTACTTAACAGAATTGCTGAGATAAGATTACAGCTGACACTCAGATGCCAGTGTGAAGGGGTTTTGTTTATACATTAAATGTCCTGGCAGACTCTGTGTCTTAAATATGAAGCGAGGGGTGCCGTGTTGTTTAAAAGAGGTATGATCATTGTAAACTCCAAGGTTTCCAGGGAAAAATTATTCTCATTGAGAATTCCAGGGTCTGATGTGTTGGTAGGTTTTCTCATTTTCTTGACACATAAACTTTTGAGAAAGGTTACTGTTGTCATGTTATTAATTTACAGATATGGAAATAGATATTGATTTAGATTTGTTCGGAGGCTTGTATACCATATACATTTGGCATGTTTTTCATTTAGAGTATCAGCTGTTTTCCAATGATCTATGTAACATTACTTGTATTTTTACAAAGAAAAGATAAAAATACTAGTGATAATCTTCTCTACATTAACTCCTTAGAATTATGCAATATATGGCACTAACATTCTCTGCATGGAAAATCATTTCTGCCTCAGCCTTCCAAGCATTCCCAACTGGCGTGTTTTACATAGGTTCGTTTGTGGTTTAGATGGATTCAGGAATGGACTGTGCCTGCTTTTATTGAGTGGAGGAGCCGCTTTTTTCTGTAGCTCTTCATATTCATGCTACTGGTAAACCTTGAGTCAAAGTGAAACTGTCCTGGTCAGGAATGTTTGTCCATTCTCTCCATGTTCTTAGATGCTCAAAGGGAAGCATCTTGCCCTTTGCAAGACCAGCATCTGTTGCCATTTGGTCATAGTGCGCCCAACCTACTGACTCCATATCGTAAAAACAAGCACAAGTCCGTGGCTAGGGAGCAAAGACTCAAAGGTGCTGTGGGGCCTGGAATATGGATTTCCGGTTTTGGCAAATATCCAGTGGAGTTTTAGTCATTCACATTCTCCTGATCTCTCTTCCTAAAAACCCCTAGGCTTTTCATCAATAGGAAAATTGCTCTTATTTTTCTAATGTTGTAAATCATGGGTCATGAGTATACAGAGGAATCCTACTGGTGTGAGGTTATCCTGAAGTCAGCAACAAAGTGTTGTTTTCCCTTACACCAGGCAAAGCTTGGGCACCGCTCTTGAAGGAGGCCCAGGCATAGGAATCCAGCTGCTTGTTCTGGGTCCTCCCACTCATTCCAGTGCTCTCTGAAATCTCTCCACGAACCTAGTAAGCATTACATTTTACAAATTGAAATTGCAGTCGTATTCCTTAGAAAGCCTGCCATAAATACCCCACCCTTGATGGGTTAATTTATAGTCATACGAATGAGGAAATTTCTCATCGAGGGATGGGATAGAGCACACGCATATTGTAAGGTCCTGAGGTGGCTTCCCTTTATCAGAAGCTCTAGGATATGAATGCAATTTTTGTTGTTGTATAGGGCATTTGCAGTACCCACTCCTATGGCACTGGGCACAGCAGAGCTTCAGTGTACAACAGCGATTATCTCCTGGGGAATTTTTGTGTATTTTAAATCCTGTTATTCACTTAATTCTGTGGGTCGTTTCTCTCAGCATTCCTCAAAGGAAGGGTGTAATGTATTGCTTCTATTTTACAGATTTAAAAAAATAATGATAATAAATCCATTGGATTTTTAACTTATTTGAATTTTAGGATTGAAACAACCAAGATTTTTAAGCCATTAGTTTTAAGCCATTAGTGCCCAAGTTTTTTTTCACTGTTTTTTCCGGAACACAATCTTTTTCTTTCCTTATTGGCAAATAAATTCTCCTGCATTATTCTCTCTCCCCCTCAGAAAATACACATAAGCAAAAAAGAAGTATACAATTCTACAAGGCCTTTCTCAACAACCAGTGTTGACACTTTGGTGTATATCTTTTTCAAGTCCTTTTCTCTGTGTACACACACACACACACACACACACACACACACACACGTGCACGCTACGCCCACCCTTCTATTTTAACAAAAATGAATTCATGCTATAATAATGTTTACATTTGACTTTTTTTTTCACTTGACACTATGGTATGAACATTTCTGCCTGCCATTGGACATTATTGAGGGTTTAGCGTGTTTCCAGCTTTGTGATAGAAACAGTGCTATACGTCCTCCTAGCTAAATCTGTGTGTACATCCAGAGTGATTTCCTTAGCTGAAAGTTTTAGAAGTGGAATTTCTCTGTCAAAGGGCATACATTATTTTTAAGATGGAAGATGGTTACTGCCAAATCTTCTCTAGAAACACGGCACTGACTTATACTCCCACCAAGAGTATCAGCAGGCCCATTTTCCTGTATCCCCTGCCAGTGCAGTTTTGCTGTTTTAAAGGTTGCTTCTTCACTGTGAAGTTCTTCATGTTTGTATTCTATCTGTGATTCCTAATTAATATCCCAGCCTGATCTGTACAACACTTGGATGTCACCTGTTCACTTTTTTAAAACCCCATTTCAAGCCATCACCTAATTGTTTCAGGTACTGCTGCAAGCACTGAAATGCTTAGCAGATAGTTTCTGGAGATGTCATTCTTGAGTTCATTGAACACATAGAAACTCTTGATTTTGTGATCTTATATATTAGGATCTTCATATATATATTGCTGGCGATAAGCTTAACGACTGGCGATGACACCAACATCTTGGGTCTTCTGTGTGCATGTACAGAATTTCATTGAGGCAGTTCTAGCATTTGTCATGTGACCTAATTACTGCATTTAAACTGTATTATAAGGTGCGTCTCGATTTCAGAGATGTTACGTTGTAGAAACGTGTCAGAACTGGTGGATATGTCCTTTTATCTCTACTTTTCTAGTCACATGGTGGGTTTGCTCTTCCGGTAAGGATAGATTCTCTTAGTCACGTTGGTCAGTTCGATGTAAGTTTTGGTGGACAACTGGCCAGTTACATCCCTGCAAGGAACTTTTATAGATAGAGTTAAAACAACAATGCCTTTTATTAGGTGTGGACCATGCAGTACATCTACTGTGGTATGAAAATGTCCTTTTCCTCCCCTCTAAATTGAGGCGTAGGGCCTGGAACTCCAGGGTAGAAGCTGCCACAAGTATTCCTCAGTCTGAACAAAAGGACCATCAGGGCGTTCTCATCCTCCCATGGGCATTTTCACTACAGATGCCCACAAGAAACCAAGAGCCAAATACTGTCTGCAGAGTGGAGCTCAGGTCTCCCTCCATGTGGGCAGGTTCAATCACCATTAACCCCAGCCCTCAAAGCCTCCTTAATTGTTAACAGAACATTTCCTGCCTAGCACACACCCTCTACAAATGCTACACAAATTTTTTGGGAGTGTGATGCTAGGAAATGAGCAGATGTAATGGAAACCTCAGTCTTGACTCATTTTGACTGTTATGTGAGTGGAATTTGCATCTCATTTAGAGTTTATGCCAACAGTATTTCAGGGTAAATTCCCGCTGAGGTCATAAAATGCTGAATTTATATGCATGTAGCACCGTTCTCAAAGGAACTGGAAGCTCTTTTGCAAATAAAAATTGCCTTCTTTTCTTGAGTCTTTGATTCCGGTTGACCGAGTTGGTGAAGAGAACATTGACTCGTAGTGAAGAGGTATGATGCCCCTGGGGTACAGTCATTGGTCCTTGATGGCAGGCTGTGAGCCCAGAGCAGTTTTTCTGCTATTTGGAAAGAACCAGTCAACACAGAAACCAATGGGAAAAATAATGAGTTCCGAAGTATATTGACAACATTTTGTAATATAGACAGGGCTTAGAAACCCAAAGAGAGAGAGAGAGAGAGATCATTGGGGATGAGAGTAAAAGAGATGGACTTTAATGAACTGGTAAAATTTAAATAGGTGGAAAGAAATGGGCACTGGGATAGGAGAGTTTCACCATCGTAAAGGTTTGGAAGTAAGAAGGAATGTGGCATATTTATATGGCAAGGAGAAGTCTTGTTTTGTTGTTACTTTTTAATAAATGAGTAAATGAATGGTAAAGATTTGAGGATATCTTAAAGAATTTTGTCAGTTGTCATTGGCTCCCCTAGCAGGCCCTGTTCTGTAGGTGACAGATGTACAACCTGCAGAACGCTATGCCAATATGCTAAACCTTTTGCCTTTTTTTTTTTTTTTTTTTGTGAATGAGGCTTGCAAGGCCACACAAACTGTTAGCATTAGCATACTGGAAAAAATAAAGCATTTTCCTTTTTGACTATTTCCCCTTCACTTCCTTGATGAAGCCATGGCTGCATTTGTTTCTTTGTGCCTTTATTCTGTCTATTCAGAAGAGTACGCCTCTTAATCTTAGAAACTGAATATATAATTCCTAGATGGTATAGTCATTCCAAAGATATTAAGCTCCTACTGTATTTTAGGTCCTAGTGATACAATGGGCAGCAAACAGACATTGTCGTTGACCTTCCTGGAACTTACAGTGTAGTAAGGAAGTGTATATTAGACAATTAAAAGCACCCATAAATATAGACTTACAAACTGATAAGTGCTATAAAGGAAAAGCATGGTTGATGGGTAACAAGGGGACCCTGTTTGTTCCAAACACTGTTCACGTCACTTTATGTATGTGAAACTCTTTTAGTCCTCATTACTCTGTCAGGTGGGTACCAACCATCATTACGCCTAATGTACAGGTGAGGAACGGAGGCTCAGAGAGTTGTATAACTTGTTCTAGGTCACAGCTAATAAATAGCAAAGCCTGGATTTGAACCTGGGCAGTTAGTTCAAAATCTGTCATCTTAACACTAAACCTCACTGCCAGTCCAGAGCACTCTTTCTTCTGAGAAGTTTATTCCAAGGAGATCAAGTGGTCTCTTGAGCCTAGTACCTCTTAGAACGCTGCCTTCGTAGAGAGAGGAATTTGAGATATGGGACCTGCCTAAGCCCTCAGTGAGCAGTAATGTGGCAACTTCTTTTCAAGGAGTTGAATCACCCATTTATATATATATATACATATATATACATATATATACATATATATACATATATATATATATATATATATATATATATATATATATATATATATATGTATTCTATATATATATATATATATAGAATAGCATGCCTAGTTTTAGAAAATCTGGAGGGCCCTGGACTTCTTGCCACAGCCTAATCTTTCCCATCTTTTCCAGCTCACCTGTCTGGACTCTAAATTAGACCTTCAGAGCCTAAATTGACTTTCTTTCACTCTTAGTCCATTAATGGCAGATTTCTCTTCCAAAGGTGTTACTTGCCCTAACTCAGCTAGCACCTGAAGACATTTGGAGGCTCCTCAATCGAAGGATCTGATGTGTATTAAGGTACTCTGAAGACTGGAGAGCCTGTCTACCACCATTTCTTTGTGGTAGTTAGTGGGTAAGATCCATATTTCATTAGCTGACATTTAAAACTGCACGATCAGACCTTTCCCTGCGTTTCCAAACTTGGTATCTACTATCTGCCCCTGTGCACTGTCTTCCCTTAACCTCCAGCCCCGCAGCTAGTCTAGTAATGGTGCACTGTTCTTCGTTTTTAATAACAACTTTATTGAGGTATAATTCATATATCTTAAAATCCACCCTTCTAAAGTATACAATTTAGTAGTTTTTGGTGTATTCACAGAGTTATGTAATCATCACGACTCTAATTTTACAACATTTTTGCTAGGACCCCCCCCCCCCGGAAAATAACCACAAAAACCTGTGCTCAGTAACCCCTCCTCCCAGCCCCTGGTGACTGTTAATCCAGTTTTTGTCTCCATGGATTTGCCTATTATGTACCTTTCATACAAAGGGAATAATACAAAATGTGGCCTTTTGTGTCTGGTTTATTTCATTTAGCATCATGTTTTCAAGTTTCATCCATGTTGTAGCATGAATTGGTACTTTGTTCCTTTTTATCACTGAATAATATCCCATTGTATAGATGTACCACATGTTGTTATCCATTCATTAGTTGATGAGCATTTGAGTTGTTGCCAGTTTTTTGGGGGGTGTGTTAGTATAAAGGCATTCTACCTCCTCCTAACTTTCTAGTGCCTAGAGTACCTTCTTCCGTCCTCGCCATGCACTTACATTTTTTCCTTCCTGGTTTGCCCTGTCAGCTTTCCTACTTATTAGCCGATGGGGTTTCCCCCCCAAAGGACTATTAAGTCAGTCTCTGATTTAGCACATCGAATATGTTACCTAGTACTTTTACTTATATATCCTTTCTTGCATATCTACAAATGTTTACTTATTTGGACCTTGAGCTCATTTTTTAAAGATAATGCACACACACACACACACATAGAGAGAGAGACAGACAGACAGAGAGAGAGAGAGATCTCTTTCTCTCTCTCTCTCTATATATATATATTATGGCCAGGTGTTGGAAATATAAAGGAGTAGCAGATATATATATCTGTATATATCTATATATATCTATCTAGATATATATAGATATAGATATGTATCGTATATACACATACATATATACATATGCATATATCTCCTATTGGTTCTTTTTCTCTGGAGAAACAGATATATAAAGCAGATATATATATAAATATCTGCTACTCTTTTATATTTCCAACACCTGGCCATAATATGTCGTACAGTATAGATTCTCAGTAAACATTATTTGATAACTATTACATTGAAATTTTCTTAATTAAAAAAAAATGAGGCCACTTAATCCTCTCCAAACTTTATAGGTTGCTGTCTTATTTCTTACTGGCACTATAATCAGAATTGCTGAATTTATTTATGAAGGTGAAAGGATGGATATTAACTGTCCCCTAGGGAATAGAAGTCAACTTGGGGAGAGCAAGTCTCACGTCCACTGTACGCCATGTCTTGACTCCAGACACTTGCCTACATCTCGCCCCTTTGTTTCCTAGGCTGTTCAAGTCAGTCTTAGTAATTCTAAGGATGAGAATCTTGTGGAGACTATGGGAAATGGAGGGTAGAGTCTGTTCTTCATTTACTGTCAAAGTTGAGAAATTTTCCTCCTCTCCGTTCATTAGTAGGAAAGTATTTATTCAGTTCCTGACAAAACTGAGGTGTGTCTAGCCTTAAGCAGGCATCCAAGGCGAGCTGCCAGCTCCTCGCCCACCTTGTCATAATGAACTGTGATTAGTCAGGTGTCTTTCTTTCCCAGTCTCTCTTGGAAATGATAGGAGCGTGGCTCTCCAGAATACTGTGAGAATCAATGAGTTAATACGTGTAGAGGCCCCTGGAACTGTTAAGTGCCTAGCGTTGTTCTTATCTTCTCTCGGAGCATGGTTGCCTTATAAGGCTGTCCACTGGGGCTGAGGGGAGCTGGGCCAGCCCGCCAGGCTCGATGACTGTGGCAGTCCATGACAGTGTTCCCAGAATGGGCTCAGATTTCCTATTTTAATACTGGTGATGCCACTTTTTTTTTTTTTGCTAATTGTTACTGTCATCTCACAAGTGCTTTCCCCTCAGTTTTATTGCATCTATATTTAGCACCCCATCTCTGTGATTCTTTCCCTCTGAAAACCAAGTATAGTAAAATCCATTTGCACAGAGTATTCCAGCCAAAGTTAAGTTCTTCAATTTTCTTTTCCTGGAAAGATAGGCTACTTATCCCAAGAATTATGTTGAAGTACAAAGTACATCCATTTTTTTTTTAATGTTGTATTTAAAAAAGAAATGGCAGATACAACATTCCAATAGTGTTCCATATTTTAAGTCAACAAAGGAAAATGCACAAATATTTTATATAGATTACTACAAAAGTTTATTCACGTTCCTTTCATGAAACAGATACTACTTTTCAAGTAGTAGTATGTAAGCATGGAAATTTACATGTTTGAAAGCCAGTTTTAAAGACTATCCCTCCTGCTCTGGTTGTCAGAATAATGACATAGAGATTTATGCTGTCATAGGTGTTTTTTGAGCTGGAAGGGACCTATAAAGTACTTTTGTTCAACCCCCTCAACCTGAGCAGTGAGACAGCCAAAGCCCAAGGTTGCCAAAGCCCAAGGCCCATTCCCTTTTTAAAGTAGGCTGCGTTGTTCTAATTGATCCCTCTGTCTCTGGAGGAAGAGCTGTCATCTCTTTCTGGATCCCTTGATGTCAAGTAAATTAACTCCTATATTTTGAGTTTGTTGATTGAAAAAGTGGAGAGAATGATACCTACTTTCAGCCTGCACTGAAAAGGGTGCTATTAAAGGTGAATGTTTTAAAATATGCCAAAATTGTTTTTTTGGGTCGAGAGAGGTAGAAGGTTAGTATATTATTTCTTACGTCCTTCTTGCCCTCTAGAAGTATCTTGGTCATACCCCCTTTTTTCAGTGTGATCAGAACAACAGGTATTGAGTCATTGGGTACTATCCACACTGGCTCAGTGGGCCACCATCATTTTCATTAATGATACACTTCTGCTTGCCAGGGCAAGTACCTTGTAAGTAAACATAAATCCTATTTAGAGGCAATGAACAAATATTTTTGGTGAGCCTTGGACCTCCTGTATCTGCATGAATGTTTATAGGCAATCTCTTGTTTATAGGAAATGGTGCAGAGCTGGGGAACTTTGGCCTTAGTAGTGGTGGGAAGTGGGACAAAGTGGGCAGGATCTGTTACTGGTTAGCTCATTTGATTAGAACAGTATGCAGATGAAGCCAAGGTCACTGGACCATCTGTGTGTAGGCCAGCCAGCTCTGCTCTGCTGGGATTCCAGACCTTGGCCAGGAGGCTGGGCAATGTGTGTCACTGGTCACGAAGCTGGAGCAGAGAGATCACCAGACCCAGGAAACGGACTCAAAACACATGCCCTGCGGATAGTAGCCTATTCATGGCTCTTTAATTTATGGGGGATATCATAACAAATTTTATGTCGCTTTTCTTCAGAAAAGGATTTTCTGATTAATAACAAAATACATGTCTATTGAGGATCCTAGGAAAATTCAGAAAAATAATAAGGAAAAAAACAAAAACCATTTTTCCACTACGGACAGGTCTTACATTTTGGATTTTCCCGTTCTTGATATTCTCTTTCTTTGGCTTCCATGATATCATGGATTTTCCTCCCTCTTCCTGACCCTACTCCTACATTATCCCTTTCATCTTTGTTCCTTTGTGTGCTCCTTAAATGATAGTATTCCTTAGCCCTTTGTCCTGTGTCTTCAGTTCTCATTATCCTGCGGAGGCTCCCATGGATGATGTTCTCTGTCCTGAGCTCCAGATTCCAGTATCTAAGTGTCTATACCACCTCAGGTTGCTCGTCTCCCATACACCTTACACTGAACACGTCCAGATGATTTCATCATCCTCACCCCCAACCTGCTCCCCTGTGTTCCGCGTCTCTGATTCGGGGCACTCTGCATCTAGGTGCTAACTCTTCCCTCTCCCTCCCTAACTAGTCCATCACCAATCCAGCAATCCACCCCCCACATCTCTCTCAAATCTGTTGACTTCTGTCCATCTTCCCTGCTGCTATCCTACTTCAGGCCACCATCAAAGCTTTCTGTGCTGCTGTACCAGCTTGGAAACAAACACCTTTCTGTCTCCAGCCTTGCCTGTCTTGCTCCTCAGGACAGCCAGGGTAACCTTTCAAGAAATGGAAATATGCTCTGTCATGCTCCTGCTTAAAACCTTCGACTGTTCCTTTGCCAGATAGTCTCATCCGTGACCCTTTCTCCTGCAGACTCTCTGCTATTCGCTGTAATGATAATTCATTTATTCAGTAGGCATTTTTATTGATTATCTAACCATGCCAGACACTAGGTTTGGGAACATGCTTGAGGGAGACGGAGACTGGGCTTAGCTGGAAGGCTGTAATGGCTCTGTCTTCAGGAAAACCTAGACCAGGACCATGCATTTAACTGGCAGTGTGTGTACTAGCACAGTGCTTGGCATGTGCAAGTTGTGCAGTATTTCAGCTTGTTTTTCTGCTGGGCTTTGAAGGATGACACCTGGGAAGAACTATGTGAGAAACACATTGTGCAGAGGGAAGGACATCTGATTTCTTCATCTAAAGTAAGTGCTCCTGAGGCATGTCAGTTTGGCTTTCTATTAGCTTTATACTTATAATGACTATGTATAGGGCTAAACTTTAATGGAATACAATGAGTCCCTTTTGTAATATTCCAAGTAATGTTACATAGCAACGTGGGATTTTCAGAGTTGGGAAATCTCTGTGAGCCAGGATATAGACTGTTGTTTCTGGATATACTAGTGAGTTGGAAGAGTTGCGTATATAGTAGCTTTGTTCCCTGTTTCATTCTGGGTTTGTTTTGCATCATCCTGGCCAGATAAACTAAACAAAATGATAAAGTGTAGAAAAGGCCCTCCATTAGTGGAGTCAATGTTTGTGTAAATGTTAATCCCTAGGAAATAGAATGTTCTTTGCTCTCCAGTCTTACAGATCCACTCTTTTACCCTCCTTCTGCCCTCCTGATGTTTTTCATTTATTGTTTTTCTTTTGGTGGGGGAAACTTGTTCTTCAAAGGGACAGATAGATCTTTTACCTAATCTAAGCATACATACAATAAAGTCTTTGGCTGTGTTTGTGATCACTGAAAAGTTTGTTAAAATGTTTAGGTATTTTACTTCCACATAGAAACAAAACAAAATAGATCACATTGACTGGGTATTTAAGCTTTTACCAGAATGTTTGGAATTGTCAGATGCCGTCTGCTTTCTTTCTCACAGTCTGCACCTCACAGTGAATCTTCACTGCTCAGAACCAAGTCACTGATACTGTCAGTGACTGAAACTAACATGGAGATACTCAGAAAACCTGTTTTTTATAAACATTTAGAAAGTTGCAATGAACCATAAATACCATGGCCCCTCATTTTTCCATTGTTAAAAATTAAAGTAATAAGTACTTGGGATTTTAAAAAATGTAAAAATACAGAAGTCCATGTCGCAAACACTGTAATTCCCACCTCAGTCTCCTACCCCCATCCTGTTCCAGAAGTGTAATCAGTTAATGGTTTAATATGCACTGTTCTATGCACTTAGATGCAGATAAAAATGTTTTCTCACATGTAATACCTATGATTTGCTCCCTGTTTTTGTTTTTACTTGACAATAGATCTTAGGTCTTCCATGTCAGAATGTATAGCAGTAGCTCATATTTTTTAATAGCTACATGATATTTCTTTGTATGGATGTACTAAATATAATTTACCATTTCCTGCTGACTGACATTTGAGTTATTTTTAGTATTTTTGCTGTTACTAATGCTATTGCAGGAAGCATCTTTGGGCATGAGTGTGCTGGTATTTCTAATAGTATATTAGGGTTGCATTTTATGCATTTAACCTATTAGAATTCAACTATATATATATATATATATATATATATATATATATACACACACACACACACGTAATTAAAAATGTAAAATTTTATTGTTTTATATGTGTTCATTGTAATATGTACATTGGTATAATTTATGTATATATAATGCATTTTTGAAAAAATGAATTACATATATGTGGACAATTTAAGGGATCGTTTAGGATTTTTTCTTTTTTTACCATATATCGTTTTATAATTTAACTCTAGAATTTGAATATAATGCAAAGATTACTGGAAATGAAATTTCTGGTTGAGTTATGTACATTTAATTTTTTGATAGATAAGGCTAAATTGCCCTCTAAAGAGACTAATCAATTTATAATCTTATTTAGAGTATTAATTTTGTCGTAACCCTTTCTAACATTAGATACTATCTTTCTCACTTTGCAGTCATTGGTTGGAAGAAGGCATTTCATTATTGTTTTAATTTGTATTCTTTATATTAATGAAGTCTAACATTTTTATGTGTTCACTGGTTTTTAGGTTTTAGACAACTTTGTTATTTATATTCTTTATTTTTCTATTAGGTTGTTTGTCTTTACTGATTTCTAGGCACTCTTAATATCTTATAAACATTGTCTAATGTACATACTTTCTAATATATGTATTTTGGAAATATTTCCCCTAGTCTTTTGCTTGTCTTTTAAGGATAGGCTCAAACTGTCATTTGCTGTCAGTGAGACTATTGGCTTAGAAAATCCAAAATTATCAATTGGAAAAAAAAACGTTTAGGACTAATAAACTTCAGTAAGGTGGCTGGACAAGATAAACACAAAATCACAGGGATTTTTTTTTTTAAACATACTATCATAGGAAAGCGTACTAATCAGTTAGAAATGATGAATAAGATACCAATAATGAAAAAGATACCATTCTTGACAGCAGTAAAAACAAATTTGCAGGAACTACTTGAAGAATACTGTATTCTGAAGGACACAAAAGACCTCAATAAACGAAGATAAAGACTATATTCCTGGATGGGTGTTATAAAATTATCAATTTCCTACAAATTAGTTTACAAATTAAATATAATTTCAATAAAAAAATTGAAAGTAAGTTTTAGAACTTATACTAGTTTCTAAAGTTCAACTGGACTTATAAACATAGATAGTGCCAGGAAAAATTTTAAAAAGAACTATGAAGGGGAGTTTCCTGACTAGATATCAAAACCCATTTCAAAATGTTAAAAACAAAAACAAAAAACCAGTTTTAAAATAGTATAATGTTGTGGTTGAAAGAGACAAATCACTAATTGAGGAGACTGAAGACCAGAAAGGTGAAATGACCAGTTTAAGGTCCTAGAGCTGGGTAGAGACATTGTTCATGAAGTATAAAAGTGTTTCTCAGTTTCTAAACTGATTGCATGTGAGTCTAACTCTTAGCAAAACTCCATTTGGGATTTCTCATTTTGTCAACTAAAAATATAGTGTTTTTTGGGGAAAAAATTATATATGTGTATTAAATATAACCACAAATATGAACATTTAAATACTAAATATTTAAATGTTTGAAGTCATGAGTATGGCTAATTTTAATTTATTTTCCTCCTATGCTTTAAATTTGTGCTCTGTTGGGAAGGAGATGAGTAAAAAGTGCACGGATGGGAGGGGATTTAGCATTTATAATTACTTGTATGAAAATTTGGCACAGTTCATTTTGTTTTTCTTAGGTGTTTTTTTTTTTTTTTTGAATGTGGTATGAGCTGGTCAGCTGCAGAACCTTCTGTTTAGTGAACTGATATCATCTTGGGTGGAGCTAAGGGCGGAAACAGGTTTAATCACATACTCACCAACTTCCTGGCACTAAGAAAATTATCACCAGACAGCAGCTAGCAGGCTAATTTAACTTTAGTTCTGGATAGACACATCTGCAGCCATCATTTTTAAAGTAAATTTCTTAAAGAAAATGAAGGCATTATTTGGCTTCGTCTTTCTTTCTGGTGATGTTTTCATGAGTCTTCTACAGTTTTTGTTTGTGTGTACATATATGTCTTTCTTATGAAAAATTCCTTCAAGTACAACTGTCGTATCTAAATATTATATTTAGTATTCTTAAATTTGAAAGGACAGCATCACATAGATGAGTTTTTAGAAATTTTCTAGGTACCTACTATGTGCCAAGAATTGTAATGCCCTCAGACGACTCATGGACTAGTTAGAAAGTATTAAAAGTGAGGTTAGAAAAGGCTAATTGCTATAATAGCTAAGAATAAAGTAATCACTGGGTAGGAAAGTGAGGAAAGTTTCTTAGAAGAGGTAGCATTTGGGCTGGGATGTGTAGGATTAAATAGTGTTAATTTATAGACAAATATAGGCTTTGTTTAGGCAAGAGTGTTCCATGGCACTTCCTCTTGAAGGAACTAAATGTATAAGACAAACCCAAATGTATTTTTCTGTACAAATTTAGATGTATCTGAGGGTAGATTTTAGAAATCTTTTCACTTTGGGCCCATTGTCTTCAATTTTTTCTCATGTAAACTAAATATCCAAGAAGTCATAGGAAAAATACTTAACAAGTACACCTTTCTAAAAAATAAAATGGAAACATTATAACTCCTTAATGAATGGTATTGAGTGGATGTGTTTTACTGAAACAAAGTTCCATTTTCAGTAAATACTTGTTTATGTCTATTTGTGCTAGGAAAATTCAGTATACGTGGAATTAATTCTATTTACTGTACTAAGCGCCTTTCTAATTCACAGTTCATTTTGTAGAGGACCTTTACCTCTTAATTCCCATTATCCAAAGTAGGCTTGAGAAGTAGGACCTGGCTCACAGATCTCTGAGCAGTTGAAATGTGTATTACAAAGTCTATGCCCTAGACCTTCAGTGCTGTGTTAACAGGACAGCTATTCAGCCGCACTTCTTGTCTCTACTCTGGGCACGGAATCACCAGGGGATTTGCTATCTGGTTTCCCAGACCAGTCTTCCAGTTCTCTGTCCACCAGTGTCTTACCAGGGCTCTTTTTATTCTTACTCTGATTAGAGATCTAGACTTTCAAACACGTAATATTTGTCCCTTATCTCTTTGTTCATGTGTTCCGTCATTTTGCGGATATTTATAGTTCACCAGGTCGGCTTTGGATTGAAGACCTGAGTGGCAGGACTTGGCACCTCTTCCCTCTTTGTGTCTCTCGGGTCTGGTTGCCTAGCTACCTACCTCTGAGGGGTAGGAGTGAGGACTACTCTGGAAAGGGGAAGCCTGGCAGAAGTCTGAGTTAGGCCTGTGTTATTCTCCAGTGTGGGAGGTGCTTCAAGGGGCTGAAGGAAAATCTATTGTTGGAGAAATGGCCACTTCCCTTCCAGTTCTTCTTACACTTTTCTGCTTTTCCTTCCCTCTGTTTTAGTTGGTTCTTCATTTCTGCTTCTACCTTAGGTCCACGGGTGCATATCAGGACCAAAGGATCTGCGGAGTAAATTAGTCGAGGGGTGGGGGAACTTCCTGGAAAGAGAATAGTTTAGATTTTAAGAGACAAGTCACATGGGTCAGTTGAGAAGAAAGGCATCATGATGGTGAATATGAAGAGTTTTACACTAGATCTACATTCAGAAAATTTAGATGAGCTTTGGATTTCTTTATGGTACGTTGAGCTTTGGAGTCAGCCTGTGTAGGTTTTGAATCCTGGTTTCCTGCCCTGTCTCTGTCACTTGTTAGCTGTTACCTTGGGCAAATTACTTGATTTCTCTGAGGCTAACTCTTCCTGTGTAAATTGGGAATAACAAAATCTACAGCATAGGATTGTATATGGATTGTAGCAATATTGATAGAGAGCATGCCTTCAAAGAGTTTCAGTAGTGTACTCAACCAGAGTGAAGCTGCTACTATTATTAGGGAGTTATCACTGAGAAGTGGAAAGAGAGTGGTTAGGGAGAACTCAGGCAAGAAGCCCAGCTTTTGTGACATTGGACATTTAATTATAAATCAGTTGCTTAAGGTACATGGTTCTGTTGGATTCATAACTAGGCTCATGAAGTCTGTTCCACTTGCTGACTGGGTGAACGTTCACCTGTCTAAACCCTAGTTGAATTTCTTCATCTGTTTTTAAGAAGACAATGATGATAATGCCGGCTTCGTGGAGTCGTAAGGGGATGTTACATGTAAAACATGTGACATGGTGTAGGGCACAGGATTTGACTGAGAAAGGAAGGTCTTATTTTTACTTCACAGTAAATTTTAAGGCACAGTAAGAGAGCAATTAATGCTACAGTATCATCATTGTGCTTTCTGTACTTGGAAATATGCCTGTTGTGTTTCCAAAATTCGACACTCATTATTTTGTTTTCCCAGCAAACACACACACACACACACACACACACACACACACACACACACGCACACCAATAGCGTTAGATCACTATTAAATAGTAACTCTTTACTCCCTTATTACTTCTGTAGACATTTCTATCTTCCTTTAAAAATTAAGGCTAGGTTCCTCCAAATAGTATTACAATGCATAGAAGCATGAGTCCTACTGTCAGTATTCTCTGTACGGTGGTTCAAAGATGTATACGTAGAATACTTTTAATTTCTTTATCCCTAAAATCTAGCACAGATAGTAAACTCCATATATGTCTCTTTAACTTAATTTGAATTCCTTTATTTTTAATTATTTTTCATTCCATTGACACGTAAACTATTTGCACTGCAGTTTTATTTCACATTGAACATTGGACAGATCAACTCTGGATATTGGCATGTTACTGAACATGCCTTTTCTTTCTGAGTTTTGTTGAAATAGCTAGTTTCCTTAACCAAGGGCTTTTGTTTGGTAAGATTAGTGTATTTGTCAAACACTTACAAGGTTCCAGACACTGTTCTAAACATTTTACAAACATTAACTTACTGAATTCTCATAACAATCCAATGAAGAGGTACATCTATGATCCTCATTTTATAGGTGAAGAAACCGCAGAAAGGGTAACCTGCCTGAGCTTACGCAGCTCCAGTGGAACAAGGCTGGCATTGGAATCCAGGCAGCTGCTGACTCCAGCCGTGTTCTTTACTCTGCTCCTTCCTGCCTAGCACGCCTTCTCTCTGTCTCTCTCTGTCTTTCATAAAAAGTTGCTTGTATTCCCTTGAACTGTGCACTGTTGTAAAGATGGCTGCATAGAGCTCAGCAGCGGTAGAATTTTGCTGTTCCGACAACAGAAGAATTATGATATGTTGCAATGCTGGTGATGTAAGATGTGATGATGACAGATGTTGGGTCGATATTCATGTTCCACCAGGGGGCCAAATAGTCCATCTGTAAATAAGGTTTCTTGTGTTCAGACTCCTCGGTAATTATTATTCCTCAGGGGGCAGTCATCCTTTTAATCTTGTGGTAGAAAATTAAAGTGAGTTTCACTGAAGTGTGGTTTATTTTTCAGTTTTCTTTTAAATATTAGTTCAGAGAAGTTAATTAAGTACCTGCCCTGTGGATCCGGCGTCTTGCATTTCCTCACTGTTTTTACCATTTAGAAGGAAGGTTTTCTTTAGGAGAATTAGATTACAAATTGGAGGGTTTATTACCTTATCGGTAAATCTTGAACATTTGGGGTCCTGAATAGGTGGCAGACGTACATAATATGACCTGAATAAAGTTAGGCAAACATAACTATCTCAGATCTTAAAGGCCTTTTGAATAGAGTCTGAAGTTAAAGTGTTTGTCAGAGTCTCAAGTAAGGTCCAAGAGTGAGGAAGGGAGGGAGGAATTTTGCTTGCATGAGTCTTTACTTACTGTGTCTTAGGGTGGCCCCAGATGTTATAAGATGCATAGAGTTCTGGCTCTAAGCCTGCTTGAAAGCAGTGATTGTTGTTTCTTTGGGGTCATTGATGCCTTAGAGAATCTGGTGAAACCTATGGGCACTTTCTCCAGAAACACACAAATGCACAATGTTTTGTTCATAACCGCTTAAGGGCTACAAACCTAGCCTTTGGAATATACGGTGATTCATCATGGGAGCCAATTTACTGCCCCTCCCTTCTGTGTGCCATCCTCTGCCTGCTCACCCTGGCTCTAAAATTCAGCTGATTATTATACTTATATTCTTGTTTACAGCCCAGGACTGTTTGCATTTTAAAATCTTCCTGACTCAGGGGAAGTGAATCTTAGAAGGGAAGAAAACACATTCCCTCAAACCCCACCAGATGTTATCATTGAAGGAGACAGATGTCCAGTGGGCCAGGCTTTCTGACCACCATTAGCCAGATAGGAACTAATGCTGAAAGGTGTCTGGTTAGCTGGCCTGTAAAATCTTCCTATTCCTGCCCTGCCTTCCTCTCTCCGCTCCTGCCACACTGATTCCCCAGGCTCACTCACCTTTATGTACCTTGGCACATGCTCTTCTCTACTTGGAATGCCCTTCCATTCTTCCTGTACCCCAGGAATGCCCGCTCCTCTTTCAGTACCCAGTTCCACTAGAAGCCTTGTGAACTCCCCTGGCAGCCTCTCTCCTTTGTGTTGCCATAGCAGGTTTTAAAGGCCTGGGTTACAGCACACATATCATGTTGTAATTATTTTTTATATGTTTGGCAGTCTCCACTACCTGTAACCAAGTGCTTGTCTTAATCATCTTTTATCACTCAGCACAGTGTCAGGTGCTAGATGTGTTTGCCATCCAGAGGTTAGACAAGTGCGCTATAGGATTAGTCAGGATTCAGATTCTGACTTCGCGGACTTGTATTCAAATGATTTTGTCTCTGTTTCCTCAAAGGTAGGCTTGTGGGGGACAAAGGGGGTCAGTGCATATTGTGCCTGGCATGTGGTAAGATATTCAGCAAGTGGTAACCATTGTGGTCTTTAATCATAATGTTAAGCAGTATTATTATTGAGTGAATGAAAAACTCATAAAAATAATCCAGCCATAATTGGAGATAACGTTATTTAGAATTATAGAAATTTAGTTGATTCTGTCTTCTCCAAGTTTTAATCTTAGCATAGATCAAATAAATCAATCCAATATTTGTGGGGCACTGAGAGGCTTAATAGGACACACTTTCTATAGTCCAACTCTTTGTGTTTATGTTAACTGTAATCTACAGTGTTTCCCCGAAAATAAGACCTAGCCGGACAATCAGCTCTGATGCATCTTTTGGAGCAAAAATTAATATAAGACCTGGTATTATATTGTATTGTATTGTATTGTATTTTATATTATATTAAAGACCCAGTCTTAGATTATAGTAATATAAGACTGGGTCTTACATTAATTTTTGCTCCAAAAGATGCATTAGAGCTGATTGTCCTGCTAGGTCTTATTTTCAGGGAAACGCACTAAGCCATTTAGAAGTTGGTACTGTGGGATACAAGACTTATTTATTTAAAAAAAAAAAATACAGTGCACACTGTTTTAATATTATAGTTTAAATGTATTCAAAACCTTGTGTTTTCAAATCCCTTTCAGAGCAGCCCTAGCAAGCTTTGGAAAGTGTGAAGAAGGGTTCCCACCATGTAGCCCCAGGAGTAATGGTCAGCCTTCTGGGACTCCGTAAGAAACAATCACAAAAACATTTGCTTCTACTTCTAAGACAAGTCAAAGGTGGTGAGAAAAAAATTTCATCTAAGGAGTTGTTTCTTCAGTGTGTTTTTTGTAGGCAGGATAGGGACATCCTGCAAACGTCAAAGATGTAATAATCTACTTTTAGAACTGGAAGGAACTTCACTAGTCTAGCTTCTTCTCCCTGGCAAGTGAGGGAACTGAGGTTAAAAAAAAGTGGAGTGATTTGCCATATAACATTGTGTCGTGGATGTAGGATGATTTGCCGTATAACATTGTGCTGTGGATGTGGGGATGGGCTTGTGCCATCAGTCCTCACACAGATTTCACATGACTAGCCCTGTGGCTGGGGGCGGCGGTGGGGGTGGGGAGGGGAGGCTGGAGTGCCCACACATCTGCTGTCTGTGCAGGAATGTCTGTCTTCAAGTACACAGCTTGCTTCTAGAAAGCCTTCCTGGACTCCCCAGGCAGTATCTCCTTTGTGCTTTCATAACTAAATTTTGCCTAAATTAAAAGTGGTGAAATCCAGGCCTCCTGGAAGGGTATTTAGTTTCCCTTTTTTAAAAAGGCAAAACAATTAAGCTAATGACAGTGTTGGAAGCCTTAACTACCTCATCCAGTGATTGATATACATGTCCCCAAATTTTGGTAGTGAGATATAAAAACAGTCTATAATCTTATTTTGTAATCAAAGTTTAACCAATTTTCATAGGTCTCAAATATGTCCTTAGCAATTGAGTCGTCAGGTCACCCAGCAAGATCCCTTTTATCAGTTTTGTGCAGCTTTTTCCTTTCATGTTGTGGCTTCTTGGTGTCTACAAACTTTCTAAGCTCAGCAGTCCAATAAATTGTACTATTATTTCCAGATTTCCATGTTTTCGAAAATGGTATACATTTGCTCTTGTCTCCTTTTTCAGAGTGTATGTCAATTTGTGATTTTAAATTATTTTTCAAGTGAAAGGGGAGAGTGCTTTAGAGGAAATTCAGTAGGAGTAAGATAGGTTCAATGCCCAAGCCCTAGTAACTCTGATTTATAGAACAATACTTTAGGTAATAACTGGATAGTTTGTAGAATCTACCCATAAACTTGGCAATTTTAAAAATGTGAAATCACATAAGTCCCTTTGCCACTGTTAGCAATACAGGAAACAATCATACCTATTACATTATATGCCTGTAGTATCTCTGTAATACAGAGAAGAAACCAGTTACATGTCTTGATTCTGTGCTGTCATGTGAAGCATGGTAGTTGAGAACTGAAAACAAAGAAGAGGCTTCGTTGTGTGTATCCCTGAAATGTACTTTGTTTTGGCACATTTTTCAGAAAACCTGTCTTCAGTGAGTTATTCAATAACTTTTGATCTATCCTCCCCCAAATACATTACGAAGTATGTCATGTCCAAGAGCAGAAATGCAGTAATGCCAGCATTTAAAAAAATTACTGGTATTTAAATGCTCTATGAGGAGAAATAGTGTGTGAGTTCCTGGTAGCTATTGGATAGTGTGGAGTAAGCATGCAGCCGTCCTTTTACACGTTTGAGTGGATATACTTTGAGAAACATGTACTAGGTAGGCTTGTGGGGCACAGAGGGGGTCATATTTCGCAGTTTCTCCTAAAAGCCAAAATTATAGCCTCTGCCTCATCTTCATTTACTTAGATATACATGAAAGTGCTGTGAATTTTTAAAATGCCTATCTCTTACAGTTCGTTTATTCCAAAAAAGATAAACTAAGTGCCTAACATGTGCATGACACTGTGCAAGCTGCTGAAACTTAAAGACAAATAAAACAAGGCACTTTTCTTACCTGGTGAGAGTGATGAAAAGTGAAGCAGATGATTATAAGGCAGTGGAATAAGTAGTATTCGTGGATATGATTTACTTTTGTTGTGTAAATTAAGGTGGTTTAAAAATGAACCAAGGCCTACTCTCATTCACTTGCATCACTTCTTTCAATAATGAATGGAGTCTAGCAGTATACTTATTACTAATTGTACTGTTCTATTGTATCAAGTAAGAGTTTAAAAAACTTTTAAATTTTACTTTCCAGAGAACACTTTTCTTTTGAACCAGTCCCTTGTTTACCTAATTTGAAGTAATACTATAGTTGTTTATGTAAACCGATGCTCTAGTCAAAAAGTATCTATTTTTCACCTGATTGTCTGATACGATGCTCTGAGTCTTTGGTTAGATGGAAAGCTGCAGACAAGTTAGCCCTGCATCTTATTTGCATTATATTTTTTACTCTTAAGCAAGAAGTCTTCACCAGGCACTCTGGTGATCTGGTGCTACCACACAGAGGTACTCATGGCTTCTTTTGATGTCACTTGAGGATACTGGTGGCAAGGACTACTTAAATCCTTCCTGGAGTGAAACGTTTTTAATCCCTCAGGGAATTACTGCCTCAACCTGTGTCGTTCACCTATTTTGCCTTTCTATCAACCAAACCACTTCCTCAGTTCCTGTAACTATACAATGACAACCTCCATGAAGGTAGTTATAGAAGACGGTAATATTAAAGTCAGGTGGGCTTCAACAGAGTATGAGAGTGTGGTGTGCAGGCTCACATGACTAATAGTTTAAGATCAGGGTAATAGCTATTATAATCAAACCAAGTACGCCTTCTGGCTCATTTGTAACTTGGCAATAATTTGAGTTTATTATTTGTTATTATTCACTGCTTTATTCTTGTTAGAACAAGGCAAAGAATAAATAAATGGAAAAAAATCATTTCGCAATTGTTTTCTATCTGGCTAAATTGCAACATAGGAAAACAACAAAAGAAAAAAAAATCCTTTAGCTTAGACATTCCATTGACCCAAGAAAAATCACACAAGCTCTGAAAAAAGCTTTTATTTGGAGAGCTAGACTTTTCTTGAGTCTTCCCATGTGGAACTTTCAATAGAAATCCAATGCAAGCTTCTGCTCCTCTAAAATGATTGTCTTTTGCCTAAGAATAGACCCTTCTTTCAGTATAGAAACCAGATAAGCTGTCCTACAGTGATCCAAATAGCTAGCGGCCTCACCCCCACCCCACCCCCAAACTTGACTAACAACACAGCAATATAATTTTACCGTTTAAAACTTGGCTGACCCAAACATGAACTTTCAAAGAAAACAAGAGTCATTACTAAAAGAGATTCCATTTCTTTCCGGGGCCTAATTTAAGATGACTTTCCAGAACTTTGAAAAAACTTATTCTTCCAATGGCCACTTAATTGTGATACAAAGTAAACACCCACAAGGGAGGCAAAATATAGAGGTCTCTATGTTAGGATTTTAAAATATCATTTTTTCGGAGGTGAGTTTTCTCTTTTTAGGGTTGTCATACATACTTTGGAATAATTTTTCAGGTTCCATCCGAAGATTATACTCTGAATTTTAAGGGTGATGATTTACAAATAACTCTTACACAATAAGACTTCACTTCTTAAAATTTACCTTGTTAATCTTCCCATAATACCTCTCTATTCTGTATGCCTTGATTATTCAGAACCAGTGAGTGATGGTGTCAGGACTCCAACCCTGGTGGCTCTGGCTTTCTAAGTCCTTGCTTGTTGCAATGAACCATGCCACCTCTCTTGGTGTATTTGCCTTTCCCAACATCCAGAAATGTGGTCCTAAGAACTGGAACAGCTTTGATGAGGAACCATAAGACAATGCTTAAAGCGGCACAGCAGAGAGTGCACAGGCTTTGAAGTCAGGCCTGGGTTTAAATCCAGACTTGTACTTTGAGGCTTTGTCTTTGGGCAAAATGAGCCTCATCTGTCTAATCTGTAAACCAGCGATAATTAGACCTGCCATGGCAGGATTATTGGGATGATTATATGAGACACTGTGTGCGTAGGATTGGATCGACTATCTAGTGCATAGTAGGAGTTCGTGAAATGATAGCTGTTCTAAGTATAATTATCGATTCATTATCATTAATGACTTGCCTTAGAACTTCCATGTCCTGGTTTTTGTCATTGTATACATATGTTAGCTAAGTGATGACTTTCAAGTATGAGTTATTTCAGGAATAAAATCACTGTGCAATCATTGCTCTTAGGAGGTCCTAAACCAAGGCAGTGACTTCTCTGAGGTGATACAGCCTATGTTTTTTTGTTTGTAGTTAAAAAAGTGGAAAAGCTGTTTACAGTCCTGGACCAACAGGTCACTCTACCTTTCTAAACTGTAAAATGTGGAAGCTACATTAGATGGTCTTAACAATTACTCCCTCACCACATATATTGCACAAAATTTAGTTTTCCAGGTAAAATTTTTTTCTATTGGGGAGCAATTTACGGAATTCCATTTAACCAGCTACTAAGGGCTCTTGTGGGACTGGGAAAGGAAGACATCTCCATCTTCAAGGAATTTATAATCTAAGCAAGGCTGACTGCCATAGAATGGAAAGGGTCATGAAACGTGTTTCTAAGGGACAAACGTCCAAAGAAGACACATACCCATCTGGTCCAAATGTTTGCTAACTCCTTTTGAAGGTGCTCAGCTAGAATACATGCTCTCGGGAGACGTCTTCGGCACATTGCTCTTTGATTTGGTGAATTCTCTCTCATAAATTCATAGATTTTTGTAATCCAGTATTTTATGTTACATGACTATCAATTAGAAGCCTTTTGCTAAAATTTAGAACTCCGTTCATATCAGTAGTCCTTGTGGGGCAATGGGTTCAGCATTGGTGGTATGTACAGATAACTTGGGAGTTTAGAGAAAAAAGACAGCAGCCAATGGGGATGGGCTTGTGTGTGTGTGTGTGTGTGTGGTGAGTTAGGAAAGACTCCGTATCGAGAACAATCTTTAAGAGGCTTCAAAGATGAGTTGGTGATTGGGAGAAAAAGAAACAACTTTTGGTTAGATTATATAAGTCGGCAATACACTGATCCAAGATATAAATTTTTCTTTTGGAATATGGGTAAATACAGGGAGGGAACAACAATTTTTCTGGCATTTTCTTGAGTCCTTATTTGGAATTTAGTTATTTCCAATAGCTATCCCCTTTTCCTTTTGAAGAAAATAATTGTCCTTACAATAACTGCTTTAGCCTCTCTCTCAAGTCAGGCCTTCTTTTCAGTTTTTCAAATCTCTAAACATTTCCTGGTGCCAGGAGCTCTCTATTCTCCAAGGTAGCCCCTTTTCATTATGGACAGTTCAAATGGTTATGCACTCCTGGGACCTTCCTATGACTGCCATGCCTGGCACTCTTTCTGCCTAGTTGGATGATGACATAATTTACCCGTTCCTTGCTTTTTTCCCTTCAGGCTAAACATCTCTTCTTTCTTCAACCATTTTTATATGCCATAGTTTCCAGTTCCTTTACTGACCTGATTGCTCTTCTCTGAGTCTCCAGCTTGTCCCTTCCAGTCTTCATGTGGGATTTTGTGGAATGTTGGCATAATTACTCTCCTTTACCTAACATTACTGTCACTTAGGACTACACTGCTTTTCTCAGCACATGTCATCCTGTTTCCTTGCTTCTCCAAGACTGGGGTATGTGGTTTGCTATAGCTTTCTGGTGCCCTTGCATTCTTTCATGCAGTTATGGTTTGCGTGTGTTTTGTTTTAAAAAGAAAGATATGGGGTCATTGTGTTCAATTCATAGGATCGTTGCTCATGGGCACTTAATAAATGTTTCCTGAATGTAATTGTGTAAGTAATAAACTTAAAATATTTACACTCCTTGTCATGATATGTGTAGCAATTTGACCTTAGTTGTCAGGATTATAGGACAAACATTAAAATTGACCTTATCAAAGCCTGCCATTTGGATAAACAAGTTCACTTCTGAAGAATTTTCAATTGAATCCTTTCTTTGAATGCTTTAAAAAAGTTTTTATTTAGGAAATGATTTATCTGTTATGCAAGTTTGTCTTAGAGAACAATTTTAAGATATTATTCATTTCCATCTTCCTCTGCTGATAAATAGCCTAGTGGCTTTTAGCAAAATAACAGCATTTTCTGTAATATTTCTGATCCACTCCTTGTCTTATCCTTTTTCTTTCCAAGTAAGTATCCATTGTGTGTATCAACACCACACTTTGCCATCCATTTGTTGATGGGCATTTGGATTGTTTTCATCTCCTAACCATTGTGAATTATGCTGCTGTGAACATGGGTATGAAAATATTTCTTTGAGATCCTGCTTTCAATTCTTTAGGATATATACCCAGAAGTGGGATTGCTAGATCACACATATGGTAATTTTACATTTACTTTTTGAGGAACTACCATACTACTGTTTTCCATAGTGGCTGCACCATTTTGCATTCCCACTAATAGTGCAGAAGGGCTCCAGTTTCTCTACATCCTCGGTAACACATTTTTTTAAAAAAATAGTAATTCACAGTTTTTAACACTAACCAGAAGGATCAAATAATTTTTGAGTGCCCGAGGTGCACAAGTATGAGATTTGTGTGCAGTCTAAAAAGCTGAGTTTTAAATTGTTCTCTTTTACTTGTTTTTAATAGGTCTGGTGCAGTGCAGAGTATCATTGTTTCTCTTGGTTTTTCAGCAAGGCCTGTATGGGAATGTTTAACCTATGTAAAAAACCCAGTGGAACATTTTGGTAGCTAAAATTGCAGATCTCAACTTGGCACAACTATTATGCTGATAGAAAAAAAGTAAAGTTCAGTAGAACATATTGTGGGGAAACCATTATTCATGTCATAAGAGTTTACAAATAACAGGTGTACACAGTCAATGCACTGGGATGTTTCTTGCCCATTAATGGAAATGTTCCAGAGACTGTACAGTCAAGGAAGATGGATAAGGTCGTGGATTTCTTCAGCTCTCTCTAGTGTTTGACTTTTTCATCATAATGCCTAATTTCCATCCTTATGTATAGTACATAGGAGGCAGATTATAAAAGTATTCCCAATATATTAAGAGGATACAATAATAAATTAAAAAATACTATTGATGGCAAATCAAACTTCCAAGACATTAATTTTCACCCTTTTTTGTTACATCTGTTAAATTTGAAAAGTGAACCTTCCAAAGATAGTAAAGAGAAAAAAAATCAATGTTTTGGAAGTTTGATTTGCCATCAATAGTATTTTTAAATTTATTCTTGAATCCTCTTAATATATTGGGAATAATCTGCCTCCTATATACTATATGCGTTAGAGAATCAAGTAAACTTGTGTAGAAGAACATGGGACACTTCTGACCTAAGAGCATGTGGTGACTGACAATTTTAAACAATATTTTGGATCATACATATACCAAGTGTTCCCTCTGGTGATATAGGCATAATTAAGCTAAAAGATGAAATCAAACATTTTAGATTCTTTACACTCCATTTTTTCATTCTCTGCCTCTCCAGGTCTTAGTGACTTTTTCACCTTTGCCCTTCGCTTTACACGCATGTGCTTCAAGGCTTCCCGCCGTCACCTCGTCTCTAACTCAGCAGCTCAGAATGCGGGCTTAGTGGTGGTGACCTTGTTGCTGTAAACCTTCGCAGCCAGTCACGGCCTTCTCCATTTTAAGTACATTCCCCCCGCCCCTGCGGTCTTCCTGGAAGGCTTCCTGTTTTGCTAAGAGTGGAGCCTGTTCTCCTTAGGCCTTCATCTCAGCTGCCTGCTCGTCCCTTCCTCTCACTGAGGCCTCCTGCTGCGCGGAGCCGGCTGCCGGCCGGAAGTCACGGCAGACGCACAGTCCTGCTTCCGGTCACGCGGCGCGCCGGCCGCCATCTAGGTGGAGGCTTGGGGCGCGCCAGCTGTCAGTAGTGGGAGGGCATCGGAGAGCCCCAGAGGCTACCTGGGGTCTGTTAACCGTCCTCCAGCAGGAGGAGGGGAAAGGTTAGAACATGGCATTTGGGGTGGGGTTAGGGAAAGGCTGGAGAAAGACTTGGCGATTAGCTCTCCCTACTGATACAGTGACTCCTAATCACTACCTTTTTCCTACCATAACTTTTTTTAACCATTATGTTAAGACTATGTCTCCTGAAACATTCACTTGTGATAATAGCAGCAATTTAAAAAAGCATGTGTTTAATAACCCTTGTCCACACCACTGGCAATGGCTCCTCAATACCAAGAACAGATGTGACAGCCACTTCAAGCTCTGCCATTTATCTACAACCCTAATCTGGAGTAATGTGCTGTATGGATGTTGGTTATTATAAAATATCGGAATGAGTTTGCCCAAATCTTATTTTTCCTTAAAATGGAATATTTATTGCACTTTTTCTGAAGCCTAATTACGGTTTGAGAGAGAGAGAGAGAGAGAGAGAGAGAGAGAGAGAGAGGTAAAGTCCTGCATTAATAATTTTGGTAATTATGGCTGGAAAATAAAAAAAAACATCATCTGCATGATGTAAAAAGAAAAGGCTGCATAGCATAATGATTAAGAGTCCAGACTCTGAACTACTTAAGTTCAAATCCCAGCTTTAAGATTTACCAGTTTTTGTGTGTTTTTTTCCTTTTTCTTTCTTTCTTCTTTTTTTTTTTTTCTTGGACAGGTTCCTTAACCCTCAGTTTCCTCATTTGCAAAACAGCTCCTATCTCATAAGGTTGTGGTAAGGGTGATTGAGTTGATACAAGTCCACACTAACTTATCTGAAATCCTTGGGACCAGATGTGCTTCAAAACCTTTCAGATTTTAAAAGGTAACACAGTACATAACCCATACACAGTAAATAATACCCCCCATGAGGTCTAACGTGGCACCTAATAATTAAGCACATTAACGTTTCTGTAATGAAACATAAATAGTAACGCTAAGTGGGATAAATTAAAACTATAAATAGCTATACATCACTGCAGGTCCTGTTTTGCCACCCAGTGAGTTTTGCACATACAACTCCCTTCCTCCCAACACGTACAACTTCAGGCTTTCAGAGCTTTTAGGTTTTTAAGTTGTGGATTAGGGTTTGTGGATCTATGTATTATATATAAAGCATTTGCAAGCACCATATAAATGCAGAACTGAATTCTTTCTATACTTTATGACTTTTGGCTGGCCATTATTTATAAGGATAGTTAAATCATTGTGGTTTAAAGTGGATATGGTGGGGGCCACACACAACTGTATGTATTTTTCACATATTACTATTTCATGTGGGTTTCAGGTCCACCCCTTTTTCCAGTTGTGTAAAAACAAGAAAGAGAACAAGGCGGAGCAGAAACGTTCCATGTTCCTCTTGACTCTCATCTTGCCTTGCTTACCAGGTGATTCCATATAGAACAATTTTTAAAGCACATTTATTTTAGAGATTTCAAATAATTTCTGAAATATTTTCTTTTGTTGTGACTAGTTACTCCTGCCTGACTTGCCTCTACTTTTAAGCACATGTTAAGAACAGAAATCCTCCATGTAGATCTTTATCTTTTGATCTGCTTTGCTGCCAGTGGGTCATTTCTGGAACATTTGATGGTGTTAAAAAAAAAAATCTTAAATGTTAAGTAATGTAAGTGCTTTTAAGGTTTTAGCTCGCCTTACCAAAGAAAGTTTAAACTCCTAGTTTAGGACTGTGGGATTAAATGTTTTATATAAATTTGTATGGCCTGAAAGTCTGGCAATCTATTATATTTTATCCTATTAAAATTCATTAAAAGTCTATTGTAGCTCTTATAGTAGAAAATGATTAGACCTCTAGATTGTCATCCTCTTTCCACCCAATACATATATTTATACCCAGTCAAAGCCTGACCAAAAGGAGGAGGTGGGAATGTTTGAAAGAATGATGTATATTCTTGAAAAGATAAACCAGATACTAGAAGCAGAAACTATATATTATACACTCTATGAAGGGCAAATTTAAAATTTTAAGGGAAATGTTATTATCCTTATGTCTGCAAGAAATATACATATTAACAAAAGCAATTAAACACAGGTATTCAGACACTTCAGGAGAATAACATCCTTTAAATTACTTTGTTGGCTTAAAGCTATTCTATGAAGAACTACAAATTCCACTTTTACCCATAAATCAGTTGTCCATTAGTTCCTAAAATTAATTGATTCTCTGTAGAGGAAAGCTGATATTGGAGTTTTTATATTTTTCCTTTCTCCCTAACTTTTCTTTATCGTTTATCTTTAGTCTGTCTATACATTTATATTTGTGTGAGGGCTTTGTTAAAGAAAGAAGCAGTGGAATCAGTTAAGGCATACCAATGTTGTGGTATACTAAAAATAACTTGGAAAGTTAGATCAGAATTGCCAAAGATCACCTTCTTAAAGTTAGCCTTGTTTCTTTGTGTAATTTTATCTTTTTTCCTCTTTCACATTGTGGTGATGTCAGCTATTAATTTTAAAGTTGATTTTATAGTTTATTGTGTATTGCAATTCCTTCCAGTTCACTTTTTTCTTTCTTGTGGTTAATCTGTGATGTAGATTAGGACATTTAGTACATTTTATTTTTAGCAGTCTCACAGTATTTAAGATCCTATATTTTACTCCTTTAACAAGAATCAAGGCCAGCCATCAATAAGGGTGAGGCTGTTCCGTTTCAGACTTGCTACTCTAAAACTAAGAGGGTTAAGGAAGAAACTGAGATATCTTAGGTTATTCTGCTTCTCTTGTTTTCTAAGATTTAATACAGGTCAATTAATTTTTCAGTCATCACTTTAATAAACTTAGCTTTAAAATGAGATATTTAATTATAGCATTAGAATAACTTCTGGGTGTGTGTGTAGGCACAAATGCATGCAGTATGATATTGACTGCAGCAACATAAAAGAAAATGTGGCTTAAACAAAATAGACACTTACTGCTCTCAGACATGGAAACCTGAAAAGTGGTCCATGGTGGGTATGGTGGGTACATATTCATCAGGGACTTTTTATTTTGTTGCTTTTCCATCTTCAACAGGTAGCTTTTATCTTAATGGTTTGAGATGGCTGCTTCAGTTCCCACTATTAGATCTTCTAGACAAGAGGAAAGATATGCTCCCTTTATGGGCACATCTTAGAACTTGCAGGCATCACTTCTGCCCATACCATAGGCCAAACCTTAGTAATATAAAATATAGTCCTACCTAACAAGGGAGTTTGGGAAATCGTGTACGCGGCTAAGATGTATTACTGTGTAAAATGGGTAGAATAGATATTGGAGAAAATAGGCAGTTGCTACTAAAGTATAGAATATTAAGTACAATATTTCACTAACTGTGAATACTCATCATTATCAATATTTACCACAAGAAGAAAATACCCACCTCTGTTATACAGCCATTGGGATCTATAAATCACCAGTCTTGGATATCCCTGAAAAATATTTCCTTCCAATCTGTCACATGTGGAGAGAGCGCTCCTAATTCTTAATTTAGAAAAGCCTTCATAAAGGAGAAATTATTATTAACTAACTGAAACATATGGTTAAAAAATAACTCAGTAATGAAAGTAAAAGTCCTTCATCCAACTTTCGAGATACTTTTAGAACTTTATTGTGTCAGTATACAAAATTGCATCTGTATTGTTTTATTGTTTTGTTTTACTTAATGATGTGTTTTAGACTTCTTTCTATATCAGCAGTATAGATCTACCTCATTTTAAAAAATTATATAGCATTTAATTGGGGAATTTTAAAATAATGCTGTTAGTATAATTGTCACATGCTTCATTTGTGATCACATTTTTTGCTAGATGATGAATTTTAGATAGTTCACTGATATAAACAGGTGATTTCTAAAGCCTCTTAGTTCATTTTGTCTTCTTGCCTCAGAAATCTATAGTCTGGTCTTCCGGTATTCTAAATTTTCTCTGTGAGAATACATATGCTGTTAGAAGTAAGAGGGCTCCGGCATGAAAAGCAAACAAACAAAAATTGAGATGGTTTACAACTACAGTACCCACTGCTAAATTCAAAGTGAAACGATTAAAAAAAAAATTAATCTGTTTTCTAGTTCTAGATAATTTTGCATAATTCTTATTAATTAGAATATTGAGATTTAACTAATTAGCTCTATGTTAGTAAAGCATTGGAAGAGTTAACCTGTATTTGGTATTTTTCATATGTTTACGCTGTAACATTCAGCATGTTTGTACGAGCAGTCCTCCTTTGTGTGTGTGTGTGTGTATATATATATATATATATATATATATTTTAATATACAGCATAACATTCTTGGTGGAAGACACCAAGATGCTTGCAAGGTGCTACATTCCTACTGTTTGGCCTTCTACCGCGGGCCTGGAGATCAGCTCTCCCACTGTTTCAGCACTAGTCTTAAAACCAGTTCCCTTTCCATTCCTTCCCCTCTTTACTGTGTTGCCTCTCAAATTCAAGTCAAGGCACCACATCTATTCAGTATAGAATTTTTCAAGATGGAAGCAGCAGTGTGTGAAAAAGAGTGGGTAGCTGGTATGAACTGGTAAAAAATTGGAAAAGTAAAGTGAGAAAGCAGTGGATAGAAACGGGTGTAATGGTTAAGAGCTCTTGAATTCAGGAGTCAGGTCTTGTTCAATGTTCAAGTTTTGACTCTGTCACTTTCTAGTTTTGTCACAAGTTACTTAAGCTTTCTGAGTCTCTGTTTTCTCATCTATAATACAGCGACCAAAATAGTACCTAGTTCATCTAGTTGGAGTTAGGATTAAATAAATAATACATGTAGTTAAATACTTGGTAGTATGTTTGGCAAGTCTGATACCGCCCTATACACCTTTCCTTTCTTCTCCGCATCCAGTGTGAAAACTTTGTGAGACCATATTTACAGGGTGGACTTTTCTGTCTATTGTTCTCTTATCCAGCATCCTTCCTGCCCTGCCCCTGAGTTGAAGTCAGGATTAGAAATTTGGGGATTTGACACGTTATATTTTATATTATTTCTTCACTCAGCTGGGAATGCTGGAGAAGAATGATGGGTAACTTTTGCAAGAGAAAACAGTGATTGGAGCAATGCTAATTCCAGATTCTCAGGGTTTTGAACAGTTTACCATTCTGGCATGTATTCCTTAAATGCTTTGTTGAGACTAATTGAGAATTAAAGTAAGAAATAAAGCAAGAGAAAGGAAAACGTGAAAGACAACGAACTTCATAGCGTTTTTAAACTTGGGTTTTCGTTAAAATACTAAATCTCTAACAAGATCTTTCCTTTCTGACTTAGCCCCATATTCTCATATCTTGATTAATGTCTCCTTTCTACCCCCCAGCTCTTAGTTCTCTGTAGGTCATGATATCCGTTGTCTTCACATACCACCTCTCAGGAAGAGACAGAGGCAAGCACTGTCACCTCTGCCACACACAGGAGAAGCTGGGCCCCTGCAGAGTCACTGGAGGAACATCTGCTCCTGCCAGACCCTTGGCCAGATTCTAGGGGGTTTCTGCTCCTCGGCTAGTCGCTTGGGCAGTTTGATTTTCAGAGTACTTTTACATTGTTTTAGAAAGAACTCCTTCAGGACCAGTGTCTACAGTTTTATGAGCAGACTTTGGTTTCAACAGAAAATCCTGAAAAATTACAATTTACATTTAGTTACACTCCAAGTCAACTAGGATATCCTGTTTAGAAGCAGGGTTCCAGGCCTTTTTAAAGAACAGTTTATCTTTCTTTTAAACAAATGGAGGTATTACATGGGACACAGATGGAAGGTAGGTTGCCACATCAAAATGAATTCACGCATGGTTTCCTTCTCCCAGATAACTTTCCTCTTAAAATGAAGGGTGGGAGAATGGATTGAGATGACCGAACTTCAGATTTCCACATCTAGTCACTTTACAATCAAGAAACACGATGGCTAGCCAGCATTTTGATGGCTAGCATTTGTTTAAAAGTAGACTGTTTTAAAACACCTGGAGGTAGAATATTTATAATCACTTGCATGCTAGTTCCTAAGAATTAATAATTAAGCAGTTCAGCATGAAATGAATTTACAGATGCACTAAATTGGGCTTGATATTCTCCACTAGACCTAGTTTCAGTGCGGTGGAAACTCTGGACGGTTATGCCCTGATGTCTGCTTTTATTCTACTCAGAACTAGACTTGGAGGAGGAGGAAGGGACAGGCACCACGGGGGTCGCTTTAGTTGGGGGCTGAGGGTGTGAGCAGAACACCATGTCCATACCCGTGATTGTGGCTGGGAACTCCAAGTGCTGAGTGAACGGCAACTTTTAGGTTGTTTCCCTCCAACAAGCTCAGGCCTTCAGTCCCAGCTCCTGCCTTGGAATTCATGACAGTTGAATTCAGTGTCAGAAGACATCACATAAAATGCTGCATAATATTTCCAGAGCTGCATGAAAAAATAACTAACCTTCTAAAAGCTGGCATAGTCTTCTATAACAACGTTAAGTATAGCTATTTATCATTTTTGGCCTTATTTGGTTACCCGCTGCCTGAGAGCAATAAAAATGTTTTCTTAAACTGAAGGAAAACCTTTCATTTAAAAATAGAGAAATTTTGAAGTAAAACCATTTTTCCTTAGCCTTTTATGATAATGATAAAAGGCAGGTATTTTCCTTTAGTAAAAGTCCTACTACATATATGAAAATGATTCGAAAACATCAATATACATGGTGACTAATTATCATTTTAATATTTATTTAAAAGTAAATTGCTTTAAAAGCCCTGGAGGTACAATATGTAATCATTTTCATGCGAAAAGAAATGCTGCAATCATGGGGTCTTCAACAGGCCCTGAGAGCTACCGCATAGCAGTGTTTTCTTTTGCATACCCTGCTCGGTAGCAGAAGCGGGCAGACCACAACACGTCACTTGCTTGGGCTCCTGAGTCATGCCTGCCATCCCAGTGCTCTAAGCCTCAGAAGATTTCTTTTTCATATCTCCCTAAGCTAATATCTAATAAACTTCCTGATAAAATGATGTATATCAGGGATTCGGTTTTTGTCACAGGGTCTATACTCATGGGGCATTGTTGGTTAGGCAAGACTGAGACATCTTTCATTATTTAGTGTGTGTTGAATTAGGTCATGTGAAGGTTGTCAAGCAAAGCAAGAATGCTTTGCACAGGAACTAAATTGAGATTTTGATAGTTACAGATTATCATCTCCCCCGCCCCCAAACAGTTTTCTCTTTGGAAATAGCTCAGATTATTTAAGGCTCTCCAGAAGTGTCAATGGGGCTAGTGTCTTTTCTCAGGGAAAACTGCCATTTTACTGATGTTTCCCAGCAGGAAACAGTCTGTTGGTGATGAATATACTCATAAAAATGAAGAACAAGTGAGAAACTGGAAATTTTTGTACAGAGTTTGGGGCTAATTTTATTTATACACACATTTAGCCCATTTGTTTTTTAAAATCAAATTGTTAATTGCATAAATCTCTCCCGTCTTCTAGGGAATGCAGAGTAGTGAGCAGCTAGATGTGGTGTTGTTTCAAGCCTTGACATTAGCCTGGATCCACAAGATACTGTTTGGTTCTCTGTTTCATTCCCGTCATTATTTTGGTTACAGTATTATTTCAAGCATTCTCAGAAAGATATCGCATCCATGGACAATAAGTTTTAGGAATGAAGCAGTGGTCAAAGGTCATCAGTACTGGAATACAGGACTCGTAATTCCTTGTCAAGTATTTTTTTCTCCATATCATTCTACCTTCCTCCTTGGTGAGCTCCCTCAAGAAGGCTGTGTTTCTGTTTCTAAGAGGTCATCCATACAGGTTGTATGGTGCAAAGTTCAATTTAACTAAGACTGATGACTGTAAAAATGCATTCTGATTATTGCCTTCCTCTTAATTATCCTGAAACCTGGGCATTCTGGAGGCCTGTTATGTCTATTCAGAGGTGGCCAAGGAACGAAGGTTCATCGAGTCCAGTCTATGGGAAGGCAGGAAGGAATGAGTAATTGATGTTTGATGTGCAGAGATGATTGTACCAGCTATTACCATTTACAGAGAAGGCATCCAAAGTGTAATAAACAAAAAATGCTCGATGTCAAGGAGAGGAGAGGTGGGAGTCACTTGGTTGGAATCAGGCATTTTGTGCAGACACTAGATGAAGAATGTGATTGTCACAGCTAGATTTATTAGCTCTACTCACCTCCACCACCCAAGAATTTTTTTTTCTATTAGTGCATAAGAATAATCTTTCTTTCATCTCCTTCAGTATAGTTCCTGTCATTCTGTCGTCTTTGACCTCTATGATGAGGCCTGGGTGGGGGAAGATTGCAAATCTGTTTCTCATCCAAAAGGGTCAGATTCTTCTCTGCCTCTGTTAGATTCACCCTGGGCCTGACTCAAAGGTTTCTGCTCTAAGGTCAAGGAATGTCTTCCCAAAACAGACCCTATGGCACTTGGCAGTCAGGAGCTTTCAGGGGGCAAACGCCTCATCTCTGGGGCAGTAATTGAATGTTGTTTGTATGTTCTTTTAAAACTAGAAAACCCTTCTGTGGTAATGTGTTATTTTAGTGTTTCCCAAATATGTATGATTAGGGAAATTGTCTGTGTTGCTTATTAAAAATTCAGACTCCTCAGCCTCATCCCCAGATCAACTGAATTAGAATTTCTGGAGGAGAATCCCAGCAATCGGTTTTTAAGCAGACACCCTGGACTTCCTTTCAATCAGGCATGTTTGAGAAATACTGAATTATGTGGTCTTTTCCCCCCACCAGCTTATTTTTCTGTTTGTATTTTTTGGAACTCATCATGTCATCCCTTTCTTTTCTTGAACACATAATGCCGCAAGCACAGTACAGAGACATCTCAGGATTGCCAGTTTAGTACTGAAAATCGGAATGTGGATAACTAAGTACTGCACAATATTGCTGGTCAAGGACTTAAAAATACTACAAGTTATTTCATAGTTTTCATATTCCTTTGAAAAGGTCATAAGGATGCCAAGTGTTATGTCCATTCTCCATGTGGAGGAAACAAGATCTAAGATGGTGAAATGGTAAAGCATCACGGAATACTTGAGGGTGTGTGTGTGTGTGTGTGTGCGCATGTATACATATATGGGAAGGGTTAAATATGTGATTTGTCATCTCTTATCTCATAACTCCTTTGTTCACGTTTAACTCTTGACCATGCTTTACACTCAGAGATAAACTTTTATTATTTTTACTATTATTTAGAGAAATGAATTATGCTTCTTTTTCCTTATAATTAAATAGTTCATGTGCCATCCTTTCTGAACTTTGCAGAAGAAAGCTAGTTTTTTTTAAAGAAACACATTTTGCTGATATCTAATTTAGGATTAGAATAATCCTTATAATCTTGAACACTAAGACAAAAAGATAAGTTATCAAATACTTAACGGTACTATCTTAGAAATCACTGAATTTACTATTTGTGTAAAGCCATGATTGAATTAGGTAGTGTTACCTAATTTGGGAATCCAAATTCTTGATCTTTTCCTGGGTTAAATTCTGAATTATTTTTGATGGATAGGTAGAAAGGGAGCCTTTTCCTCTTACAATTGAAACCTGACCATTTCTATCAAATAATTTAAATACTGTCCAACCTTGGCTTTCTCCGAGTGAATGTGTCATTCTTAAATGTCAGGTGCAGAAGGAAACTTAGATCCCTAGTTCAAGATTCTGTGATAGGTGAATAAGATACGGTGCCTGCTCTCAAGGAATTTATAGTTTAATTGGAAAGGACTTAACTAAAGCCCGTGAAACAATTAGAGAACAGAGGAAGACGTGTGAATGTGGTACAAACAGTGCAGTAAGCGTTCAGCAAATAAGGAGGGAAAGAATTGGAGTAGTCCATAGAAAGGTTCTTCCCTGGAGAAGGAGGAGACGTGACTTGGGCTTCTCATTCAAGAAGTGAGCCTTCTACGCAAAAAGAATAATCATCACAGAAGAGGCTTTTAGCCAGGAATAAGCAAGGTATGGTGTTAAGACTGACCCAGGAAAGCCTGGGGGGAAAAGTTGCAGAAGAGGGAAGCATAATTATGAACATTTGAATGCCAGAGGCTCGGGAATCTTGTTTTGATTTGATGTAGCGTGAGGAAACTGATGGATGTGAGCAGTGTTGATTGTGAGATTAGAAAAGCAATAATTTTGTTGTGTGTGTGTTTATTATGCATTTCCAAAATAAGTGTGTGTGTGTGTGTGTGTGTGTGTATTCTGTTTAACGTCTTTGAGCCATAACATGACATTGCAAATAAAATTTGAAATTTTTGATGAATGGGATACTACTCTCCAGCACAGATGAAGACATTTGGAGAAAACAAGTGATGCTTGTGCTAGCCCTAGAGGGTCATCTCAGGGTTATTGGCCAGTTATCCACGCATTGCTTATTCTTGGATGGTTTTGAAGGGCTGAGGTGTGAGGTTAAAGATCCATTTTCATCTTCCCTGGGTTCATAGTCTCTGTGACACAAGTTTAGATAGCAAAAAAGTGTATTGCTTGTGGTATGTGGTGTTAACCACACTAAACAGATTTTGTTAAAGTCATAGGTATATTATAGTTAAATATGTACATATATTGTCTTTTAGATTTCTGATGAGGTTTGATATTCTATTGTATTAGGTTGGTGCAAAAGTATTGAAGTTTAAAAGGTTAAAAATTGCAAAAACCGTAGTTACTTTTTCTTTTAAGTAGGGAATATTGAGGAACAGTGTGTTTCTCCAGGGCCCATCAGCTCCAAGTCATTGTCCTTCAGTCTAGCTGTGGATGGCGCAGCTCAGCCCCAAGTCCAGTCACCATTTGCAGCCCACCCCAGTTCAAAATCCCATGTGGGAATTGAACCGGCAACCTTGTTGTTGAGAGCTTGCGCTCTAACCATCTGAGCCATCCGGCCATCCCTTCCAGGACTCAGAGGCAGCTCGTCTTCAATCTAGTTGTAGAGGGTACAGCTCACTGACCCATGTGGGAATTGAACCAGTAACCCTGTTGTTCAGAGCTCGTGCTCTAACCAACTGAGCCATCCGGTCACCCCAACCACAATTACTTTTGCACCAACCTAATATTTAGAATATTTGGAAATTCTTCCACTAGGCTCCGGGTAAATTACACTTTAATTACTAGATTAGATGTGGCTGTTTGTAAGAATGATTGAGAAGTTTTAGCACTATGGAACAGCATATCTGGGATGTTGGTTATATCTTTATTTGGTCACATTAGAATCCAGACTCTGGCACCATGAACACTGTTTTGGCTGTGCATATCTTAGCCTGTGTCCTGGCCAGAGCGAGGCTGGCACACCAGGTTCCAGGTAGACCACTGACAGGCCGAGTCATGTCCACTATGAGAGATTTTTCACATGCCTTTAGGTTCTGAGAATTTTGAGAATTCTTCCTCATTTGGAGAAGAACAGTTTTGGAAACTGCCTGAGCTGTTGTTGGATGTTCACAAAATGGAAAATATTGAGTTGGTTTCTTAAAATATACTATTTTATTTGTATTCATTACAAATATGTTATATTTCAAATGTGTGTTCTCGTTCATATGTTAAACCTTGAAAAGGAATTTCTAGGGAGTGGGGAAACAATGTGAATAATAAGAGTTTCACTCTGGAAATTCAGTATTAATAATGAAATATTTGTGTGTTCAGTGGTTGTGTTTTCTTTTCTTCCCTTAACAGCTATGTTTTAGACATTGTTTTATGATGGGTAACTTTTCAAAGTATGTTTAGCTGGCTAAGTGAACTCCCAAGTTTTAGGATTTGAACAATTTCATTCTTTAGCACTCATTCTGCCTCTGCCAGCAAAACTTGTTATCAGATAGCAACCGAGGGGTTATATTTATTTTACTTATTTAACAAAAACTTGTATGATGCTTACTACATGCCAGGGACTTTTCTAAATACGTTGCAAATATTCATTTATTTAATCCTCTCTGCAACCCTATGAGGTAGATTTTATATCTTTCATTTTACAGATAAGGAAGCTGAGGCTATAATTAGTTAATACCGTGTTTCTCCAAAAATAAGACCTAGCCAGACCATCAGCTCTAATGCATCTTTTGGAGCAAAATTAATATAAGACCCGGTCCAGGTATAATATAATATAGTATAATATATAATATAATACCTATAATGTTAGGTCTTATTTTCGGAGAAACACTGTAGGTTGTCCAAGATCACTTAGCTAGCAGGTGTTGAAACTGGGATTCAAATCCGGGCAGTCTAGCTCCAGAGTCTGTGTGCTTAAATTAAGCACTGTGCTCTGCTGTGCTTTTCTTCCTCACAAGGGAAAAAAGACAAGCAAACAGATTTCAGGTCAGAGTGTCTGTGATGAACTAAATGCACATCAGTAACTCTGGAGCCCCTTTACCTTGTTTTACACTGACAACTCTGCTGAGGTCTTTAAATTTGTAGCTTAAGACATTTTTTTTTTTTTTTTTTGTAATGGCTGTGTGTCCTATTGCAGGATGATAAAGGATTTCTGGATAAGCATCTGTCTACATTTATTTTAGCCAGTATCCTATTCACTGGGGACTCTAATCCAAAGGAGCTCTTAAATCCCGAAACTGAAACACTTAGAGACACAAGAGACAAAACAGTTTTTAAACTTCAAGATTTTGAATTTAGTTTCTATTGCATTAAACTGAAGAAAAAAAAAAGTAGCCGCAGTTTCATCCTGAAATGTTACATTACAAGATGAGGATCAATCCATTATCTAGCTCAGTTTTCATTAGATTTCAGTAGGCCCTTTTCCGTTAGCTGCGATAAAGTTGACTGAGCATTCAAGATGACCATATCCAGCAGGCTGTAAATGCTGCTGCCCAGAAATGTCCTTGCATTTCAGAAGTTTAAACGGTGTTATTAAAACAAGGAACCATGATCTTTGAAGTCAAGAGGTTTGGGTTCTTATCAGAGGTGTGGAGACCACAACTACAATGATTTCATAGAGAGCATGGAAAACTTAGGGAGCCTAACCAGATAAAAATAGCAATACTCAGGTGGAGTCAGGCTGACTGACAAATGTTACTTCTATTTTTATGGCAAAATATTTGTCATAGTATTGTTTAAAATATACAAAATTATAAACAACTCATTTATAGAGATTAGTTAAACTGTAATATATCTAATTGTAAAATACTTGCAGTCATTTAAAATATTTAAAAAGTATATGTAACTCTAAGAAAAAAGTTTATGCAAGAAAGTCAAGGTAAAATTGTATGACTACAACTCTGTTGGTTTTTAAATTAAAAAAAAACCCTATATTTTAAAAATATACTGGAAGAATATAGACCCCAAATTTTAACAATGCTTGAGTTTGAGATGTTGGAGCTATGGGTTTTCCTCGTGTTTTCTTATGTCTAATCTCAATCTCTAACTTAATGTGCTACCTGAAAAAATTTTTTTTCTAAGTTTTTGTTAAAGTAGTACTTGTACATGTCAAAAAATGTTGTACAAAGGGGGTTATAATGAAAAACAACTGTCTCTTGTTTTACATTTCTCTGCCTCTCAGCTGGACTCCCCAGAGGTAACTCCATTTAACTGGATTCTGTCTTATTGTAAGTTGGTTTACTCCCTTGTTTTTCTGGAGTGCCTTACGTAACTTTTTGCTCTGCTGTTTTATAGTTTACAGTGTCACTGATAAGGAATTTGTTGTCAGTATCATTATCAATACTTTGTAGGTGGTGTGTGTGTTTAACATCAGAGATGTGTGTGTGCTTTAACATTTCTCTTTATCCTTAGTGTTCTGAAATTTCACTATGGACCTAGCGATGTGCTGAACACTTAATAGGCCCTTTAAATCTGGAGTCTCATGGCTTGAGACATTGTGTGTGTGTGTGTACATATATATATATATATATATATATATATATATATATATATATATATAGATCACAATTTCTTTATCCATTCATCCATTGATGGGCACTTAGGTTGTTTCCATATCTTGGTTATTGTTAATAATGGTGCAGTGAACACGGGAATGCATATGTCTTTTCGAGTTAGTGTCTTTGTTTTTTTCGGATAAATACCCAGGGGTGGAATTGCTGGGTCATATGGTAGTTCATTTTTTAATTTTTTTGAGGAATATCCATAGTGTTTTCCATAGTGGTTGCACCAATTTACATTCCCACCAACAGTGCATGAGGGTTCCCTTTACTGCACATTCGCAAACACTTTTTATTTCTTGTCTTTTTGATAATAACTATTCTAACAGGTGTGAGATGATATCTCATTGTAGTTTTTAGTTCCATTTCCCTGATGATTTAAAGATGAGCATATTTTCATGTATCTCTTGTGCATCTATATGTCTTCTTTGGAAAAATGTCTATTCAGATCTTCTGCCCATTTTAGAAATTAGATTGCTTAGTTTTTACTATTTAGCTGTGTGAGTTCTTTGTATATTTTGAACATTAGCCCCTGATTAGTTGTATGATTTGCAAATATTTTCTCCCATTCAGTAAGGTGCTTTTTCATTTTGTTGATGGTTTCCTTTGCTGTGCAGAAGCTTTTTAGTTTAGTGTAGTCCCACTTGTCTATTTTTGCTTCTGTTGCTTTTGCATTTGGTACCAGGTTCAACAACTTACTGTCAAGACCAATGTCAAGGATCTTTCCGCCTATGTTTTCTTCTAGGTGTTGGTCTTACGTTCAAGTCTTTAATACATTTTGAATTAATTTTTGTATATGGTGTACGATAGTGGTCCAGTTGCATCCTTTTGTATGTGGCTGTCCAATTTTCCCATCACTATTAATTGAAGAAACAGTCCTTTTCCCATTGCATATTCTTGGCTCTTTTTGTCATAAATTAATTGACCATATATGTGTGGGTTTATTTCTAGGCTTTCTATTCTGATGTTTTGATCTATATGGGTATTTTTATGCCAGTACCATACTGTTTTAATTGCTAAGTTGAAATTGGGAAACATGATGCCCCCACCTTCGTTCTCTTTCTCAAGATAGCTTTGGCTTTCAGGGTCACTTGTGATTCCATATAAAGCTTAGGGGTTTTTTGTTCCATTTCTGTGAAAAAAGCCATTGGAATTTTGATAGGAATTGAATTGAATTTGTATATTGCTTTGGGTAATACGGACATTTTAACAGTTTTAATTCTTCAAGAGCACAGAATATCTTTCAATTTATTTGTCCTCAATTACTTTCATAAATGTTTTGCTGTTTGCTGTATACAGGCTTTCACCTCCTTGGCTAAGTTTATTCGTGGGCATTTTATTCTTTTTGATGTAATTGTAAATGGAATTATTTTCTCAATTTCTCTTTTGGATAGTTTGTTATTAGTGTATAGAAACGCATCCGATTTTTGCATATTGATTTTGTGTCCTACAACTTGACTGAACTCATTTATTCTAACAATTTTTTGGTGGAGTCTTTAGGGTTTTCTATGTATAATATCATGTTACCTTTAAATAGTGACAGTTTTACTTCTTTCCAGTTTGGCTGCCTTTTGTTTTTTCTTGTCTAATTGCTCTGGCTAGGAATTCTAATACTAAGAATAAAAATGGTGAGAGCTGGCATCCTTGTCTTGTGCCTGGTCTTAGAAGAAAAACTTTGAGCTTTTCACTGTTGAGTATGATGTTAGCTCTGGGTTTGTCATGTATGGCCTTTGTTATGTTGAGGTACATTCTCTCTCTACTTGATTTGTTGAGTTTGTGGTTTTTTTTAATCGTAAGTGGATGTTTAATTTTGTCAAATGCTTTTTTGCATCTACTGAGATGACCGTATGATTTTTACCTTTCATTTTGTTAATGTCATGTTGACTAATTTGTAGGTGTTGAACTATCCTTTCATCCCTAGAATAAATCCCACTTGATATCATGGTTTATGTTCCTTTAAATGTATTGTTGAATTCAGTTTGCTAATATTTTGTTAAGGATTTCTGTATCTCTGTTCAGGAGGGATATTGAGCTGCACTTTTCTTGTGGCACCTTGTCTGGTTTTTGTTATCAGGGTAATGCCGGCCTCCTAAAATGAGTTTGGAAGAGTTCCCTTCTTTTCTATTTATTTTTGGAAGAGTTTGAGAAGGATTGGTAGTAATTCTTCTTTGAATGTTTGGTAGAATTCACCAGTGAAACTATCTGGTCTTGGACTTTGGTTTTGGACTTTGGTTTGTTAAGAGTGGTTTAAACCACCAGGCTTAATATAGTGGTCTTTGCCTTTCGTTATAGTAATTGAAAAATGTTATGGGAATCCATATTTAAATATCCAACAAACTTAAAAATTTTTTAGATTCATTTGAAAAGCATATGTTACTTTTGTTAATCTAGGTTATTTCTCAACCTCAAACCTCACCATTTCTTTTTTTTCTGACATTTGTTCTATGTCTTTCATTGCTCCCAACTGACACATACAGTCCTACTTGTAAATCATGTTAAGTCTTCTGAGACCTGATCCCTTTACAAAATTACACATGCGTATACATATGTAAAGTTAATATTGAATTGATTTATGATCACATAAATGGTAAACAGACATAATTATAGGTGATTATCAAATCAAATCAGTTATGTCTCAGAGGAGAGATAATTCCTGTAGTAGGCTGCGGGATTATTAGTTGTAGCCTAAATATATTGGATGTATTCTAGAATTGGAAATTCTATGACTGAAAATCTAGGAAGTGATCTAAACTTAAAAATGGACGTTTGCTCTTTTATTGGAATAATGCATTATAAGCATTGGATTTTAAAGTGTTTAAAATTTTGAACTAATTTATGAATTAAAGGAAGTATCCACCTTAAGTTAGGTTGTATTCCTAAAATTTGTATTTCAGTTGTATGGTATTTTAAACACAAACAAGTATTGTCTGACTAAATTTTCATGCAGAAACAAGTTTAGAAAAGTCGATGATTTTTAGTAGTGAGCTCACCAACACTTTGTTAATACAAAATGTAGCCCGCCTATAAATACATCTATGCTCTGTGGACTTCTCTGGGTTTGACACACCTAGTCTTTTCCCTGGTAGTAGTTTAAAATATTTTAAATTTGTATATTTGACATTTTTATTTTTTATATCATGTGAGATGTATCTGGAATGAGGAATGGATATTTAATCAAAGTAGACCATAACTAAGATGTCATATACTATAATAAAAGGTAGTGATTGAATAAATCATGAAAATTATAGATGGAGTAAAATATACATTTTTTAAAAGAAGAAAGTCACATTTATTTCATTCTAATGTCTTTTACAATACTGAATCTTATCAATTAAAAGCATTAAAGGAGAAAGACTAATTTCTGGTAGGGTTTTAAATAGAAATGCATATGAATCCATAACTATATAGTGTCACTTCCCAGTTTTACCAACTGATACAAATCTCTTGATTATTGTGGATATAATTATTTATATCATAAAGTTTTTCTAAATGTATACTTACATTTGTTTAAACTTTAAGATAATTGTTAGTTCACATGAAGTTCTAAGAAGTAATACAGAGAGATCCTTTGTGCCCTTTGCCTAATTTTTCCTAATGCTAAAATGTTGTAAAATCATAGTACAATATCACAACTAAAAAATTGGTATTGATACACTTAGGTCATTTTGTTTAGAATTCCCGTTTTACTGTGTGTGTTTTGTTCTGTGGATGAAGAACAGTCCATCACCGCAAGGATCCCTGCCATTGCCCTGTGTAATGTGCACCCTCTTCTCATCCCTGGCTCCTCCTTTGTCCTTTATAAACTCTTCATCTGCTTTCCATCTCTATACTTGCATCATTTCAAGAATATTATATAAAGGAATCATGTGGTATATAATCTTTAGGAATTGGGTTGGTTTTTTTTTACTCAGCATAATTCCCTTGAGACTTATCCAAGTTGTTTGTATTAATAAGTTCTGTTTGTTTGTTTGCTTTTTGCTGAGTGGTATTCCATGGTGGGGCCGTGCCACAGTTTAATCATTCACCCATTGAAGGACATCTGGCTTACAGTTTGTCCTCGAAAATAAGACCTAGCCAGACTATCAGCTCTTATGCATCTTTTGGAGCAAAAATTAATGTAAGACCCAGTAGTTATATTATATTATATTATATTATATTATATTATATTATAGCATATTATATTATAGCATATTATATTATACCCAGTCTTATATTAAAATAATACTGGGTCTTATATTAATTTTTGCTCCAAAAGACCCATTAGAGCTGATGGTCCGGCTAGGTCTTATTTTTAGGGAAACACGGTATTTCCAGTTCATGGCTATTATGAATAAAGCATCTACAAACATTTTTGTACAGGTTTTTCTATACCCTGTTTCCCCAAAAATAAGACCTAGCTGGACAATCAGCTCTAATATGTCTTTTGAAGCAAAAATTAATATAAAACCCGGTCTTATGTTGTATAAGACGTTATATTATATTATATTATATTATATTATATTATATTATATTATATTATATTATATTATATTATATTATATTATATTATATTATATTATAGTAAAAGAAGACCGGGACTTATATTAATTTTTGCTCCAAAAGATGCGTTAGAGCTGATTGTCTGGCTAGGTCTTATGTTCGGGGAAACACGGTAGTAATTGCATTTTTGTTCGATAAGAAGCTGCCAAACTGTTTTCTACAGAGGTTGTACTTTTCACCTTCCCACCAGCAGTGTATGTGAGAGATTCAGTTTTTTGCATCCTTCCCAGCACTAGTATTGTCATTATTTTTGTTTTATATGAGAAAATACGGTTTGCTATGGATATTAATCAAATGGATGCTTTAATGAGTTATGGATATTAATGTATAATTTAGCTAAAATATACAATAAAAATAGTGATGCAACAAATCAGGAATATTATAAAATTGAGTAAAATATACTTTTAATATACCTTAAATGCTAATACTTAATGAAGAAATTAATTTATACTTTTAATGTAGGTAGGAAGAGGGCAGATATTATTATGTCCAAGCTTAATTAAAGATTTTAGAAAGTGATGATTTGCTAACACCACTTCAAAATTTATTACTTTGTTTTTCTTTTCTTTATTTTTCTTTTCTTTCATGGGACTTGCTTAAACCCATTAGCCTTGATACTTTTTTAAAATCTCAGAAATAGAATGAAAAGAGAAACAGATTTTCCTGATGTGACAAAAGTTGAAAAAGAGGGCTATGAAGGAGGAAAGGAGTCCAGGAGAATGCATGAGGAGCAGGAGCGGGTTGCTGGCCAGAAGGGGACTTGCTCATGGCATCTTAAGGGAGAAAGAGAGGCGCAGTGAAGGACGTTGAGGACCGGCCTTATTTAATCCTTGTGACAACTCTGTGTAAGAAATTACCCCCAAATTTAGCAGCTTAAACAGCAAACATTTATTATTTGATAGTTTCTAAAGGTCAAGAATTTAGGAGCTGGCTTAGCCAAGTGGATCTATTAGGTTAGTGCAAAAGTAATAGCGGTTTTTGCAATTATTTTAAACTTTTAAATCGCAATTACTTCTACACCAACCTAATAGCTCAGGGTCTCTAATGAGGATGCAGGTAAGACATTTTGAGCTGGGGCTACAAGTCATCTGAAGACTTGACTGAGACTGGGACGTCTGCTGCTAAGATGACTGACTCACAGGCTTTGGCCCCAAACCTCAGTCCCCTAGCACGTGGACCTCCCCAAGGAGCTTCTTATCATCAAGACATGGTATCTGGCTTCCCCAGAGCGAGTGATCCAAGTGAAGCTTCTTCTACTGAGGAAGCCACAGTGTCTTTTTGAGCTAGTGTTAGAAGTCACACACACTCATTTCTGCCATATTCTGTTCATTTGAAGTAAGTCACTAAGTGGAACCCACGCTAAAGGGGAAGGAAATTAAGTTCCACCTTGTGAAGGGAAGAGTAACAAAGAATTCGTGGACATGTTTTAAAACTGCCACAAGTGGGTACCTTTATTGTCTCTATTTTCCAGATGAGAAAACTTCTGAATCTGGAGAGGTTAAGTGTCTTGTCCAAGGTGCATAGCTAGTAAGTTGCAGAAACAGGATTTAAATCCCAGCAACCAGGCTCAACATGAATTTTTTTTTTTAAACTACGTATGCTTTACTGCTTTGAATACTTAATCTCTTAAATGCATATTAAAAGGTCACAATGGCTTTATTTCTTCTTCATACTCATCCATATCTGAATATTTATGGATGGAATGACTTGTTTGAACAGATCTGCTTTGTTAAATAACAATTACTCAAACTATGCAGAAGGAGAAAGAAAGATACTTTCTTTTAATATTTTTTCATATGTTCTGCTTATATTTCATTTTGTTAGGCCATGGAAAAGTCTGTATTGTGGGTAGCCCAGGTGATCTTTTTGACATTTTATAGGATTAAAATCCTAAGGGCAAGTGCATGTTAGGGCACAAGAATGCAAAGTTCTGTTTATAATACACTGGATTAATGTATCCGTCTTTAAATTTTCATGTTTTAGCAATGTAAGCCATGTAATTGAATGAAGAGTAGGATTCCTTGGGCTAACCAGGGAAACAGAATAAGCCATTGGAAAGTTGACTAAGGGAAGCCATGGTGGGGTAAGAGCAGGAACAGAGTTAAGGGGTAAAGCTTTCTGTCTTTATAAGGAACTTTTTATTGAACTCTAAGGATCTGACAGCCATATATTGTGTTTGACAGCACTCAGTGAATTTACTAATAATGAGATTAAGTTCTTACATGCAGGCACTTAAATATCTGGTTTCTTATCTAGGACAATTCAAACCCTAAATTCCTGATTTGCCTCTGGTACCCACCTCCCTTTGTGTCTGACAGCACTACACTAAGGACATTTCTTAATAATGGGGTTAAGTGCTTACACGTACAGACACCTCCCCTGCCTATACTTGGGCAGTTTTCAAACCATAAAAATTCTCAATTTGTCTTTTATCCTTTTAGACTAGCGTATAACAGATGCAAGGTGGGACTTTGGTCTTAAGAAGTCCTATCGAAATAAGATTATGAGATCATCTGATTATCAGTTGACGTCGGGTTGGGCTGTGATAGGCTCCTCAAACAACAAACGTAGTCACATGGTGGATCTATTGCTAACTTGTCCCCATTCCTTGTGCATGTTCTGAGCCCTGCATATATGACTTTATGGAATGCCACGTTCCTCCTCCTTCTATATGTGCTCCCGTGAGTCTTCCTTCTTTTCCTGATACTACTGGAAACTTGCTGATCGCCTTGACAAAGGGCACTGGCTTCCATGGCCCTAAATAAAGATATACTACATTTGGTTATTCTACAGATAGGGTCAACCAACTGAATATCAGTCAGGGCAAACACTAGTGGGTCCCTTAAAACTAGGGAGACGTGCATTGTGGATAATTATGTGACATTTTCCTTTAGTAAGGAAAGAGCAATTATCAATTTAAAACTGGAGTCAGTGCAGTGACCCTTTTTATCCTGTGGTTAGTCAGTCCTTGGTGTTTGTAGCAACCTGGACTCTTGAACTCAAACATAACCTCCCCGGGGCTAGGAAAGGAGTGAGTCTTTAAGTCCAGTAGGTATCCATTGTCAGGAAAAGGAACCGGACCATCTGCCTCATCTTGAAGCCAGTGCCAACAGAAACTGGAACTTGACCAAAGGCCGATCAGATTTTACTGAGTTGCAACCAGAATGAAACACCTGGCAGTCCATTTTAATGATTGTGGAAATCCATTTCCATGGTGGCAATACATGAATGGGAGATCATAGGCCAACAGAGCCGCCTTTGGAAGCGAGATGACCAGCAGTCCTCAGTAGGATTCAGTTTTTGCAATATGGTGTTTCAGTTGGTGCTTATAGAATAAGCAAAGAACTAAATCCATTTATACTTTATTTTAAAAGAAAAATAATTTAGCCCGAGTGTAAAACTTACAAACACAGCTCTGGAACCCCCGCCCCGCCTTCCTATCTTACGAGTTGGTACTCCCTTAGTTGTTAGAGAGGGAGTGATCCGTGTGTCCTTGGAAAGCAGGGTGGTCCCAAAGCAAGAACACCCTTTTGACTGTAACCAGATGGTCCTGCTCCTAGGGCCTTGTCTTAGAGGCACTGGTGCCCCCTTGGGTTAGATTTTATTTTTAAAGTAAGTACGAAGAAACATTGACTTGTAGTCAGAATTGAAATGTGAAGCAAATATATGAATGTGTATCTCTACTAGGTCAAGCTTGTCCCTGTAGAGCAAGGATAGGCAGGAAAATGAGAATTTCTAAGGACAAAAGTGGATAGGCAGGACCCAAGGTTTGTATTTTCAAAGAAAGGAGAATACATTTGAGCTTGTGTTTATTCTCTTTTTATAAATAAATAGCTTATGCTCATAAATATTTAAATGCCAAAGTATACAAATATATAAAATGTAAGCTCTATAAATCCCACTTCCCCTTCACACTATTAACACATATGGAACTTCCCACTATTAACATATAGGGAATTTGGTATATATTCTTTCAACACTTTTCTTTTTTTTAATTTTTTACTTGAGCATGTACTAACTTACAAAAACACTGAAAGAATTAAGCTTGGATTTTGAGTAATTTCTGGTGTTTGCTTTTTTATTTAATAATCGAAAACCTTGTTCTATGTCAGTAGATATAGATATCTCCTCACCATTTTAAATGTGCGTGCTGGTGAGTTTGGGCATCTTTTTTAAAAACTCTGAATTATTATTCATTTACATAAATTTGTTGGAATTGGACTTATTTATACATAAGTATGTTTCAGTCATCATCAGTTGACATGTGAGCGATTTTCCTAGTATCCGTTTATTGATCGCTCTTTGTTAATGGATGTAGAGTCCTGAATTTTTTGTAGTCCGTTGCAATTTCAGTTTGTTTTTCTTTTTATCATTTTTCTCCCTTGATTCTGGTTGTTTTTGTCTCATTTCTCTTTTTCTTCTTCTAAATTTCTATCTCTTACAGTGTTAATGTCTTTTGTCTTTTTGTCATATATGAGTGGTTATCATTTGATGTTGTGCTAACTGTATGCATATGATTGTGACTGGAAAGTGTGTTCACCACGTAGTTACCAGAGGTGCCGACAAGCAAACTCTCACTGTCTCCCATGAATACACAATGTCATTCTGTAGATTTCTAACATAATTCAAGAGCTATTTATAGAGTATGCACTCCGTGCCTAGGACTGTGCTGCTCACTGCAAAAAAAAAAAAAGCCTTCAAATTTTAAAACATCCTTTAAAAGTTCTTCTCTGTGAATCCACTTATGTGTTTCAAAGAATGGTTACTCCAAAAGAATGATTTAAACATACAGCACATTTGAAAGCTTCTTTTGGAGCCTACTTTTGTATGTTTAAAAATGTGGGTAGATGGAGAGAAAGCTTGCAGAGGATAGATGGTCACAGAAGCACCCCCACGGGTTTTAGTTATTAGAATGTTTCAAATGACTGACTATACACAGTTACTCATGAGTCATTAGAAAATAAGAAATTGCTTCTCCTCGTCCTATAAATGTAAGAGGACCTCAAGAGATCATTTTAGAGCAGCTAGACGATTGTCCCTAAGACCTTTTAATAAACATTTAAAACATACAGAGAAAATGCCTATAGTCTTTGAACACTACAGTGTTTACCAGATGTGGCTATTTACTGAAAAGTGTGCATGATTACTCTCTGCTGTGCACTGAAATTAACAAGCATTTATCTGGTGGTTTTTATTTTAATGTTTAGAGTACTTACAAGATAATGCCTGTTCTTCATTAAAGGTTGGACTTTTCCATTTCAAGGGCTGTTTTGGCCTTTCTATCCAAGAAAGCTCAAGACTGACACAATGACTTTACTTGCAGAGAGTTTATTAAATTAGAAGTCAGTCACTGAAATGTGGCTTGTCTTTCCTAGTGGGAGCTGGCAGTGCCATTTCAGAACACATGGTTAGTTTTATCCAAAATGTAACTGTGGCCTCTGCAGGAATGGTACATACCGTGTTTCCCCGAAAATAAGACCGAGCCGGACCATCAGCTCTAATGCGTCTTTTGGAGCAAAAATTAATGTAAGATCTGGTCTTATTTTAACATAAGACCGGGTATAATATAATATAATATAATATAATATAATATAATATAATATAATAAACTACTGGGTCTTATATTAATTTTTGCTCCAAAAGACGCATTAGAGCTGATGGTCCGGCTCGGTCTTACTTTCGGGGAAACATGGTGATAGCTGAGCCAAGAAGGCTCTTGCTCTTAGCATTCGGCACAGGATGATTTCTCCTAGCATTTATTCTTTCAGTCCTATTGGGGTGAAAATGAAGTTGGAGATGCATCCACAGAGTCCATTAGAGTTCCTTTGGGACAGAGCTGTCAGCAGCTTCATGTCTTGAACTTCTATGAGGCATGTTGTGTCCTTGACTAAGAAATGTGTTTCCCCATGTGTCTGCTGCAGTAAACATCTGTGATGCCAGAGGCAGAATGCCAGGCACATCTGTGTCCTCAGACGCTGCTGGTAAATTAAGAGTTGCCCTGGATAATGACTGACCTGCCACAAAGTTCATTTGGGTGTTTTATTTGCTATTGGGGGAGGGAGGGACTTTTTTTTCTGAGCATTTGATCATGGATTTACATGTTTCTTAAATTTTTATCTCACTGTTTGGGTTCCAATTGGTTATTTTGTGAATGAGCTAAGCTTTCTGTTGTCACAGAAGGTCATTTGCATATTTTGTTTCCTTCACTGACAGTAAGCTCCCTGCAGTCAAGAATTGTGTCTTAGGAATAGAAACAGTGGAAATATAAAGGTTGTATGAGATATCAGAGGGGTAGTAGATTGGGGGGGGGGTATGTTTCCACTTTGTGAAAGATATAAATGATAAATGTCTAACTATTACATTGTTTTGTACACCTGAAACTAAAAAAAAAAAGAGAGAGAGAAAGAAAAAAAGAATTGTGTCTTAACTTTGTGATTTCCACAGACATAGCAAAGACAAAACCCAGAAGTGCTTTGTTATTTAATGGCTCAGATAGAAAGTGTGGTGGTGGGAAGAGTAGGGAAGCTAAAATGTTTTCAAATATCCCCATGGTTCTAGGTCCCAGTCACCTAGAATTCATAGACATGTGTGAGTTACATATCTAGGAAGAGCTTTTTCCATTCATTATATACATGATTTCTTTTTAAACTGCTTAATGAAGTCTACAAGTCTGAGGAAGTCTAGAAGGGATTCAAAGCACATGGATTCCCAGCACTTGGATTTAAGTGACCTTTAGTTGTACTCGTAATTTCATAATGTAAGTATTTAAGAATATTTCTCCTAGTCATTGTATCTGTTCTGTCAGAGGAGACAATATCTGTTCAGCGAGAACTGACACATCCTGGCAGGTTTCTGAGACAATGTTGGGTTTCAATAGATTCTAGGAAATGTAAGTTGTGTTCATATGTAAATAAAATGTCAGACATCTTAGTTGCCTCTAATTTAATGAACAAAGCAGAGTTGCTTTGAGCCTCTTGTCATCTCTGGGCAAGTGGCAAACGTAGACCTAACAGCTCTTTTTTCTCCCCCCGTGTATGACTCTTTCCTGTTGAGACACTAAGATAAGAATCTCTTTCTTTGAATTCTGAAACATTTACATAGAAAAGTTTTCTCCATAAACTTGACAATTTTTTGTTATAAATATTGGTATTATTTATAGTTTCCTCAAGAAAGCAAAGTAATAATAAATTAGATAATTCTCAACCCAACAAAATAAACTTACGGTATCTAATACATACTTATTATAGAAAGAAAATACAAATAAGCTAAAAAAAATGAAAATCACTTATATTCTACCACTCAGAGCTAAACCATATAAATTTAAACATTTGGGTATATATATATCCTACAAGGCATTTTTTAATACATGTGTGTTGGCTGTTTTACAGAATGAAACTAAACTATATGTACTTTTTCCTTGAGCATCATTTTTATTGGTTGCTTAATATTACATTTTATGGATATAGATGAACTTTAATTTATATATCAAGTAATCTTGTTGATAATTCCCAGATTTCTAGTGGGTGTTGTTGCTAAATTGTTTGACTTGCAAGTTCGTAAAGCCTTTTTCTTTAGAACAGTACTACAAATGGTAGTTTTATTTCCTAAGTTAATTCCCCAAATACTAATTGACACCTATCATATAGCTTGGCTTCCTTGCTGAACAAATGGTACTCCAGTGTTTAAAACATAGGATCTGCTTCATGTTATTTCCGTGGAAATCTCTATAATCCAGTGAGTACCTGGCATAGAACCAGACATATAATGGACACTCAACAAAATCTGAACTAATGGGAGCGAGGATTCCCTCTCTGCCCAGGGTGTCCTGGCCAGAGCAGCTGAGGAGAACAGATGGGTGTTCACTTTCTGGACTATGGGTAGATGGTTGTGGATGGCAGGGAAGGAACACTGGATAGCTGGGTTCCCTTTGGCAGTTGTCAGTGAGTCAGCCTTAACAGCTTTGATAAAGTTCCTTGGAAAGAGTCTTTATCATTGGCAAAGTTGGGGAAGAAGCAAAAGATATATTAAACAACAAACTTGACCTAATTGATGTTTATAAAACACCCAACAGCAACAGAATATACATTTGTTTGAAGGACACAGAGGACATTTATCATGTTCTGGGCCATAAAACAAGGAATTGAAAAGGTAGTTTTCTAAAAAGTAAAGCATGTACCTACCATATTATCCAGTTATTCCACTCCTAGTTATTTATCCAAGAAGAAAGAAAACATGTCAATACAAAAGCTTGTACAAATTGATACGTAAGTGTTCATAGCCATTTTATTTGTAAAAGCCCCAAACTAGAAATAATCCCAATGTCCTATCAAGAAGTGAATGGATATGGAGTACTATTGTGCTATAAGAAAAGATGAAATAGTACTATTTGCGACAACATGGATGGATCTTGAGATTATTATGCTAAGTGAAATAAATCAGAAAAAGTTGAGAACCATATGATTTCACTGATATGTGGTATATAAAACTGAAAACAACTAAAGAACAAGACAAACAAATAAAGAAACAAAAACTCATGGACACAGACAATAGTTTAGTGGTTACCAGAGGGTAAGGGGGGAAGAGGGTGGTAGATGAGGGTAAAAGGGATCAAATATATGGTGATGGAAAGAAAGAGAACTGACTCTGGGTGGTGACACACCGTGTGATATATAGATGATGTAATATGGAATCATACACCTGAAATCTATGTGACTTTACTAACAATTATCACCCCAATAAACTTTACTTAAAAAAATAAAAATGGATAGATAAACGAACTGCTACTTATCCATATAACAGAATACTACTCAGTAATAAAAAGAAATAGACTTGATACATGCAACAATGTGATTGAATTTCAATATAATTATGCTTAAATGAAAGAAGTCAGACAAAAAGGATACACACTTTATGCCTCCAGTTTATATAAACTTTAGAACATGTACACTGAGCTATAGTGACAGCAGGCAAATCAGTGATTGCCTAGGCCTGACGATGGTAGGACAGGGTGAGAGGAAGACCAAGAGCGCATGAGGAACCTTTTGGAGGTGATGGATGTGGACATTATCTTGTTTGTTTATGGTTTCACAGGTTATACATATGTCAAAATTTACCAAATTATAAACAAGATATACAGTTTTATATATCAATTGTACCTCAAAGCTGTCTAAAATTTGAACATAAACAAACAATAAAATAAGGCATGCATGATACTAGGGCTGTTTATATGCTGTTTCCCCAAAAATAAGACCTAGAGCTATGCATTCGAGCTACTATTTAGGCGTTTGAATTGTTTGATAAATGTTCACATTTATCAAAATTACTGTAACTATGAATGCTGGTGAGGGAAGCAGTGACAAGATAGGTAGGAGAAAACATTGTTTTGATATTTTTTTGAACCTCATTCTATGTTCTTTTGATTAGAGCAGAGGCATGGTAGATTTACTGTCCTCGTGACAGTTTTTTTCTTAAGTTAACAATTATGTGGACCTTCTCCCCACCTCACATTTTTAGAACCAGGCAGTGACTAGTTGGGAAGAAAGTCAGTTTGTGAATTTAAAGCAGCTTGAGGCAGTTCACTCTGAATGATTCACAGAGAAGAGTTGGCTCAATGGCATCTTAGCATTAGAGAACTCATTGTGTCATTGAAAGAATGTAAAATAGGTAGGACTCGTGGAATATTTGAAGAAATGCGGTTTTGAAATTTCAAGTGAAAGCTATTCTCTGGATTCCACTCCTCTGATGACTTCTCATGTTTATTTTCCAGGTCCGGACCCTATTTGTCAGTGGTCTCCCTCTGGATATCAAACCTCGGGAGCTCTATCTGCTTTTCAGACCATTTAAGGTACCTTTTCAGAAATTGTAAAACTAAACAAAAAGTATGTGTATAAGCTTCATGGGGGCTCTTTGGAGGAAGAAATGAAATATTTGAGAAAGTATCCTATAAAGTGATATTTTAAAAAGGTTAATGAGTAAAGGAGATTTAACAACTCAATTCTAAGTGCACTCTCACTTGGGAAAGACTGAAGTTGCCTTTTGTCTTCCTAACAGCTAATCTAGAGAAATCTCTTCTCTTACCGATGTGGACATGAGCAGCTTTAGTGTACCCCCGTCTATCCTCTGCCAGCTGGGGGTGTTCTTCTGAGTACAGATCACCAGAATTACTGATTATGTATTGATATTTCAAATGCAATAATAAAGTCAAGCCCTATCCCTAGGAGATTCTTTATTAGTTGAAATAGTTCTGTTAATAGTATTCTTCGGAGACACAATAAGTTAAATAGGCTTTTGTGAATTAGACTAGGAACCTAACACCACTATTTTTTTCCATAGGAAAAAAAAATGTCCTGAGTTTCAAATAAAGTAAAACAAAATTTTAAAGTATTGCTTGGTATGAGTTGAGGGGACGCTTTCCTGGTGCTTAGGGAACTATTTAATGGCGTGTGACTATCAAGATAGAACTATTTTAGAGATACTTAATGTTGCTGGGATTGAAAACTTAACAGGAAATTGGACTCAAGCCGAAATAACCATGGAGAAACCTTGCAGGTTAGCCTGTGGAGGATAGGAGAAGGCTGAGACTGGGCAAATTGCCGGTTGGAGACTTTGGCACTCAAGGAGTGTACCTAGAAGCCATGATAAATTCCAGGACTGTGTCTGAGCTGGTCGTTGAGGACATGTCAGCAGTCATGCCAGGCCAGGGTCACACTTATGATTAGGTGATGGACCATCTTGATTTCTGACCAAAGATCCATCTCTGTTGAAGCAGGACTCCAGCCACACAGGCAAGACAGGTTGAGAACAGTATCTAGCTTCTTAGGGAGAGGAAATAGGATGTGACAGCTGAAAACAGCTAGGTAGGAAAGGAAAGGGGAGCCTTAGGAGGCAGCCAGTTAAAACCAACAAAGATAAAACAGAGTCGAGCTTATATGCCAAGGAGGTACTATGTAGTAATGGACCTAATTCCATTCTGACAGCCATCCCCTTAACGAAACAATACTGATGACGATAGAGAGGGAAACAGAAAGGTTATGTATGAGGTTAGCTGAGAAGAAATGGGAAAGAAAAAGGTGTTGTGGATGGAGAGTGCCAACGTCACAGAATTTCCTGAGTTTCTTCCACAGGGTTGCAATTTTTACTCTCTGTCCCTTTTGTAGGATGAGGACTTTTTAAGTAATTGACCACCTTAATGGACAACATACTGTTATGTTTATATATGTATACAGAGAAAGAGATTCAGCCAGCAAGCCTTTATATGAATTATCTCATTTAATTCTCATCACAATCCTTTAAAGTGGTTGGCCTCATTTTTTCAAATGAGGAAAATGAAACTTGAAGCAGTTGAATAAATGTTGCTCAAGTTCACACACATAATAAATGGCAGGGCCGGTATTTGAACCCAAGCAGTCTGACTGCTGTCCCTGTTCTGAATTACTGTGTAATACTGCTTCTCTTCCTGTGACTTGAGAGTACAATTTATTCCTACTAGTGGTGTTGTACTTGAGTGAAATACCCATTTGTCCTTTGCCACTGAGGCCTTCAGGTTTAAGCCTCCAGGTTTTTCAGAGAAAGCGCCTTGAAAAGGAAAGAGGAAGGGCTGTGAATCACCACCTCTTTGGCCAGAAGAGCTCAAGGTCTTTGAGGTGAAATGTTTACAGTAGCTAATTGGTCATGAGTTCTCTGCTGGGAAGATATGAGAATGAATCAATCTCAACATCCTGCCCAGAAACGCTATGCTGAAGTCAGGACTCTGCTACATTCCTAACAACCATCTTTTAATTAAAGTCCCTGGAGGTTGACTCTAGTCTGCAAATCTGTCTCTGCACTGATATGTGTGGTGGTCAATCCTGTCAAGTGGTGTTTTTTCCCCCTCTTGTGTCACCCATCAGTGCAAGCCACAGCCATTGATTACTTTCAGAAATAAACACACTTTGTTATCCTTATCCTCAGGAGCCAGGGAGGGGTGAGGGGAGGGAATGAAAACAGTGTTTCTGTCTTCCTTGAGGATGAGCTGCAATAAAAACCCAACAGTGACTTTTTGCATGTCCCATTCGGAATACCAACATGAAAACTGGCTGATTTAATAAATAAGCAAAAGAACTCAACAAGATTTAGCATCACTGCCTGCTTAACCTTTCCTGGCAGTTTTGAAATTTTGATTAACAAGTTCTACCTGGTGCATTCTTAATGTTTCATTGTTGTTATTTTATAGCAAATACACGACCAAGTTATTGCATACTCTGACCTTCATATCTTATTAATTTACCCTCGTCCCTCTCCTTGTTCTATAAAAAAGATATCTGCTGTAGAGACACCCATTTTCCTACTATTGCATAATTTCATGAAAAAAAAATAAGAAAAAGAAACAGATAAACATGCATGAATTCCAGGGCTTGATTTCCTTTAGGCCCCAAGTTTGCAAACATAGATATATATACACACATGCATGGGTGTGCCCGCGTGTGTGTGTGAGAGAGTGCGTGCATGTGTGTGTAATTTGCTTTTCCAGTTAATTTGAGGCATTTGTGAAAAGAGGTAGTCAGTAGTCATAAAGGACTCGTTTTTACTTCAGCAAGATGCTTTTATAATTGCTTTTTTTCCTACTACTTATTTTTTGTCTAAATTTGGTTCTTTATTTTTAGGGCTATGAGGGTTCTCTTATAAAGCTCACATCTAAGCAGGTAAGAATTTTAAACTTGCATATAAATGATCACTTCTACAATAAGTTTGAATTGACTGCCTTTAGGAATGTTACTGTAGCTTAACGTTCTTTATTCCCATTAGGGTTTTATTTTGCCGTTGTTGTTTTAAAATTAAGGGTTTCATGGGTCAGAAATTAGCCCAGGAAAATGATTTATAATTCTGTAGTCTCCTGCTAGGATGACTGAACTGTCCCCACTGGAGGCAAAACTAATACATCCAGCATAGTTATATTGGGATTTATCTGTATATTCAAAAGTAATTATTAGTTACATACAAATTCATTTTTATTCACAATTCTTTCCTGTTTTTTTATTTTTGGTTTGTTTAATGTTAAACAAGCAAACTTTCACAATTGGTATGAGTATCTGGTGGTGAAGAATCATGTCTCTCAGACCCCCTAATTGAGGGTGGTAATCACCTTTGCCTGGTAGTCGGCAAGCTTCTTGAACATTTTCAGCTATATTCTTTTTCTTTCTTTCTTCCTACTGCTGAATACTTGGCAGCTCACCTCCTAATCACTTTTAGTCCCTCAGTAAGGTGTTCTCTGATTCATCAGTAATAAGCTATATTGCAAGCATCCTTCTGGTGGACTGAAAGATACAGAGTCCAAAGGGATTACGACCCCTCTCTCTTTAGTTGGAACAGTATGGTTTACACACCTAATTAAACACAGGACTTTTTAAAGGCATCCCTTGGGATTTGCGATGGAAATGTTCATTTTATAATTTTGATCATGCAGTGAGAGTTCAGGGCTTTTAGCACTGTGTCATTGTATTCCTTGCACTTACAGTGTACTGAAAGGTGATTTTGTTCTCCTTCCATTTAAAAAGGTGAACAGACTGAGGTACAGTGAATTTGATTTAGGAAAGTAGAGCCTCTCGACCCAAGTTTTCCTCTATTCCCTTGTTCACTGCTGCTCACCTTCCAACCCCTTCTAGATTATTTTTATGGTTCTCTAAATCTCCAGCTATGCCCTTGAAGAACCACCCTCACAATCCCTTTGATTCATGTTAGAAATTTGGCTAAACCACTGAGTCATGATTCTTCAGGCCTGACTTTCTTATTTCTACCCAGTGCCTCTGGTCATTTCTTTATCTTAGCTCTTCATCACCTTTGACCCAGAAAAATATCCCCTGATTATTTTTCCCTTCATATTTTTCTTTCCTCAGCCCGTAGGTTTTGTCAGTTTTGACAGTCGCTCAGAAGCAGAAGCTGCAAAGAATGCTCTGAATGTGAGTACTAACGATGTAATCATTGGGGGGTTCCTTACGAATTGGTGGGAAGTATTAGAACCTCAAAAGGAAGGAATATGACTTCTCAATCTAACAGGGAGGGAGTCATCAATTTAGGCCTCTAAAGAGATTTTTCCTAGAATTGTAGTCAGATGTGCAAACTATTAAGTAACACTTTGCTCTTCTCTGGCTTTTACTATAGTGCTCAAAATATCTGATGATGATGGTCTTATTTTTTAATTCAGCCCAATCATATCCCATGGTGCTATACAACTTAGTTTGGCCATCATACTCTCAATGGCTAAGCCTAAGCCAAGAAGAGATCAAAATCTTGGCTTTCCTTATTTCATGTGGTTTTTATTTTAGGTATGTGGCTTTTTGTTTTTTAAACAGGTCATACATAGTCTTCATTCTGATTGATTAAAAACTTGCATATGTGGCTTTCCTAAAAGACATTTTGCATTGTGATATAATAAATGATAGTAAACTGTAATTGAATAGAGATAGCTGTATTTGGTTTTCAGCATCTTGTCTGCCATATGTTGTGAGACTTTTACCAGCTTTACTTTAGTAAATATTTTTCCCCTTTGGTATGTTGAAAAACAAAACAACCAAGTTGAGAGAAGGTGGAAGGAAGCTGATTTAATTTAGTTCCAGATGCTGAGGGCTGATCCTCAGGTGAGGGGTCTCAGTGAAAAATCTGGCTCCATCCATCGTGCTCCAGGCAGTTGGCCGAAGTGGCTGTGAATGAGGATTGATGAATGTGGCCCAAAGTATTTATGGGGGCTTCTGGAAAGGCAACTGACCACTTGCCTGGTTGTAATCTGGGTATCATTGTGTGAGCTCTGTGAACCTGTCACTGGCCTTTGTGTTGCTTTGGAACCTACAGGTAACCCTGCAGTCACTCCTCTCCTGCCTGGGTGCCCTGTATGCTGAGGATTTGGTGGCCAGTGGAAGGGCCTCCAAGGGGTCTGTACTCAACATAGTGGTGTCATTCTGACACAATCTTGAGAGGTATTTTTGGCTTTGAATAAAAATGCATACACTCTTCAGAAGAAATAGTTTGCTTGTTATTGTTGGTTTTTCATGAAAACATACAGGAGCGTCTTAGGAATCTAGGAGCTCCAAATACCTCAGAATTTTTCTGAATTTGGATAAATGACCTGGTCAGAATAATTCCTTACTCACTCTGTTCCTCTCCCACAGAACAAAATGTAAACCAATTATTTATTGAGTGCCAATGGTATACACTGAAGCAAAATGTATAATTGGTTATTTTAATATAAAAATTATTTTGATTTTTGCGTTACATAGATACAACCAGAAGTTTATCAAAAAAAAATTTGAAACTCGAAAATAAAACTACAATTTCTATTTAGGCAGTGTTCTCTTTCATTCTAACCAGTTGGCATCTTTCTAAATGCAGAAACATTCTGGGTCATCCAAAGTTACGTGAGATGAAGTTTTTCACCAGGTCCTTTTCATTGTTTTTCTAAAGGAAGTAACAGCAATTGAAGCTTGTTCACAGATGGGGCTCTCCATTGCCTTATTTTATCTTTGCTGTGGGTGTAAAGATGTCACTGACCCTCTGTCTGAAGAATAGTAGGCTTTTATGGTGACCGCTCTCATCTGACAAAAGCAACATTCCCTTATGGTCCAGGTTATTAACTGGTGATTGTGAGAGCTGTGTTTCCTTGCCTTATTAAGCAGAGTGTAGTAATATCATTTCCATTTTTCTTAGTGCCTGCGGGTTCTACCATCAGGAATTGAGCTGTGCTATCACAGGGATAGAGGCCTTTAAGCCCATCCTATGCCAGATGGCCCCAGATCATGTGCTTTCCTGTCCTGAGGTCGAGTTTAGGTTCTTCTTGTACTTAGCTCTTCCTTCTTTTTCACTGGCAGCAAGCCTTCCATTAGCAACATTAATTCTGTTGTTCATAACTTGGGAAGAACTCCAAGTGAAACAGGCCTAATTCTATTCTGTGGACCTAAGGGTAACTCTTAGTATTTACCTGTGGCATATTGAACCTGAGTTTTCTTCTGCTCAGAGGCTGACTTGTGAGTATAGGGTATTTATTGCGCTCCTGGTTGATCTCTTTTCCAGTATGTTTAACTTTTATATATGAAGTATTAGAGGTCTTTACACCTTAGAAACTGTTCTATTGTTATGTTTCAGGGAACTGCGACCTAGAGAGGATGGATGACTCAGTTCAGGAAGTGTAGGGTTAGTGCTACAAATAGAAGTGAGCCTCTTGTATCTTAGTCCTGGTGGCAATGACAGACTGTTTAATTCACAATGTCCAGGACAAATGCCCATGATAAAGTTTCATATGTGACCAAGAGCAAGGGAAAATGGGCCCATTCAGGATAATATACTTAATCATGAAGCTGACATATCTTCTCTATGACCTGACATATTATGCTCTTTTTCAGGGTCATCTTTTCTAATTTGTGAATTAAAAACATATGATACTCACAGCTATTACAAAATTTTCTCCTCGCATGTCATTTGTCCAGGCTTCTCTTAAAAGCTTTCCCTCACATTCCTTTGGGGGGAAAGTTCCATGTTATAATGTTTTGATTGATTCTATTATTGAGAATCTTAAACCTCAATTCCGTAAGTCCCTGTATATAAAATAGTTCATCATGTATGAACCACTTCTCCATGTTTGGAGCTTCTCTTGTTATTTCTCTGTCTTGATTACTATCTGGTTCAGTTACTAGTATTACTAGTCTTTTCCCAAAATGTCTGATTTTTTTAAATCCATTTATTTTCTTCCATTTTTAGATCATGGTTTAGTCAATTTGATAATTTTATGGAAAAGCTCAGATTGAATTAAGTGGTAACATTGAACTTTTATCGGAGAGTTACTCATATCTTCTAAATAAATATAGTATATTTTGTTTTTATAACAAAAAGTCCCAAATTAAGCTAAAAATAACCCTAACCCAGACTTCCCTTCAGGTTATCTATGTTCCCATTAATCCACATGATTAGAAACCCCATTCATTCTTTAACTGACAGCAAAATATCTGACCTATCCTTCACCCTCCACACACATTTATAATTTCTGTACCGGCAGTTTTCCATTTTCCATGCTAATGGAAGGGGGAGCTGATAACCTAAAGTATCAGATTATATTTAGGACTTATCTATAATTTGGGAATGTAAATCAAATACATTGATGCTGAGAGTTAGCCTGGTTAGTACAAACTTGATCTGTGGAAATGTTAAGAAGAAACACAGGAAGCAGGATGGGGCTGAGGTTTAAGACCCTGAGTAGTAGTGGGAGTAGGCCATCTCTGGCTGCTCCAACCAACTGTGAAGACCCCGATATTGCCAGTGTTGCCTAGCTGAAATTGTGTCTTAATAAATAAGCGTGATTTGTAGTTAATATTTCAGATCAACAGACTGGTCGTACTCCTTGCTTGTGTACAGTTCCTCCACAGGCATTGTCTTACCCTTATGTTTGAGCATCGCTCATCTGAAGTACTTTAAAAGGCTGTGTTTGGACTCTTGAGTATACATTTTTGTGTGACATCCCTCCATCCCTGATTTTAAATAATTGTTATTAAGGTTGGTTTTATCATAGGCTCTATTATAAATTATTACAGTAGAACTAGAGAGTCTGATGTTATCAAAGTATGTCATGCAAACTGCTTTCACAGTAAACATTGCTTAGGCTAGCACAGTAATTTGCTTTACTCTCAAACTAGACTCATTTATCTAAGTGATCTCTAATTATCGTTGCACCCCCAAGTCCATTGGGTTCTTTTTTTATATAGCTGTATTGAGATATAACTCACATGCCATACAAGTCACCCATTTAAAGTGTAAAATTCAGTGATTTTGATATTTTAATTGTAGTATATATAACAAAAGTTGCTATTTTAATGATGTTTTAAGTTTACCATTCAGTGGCATTAATTACATTTACCATGTTGTGCAGCCATCCCACTATTCCCAAAATTTTTTCATCACCTGAAACAGAAACTCTGCAACTATTGAGCAGTACATTCCCATTTCTCCTCCACTCTAGCTCCTGGTAACCGCTAATTTCTTTGTCTATTAATTTGTCTATTCTAGTTATTGAAATATTTGTCCTTTTGTGTCTGGCTTCTTTCACTTAGCGTAATATTTTCAAGATTCATTCATATGGTAGCACGTATCAGAATATCGTTTCTCCTTGGGCTCAGTAATATTCCCTTGTATGGATATACCAGATTTGGTTTATTCATCCATTTGTTGATGGACACTTGGGTTTAGTTACTCACAGTTCTCAAAATAGTCAAAATACCTTTTGGCTATTGAGAATAATGTTTCAGTGAACATTAGGGTACAAATATTTCAGTAGGAACAATTTCTTTTCAATTCCTTTAGGTATATACTTAGGAGTGGAATTGCTGAGTCATATGGTAATTGTATTTTTAGCCTTTTAGGAACCTCCAAGCCTTTCTGTAGTAGCTAAACCATTTTACATTCACATCAGCAATGTTATGACGGTTTCTTTCCAGTTTTCCCATATCCTCGCCAACACTTGTTATTTTGTTTCTTTGAATTATAACCAACCTAGTATATGTGAAGTAATCATTGGTATTTTTGCCTGATTTCAGTAGTAGATTTGGGTTCTTTTGGAATCCCACATGACTTAAAATGTTTCTTTTAACAGGGATTAGTAACATTTCTTTTTTGTGATGGCAGTTGTAATTAATGAAACTGTGCTACCCTTAAATAGTTTATCTGTTAATAAAAGAAGGGAGGAGAAAATCCAACCCAGTCACTGGGTGATTCTTTTAATAAGACTTGCATGTTTATACAGGAATATAAAACAAGACATGAAGGAAAGGTATTTTAAAGAGATGAAAGCAGTTTTGGTTTTGAGGAGCAAAAAGTGGTAGTCATTCAGACTTCTAGTGCAAAGGAGCGTTAATAATAAGTGGAAAAGGAAGAAGAATTGAGGATATATAGTATTAAATTATTTCTTGATTATTGAAAAAATTTATTGATTCAACTGTGTGGTAAAAGAATTTTTAGGAAAATACTAATTTGTAAGAAATATTAATTTGTTGAAAAGGTACTTGATAGGGTCGCAGACTGAAGAAAAAAATACTGATATTATCAGGAAAACTTAGTTTTTTCCATCTCCATAAATTCCTGGCATTGAAGTAGACACTACAGTTATTTATGTCACAAAGATTCCAGCCTTGTACATAATTTCAGCTTGTTGCATAGCTTAGGCTCTCTGACTACTGAGTTTCTGAATAGTTGGGTATAATTAATTTACTACTCCTATACCAGGTTCCTTGTCTGTGAAATAGGGATATTATTCACTTCCAAAAGTGTTAAAGGGAAACCCCCAAGCAAGAACACTTGGAAATGCTCTAAATCTGAACCTATTTCATTAATATACTTTCTTAGTCAAAAGATACAGCCGTAAAGTGCTGGTACAAACTCTTGAGTACAGAGGGGCACCAGGGCTATTGAGACAGGCACTGGCCACACAAAGACATTTTGGCTTCGGTTTGGCAGAAGTCTGGACGACAGTCTCCATTTCCTGTATCACAGGTTTTCCTGACAGGTTGTGCAAGTTAGGACTTCTGATCTTAATATTTATACAGCTTGTGAGTTAGGTGAAGTATTTCCACTAAACAAAACTTTTCACAAACACAAGCAACCAGATGGCCTATCTCAGCTCTCCCCTCACCAGGCACCATGTCAATATGTTTCTTATCAGTTTTAAAAATTTCTCCCTAAATTTCTCTTAGTCTATTGCTCAGAGTGGTTGAAGAGGCCCAATTCGGTTGATCCCAGCTGGGACCTTTGGATGGGAAATATTTAGGGCTGCCAGATGAGATCATGAGTCCGATCTAGTGTTTATCTGTTAAATCTGTTTATAACTGCTTACTATTGACTTGCAGAGTTTTAAGGCAGCCATTTGATGTCATTGGGTTGGGGATGGTGCCTGGCTAATACAGAGCTGCCGTGATGCAGGGTTATTGGGCTCTTTTTCTCAATGCTTGCATGTACTTTTGGGCTCGACAAACGGCTCAATCCAGCTAGTCCCCTTGAAGTCTGAAATAATAGGCTTTAAAATTTTTTTTTTGCTCTTTTCCTTTTCACCCTTCCTGTGCTCTGCTCTCTTTATGGTGGTCCTACATTTTTGAATTGTTATCAAACATCCCTAGGAATGGTGCAGCACATAATTTAAACGTTGTTCTGAAAAAAAAAGAAAAAAAAACAATGAAGGTGAATGTGAGAAATTTGCTAAATTCCCAATTAGAGTCCTTGGCTGAAGAAAAGTAGGTTATTTAAATCTATTAAGCATCACACAGAAAAGCTAAGATACAATGCTAGTAAAAAGCCCTAAGGGAGGTTGGAGAAGGAAAAGTAGCCAGAAATGTTAGCATCATCCTTTCCAGGGAAATGGGTGGGAAGGACCACAGGTTCTCACACATAAACTGGTGTATATTCCAGTGACAACATGTGTACATGGAAATCTCAAGTTCACCCAGCTCTTCTCTAGGTAAAATAGTTCATCAAATATTACATGTGAAACTGTCCTCAGACTGCATTGTGGCCTTTTTTGAGGATCTGCTTGTTTAAACCTATCTAGATTCCCATTTGAAAATTCTATCTCATTGACCTTGCCCTTTCTCCATAGTTCTTCAGGTATTTCAGAAATGCTGAGAATCTGTTTGCCCTTATTGTAAATGAAAGTTGAAAATGTTGTTCGTGTTTCTGAAACATAAAGTGCAAAGAATCAGTTATTAGCTAGGATTTCTTTCACTAGGAAGCCAAGCAAGTTTTTAAAACCAAAGATCTCCCCTCTCCACTGATTATTCTACAGTGCGGCACATTTTGGCTCTTTAAAATCACTGTCTTTGTTGTAAAATCACTCTTACTTTTTAGTGAATGATTATACCATCATAATGACTAGGGATTACAGAGCTCTCTCCCACATTGGCTTAATGTTTCTGATAATTCTACATGGATTTGAGCTTTTGGTCCACAAAGCTGAAACTGTCTTACTCTGTGACTGGGATGCATTAGAACATTTTAAAGTCTTGGGGAGTGGAGGTGGGATTTGACCCCCTTTAAGTGGAGTAGGGTATTTTGAGAGGACATGTCAGTGATTACACTTCTATTTCCTTATAAGTATATACAATAGGAGGTATTTTCTTTCTTTATAATTAAATGTAAACTTTTCTTGTTTTAATAGACATTTAATAAATATTACATGGAAACATTAAACAAATTTTAAATGAGAGAACCACAAATAGTCAAGGATTTTTTAATATGTAAAAATAAGTAGGGGAAAAGAAATAGAGTAAATATACTACTAAAATATAAAAAATATATATCTAATGCATTGTAAATATGGGAAAAGGAGGAATAAGAAATAAAACAATTAGTTAACATGATTTGACTAATCTAAATCTAGAATCTTAAAAATAATGAAGTGTCTTATATTTATAGAAAAAACATGAAATATATCTTTAAGACTAAAATTTCTCTTCTAAAAATATAGTGATAACTTTCAATAGAGAACATTTTGAAAAATTAAGTACGTTGTATAACCTGGACAGTGCATAAGAGGATATGAGTTTTGTTTTCTAGCCATTGTGAGGGCAGTTAATTTTAAAATTAGAATTCACACTATTAAAGTATTATTTTTTCATAGATTTTTGGTACTCAGTTATAAAGCCAGTGTAATATGCAAATAAAGGAACGTTGAATAGAAGACAGAAATGACTATTTAAGGTTACAGGTCATGGATACACCTCAATGAGAAAAGCAAACAACCAGAATGTTATGAAAGAGAATCTGGCTGTTTACACATCTTAGAATGCTAAATAAATGAGTGACAAAACTAATGGAGGAAAGCCTGTTAGGCTAAGATATGTCCCGGGTAACGAGTAGAGCGATACTGAGTTTTCTAACACTTCAGAGTGTCTTCTTGGTTTATCTGTAGTGGTGGTCACCAAATTCTAAAAACATACTTAAAAACAGTTCTAAAAATTAATTTTAATTCACTGATGTTAAAAATGTACTGTGTCTTTGATGTATTAGGGTGGTTTTATGTATTTGTGTATAACATTAAATGTTGTTAGTGTGTTTGTACCTGTGAAAAGGTACTAAGTCTCTAAATTGAGGCTAAGGAGAGAGCAAGGAAAGTGTCTTCTTGATAACTAATTATCATGTCTGGGGGGCTTTCTAGTCAAAGGGAGAGTAATGAAGGTGCTAGAGTCAGGCTGACCAGGTTCAAATCCAGGTTCTACCACTTACTGATTTGAGGCTCTTCTCTGAGCCTCAGTTTTCCTCCTGTGGATAATACCTATCTCAAATGGTAAGAGGATCAAATTAATGAGACAGGTATTTTTAAAGCTATTAGCATTCAATATATGGTAAAAATTCTGCAAATGGATGGTGATGATGGCTTTTGCAAAGGGATTTTTATTCCTAATTTCCACTTTCTACAGATGTTTTATATATATAAAATATACAAATATGTATATAAATATATATGCAGAATCCCAATTCCACTGGGTTCAGAGTACTTCCGAACATTGATTTGTATGAACACTGATTTGTATCATAATCAATGGTGAATTGATTCATCAGTCCTTCCTTCGAACTTTTTGGGGAAACAAAATTACAAATATCCTTAATATTGATTCATCAGTCCTTCCTTGGAACTTTTTTGGGAAACAAAATTACAAATGCCCTTAATATTCTCAAGCCTTTAAAATACTGTAAGCCCACCACCACACCTGCATCTCCCTTTTATTCTACCAAACTATCATGCACATGTCTTTCTCCATTTCAGGTTCCGGTTGAATCTAGTTAAAACCAAATACCCCTACATTTATTCTTAATAAAAGTGTTTTGTTTATCAGCCAGTGAGTTTCCTCAGGATTTATTGTCTAAACAGGCTTTTCTGTAGAGAGGAGGAAATTCAGCCTCAGCACTGTCAGATCACCAGGGGCCTAGAGGTCGTGCATTGGAGTGAAACAAGAGTGCTGATTTAAGTTGCTCAGAGGTGAGATCCGTTTTGACTCACTTTATTTTGGCTCCTTGTGAAGCACAGGAAGTACTTTGTAGTGAACTTCCAAAGTTTAGACTTCACTGTTTACATTCTTTGCAACTAACTTGTGCCTAAGCTCCAAATTCTTGTTTGGAAAGAGGTTGCAAACCATTTGATGGTCTGTGCTAGAGTTTTTTAAAAACAGGTTTAAGGAGCAAATGCTCTACCCTCTTTCCTTATTTCTGTATTTTTAGTGCATTCATCAGAGAACAGATTTCCCACCGATGGATTGATTTATCTGTAGTGATGTTAATAAATGACCTTGAGGACCAAATTAGTAATTTATTGGTGTAGATGGCACTCATTTTTATACTCAGTAAAGGTGAGGGTATAAAGCCATTGACTTGTAGAAATATTTTTAACTTTTTAAATGTAATGCAGCCTTTTCTTTCTAAAGAATTGGCATTATCCTATTAGGCAGATTAAAAATCAATAACTAGAATGAACGTTTTTTAACTTCCTTTTGGTATTTAACTTAAGACTAACTTTCAGAATAATTAAGATTTAACATTAAGATTACCTAAACTTGGTTATGCATACACAAGAGTGGGAGTTTCCACTGGCTTCTGTTGGGAGGAGGGGCTTTTGATGCTGAAGAGCTGGAAAGCAGAAACAGGGCTGTAAAAATATACTTGGAGGCTTATTGTGGGCTGTGTCTGATCTTTAAATGGAAGTCTTTTTCAAAATGGTTTTGGAAAGTTTAGGCAACTGTCTTTTTTCAATTGTAGAGTCTGTTTATATCAGCACTGTTTTTCCTCTCCTCCCCAACCCTCACCTTTTTTTTGTCTACACCAGCCACTAATAAAGACTCAATGTAAACTTGGCAAAATGATCCTTAAAACATATACAGAAAGTTAAATGGGTCCTCAAGTGACCTAATAAACACAAAAAGCTAAAAGAAGCTAAAAAGAGTATGTTAAATGCATTTTGTTAACCTGCCTACCTCACAAGTAGAATTTATTCTTCATATGCTTTTCTACATAGATACAAAAATACTTGGTTTTATAATTCTAAGACTTTATATTGCCCAGTGTTAAACATTCAACATATCTCAGAGTTCATAAAGTATTCTCACACACACACACACACACACACACACACACAGCCTTATTTTGCCTGGCATGTGCCTAATATGTATTGGATACAAAAGCAGGTCAGTCACCTTATTTTCAATAATTAGAAGATTAGTGTGTAATTATGTGTAATTAGTCCTTTCCTGGAAGTGCCAACACCATACTTGAAACTCCAGTCTCAGTAACACCAGTAACTCTTTTATCTTTAAAGGACTTGTATAGTCATCTACGAATTAACTATTGGATATATAACTAGTAAGTAGACACTCATTCCTTCCCAGTTCAGTCTTGAGTTTTGTACTTTGCATAAGCAGTATGAGCACACGGGTGGCCTTTATGAATGAAAGTGATATGCGCAATTTGTCGTCACTAGGAACAGAGATTTAAGTGATGTTTGTAGTTGTAATTGACAATTAACACCCTTGCTTTTTCATCAGATATACTATGTGACCAAAGGTGTATATTTTCTAGACTGACTTGATTTAGTAATATAGACTAGGGCTAAGAATAGGGTTGTGATTTCTTTTGTTAGTTTTATTATTTAGTTTTCTTTTTTCCTCAATGCCAATCTAGCCGATTTAAGCCCATGATCTGGACTTAGTAGCTGAACTGCCTAACTTAGAAATTATTTACATGTTCACATTGACAGAGCATGGTTTATAGCTTACATTTCTTAAGGTTGTCACTTTAATCTCTGACATTTGTGCTGTGAAGCCATAAGGCTTTGGATAACTACAGGGAAGTACTTGGCTGTGGCAGAATCTCTGTTGATTTCCCAAAAAAGTGAAGCTAGCCACCAAAATTCTGAGTTTTCTCTGGTGTCCAGTGGAGTGACAGACATCAGACTAGAATGTCATGGGTCAACATGGAGCAGATGTGGACCATGAAAACTTGTTTTGTAGTTTTGCCCCCTTTTACCCAGAGATCTTCTCAGGGTCAAAAACTGAACTAAATGAAAACTATTGCCTTGGGATTACTTCCTTTTGAGTTTTCATTGTGAGGGCCATCTGTTTGAGTGTTTCTATTCAGCAGGTAGCAGGAGTAAAAGATGGTCGTGCAGCTGCTACCTTTTTCCCCTTGGAAAGGGAAAGGGGGAGGGGCAGGAGGGAAATGCTTTTGGATACATTCATTGTCCAACAACGAGACATGAGAGGAGGCATAAGGATACAGTGAAAGGGACTGTTGGCAGCACCCACCACATTTGGTGCTTGTGTGGGAAAGATTCCGAGAGATGGCTTTTCCCCTATCAGAACAGTTGACCCCTGTTTATCTTCCAAGTCCTTGGAGTAAAAATGTTAATGTCAGGATTCCTGAACTAAAGAATACCATCTGCACTCTGGCCTGTTTCTTTCCATATAATATTATCTATTTCAAAGTGTCACTGTAAAATACTGCTTTAATGGGTAACTGACCATGCTTCAAGTGGGGACATCCCCTTCCTGACATTGTCAGAACCCAGGTCTTTCAATCATCCTTTTCAGGACAGTTTGAGAACATAGTGACAGAAGTTCAAATAATCCTGCCCTCTCAACCCTTTGGAAAATAAACTCTGTTTGACTCTGATTCTGTTGACATGTTAAAGATTGAGTTTATAGCTTCTTCAAAGCCTCTGTCAAGACTTTATAGTCATCCTATACAAAGCAGATTCTTCTAGGGCATGGTTATATACACAGGGGGTGGCTGGCTAATAAAAAGTATGCTTTAGTGGAAAAGAAATAAATTTAGCTGGAGTGGATGGTCAAGTCAAATGGAGACCCAGATACGTCTGAAGTACTTCTCCCTAATTCTCCTACAAAGTGGATCCAGTCTCTGCAGTTACCAGCCAGTCCCCGTAAGAGCTACTGAGACTATGAATCAACAGAAGCAGGCGAGAGAAAGAGGACACGCACCAGCTCCCCGTGGAGGAGATGAAACCCGGTGGAATAAAAGAACTCGCTGAAATTACACTGCACCAGCTCAGGTGGCGGCTCTGGATCCTGCTGCTTCTGCGCTCCGGTGGGGGAGTCTCAGAGCCGAGAATGAATCTCATCTTTCTCTTTCACAAGTGATAAAAGCACCTTTCCAGAAAGTCCAAAGGAGAAGAAATGCCTATCAGGTCATGTTTAGGAAGCAGCTCCATAGCTGATGAATGTTTATCATATGCCAGACATTAACTATTGAGAAGAAGAGGTCTCTCTTTTTTTTTTTTACAGTCAACCCTGTTATGTATGGACTGTTATCACTTCCAGTTCATAGCCGGAGATACTGAGGCACAGAAAGGTTAAAGAACGTGCTCAAGATCAACAAAGGAGGTAGATTTGAATGCAGGCAGTCAGGCTCCAAAGCCCAGTCTTGTAATTGCCACAATTTAAGCCTGTTATTTGGGGGGCAGTCCACCCCAAATGTGTTGTGACCTTGAGTTGGGGTGTTTCCTTTGTAATTGTCACTATAATTAACTATAGCTGATGGTACTTCTGGAGAACCAGTTTTCTTGTTGCCTTCACCGATAAGTGGAATGGGGTCCACCAAGACCATCTCCTAGTTGCTTTTCTAGGCCTTCTGGATTTGGGGGACAGAAATGAGGTTTTCCTCTTTTTGTTGTTGAGGCAGATACATCTTTATCTTAACCACTTTGTAGGTTTCACCAGAGAAATCTGGCTTAGTAATGAGTGGGTGTGAATTTGAGGCCTAAAGTTTGTTCACATGAATAAAAATGAAGCCAATGATAAACTATTTTAGGAAGTGGCCTAGTCTCTAGGAAATATTATTAAAATCCTTTTATTCTAGACCAAAGATGGGTAACGAGGGATGATAATGGGTTTCTCTATTGTGGCCAAATGGATTCATTATAATACTCGGAGACCTGAGCTTGTTACAAAATATTATCAGAGGAGAAATTACATAGGCTTGAAGTCAAAGATAAACCTCTAGAGACATTCTAGGCTAGATGTGGACATGTATTCCCGTCACTAAAACTTTCAAAGCAGGATAAAGTTTCATTGTATTTTATGGAACATCTGGTTTAGGAACAAAATTATACAGTGTTTTCTTTTTTTCTTTTTTAATTCAAGGAGTTAAAGACTAGAAGGGGATACAAGATATATAGAAACCTAATGCTTACTGGAAGAATGTTAAATTAGGCAATGGAGCAGGGAATTGTACCTGGACTCATGGCCCAGCTTCAGCCCATCTGGCCGTGTATACCCACAGAGAGCCCTTGGAAAGGGGTCTCTTTCTTGAAGTGTAATCCAGATATACTACCAATGTGGAAGGACACATTTCATTGCTTAGGCAAGGAGGACAAAGAGCAGTAGATTATCCTAAAGTAAATCCAGGACAAGCCCTTTGAGGTAGTTGGATTAATAAAAAGAACAGGGCGTAATTGGTCTGATAGTTTCTTAATGGGCTATGACCCAGCAGCACAGGCTATTGTATTAACAGTCCTGATGTTTCTGCAAGCAGTGCCCTTATTTAGGAAAAGTATGAAATACAATTTACATCTGCTGGATTCTTCTCACTTGTTCATTCCCATTTGGAACCCACGTCTATCTAAATTTCAGCACAGTGGAAGCTGAACAACAACCTCCATTATTATCTGAAAATAATGTAGTCTTTGTAAAATAAAGAACTTCACAGAACTGTAATCTACACACACACACACACACACACACACACACACACAATCACAGGAATCAGAAATAGACTTCTGGATTCTCTCAGTTAACTCTGAATCTAAGTGGGTTACTTGACTTCTCTGGATTTTAATGTCTTCATCTGTGTTGGAGAGGCAATTGACATTTTGGATGAGATTATTCTTAAATTGTATGGGACTGTCCGGCTCGTTGTAGGACTTTAATGGCCTGGCCTGCCCACTGAATGCCAGTGTGGTCTTCAGTCATGTAACAGTGCAAAAACACCCTCACACATTTCTGAATGTCCGTAAGGAGTTTGGGGGTGGTGGGAGACGGCAATGAGGAGACTAGCTGTGGTTGAAAATTACTAGGTTAGGAGGTCCCAAAAATTCAGTACTAAATTTCTGTGAATTTCATGCTTCATGTAGATAACCCTCTACTACTTAGCATCAGAAAACCTGACCCAGATAGTCCCCAGCTTCTGTCATCTTTACTCACAGATCGTTTTGTTTTTAAAAATAATGTTTGGGCATCACAAGTTTTCATTTATGATACAATGACATTTTTATAAATGGTGGGAGATTTCTACTTATTCATTTTTAGAAATAGTATTGAGTTGGGAGAAAATTTTGAAATTTTTGATTTCCCTCCCATTTCTTTTTCTCCAGTCACCTCTAGTTATATTTATAACATGCAGTTGTTCCTTTCACTTCCATCCACACTGTTGTTGCTGCTGAATGAGCCCCATCCACTCCACTGTAAAAGATTACCCAGATTCGAGTTTCTATTTTGCATGCCATTGAGTCATTTTAAGACTCCAGCTGAATGTAACAATTGTTTTCAGACTCCTGGGGAAACTTTTGCATATACCTTGCCTAGCGTCTGTTTCTGATTGAATGTTTTATGCTGCCAGTAGAAGAGAAAGCTGACAATACTCAAAAAACTAAATACAGTTTCGTCCTCTGAGACCTCGGACTATCTTTAAAGTATGTATTTACCTACATAGTTTTTGAGGGGAATGACATGCCTATCAATAATTTTTAGAAAACAGTTTATAGTTCTAACATGTGTTTTTAACTTTTAAAAGGCAAAAGTTAATTCTTTTAGCTTCGTTCCCTTTTTTATGTTGAAAGATTTGTGGTTCCAAGGTTACTTCCTTTCCTTGTGACCAAAATGCTCTTTGAAAATAGAAGGTTTTTAGTCTTAGCCTTCTTTACAAAATGTTTTAAAGTATAACAGCATTGAGAAATACAAATCAAAACCATAATGAGATACCACTTTGTATCTACTAGGATGGCTAAAATAAGAAAGACAGGCAATAACAAGTGTTGGCAAGGATGTGAAAAAATTGGGATCCTCAATTTTGATGAGGTTGAAACGGTGTGGCCACTTTGGAAAACAGGTCTGCAGTTCTTCAAAAAGTTAACGTAGTTACTGGATGATCCAGCAATTCCACTCCCAGAGAATTGAAAACACATGTCCACATCAAAACTTGTATACAGTGTTCATAGCAGCCAAAACCGTGGAAACAACCCAATATATAGCAACTGATGAAAGGATAAACAAAGTGTAGTATATTTGTACAATGGAATATTACTCGGCAATAAAAATACATACTTGCTACATGGTACAACATAGATGAACTTTGAAAACATTATCCTGGGAAAAAGAAACAGTCATAAAAGACCAGTATTGTAGGATTCCATTTATATGAAATATCCAGAATAAATGGGCAAATTCACAGAGACTGACAGTAGATTAGTGGTCGGAAGTGAGTGAAAAGGAAAGAGGGAGGAATTGAGGAGTGACTGCTAATGAGTATAGTTTCTTTTGGGGGAGATGAAAATGGTCTAAAGCTATATAGTGGTGATGGTTGCACAACTCTGTAACTGTACTAAACATCATTGCATTTTACATCAAAGGGTGAGTTTTATGTGAATTATATTTCATAAACAGGTTATTAAAATATCTATAATATCTATAATAAATTCAGTATATATGATATTCCAGCAACTTTTAAAATAAGAACATCACATTTTCAGTTAAATTAACATTAAATAAATAGAAAGTTAAGTCATAAGTAAAATAGACTTCAGTGTTCGGTCACTTAGCAAGTAAGGACTCAAATGCATTTTGTGATTGAATGAAAAAACTTTTGAATGTAGTGTAGTGTAATTAAGCCACCTCCAACCTCTGAATCTTTCGCCCATATCTTCCCCCACATGCTATGACTGGAAATCTTTTGAGTACAACTTGCATAAGAATAGGTAATAAGAATCATTCATTCATTCATTCATTCATTCATTCATTCACTTGCTTGCTTCTCCTATTTATTAATTAGCTTATTCTAGTCTGCAGGAGAGAGAACTGATTTATTAGCTTGTTCTAGTCAACTAGCAGAGGGAACGCTTAGTTGGAGCACTTAGTTTCTTATGGAAAAAGCCAACAGGTTACTTGGAATAGTTAATTGAATAGTTGTTTATTAAAGCTCAACCAAGTTTTGATCTCAGTTAATTAGAATATAAATGCTTTACAAAACCCCCACAACATCAGCTGAATATGCCATTCTCCTTAGTTATTCCTGAGAATTGAATTAATTCTTCCTTTCTCATAGATACTGTTTTATGCATCATTACTTATAGCAACCAGCAGTATTGGTTCAACATTTCTGCTTAATGGCTTGATAATTTTGATAATTTAGAAGAAAATCATTTTACCACCCCACCCCCAATTCTACTACACTATCTGATTTCTTCTGCCTTGTAGGATAATAAACACTACCTTCATAAAGAGAAATAAAAACATAAGTTCTAACTCAGGCTAGGTCAGTGATAAGAAAGGCCGGCTCTGGGTACCAGGCAGAGCAGCTACCATGTGGTGGAGCTCTGAGTATTGGAGGTTCTAACAGCAGCTTATGAAGCAGCCCTGGAGATTTATTGGGGTCTGTGCTTAGATAAGCCTTGAAGAGGCATGTCAGAACTCCTCTCCCCCCAGAGGATCTGGGGTTTAGTACCAAAAACCAAGATAAGGAGGATGGTGTGAAGTGGGAGAGAAGACAAGATCCAGGTACTGAGGTTAGATTACAAGGTCAGAGACAGGTCAGTATTAAATTTGACCTTGACTTGAGCTCCCTTCGTCAGGTTCCTATTATTTCCTGGACACAACATGGGGATTTCATTGACCTCATCTGTAAAGCTTAGGAGATTCTCAAGGTTAGGGAAGAACTAAGCAGATTATTACAAAAGAAAATGTATTTACATACACTGGGATTTTATTGTACTGTATATATAGTTTTGATAAGAAATTTTTCATTCTCATTCTGTATTAGAAAGAATGAATTAAATAACTATAACTTAAAGTGCAATTATTTCTCCCCTTCAGCGCAGACACCTGCTTAGGCAGGGTTTTCTGGGTGCCCCATATTCCTTAAAGTAGAAGTAGATTTTCATTTTGAGTTGGGCACAGAGAAAGGGGCGGTAAGAAGCTTTTAAGACTCAACCAGGAAACTCAGCATATTAAGTTGAATCTTATGAAACTGTTGCTGCTTTACTACCTTTATGCTACCTCCAACCTGCTGCCCCCGCACCCCCCCAAAAAAAGTAGTTCCATCTGGTTTGATAGGTATGCCTCAGACCCACTGGATTACTGTATCAGGATGGGGTATGTGTGAAATGCCAGGAGATTCTGATACTAGGAAACGCCCTTCACTCTAAAACAAGTGGGAGACCTGTGGCTGTCTCCCAGAGGATAGCAGAGGCCACTGACGGTGGAATGAGTGGTAGGTGCGGTCTGCTACTTTCCAGTAGAGTTTCATATAGTTCGTCTGAATGAAATAGTATCCTAAGCATTTGAATTTGCCCATATTATGACTTTGTAAAGGTTTTTGGTTCAGGACTCAGCCTTGAGAATGCTCCACTCCCCCACGTTTAGGCCACAAATTTAACTGCCCATTTATAGCGTGTTTATCAGAGCAATTTTAGCTCCAGTTATCTTTACCCCCAACTCCCACCCCGTTTTTTAAACATTTAAATATATTTCAATTAGCAATTGCAAATTAAACAAAAAATTAACTATAATAAGTGACATTTTCAAATCTTTGGTTATTTAGGATCTTATTTCAAAAGGTTCAGTCTCTCAGCAAGTGGTGAGTGCTGGTAAATTCTGGGTCCTCGGCTTTGTAGTCAACATACATAAAGTTATTCATAAATGGGTAAACAGAAAGATAAAATAGGTTGATGAGTTAACTTTGACTTTTTAAATGGTAAAATAATTTTACCTGCAATAAATACATAAATTCAGAGAAAATAAAGTGAAGAGAAGGATGAGGAAAACAGACCCAAATTACTCTTGAACACACACATTGGCTACATGCTTTCTTTCAGGCTGAAGACAAAAATCACTAAATAAATATTGAACTGCAGTTAATAAGATGGTTTTTTATGCTGCTATTGTTTAGCAATTATGAAACTACTTAGTATGAATTCCTGTATTGAGCAAATAAGTAAATGTATAATCAATAATGAGAGCTAAGATTCAGAGGAGTTAAAAATACAGAAAAGGAAGGCTAGAATTAATGCAATCATGTTGACCTGTAGTTGGAGCTATCAGTACAAGCATGTGTTTTTAACATATCTAAATAGATGTGACTGGGAAAGCATGTGTGTATACATGAGTGCACATACAAATTTGGAGAAATTTGAGCACCAAAAAATAAGTAATAAATTTTAAATCTTAGAATAATAAAATAAGCTATGAATCAGTACTGATGTGTGAGTGAATGAATGAACATATTAATAAATAAATAATAGCCAAAGCAGAACAATAAGCTTTTTCCTAGAGTAGAAAACTAATAAATACAGATGGGATGATGGGATTAGCAAATCATTTGGCAACCATAATCATCATGATTGTGTCAGGTAAGAATCATCAATGGATGTTAAAATTAGTTAGTGGGTAAAAGTTTAAAGAGAAACAAAATATTTATGTAGTCTCAAAGTATTTCCCAATGAGATATTTATTAATTAAAGAGAGAATAATATAGTAACCTTACCATGAGAAACTTGGCAAGTGATCAGTTATTATCACCAGTAATGGGACAAAAATGACATCATGTGCCTCCTGATATGCACTGAGAATGACATAAGTCTCTTCTGTGATATTCCTGCCAAAAATGCATAACCTGAATCTAATCAAGAAATAAATCAGATAAACCCAAATTGAGGGTCATTCTACAAAATAGCCTCTACTCTTCAAAAATGTCAAGGTCATAAAAGACAAAGACTGAGGGAAATATATCAGGATACTAAAGAAATGGCAGCTGAATGCTATATATGATTCTGGATCGCATCTTGGATCATGAAAACAAAGAGGTGTCCTTGTTTTTAGGAAATCAAACTGTAAAGTGTAAAGGGGCATCATACTTTCAACTTAAACTGTTCAAGGGGGAGAGGAATTTTGCATGGGAAACTGGTCAAAGAGTATACAGGAATTCTTTGTACTATGTCTCCAACTATTCTATAAGTCTGAAATTATTTGAAAATAAAATATTTTTTAAAACCTTAATAGAAAATACCAGCTTAGCTGTTTGAATACTCTGTGCCAGGAAGTCTACGTGTCTCCTGCTCTTGGTTCTGCTCTGACTCTGCTACCACTCCATAGGAAATCCCTTATTCCAGCTCTTTCCCTCTTTTTTTTAAATCTCTATTGGATTTTATAAATTATAACTTTATCAAATATACATATCTGTAGTAAGTTCAAACCATACAAAATTGTACAGAACAGACGTCGTTGTCCTGTCGACCTCTCCGCCAGCCCCATCACCATCACTACCAAAGTTTCCTCTATTAGCTGGTTGGTTGTTACATTATAAATATTCCTAAACTTACACAGATAGACGAATGTGTTCACACTCATGCACATGTACAGAATTCCTCCTCCTCCCCTGCTCCCCGCAAGACTATTAAACATTGATTATCTTTTTTTCCCTAACATACTGCCATGGGCATCAGTTTCAGTACATACATACAGCTTTCCTTCATTCTTTACCTTTTTTTCTCTAATGAATGCTTCCGTTGTCCCTAAAAGTAGTAATCAAGGACTGATAAGCTGACTTACTTTAATGATAGAACCATTCATAAGGACACTGGAATACCCAGTAGTTGACAGAATTGAAGGAGGGACCAAATAAACAAGACTCTAGGTATCAGGGCAGCTCTGAAGGACCTCAGTGACAGGAGTTCGGAGATATTTTTTCTAGCGGGAGACTATTAAGGTGACTCAACTCCAACAGCCTCCATGTTCTTGATCTATACTCAAGGTTGAAAGCTCCAGAAGAACCATATTTGGTCACTTTGGGCAGCATCTGTCCCTTAAATAGTCAGCTGTTGTCAAGGGAATAAGGCACAGAACCCAGACATTGGCCTCTGGGTGCCCTTCTCAGAGAAGAAGGACCAGCAGAGCAGCCATCCCAACCAACTTCTTGTTCCAGGGAGGCTCAAATTGCTTCAGGTCTGGTCAGTTCCAGTCTCTCCATAAGTCCAGAAAATTCTCTCTTTAATCTTTCTACTTACAAATAATTCTGAAGCTTTATTTACACGTAAGAGAAACAAAAATAAAAAGAGGATTTTTTAAAATTCCCTCAACAGAGTTCTGAATGCAATAACTGACTTTCTTTGAGTTTAGAGCATTGTAGTACCGTGTTTTCCCCAAAATAAGACCTAGCCAGACGATCAGCTCTAATGCGTCTTTTGGAGCAAAAATTAATATAAGACCCGGTCTCATATCATATCATATCATATCATATCATATCATATCATATCATATTATATTATGTTATATTATATGGACCCAGTCTTTTATTATAGTAAAATAAGACCAGGTCTTATATTAATTTTTGCTCCAAAAGATGCATTAGAGCTGATGGTCCGGCTAGGTCTTATTTTCGGGGAAACACTGTATATAAATGCAGAGTTTGAGTTTTCCTTTGGAGTCTCTAATTGTTCTCTGTAGCTTTTGAGATTGAATTATTAGTCCTTCTGGTGATCACATACGCGTTTATGAGACATTGCAAAGGTTGTTGAATAAAATTGTTCTTGTGGGTGAATCACCTGCAGTGAGTAGAAAGGGGCTGGGGATGGGATTGGTGGAGAAAGGGAGATTTACCTCTGTGAGAACACAGAAGGTTCAGAAAGAGTATTATGAGGTATTTTAGGAACTATGGCCCAAGAAAGAAAACTGTGTTAGCATGGTATCTTAGTCAGCTCAGAGTGCAGTAACAAAATACCATACATAGACTGTGTGGCTTAAACAACAGACATTAATTCTCTCATTTCTGGAGCCTAGAAACTCTAAGAGCGAGTTACCAACAGAAGCAGTATCTGGAGAGGGCCCTCTTCCTGGCTTACAGCCAGCCACCTTCTCTCTGTGTGCTCACATGGCCTTTCCTTGGTGTCTGCTCTTGGCAAGAGAGATCTCTGGTGTCTTTTTCCAAGGGCACTAATTCCGTCATAGGGGCCCCACCCTCATGACCGCATTTAAACCTAATTACTCCCAAAGGCCCCACCTCCAAATACCATCACATTGGGGTTCAACATAGGAATTTTAGGAGGGCACAACATTCTGTCTATAATAGATAGCATATGGATTTGAAACTGCCCTGGTATATTCTTAAGTATATTAGACCACTTAGTATACATTATTTACCAACAGTGTCTTTATACCTCCCAGAGTTGGCCCTGCGTGGAGAGTTCAGCCTTTGTAGATCATAGTGAACCTGTGTTGCTTTGGTCACAATGTTTCAGAGCATCTTGAAGAGACTGTTGACTGTCCCTCTAGGCAGTCAGATTTGGTTGTTTCTAAGTAACTGTTTATTCTCAAATTGATATCATACTGATATCCAGAAACTGTGCTTTCTGGTCACCATGTAAATAAGACAACATTTACAACAGGAAGCGTTTCTGTTCATTATAAGAAGGGTTTTGGTGAATTATAGGCAAGAGAGGAAAAAGTTGATTTTGAACGGCACAGATTTCCCCTTTGACTTGGCAGTAATTTTATCCTGACAGCATTTAATGTGAAGTCACTGTGGCCAGAGAATAATCTTTTTAGGCTTTAATTAAAAGCACAAGGTTTTTTGTTTGTTTGTTTTTTCACGTCTCCTCCTTATCTGTATCTTTTTCATCCTTCCTCTTTTTCTTTTCTTCCTCTTCACTTCCATGTTCCCCTACTCCACCCCCTCTGCCTCCTCTTCATCATCCTTGAGCATTTAAAATGTTTTGGGCTTGGCTAATCCCTGTGGATAGAAACTGAGCTGAGCAGGATATTGATTACCAAATATGGTATTGCTGCTAAAGATGTTAGAGGAATGTGACTTGTATTCTAAGCCTCCAGTCTCTGAATATGCTGCCAAACAAATTAGGTCATTTTAACTTCTGAGATTTTTTTTTTTTTTAATAAGGAGCTGGAACTTTGATTTGGAACATGATGGTGGTGTTATTTTAGCTCAAATGGGGAGAAAGGGTATGAAGAGGGGGGTGGAAAGTGGCAGAGACTCCGTTCAAGCATGTTTTAGGACCCGAGCCACCAGCCCAGGTTGTGTAAGAGGCAAGCGCGCTGTGGGGCCTCAGCTGGCTCTGGAGCAGCAGTGACAAAGCTGAGGCCTAGAATTCAGAGGTGCAGCCGTACCACCTGAGGCTAGGAGCTCCAGAGGACCCCCGATAGGTCCCAGCATGGGCTCGCGTTACCACGGCCATGGCCACGGTGCTCAGGTAGATGTGGGCTCAGGTTTAGGAACGCTGGTGGAGTTTAGTGCCAGCGAGGACGCCCTGAAATTGATGGCAGGCTGTTACTCTGTGTGGCTGAAGGTGTGTGATGTGAATACGCGAGTGCTACCATCTAGCACAGCTACCTTTCCGTGACAGCCAGGGTCTGCGCCTGCGTCCCAGCAAAGACCATAGCTCTTCAGGGCCATATTTGGGAATAATTTGTTCTGTTATGATACTAGCATTGATAGAGTAAAATGCTGTTAAATGGAAGCGGATGGAGGGCAAATCCTTCAGAATGCTACTTTATTCTTTTTCTTTAGGTATGTTTTTGGCAAGATAATACTAAGGTTTTCCAAATTAAAACAAAACTAAAACTGAGACCAGTTAAATAATTTATTTTTACATTTCATGTAACTGGCACCCCCTTTTTCCTTTATGTTGTTGGTTATGGCTGCACAAGTAGATTTCTTTTCTTCCTGCCCACCCCTACCCCTACCTGTTTGCCACCTTCAATTGGTTTCTTCTCAGAGAATGAGTAAATCAGGCTCAGATAGAAATTCCACCCACTCCAGGACGTCTGAGGGTCAGGGATGTGCAGCTTTTTTGTGGTATTTCTCTGAGAGCCTCTCTTTCCGACCGCTTCCCCCACCTCATTTCGCTTATTGTTACCATCCAGTCAGAGGCTCTTCCTCCCATCTTTGGAGCTCAGCCTGTGAAGTTCACAGTTGTTCATCCTGGTCTGCAGAGTCAGAGATTCTTGCTAATTTCTTGTGGAAATTGCTCTTTCTTTCCTTCAAGCTAATCAAGGAGAAGAAGGGGGGTTTTGGGGCCCACAGGCCCACCTGTATTTCTAGCATACTCATTTTCAGGACTCCACTCCTTTTCCAGAACATATACAGACAAACATGTGACCTAATCTGATTTGGATGCACATTTATGCACTACACTGGGATGTCTTTTTGATACTATTGTTTGGGTTCAGAATCCATGTTATTGGTCATAGATATCATGAGATGATTTGTCATGCTTAGCAATGGAGGCATTCTTGAATAGTGTGAGGGTTTCAAAATAGACTTTTCTTGCCCTAAATCTTGTATTTTATAGTGTTTGTGATTTATTTTATTGAATATGTTTTATTTTAGATAAAGTGTTCTACTAGGGTCAAGGGTAATTGAAATTACTATCCCCTCTTTGGCTCATATGACCTGTTTCTCTATCCATGTAGCTAATAAGCCAGCTATAATCAAAATCAGGACTTAACCACATCAAGACATTCAGATTTTATATAAATTTATAAGCTAACTAGAAATAAATTGTACTAGTTATATTGACATCTTTTAACTGTTTAGTTTCTGTCTTCTTAATAACTCAGAGTACATGTATCACTGTTATGAAAGCTCTCCTTAGAAAGGGATGGAATGTTTTCCTCTCATAGGTGATAAAGCTAAGGTATTGAGGAATTACATTATTTTAAGTCAGTGTCAAGCCTAGGCCTTTTGGGATTTCAGGTATTAGACTTTCTAGTATTGTATATGGCTTTGCAATAATTCTTTTATTCTTATTGATAGCCATTAACTGAGGTTTTTAACTGTGCAAGGAATTTGCTGGTACAGATTTAAAATTTGAACTTGAATGTTTTTGTCCAAGAAGAAAAACCATGAAGAAAACTTAAAAACCCATGTAACTGAAAATTAAGTAAACTAAATCTCCCTGACTTTCTGGACATGTTGTGTTATGGTGTTCGTGTATTCTGTGTAAACAGTGAGAATGAGAGCTCTTGCTGAACCCCCCTCCCTTTTTTTTTGATAGGCCAGGGTTTACTGGTGTGTTTATTTTGTCACCATTCCGGTTTGACTCTAAGGAAATGAAAACATCTTCCATTTGTTCTCTATTTCCAAAGGGCATCCGCTTTGATCCTGAAATTCCGCAAACACTACGACTAGAGTTTGCAAAGGCAAACACGAAGATGGCCAAGAACAAACTAGTAGGGACTCCAAACCCCAGTACTCCTCTGCCCAACACTGTACCTCAGTTCATTGCCAGAGAGCCATGTAAGTTGATCTACTTTTCATTTGTAAGAAGAAAAATGAATAACTAAGAATTGTTCGTGCGCTGCCTGTGAGATTATACCATGGGACATAGAGCTGGCCGAGTGTCATTTTCTGTTTCTATGAAGAAGCTGCCCATTCTTGCTGTCTGAATTCCAAATACAGCAATCTTGTTTGGGATTGGCGGTCCTGAAAGATGGTTCGGCTTGATCAGAACTATAAGCACAAAATTTTGTTTGATGTGCTGTAGATTCTTTTAATGTGATCTTGACCTTATCGTGAGTATGCTCTATTTGCTTTGGAGCATAAACTCTTTTTATTTCCTCATCCTTGGACACGAGAGCTGGTTCTCAGTATTCCCTTTATTTTATTTGTTGAAGAACATCAGTTCTGTGGCTTTGGGAAAATAGGCTATTAAAAGTAGAAGAAGCAGATATTAAGAAGTTCTATTTTTGAGAACAGTTTAGCCATAAATATAGGGGCAGGAAAAGTAAACACACACACACGAAATGTATATATTGGAACAATCAATTCCAGCAAACTAATACCAGTAAAGCTTTAAGGAAATGTGGGACTTTGTTTTAAATTAATTGGGTAAGGACTAACTAATTGCTAAACAAGTCTTTTACCCCACCTCATGAGTTTATTCTTTTAAATGTCTAGGCTACAATTTCTGCCTTTGATTGAATAACTTAAAAGGTTGTCTTGATTTTTTTTCTCAAGCTCACTCAGTAGCAGAAGGGAGGCGTAAGATAGGCCTTAACTGCTCCTTTCGTTGCGTAGCCTTATGTGATTTAATATGGCAGGGCATTCCGAGAATCCCAAGTGACTTGCTGTTATTTGGAATATTTCTGTCCTATCATTTTTTGATCTTCTTTCCAGACCACATGATCTGCATCTTCCTGCTTTCTCTGACAATACGTTTCAACTTTTCGTATTGAAATTGAAGGTCACATGGGTTCCTTTCTCCCCCCGTCATGTGCCTGTCAGATTTAATCAGGTTATTGTGGAATTTATAGTCGTTCTGTAGCTCAGTCACTCTTGAGAAAGCTGCTGCTTGTTGATGGAAACTAATAGATAAAAGAGTTTCTCCCCCAGTGTGTTCGAAAAATTTTCTATGAAGCCACAGAGTCATAATAGAGAAAAGGTTTTGTTCTTCCATGTTCTAGGGAAACTTCAAACCTTTGTTTATTTGGGAAGGAAAGCTAAATTAAAGTTTCATCTTCTGGTGCAGTAGCACTCTAGGAGGACATATGGACATTTATATGATTCTGTGTCCTTACAGCATCTAGCTCAGTGCCTTATATATTGCATATATTTAATAAATAATATTTATTACAGTCATGAGTAGATAAATTAATATTTTAATTTAGCTGTTTTCAGAATTATTCCATTTGTATGCCTCTTCACTTTTTTCTGAAATTTCTCTCTTGATTAAGGCATCCGAAAAGAGTATTTGTAGGATACCTTGATTTAGAAAAGATAATTCTTTTCTAGAGAGTTACTAGTAACTCTTTTCTAGTGATTTTACTTGCCTGCCTCAGATCTCAGAGTACATTGAAAAGAGTAATTCAGACAGGAATTGTAATGCTTGCAATACTTTATCCCTTCAGTTCTTTATTGACTGCTATTTCTGGGAGCTCAAATATTTATTTTAAATCTGCTATAACAGCTCTGTGAAATAGGTAGCCAGGAGGTAATGGCCAGTTCACAACAGGGTACACAAAAGCAATAGAAATGAACAAACTGGACATCACAAGTTCCTGAAGTTACGTTAGAGCTTAAAACAGTTTAGGACGCTGCTCTGGCCGGCTCTGCTCTGGCCGGCTCTGCCTACGTCCCTTCCATGTGTACAGAATAGCTCAGAAGTGGTCGGATAGTTTCCATGGTGGGGTCAGAACATGCCTGGCTGCTCGTGGCAAAACAAACTTGAAGTTAAAAAAAAAAAAAAAAATCCAAACAGCAATATATTCTTGAGAAAATAAAAGTTAGCACGATTTGACTTAATATAGCTTATTTTTATGACATAGGGGCCTTGACAAACAGCAGTTCCTCTGTGACTCAGATCGGCCTTATCACCCATTACAGTTCCCACTGGGAATTGTGGACTTCCCTGTCACATACACGGAATTGTTGCTTTCCCGGAAGCATACCCCAGCCTAAGAACACTGTGCTGGTTCTGAACTGGGCAATACTATTGCATTGTGCCCATAATTGGTGCTCAAGGTGGTTGGTTTAATCACCTGTCAGGAATGGGCTGCCATGGAATCAATAGAATTTGGGGTTGGAAAAGCCCTGTAGGCGTCTCTGTCGTAGTCCATGATAGAGAGGGTTTTGTTTGTGTGTGGTTTTTTTAATAAATGCTTTTTGTTGATGTTTTTTATATGCTGGTGGCTGAAAAGCACCCATTGCCACCACTAAAGGAAGAATTTGTTATGATTCGATTATACAAGTATTTACTTGCACTCTCATTTCTCAAGTATCTGTTGAATTTAAATGAGCAGCCAGCATGCTAGCACTAGGGTAGAAGGGGACTCTGGTTGCTGCCTTAGAAGAGCTGTCGTCCAAGGGGTTGGTGGAGGTCAGCATTGTCAGGAAACTTGGCTTATACAAAGGGTGTGGAAGATTCCTTGCAGCCTAGTCTGGGTTGCCTCAAATTAGACTGCCTTGTTTGCTGAGCACCTGCTCTGTTTGTGCTAAGCATGAAGATCGAGAAAACCAGATATTGCAACTTGCCAAGGTAGAGGGTGGCCTCAGTGGAGAACCTTGGCCTTAGACTTGAAGATGTGAGTGAGAATTCTGGCTCTGCCAGTTACCGTGCTTCCTCGAAAACAAGACCTAGCCAGACCATCAGCTCTAATGCGTCTTTTGGAGCAAAAATTAATGTAAGACCTGGTGATTATATTTATATTATATTATATTATATTATATTATATTATATTATAGCCCAGTCTTAATATATTATATTATATTATATTATATTATATTATATTATATCATATCATATCATATTATAATATTATATAAGACTGGGTCTTAATATTAATTTTTGCTCCAAAAGATGCATTAGAGCTGATGGTCCAGTTAGGTCTTATTTTCGGGGAAACATGGTATTGTCAAGCTTTGTGACATTAAAGAAAACCATTTAACCTTGCTGTGCTCCTGTTCCCTCGGCTATAAAATGGGAAGAATTCCTTCTTCACGTGATTGTTTTAGTGCTAAATAAAACGATATCATAAAACTGTTTTGAGGATTAAATGGGTGTAATATGTGTCGAGTACTAGGCAAATGTAAAATACAATCTTAATTTTTTAAAAAAGCATTGAGTTGCTTTTCTTTCCTAATACTTAAAAAATAGGTATTGATCTTATAAGGTATTGTCACTGTGTGACTATAGCCAATTGTCTTTGCAAATTAGGAGAAAGGATGAATGAAATTTGCATAAACTCCAGGAAAGTAGTAGACGTCCCTAACTAAATTTTTATTAATTTGAGCTTCCTCTTCTCTTACTCCCTTGTATGTAATAAAGTAAGAAAAATGCTGTGAGAAAGCAGGAAGTTAGAGATGCAGAAAATCTACAAAGTATATAAAATTCTCCTAGATTATGCATTTGGTTGTACAGAAAGGTGGTGTTCTGTAGTGTGAGAACTCCACTTACACTATCTGTAAACAGGGCGAGCCACCATCTGTCTCAGTTGTTTTCCTCATCTATACGATGATGATCCTGTGCCAGACACTTTGCTAACCATTTGATGTGAATGATCTCATTTGATTCTCTGTAGCACTATGTTAGTTGATGAGACTGAGGCGTAGGAAGGTTTAGTAACTTTCTTGAGGTTACGCAGTCATGAGGTGTTATGGATTGAATTGTGTTCCCACCAAATTCATACGTTGAAGTCCCAACCCCCAGTAACCATATCAAGGGGTGCTTAAATGTAAATGAGGCCCGTAGGGTGGCCCTATTCCAATATGGTAGTGTCCTTATACGAAGAAAAAGAGACCAGGGGTGCGCTCCCACAGAGGAAAGGCCATGTGAGGACACAGTGAGCAGGCTCTGCATGCCAAGAGCAGAAGCCTCAGGAGAAGCTACACCTGCCCACAACTTGATCTTGGACTTCCAGCCTCTACAGCTGTGAGAAATTTCTAGTGGTTAAGCCACCCAGTCTGTGGTATTTTGTGATGGCAGCCTGAGCACACGAATAACATCAAGTGATAGCGCCTGGATTTAAATTCTGGCCTGTCGCTTTATTAATTTTGTTAACTTTGGTCTAGTTACTTAACCTCTCTGTCTTATCTATATAATGCAATAATAATTGTACCCACCCATAGGGTTGTGACGATTGAATGAATTGACATATGTAAAAGTTAGAAGAGGGGCCACATAGTGAGTACTCAGTGACTGATAACATGTGTGTATAAGAATGTATATGTTTATGTGCTTTTTGAATCTCATAGTTGTGAGATCTTACAGTTTTTCTGTCTTTGTATGCTCAGCATCTAGAAATACATGTGAAAATTTTTAAAAGATGCCACAGATTTTATTTTATGCTTTTTCATTTGGAACTTTAAAAATTTACAGTGTTATTGAGTATGATTGGGATACAATAAAATGCACATATTTAATGTGCTAAATTTGGTAGGTTTTTGTCCTAATACATATAGAATTTAATAGATTACGTGCTCTTGATCTGTTTATACTGTTTGTAGCATACCATATTATAATAGTTTTTAAGGGTGGAGGCAGCCAATACTTATAGAGCCTTTACTCAGATTAGACAGATCCTCTCCTTTAAGTTCAAGTTTTATGGTACAAAAATTAGAAGGCTCTAGAACTTTGCAGTAATTCAGATTCCTATAGTCCAACCCCAGGGATTCTGATTCTACAGGTCTGGTCTGGGACTTAAGCTTTGCATTTTTAAAAGCTCTTTGGATGATTCTGATGCGTATCCAAGTTTGCGAATCATCGGCAAAGCAAGGAGTTTTAAAATTAAGTTGTCCTTCCTACGCATACTCTTCTCCCCCTCCCTTGTACCACTCTCAGCCCCTCTAAAACCAAAAGGATGCTCTATTCAATGGATACTCTTAAATACCTTGAAAGCACATAACCCTTTGGTGAACAATCAGACCACTTCCTAGTTTTCCTGCCGCACCACTGGAATTTCCCTTTTATCCAGTACTGACCCCAGCTAGGAGGGGAGCCCAAGTATGGAAAGGAAGTTCTGGAGAAAGACTGTAATGAGGGCTCGGGGCAGTCAGAGGCATTGGGAAGAAGTAAAGGAACGAGGCCAGGAGATGGACACAGGGAGGACACAGGAGGAAGCTGGCGGCTAAGCGCAAAGGAGATGAGGACATCAAAGTGTGGAAGCTGAACTTGCAGGATTGTACTTATTTAACTCATGGGCCCGTTCCCTCTGAGGCGTGGATTCCCTCTGAGGCATGGATTCCCTCTGAGGCGTGGATTCCCTCTGAGGCTAGGGATTCCCTCTGCGGCGTGGATTCCCTCTGAGGTGTGGATTCCCTCTGAGGCTAGGGATTCCCTCTGAGGCATGGATTCCCTCTGAGGCTAGGGATTCCCTATGCGGCATGGATTCCCTCTGAGGCATGGATTCCCTCTGAGGCTAGGGATTCCCTCTGAGGCATGGATTCCCTCAGAGGCATGGATTCCCTCTGAGGCATGGATTCCCTCTGAGGCATGGATTCCCTCTGAGGCTAGGGATTCTGTCCTTGTTGTGGACCAGTTTGAAGCTACCAGAAGTGTAGTTCACAGAAATACGCCAGTGCTTTCATTCTGTGTAATGAGACTTCGTAATGATTGGGTAACCCACTGAGCGTTCTCTGGACATCGTCACCGCGCCCCTCCTCCACCACCCCTCCTCCAGGCACCTGTGGGCGTGATTGTCCCATCACAGAGAAAGGCCTATTGTCAAGACTCAGGATGTGTCTTTGCCATTCAGGATATGTATAAGGGCACCAGGGGCTTAGGTCCCTGGACGCTCTGAGAAATAGAAACATGAAACAAAACTACAGTCAATAATGACGGCAAAATACTCTTAAAAACCGGAGTCCTAAACTAATGTTTATTTCTACATATGTCCTACTTTGACAAAGCAAAAACACTGTTTTCCTTTTAAAAAGAAGGATCAAACATTTACTGAGCCACACCAATGTTTATAGGCCCACCTCCACCTCTGTCTTCTCTTCAAACCTGCACACATTCTTAGTTTTTGCTTAATGTGTATAACCTTAATAATCTAGTAATTAAATTTAACAATAATTTAATAATACCTTGAAAGCACATAAACCTTAATAATAAATAAGGAATAGCCACAGTTGCTTATAAAATATAATAACATATTCCTTCCTAGAGGCCATTTTTTTCATATATTGCAACCAATGTAATACATTGCAATAGATTAAATTAGAAGCAGATATGAGAATCCAATTATCTTCTGTTAAACCAGATACAGCAGTCGCCCCTTATCCATGGGGGATATGTCCCAAGACCTCCAGTGGATGTCTGAAACTACAGATAGTACTAAACCCTATATACTATGTTTTTTCATGTGTGTGTGTGTGTGTGTGTGTGTGTGTGTGTGTATGTATGTGTGTGTGTGTACACACACGATAAAGTTTAATTTACAAATTAGGCACCATAAGATTAACAACAATAACTAATAATAAGATAGAATAACTAGAACAATATACTAATAAGAATTAATGTGAATGTGGTCTCAAAATATGTTATTGTACTGTACTCACCCTTCTTGTGATGCTGTGAGATGATACAGTGCCTATCTGATGAGATGAACTGAGGTACTCAGAATGGCGTGCAATTTAAAACTTATCAATTGCTTATTTCTAGAATTTTCCATTTAATATTTTTGGACCACAGTTGACCATGGGTAACTAAAACCACAGAAAGCGAAAACACAGATAAGGGAGTTCTCTTGTGCTAAAGAGGTTTACAAAAGTGTACAACTAAAGTTTTTCCCTGTTTGTTTTGGAATATGTCGTTTTTCATAAAACATTCTATTTTAATATGTAATGGGTCTGGTTATTTAATGGATTAATAAATATTTTTGAAATTTTTTAAGTTTTAATTTTTAACATGGTAAACATCCAATTGCTACAACCTACATAAACAAAAGTTCTTTGATGTCTTCAATAGTTTTTACTTGTGTAAAGGGGTATCGAAACTAAAGTTTAAAAACCACTGGTTTTAAACATTTTTAAAGTTAACATTTTGTTCTGGTTGAGTGGAGTGGGCAAGGAGACTTGCAGTTACCAGATGGCTACTAGGTTTGGGGCAGGTGATTAAGTTCGGTACAGCAGCTAAAGCCATTCAGAGCTAGACTGGAGGGAAACAGTGCTCAGGGTCCTGCAGGCTCGTGTGCCAGCCTCAGCTTTGATGAGGGGTGTCTGCTTCTGCCACTTATTTTCTAAAGACCAGCCCAAGAGTAACTGCACAATGTGGTTGGAGGAGCTGGAGAATTTGCCGCCGACTCATCCTGAGAACCTTCTTAGGGGAATGGATCTGCACTAAGGGCCTTTCAAAAATGTTTAACCTTCCCCTGCCGCACCACCACACCCCATTACCAAATGGGGCTCAAATGTAATAAGCTCATTTTAAGAAACTTGGAAAGATATAAAAGAGGGGAAAATTAATGTTTTTAAGTTCCTAAACCTAAAGACACATGCTATTAAATTCTATTTCCTTTGTATTTTTAAATATACAACTTTATAAATAAAATGTTTTTTTAAAAAAATACAAAGGTTTAAGGCATTTTAACATAGTTTTAAAAATATAAATGTATCGCTTTCCTTGTGTTCATTGGTTTTTAATAATATGACCACTTTTATTTAACATCTACACATGTATTTAGAAAATAACCTCACCTACCCGGAGATAAGCATTTTAACATCTGTGATGAGCAGCCATACCAATATATACTATAACAATATACACTATAACATTTATATGAATAGGGTTATACACTACATGCTGTTCTGATTGATACCTGCTTTCCTTCTCAGCTCTAGGACTCACTTTTGCACATTAGTAAATAGGTAGCTGATTTATAACGAAGGAATACCCTATAACCAAGGCTCTTTTCCTTGGGGAAAAGACTAGTAGAAGTGGTGGTTGCTTGGAGAGTTAAAAGCGAAAAATCTCAGGCTTGAGGTGTAATGTAGTCAGTGCAAATGCAGGTAGGTCCTTTTATCGTCCTCCTTTTCATTCCACAGTGTGTATGGCCACTAGGATTTTAGAGAAATGATGGAGCTGAAACCAGAAGCAGCATCTCTACGTGAACAAAGTAGTCTAATTGGTGGCTGAGGGTGGAGGAGTGTCTTTCTATCTTTTAATTAAGTATCTCTCAGGAGGTCAAGGAGATCAAGCTGTTCAAACATTACCAGATCTGTACTGGTTATTATGGTGACTTCCTGTTCTAGTTTTCTCTCTTGGGTATAACAAACATTTGAGGGGGGATGAGAGATAAAAAGCTGAATAAGGGCACAGTTCTGCTCTTAACGGCATTTACACTTTAGTATGGGAAATGCCTGTAAATGACTGCAATAGAAGGCAGACAAGGTGCTAAATTGAAGGTACAGATAATGATGAAACTGGTAATTACGGAGAGAATGGGAAAAGACATGGAGGTCTGTTGACCTGGTAGCTGAAGGTGAGAAAGATTTTAGTAAGAGAGTGAAGAAGGATCTACAGATTTCAGGTGTGGCTGACTCGAAGATGAAACTGAAGGTATAGGAGGAAAGGGATCACAAAAGATCCGGGGAGGCTGAAGAGCTGCACAGAAGGAAATAGAGGGTGACAACACTAGACAGAGAAATTGTAGCAATACAGGAAATCCATGCACTCCAGGTGACAGGTTTTGTTTTGTGAACAGGAGGAAACCATTCCAGATTTTTCACTCTGTCACAGACTACATCTCACCAGTACACTGCGTTAGTCATCAGAGATAAGCACTTATGAAATAAGCAAACTGATAAAGGAAGTATGGGGATGGTTATAAAAACAACATACATTTTTATTTCACTTAGGACCCCATCTCATGGAGTAGGTGTCTCCTTGGCAACATTACAGAAGAAACTTTTTTTTTCTTTTTTTTTTTTTTTCCACAATACAGAAGAGATTGGTATCTCGAAGTTTTGTTCCATTTTTGCTTGGGGGAGTGTGTCTCCCTCTGTCTGTTTTCAAACATACCAAAATATATATAGAATAGTATAATCAACCCCAGGAACCCATTATTCATGTTTAACAGTTAGCAAGATTTCTCCATAACTTGCGTTTTAAATTTCTTTCTTTTCCTCCTTAGGTTTTTTACTGTTGAATTGTTCATATGATGTCAATATTGTATTTAGTTATGTCTCTTAAATGTCTTTCAATCTAGAGCAGTTCCCAGTCCCCCACTCTTCCTTTTTTATGCCATTGATTTGTTGAAAAAGTGTCAGCCTTCCTGAGAAAAAAACCCTCCTGGGTTTTTCTGTTTGCTTCCTTTTAAGGTATCCTTGTGCTTGTTCCTGTGTCCCTCTATTTACTGCAAATTGAAAGGCTTGGTTAGATTTGAAAGGTTTGGTTAAATTCAAGTTCATCTTTTTTGTCAAGGATATATCATAGGAGGTGCTGTGTGCTTCCTGGGGTACTGCGTTAGGAAGTAACCAGTGTTTGGGCTTTCTGTTCAGTGATGCTAAAATGGACCTGTGGATTCAGGTATTAATGGCACAGCGCCTCCAATGTAAAGGGCCCTATCAGCATCACTTTCGTGGTTTCATCCACTGATCTTGACCTCATTACTTGATTGGGAGTTGAAAAATGATGATTTTCCTAATTCTGTTTGTTTACCCTGAAATATAGTTAGTTCATCTAAAACAAAACAAACCAAAAAAGCTCCATGGTTAGGTCTTTCCTTTTCATTGCCAATTTTGAGCATAAGGGATTGATGCTTGGTTATCTGCATTAGTGATCACTGCTTTGTGGGGGGTTTTGTTTATTGCTTTTCTTTTTGCATTCCCTGTGAATTTGTGTTTTTATTATTTTCAAGGTATTTCAGTGTATTGCAGTCATTACTTTTTCTGATGCCTGGGGACAGGAAAGGGGCGGCATCCTTTTCTTTCCATTTGACTGAAGGAAATTCCAGGACTTTTTAGTGGGTAGAGCCTTAAAATGTCCTTCATTTAGGGAGTGACGGGCTCTGGGCCTGGCGGTACAGGACTGGATTAGTGCGCGTTCGTCCATGGGCCTCCCCTGGTGCTCAATATGACCTGTCATCGCCGGACTAGAATGAATTTCTTTGGCTGTTCACCTAGTCAGAGCTACTTTTTATCCACAGAAAGGCCACTTCTACAACCTTGCTGAGGATAAGAATTTTAGGAAAAAAATAGATTTTTAAAAAATTTATTCAGATTCCTTAATTAGGCACTTCAGTAGAAGAACACTGCGGTTATTAGTAGTTATAAAGGATTGGCTATTTTCCTCTTAATTTAAGAATATTTGAGCAGAAGAGTAATGAAAAGTAGTTATGCATGTCTAGTACTTTCCCCCAATGAAATTAAACTAAAATGTTAAGGTGGGACATGTAACAGCCAGAATGCTCATCAAAAGGAAATGAAATTTATCTCATAAAAAGAATGTCTTTGAATTATGCACATAAAATAAACATAAAACAGACTGAGCAATGATATTGACTAAATGCTTTAAAATAAGCTCAGGGGGCAGAAAGTTAAATATTTAGATTAGTGTGGAATGTTAGCTTTGTAGCAGTGTGCCATTGATGGAGGATTCCTGGAACATGTCTCCTCTGCTTGTTTTAACACCTGACCTTGGTCCCTGAGCTGGAATGTGTAGACGGGAAGACACTCAGTGATTTGGGTGGGTTTGTTTGACATTTTCTCTTTGTTTGTATAAGCCATTCGGTTGTTTCTTTGCACCCTCTTTAATACTATTGAAAATTTGGTGGCTTTCTAGAATCAAGACAGTATGAATCTGTCATTCCATTATGATCTGTTTGGGTTCACTAACTTTTTCTTCCAAAAGACTAGACACTTGAGTCTGAGGCTAAACTTACTTGTCCTTTTCATCTTGTTTATAAAGAGTAGATTGATTCCATCAACAAGTGTGGTGCCTGGCACAAAGATGGAAACTTAGTAGGCACTTTGGAATGAGAATGCCTATTTCCCTGTCTCTCCCATTCTTCTGGATATATCATTGTATATAAACTGTTTCATTCTGTCTGACAGGCACAAATGGCATGGCATTATGGTTTATTAATAAAGTTAATTTCTTGTCATATACTCATTGGCCATTTAATTTGACAGTGGTATTTTTCCATCTGTCTATTTCTTACTGATATATCTGTGTCAGAATAACAGTGCTTTCTTGATTAGTGTGATTATTTTTCAGTGGATAATTTCTTCATCATTTAGTTGACAAAGAAGGTGGCAGTTGTTTTCTTTTTTCCTCCTCCTCAAAATTGATAATATGAGCATCCCTCACAGCTGGTGGTTTGTCTTTCATATAATGATGAACTCCCTATTCTGCTTGACCTCACTGAGCTGTAGTGGGAATGAGATAATGTGCTTTGAAATATATTAAGCATAATAGCACATTGCAAATGGTATTGCTAGACTAGGCGGACTTGAAGCTTAAGGCTTAACCAGAGTGTCATTTGGGGTGTCACTGGGAATGCGGTTCATGTAGAAGTACCTTTTCCTTTTCTTGATTCCTGGGCTCTTACAAAGTCCATAAATTGCATTTTACTTAAGATAGACAGAAATTGTGACATCATAGCTGTCTGTTGGTGTGTTGCTTTCTAGTGAGTGGGGGAATAATCATCAAAGAGGATAGATGAGAAAATAGAGATATTTGTAAGTTGATTGTTATCTTTCAGGATTACCATTTTTAATGGTGATCTCCCCAAATTTTATTTTTAACTTTTTATTATGGAAAATTTCAAACATACACCGAAGTAGAGAGATTTTTAGCATAATGTTTTTAACAGTTTGTTTAAACCAAGATTTATATCTAGACCATCTTTACATTTTGATTGGTCTCTTAAATCTCTTCTAATATAGTAATCTCTGTGTTCTTTCTCATTTTCCTTGCATCCTATGTGTTGAGGAACCCAGATTGTGTGTCCTCTTAACTTCCTATAGTGTGGATGTTGTTTATTGCATCTCTGTGGTGTTGCTTAACATGTTCCTGTTTTTGAATTTTCTGTAAATTAGTAGTTAGTTATAAAGGCTTGATCAAATTCACGTTAGAATTGGGGGTGGAGAGACAATATGTACTTCCAGCAGGAGGCACATAATGATTAGTTGTCTCTCCTTTTGTAATGTTGACAGCCATCAATTATCTTTACCAAGATCTACTAGTTAATTGCCTATTCCTTTTTATATTTAGTTATTGTCTTGGTTATTTGATGTATTTCATGAAATTTATAAAACCTTTTACATATTTGCCAAATAGCCCTATATGAAGATTATACCAAGTCACATAGCAACCGCCATGTACCAGAATGCCCAAACTTTAATTTTCTTATTTTATAGATGAGGTACCTCAGGCTTAAGGAGCATTATAATTGTCCCCATGGTCACAGTACAATGCCAGAGTTTAATGTATGAGTCTTGCCTTAATCTTGTACATCACACGAGCTGCCTTTTCTCCTTTGCCCATAGCCCCAGGTAATTGCTTATCTTCATTTTGGAGAAATGATAGAAAGTAACAAATAAAGAAGGCAAGATGAAAGATGAAAAGAAAGGAATTGAACAATTAACATAGGAGAGTTAAAGACACAAAAGTCATTTCCACAACATTCTCCTCTTGTTTTGATGCTCTAGTGCTTATCGTGATCCAGCCATTGATTATCATTACTAATTCATTGCTTGATCCTATGTATTTTTCAAAATACACATTTGGCCAGAAATCAGTAGCTTTAGAATCTTAATCTCAAACTTTGCCAGAAAGACTACATTTTGTAGCACCTTCCCCATGCCCTTTAAAGACCATTTATTAACACTATACAAAGTACCAGGGCTTGAATACTATGGGAACATTCCAAATTTAGTCCTTCATTTCACCTAAACATTCCATTTTTTCCTAGCACTTCTCTCTTAATTTACTAGAGGGTATATTTATGGAGAAATTTAATCTAGATGTGTTTGATAAACCTTGTCATTAAAAGGTATTTCGAAAGCCATTTTATTATATATTAATAGTAAATGTTTCTCAAACTTATTTAAGTTATTTTCCTAAAATAGCAATTTAATTTGACTCCTGGCAAATAGTTACTCCTCAAAGGTTGAGCTAAGTTTTGATTGTAGTAATTTTGCATGGAAGCTAAATTTAGCAATTAGCAGTCTCCCCCTTCTAGTTTAAATCCAAGTGAACTTTTAAAAGTCTAAAATATGTTGGTCTCTCCCAAGACCTAAACACTGATCTTAACAAATGCCAAAAGAGATGTGCAAACAGGAAACTATGTGATTCTTGTAAAAACTGTTTTAAATCATATAGTCATTTTTCCACTTGATCCCCCTCCCCCCACACACACCAAAATAAAAAGAATCTACAGTAATCCTGTGGAAACTTTAGAAATCCTTCTGTTTTTCTTCTCCCCCATGTCCCTATTTATATATTTTAATTGCTAACTGATACGGCAAACAAATGTAAATGTGTCCTTTCAAAGTTCACTGGCTTCCTCTCTGAAGTCATCTAAAATTCTGGAGCCATAATACAAACCATCAGATAAAAGTGTGAGACTTTATATTTGAGAAACATGAAATGTCTTTAAGTAATTAAATGGAACCACAAGAGCCTTTTTTTCCAGTTTCTAGAAGGAATTGTGTTACTGCTTTAACTGAATCAGAATGAGATTTTAGTCCGGGAAATGGAAACTCCTTGAGGGGACGATAGGTAGGTAAATCCTGGTATAGAGAAAAGTATTGGATGGGGCATTGACCCAAAGGCCAGGTAGGTGACTGGTCTCAGGACCAACCCTTACAGAGCTCCTGGCTCTGCCGCTGGTGACAACCCTGCAGCTGGCCTTCCCAACTCACCGCTTACTCTGAGGCTTCCCAGCCTCGGGCTTTTTCTTGAATTCTCTTCTGAATACCATATACAATGTGTAAAAGAGTTCCTCGGTACTTGGTGAAATGCATTGATTGTAAAATATTTGATGCATTTAAATCCCAGGTTAGCAGCAGTGTATGATAACAGGTCTCCTTTTGATGAAAAGAGATTTCTAATAGATGCAGATCCCAGTAGTGACCTGCAAAGAGCTCCACTGCCCTCTGGAGAGACTCTTGCCTCCTTAGTGCAGCGTGCAGTCCCTTCTTGGTCGGCTGCTCTGCTCCTCCCCCGCCACCCGTGTGTCTCCTAACTGCCATGCTCCATCAGTCCTGGGCTCCTGAGTCTGGGCCGAGGCACCCTGTGCTTTTTGAGCCTCTGCTTTTTGCTTACAGGGCCCATTCCCTGGCTGTAAATTCAGTCATTTTGCAATTTAGCTGCCTGCCCCTCAGAAGTTACCTTCACTGTCCCTCTCTTCTAGAAATCTTGTCTGACTCTCTAGAGCGAGCTTAATTTCCCTACTGGGTTGGTTGCTGCTATAGAACTGTGGTTATTCCTTTAGAGAAAACCTGTCATCCTGTGTTGAAATTGCCAGTTATTTCTCCATCTTCCTCTGTAGTCTCTAAGCTTCCTGAGTAATAAGACTAGGCTATGCATAGTGTTAGATGCATAGTAGGTGTTTAATAAATATTTGCTAAATTAATTCTTGATCCAGTTTTACTACTAACTGGCCAAAGTCTATATATCCTGACACTACAACTCACTGACTTATTTTTATTCCCTGGGCCACATGGAACAAGTCTAATTCCACATTTGCGTGATAGCCATTCAGAATCTGGATTTCTGAGGGATGGTTCCCCAGAAAGAAAGAGATATTCCAGAAAGAGTGATTTCTTATACCTGGGCAAAGCATACTTAATTACTTATAGAACAGCCATCAGGAGGAGAGGACTGAATGATAGCTTTCCACCTGAAGAATGGTAGGCAAAAATCTTACGGTTTTCGTTCTAATGAAGGAAGGAAGGCAATTAAGGTGGTAGCGTAGATACTGACTACACGCAAGTAGGCCGATAGATGTAAGTAGTTCTTAAAAGTAGCTCTACTGAGATCTAAATTTTTAGCTCAATTTTATGTTAATAACTTTGAGGGCTGGGAAGCCCTTAGAGTTAGCTCTTGAAACATACACAGCCTTGGGAAAGCCATTCTGAGCTGTATGGCTCCCCCCTGACTTAAATCAATTACAAAAGTTCAGTGGCAAGAATAACTTGGTTCAAGAAATGATAACTAATTTTACACAGCTAGAGGTGAGTTAATGGTATGTGGTGGGTATGGGAAGAAGGAAGGAAGGAATAAATGGCAATTCTTATTACAGTTAGAAGTTGTCTTTGATTCAGGAGGAATTGGCAGCTATTGGAGATCCCTAAGGGAATTACATTATCAGCAAGATCTCAAAAAAAAAAAAATCTCAGTGGTGGGTTTTGAAGGAGATATGGCTTTGCGTTAGGCATTTTCTTACCCAAGAAAATGAAATGAATGATTGAAAGTGCATCACCAAAAGTGTCAGGGTGATGAATCAGACAGTGCTCTGTGTCTCCATCCTAAAAAGGGCACGTTAGCTTGTTTTTCTGGCACATACTCTCAAGAAACTTTCCCAGAACTACCCCTACCTCTATTTCCAGCACCATTTGCCCCTTTGGACCTGATTCTCATCTAAAGATACTCGAGTGTGGCAAAAATAACTTTTCTGACAAAACCTTGAGATGAATTACTGTAAAGCTTCAGGCAGGCTTCTCATTCTGTATTTGCAGCAGAGACAGAAGAATTAACAACGGGAACAGCCCTATGAGCCGGTGTGGAGTCTCCACACCATGGAAGTCTTGCCCCAGCCATGATTTCACAGCTGCCCTGAGAGGCCTTTTCTGGGGCTCCCAGCCTCACTCTGCATGCAGTTTGTTCTTCTTCCCCCCAACGACCAAGTCTCCAGGTCTCTGAACTAAACTTCCCATTCTCATCTCATTTCATGACTTCTCATGAAACATCCAGGGACAACTCTCCAAACAGTTTCTCCTTTGTTAGACATTTGTAAACTCCTGTCACGTCACCCACTAGTTGGCCCACAGCCATTGGTTGCATACACAGCCTCAGCCTAATCTTTTCATAATTTACCATCCAAGCCCCACAGTGGATGTGCTGTGGGGCTTTATGATCTGTTTACCAGACCATTCCCAGCCCCTGCATCCCGTGCTGGGCCTCAGCACTGTGTGAGAAAAGAAAAACTTGGAGGGAGTCCAGCTCAAAGAAAATGATTGAAAGATTGGAAAGAGGAGTTGCTATAAGAAAAGGATGAAGGAACGGGGTAGGTTTAGCTCTGATAAGAGATAGACGGTGATAGGTTGAGAGAGAACAGTCAGCAGCCCCTTTCCTTGCTTCATTTTCATCCTGGTTATTATATGGTCCATCAAGATCCTTTAAAATTTTGTAATCCTTATTTAGTGATGGACTCTCTTTGTGCAGGATGTTACATTGCTTAGAATGGATGGTCCGAGGTGCTCAAACAGTCTCTGCTGTAGGATTTTGCTCCCTTTGTTTTCTGTCTCTCCTCTGATTTGCTGTGAGATTTTGATGGCAAAGAGAGGTGCGCTGCGGCTGCTGCCTGGGGCATGGAGGATGGGGGCGCTCCTGCAGGTCTGTTTGCCTGATGGACTCCGAAGGGAAAGTGGAACATGTACTCTTTCTTGCTGCCGTGGTGGGTCATTAGGTCTTAACAGTTCTGAGAGCTGGTACAACCTGGAGTCAATAGGTAGAGCATGTTTGACCTTCAGGAATCTTCAGGTATGAGAAGTTTAATAATGGTAACAGCAGCAGCTGTTACTCATAATTACCTCATTTACTCTATTACATAAGTGCAGTTGTTATCCTCATGTTACAAATGAGGAATCAGGCTCAGATTGTTTTTAAAAATGTGTCCAGGGTCATAATTGGTAAGCTGCCTATCTGGGGTTTATGGCCCGGTCTGCCTGGCCACAGAGCCCAAAGGGTTGTTTTTTTGTTTTGTTTTGTTTTTTGCCCCACACATTTATTGAGATACAATTCACATACCATACGATTAAATTCTTTTTGTATTACATTACTAATTTTTTTAAATTGTGGTAAAATATATGACATAAATTTTGCCATTATAACCATTTTAAGTGTGTACAGTTCAGTGGCATTAATTCACGTTGTTTTACAACCATTGCCACTATTTCCAAAACTTTTTCATTATCTCAAACAGAAACTAATCATAAAGCAATGTACCCCATTTCCCTCCCCTGGCAGCCCCAATACTCTCTTGTCTGCTTTCCGTCTCTATGAATTGGACTACTTTAGATACTTCCTGAAAATGGGAGCATGTGATATTTGTCCTTTAATGCCTGGCTTCTTGGTAAGAGCATAATGTTCAGAGTTCATCAATATTGTAATGTGTTAGGATTTCATTCCTTTTATGGCTAAATATTCCATTTATACCACATTTTGTTGAGCCATTCATCTGTTGGTGGACACGAGTTATTTGCTCCTTTTGGCTGTTGCTGAGAGCCCACGTTTTTACTGGCATGTACGTTACAAGGTGAGCTGAGGGCCACCCAGGACGGACTCTCCTGACTTCTCACTTCAGTCCTGGAGTCACACCATGTTGCAGAAACCACGACGCTGCACTGACATTCTGTAGTCTTTACAAGAGTCGGGCATACCTGGGGTTTGAAATCCAGCTCTGTCACACGTTAGTTGTGAGAGCAAGGACATGTTACCCAGCCTCTTTCACCCTGGATTTTCTCAGTCTCTAAGGTGGAAGCAATAATACCAACCCTTCAGAGTTATTTCAAGACAAATACTACTCAATAGTTATTTGTTTAAATGGCACATTTGCTGGGGTTAGATATTTTCTTCTGTATGTATTTACTGACATGGAATTTAACAAATATGAAATGAAAATCTTTAGTCTTCATATTCAATTCTATGTTCATTTTTATAACACTGGAAGAATAAATATTCTTTTTTTTTTATCCCCCAAAGGCCCTTGTGTCCTTTGTGTTTTTACCCCTTAGGGGGAAAAAAAAAACACCTGGAAAAAGTACATGGCCATGGTAGAAATTCATAAAGCATAATGAGCAAAATAGAATATGTAAAATCCACTATCCAGACATAATCACAATAATATTATTAAATATGTATTATATCACAAGCAGTTTTCTAAATCCTTTATATATTATTTAATTCTCATGACAGTCTCTGAGAACAGGTACTCCCCTCCTGCTCCTCTCCTTTTTCCTCTTTAATAGTTTTTCAGATGAGGAAATTTGGCCTTGACGTTACTGACTTAGCCCAGGTCACAGAGCTAAAAAGTGGCTGAGACCTCCGGCTGCCTACCAAGGCGTTATGCCAGTGCCTCATGCGACGCGCACGCGCGCGCATGTGTGTCTGTGTGTATTCATGAGGTTGTATTATATACGTTGTTCTGCAACCTATTTTCTTTTTCACTGAGTGTTTTGTTAATACCTTTCCGTGTAAATACAGATCTCTCACATCATTTGCAGTGGCTCTAAGAACACGCACTTTATAGTTCCTTGCCTAGCTAGCCACTAGGTGTGAGCGTGAAGGTCTTCCTCAGTTGTTTTTACAAAACCTCATATGACCACCTTCGTAATGCTTAACCAGCTGCCCGTTGCAGACTTGTGACGGGTCTTGCCTGCACTGTGATGGCTTCGGCATGCCCTTTCTACTTGAAAATGCCCTCCTATCTGGCTCTGGGGAGGTGAAGCAACCCCACAAACTCCCGGGTTCCTGTGCAGACCCCCCAGCAGTGCTCAGAAGTCATGCCAGAGCCCCCCAGCCTTCCTGCTAACCCTTTCACCCCGTTTTCCCTAGTGTTGCATATCAGAGTAGAACTGGAAAAAGACTTACACTGACAGGCAACCTTTTAGAGTTTGAAGGTAATTTGTAATCTGTTCGTCACACACCAGAGATCCTCATGAGACAGAACTGCTTATTATTCCCCTAAATGAAGACACTCAGCCTAAGCCCGCCGGGTTTTTTGGGCGTTTCAGGGCTTCTGCCCAGGTTAGGACACTCCGCTCTCACAAATGAACTCTTGCTGTCATTCACATCCCAAGAGTGAGTATAATCCTCAGGAATGGGGGGAGGGGGCCGTTGTATATGTTAGAACTTGCCAAGTTTTCACTGTTTATCTTACTGGAAAGTCAACAGTGTGACTGACTGTTAACCTCCTACACAGTTAAGATCTAGGCTTTTTGTTATGGTTGTTCTTAAATTCTGCGGTTAAATCTTTCTGATTTTTATGAGGTGCAGAGATGGAGGGAAGAAAGGAAATCAAGGGTGCTAGTCAAGGGATTGAGCTGCATGGACACCAGAAGCTGCTGTTGTAACTTGGGAGCCGCGTAGCTGGTGGAACAGGAGCTCAGGGAAGTGTGGGTCAGAGTCTCCACAGGTACTTGGCCGGTTTTGTTTGTGAGGTTAAGTGAGCCTTTTGAGTGGATCACATTCCCTTAGAGAAGCTGAAGGGCAGTGAGACTTCTTTTAAAGGAAGCATCTGCTCTTAAAAGAAGAGCCCTATTGTTATTTTACAAATAAAAAAGTACACACCACGCCCTGTAGCAAAGGTTTTGTCTTATACGATCATCAACTTATTCTCAGTCAGAAGAGCTGGACAAGTATGAGGCACCAAAGAATGAGGAAGAAACAGAGTTAAACATGAGAAGTGGCACACATTCCACAGGACCACTCCCTGCTGCCTCCTCCGAGCATGTACGGCCCCAAACAATTTAATGAACCAAGGAATTTTCTGGTAATAGGAGAGATTTCCTGTAGCACAGACATTATTTACACCCCCAGAGTGTGTTCTCCTCCTCTCCCATGTCAGTGTCAGTCGTTCGCTACCTCACACTGCATGATAATATGTACTTACTGTGAGCATCTCAAATTCTCATTTACTTTTTATAATTAACCGATGGGATAGTCTATATTTTTCACTGAGGAAACTAAGGCCAAATGTTACACAGCTAGCAACATTTACAACTAAAAGACTCGAAGAGGAGAAACACTGGTTTGACTTTCAGAGAAACTTACTGAGTCACTTTTCACCACATTTCTGGAATTACCTCATGTATAATAATGATGCAACAAAGTCATTTTTTCTTGTCCATTTCCTTTTTGGTGACCATTTGCTGGCTCCCAGAAGAGTTTACAGTTCTTCCCGCACTTTCCAGATGACAAATCACATCCTCCTAATAGCCTACCACCATGAAATTAATAAGGAGTTTCATTTTCAAATAGTTATTTTCAAATATGTTCTTCTTACCCACCCCAGGATCACCAAAGCACATTTAATTGAATAGCCTATACTTTCAAGTTTATAGATAATGAGGTAGGTCCTTCCGTGGCTCAGCATCATTGTGCCAAATTTGGGCTGGAAAAATAAAAGATGGTGGTATTCACTCAGCATCTGGCCCACAGTAGGTACTTAGTAAATATTTGTTGAAGACATGGACAGAGAAAAGTGATAAAACTTGAAAGAAAGTAGCCCTGACTAAATTGACATTTTTAGATACTGGGATTTATTCATTCATGCTGTCCCTGAGCTGCATTTAACTTTAAGAACTAGCTTTCTCTCGTTTTGTTATTCTTAACTGGAAACTGCCCAATTACTTCATCCGTCCTGCGGCCTCATGCTTCAACACTCAGAAAACATTGTATTCAATTCCATCCTAGAGTGTGCAGGTGGGATGCCTTTCAGTGGTGATGTGGGACCCATGTCGCCTCTGAGAGTGAGGGAGGAGGAAAGCAGTTTGAGACAGAGACTAGTGCTTCTGCAAGTGGGGTTTGCTTTGCACTCAGGATTTCATCTGAAGTCACCAGGTTGTAAGACTGAGTGACTCAAGGAAGGGGAGTTTGGAGGAGACGGAAAAAGGAGGGCAGGTTTCTGAGTTTCCCATATGCTGGCAACTTGGTTACATGTGGGCAGGAAGTTCTGGGTCTACTGACGCTTTGTTCTTAGAGGTTTTTCATAGTTCACAGTGACTGGCAGGAGGAGCCTTTTCATACCAGACTCCTGGCTTTGGTGTGGGCCCCGTCTGCCTGCAGTAAGTCCTCTGGCTGCGTCCGTCTTGGTGCTTCGGGCCGCCAGGAGGGTGGGTGAGGTGGTGGTGATGGTTGGAGGCAAGTGCCCAAGCCGCCTCAGTCAGGAAGGTGATAAATGATATACACAGCTTCCTCTCTGTCAATTAATTGATTTGTTTAATTTTATAATTGCAATTTTAACTAAAATTTTTAGGAGTCCAAATTATAGGATCGCCTGAGAAACTAGGGAGGGCAATACTAAAACTTTCCAGCTTCATCTCTAGAGACAATGGCATTTTACTTCAGTAGGTGTTTTATCATCTATGTGGACTGACACCTTTTAGTCTATGGGCTCTTTTCTGTGGTTGGAAAGGCCCCTTGGGATACAGAATGTTAGCATAAGCTAGTGCCTAGTTTTTGTTATTTCCATAAAGATGGATACATTTTCTTGAATTCTAGAAAGTATGCTTGGAACTTTTTGACGTGGCCACGCACATTTAACTCAGAATCACTTTCAGAACAGCAAACTATAGACCAGTGTTGATCTGGCATGAGAGAAAGCCAACAAGTAGGGGAAGTAATGGTGACAGAGGTTTTGCCAGTGTGGCCCACCCACCGCTCATCTTTGCAGCCTGTGCAGCCAGGATCTGATGCTCTGCCAGCGGCTTGGGAATGTTCATGACACTCCCTGTGGATAAATCAAGGGCACATGGCCCAGGACCGGCGAGTGAACATAGATGGGGAACCAAACGGGTATAGCTGCTGAGCTTACAGAGCAGGAGGAGGGAGGAGATGACAGGAGGGGCTCAGCTCAGACACACAACTCCACCCAGAAATTCCTCACATGGCCCATAGGCCACTGTGTGTGTGTGTGTGTGTGTGTGTGTGTGTGTGTCTGGCTTTGTGTCGTTTGGACCTTAGATATATTTTGAAGTTCTGATTCATCAGTTCTCTAAGTCATTTTCAATCTCTTTAAAACTGATGGCTGTGACACGTTATTAAAGTTTTTGCCTTTTTTATCCAGGACTGGATCCTGTACAGATTTAGACTGACATTTTCTTAAAAGTCAAGGAAATGTGCTAAACTGTAAATCATTAAGTCAGCTATGTATTTCTCACTGTCACATACACTTGATAGTGTAATAAGTTGCAGGCACTTGGTAATATGAGTTAAATTTTTTTAAATTTTCATTGAATATCTTTTGTGTGCCAGACATCAATGCTGAGAGTAAGAGATTACAACTTGGGGAAGGAGAAAGATACAGAAAGAGATGAGTGTCAATGTAAGTGACAGGAGCAATGATCAAGGTACACACAGGTTGTATGGCTGCTGTGAAGAAGGACGTGTGGTCCATCCTGGATGTTCAAGAGAGCAACGTGCCTTAATGAAGACGTTTTAGGCAGCACACATTCCAGCTAGAAATGTGGAAGTACACTAGTCTAGCCTCTTTAACTATCAAAGAAACGTACATTCAAACAATGGAGACAGGTTTTGCTTATAAAGTTGTCAATGTTTTTTTTAGTTTTGTTTTTAATGATGATCTCCAATATTGTCACATGACAAATTGGTACAAATGTGTCTATTTCTATTGGGAATATGTATTGAAACAACATTTCAACACACCAAGATGTATGTATTAAAAATGTTCATCACATTAGACGTAGTCGTTCCACTCTTAGAATTTATCTCAAAGGGGAAAAAAAGATGTACTCAAAGATTTATGCCCAACACTATTTATGCCCAAAACTATTAAAAGTTTTGAATATCTGCTGTATGACATGTACAATGCTAGGCACTGGGGATACAGTGGTGAGCAAAACAGACAGGCCCTGCACTCAAAGAGCTTATCATTTAATAAAACAGTTTTGTAGATGATCTGTTTTTATAGACTAGAGATATAGCCAGCAGCTATTTTATTAAGAAACACCTACGCCTCCACATGTTCTTGTAAACATACCTCTCCCTTTCTAATTTTCCTCCCTCACCAAATAATATATATATTCCCCCAAAACGTGAGTGGAAAGTGGAATTTTTCCTAAAACACTAAATGTTTTAGTAAAGCACAAGTTGCTGACATTTCTCATGTATCATCTCTGTGATCCAAGCCTGCATTCTCATACCTTCTGTCTCCCTCACTCAGTGTTCATATACACATAGTATGCCTCCTAACTAGTTTTGGTAAAACTCATGTCAAAATTACCTATGGATATTCTTTCCTTTTTTATTATAAACTTTAAAAATAAAATTAAGTAATAATTACATATCATCATGGCCTGGAAAAGCAGGCCAGAATTGTCATGTTTTTACAGTAACATCTTGTGTTATTCATCTACCCTAAAGGAGTCATTTTTTTTCCTTTTTGTTTTTGAAGGCAGTGCCTGTCTTTTCTAACTTGATTTAGAAGTTAAGTTTTATGGTTTGGGGGCAAGGTATTTGCCTAGACAAAACCACCATCTTAATACAGTGGTTTAAGAGCACGAGCTCTGGAGCCGCATTGCTTCTATTCCCATCATGCCTTCATTCCTCCTAGCTCATGGCCTTGGGCCTGTCACTTAATCTCTCCAAGCCCTTAGCATCCTCCATTTGTGATGTGCAGATGATAATAGCAGTACCTACCTCATAAGGCTGTTGTGGAGACTAAATAGATTAACGTCGGTGGAATATTTTACACAAAGTGTGCAGTGTATAAGTATCCTTATTATTACCATTTGACGTGTGACAGCCACTCTTATTCACAATACTGAAATCCCTTTATAATCTAAATTATCTACCACAGATGGAAAAGGCTCTTTGCGCTTCAAAAGAGGCAGAAGAAGCACTTTAAGGGACATGACAGTTCAAGACTGGAAAAAGAGGAGTGGGGGGTATGTTATGCAAAATGTTCATTCAGGAAATATTTATTGAATGCCTACTTTGTGCCAGCCACTGTGAAAGGGCATATTAGTAAATACAACTGAACAATGTTCTACCCTCATGAAGCTTACCAACGTTTCTAGCAGAGTGGTGCTGGATAAATGTTTTTATGTTGTTTCTGTAACAGAAAACCAACGCTCTCTGAAAACACAGCTTCTGTGAAACATCGAGAATTAAATGCGGTCATTAAGAAACCCCGGTTATCAGAGAAGCTGGCAAATACCCTCAGAGGGCAACTGCAGGGCTCAGGAAGAGGAAAAAAAATGTCCCCTTGTGATGAAAAAGAATAGGTAACAGTAGGACTTAAGTCAAGTCCCCAGAGAAACAAGTTTCTTCCTGCTTATGCTCTGGGTTCCCTTGAACTCTGAGATCAGGGATCAGATCCTTTTAAAACGATGGATTGTGTTGGATTGTTTCTTGTATGAAACAGCTGGGTAGTGAGAGCAGTGACTGCCAGAGGCATGGCAGAAAATCATTAACTGGAAAGGAGGTGACTCTGGGCCAGCTGAATCAAGACCAACTCACTGGCTTTGGGAATTTCCTTGGCATACTTATTTTGTGGGTCTGGGTTGGCCTTTCCTGCAGGTTTAAAGAGTTGCTCCAGGAATATGTGTTATGACAGAAAAATTGGAGTGGAGAGAGAGTGGAAGTTATTAGGAAGCCAGTTTAAAAGTCTCAAGAGACTGTTAAAACCGTCCAGGTGAGAACCTGCATGTGGGTGGTGGAAGTATAGGGATAAAAAGGAAAAGACATGAGAAAAGGCATAGAGGAAACGTAATCCACATGGAGAGGCAGAGAAGTCAAGGGTATGGGCCCTGGACTTGCTGTGAGTCATTGCACTGTGTGACCTTTTGGTGCCTCTGCTTCCTCACAACATCCAAGGGGCTAATGCAGCCGCTCCCGCGAGGCGCACGAGCCCCGTGTGTGGCGCACGCAGTGAGACCAGTGATCCTCAGCCCTATTGTCCTGCCACTGTCAGCAGCATCAGCATCTGTCCTCTCTAACGTCATTAGGACTTAGCAGTTGTTCGGATATGGGAGTTTTGGGGAGGAATTGGTTTATGAGTAACGGTGAGTTCACTGGGGGAGCTGAGTGTGATGAGTTCAGGCTGTCTACATTGGAGCAAAAACCAAAGGTGTAGATTCATGAGTTATCCTACACAGAATTACTAAGTGAGGCAGTGGGAGCGGCGAAGGGCCGTGAGGAAGAGCAGGCAGAGGTGGGGAAGCGCTGAGCGCAGCCTTGGTTTCTCCTGGTGTCTCCAGCACACAGTGCAGTGGGTTTCCTGTGCAGAACACAAAAGTTACAGTCATGACTTGTGATAGGTGCTGCTGGGCACATCCTTTGAGCTTTTCACCAAATCTTTTTATTCTTCCCTGTGCTTATCTTCGGGAGCCAGTGAAGCTGTGTGATCTTCTATGGGAACTATAGTTTCCTAGGGCTGCCCAACAAATTGCCACCAACTGGGTAGCTGAAAACAACAAAAATCTGTTCTCTCACAGTACAGGAGGCCAGAGGTCTGAAATCAAGTTGTCAGTCTTGTTGGTGTTTTTCTGGAGGCTCAGAGGGAAAAACTGTTCATACCTCTCTCCTAACACCCGGTGGCTGCTGGCAATCCTGGGCTTGTAGACTCACGATTCCAGTCTCTGCCTCCATCCTCACATTACCTTCTTCTCTTCTTATAAGGACACCAGTCATTGGATTTAGGCCCACCCTAAATCTAGAATGATTTCATCTCGAGATCCTTACATAATTACATCTGCAAAATTCCTGTTTTCAAAAAAGGTTCCATTCTGAGGTTCCAGGTAGATGTGAATTTTGGGAGGACACTAGTCGACCCACTGTAGAAGCTAGTGTGTATTGCGCAGGGCCTCAGAAGCTGGATGTGGACTGCAGTCTTAGCCATGATACCGGAAGAGCATGTCCTCAGGGGCCAGGCCCTCAAAACAGGCCTCGCAAGGCGGATTTTTGAAGGGTTTGCCTAACAGACATGGATCAACTACTTGCTGAGCTATGTGAGTGGGAGTTGATTGCTTAATAGAATCCTTGATTTATTTTTCTTGTTTCAAAATGGATTTTTTCCCCCCATTCAAATGGGACTTTTCATTTAGGCCTTTTCTGTCGTAGCTGCTTTTTAATTTTTTCCCTGGCCAAATTCTTCATCTCTCAGGCAAGCTGTCCTGGAAGACTCTGTCCCTGAGTTTATTCTAGTAAATTGAGTACCCCAAACCTGGAGATGAAGACCTAGAGATGAAGTCAGTAATGGGAGTGTCCCCACTGCACAGAGGACGAGATGGAGCGTGGAAGGGGACCTGAACCATGAGGCAAGAGACCTGGGTTCTAATCCAGTTCAGACACTGTGAGTTAGTGATGAGACCTTGGAGAGATCCTTCCTCATTGTTAAAATGAGATACCCATTCCTGTCACTTTGCCCAGAGCTTTTAATGAGGCGCCAGAATGATACTGGATGTGCAAGCTCTTGGCTGTGTATAAAAATGCAGGCAAATAGAAGGTGTTTTTACAACAGGGTTAGAATGCAGTCTTATTTAAAATCGCATTTACATGCGCTCATGTCCATCCTCTTTCTGTGCCTACGTCTCTCCCACACAGTATTGAATTAACCTACAGTTTTGTCATTTCCTCCTCTGAAGGGCAAGATATAAGCATTTTTTCTCTCCATTCATTTTGTCCAGTATAGCGCAAATGGTTGACTTCTTGATACTTTCTGATCCACTATGCTAAGCACCAGGGTAAGCAAAGAATAAGAGGTTACAGTCCTGGAGGTAACGGCAGTGATTGGGAGGTGCAGGATGCAGCAGAAGGCGGAGAAGCCCGCCCCAGGGAGGAGAGTCCTTTTGAAGAATGAGCGAAAGTTAAGCCCGGTGAGGGAGAACAGAAGAACACCTCTGGCAGAGGGAACGAGAGCGTACAAGGCCTAAAAGTGGGAGAGAACCAGGCATGGTGATGCATTGAAAAATGACTGTCTTAGACCACGAGGGAAAACCAGACGAGAGCCAGGGCTGTAGAGATAGATGAGGGCAGGATCCTGTGGGGTGTTCTAGGCCATGATACCTGGAGTTCAGACTATCCAGAGAGCAAAACAATCAGAAAGGTTTTAAGTGGGAGAGTGACATTCCTGAATTGTGTATTTTAAAAGCTGTCGGCTGCAGTGTGGTGGCCATGCCTGTGAGGTGGAGCTGATTCTGCTGGTCGGGGAGCACATGTTGAGAAGCAGTGACTCACAGGACAGTGCACTGTGGGCGCTGCAGTGCAGCTGGGAAGACATGGTCTGGGAGCGTGAAGGAGGAAGGAGGAGGAAGGAGATAGCGCCACCTGGTTGGTTTACCTCTTTTCTGTTATTTTACAAGTTCTATTTCCTGGGTCAGATTTTTCTGCACTTTGTTTGTGAGGCCATAAACTCTCACTCGAGGACGCGTTTGGCACTCCAAGGTACTTCGGGAAGTCAGGAGAGCCTGTTTGCTCCATCCCAGCTGTGTCACTGTTCTTTGTTTCTTACCCCCACTCGGGCTATTCAGCGCTCGCCCTCCCCTCCCTCTCTCAGACAGGTTTCCGGGAGCTGCAGGAAAGAGTTCAGAGTTCACAGATTTTTTAAGAGGATCTTACTTTAAAAACTGGTCCCTGCATGAGAGCAGCTGTAAGAGCAGTTTTCAAACTGTTTTCTCTGGAACCCTGCTGCACCTTGGGGACTATCACAGGGGGTGAGGTCCTTCAGCCCCCGCCACCCCGCACCCCCACCTCCCCCAAGTCAACCAAAATAGCTACACTTTTACTAAAAAGAGTTTCAGGGAAAAATTAGTTTGAAAAAAAGGTTTCACTGCTTTTATTTTTAACTTTGAAAATGACTGCTCTGTAACATTTGCTCTGGTTTGAACCTTCTTTTGCTCAGTTTATTTAGTGTGTGTGACAAATACTACAAAGATTGAGAAATTTTAGATCTAATTCCTATGGATATTTTCTAAGTTCCTTGAACAAAGAAAACACTGGTATATCTGTAAACAACTTTTAGAATTTTCCATTGGGTACCACAAGCATTATTATACCCTAAATGCCAGTCTCAGAGCTGTCCCAGACTTGAGTAAGGCCCAGATCCCCGAAAACTCGTTGTTAGAAGTCACCCTCACGCCCGTCCCTCTGCTCCCAGTGTCGCTAGCGTGGAACACCTTCATTGACACGTTCTGAGCCCCCTCTTGCTCGTCACCCCACTGCGTGCCGCACGTCTCTTGACATTTACAGTAACTCCTTGTGATTCCGTCACAAGAGAAGGGAGAGATGAGATGTAGCAAAGGATTTATCAAGCGTAAGTTCACCCTCGTCTCTTTTAGGCATCTGCTTCCCTACCTGACTATACTGGGTAGCTTTGGGTTTAGGGGATTTGGAAACAAACCCCTCATTCTGCTGCGCTAGGTTTTGTGTTCATGTTCATCAGTGAATTTTCCTTGAGTCTCAGTATCGACCCAATGGAAAGTAATGCTTTAGGATGAAAATGTGGAAATGCCTGGAAATCGTAAGTTAAACCATTCAGCTAAAACGCTGACTCCACTGTATCTCCATTACTTATCTCTTTAAGATATCTTAAAAGACATTTCATTTTTAAAACTTTCTAAAGGAAGCACCCATTGGTCACTTAGCCAGTTCCTTTAGGCAGCTGGATGAGGGCTGCAGGCCAAGCATATCCCCTCTGCCGGCGTTTAATCTTTTGCTGTCACAGTGGGGCTGTACAAGCATGGGCGAAGAAATTGTGTGCTGGGTCTTGAGACTCTCTGGACTTTTTAGAAAGACTCAGAATGTCTTAAAATAGCATGGTAGCAGAAATAACAACAACAACAATAATAGCATGTCATTCCTAAGAATGGTTGTTTAAAAATCGAGGCATTGGTTCTGGCAGCAGCTGGTTTCCACGAGCTGGGCTCCCACAGGAGTTGCTCTAATGGAAATCATATGGTCTCATCATGACAGGAAATGGAGGTCTGTTAAGCAGTCTCTCGACTCCCCTGTAAGGAATTTCCTTACAGAAACTACAGACACCTACACGCCTACAACTGGTGGGGTAGACCTGATCACTTTAAAGAGGCTTATGATGCTACTGTTTCCCTGTCTAAATAATGACTAGCAGTTCCCTCTTTTGGCCTAGGCTCTCTAGCCTAGTTATACAGGCAGTCTGTATTCCCAATCCGCCTCCTGAGAGGTCATTTTTACTGCCTTGTTGAGAGAAGGCATCGGGGAGAGCGTGACGGGGAGGCCGGCTGGCCAACCAGCCACAGTACTTCACACCCCATCGTTGGGACCCCTGAGCTGCCCTCTGAATGGAAGTCGTCAGTCAGCTCTCAACTCCTATCACCAAGCTCCTGCCATGCGGGCTGGCTATGGAAAGCCTCACCCAGCCCTGCCCACCTGCTCCACATGCACCCACAGGCTCCGCTGCTTTCTGGCTGCTCCACAGAGCAATCACTGCATCAGTCAGCAAAGCAGGGTTCTGTTTCCAGCCGCTTCCCATACTGAAAACCCTGCCCAGAGCCCGAGTTGGGGAGGAGGGGGAGGATGAGGGAGACCTGGAATGAGTGGGCCCGGGGTGGCTTCTTAGATGGTGGGAAGGAGTTACGTGACTCTTCTCCTTGGATCACACGCACTGTAGACTTCTGGGAAGTCCTGAGTGGCGGAGTCACTAATGGCTTTATCGAGTCACCGTCTCCTGACTCCCTCAGCAGTGCTGGATGGCATCCTCGATCCACTTGATTTCAGATTTTGACAGGTGATAAAAGCGCATATTGAGATTGCTGCTTCACAGGGTCCAGATTCGTAATTATTGATGGCTGTTATTTTTGCCTTTGCTGAGATGCTCACTCTTGCATTTACTGTTATGTTAATGGGTGGCTTCCTGATACATTCTGAGGCCCGGACACTTGCCTTTCAGTCTGGCAAACTGTGGCTTGACCTGAATGGAATCAGGGATGTACGAGGAACATTTAGACTAGTCAGCTGGCAACCTGACTCACTTTTCCTGGGGAAAAAAATATATATAGTCAGTGTAAATGGCACCTGTGAACGTACTTATTTGCATCTTTGTGGAGCTTAACTTTCATCAGGATACTCAAGGCTCTTCACTTCCATTCTCTGAATTTTTCACATCTTAAATGCCCTGTAGGGACAGTGTCTGGCCCTGTGCTTCTGAGGGCTAAATGTAAAATGCTTGATGGTCATGATTTATTTGTCTGCTAATTACACTGATAAACAGAAAAGTCCTATAGTTCTTGTCTGTTGGGGTCCTGCCAGGAAGCCATTGTTCTCCCAGAGACTCTGCAGTGGGTTTTCACGAGCTGTCTCCTACTGGTTCTTGTTCTTCCTCTTTCCCTTCGAGGACCACATTTGCTGTTTTATGCAGGAAATCCCCACTGCTCCCGGGTTCCCCCAGCCACAGCTGGGAAGACATCAGAGTGTCCAAGGCAGAGCCTGGGCCTGAGATCTCTGCAGGCCGGGCAGGCACCAGATGCCTGTTGCTGTTTGTCATGTTGTATTTCCCATTCCCTTGCTTAGAGTTTGGGGGACCAAAGCCAGCAAGTTATTAAAAGAATGAGAGTAATTTGACTTCTGACACTGATTGGGGCTTGGGGGTATTGGGTGTTTTGTTTCTGATTTGAAACCAGCTGTGTGGTAACCACTAACTCTCCCCTTATTCTTTTCTTGCAGATGAGCTCACAGTGCCTGCACTTTACCCCAGTAGCCCTGAAGTGTGGGCCCCGTACCCTCTGTACCCAGCGGAGTTAGCGCCTGCTCTACCTCCTCCTGCTTTCACCTATCCCGCTTCACTGCATGCCCAGGTAATTTATACCCATCGGCCACGACTTCACTCACTCCACCACCAGTCCTTTCAAACCTGGTTCCCCAGAGCACACCATACAACTAACATCTACCCAGCTAACAGATCCACCTTCAGGAGATTAATGATCCCTTCTAAATCAAGCTGACACTCCTCCAGGACTTAGGAGGACCATCTGACAGCAATGATACCACCCACTGCCTGATGTTTGCCCCGAACGACACCTCTCTCTTCCTTAATGAGCTCACCCTCATATCACACACGAGACTGGGCCGGGTTTCCTCCCCAGCTCCCAGCCAGCTAGAGGGCGTCACAGCGTAGATGTGCGAATGCCTCGTTGCGTGGAGGGGCTGCAGGGGGAGGCGTGCACTTGTTGCAGGAGTTGTGTTTGTGTGTGTTTCTGCGTATTGAGAGATTTTTGCTCTCGTGTTCTATGAGCGCTAGTGATCAGAGGAAAGTCGGGAGCTTCCACGAGGAAGACTGTGCTACCTTACGTATGTTACAGAAAAGATGAAGGGTTCCTTTTCTCCCATTTCAGGAAACCCTGCAGAAAAGGAGGTACGATACAGTGTCTAGAATGTAACAGTAGGTCATGGTAGAGGCCTTTGTTCTGCCCAGGGTTTTGTTTTTTTTTTTAGTTAAGAATAGCCTGAGTTTTATAAACAAACTCCCTTATTTCTTCACAAAGATTACTGTCTATATACCAACGCTGTCTCTTCCCTTGGAAAAAATGTTTCTCTTGGCTTTGCTTTTAGTGCACATAGTGGTGATCAGTGTTAGGATTCAGAGTGATTACCAATAGCAAATAAGATAGAATATAGATTTCATGTGTCTTACTTACTGCATGTGTAACTCCTCTAAAAGCAAGAACGCCTGGTTTTTAAAACATTGTTGGCCTACACAGGTAGAGTTTTCGTTTATTTGTTTTGCTTAGTGTTTATTTATAAGGCTGGATGAAATAAACAGCTTCCCAGAAAACTCTTCCTTCTGACTTAAAACTCTTTTCTGTTGTACAGAGCTCACCGTGTTGTACAAACACCCGCAAGCAGCCCCCGTGAGGGCCTCACAGGCCACGGGGCCAGGAGTGGTGTTGGCTGAACAGCCTTCCATTCTCTCAGCTGAGCTGTCAGAGCTCCTTATGTGCAGGGGTGGCCCGGCTCCCCGGGCACCGTGCAGGCAAACTGCAGAGACAGCCTCGGTGCCTGGGCCCCGATTTCACTCTGTGTCGGGAGGAGGAGTAAAGTAGTGAAGAGAAATGTAGATGGTGCTGCTGGAGTACTTGGGACAGAAAGTAACTTCAAGTGACAGGATTATTCTGAGGCTGACGACTCATTTCTAGGTTAGCTGAGCTTTTTGCTTCTCCTTCCCCTGCTGCTCTTTCCGCCTTTTGTCCACGTCAGTGCTTGGTCACCCTCGTAATGGCAGGTGGAGGAAGAAGGGATAAAACGTAAACCTGTGGATATCTGCTGAGCCACCAGCCTGCTTGTAGTAGGCCTCGGGGATCACCTGGGAGGTGATGGGGAGCAGCTCAAGGACCCCTCTGTGCCCCCTCTCCCATCTGTGGCTGTGTCTCCTCTCCTCGTCTTCCTCTTCTTGCTAGATCGCCTGGATACTGATCCATTGACAGTTGAGGCCGATGTTAATAAACACCGTGCAACTGTGCCAAGTTCACATAGTCTTTGTAAGGTCCATGGCTTTGGTTAATCAGCAGCAAAGCCTTTCACCCTTCGTTAACCCTGGAAAAGCAAGAATTGACAATGGCCAGAAAGGGACGGTGGCTTTTGGCCATGACATCTGGGTAATTTGCCCTTGCTTCACTCATACAACAGATGAAGTAAAAATATAGTATCTGGGGATATGGTGGGAAGACGAACTAAAGACTCTTAGGAGATAAGAAAGCCCATGCCATTGTGAGAAAGGATGGGGAGAGACAGTGCCCAGCTTAGGTAGACTCAGCCATTTGACTTAATGGGATGTATTGCCCGGGGGGGGGGGGGGGGGGGGCACCCTCCCCTGTGAGTACTTGCCCAGCCTGGAATCCACTCGGCTCTGCCGCATCTCTCCTAGAGTGGGTGGGACTCTCACCTGGTATCAGTGAGGTCTTTGTGCTCAACCCCACTTCTTGTTTCGAGTCATTCCCAGAGCAAGCTTGGGTTCTGTATCCTAAAGACTCTGAACAAATATCGTTACTTAAATTTCTTTGTCCACTCTGAGAATCATAGAATGAACTGGCAGAGGCTTTACAGATCAACTGGTCTGACCCATTTTACAGATGAGGCAACAGACCGGAGAAGATGGAGAGAGTTACTCAAAGTCGCCAGTGGCTCTGCCATGACTAGAGCCAGGTCACGTGACTCACAGGCCTTGCTCTTTCCACGCCTCAGTGCTGGCTCACCAAAGACTTATTCTTTGATGGAATTTTGAAAAGGCCTCACTCCAATGACTTCTTGGATCTTTCTTCTCTAAGTAGATGAGAAGCCTGTAAGAAGAGACTTGGAGGCAAAGACAAGGGGATGAGAACTTAACCTTCACCGAAAGGCCTAAGAGCATTGTTATTAACTGGAGGGAGAGCAGTGGGGAAGCCCAGACGGAGCATCCCTTAGTTGATAATTCCGTTTTTGTTTTGGAAATCTTATTATATGTCTTGGAGAAGTTTTTAAATTATTTTGCTTTTCTCAGCAATGTTGTGCTCTGTTTTGAGACATGGATTTTTTTTTTCTTCTAGTGTTTCTCTCCTGAGGCAAAGCCCAACACACCTGTCTTTTGTCCACTTCTCCAGCAAATTAGATTTGTCTCTGGGAATGTGTTTGTAACGTATCAACCTACTGCAGACCAGCAGAGGGAGCTCCCAGGTTGAATTTGTTTGTTAGCTATTTTTCCCCCTTTTGCAAAAACTTATTTCTTGGTAACATTTTGAGAGAATTCAATAAAAATTTTAATCAGAGCAAAAATGGTCTCAAGTAGACTGCAGCGTTTTGTTTTCATGACGATGTGATTTGGAGCTAAGATATTATCTGTGGCTGAGATTTGGGGGAGAACTGGGCCCAAAACACGTTCTGTGGGAGGACTTGGAGCATCCCTGGGAGACGCAGCCGGAGCCGAGGCCTCGCTCACTGCTGCTGCTCGTATCCTGTTGGGCTCCTGGACCATCAAGAGCTGAGTAGTGAAGATTCTCGGTCGAACATCCATGGGTCACATCTACCAGGAGACCTCGTTTCAGCAGGATGATGTGTCTAGCTAGTGGAAGCCTCTTTGAAGCAATCAATGTGTTTTCCAGCTGTCTACCCTGATCCAGAAGGAGGACCCAGGAGACAGAAATTGTCATTGGAAAGGAGTTGCCTCGCATATCTGGTTCTGCCCTGCCTTCAGTCTGTGGTCTGGTGCCTCCGGTTCTAAGTTGAAGATGTTTATTTGACATCAAATCCCAATGTTTAAGAATTATTGGATACAGTGGTGGGACTGTAAGCCTCGGTGTTGCCTTGTTTTCATAGAGATGAAAAAAACTACTTGGTGCAGCACACATTTGACTTCTAAGAAGAGCATTAATTATTTTTAGACGTGATCATCCTGTTTGCTTTCAAGGTCATTGGTATTTGAAATTTATTAGCTATATTATGTAAGTCACTGTGAACAGGAGAGGAAAGTTTCATCCACGGCTTTTAGGAAAGTTATACTCTGAAGAGAACATCCAGCTGTGCCTGTCACTTCATAGTCACACATCTCAGCTTTTTAAGTCTGGGTTTGTGTTTACTTTTTAGTCTTGCTGCTGATGGAATAGAGAGAAAGTCAACAAAGTGCATTGTCCCCACTACATTCTAGAAACAGAATACCATTTACCCTCGACCAGGGTCACATTGTTGGGCCAGAAAATGTTGCAGGTAAGTAGGACAGAGAGCAAGTCCTGGTGACCTGTTTGTTCTTCAGAGGCCTCATCTGCCCTGAGTGACAGCAGATCTGCACTGCAATACTTCACCTGCACATAAACAAGGTTTTCAAACCATAACACAGACTTCCCAGGGGCAAGCCATGCCCCTTGGGAGGTCCCTTATGACACACTGGAAAAACTGTAAAGGTTAAATCCAAAATAAATACCAAAGTGGACCATGGGAAAAGAGACATAGCAAACAGGGAAGAAATATCACGGGGGAGAGATGGACCTAGGAATGGTGTGTGGGTGGCCTCACTGCAGAGCTGCCCCCAACCCCGCCACCGCCATATCCAGCATTCACTCCACAGCACCATGCGACTTCTGAGAATTGCATTTTAAACTTTAAAAAAAAAATTCATTAAGCATCTCCTCTGTCACTAACTGTGCCCTATGGAGAATACTGAGCTAAAGAAGACACAAGAATGTCTGCTTTGGCATGGGATGTAATTTAACTCTGGCAACTATGAGGAAGGAGTGTCTTGAGGGAGGCAGTGAGCAGGCCAGGTGTAAGTGGACTCAGGTGAGCACATAGCCCCCCGCGACATGGCAGCAGTGCAGTCTGCCCACGCACATACTGGGGCTCGCGCTGGAAGGACTCTCCTATGCAAGGCAGTGCCTGTGCTGTAATGGGGGCTGGTCCTGTAGGGGGCCTGTGAACAAAACCATCTCTGGGACCCATGAGAGGCCGCTTCCGCACCTCGCCAGCCAGCCACCGTCCAACGGTCGAGGCCCGCAGCTGTGCATCCCAGACGACATCAGCCCTTAACCTGCCGTCCTCCTTGAGGCCTGGCCTTCCCCAGCGTGTATTGTCCTTCTGCAGCCCGAGGCTTGTGGCTGTGGGAGACCAACCTCTGGAGGACTGCAGAGTTGCCTTCCGGGCTGTTCAGCCCAAGGCTTTCCGCTGTTTTCAGATAAAAATGAAACTATTCGTCCTCTGACATTTACCATTCCTTCTAAACCTGTAGCCCCTGGAGGGTCAGGCTGGCAGGAGAGTCCATACTGTGATGCTCCTGAACGTGCCAGCCTGGTCTCGTTTCCTATTTTGTTCAGCATTATGGTCATCAGGAGCATCTGGCTTAATCCCCACAGGGAGCCAGGCCCTGCGCTCAGAGCACCAGCCTCCTGTGAGCACGGAGCGTGCGCCTGCCGGTCCCCTCCTCTGGGCTGTTTCCCTGCCGGCTCCGTGGGGCCTGGCTTGTGCTGGGACTGAGCCCCTTAGCAGGGCTCTGAGTCTGCGGCAATAACATATGGTGGAAAGTGCAGGCTAGAGAGCTGCCTGGTCAGACACAGGCTGTGCCATTTATAAGCTGTGTGACCTTGACTAAACAAGTTCCTTAACCTCTCTGGGCTTCAGTAAAGGGGGGGCTAATAACTCCCCCACATAAAACTCCTAAAAGAGCACCTGGCACACAGTAAGGGCTTAGTAAATGTTAGACTTTTAAGGAGCATAATGAATTTTCAACAAAGAGAAGGAAGCCTAGGGCTAGCCACCCACAAGGCTGTGATAGTTCAAACACTAAAGACATCCTGTACGTCTTGACAACAGTAATAGGGCCTCAGAGTCCTCGTGGCTGCAACCAAACAGAATGCCAGAGGCTGGAAAGACTGAATGAGGGACAGGGGAGCAAGATGAGTGAGGCATCAATGGCAGAGTAGCTGATACCGAGGGACAGCGACTGCCCTGCATCTAGCAGTATGGTCTCTGCCCCTCATGGAAGTCTCCCCAGTCAGGCCCGGACGCGCCTGCCAGAAGAAAACTTCTCCCTGACAGGAAATAGATCAAGAGTGGGAAACAGCTGAATTTCCAGGGAGACCAAATGGTTGGTGTGTTTTGCTTTACTCACACCCTTCGTCCCTGAACTTTCCAGCTGCTGCCTTATCTTGCTTTCCTATCAGAGAAGCTAGAGGAGAGAAAGGCCCACAGGTCACCGGCCCATTCCTCCCTGGGCTTCCTGGCTTGCTCTTCCCGCAGTCCATCCTCTAGGCTTCTGCCCAGATTCGTTTCCAGGTGGTGGAGTCACATCTCGTGCCTTGGGAGATACTTCTCTTCACAGCCCTGTGTCTGAACCCCAGAGGAGCCCAGTCATGGCCAAGCAAATGCCCTGTCCATCCTTCCATCCTCCCCCTTCTCTGCTCTTTGGTTTTGGAGAACTAAGGAGCCCCTTAGTGAGTGAGAGACAGAAATGTTTGCCCTGGCCTCGCTGGCCTCTTGGAAGTTGTTCAAACCCCTTCCCCCAACAGTGCTGGGCTAGCAGTTCCTTTGGCCAGAGCTGATGCTACCGAGGCCCCAACTTCTCCACGCTGGGCAGCTTTTGGCAGCAGCTGTCGAGTACCAGAGTCAGTCCCCTAATGCTAGGCCCTGTCCCTGGTCGCGGATCCCAGTGAGACTTCCCTGGAACTACCATTGCTGAGTGAGAGAACAGCTGAGAGGGGGCTCCTCCTGGTGGCAGGGGCAGCAAGATGACCGCCATTTGGTACAGTTCTGGGTTTCCTAAGCATGTTCCATTTTGTCCTCCGTAAGGGTGAATTTCCCAGATCCTGTCTGTTTCCAGCTGTCCTCAGGAAGAGCCCATCCCCGGGTCTCCGTGTCCCCTGGAAACGCTGTGGGTGAGCACGCCTCACCCTCTGCCTTGGGAGGATTAGCAAACATGAGGTCCCACCATCACGGAGGGTGGCTGCATGTGATGACAACTCAGTTTTACATTCAAACAGACCCAATTTTAATGACAATTTCCACCTACTCTGCTAACTGGGGTTATAGGCAAGTTTTTGTTTCACCTCACCACGTTTCACTTTCCTAATCTGTAAGAAGGAAGAGTGAACACCTGTTTTATGGTATTACTTTGAGTGAAAGAGTAAAATGCTTGGCATCAAGTAGTAATTATTAAAATGGCTCTTCCATTTCCCTTTTTTGGTCAAAACTTGAGCTGGCATGGCCCAGAGGCTCCAGGGCCTTCCCTCTGTAGCTTAAGAAGTAGGGTGCAGAAGAAGGACGCAAGACCAGCACCCCACCAAGAGAAAACCGAGGGCCCAGGTCTGATCTTTGGCAAAGGGGAGAAGCAGCTGGAGATGGGGTGAGAAAGGGGGCCTGTGGCTGTGGTGTGTGCTGAGGTGTGGCTCTGGCTGGCTCAGGTGGCCGTCCACCCAGGGTTTTAGGCTTCCTTTTGCAGGAATAGGCACCCACATACCATCTGAAAGCATGTCAATTCCAACTGCTTCGGAAACAAAATCAAGGCTACAAAGAAACTTTGGAATGATAAAACATAACCCTCATAAAAAGGAAGTGAACTTCTTGAAGAAAACCAACTGTGACCCGGGAAAAAGGAAAATCGACTCCAAATGGGATCATGTTTTATTCAGGATTTGTGCTGCTGGTGGGGAAGGCCAGACTCAGTGACAGAATGGGAAAGTGGGGCACCCCAACTTCAAGCTTCATCCACTCTGCTGTGAAGTACTTCTCGCTTCACCAAGCTCAGCTCCTGGGGACCTCTAATGGCCCTTGATAGCAAACATAGTTAAAAATTAACAGACTGACAAAATTAAATATGGATGACAAGCAACTACTGTGGACTTAATCTGACACAGGGTGTTACTCGCTTGGGTGCCCTTGACCCAGGTGGCGTCTTGAGTGAACTTCTGGGATGTCTGAGCACATTTCACATGCCTGTTTGGAAATAAGAGCCTGGCTTGTGCTTGGACAGGCAGGAAAAGAGTCTTAAAGCCCAGGAGAGAAAATTGTCCCTGAAGGCTGAGTTTTAATTAAGCCCGGCCTTGACTGGTCTTCGCAGGAGATGTTCACAGGCCTAAGACCTTGCTTTTGGGGCCTAGATCCTGCAGACCTCAGCAGTATCCCACCATCCAGATTGGGAGATCTCGCAGAAGCACAGGGCTGGCCTGGAGCGTGACCTGCTCTGGCCAGGACTGTCACTCTCCTTCCCGGCTGTTAGGCTGGGTCGGCTGGCAGACTTAACCTCTGAACCAGTTCACATAAGTCTTGACAATTTACCTAGATAATGGCAACTTATTTAATTGCCCTAAATAATGAATGTTAGGTTCCAGACAAGTAGTAAAGAATGCTGATTGCATTTCATGCCCTCCGTGTCGGTTACGAAAGAGTATGGGCTGGTAGTTTTGGGGGAGGGGAGGTTGGTGAATGTTCGCTTACGGTGGGCCTCATTTCTTGAAGCAGAGTGTTCTTCCAGTTTGGGTGAATGCTTTCTTAGAAATGGGGAGGGTTGCTATTTAAAAGAATCCTGTAATTAGCCTCACAAAGAAGACCATCTTTTTTGTTTCGCAAATCATCATTCTAGTTTATTTGGTGAGTTTGGAGTTTCCTGGATCAGAGCATGCTGGCTTGGCCACCTCTCCCTCAGCCTGACAGCTTTCCACAGTTTGCTGTAGGACTGGACAGGCTTTATTTGGTGATGTCGCTCAAGAGCATGTCCTTAGGCCTGGAGAGAGTGAGCCAGAGTTGATTATAATTAAAGAATGTGTGAGTGGCTGGCTGCAGTTGGCTCAATGTTGGGAAAGCCTCAGCAGGGTGTTCAGGGCTCCATCTTAGGGATATGGTAGAAACCTGCCTAAGAATATCCATGCCTTAAAAAGGAGAGCGAGAGCTTGGTTTTGAATATGGTGCTGGGGAAATCTACATTCAGGTATAGCACCTGCATTAGGAAAGGGAAGAAAATCTTTACTGCTTCTTCCGTGTTTCCCCAAAGATAAGACCTAACCAGAAAATAAGCCCAAGCCAATTTTTCAGGACATCCCCTGAACATAAGCCCTAATGCGTCTTTTGGACCAACATTTAAGACCCGGTCTTATTTCGAGGAAGCACGGTTATAGATTAGACGTCCAGGGCACCAGCTGTCTGGTGATCTGCCAGCTCTAATTACGAACCAGAAACTTGGGTGCCGTATTGGCACACCTCCGCCTTTTAGATCCACCAAATGTCACCAGTGGGAGGGACCTTCCAGACCAACATTTCTCAATACCCACAACTATTAATAGCTGCTACATAGTGAAGAGATTCTGCAGTCAGATAAACGTGGGGAACTCAGGGTTCAATCAAGTCAAACAGGTTCCTTGACCTTGGAGCTTCTCAGCCTTTAATATGCTAAGGTGTCTAGATCTGCCTAAGGGAGACTGTTTCTCCCAAACCTATTTGACTACAGAGCATCTCCAGACCTGCCTTCTGGACACACTTGGAGACCTTATTTAAGAGCAGTGTTTTTCAAACTTGAGCACATGCATTGTTGTCACCTGCAGGGCTTGTTAAATACAGGTGCTTAGACCCCACCCCTAGAGTATCTGCATTGCTGACACCTTCCCAGGTGATGCTAATGGCCTAGGTACCACATTCTGAGAACCACTGGTCTAGATTTATCCCTTTATTCCACAGAGAAGAAAATGGCTACACCAAAGGGTCCTTGTTAATAATAGCTACCATAAATGAGCCAGGCACCTGGTAAGCCCTTCTTGTGAGTGTTCTAAAGGCAAGTGTGATTGGTGATAGGGGTCTGTCACTCAGAAGGGGGCGGGGCAAATAATTTCTCTCTGCTTCACACTGTTCTCGCCAACCCCTGTGGCAGGGCCGGTGGGGCAGGCAGGGGTTCCAACCTGGAGACCAGTTGGTCTTCCTGTTCTTGGCACCCTTGTTGGGAATGTGAAGTCGGTATGTATTTTAATCTGGGCCTTGGTTTGCTCATCTATAAATGGAAGAGGATGGGAATTATTTTTATGGATACTTACTACTTTGTCTAGTGTTCCACTTTATTTTTGCTCTGAGTTATTTCTCTTTCTAGGTGCTCTCCTACTCCTACCTACCCTGTCACCAGTCACAGGAGCTGGTACCAGGCTAAGGTGTTAGAGATTTTCAGTGTACCCTTGCAGGGGCACTGCATTTTAGAAGAGCGTTTCTGGAAATGTGTAATAGGAGAATCCCATGCAGTGTGGCCCCTGGACAGTGAACTGTAATAGTTATAACTGGTGCTGTTATTAGGTTCTAGTGGAGAAGTGTCCCAGGGCCTTCTGTGTTGCTTATTCGGTTATATGTCACAATCCGTGTGACGTGCTTAGCAGTGTCTGGCACAGAGGAAATAATCTGTTAGTCTGGGTTATAGATACTCTGTTAGAGGTTCTCACAGGGACTTCGGAAGCCCCTGGAATTGCACGCAGGACTGAGTGTGCAGTGTGAGTGTGTAAGTGTGTGGGAGCACATGTGCATTGCCTTACACGGAAGGTCAACCGCGGAGACTTAATCCCTGCTGAACTGTCTGAGGAATAGGAGTCAGGGAAGTGTGGGTGCCCTGGTGTTTATGATGCACCTAAAGCAGCTCCCAGACAACGGGCAGGCGTGGCCATGAGTGACCTGGGGCCAAAACCACAGCAGAATGAGCAGCCCCAGTGGGTGTAGGGTGGGTGTAAGGTGAGGCCTGTGTTTCTTCCCTGAGGACAGCAGTGCAGCAGTGACTAGCACAAAACAGCTGGTTCCCCTAGGCCAGCTGCCTGAACCCCGGTTTTGCAGCATAAGCCCTCTGCTCTGCCCCGGTGTGTGGAACATTGGGGAACTTTGGCTCGGCCCTGGGGGGACACTGCCCTCTGCTGGAAGGTGGGCGCAGCCGCGCTTCCCGGAGCTGGAAGAGGAGGCAGCCCTGGGTGTCTGGAAGGCGGTGAGAAGAGCCCTCCCTCTGGGCAAGCGCAGTAGTGTCACAGGAGTGCTGCATCTCGGCGCCTGTCTTTCCTCCATCACCACCGCGTACTCCCTGAGTCTCAGCCAGGGGGCCGCCTTCAGTCCAGCTCCGCTGAGCACAGCTGACCCGGACCCCACCGCGGCACCACCGAGCGCTCGGGTGTAGACCAGGCTGACCGTAGCGCCCTGGTCCCACACCCCGCAGGCACGCGCGTGACAGAGAATGCGAGGGCTGTGTGGGTGGAAGAGGCCCGAGTGCGAGAGAGGTTGTCTGAGAGCTGGCGTGGGCACGGGGGACCTGAGGGGCTTCCTTCCCGCAGTCACCTGCACTGAACCGAGTCATGCCACCCACCCCCGGCTCCCCCGGCAGCCCTCCCTGTTCCTGTGTCTCCTCCGAAACACCATCACGTCTTGGCCTCGTGGGGCGCAGCGCCCCAGCCCCACAGCAGGCAGCACCCGTGGCCACCACTGCGCTCCCGACCCCGGTGCACACAGACCCATCGCCCTTCCATCCACTGTGTGTTTAGGTTCCCAGCCCCCACCTGCCACAGGGCTGTGCCCCCGTCCTACCCTTTACCACCTGTCTCAGGAAGGCAGCTCCAGCTCTGCCCTTTGCTTAGTGAGCAAGTGGATTCAGATGCACAAAGCCATAAGCCATGGGTAGGTATGAGTTTTTTCTTTGTGTCTCTTTCTCTGTCTTCTCCTCCCTTCCGCCCTCTCCCCCTTCCCCTGTACTCCATCCTCCCTCTCCCTTCTGGTCCTCCTGCCTTCCACATTTCCCCTCTTTCTCTCCTTTGTCCAGCATACACCCCTAAGTTCCCAAAGTGACGTTTTTTAGCCTGCCAGCGTGCGAAGAGTTTCTGGTCCCTCGCCCCCTTAATTGCTGTGTGTTGAAAATGACTCTGGCCCTGCCTTAAATGAGCTTCAGTGCCTGCTGGTGGTGTCCAAGGAACACAGCTTTGCCCTCCACTTTGTGGGGGCCCCTCTCGAGCTGGTAATCTGGTTCCTAGTAAATCTGGTGTGGTCCCCTGGAGGGGTCTCTAATGCACAGCTGGCCCAAGGGGTTCCCTGAGATGGACTCCTGGTGTAGGCAGAAGCTCACAGTGCATCCATGGTCCTTGTAGGCCCCTATTTCCCGAGTGAAACAAGATGCCTCTACCCTAGGTTGGGAGAGAGTCCCCCGGTGCAGCCTCTCACCCTGCACTGACAGCCAGAGAGGAGATAAGCACTCTGGGCAATGCCCGTGGGGCGGAAGGAAACTCCAAGGACTTCTTTCTGGGGACCAGAGCCAAAGGCTTAGACAGCCAGCTTTAGAATCAAGTCCGGAGAACTAGTGAGCCTGAGCCCCCTGAGCCTGTGCCGTGAGGGATGTCATTCAGAACACCCAGGCCTCAGCCGATTCCCCACCTGTAAAACCAGGTAAGATGAGGTCTTCTCAGTCCCCCAGAGCCCCTGGGTTCTGCCGAGTTGCTTCGCAGGTCTTAGCCCCCCTGCACCTGTTTATGCTTTGGAGACATGAATAGGATGCCATATGAAGCAGGGTTTCTGCTGCAAAATATAGTTTATTAAACCAGCGTAGTAGATCGGTCAGGGTAAAATTCCTCCTAGCATCACATGCTGCTCTAAAAACGTTTCCAGGTGACACAGTGTGGCCAAGCCCCAGGTGAGAGAGCAGTTCTCCTGCCACACTGGAGGGGGCACCCAGCCCTCTTCTGTGCAGTGTCCCCCCTTTGTTGCAGTTTGCTCTCCCTGAGTCGGCCCTCCCCAGTGTAAGCAGAGATGCAGTGGTAAACGGGCATCTCTTGACTCTGTCCAAAGGCTTAGGAGCAAAATGGACATTGCCAACAGAGGGACACTTGTTAAAGCCAAAGTGTACTTGGCCTGTTGTTTGTTTCTTCATATTTTCCTCAGTACAGGAAAGGGAACAATGCCAAGTGGCCAAAGCATCACTCAATCCAGTTGCGTTTGGGGCTGGCCTTCCACTTTGGAAACCTACCTAACGGAACAGATGGGGCTGCAGGTCCCTCTGCAGTGAGCCAGGGGCACAGGGTACCAGACACCCCAGTGCCAAGAAGCCAGAACCCCTTTTCTAAGATAACAGGCACAGAATCTCAAGTCCTGGCCAGACCACTGGCATGGTGTCATGCACTGTCCCTTCCTTATCAGCAGATCCATGTTTCCACATGCTGCTTAGAAATCCATTAGGCAGCCTATCCCCAGCCTAGGTGCCTCCGAGTGAGGATGGAAAGGGGGAGTCACTGGGCTACATTTTAGTTCTGAAGAGGAGGGTGGTCGGGGTTCCTGGGGGGTGGGGGGTGCTTTCCTGAGAGCTTGCCCTCTGTGCTCACAGGGCTGTGGAAGATTTCTTGGGCTGCTGCTCCACTTCCCAGCCCCTGGGGGGAGAACTGCCCATAGGCAAGTGTGTGTGGGCACCTTCGTGGAAGAGTAAAGGGGATGGCAGCCCAGGACGCTCTGTGGGGAATGAGAAGGTCAGAGGGGAGCCCCTGTTCACAGCCTTCTCCCCACATGTCTTTCCAGATGCGCTGGCTCCCTCCTTCCGAGGCTACTTCTCAGGGCTGGAAGTCCCGTCAGTTCTGCTGAATACTGTGTAAGTACTTCCCTGTATGCAGGTCGCACATCACAACTTTGGATAATCTTTGTAAAGAGACCCAAGAAAGGGGCTGACAAATCCAGCATTACATCAAGTTTATTAAGGGACCTTCTAAACGAGGCACATCTTGGGCCGCGGCAGGATATGAGGGTGTCCTCTGCGCTGCAGTTACACAGAACAGGCAGGGTGGATGCGGAACCGGTGTGTGACCCAGATAGGGAGCAAACGCCTTACATGCTTGCTGGGGGCCTGTTCCAGGAACCAGTACTCTGAGGGGTAGGGGAGGGTCGATCAGACAGTCCTGGAGGGGATTTACGGGAAGCAGTGTCTGTTCTGGCCCAGACTAGCTTGTGTGGGTCTCTAGCTTGTGGGGCAGCAGCGGTCACCTCGTGGAACAAACAGTCTCCTTCACAGATAAGTTCGAGTCTTTCTATACTACCTACTGTTTGTACTGTAGGCAGATAGTGTGCTGTTCCCAATAGGCTCCCTTCAAGTGTCTTATCTTGAAGGAAACAATATCCTAAATTGGCATCTTGGTGCCATTTTATCTTTGGCCTAACCTTCAAAGAACTACCAAATGAATATTTTTCCTTTCAATGTAGCATTTCTATAAAATTCCAAATGCCTTCTTTAATTCAATATCTTGACTGCACTTTTGTTAAACACAAAGCACTGTTTCCTTTGAACTCTACTTTGGTGTGTGAATTTGGGAAGTGGCACTGCCCTAAGGTCTTTTAAATAGTAGGGTTCTCCAATCACCATTCTCTTGGTTTACATCTTTCCTTCCCAAAACAGGAATGCTAGGGAGGTCATGGAAAGTTATGTACCTGTACGTACCTCATGCTGACACTAGAGTCATGGTCCTTTTCTTGGAGAGCTGCTATTCTAGAGAAAAACACTTCCAAATTAAACTAATGTTCTTCTTCGTCCACCATTAATACTGAGTCCCATGTGCCTTTGTTAGATCACTTGAGGCCACTGAGACTCTTCTGAGGAGGTTCTATGCGGGCAAAGACCGGCCTCTGCTTGATTTAGGTGCAACTTAAATGGAGAAGTCTTTCAGACCACTCATTGGGAAAATATTGGAGAAATGGTAGATGCGGGAGCTGGCCTGCTTCAGGTGAGGAGGAAAGAGACCGCTGAATCGGATTTTCAGAGTCCTGGGGTTTGTTTTCCACAGGCACGTTGCCCTGTTGACTGAAACCTCACTTGGTAGGTCACGTGCCCTTCACTTCAAGTTCCTGGGTCACTGCGCATGTAGACTTCATTTACTGAGGTTCTAATTACCATGGGCAGTGAGCACTTCAAGAGAGCTCCGGTCCTGGGTTAGAAAGAAGCTTCTCTGTTCTGAAGGAAGGGCCTCACCAAACAGGAAAGGGACTAGCGAAGCATATCAGAGCATCAGAGATGCCATAGATTTTTCAGAGGGTCAGCCAGCAGACCTATACCCCGATTCTTTCTCTCGTGGTGAAAATCAGTAAGTTGGGAGGTAACATTTCTGTGCTTTAAGACACCAACTTCGGTCAGTTAGAATTGGATCTCCTCTTCCCTCACCTGACGTACTTCTCAGTGTGGCCAAAGCACTAGTCCTCAGGGATCACAGACGGAGTACAGAAATGTTCCCAATGTCCGTTAAACAGGGTTCTTTACCAAAAGATTCTCAGAACCTTTATAACAGTAGGCACATCACCGGTCTTTAAGATTAGGGAACTCTAGGATGCAATATTTCTCAAACTTATTTGAGACCAGGGAACACTTTTTTTCACTGAACCTTATAAAACTAATGTTTTACATAGAGCACACTTTGGGAAACTGCCCTAACCTCTTATCCAAAACCTAAACCAGTGGCGGCACCCATATATATATAGGTCCTTGGACCAGCGGTCATCTGTTACATGTCTCACGAACTGATGATGAGGAGAAAATCAGGACCACATAGTAGATTCTTTCCTTAAAGCTACTGGTATATTTGTTCCTTAGTCTGAAATTATGTTCTTCTGTGTGTGTGTGGTTGTGTGTGTATGTTCAAGTACCCTTTTTAAATGAAATGGTAGTGTTAGTGAATGGCAATTGTATTTTAAATGTCCTTTCTTAGAAAAATAAAGTCAACATCCATGGTAGATACCTAAAGGGTTCTTAAACATATTTTACTATTTTGTGAAATCAAAAGTTCACTGTTTAGGGAATGCTATCTCCCCTGAAAGTACCACTTTTAAGTTTTGAGGTATATTGAAAGGTCTGTCAAGTCCAGGATTTCCTAAGTCCATGCCTATATCCACGTACCTGTAATGACTTGTTAAACTTAAGTTATGTATCCTCAAATCTTTGTTTCTTTATTCAGAAAAGCCTTCATCGTTTTGCCGCAGGGAGCCTCCCTGTTACTGTGTGACACACATCCGGCACTGTCATGTTTACAGCTCCAGGAGGCAGCGTCACGTGCGCCTCTCTCTTCCATGACAGTGTGTTTCTCTGTTTTCAGAGGCTGGTCACTATTCACCTGGAAGGGTCTAGGATGGGAGAACTTGAAATTCTGAAGCTCACGAAAGAGTTCATGAGTTGAAACGTAGATGTGGCCTTGAGCATAAGCTGGTGTTTGAGGAAGTAATGGAACTGAAGGGAGGTCAGTGGCACCAAACCTGAGCTCGCCTGGGTGTCAGGAGTGAGCAGAGGAGCAGCACCTGCCCGTGAGAGTGAGCAGTGACGGGAGCGGGCGAGGCCTGGGGCCTGGCCAGGGCAGCGGGGGCTGCTGGGTCCGCAGTGTCACGTACTTTGTTTAGGAAATTGAGAGAAGACCTTCAAACCTGGCAGTTTCTGTTGGCAAAGTGTGGTGGTGGCATAGGGCCTGAGGAAGGATTGTTTTAGCGTGAACGAGTGTATTGTTGACCAGAGGGAACACAGGATCATTAAGCAGCTGCGTGGGCTTCAGCCAAAAAGGTCCTTGTATCCGGCTCACCTGTTTTTCTAAATTGTCCTTCCCCACTGACCCAGCCACCGAAACCTAGAGGTGGCAGCAGCCATGAGAGGAGGGCCACCAGTGCCCGCTTTGGAAGTACAGCTTGTGAAACGCTGTAGGATGTGCATAAAGACGTAACGCCTCGGGTGGATGTGCTGTCTGTTCTGGGCGAGCGTCCTCCTTGGAGCCTGGGGAGTGGAGCACAGGAGGCGGTTAGGAAGGAGGGCGGATGACTGCACCTGGTCCCCCCGCAGTGGGGCTGGGCCTGTCGTCTCCCATCGCACCTGAAGTTAGAGCAGATCAGTGGGGCCTTCTAGGCTCTCGGATCAAGTCCTTTCCAAGACAGCTAATAATCCAGGCTATGTAACCGTAGGGCAGTGTAAGTTAGAATTGAAGACAGTGGTGCTGAGGAAATCAGAATGGCCAAAGGAAGGGTAGGTGCCGGCTAACGGCACCGCTGGACCCAGGGCCTTCTTCCATCACCAGTAGGGGCTTTCCTCCCTTGTGGAAAGATGGCATCAGGACAGGAGGCAAGAGCAGGAGTGACATCTGGTGTCAGACCTGACGACCTACATGCAGGCTGGCTGTCACTTCAGGTGTGTGGAGCATCAGGACGCCTTCCTTCCGAATCCTGAGGAGTCCAGGGCCTGCTTTTCCCAGAGGTCCTTCAAGGGTTTCTAATTTACCTGCTTTGCAGTGACTAGGCTAGAAAAGTAAATAAGCTCTTTATTCTTTAAATAAATATGTGTGTCTGCTATGTGCTAGATATAAAAATGTGCAAAATCAGGCCTGTGCCCCTAAGGAGCTTAAATTCTAGTGGGCAAGAGTCATGGACACACATTTTAGCGAGAAGAGAGAGAGAGGGAGCTCCGAGCTGAGCCTGCTGTGAGGAAAGCTGCAGTGTCGGGTGTGGGTGTGGGCGTGCTGACCAGCATGCATGGCAGAAGTACTATTGTCAGAGGGGTGGCTGTTGTTGGTGTTTTAATTTGTTAAGTATCTTCCTTGATGGATGGTGTTTAGTCGGTCTACAGGCTATGTCTGCCTATCACTGGAGTTTTTGCTAATGGCCCAGCCTTGTGGCAGAGAACACCAGAATACATGATAATGATTGAAAATGATGAATTCCCCAGATGTGTTGAGAACAGGAAAGCATGAGCAAGTTTTTACTCGCTCTTTTACAGGGAATGAGTTACACAGCTTTCCTTGTTGGGTATCGGAATGTAGTTAAATCCAAAAGGCGGGGTGGGGGTTTGTTAGGAGTTGGGGTGGATGTGGGAGGGTATTCTTTAAGAACTCATGAAATTTCCCTGGCCACAGAACAAGACCACAGCATAGAAATTATAAGCACATATATTAGGTTGGTGCAAGTAATTGTGGGTTTTGCAATTATTTTTAACCTTTTAAATGGCAATTACTTTTGCACCAACCTAATAGTTACAGCCTCACCAGATTAGAGACGATATGGTGAGAGATGACAAAAGCAGAATTTGAAGCGGTTTTTCCCTTATGTTTAGTTCTGGGAGGAACGGCCTAGTCCCTGGCTTTGAGCTTGAGGGCCCTGTGATGGAGCTGTCACCAGCGAGTCCCAGGTGCTGGACGTCAAGGCAGAGCTGGGAGCTTAGCAGGGCAGGAAAGGTACGGGGTCTTCAGGCGGCCCCGACAGCTGCTGTGGCTCCTGCACTCACCCCTGCCTTCTCCCTGGAAGGGACCCAGGCTCCAGGCTCTTGTGCTGCAGCGTGCCCTGGCGCCCAGAAACCAGGCCGGTGCTTGGGACTGGCCTGCCGTTCCCCTTTGTTCTGTTAACCAAGGTCTGCGTATCACACTGCATTCACTCACACAGTGAATATTCAGTGACCATTACAGTAGGTAAGGTAGTGCTCTGGGTGCCAAGGACACTCCAGCGAACAGCAGCAGACAAAATCCTTGCCTTCACGGAGCTGGCGTTCTGTGACGGGGAGGAGACGGGAATAGATAAAATAGACACAGTGGGTCAGATAGTGAGAAGTGCTGAGGGGACGGGTGAGCAAGGTGAGAGGGGAAATGTGATGGGTGGGCAGGCGAGCAGAGGAGTCAGGGTCAGCCTGACACCATTCAGAGACCCAAAGCTTTCCCAGACTAGTAGAGAGTAATTTCACTTCACTTATCCTCCTCTTCTTGTCTCCCCCTTTGGCTAAATCAAAGTAACCGGGCTCGAAATGCAGCAGGCTTAAGGTAGGTGAGGTTTCAGAGCAGGGCAGCCTGTGCAGCGGGCCTGTGTGCTCACCCGCCCTCCCTGAGAGGTACTTCTTCCCCAGTGAGGAGCCCTGGACTGTGCCATGCTTCTTGTGTGCATCACGGAGTAGCGACCAGCCTGGAAACCTGCCCCCTGCCCCAGGGACTGTGGTGGGTGCCCCTTCCAGCTACTTCTAAGTCCTCCGGGCTTTGTAAATTAGAACACAACAGACGTGTGCTAACCACACAAGCACTGGCCGAGCTCATCTCAAACCAAGACTGTTAGGATGGCCCAGTGCAGTGAAAGCTGCGCGCTCCCCATTGTCCATTGTCCACGTTCTGAGCATCTGGCTGGGGGGTCTTTGAGAGCCCTGAGCACCGGCACCAGGAGTGTTGCCTGACTGGTCCTGGAAGTTGTTCAAAGGGGGCAGCCATGTGTGAGACCAGGACACTGAGTCTCAGGAGCTGCGGAGAACAGTGGCAGGTCAGGGCGACCTAAGGAGCCTCCACTTCCATCATCTGACACCAGCAGCGGGAGTTCAGAAGGCCTGCGCGTGCACAGTAGCTAAACATGAACACAGTGGTACTTTCCTCCGCTGCTTTATGTTCTTTGGGGTCGTCTCCCAGGTGTCTGGCGACTCTGGCCAATGCATTCTCTCTGCCCATCAGGTGAGTGCCGTGCAGACAGGTGTTGCTGACGTGATAACTGTGCAAAGAGCAGCTTGGTGTAAAACCCCCTACTCCAGGACCTGATGACAACTAGGGTCCCAGACTCTGAATTCAGTCCTGAGTCACACCCAGAGGGATCTTCAACCTTTCTTAGAGGACAGGCAGCCACAAATGCAGCCTTGGTTTGGCAGCCACAGGAGGGCCCCCAGGTCTGCTGCTTTGGTGGGGTGCGGGGGACGGAAGGGGTGGCCTCCCTCCCACCCTGAAATGCTCCTGGCAAGTGACAGAAGTTGGGTAAATTGATGTTTTGTTTGCAAAGATGAATATTTTCCTATCCTGAAATAACCCTCCTTTTACTAGGAATCTAGAATCACATTGACTCATATTTTAATGTTTTTATAGTGAAATTCTGGGGAAAACATGTTTTTTTCTTAATTCTGAGAAGAGAGATGTTCTAGGAAGGCCACCTTTCCTTCAGCCTCACCCAGAGTCCTGGAGGTGGCTTTCAGCTGAATCCCCAAGGGCCATGGGGCCTCCTGGAGGGGCAGCTTCCTGTGCCCCCAAATCAGTGCGACCTTTACAGGAACTTGGTTTGCCTCAGCCCTCGATGCACGCCTGTCCGTGAAGCCCTGCGTGCCAGAAACAGCCTCTGTCTGCAGGAAGGAGAGCTTTGCTGCCCGGGGCTGAAAATTTGAGAAATACTAGTGGGGAATGGGGCCATGGGCAGCCAGAGCTTCCTTCCTCAGAAATATTCGAAAACTGGCTGGCTCAGAGGCAGCCATGCCTGCAGGATGAACAGGGAAACTTTATTACTTGCTGGGTCTCTGAACCTTCCTAGTCCAAAAATCTCAGACCCCAGGGATTAGCAGTTTATATTCACAAATACTTCCTTTTGGTTTTTGTTTTCCAGTAGGTGCTTGGAGCAAAGTTGAGCTCAGGGGTGCCCATGACACGACAGGGCTGTCCTGGAGAATTGGTTTGTGGCCTTGGGCTGACCAAAGCTGTTACTGGGGTCTGAGGCAGGCCCTGGAGTTGGTTCCATTTCGGGCTCTTCCTCTCTTTGGGGACCTCAGGTCCTGTATGTTTCCTCAACAGGGCTTTGGACAGTCCTGAGGACTCAGCCCCCGGGACAGGAGGCCGCCTGGTGCTGCCCCCCTACCCTGGTGATTTACACCCTCGAAGGCCATCCCCCGCAGCCCCCTCAGGGCTCCCTGGGAGCCTCACTTCTGGTGCTGTCCTCCGTGGCCTGGGCGCCCCCTCTCACTGGTTCCACCATCCCAAGCTGGCTGTCCTCACTCAGCAGCAGAGGCTGTTAGGCCCTTTGCCTTTGACTCTCTCAGCTCTTTGCCTTCCACACAGGCTGGTCTTAAAGCCCAGGGAATTCCTGCAGCAGGCAGTCCGGGGGTGGAGACAGCGGCACAGTGTTGAGGGGTTTAATGGGTGATCTCTTTCTCCACCCCAGGTTCCAGGTGTGTGATGGTGGCTGCAATCTGTCTTGTGGGTATTAATGCAATCTTCACTGGTGGCTACTGTTTTCGAGCTGTCCTACAAAACTGGAGCATGCTGGTGAGTGCCAAAGCCAGAGGCTGAGCAGGCCTCCAGAACAGCAGCGTGTCCGGGCAGGGCTGTGTGGACCCGTGTGGTCGGGACCATCAGGCAGGCCCCAGGGGGTGGGGCTCAGCAGGCTGCCTGTCCAGAGGCACACGCTTTCGGGGTGCTGGGTTTCTGCAGCCTACCTCTCCTGGTGATCCCGATGGGCGCTCCAGCTTGGGACGTGTGGGTGTGGAGAGCTCAGGGTCAGGGGTGGACCCTTCATTATCTCCTCCAACCATGGCCTGCTTAGGGAAGGCCGTGCCAGGAAAGCAACTGTGAGTGTGGCAAACTCCCCAAGTGCATTCCCCCAGTACTTGGTCCTCCCATGGCCGTCCTACGTCAGGCTGGCCCTTAGTGAGGCCGACAGCACCTGCTCGCCAGCAGCAGCGTCAGATGAGATATTCCATCTAAGGGAACTGGCAGATAAATGAAGCTTTTAATGCCCTTAAGCCTTTTTGGGAAATTAACCATTTTAGGTTTTTTCTCCTGTCTTACTAATCCTAGTATACTGAATATAATGCAGCCCTTTCTCCATGACTCAGCGACATTTTTATAAGCCTCTTTGTAAATAGGATGATTGCTCTTGGGCATTACTGACTTAGGATTCTCGCTGAATTCCTCCAGACGGCTGGGCTTTTCTAGTGGGTGACTTGTCCGTCTCCTTAATCAACACCAGCTATCACTTCTCAATTCATCTGTTTCTAGCAAACGGTGTGGTCTTAAAACAACGTAGCTTAGCGTTCCCAGAGGGGACCTGCCGGCTAGGCCCCACTCGCAGGGGTTTCAGTCTCTGGAAAGCTTGGCCTAGAACAGCAGGAATGCCAGGGGCAGGCTGACAGCGGTTATGTCTTGGCCCAAATAAGGTGGTAAATTTCATCTCTAGGAGGGACCTCTAAAGAAGAGTCAGAAAAAGGGCAAGTTCCCGCTAAGGGCAGAGAACCAGGCGGTTCTGGCCAAGGAAGTCATTACGACACTTTGGGGTTTACGGAATTTCGTGTTCAGAATAGCACCATTCCGCGCCTGTGCGGAAGCGCTGGGTGTCTGCAGCCTGACTCCCTGCCTGGACAGGAAGCCAGCACCTGCACTCACGGTCTTTCTCCCACTGACGCGTTTCTCACAGTAACCAACTTATCAGCAGGTAAACATTTTTCCACATCACATAAGGGCAGTTATTTATCCCACTAATTCCAAAGCTGCCTAATTTATTAGGTTTTCCTTTTCCTTTTTGATAACAGTGCCCACGATATTCTTATTGCTCTGAACACTTAGTAAGGAGGTTAGAATAATGATTTTTTAAGTGCAGTAAATGGACGCATGAGCAGAAGAGCCCAGTCAGGAAGCAGCCGCAGCTGTGCATGGGTGACTTCACACAGACAATGGGAAGGCCTGGGGACAAGGGGCAGAAACGTGGGGAAGGAGAACTGCGGCGTGGTCCTGGGTGGGCAGCCAGCATGTACCCGACGAGGAGGAGGCTGCCTTCGGCATGAGCTGTGTTCAAGGTGGGGCTCACCAGTTCCTGGCCCATCCATGGCTTAAAGAATGAGTTTGGTGGAGGCTTTCCTCTCCCCAAATCTGAAGTCAGAGGACACTGCTTATGGCCTGCCTGGGAGGGCACAGATAGGCCTGGACTGTGAGGACGGAGGCTCTCTGGCCAAGCGTGGGCGCTGGAGCCCACGCAGGGTACTGGCTTGGGCAGCCACACTAGTTACTGTGGAGGGAGGGCTGCGTGAACGGGGAGGGGCTTCTAACTGCAGACGATTCCCCTGGAGACTCTATAGACTGTGAACCTTTTAAAATATTAACTAGTCTTTTATTACAAATTCGTATCCACACTTGTTTTTTTAAAAATCAAGCTGACAGGTATAAAATGAAACCTAAACCACTCTGATTTACAACCTTTGTCATGTGAAGTCCGAGTTGGGAGGAGGGGAATATTCCTTAATCTTTTAGTAAAAATGAATGTTAGACAAACTCTTGGTCAAGTCCGGATCGTCCCTGACTTACAATGGTTTGACGTGATGATAATGGTATGACACGCAATCAGTAGAAACCTTACTTCAAATTTTAAATGTTGGTCTTTTCCCACGTTAGTGATGAGGTACGACGTTCTCTTGTGATGCTGGGCGGCAGCTGCCACAGCTCCCGTCAGCCCCACAGTCACGAAGGGCAGACAAGCGACACTCTACCGTGTACTGTGTTACCAGCTTCTTTTGGATGTTGTGTTGTGTTGTGTAAATTACATGAGATAGTCAACACTTTATCATTTTTTTTATTTTTTAAATGACGGTTAACATACAACATTATATTAGCTTCAGGTGTACAACAGTGATTAGATATTTATAGAACTTACGAAGTAATCACCTGATAAAGCTAGTACCCGTCTGATACCATGTAGTTATTACAATATTATTGACTATTTCCTATACTGTACTTTATATCCGTGACTATTTTGTAACTACCAATTTGTACATCTTAATCCCTTCCCCTTTTTCACCCATCTCCCCCAACCCCATCTAGCAACCCCCAAAATGTTTTCTGTATCTATGAGTTTGTTTCTATTTTGTTTGTTCATTTGTTTTTTTAGATTCCATATATAAGTGAGATCAGATGCTATTTACCTTTCTCTAACTCATTTCACTTAGCATAATACCCTCTAGATCCATCCATGTTGTCGCAAATGGTAAGATTTCATTCTCTTTTATGGCTGAGTAACATTCTATTGTATATACTCATACATACATCATCATCTTCATCCACTCATCAGTCGATAGACACTTAGGATGCTTCCGTACCTTGCCTATTGTAAATAGTGCTGCAGTGAACATAGGGGTGCATATGTCATTTTGAATTAGTGTTTTGGGTTTCTTCAGATAAATACTCAGAAGTGTCTTGCTGGGCCATATGGTCATTGTATTTTTAAGTTTTTGAGGAACCTCCACACTGTTTCCCATAGTGGCTACACTTGTTGTCTGTTGATTTATTGATGATGGCCACTCTGACATGTGTGAGGTGTCATCTCATTGTGGTTTTCATTTGCATTTCTCTGATTAGTGATGTTGAGCATCTTTTCACATCTTGGCCATGTGTACGTCCTCTTTGGAGAAATGTGTATTCAGGTCGTCTGCCCATTTTTAAATCAGATTGTTTGGTGTTAAGTTGTATGAGTTCCTGATATATTTCGGATATTAACTCCTTAATCAGCTGTATCATTGGCGAATATTTCTTCCATTCAGTAGGTTGTCTTTTCGTTTTGTTAATGGTTTCCTTCGTTGTGCAGAAACTTCTTAGTTTGATGTAGTCCCATTTGTTTCTTTTTTTCCCTTGCCCGAGGAGACATATCCAAAAAGATATTAAGAGCGATGTCAGAACTTACTGCCTATGTTTTCTTCTAGTTTTATGGTTTCAGGTCTTACATTTAAGTCTTTAATCCACTTTAGTATGAAATAGCTTCATGTTAGATGATTTTGTCCAACTGTAGGCTAATGTAAGTGTTCTGAGCACGTTTAAGGTAAGCTAGGCTAAGCTATGATGTTTGGTATTAAATACATTTTTGACTTAATGGTATTTTCAGCTTACAATGGGTTTGTAGGGACATAACCCCATCGTAAGTTGAGGAGCATCTGTATATGAAGATGGATTGGGGGGGATAGAGAAAGAATTTTCTTATTGCTGGGAGAAAGCTCACAAGGCACTTGGACAAACAGATTCTAACTTAGCAATGGGAAAGCGGAGCCAGGGCAAAGCAGCCACTCCCAGGTCGGCACCCCCCCCCCCCCCCCCACACACACACACACAGGCTTCAGCACTCACCTTGACCCCACTCCCAAGTACTGAGGGCCACATACTGACCTTTCTGATCAAGGACAACTAGACGAAATGTTTTAGAATTGTATAGTGTTTTTTAAGATATCGGGAGACTTTCTCCATTGTCTTAAACGTCGGACATTTATGATTTACCTCAGACAAGATTTCAAACATCTATTTTCTTCCCTTGTTTATCCCATCACATTCAAATTATAGTTGGCCCCTCCCCCCTTTCAGGAAAGGTTCTCTGAGGAGAATCTGCTCTCTAAACAGAAACTGGCACTCTGCCCTCATGGTGCTGTGTTCTCAGATGTCTTTGCATTCTGTTTAAAATGTCCTCGTTAATACATTCCAAGGTTTGAACTCCATTCCTAGCTAAACCCCTTCCTTGTTTACAGGGACTGAAATAGCCACATTTTGACCTTCTGTTCAGTCTGGGAACATCTATGGCAATGTGAACGCATTCTTTTCCCATGTGAGAATTACATTTACACAGCACAGTTATGGAAAAGCTTAGGAAACCATCCATCCCCATCCCCCTCCTTTTCTCTTCCCTTCTCCCTTCCATATTTTTCAGTTCAAAAGATCAGCGTTTCTAGTCAGCCAGAATTAACTAGGACACCCCTCCCCACCTTTTCTTCCTACTGAGGGGTCCAAAAAGAAAGGGGGACAGAGAACTAAGAGGTCAGGAGAGCAGGAGCCACCTTCCCATGCCCCCATATAGCTTCTGGCTGAAGACCTCAAAGCTGCCTGTAGAGGAGCTGCAGGCACAGGGGGCTGGTATTGGAGCCCACCCTGAGTCCCGGGGCACTGTCTCCTGGCTCTCAGCCCCACGGCATTATCAAGATTAGGGGACCGAGTTGCAGTGCCACATCCTGTTAACAGCCCATAGTTCTGTCTCATTTGGCTTACAGTCCAAGTATCTAAATTTTTGCTATACGCAAGTGACTATGTCTGGGGTAGAGGACAGAGGGAATAGTTTTAGGAAGAAAACTAATCTGAAATAATCCCTGTGAAAGCCTAGTAAGTGGTCCAGACAGTGAGAGCATTGGAGGAATTCACTGGAGAAAGCCCTGCAGGCTGAAGGGATCAGGAAAGGCTGAGGAAGTGGGGCTTAAGTAGGGTTTGTATATGCTGAGGGGACTGGAACAGAAGAAGGGAGGAAGTGGGAACATGACCAAGCTTTTATGGGCCCTAAGGGGTATGTTAGGGATTTGGGTCTTGGGGAGGCATTGGCGAGACCTGACGAGGAGGAGGGGTGTGTTAAGAATCGTCATCATCTTGCGACGCAAAGCAAAATAAAGAGTCAAGTTCGAAGCACACACCAGGAGACGCAAACCCATGATGGTGGCGTCACGGATAGAACGATCTAAGAGCAGGGCTATGTCAGGGAAGGAACTCGAGAGTGCAGGGGCAAAGACACCCGGCAGAGGGGGCCGGGGCTGTGTTAAGGCTGGTGTGGGAAGTCTGAGTTCAGACATGTTGCCTTTGAGGTCATGGCAGAAATGTCCAGGAACTGACTGTGGAACCGGAAAGAGGCCAAGACTAGCAACGTGCATTTGCCCAAAGATGGCTGTGAGCTCTCCAGGGAAGAAAGCAGGAGGTCAGTGAGGCCCTTGCCAGAACAGCCAAGAGCTGGAGGAGCTGGAAGGGACGCCATCCATCCTCCAGTAGTGGCCCCAGCCCAGGTCACATGTGGCCTGGGTCCCTTTTCCTGCCACTCATTCAGCCCCTTCACTCTGTCCCTGAAAGCAGTGCGGCAGCTCTGTTCCAGGCCGTTGGTCTCCATGCCGTCACCACATCCAGTTTCGGCTGCTTTCCCAAGATGGCGCGCTCCAAGTCCGTGCTCTGTCAGAGGCTGCTGGCGGCCTGCAGGCCCCTTAGGTTCCCAGAGTCCAAGGGCTGCCAAGTGCCATCCCCTGTGGATTATTCCAAAGTACAGACAGCCGTAATGTGGCTGCTGTTCCTCAGAAACGATTTCCTGGAATCAACACACACAGCTTGGGCTGCTGGCACATGGTCAAGTTTGGGATGACGTGGAATGTGTCACTCCATCCCTGATAGGCCGAGAATGTGGAGGAAGGAAACTGGCGTTGTATTCAGTGCCTCTAAGCTGGTTTCCCTCGTCTGATGCGTGGTGACTGGGGCAGAGGGGACGTCACCTCATCATACTTGAGGGGAGGGTTCTCTGGCAGTGAAAGGGCAGATTGGGCATTTGTGGGGATGTGAGATGGGCCAGAAGGTCGTGGGTTCATTGGGAAAGTCACCTACTACAGCCCCAAAGGTAATGCACAGTCTCATAAGCCCCCTGCACCCCTGGATCTCTCCCCCAAGGCGGGACACTCGCACTCCTGCCACCCATCCAGGGCTGTTCCATGCTCCGTGCCCCACACCCTGCCGGATAGAAATCAGTGCAGAAGAAATGCAGACCTCAGGCGGGGCCCATCTGCTGGCCCTGCTCACTAAGCAGCACAGGATGTGTGACCTATACCAAAGATGGGGTGTGAACGGGCATGGCCCACAGCCAGCATATGGTGAGTGCTGGGCAGCAGGGGCGGCAAAGGAGTCCAAGTGCGATTTCCTGAAGGCGTTTACTCCCTCCTGTTGCAGAGAATTCTGCTGAGCAAGTACAAGGAGCAGGCGGGATGAGGTTGGGGGCCACTGCGGTTCTGTGCGGCTGTACAGGCCTCAGAGCCTGAGCTGGGAGCATTTCTAAAACCAAAGGGTTCTCTAATTTGGCCTCTCTGTAACAAGCATAATTAAATGGATGTGCTAGAACTAATTTAACCGTTACAACTAGCTGAAAAGACAGGTAAGTGTTATTCTAACATCATAAAGTTCTACATGTCCAGATCTCTTCTCTTGAAAGCTACAGCCTGATTTCTTCCTGTGGATTTTTCCATGATCCATAGGTATGTGGTAATTATATTGGGTCTTCTGACTTGTAGCCCATTTTTATTTCTACCCATTTGTACTGCCATCTACAAATGAAGCTGTGACAAGAGTTACTGGCTCATAGTTCAGATTCAGGGGCAGCCAGCACTGGTCTGGTTTGGACAGGAGTAGGTACTAAAATTGTGCAATTAGCTATATTTGAGCGTTCACCTAAATTTGTTTCTAATTTCAGGATTTACTGCTAAATACATATTTTCCCAAATAAGTCTAACTTAGGACAATTATATGGATTATGAATCATGATGCTATTTTTTTGTAGCCTCCTGCCCCTCACAAATAAGCATTTCCCTGTACAAAACTCTAGTATATGCGGACATACTTCTGTATATACCTCTTCTACATCCATAAATTTATATGAGTCTGACATGTTGGTAAGATGATGGCAAGAAAACAAGGGACCTGGGAGTTGAGAAAAGTAAAATGACAGAATAACAGTAGAGGTTTCACAATGCAGCCTTTAACATAATTAAAGCCAGACACAAAGGAGCCAAGATGTATTTAAGAAAATCGTGGGACTCTGCCAGCAGCAAGCAGTCAGAAAGTCTCAGTGATTATTTGAAGGCCCCTTTTTCCGCCACAAAGCAAAACAAATATGAGCATTTCCTTGCAATGCAGGGGAAGGAGCTCTTCCACTCCCTGTGTGTCTAAGGTGAGAGCACAGATACGCGTGTGGTCTTTATTTGGCGAGTCAGTCAGTACATTCCATGGTGACATAACTTACGCTTTCCTAGGGAGTCACCCATGAATTTTCGCAGGGAAAAGTTTCTAAGCCATAAATTCTCCTATCACAGGTGTCTCCTAACAGCCCCGCAGCCAGGAGGGAGTGCCATGCGTGTGAGAGCTGCTTTCCTTACACACTTCTTTCTGTTTCAGGCTTGAAAAAACCCTGCCCAGTTTTGATCCCTTCAAGACTTTGCCACAGCCTCTATCACACATCTGTTTTTCTCGAAGAAAAAAAAATATAATAAAAATGTTTTACTCTTGTACACTGTATAATTGTAAGAAATAGTGTGTTTTTTGTGAACGCATGGTCTGACATACATTTCTGTACAGTTTGGAGATATTTTCAAACGAAACATAAAAGATGTCAACAATAAAACCAAGAGAGTGAGTATTTTTGTACCATTTAAGGACGACAGGATGGCTGATCTTACACTGGGTAGGACAACAATTTTTGTGCTTGACTTTTGAATGCTTGTAATTAAAAATATCTATTTTTTCCTCTAAAATAAGCTGCATGTTTGAGGCATGTTTTTAAGTATCCAGAATTGTATTGTGAACATAGAAATGTGTGCCTGGCCTGAGTCCAGGGTAAATTAGAAGCGTGACGTTAGAAACAGAATTGTGCTATATGCAGTACGAGGTGTACACTCACGGCTCTGGCAGGACATCCCTGCAAGACAATCAAAGCCTCCAGGAGCTTCTACCATGGCGGCACATTCACAGCTGGGCAAAGCAGCCTTTCCTTGGTACAAACTCCTGCTCAGAGTGAACCCTTAAGAAAGCCCTGGCTGCTCCAGAGGAGGCTGTACAAACTGACGCACAGATGCCTCATGCCCACTGCAGTGTCTCACTGAGAAGGCGAAACCTCGGCTTGGGAGGCCAGGCTGCGTCAGGAGGGGGCTGGCTTTGCCCGACCTGCGTGGCTGCAGTGGGCCACTCAGAGCTCCCAAGTGATTCCTGAGTCTGGCAGCATGATGCCAAATGAGCCATTGAAAGCTTTACCTTGCACCCCGTGTGCTCACGGGGACACTACCTTCCACACCGGCCCAGAGAGAGGGGGTGCAGCCAGTGGGCGTTCGGCATGAATGCTGTGCAGCTCCAAGAGTCTCAAAACCAGAAAGTCAGTCTTGTGTCAGAAGCTGGCACATTTCCAGTCTGACAGCTCAGTCTCTCCCCCTGTCGTAGAAGAGCCATGTGCAAAAATATAGTGATCCTAAGAATCACAACCTTTCTTACTGATCTGCTCACATTCTGCTGAAGACTTCATTGTTTTAATGATTATATGGTTGGTTTCTGGGGTTTTTTTGTTTCATTATTTTCCATTAGAAAGAAAGATGTCAAGAAGCTTTTAAGGTCATCACAACAAAACCACAGAGAGCCAGGAGAGAGGGGCTGTCACCCTCACAAAAATGAGGCCAAGTGCACTCGGCGGCGTGGGGCCAGCTGTGTTCTGCCCTGCTTACGCCTTGGGCGCCGCCTGGCTCGCAGTGAGACTTCTGTCCTCTTGTTTCTAAGGAAAACAGCAACTTCCACACAATCTATCATGCTTTTATAAACTGTTTAAAGGTACTTTTCTATTGTCCTTTTTAAAAATAAAGTGCTTATCCCAGCTGTCACTCCACTGTTTGGCGAATTTCTTTTTTACGAGATCAACCAAACGCATCCATACCACAGTGCAGACGAGGGACAGCAAGTTTCTGTCCCATTTCCTGGCCTCGCGCTAAGGACAGAGACTTAAGGAGGCAGCGGAGCTGGGAGAGCCAGAGAAGAGCGTCTACAAATGTTCTACTGTGGGCGCTCGGTGATGACACTGACGCCTTAGGCCGCTGGCCCTTTCTGGGCCTTCCTGACCTGGCACGACGATCTCAGGGCTGGTTCACATACCTTTCGTGATGCCTTTTACTGCACTCAGCTGACCCCACACCCACCTTAGCCTACAAAGCTTTAGCTCCAGGTTATCTGAAATCTAAAAATGGTCACTTAAGGTTTCCTGCTAACCTGAAAAATATATAATGAATTGATAGCCAAGATGATAAAAGTGTTTCTATACACTCTCACCAAGCCCACTTCCCCCAAAGGGAGGAGGGGTGGGCGAAGCACAGCACTCAATTCCAGTAATGGCAACAACCACTAATAACTATTCGTTTTGTTGAGCACTGACGTGATTGGTTCTGTGGTTTGGCTCTCACATCCTTTTCGCAGAGGAGACCATCACCAAAAGCAGGTCCCCCCATCTCAGCCCTCCAATTCTCTTGGAGCCCAGGTATAACTGCAGAAAACCACCGGGCGGCAGTCCGCATCCCTGCCCAGGCTTTGCAGGCCACCCAGCATGACTCCGGGACAGGCTGATCAGACAGCTTTGTCTTCCTTCAGCCCATCTGTGACCTTCCATCTATAAATCACCAGGGTTGGCCAGACAGCCTAGGAACTGAGGGCATCTCCCTCTGAAGGAGACTTACGGCCCCTCCTGCTGCCTTGGGCCACCCCCATCCCGGTCACTGCCTGACCACAGTCTCATCCATATGCTTTTTCACAAGGGGCCTGGGGATGGAGGAATGAGTGCCCCATCACCATGCCAACAGTCAGTCATTAGTGATGTGCAACTGCCAAGTCTGGATGGCGTTTATGAACTCCAGATACGTTCCCACTGACCACTCAGGCGGACACCAGCTTCATTAGTCTGAAAAGCTGCCTTGCCTTGGTCACTCTACTGAGCAGGAAGGAAGAGTGTCTTGGAATTGGGAACTTAGGATAAGAAAAGGCAAGTCTCTCTTGCTTAAATGCATAATGTCCCAGTTTATAGGTTCCAGAAAGATGGTAACTAAGCCCTCTTTTTGTTTCATTACCAAGTGAACCCTCCATTAGGAGAGGAAGGTGCACGACTTGTGCACACATGACTAATGTGGCTATAAAACTGCCATCTAAAATTCAATACTGTGCCTTCCACCTCTAACAAAATGGCAAATTAAAGAAACTTGGGAAAGTACCTTAAAACTTGAAAAATGAAAGTTATAATTCCAGTTAATCATATGTAGGCTACAAATTCACTGGGCCCAGTGTTTGCATATATGTAGGACCTACTTTTATGGGACCAACTTGCAATTCTTAATGCCCTCATCTCTGAGGTTCCCTGAACTCCATGGCATTTTGGGTCCTGAGTTGGGGCACAAGGAACATTCTTCAGAATGAAGGAGGCATAGCTAACATCCCTGAATTCTGTATGACAACACACAAGCATTCTTGGTGTCTGTGCCAGGGTGACACAGAGGAATAAACTAGTTCTTTCTGAGTGCTAGGAATATGCACATTTCCTACTGTAGGTCATTGTCACTGGGACATCCAGGTGAAAAGAGCATTCTTACCATTTTAAGAGTATCAGCGCATGACTGCTCTTACTCTTCAACTCAATTCATTCTATCACACCCTCTCATGACATCAAACAATTTTACAACATTCTAAGAAGGCAGAAGAATATCTGTTACTAGTGAGATGTTATCTAAAATACTGGTCCTCAAAACTAAGAACTGGTGATACTGAAAACCTTACGCAATCAGCTGATGAAGGCACCCAAATTGGGAGAATTTAAAGACTCCCACAGTAAAGCTCCTATGCACCCTTGTTGCAGAATGTCTTAAGATGATGTATAAAATAGTGTGAGCTCTTCCCTAAACTACCTGGTCCTGTAACTATCCCAAGTCCCCAAAGATGCTAATATGCCATAAAATTCTTCCTTGTCTTAGCCCCCTTTCACCGCTCTCTAGTGACATCCATGCGGTCTATTTCAACCTAACCAACCACAGGGCTTCCTGCTTTGTAAGGGAGAGGGGAGAAGGCCCATAACATACTATGCCCATAAATAAAGACAGCAGTGAAGCCATCCACACTTCAGTACTCACACGCATCTCACACTTAAAATTCAAGTGGAACCCTGACCATGCTAATCGAACACTAAATTAGAAAATTAGGCCAGATGCTTAAATTCAACCCAAACTTGTGTTCTGAGCACAAAGACATGCCTAAAAGGAAGGAAATGATGCTCAGGTTGAAATATTTACCTGGCCAAAAGAATGCTTTCCCCCTAAAACTGAAATGCAGATCTTGGGTGAGACAGGCTCAGTAAGAAAGTTTAAATTCTTACAACAGTCAAATGTGAGATAAACCTGCTCTTGGGATTTCTGGATCAGGTCCTGCCAAATTCAGGCTATGGTTTACTCAGTTCTCTCCTGTTAGTACTCTTCTATTTTCAGTTATTTAAAAAAATCTTAAAGGTAAGTTTGCACTGAGTGTCCTTTGAAGTACAACCCCTACAAAATTCCAGGGGGTTGAAATTGCCTGAGTTCTCACGGGGTCTTGAAACCACATGGTTTGAGTCACAGGAATGCGTTGACCAACCTCCAAAGCGGAGGGATTGGCCTAATTCTATGGGCCTAAGTGTCCAAAGGGGCCAAGACAGCCTCACACTCTGGTGGAGGCAGCCAGCCTCACTGCTGATGGAAATCCTTTGGTGAAGAAAAACGTGCGTTTGGTTTTTTTAGCTGTGGCCACAAGGAAGGTCAAAAGTGCAATGCCAAAGCCTGGTCTAGCTCTGTTTCCAAAGTGTGTGTGTGCTCACTCCACACACCTCACGCGCGCGCGCGCGCGTGCGACAGGAATGAGGCAGGTGTTCCAAGGTCGTTAGTCTGAGAAGTGGTTGCCTCGAGGTCCTTGGACCTCCTGACCCGAACCCTCTACCTCCCACGCAACATCCACTGGTTTCTCAGAACCAGCCCACAAAATACACCTGGGAAAAGATGGCCCGTCCTACATGAAGCCCCGAGGACAGCAACACATTAATGACAGGTCATCGCTGCTGTCTCCACGCACAGAACAGCAGCCTGGCTACGGGGCATCAGTGCTCGTCCTGGCTTGTTAAGAACAGTCAATAAAACCTTAAAAAAACCCAAATCTTTCCCACAAATATATCATTTACAAGTAAAAACAGTGGCTTAGAGGGAAGTGGGGACACTGAGTCTCATCTTCTACGCCTCAGAAAATTGTCAGCTAAAAAGAATGGGGGAATTTATAAATCCAAACGCCCTGCTGCCACACCGAGAACATTTTTTCTACTAGTGATTTCAAACAGCTCACAGAAGTAATCAAGGGCTGGCCCATGGCAATGCCCTCCCTGTGAACACTGACCAGAAACGAAGGGACGGCCCTACACTGCTGTGTCACACACTCTGCTCCACTGGTATCAAGGGCTCCTCATCCCCCGAGACCCACCGTCATCTGGCCTCGCTTATAGGATGTGACAGCAGCAGCCAAAGGTTCATTATTTAGACCTGATCTACGCTCGGCTACGTTTCTCTTAGCTATCCCTTTTAAAAGCCTCGAATGACTGTGATGAATTATAGATCAAAATGCACTACAGACTAACCTCTTAACGCATCCAGCCATGCCCATTCCCACTTCTAAATGGCCAGCCGATCCAGGAGAAAGGGGCAGAGGCAAGAACGTGACTGCAACTTTAATGCAAATTTCTGGTGGATATGTCTTTAGACACCCAGAAGAACCGGTAAAAGATTCTTCTTTATTTTTATTACAATCTTCAAACACAACAGGGCTACCACTATTTCCCACAAAGACTATATCCCTCCCCACGTCACCAGATGACCGAATTCTAGTACCTTAACATGGGGTATAAGGTGGAATTTCTCTTCCATGTAATAAGCAAAGGCAATCAAGGCTTCACACAAGAAAATGCAAGTAAATGAGGTAAAGCTACAGAATTTGCAAGTGTGACACTTTGGCAAAACATTTCATTTCTCTAAATCTCCATTTCCTCATTTCTGAAAAGAGTTTAGACAAGATAACAGAAATCTCTAAGGCCAGTTCACCAAGTACTGATGAGTGCAGGCTTAGCTGGAAACCACTAGCGATTCACAACCGGCAGGAAAGCACTCGTCTGAGAACCTGTGATGGAGGCCTTGATGTCTGTCTTCGCAAAGATGAGGTGTTTGATCCAAAATGCATTTTCAGACCCAACCTGCAATACAGCTGGTGACAGGTGATATCCCCAAGATGACAACACAGGTTGTTCCTGATTCTGTTCCCCTTACAGGAACTGACAACCAACTATTCATGGACGAGACACCACTGAGAATTCTGGAGCACAGGGTGAGGCCAAAGCACCCCCTGCACCAGCGAGCAAGACAGACCCCAGCAGAAGGGGTGGAGGAGCCGCTGCACACTGACCACACTGGCCGGCACGGCACCCCGCCAACAAGGCCCCCTGAACCCATTGCCTCTAGTGGGAAAAGAGCCCAGGAGGACATCCTGCTGCCCTGATGCTGTGGGTCACTTTTTAGGAGCCCCTCTCTGGCCTCACCCCATGGGGTTTGCAGGCAAACTGACCACCAGGAATCTGACTGGCACAGAGGGGAGAGGGGCTTGCAACAAACAGCACCGAGTTCCTGGCAGACCGCGTTCCTATGTGCAGCACCCCAGCACTCACGCACTGCGTAACGACGTTTCCGTTAGCGACAGACCACAGACAGACAGTGGTCCCATCAAATTGTAAAGGAGCTGAAAACTTCCTATCGCCTAGTGACATCACAGCCACCGTGTCATAGCTCAGTGCATTACTCACGTGTGTGTGGAGCTGCCAGGCAGATGAAAGTGCATCATGTACCATTACAGTCGTGGGCTATACCATCTGGGTTTGTGTAAGTATTATGTTTGCACAACAACGACATTGCCTGATGACATGTTTCTCAGAAAGTATCCCCCCTCGTTAAGCAGCCCATGACTGTAACAATCCCAACCAGCAGCTTTGCTCACCTGCAGAACCAAATAGGTGGCATGGTCCAAGCAGGGAATTCAGCGGGGTGCAGGTCAGCCTCAAACCAAGAGCTGTGCCAGCCCTGAAGCCTGGTCTGCCCTTGCCCGGGGCAGGGGGACTGAGTCAGAGCTCCACCCATTGCTGAGTAAAGCTCCCAGCCACATCTGACCCGAAAATTTGGCCAAAACACCTGGAAAGCTGCACAGCCCATAATGAGCACGCAGAAAGTCTGGCAGGAACTAGAAAAAGTACAAACTGAGTCCAAAATTAGCAGAAAGAAATAATAAAATTAAAGAACTAAATGAAATAATGGGAAAACAATAGGAAAGACTGACAAAACTAAGAGTTTAACAAAAATATCAACAAAATTAACAAACCTTAATTAGACTAATCAAAGAAAAAAAAGAGAGCCCAAATAAACAAAATGATAAATGAAAAAGGAGACATCACAACTGATACCACAGAAATACAAAGGATCGCAAGAGGCTACCAACAGCTATGCTCAAACTGGACAATCTGGAAGAAATGGAAAAATTCTTAGAAACATACAACCTACCAACAGTGAATCAGGAAGAAACAGAAAATCTGAACAGACCAATTACTAGTAAGGAGACTGAATCAATAATAGAAAAAAAAAATTTCCCAGTGAAAAAAAGCTCAGGACCAGATGGCTTTACAGGTGAATTTTACCAAATATTTAAAGAATTAATGCCAACCCTTCTCAAACTCTTCCAAAAAAACAGAGGAGAGAACACTCCAAAACTCATTTTATAAGGCCAGCATTTCCCCAATACCAAAGCCAAAAAGGGACACTACCAGAAGAGAAAACTACAGACCACTATTCCTCATCAATATAAATTTACAAGTACTCAATACTAGGAAACAAAATTCAGCAGCACATTAAAAAGATCATTCACCATGATCTAGTGGGATTTATATCTGGGATGCAAGAATGGTTCAACGTATGCAAATCAATCAATGTGATCTACCACAATAGAATGAAAGAAAAATTATCATTTCAATAGATGCAGAAAAAGCATTTGACAAAATTCAACATCCGTTGAATTTTGATAAAATCTCTTAACAAAGTGGGTATAGAGGGAACATATCTCCATGTAATAAAGGCCATACATGACAAGCCTACAGCTAACATCATACTCAATGGTGAAAGGATAAAAACTTCTTCTGTAAAATCAAGAAAAAGACAAGGATGCCACTCTCACCACTCTTACTCGTAAGTATAGGGAAGTCCTAGCCAAAGCAATCAGGCAAGAAAAAGAAATAAAAGGCATCAGAATTGGAAAGGAAGAAGTAAAGTTGTCTCTTTTGCAGATGACATGATTTTATATATAGAAAATCCTAAAGAATCCACCAAAAAACTGTTAGATCTAATCAATTCAGTAAAGTTGTAGCATACAAAATTAACATACAAAATAAGTAGCATTCCTAACACTAGCAAGTTATCTGAAAAAGTAACAATCTCATTTGCAATAGCATCAAAAACAACATAAAATACTTAAAAATTAACCAAAGAGGTGAAAAATCACCAACTGAAAACGACAAGACACTGATGAAAGAAATCAAAGACACAAATAAGTGGAAAGGAATTTGTGTTCATGGATTGCAAGAATAATATTATTTAAATGTCCATGTTGCCCAAAGTCATTTTTAGAGTCAATGCCATCTCTATCAAAATTCCAATCAATGGCACTTTCTACAGAAGTAGAAAAAACAACCTTAAAATTTGTGTTAAACCACAAAAGACCCCAAATAGCCAAAGCAATCCTGAGAAAGAAGAATAAAGTGAGAGGCATCACACTTCCTGATTTCAAGCTGTATTATAAAGCCATTGCCATTGCAATGTAAGACTAGAAACCATAAAATTCCTATAGGAAAACATAGCAAACAAGCTTCCTGACGTGGGATATGACACCTAAAGCACAAACAACAAAATAAAAAATAGACAGGTGGGACTACATCAAACTAAAAAGTTTCTGCACAGCAAAATTTAACAAAATGAAAAGACAATCTATGGAATGAGAAAAAATATTTGCAAACCATGTATCTGACAAGGGGTTAATATCCAAAATACTATATAAATAACTCATACAACTCAATAGCAAAAAAACATTGCCTTGCGAGCAAGGAACCTGAATAGACATTACTCCAGAAAAGACATACAAATGGCCAACAGATGCATGAAAAGATGCTCAACATCACCAATCATTAGGGATACGCAAATCAAAACTATAATGAGCTATCCCCCTCTTGCCTGTTAGAATGGTTAGCATCAAAAAGAGAAAAACAAATGCTGGTGAGGATGGGGAGGAAAATGGAACCCTTGTGCACTGTTGGTGGGACTGTAAACTGGTACAGCCACTGTGGAAAACAGTAATGAGCTTCCTCAGAAAATTAAAAGTAGAAGCACTCTATGATCTAGCAATTCCACTTCTGGGAATATATCCAAAGGAAATGAAAACACTATGTTGAACAAATATCTGCACCTCCATGTTCATAGCAGCATTATTTACAATAGTCAAGACATAGAAACACCTGAGTGTCCATCAACAGATGAATGGATAGATATGTATATATACACAATGGAATATTATTTAGCCATAAAAAGAAAGAAATCCTGTCATTTGCAACATGGATGGACCCTGAGAGCATTATGCTAAGTGAAATAAGTCAGACAGAGAATGACAAATGCTGTATGATTTTACTTACATGTGAAATCTAAGAAAAAACAAAACACCAAACTCATCGAAAAGAGATCAAATGTGTGGTTATCAGAGGTGAGTAATGGTGCGGAGGGAAAACTGGATGAAGGTGATCAAAAGGTACAAATTACCAGTTATAAGATAAGTAAGTACAAGGGATATAACGTACAACATGACTGTAGTTAACACTGCTGTATGGTATGTATGAAAGTTGTTAGAGTAAATCCTAAGATTTCATGTCAGAAAGAGAACAATTTTGTATTTACGTGAGATGATAGATGTTAACTTAAACTTACAGTAATCATTTCATGATATATGTAAGTCAAATCATTATGCTGTACACTTAAACTGATACAGTGCTATGTATCAATTATGTCTCAATAAAACTGGAAAAAAGACAGCAATCGCCTTCCGTCACCATATATTTGATCCCCTTCACCCTTTTCTACCTCCCCCTCCCTTTCCTTCTGGTAACCACTAAACTATTGTCTGTGTCTATGAGTTTTTGTTCCTTTATTTGTCTTGTTCCTTTGCCTTTGTTGCTTTCAGTTTTATATCCCACATGAGTGAAGTCATATGGTTCTTGAAGTTTTCTGTCTGACTTATTTCATTTAGCATAATAATCTCGAGATCCATCCACGTTGTTGCAAATGACAGTATTTCATCTTTTCTTATGGCAGAATAGTATTCCACTGTGTATATACACCACATCTTCTTTATCCAATCATCTATCGAAGGACACTTTGGTTGCTTCCACCATTACACCATGTTTGAGAATACCAAGCCTAGCTTTTATAATCCACTACAATTTCAACTTGTAATACGAGGACTGTCATGATCAACCCAAAGAACCACCGCAGACCATATCACGGTACAGATAAGGAAAAGGGAGTTTGCCACAGAAGGCTGCACTGACCACAAAGATTTCCCGTAGGTCATCACAACTCTTAACAACCCATGTATTTGATAATGGCTCTCATGAGCTTTGCCAGTGATGGGGAGATAGAGGAACTCTGCACCAGAAGAGCCCGGTGAGGGTTGGGATGTAAAGCTGATATTCAAGTTGGCAAGAAGCCTCTATCCACCCTTGATGCCATGAGGCCATGACTTGCAAAATCCAGGAGGCTAAATATTGATTTATTGTTTTAAAAGAAAACATTAAAAATCAAATATAGTGTATTTTTATTGCTGCATTTGCTAACAAGAGGCAATACTTTGTGTTCCAACTGTGAAATCCATATGCTCAGCAACACAGCACAGTCAGAGTCTCCAACAGTGCCCCAAACACACACCCATGGGAGGTAAAGACCGGAGCTGCCAACTGCTGTCGCCAAGAACAAAAAGAAACAAACTGAATTCACTAACATCTTCGAGTTCCTTCGACAATGATTTTATTATAAATATGTTCTTTGGAATAAACAAGTATTACATTCAAGACTATCTGCAAACTTGCTCTAAAATAATAAGAGAGGAAAAATGGAACCAGGAACCACTTAGAAGTAGCGATAAATAGCAAGGACACCTGCATCCATGCTAAGTGCCTTTCCCCCAAGAAGTGACAGCAGGTTAACAGGGACATCACATTGCTCATTAGCCTATTCCATTAAAATAAGCTTTGAGTTTGGTAATTTGCACTTGTTCTGTAAACTGAACTGCTCCTCTCCTCAGTCCTAAGAAGCAGGGTGGGAAGAGTCCGTCTTCAGATGCCAGTATCAGTACGCAAGGTCCTGACGTAGCCATGGCAGCTCTGTGCTCACGTACGAAGTGCTCACTGTTTGCCGGGAGCCACATCAGAGTAGTCCTTCAGCACTCCAGCCATGTGTTCATTGTGAGTCTTAAACCGGCGCTTTTTCTGCGAGGCAGGCTTTTTCCTTCTCTGAATAGGGGCCTACAGGGAAAGGTAAAAACAGAAACAGTAGCTCCTCAGAGGGATGATGTGGCAGGATGTACTAAGGGTGCCTGGAAACCAGCAGCAGAGAGATGCGGGGTGTGTGACCTGCTTTCCTGCTCTGTTGCCCGGCCTCACACACACCAATCCCCAGCACACTCGCAGCCGCAGGGAGGCCCAGTGCTTTCTGTTACGACATGTGTGCCCCCATCCGGAATAAATGGGCTGGCACAACAACTGACCAGAACTATTCTAGGCACTAAGAGGATAAAGAGACACAGTAAAGCTCTTTGATTTTCATCACTATTATCTGGTTTAAAAATATATCCATCATTACCAAAAAAAAAGATCTGATGTAAACAGGGCGAAACAGATACGGCAAAATTGGGAAGTGGACGGGAACACGAAGATTTGTTATTATCATTCTCTATTCTTCTCAGTATACCTGAAATAGTAATGCCACATGATGAAACCAACAAGCTAAACAATGACAGGAAACCATGAAGTGCTGCAATTACACTAATTCATGGAAATTACTGGCAATAAATCTTCCCTTTTAAGGAGTCTTAAGAATTCATTGCACGTGCATGCACACACCCGAACAGTCACAAAGAAAGCAAGCTACACAGCTGATGGTGGACGAGGAAAAGAGGGAGAGAGGTACAGCAGCCAGAATCTATAGTGCTGCTGAGTTATTCCTCATCTGGGCTTTGTCCTTGGACTAACACAGTTGATTAGCTGGTACGAGGCAATTCACAAGTCCTCACTCCATTACAAATCCCTCACCTGAGCAGGATTTGGGGCTACAAAGAGAAAATAACTGATTCCTAAGAGATCTGAAAATCAACAAGGACAATTCAGTGTGATCAGGGCTAAGGAAGACCAGACACCAAGACCACCGGGCTCACCGGAGCAAAGGGAGGAGAGCACGACTAAAGCCATAGCAGCCAAGATGAGGAAGCAGGCGCCTGGCTAGAGACTGGGCGGCTAATATGTGGGCACTAGAAAACATGCGGTGTGGCTGGAGCTTAAGAGTCGACACTGCCAGGACAGGGGTTGGAGGGGTGATGGGGAAAACTGCACATGCCTGGGGAGCAGCACTTGAGGGCAAAGAGATCCACTGGCCCTCAAAAAAACACACATGATCTAGTTTGCAGCTGACCAAAATCCATGGATTAGGACACAGAAAAACTTCGCAGAGTAGAACAGGAGGCAGCCTAACAGTTCAAAGAACAGAGGATTACGTTTTTTTTCTAGCGATTACATACCACTTTCTTTGGTCCGGATTCCTGCATGGAAGAAATACCCTGTCGCTTCAGATATTCTTCAATTTTCTCCTCATCCATTGAATCCACAGTGACACTCCTCCACAGTTTCTGAAACTCTGTGCCGGCAAGACAGTAGTTATTTTACAACAGATGTTTACAAGCTATAGCCTCTCAGTGATAGAAATCCAGGCTTCAATATTGTCTCCTCTGATCTACATTAGCACACCTGCGATTTCATTATAAAAACAAAGGAAGTAAGACAATGGCATTCAAATACTGGACACTGAGTAGCAGCAGAAGGGCCTGGAAACATAAACTGCATAATTACACAGCAGATCAGTAGGATTCTATTTCTAGCCTAATCAAGAAAGGGCCTCGTGCTCAAGGCCTCCCTGCTTGCCTGGGGAAGAAAGGCAGCTGACACTCTCCCTTTATTCCAAACATCAGTTATGAAATAGTTCAAATTCCTGCTTATCTCCCCTGAGCACAGAATACTCCATCTCATCTCCTACAGGTAAAAAGAAACACATAGGGAGATGGGGAACCAAAGTTTTATACTGGAGCGAGGAGCTGTAACAGTTTACAGGTGACCCTTGAACAACAGGGGTTTGAACTGCACGGGTCCACTTCCACGTGGATTTTTTTTCTTCCAGAAAATATATTGGGAAAATTGGGGGAAGATTTGTGACAATTTGAAAAAACTCACAGACAAACCTTATGATTTTAATAACATTTTCTCTAGCTTACTTTAAGAATACGTTATATAACATGCGACATAAAAATGTGTTAAATGACTGCTTATGTTATCGGTAAGACTTCCAGTCAACAATAAGCTATTGGTAGTTAAGTTTTGGGAGAGTCAAAAATTACACTCGGGGGCCAGCCCGGTGGCTCGGGCGGTTGGAGCTCCGTGCTCCTAACTCCGAAGGCTGCCCGTTCTATTCCCACATGGGCCGGTGGGCTCTCAGCCACAAGGTTGCCGGTTTGACTCCTCCGAGTCCCGCAAGGGATGGTGGGCTCTGCCCCCTGCAACTAAGATTGAACACGGCACCTTGAACTGAGCTGCCTCCCGGATGGCTGGGTTGGAGCGCGTCCTCTCATCCACAAGGTTGCCAGTTCGACTCCCGCAAGGGATGGTGGGCTGCGCCCCCTGCAATTAGCAATGGCAACTGGACCTGGAGCTGAGCTGCGCCCTCCACAACTAAGACTGAAAAGGACAACAACTTGAAGCTGAACAGCACCCTCCACAACTAAGATTGAAAGGACAACTTGACTTGGAAAAAAAGTCCTGAAAGTACACACTGTTCCCCAATAAAGTCCTGTTCCCCTTCCCCAATAAAATCTTAAAAAAAAAAAAAAAATTGCACTCGGCTTTTCAACTGTGTAAGGTACTGGCGCACCTAGTTCCCATGTTGTTCTAGCTTCAAGTAAATTATCCCAGTTCACAAGCAGTGTAAAAATGTCCTAATAGTATACTCCTTCCTGACCTCTGAGCTATCGTTCTAAATTTTACTATTACATGTGCTCTAAACACAAAATACATTTCTAATATTTTTGCTTTAGTCAGCTATCTTTCAGAGCAATTAAGAAAGTTTTTAATTAAAAATTTAACATTTTTAAATTAGAAAAACATGAATTTATTTATTTATTTATTTATTTATTTAATTGGGGGGGGGGGTATTGGAGAACAATGTGTTTTTCCAGGACCCATCAGCTCCAAGTCAAGTCGTTATTTTCAATCCAGTTGTGGAGGGTGCAGCTCACTAGCCAATGTGGGAATTGAACCAACAACGCTGGTGTTATGAGCACTGGGCTCTAGCTAACTGAGCCAGAAAAACATGAATTTTATATTTATCTTTATTTTTTCCATTTACAGCACACACTCTTGTTTGTACAGATCCAGGTTACTGTCTAGTATCACATTCCTTCTGCCTGAAGAACTTCCTTAGTATTTCTGGTAATGCACGTCTGATGATAATGCATTCTCTCAGTTTCTGTGATGCTGACAGTATTACTCTGAAAGAGTAGTTTTCCCTCATTTTTGAAAGACTTTTTGCTGGGTACAGAATTTTGAGTTGAAAAGTTTTTCCCTTTTGTCCCTTTAAAGATGTCATTGCACTGTCTTTTGGTTTGCACATATTCAAATGAGAAGTCTGCTATAATTATTTTTTCCTTTATAATGAGCTTTTCCCTCTGACTACCTTCAATATTTTCTCTTCATCTTCATTTTTCAGCAGTGTGAATATAATATGCCTAGGTGTTTTTCCGTCATTTGTTTGTTTTTTGGGATTATCTTGCCTCGTGTTCTCTGTGCTTCTAGGATCTTTGTTTTGTTGTCTGTCAATTTTTGAAAATTCCTGGCCATTATTTCTTCTGTCCCATTCTCTTCCTCTTCTCCTGAGATTTTAATTACACATTCAGACCATCTGACATTATCTCAAAGCTAAACGATACTGTTTTATTTTTTCACGGTTTTTTTCCTTTGCATTTCAGTTTAGATATTTGTATTGGCCTATCTTCAAGTTTAAAGATTCTTTCCTTGGTTATGCCAAGTTTACTGATGAGCTTATTGAAGACCTTCTTTGTCTGTTACTGTGCTTTTCATTTCTAGAATTTTCATTTGATTTTCTTATGATGTTTATCTCGCTGCTGAAATATCCTACCTGATAAAGCATGTTGTCTGTCTTTCCTACTAGAGGGCTTAACATATTAATCAGTTATTTTAAATTCCATGTCTCATAGTTCCAATATCTGTCTCCTAAGAATTCGGCTCTATTAATTCCCTTGTCTCAAAAGTGCATTGCTTTTCCTTGTTTCTTTTTATGCCTCAGAATTTGTTTGAAAGCAGGATATCCTCTGTAGGACAGCTGAGACTGAGGTAAATAGTTTTTGTGCCTGGATATGGGCATGCTGTTCCTTCTGCTAGGCCTTTAGTGTGTGGAGGAGGGTTCACTCTAGAGTCAGGACATGAGCTTGGTTTGGAATTTGTTGCTCTATGGTTACCCACAATGCACCACAGACTTCAAATTCCTCTAGCCATACCTGTGCTTAGGATAGAGGCTTGTTTGCCAGAGTTTTCTCAATGTCCACTCAACCTGTGGCTTTAGGTCTTCCCTTTAAGTTAGACCTAAGATGGTCTGTCAGCCTCCAAGCTCTTGGACTTCTTGGCATTCTACTGTTACCTGATAATCCATATCTGTGAGCCTGGTATGGGGTGGGAGTTCTCTCATATTCTGATTAAACCTCTGCCTTAGGCAAGCACTGTGTTCCTTGGTGTCTGGGGGGTGGCCTTCTCAGTGTTCCTGCTCTGCCCCCTGTGCTAAAGTTCTGGACCCAGCACATATTGCTGCCCCTTTCTTGGCAGTAGAGGATTTCCTTTCTGTTCCCTTCCCACAGCAATTTAAGACTTTTGTCTTATAGGAGAGAGGTAAGGAGAAAGATTTAGACAAAGCTTCATGTCTTTCCTGAAGCGTCTACTACTGTTGCCCTCCTCCAGACCGGCCCAAACTGGGCAGTACCCGCTCCCACCCTAGTTTCTACCTTTGTCATAAGCAGCTAGTGACATCTGTGGAGATGGGTGCAAATTCCCACATGTCTGTAGCCCTCAGGCGTTCTATATTCTCTTGCCAGACCACACTAAGCCTTTAGCAGTTCATTGAAAAATTCAACTGAATTCTTCTGAGAGGTGTTCATTTTGTCTGTCCCAGGTAAACAGCTTTCATCTCATCTTTTCTTAGAGGGAGCTGCCTTTCCTCAGATTCTGGGACAGGTGGTGGCCCTGCAACCTCAGCTCTCTGATAGATACAAGAAAACTATAAATTCGCAGTTGCCTAGGATTTATTGTTATTGTTGTTATTGCTGTAAGGGTGGGAACAAAGCTTTCTCCAGCTTTTCCATTCTAAGTGAAAGCTAGAAGTCTCCATCTATCTACTTTTTAGCCAAACTTTAAGAACAATGTGATTAATGTGAGTAGCTCTGTTCCCTATGGGGACATATGAGAGAAATAGCTTCAGGTCAAACTTCCAAGTCAGCAATAAAAACATTTCTCTAACTCCAAGAAAGTACATAAAATTGTTTAAAAATGTGTATCATAACCAGAATTTCACACATCAAATTTACCATAGCTATTGAAGGAAGTATGTCACAAACAAAAGAACAGTTCTGGGATTTTAACCATAACTTGTTAAATTCTAGCCACATGTACAAATTGTATTCATTAATTTAGAATATGAGTACGTATTACATAACTGTATATCAATTAAGCTGTATGATTCTCTCTGTATAACAAAAACAGCAAAGAGAATAAAAGTGCATATGATAAAAACACCTTTTACCCAATGGTAAATTTTATTCAATACACTATTTACCAAGCCTCTGTTACCACTGCAAAATTCAGTTCCTTGAAAATTGAAACTAGTTTCACTTTCTACTTGATATGTACAGAGTTTCTATATTTCAGGCCTCTTATGACACAAAGGGAATAATACCTACTAGAATAGTGACAGCAGTGGTCTGGAAAGCTAATCTGTATATTAATGTACCACCAAAAATATACATATACAACACTATAAATTTTCATGGCACAATGGAATTGCAAGTATATTAAAAACAAAATTTAATTCCTTTTGCTAAAAGAAATGTCACTGGAACTATTTTCAAAGGGAAAATCACTGAATAAGAACTCTTCATTGTCTTTATTTTTTTCAATAAGACATTTCTACTTCAATTCCTGCCTTTCCTTAGCTCAATATTGTTGTAATGTTTAAAAATTACATCCACTATGTAAATGTATTACAGCTGCAAAAATACTTAAAATGAATGCTAGAAGGCAGGGCCCTAAGACAGAATCTCACAGGATCCCATTACTTTTTAATGTATGTGGGGAAAGACAATGCTCAGCTGACAGAGGTACTAAGAGCAATAACCTTGTTTTCTTTAATTTTATAAAATCATTGCAAGAAAATACAAATTAAATAATCTTTATTTTCTATGAGGCTGACAAAATCAACTAAAAACTGGTGAGGGTAAAGAAATGGGTATCTTCTAATATACTGCCGTGAAGAGTTAAATTGGTCCAAAGAATTGGTTCAAATTTTACGATGGGTAATAGGCAAGCTGTTCAAAATTTTAAAAATCTGCCTTATATTTGACCCAGCAATCTACTTAAAGAAAACTACAATAAGGAGATAATTGGGCAACTGGGCATATATTTATGTTCAAGAACTGAGCACTATTTATAATAGCACACAGAAAATATAAGACAAAAAAAACCCTGAATTTCTATCTGTGGAATACCAGAACAAATTTTTTAAAGTACATCCATAAAATGGAATATCATATAGCCATTAAAAAATAATGACCTAAACCAGCATCAAATCACCAGGGAAGTAGCTACTGGGATAAGTCCTGAATTCTAAGGATAAAGTTGAAATTGTTTAGCTTTCCAGGCAGAAAAGAGTAAGTTATAAGCAGTGGGAGAAAAATCAGAAGGTCATCGAATTTATTACCAGGAACACCAACAAACGTTATGTAACTACAAAAGATCAGTGCAAATGTGTCCAGAAGGCTAAACTGGATGTTTCTTTGCCATCTGTCTAACCAAGTACAAAACTACAGATCCACTGAGTCGAAAACCAGATAAATAAATATAAGTAAGTAACCAGATAAGTAAGATTAAAACACTTAGCATTTTGGTACTATTTTATATTTTCAATGATACTAATAGCTAACATTACTATTATTCTTACTATGTGCCAGGTTCTGTTCCAAACTGTAAGCACTTTTATTTATATTAACTTATTTAATCCTTACAAGGACCATGAGATATAGATACCATTATTCCTATTTTATAGGTGAGGAGAGTGACGTCACAGAAATGGCAGCATGAGGGGGGCTTCTTGAGAACTCCCCTGGAAGTTACCTATTATATAGAGGAGGAATCTCAGACAGAGAAGGGTTAAGGATCCTGCCTAAGCTAGTAAGGAGCAGAGCTAAGATTTAAACCTACAGTTTGACTACTCAGACCATTCTCTTGATCACTGCATTTATACTGCCTCCTCTAAATGAATATGATCCTGATTTAAGGAAATACCAAATGCCTTTGTGAAATAAGATGCACACCTAGCTCCAACTACTGTGTTCACTTATCTATTTGATTTTTAAAATTACTACACAATAAATTCTCTTACTTGTGCTATATCTCATTTTAGGGCATTTCCTTCTATTACAGATAAAACAAAGGATGAATCTTCAGTAACTAAAAGCTTGCTCTGGGGTAAGATTTCGTCTTTATAGATAAGACTGCCACCTAGTGGGCCAAAACAAAAATCTTTATCAATACATTCAGGACAAAGCATTTTGAGGAGAAAATACAAAAAAATACAAAGACAAATATTAAGACATGTATCAAGTTTCAATGGGTCTTCACTGGAAACACACATACTTTACACCATTAACAAAAACTCAGTTTTCTTAAATGAGTGACTTACGCAACACCAACACTTTCAACTAAAAGAACAGGGCCTTACCCCAGCGGTGCCCCCCAGGGCCTTACCCCGGCGGTGCCCCCCAGGGCCTTAAGCACTTGTATGAACATCATAATGACAATATGCGACATGCTGCACAATGTGTTCCCATGTCATTCCTTCCTCAGCCTGTAAGCTGAAGGACAGAAATCTACTCACTTTGATATCCCTTATATCAATGAATGTGCTTAACACAAGAATGCATGAAAAGAAGTTTAAAGACAGTGTATCTTAATTTTTCTCTATTTTATAAACATAAACTGTACCTTAAATATAATTTTCAACCCAGGCAATTTGGTAATGTCTGGAGACATTTTTTATTGTCATAATGTGGGGGATGGTATGCTACTGGGGGTGCTGCTACACATCCTAGAGTGTACAGTGACAACCTCAACACCAAAAAAATTATCCACCTTCAAATAGCAATACTGCCAAGGTTGAAAAAGCCTGGAAAGTGTAGAAATTAATGAAACATATCAATTTACAATAATAAACTGAGCCTAGAAACCAACGGTTTTACATATATAAACAAATTATTTTTATATTGGTTTAATACACACTGGATTTTCTAGAATTATACACTGTCTACTATATATAGTATATAGTATGATTAACCTTTGTAAATCACAGAAAAGCTGCACTTCATGTTTTTCAGATCTGTACGAAGAATTCTTTATCACTTAAGGAAAACATCAATTATGGTATATAAATGGCCATTGCATCACACCTGTTAGTCCGTGTGTAGCTACCACATTGTGGACCAAAATGGGGTTCTACGGAAAGTAACCTCATGGGGTGATCTGATCATAAATTCATAACTGGGCAGGTCATGGTGGGTAGTCATATAACTTCTTTGAATAAAAAGCTTATCTTTGCCTCAAGCAAGCCCCATCCATTGTTTCTGTGTATCTACGTTAACACACCTTTGAAATGTCTCTTTTTTCAGACCCTTCCTTCTTCTAAAGTGTGAGGATTCTTTCAGATCCCTCCTCCTGAAGTGTGATCAATTTCAAGAGCACACACAATCTTGTTAACTATCCTGTAATCCAATGCCTGCCTTGCTTTCTCTCACCTTCATGTTACCTCCCTTAATTTCAAATGCATAAAAGAAGCTGCAAACTGTCATTTCTTGGAAGCATTTTATCTCAGTTTGTTGAGAACCTGCTTCCACGCATATCCTTTTTGGCTCGAATAAATTCTTATAAAAATTCTCTACAGGTTTGGATGTTTCTTACATCAATAAGCCCCTACATTTAGCAAAATGAGTGAGGCATATAACAGCAGATCAATAAATATTTGTTGGAGCTTCCGGGTTGGTGAAGTTGTGGGGAGGACGGCATGCTCCAACAGAGCACGGAAACCTCACCTCCCTTCCCACATAGCGGTAGTACTTTGTCTTATGCATCCCTTCCATCTGGCTGTCCCTGAGGTATATCCTCTTACAATAAACTGGTAATCTAGTATCTTAGAATTGGCTCACTCTTGACACTCCCCCTCAGAAACCAGCCACTCTTCTGTGAGAAGCCAGTGACACATGGAGAAGTCAGAGTAACAGGGAGAAGCCCAACCAAGCTCTCAGCCAGCAGTTATCAAGTCCAGCTGAACCTTCAGCCCCAGCTACCATTTACTTCAAATACATTTAGAGACATCAAGTAAGAATTGCTCAGTTGAACCCAAACATAGAACCAAGACAAATACTAATAAGTTGTTTTAAGCCACTCAATTTGGGATGAGTTGTTACACAGAAGTGGATAACTAGAATACCTTCTATTCAATGACTTGCTGGTTTTGCTTAATATCTTTACCACATGTATATAGCATTTAGAATAATTTTGCAAACAAATATTCGTTGAATAAATGGATTCATGAATAAATAGATTGTACCAAAAATCCCAGAAAGTGTCAACTATGGAATAAAAAGAAGAGAATGAAGTTGGTAAACTGATAACTAGAAGTTTAAACAAATTACTGAAAGATATAGAGAACCACTTTTTATATATACACATATACATTTATATAGAAGAGTCCGCACCAAAATCATACAATTTCCAGATAATGGGGAAAATATATCATACAATATAGTAAATAAAAATGACACTCAGAACTGATTTAAAAAGTAAAAACCAATCATATGCCATTTACAAAAGAAACATCTAAAACAAAGGTATAAAATAAAAGAATGGGCAAAAATATATCAGTCAAATTAATATGACCAACAGGGATATTTTATAATGATTATAGATACAATCCTTAAACTGTCTGTCAAGAACATTTATAAACTAAAACCACTGTAGGAAAATACATAAAGCAGTATCTACAGAAAATGCTGGCAAAATTCACAAAGATATAAAAGCAATGGGAGATTTTAATGTTTGCTCCATCAGTGCTCAGATTAAGAAGTGAAAAAAATGACTATGTAAAGGGTGATCTGATAGATTATATTTTCTTTTAAAACAAAAACACACAGCAAGTAAAATAAATCAATAGCTAGCATAACAAAGAAATACGGAAGAAAGCCCAAATACAAAAAGTTAGCAATAAAAAGGGAAAATAACAGAAAAAAAAAAAAGTAAACAACTTCTAGGTCATACTCTGCAAAATCATACACTTTATTAAACTTGAAAATAAAAAAGGAATAATTTTATAGGAAAACACAAATTACCAAAATTGATTCACAAGACAGAAAACTTAAAAAAAAGGACATAGGCAAAGAAAATACTTTGAATGTTGTTTAAGCTTCCAGTCAAGATGGCAGAATAGGCAAACACTGTGCTGGCCTCCTCCCACGACTACATCAAAATTACAACTACAGAGCCACCACCATTGAGAGTTGCCTGAAGTCCAGCTGAACGGAAGTCCTATAACCAAGGACATACTGAACAAGCCATGTCGAGACTTGTAGGAGGGGAGGAGACATGGAATGGCCTGCTCCCACACCTACACGTGATGGTTAAAAATCAGGAGCAATATCTTGACTGTGGAGGTCCCCCGTGAGGAGTGAGGGGTCCCAGGCCCACACCAGGCTCCACAGCCCAGGCTTCCACTGGCGGGAAGGGAAGTCCCCACAGTTTCTGGCTGAGAACCAGCAGGGATTGTGACTGAGACAGAGCTGCTGGAATCCCAGGCATTCCCCTTAAAGGGTCCCCACACAGACTTATTCATTGATGGACTCAGTCTGAACTCCAGTGCTGGGGCAGCAGCTCAAAGGCACCAGGGACATACAAGGAGGAACTGAATTGTAAGGGAGGGGGCTGGAGGGGGAGCTTTCTCCCAGACAGAAGTGCTTCAAAGACACCGTTGTTCCTTTCACGAGCCCTTCCCCAACCCAGCCTGTACGCACACACAGGCGGGTGCCACATCTGAGTCTCCATCAACCTGGCTAACACCATTCACCCTGCCCTGTTGATTCCCTGAGACCCCACCCTACCCAACTCGCAGGCCCACCCAAGCAGCTTCCAGTGGCTTATCCGTACAATCTGTCTTTGCTCATGCTGCAACTTTTCTAAAATCTCTCAAAAGTTCACAAACCCCAAACAAGCAGCAGCTGGCTTCAGCATGCACCATACCTTTTGTTAAACAGCCCCAAGCCCAGCACTCTCAACAGTGAGCCTCAGTTCACAGCCCAGCCTCTCCTAGGCACCTCCAAGCCCAGCACAACTATAATAAAAAGTGCAGATCACTGTGTAGCTCATACCAAGTGCCCCGGGCAGGGCATAGGCAACAGCTGACCTTGGCCTGCAACAGAGCCCCTCCCAAAAGGCCCCAAAATCAACACATCCAGTGGCCAGCTTCAGACCACGCCGGAGAACCACCCAACCACCTCCACAAAAGACACACCCAAAGGGCAGACACCAGACTCCTGCTAAAGCAAATCCTACTCTGTAGGGTCAGCCCCTACACAACAGCTCCTCCACTGCAGACATGGCCAGTCCTCAAACCAATTAGCCTCAGGGTCAATCCCTCCCATTGATGTGACAACAGGAATCAAAGCTCAACTACAACAGGAGGGCACATAGCCATAGCACCTGCCTCAGGTGATCAGGGAGACTACGCCACTGAGCCCCACAGCACTCCTACTACATAAGGCCACTCACTCTACTCAGACCGAGAGACATAGCAGCCCTACCCAATACATACAAACAAACACAGGGAGGCAGCCAAAATGAGGAGACAAATACATCCCAAATGAAAGAACAAAACTTCAAAGAAAGAACTAAACACAATGGAGACAAGCAATCTACCAGACGCAGAGTTCAAAACACTGGTTATAAGGATGCTCAATGATCTCAGGGAGAACTTCAACAAAGAGATAGAAAACATAAAAAAGTAATGTCAAGATATAAACTAATATTTATAAAATAGTAAAGAAATAAACTTTTTTTGTACAACTGAGCTATAAGCCTAAGAAGTTATAAACTGCTGTACCATGATTGTAAGAACAATTAACCTAAAATTTTTCAAATTACATATTCCAAATTCCATTCTGAGAATCAATGTTCAATGTAGGAGTTATTAGCTCTGTTCTAAGAGATGATAATGCTAAAAAGACATTATTATAAAATTTAAATAATTGTAATATGAATATTATAAATTTTGTCAACCTAAATTTGTAACATATTTGCAAATTAAAGAAAGTATTTCTACAGAAAGACTTACCTTCATCCACAGAAAATTGACAGCTCTTATCATTGAAGAAAAGAATTTTCTTCTTATCAGGACGATTTACAAATAGTATCTGGTCCCCTAAAGCCTTAAAGATAAAGAAATTTTTTTCAGTTAACTCCAAATTACCCCAGCTTCCCCCCAATTTATTTTACAACAAAGGATTCCCATTTCTTTTAACCCTCAATAAACCATTATTGTGGGCCCACAAACCCAATTTTAATTCTTGCGTTTCTTTTTTGAGCAATTCCGACTATTTTTAAGGATTGGTATTTCAAGACTTTTACTTTTAAAGGCTTTCCAAAATACAGAAAGGAAATTTACTTATTTTTTAAAAACAGAATAAAATTCAATATATGTAGCAATTATGATTTGGGTCCACTGGACCCTTTTATTGATCTAATAAAAATTGTAGGATCTTACTGTTTTTACTTTTCCTCTACCTTGAAATATTTTGCTACTTGCTCAACAGCACTCATCAATTATTTCCAATTACGTTTTAATAAGCTAAAATAAGAAAATGGAAGAATGATTAAATCTCCTAGGGTGTGAGATAAATAGCCACACTTCAGTTTTCTTACTGCAATGCCCTAAGTATTGCATCATCTTTCAAGATATAAAAGACTAAAGAGTCTTGGCTGGTTTTCAGCTTTCTTGATCACAGCTGACAATTCAGAATTTTTTATTTCCTATTCCTCAGAGTAATGACAAGAAAACCAACAGAAGATATTTCACTATTATTAATGAATGAGAACAAGAATGCACAAAGCCTCAGAGCAGCACTCTTAAGACGCTAATGATGCCAGTGAAATTCATCAGAGAAATGAAGTCTTAAACTATGACTGTTTAGATGACAATACCACAGATGAATAATCTCAAGCTTAAGCGTCAACAGGTGAACAGCATATTTTTAAGGACATAAAGGAAACAAGGTATTTTATCCAGTTAGTTATTCAACAGGAAGGAAGGACTTCATAAGCAATATTGTATAAGGACCTTTGCCATTTACTTTGCTAAAAGGGCATATTCTTCCACCTTAGTGATGTGTTTGCCAAAATGTGCTTGATACAAAAGTTATGTTAAATTGTTATTAAAATTTCTAATAAAGCTGTTTTCCACCATTCCTTTATTTTTATGTGAATTATTCATAATTTATTTTTTTAAATAATAGACTTCATTGGACCCAGGTAATTAAGAACAGAATAAAAATTCTGTATTTCGAGTAATTTAGAAATCATCCTGCCTGAAAATGAAATAGATTCTGTGCTTTTTGTGAGACCTTCACTTCTGAGCATCCTTAGGGAACAGAGCCACTAAAGATAGGGTGTCACAGTAACTTTACATCACAAAATCATTTAAAATAGAATAAGCAACTAGCAGTTTACACCACTGTTCTACTTAAGAATGTGACGAAAAGTCTACTGCACAGTAATAATACTGGTCCCTATCAAAATATGAAAAAAGAATGGAGCAGGAAATGTACCTAGCACCCTCAACTATTAAGCTAGGATTCAGTAGTTCTACATTCAAAAAAACTATAAAGTGCACAATTTATAAACTTTGTTTACATATCATTTGCAACATTTGTGTGGGTTAAGTTTAGACATTTTGTTTCTTTTTTCAGTTCTTTTATTATTTTTTGTTATTTTTTTTAAGTTTAGACACTTTTAAGTTAAAAATCATAAAAAGGGTTCTGGCTTCTAGAAATGGCCGCATAGTTCCTAAAGGGACCAACCCTTTCATAGAAAACTACTATAAACTGTGGATATTTTTTAAAAAGTAAAAAAGCTAAGTAAAAGATTTATCATATGCCACCTACTACAGAGAAGATAAAGTTTGGAGTTTGAGTATATCTAAGATAAATGCCTACTTAAAACCACTCTTTGGAGGAGTATAATAGAATCCCGAGTCTTTACACATAAATTCATAATGTTAAATATGCAACAGAAACTTATTAGGTATATGAAGAAACAGGAAAACATTAACCATACTTAAGAGACAAATAGAATTGGTGCAGACCAGGCCCAAGATGACCCAGCTGTTGAAATCAGAAGATCTTAAAACAGATACAAGAAATTATATATAAGAGTAAAATGGAAAATTTTCTTGTAATGAATGAAACAAAAACTCAGCAAAGAAACAAATCATGAAAGTGAATGAAAAGTCTACAACTGAAAAATACAATCTCTAAAATAAAAAGTTCACCACTAGGCTTAACAAATTGGAGGTAAAGAAGAAGTCAGTGGACTTGACAACAGATCAGTAGAACAAAACAAAACAGAAGTAAACAGAGCCAGCCTCAGGGACTTGTGGGAAAATACCAAAAGGTCTAATATATGTAACTGAATTACCAAGAGGTAGAGGAGAGAAAGGAGCAAGTTTTACTCCACAGGTAGCATCAACCATTAGTAACTGTGAAGAATAAGAACTTGCAGCCTTTCCCAGTGAGTTCCGAATTGAAACTGGCAGTGTAATCTGGATGATTTATTGATAGCCCCTTTAGGAATTCAAAACAGCCAGATTAGTCATCAATGGTTTCGTGTGTTAATGCCTCTGGTTCCTCAGATTAACAATGTCTTGTTGAAGCAGTTCTCATATAAACATAAAAACTTATGAGAAAAACACAATGTCTTTGAGGAAAACTTTCCAGAAATATTCTGAAGAATCAAACAATCAGAAACAACAGCAATACAAAAGGGAGCTATCCAAGGTACACAAAAATGACTACACTCTGTCCTCTGCAGCACAAGACACAAGTTTCAAATCTTCAGCTGGCTCACAACCCTCAAGTACACATGACGGAGGCTTTAAAAATAAAAATTTAAAAACTTTTGCTATTTTTAAAAAACCAGACATTAATTCAAATTATATTAAAGCATAGAAAGAAAAGACAGGTTACCTTGACAGCTTTCTGGGAATTGGGCAGTCCTTCCTCTATGTCTTCTAAAAGAATTCCTCCTAAACCTCTTTGGTCATGCTGATCTAAGAGCCGAAGCAAGGCCTTCTTATCTTTCAAGTTGTACTTGGGTTTGAAGGCATACTTCCCATCTATTACTTCAATTTTGGGATTATTGACTAATGCCTGTAACAGTAACACGATTTGGATATATTAACAAAAGGAAACCTCATATATACACTCTTAAATTCTAATTATTTAAAAAAATAGCAATACCCAAAAAAGTATCTTGTGAATATCAACTAGCAGATCTAAAATATGGACATTCAGGATCCAACACAATAAAGATCAGCATGGTGCTCAATTTTTATAAAAGAAACTGCTTATTATTTTCACAAATTCTTTGGATGAGAAAGAAACCATTTAATCACAGCTGCTTTGAAGAAAGCTATACCCAGTATTCTTTTGGAAAACAAAAGTGGTAAGATAAATAAAACACCAATTAACATTAATAAACAAAGTGAACTGGGTATTGCCTATCCCATCTTCAAAGAATAGTTTATTGAAAAAAAAAAAAAAAAAAGAATAGTTTATTGCATATTGGCATTAGAATGTGAGAAATACTACCCTGGCATGAACATATTTGATCAGTAGTCAGTCTGTCCCATCTGGTATCAAATGGCACCAGTACTAGCAGCTGTGTAAGGAAGTGAAAAGGACCAGACTAGTGCATATAAGAAATTTACCTATAATGTCAGCTTGAGAATGAAACTGAGTAGGGATACAGGAATTAATGAATGTAAGTACATTCCTAGTCAGTTCTGTTGTGCAGCCAATAACAGAAAGAAAGCTTTTCAAGAAAGAGCAACCCTATTTATTTATTTTTTTGCAGCTGCCAGCCTGAGACCCTAAAGGGAGAAACAAAGAAAGAAAGGAGAATAAAATAGTAATAAAAATAATATTTGAAGTCCGTAGCCTGTGAAACTACAATTTAAATGTGGATTACCACTATTTGTATATCAATAATATAATGAGCTACAATGACAGTGATTGACTGGTTTATTTATATTATGAAAATCAGGAACAATATTTTGCTTGGTAAAATAAATTGAATTATATTTTAGGAATTTTCCATTTGGTCTTTAGAATATAGCACTGGTTCTAGAAAGTAGTCTTCTTATCACCTCATACTTAAACAGAAAAGAGGCAAATATCTGAATTTTTAAAATGCTATTCTTTTCCAAATTAGCATGGTCACTGATTGTTTCAGGGTTTTTGATCTTCCAATGTATGTACATACACAACGTTGATGATTATTTTCCCAAGTTACCCGCTAGAGGCAGTGACATCACTATCAAGTGATAATAGTGGTAACAGTGTAACAAATATCTTAACAAACTATCTTGCTATCCCTACAATACATCATACTTTCAATGTCCTAAAACATATATAAAAACAATACAATTTGCCAACACATGCATTATAAATTTAGCAACTCAAAATAAGCCTCAATAATCCTGTAAAAACTTAAAAGGAATTGTTATAATGGCTAACCTCTATACCACTTTTATGCTAAAGTCTTTGACACTTTTAAACAGATGTGTAAGATTACATGAAAACCAACAAATCAAACAATCTTAAAATATGTATGTTTAAAAACCAAAAACAAAGACCCTATGCCAATTCTTTTAAGTATTAGGTTAGTGCAAAAGTAACTGTGACTTTTGCTATTATTTTTAACCTTTTGAACCGCAATTACTTTTGCACCAACCTAATAACAATTATTAACAGATTTCAGTATATTAAAAACCCTAGTTATCGCAAATATTTCATGGTAATCAACTAATTTTTTTTAACTGTATTTTAAACCTATTCTTACCTCAGTCATTAGCCATTGTTTCTGCTTGAGTCCAATATCTAAATGCTGGGTTTCATCCAAAATTTCTTCTAAAGTTAGAGGATGTGTATCTCCTCGTTGATGACGTGTCTATTGAGGGAAGATGTTAGAAGACAGTTTTAAAATGCTGGTTACATTAAATAATAGTTAAATATAAACAAATCTTTTCAGCAATGTAAAAGATGTATTATTTGAGGCAGTATAATTATAGTGATAAAGAGAATGGACTATAAAATCAGGCAGAACAGGGTTCAAACTTGTAGCTCTATTAAAATGAAATGATAAACTGAGAAAAAATATTTGCAACTCACATCATAAAGAGCTAATACTTTAACAGCTCCAAAAATCTAACAGGAAAATGACACAAAGACAAGAACACACAAATCACAGGAAAGCAATGCAAATGCCCTTAAGCATATGAAAAGATACTCAACTTCTACCAAGATATTCCTGACCTATTATTATACTAGCAAAAATCCGTATGTTTGATGGTGGGGCTGTAAGGAAACAGGCCCTCTTACACACCAGTGGGAAGAATGCAAACTGATACAACTACTGCGTAGGGCAATTTCACAATATAAATACATTTATGTCCTTACACCCAGCAATCCCATTTCTAGGAATTTACCCTCCAGATATACCAGCACAACATAGAAAACTGATGTGGTCACTGCAGCATCATGAGTAAAAGGAAAATATCAGAAACAACCTAAGTGGCCACCAGCAGAGGACCAACTGAATAAACGGCGGCACGCCTATGCTGCTACGCAGATGTTAGAAAGGAAATGCAGGTGTTCTCCGTGTGCTCACTTAGAGATATACTGGTGAGGATTTGGAGGAAAGGAAACTTTCATTTACTCTTGGTGGAAATGGTAAATGGTACAGCCACTCTGGACAACAGTTTGGCAGTTTCTTTTCAAATTAAATATATTCTTATTTTATGATCCAGCAATTATGCTCCTGAGTATTTACCCAAAGGAGTTTTTATCCTGTTCATATAAAAACCTGTACACGAGATGTTTATTGCTGTATTCACAATTCCCAAACTTGGAAGCACCAAGATGTCCTTCAGTAAGTGAACTGATAACCAACCAAAAACAAAACAAAATAAAAAACTGTGGTACATCCAGACAGTAAAATATTACTCAGCACAAAAAGAAATGAACTATCAAGCCATGAAAAGACATGGAGGAACCTTAAATGCCTATTACTAAGTGAAGGAATCTAATCTGAGATGGCTACATTCCCACTACATGACATTTCTGTAAAAGGCTAAACTATGGAGGCAGTAAACAACTGAGTGGTTGCCAAGGGTTAAGGGGGCGGGAGGGACAAATAGGCAGAGCACAGAGGGTTTTTAGGGCAGTAAACTATTCTGCATACTATAATCATGAACACATTCATTATACACTTGTCAAAACCTACAGAATGTACAACATCAAGAGTGAATCCTAGGGGCCGGCGCGGTGGCTCAGGTGGTTAGAGCTCTGTGCTCCTAACTCCGAAGGCTGCCGGTTCAATTCCCACATGGGCCAGTGGGCTCTCAACCACAAGGCTGCTGGTTCAATTCCCACAAGGGATGGTGGGCAGCGCTCCCTGCAACTAAGATTGAACACAGCACCTTGAGCTGAGCTGCTGCTGAGCTGCCGCTGAACTCCCGGATGGCTCAGTTGGTTGGAGTGCGTCCTCTCAACCACAAGTTTGCCGGTTCGACTCCCACAAGGGACGGTGGGCTGCGCCCCCTGCAACTAGCAACGGCAACTGGACCTGGAGCTGAGCTGCGCCCTCCACAACTAAGACTGAAAAGACAACTTGAAGCTGAACGGCACCCTCCACAACTAGGATTGAAAGGACAACAACTTAACTTGGAAAAAATTCTGGAAGTACATACACACTGTTCCCCAATAAAGTCTTATTCCCCTTCCCCAATAAAATCTTAAAAAAAAGAGTGAATCCTAATGTAAACTATGGTGCAGGATGCAGTGTGGGACGGGTGGGGCAGTGAACATATGAAAACTCTGTACTTTCTGCTCAGTTATGCTACGAACTTAGAAAAGCTCTAAAAAATAAAATCAATTTAAAAAACAACACACACACACACACACTCACACACTGGAGTATTATTTAGCCACAAACAAAGAAGGAAATCCTGCATTTGCAACAACATGGTTGGATCCTGAGGGCAATATGCTAAATGAAGTCAGTCAGACTGAGAAAGACAAATACTGTATGATCTCACTTACATGTGGAATCAAAAAACAAATATAAAAATCCGAATTTACAGAGAACAGACTGGTGGTGGCCAGAGGTGAGGGGTAAGGGGTGGGCAAAATGAATGAATGTGATCAAAAAGTACAAACTTCCAGTTGTAAGATAAATAAGTCCTAGGAATGTAATGTACAACAGGGTAATTATAGTTAACAATACTGTGTTGTATAATATATACATATATCAAATCATTATATTGTACACCTAAAACTAATAGTGTTATATGTCAATTATATTTCAATTTTTAAAAAATAACAAAAGTAAACGTAAAAAAGCATGTTTAAAAACATATGTAGTATGAAACCTTTTCTATTGGAAAAGGCAGAAATAAAAATATGTATTTGTACTCTTTAGATACAGAACCATTAGATATAGTCACAAAAACTAATAAAAGAGACTACCTATAGGAAGCAGGGCAGGGGAGAAAATAAATAGAATTAAGGTGAGAACAAAACTTCTTCATTTATGCCTTTTTATATTTTTTTTTAATACCAAGAGATATGTTACTTCTCCTAAACAAACAAATTAAATTTAAAAAAAAATTCCAGGCTCTAAGTTCTATCACTGTTGGGCAGGTTACTGAACCTCTTGGAGCTTCAGTCAGGTCACTGTAAAGTCAGAATTAATCATTTTTCAAAAAGTATGTTTGGAAAGCAGATAAAGACAAAGCCTAACACATACCACATAAAAACTATTTATTGAGCATTTGCTACTCATTCACTTATTCATTCAAATATTTAGTGGTAACTCCTACATGCCAAAAGTACTGCAATGAGACATACATTGAAATGCAAACTACCACGTCTGCCTTTCAAGAGCTCCCAAAATAGGATTGTAGCTAAACATACATATATGAAACTTAGGTACACAATTACCTACCAAAGAGAGAGACAGGTAGAGTCAGAGGAGAAGAAAGAGAAAGCTGGATGTGGGCTAGAGGACTCAAACACAGAGAAAAAGGAAGGAGGGGCAGCTGCAGTCTAGTACAGTGGTCCCCAAATCCGGGTGTATACACTCCGGGGGTAAACAAGTCAATCCATTTGAATGATTCCTTAGAAGCTTGTTAAATTTCAATTTAAAATTTCCACTTAAAAATTATTCTTTACTAATATGTAACATGTGGATTGATACCAGGGCCTCCCTTGGCTTCATGTCAGATCCACACTTCAGATGATGACATGCATGAAGGGATCCTGAGGGAAGAGTGGGAATCCCACAGGCCAAAGGGATTGACAGACACGGCCTTTCAGCATTCAGTAGCATATTGCAGTTTACCTGCTCTATAAGAAGCCAACATTATGGGAACATGTATTTTGTTAAGGTTTTTTAAACTATAGTGACTGTACAAGGATTTTTTTAAACCCATAAGAAATATACACTTAAAATTGAGTTACAAATTTCTTTTCCCAAAAAGGCAAATGTTTCAAATTTGTCAGCTACTTCTATAATTACAGAGGCCATTCAGTTTGCTAACAATTATTTTTAAAACAATTATAATTCTGTTCCTTGAAAATAAAACCAGCATTTTAACAACGTGTATAAGAAACAAACTGCTTTTTGAAAGAAATTCATGCTATGGAAAGGGCATTTTGAAAAGGAATATTTTGGTAATATTTCCATCATGTAATTTCAGAATTTAAAATATATAAGAATTAAAAACTGTCATATCTACCTACTTAAAAATTTTTTACAATTTTCAACCTTTATTTTTAAAAACTCTTCCAAACAAGACCCTTCTGTGAGTCTCAAATAAATTCATTAAAAATATAAAAAATTATAAGCCCTTTTGACGTTTGCATGAACTGACTGACATAAGGGAAGATGGGTTTTCACTAACCAAACTGCCTAGCTGGTGAGATGGAATAAAAAACTTAGTGTCAAAATTCTAATAATGTACTGTGGTCATTATTGCATCCCCTCCCCTAAATACTGCTGTCCAAATCCCTGCAACCTATAACTATGTCACCTTATGTGGCAAAAGAGACTTCACCAATGTGATTCAATTAAGGATCCTGAGATGGAGAGATTCCTGTGGATTATCCTGTGGGCCCAACTGTAACCACATAACCACAAGTGTCCTTATAAGGGAAAAAGGGAGGCAGGAGTCAGAGTGAGTGTGAACAGGAGATGTGCTAGTGTAAGTAAGAGGCTGGAGTAAGGCAAGGAAGGGGGCGTGCCAAGGAATGCAGACGGCCTCTAGAAGCTGAAAAGGAAACAGAAGGTCCCCGCAGAGCCCCCAGAGGAGCCAGCCCTGTGCCTATAGCCTGACTTTAGCCCAGTGAGACTGACTTCAGACTACAGACTAACTTATAAAACTGTAAAATAATCAATTTCTGTTATTTAAGTCAGTAAGTTTTGGGTAATTTGCTGTAGTAGCAATAGGAAACCAGTAAGTATTTTCTTCCCTTTAGATCTATAAATCTTTGTATTTACTGCTATAAAAGCAACTGAAACCACGGTTCAAAATAAACTAAACTTAAGACATTCAAATCACTTTATAAGAAAAGGTTAAATGAAGATTTCCACACATGATGACACACATTCATACTGCTTTTAATCAGCAAAAGGGCTTTTTAAGAAAATATATTCATTTTAGCTTTTATCTGAACTTTTTAAATTTCTAATTTTTTGTAAGTTTATAACATACACAATGTTTCAGTATAGTAGTACATTAGCACAAATGTAAAGAAAAATTTTAATAGAAGTGGCCAATCAAAAACTGCTGGAGATCAGTACAGTATTTTGCTTATTGTGGATTTATGTGATATATTTCTGCATATTTTGGATACACGGACATGGAAGCCTAAACTAGACGGAATGAGGGAATTTAGAGTAATTTTACTTGTCCTAGGACAGCCACATCAAGTCTTTGAAAAATATTCCATATTCTCCATTATCATTGATTATCAAATCTACTATATTTTGCTTAGTTTTCTTCACATTAAAACCTTTCCCAGAGTGAAGTCTGCGTCATGGCAGAGTGAGATGAACCCTTAGTACCTTCCCTCAAATCTACAAATAGTCAAATATCTGTAACGCAACAAAGGTTCCTGTGCTCAACACACTAGGAGCCTCAGAGCTCCACACATCAGTACATCCAAAGGCGGGCGTACTGAAACACACGGGGGGGGGGGGGGGGGGGGGGCGCGGCAGGACAAGGGGCGGAACAGGGATGGCGCCTGAAGCCACGGTCCCCTGCCTTGGCTGAGCGATGGCACCAGAAAACACAGCAGCGGTGGCGGGTCGGGGTGCAGCCCCCACACCGCTGCCTGGTGGAGAGAAAGAGGGGCAGCAGCAGGATGGGCGCCTGTGAACCCAGCTCCTTCCTCCAACCGTGGCAGCCAGCGCTCACGTCGCCAGGGAGCCTGGTAGCAGCAGCAGAGACGTGTGTACAGCCTCCCAGCCAGTACAGCAGTGCCAGCGCCGTGGGGAATCAGGTAGCAGAGAGGCTGGTTTGCAAACCTGGCTCCCCCAACCTGCCACATCCCCCCCAACACACACAGCGGTGATGCTGACAGACCCAGGCAACACATGCACAGCGGGGTTACCCACCCTCCCCATCACCCAGGGGGCGTCTCCCACGCCACAGAGATGCCCCACCACCACGACCCCAGAGGTGCAAATAGAACAGGTCAGAGAAAACAAAAATTTGTGCTATAGTACTATTTACTAGAAAACAAAAGAAAAACCTCTAATCATCAACCCACTGAATTGGTAAAATCAAAACGGTACCCAAATAATGAAAATGTTCATGACTTTAAATATGCTGGCAGAGAACAACCCATTCAGCAACATGAACCACCACGGTAACACAGAAAGAAAATGACAATCCACCAGAAACCAAACTCAAAGTCATGGAAGTCTGTGATCTAAATCACAGAGAATTCAAAATAGCAGTCATGAAGAAACTCAACAAGATAGAAGAAAACTCAGAAAGGCAGCTCAATGAGCTTAGGGATAAAATTAGTGAACAGGAATATTTTGCCAAAGAGACTGATACTATAAAAAAGAACCAAACAGGGTAGCCGGATGGCTCAGTTGGTTAGAGCACGAGCTCTCAACAACAAGGTTGCTGGTTCAATTCCTGCATGGGATAGTGGGCTGTGCCCCCGGCAACTAAGACTGAAAACGACAGGACTTGGAACTGAGCTGCGCCCTCAACAACTAGAATGAAGGACAACAACTTGGAGCTGATGGGCCCTGGGGGAACACACTGTTCCCCAATACTCCCCAATAAAAATAAATAACAAAAAAAAAGTTAAAAAAACAAACCTAACAGAGAGTGAAAAATAATAAAACACAATTGGTTCTTTAAAAAAAAAAAAAAAGAACCAAACAGAAATCTGGAGCTGAAGAACTCAATAAATGAACTCAAAAGAACTCAATAAATTAAAAGCCCTGGAAATAGAAAAGACCAGAGAAGAGAGAATTAGCAAGCTCGAAGATAAAAACGTAGAAATAATTCAGGTGCAAGAGGAAAGGGAATATCTTTAAAAAATGAAAGAATTCTCTAAGAACTATCTGACTCCATTAGAAAGGACAACATAAGGACAATGGGTTATCCCAGAAGGAGAGAGAAAGAAGGGAACAGAGAGCCTACTCAAAGAAATAATGGATGAGAACTTCCCAAACCTGGATAAGGAGCTGTAGATACGAGAAACTCACAGAACACCTAATTATCTCAACACAAAAAGACTTTCAAGACACATTACATTAAAACTATCAAAAGTTCATGGCAAAAAAATTTCTCAAGGCAGACAGGGAAAAGAAGACAGTAACCTACAAAGGAAACCCCGTCAAGTTATCAAATTTCTCAGCACAAACTCTAAAGACCAGGAGAAACTGGAATAATATATTCAAAATATTGAAAGATTGAAACCAGCAGCCAAAATATATTGTGAAATGTTTGTATTTTTGGCAGTGTTTTTCTCATTTAGTTATTATTCTCTGTGGTTTTATTAGCATTTGTTTTATAACCATGTCTGACAGTCTAGTATGATGATTTTTGAAGATAAGATTTGTGATAGAAGAGGATTCTAAGCCTAGGCCCATGAACAATTCTAGTAAGGTTAGTAATAAAAAAAATATATAATCTTTTGGGCCATTTCACTGTACCAGTGCAACATTTAAAAAAAAAAAAAAAAAGCCTACCACTACAACAAAGCTACTTATCAAAGGGTTTTACATGGGCTGGTAATCCAAGGTGTCCTATTCCATTTGAGGTAAACAATGTATAATGGCTCCAGCATAACTGAAAAGACACTTACATATAAATCACAGACATTGGATAAGTCAAGGTACTTACTATTTTAAACAGCTATTGAAATCTCAAATCAAACAAAGTTTTTGTATTTATTTTTAAAAGTCTCATTCAGTGAAAGGTCCAGGAAGCAAGTTATTACAAGAACTTATTACCCAGAAAAGGGGGAGTAGGATGCGGGGGTGGGTGCGGGGGGGTGGAAACCACACAGTTGGTAGGAAGCTAGTATGTCAACACGTCAAATGATAGTGAGGAAAACGCACAGTAAATGAGAAAGTGAAAAGTATCAAACAGTATGATAAGTCAACAAATTGAAGACATGTCACATGATGGTGAAAACACAATTTGTCTATCCAGGTTGACACATCAACAGATTTCACCAATAAATGACATGCAGCAGTAACATTTGTAAAATTTTTAAATGATGACTTTTAAGAAAAACTTTTCTGTTGCAAAGAACTGCCACAAAAGAGCAAAGAGCAAGACATATTTAGTGTGGTGTCCTCATATCTGGAAACAAAGGTCTTGGAGGAACTGCACTGGTATCTTCATTGAGGTGCCCCATGAACAACGGTTGGCTCAGTACAAGGTTTTACCCTCTTCAGTAAAAAAAAAAAAAAAAAAGAAAGGAGGGGGAGGAGGAAGGGGAGGGGGAGGGAGAGGGAGAGGAGGAGGAAGAGGAGAAGGAGAAGGGGAGGAGGAGAAAGAGGAGGAGGAAGAAAAAAGAAGTATATTCTGATGTCACAAGACGGCTTTCTTCAGAATGTACTAGTATCAAAAACCCTTAGAAATGAAAGGAAACAAGTCTTGAATGATGCTACAAAAGTGATTTGCTTTATTAAACAAAGACCAGGATACTTGAGCACACAAATCTCCTGCTACATACAGAAATCTAGTAGCTTGGCAGAAGAGGAGTTCTCAAAAGAACATTTAAACTAAAAGGTGAATTACAGAAGAAAATAGTAGGCCATACTTTACTGACTGCTTTGAAGATGGAGAAATGGCTATAAAGCTAGCTTTCTCAACAGACATTTTTTTTAATCCTGTGGACTGATTGAACAGGTTTCTACAAAGCTCTAGAAAAAAACGCTTTGAATTTAAGTGACAAGAATTCTGGATTTCACAGGAAAACAAATTTTTTTGAAAAATCATGTGGCAAAAGGAAATTTTCTACTGCTGTTCAGGATGGGGGAAGGATACCAGCCAGTCTCCAGCATTACTGAAAACCACCAGGAAGAACTAAGAAACAAAACTGAACAATATTTTCCCTCCCTTTCAATGCAAATGTACTCCTGGGTGCAGGACCCTTTCTCTGATTCTACTGCTCATTTAAGAACAAGTAAGTGGCCTACTTGGATAAGGTTAAAAAAAATAATGAAGTAAAACAGTGAAATTTACCTACACTACTGACTTTATCATTAGAGTTGATATCCTTTCTGGGGCAGGGGAACCACACACACACACACACACACACACACACACACACACAGAGTAGGCTAATAAACTGGGCAAAATGCATAAAAACAGAAAAATATTCTCTATTCAAAAGAATGTTGACAATTATTAACTTATATCCACAACTTACTGATTAGGTAACATACATGAGCTATAGGTATAACAATGTTTTGCAAGGTACTTCTATATACCTGTATTTAGGAGATACTGGTGTATAATTTAAAGACTCTATTTAAAATTGTAAATAAATTTAGGTTCTCGACCCGGCCTTACTATCAACCAGAGCTGTGCCTATGAGCCCGTCATTTACTTTCTCTGGACTTCAGTTTCTAAATTCAAATATAATGCTCAGAATCAACAGGAGTTGGGTCAATGGGTTCCCAAAATTTAGCGTACATCAGGACCACCTGCAGGGCTCTTTAAAACAGACACAGAGTTGCACTGAACTCCCAGAATTTCAGATTCAATAGATCTAGGGAGGGGTCAAAGAATTTGCACTTCTAACAAGTTCCCCAGGTGATGCTAACGCCTGGTTGGAGAATGATACTCTGAGAACCACAGAGGTAGACTAAACCAAACTAACCAAATTTTTCAACATGATGTTTTATGTAACTGAGATACATCCACACACAAAAATGATGGTGAGACCAAGAGAAAAACAGTGTATCAAAAACAAGGTGCACCACAGATTTGTCATCTGAGAACTAAAGTAATGTCTCATATGGAAAGAGCGGTGTCCTTTATAAGGGAATATTCAAGATAATTTGGAGTGCTTTTTTTTTTTTAGACTTACTCTTTTAAGCAATAAAATTTGTTTCACATTGATGGTTTCCATAAAAATCCTTCTAAAATAGACCATGAAATTCTTCTATCTTCTCCAACAGGTCCACTGAATATAATTTAATCTTTTTTGATGTCTCAGTTACTGTCATAATGGAAACTACTATCCTGTTTCCCCGAAAATAAGACCTAGTGGGACAATCAGCTTTAATGCATCTTTTGGAGCAAAAATTAATATAAAATATTAATACAAGACCCAGTCTTATGTTATAGTAAAATAAGACCAGGTCTTACATTAATTTTTGCTCCAAAAGACGCATTAGACATGACTGTCCGGCTAGGTCTTATTTTTCGCAGGCTATGGTATAACAATAACCATCTTGGGAGCTAGTGAGATGTGTTGTGCAGTTTGTTTCTGTGCCAAATGTTCTCAGTATTATGATTTTGAAGTTCTTTTATCTGCTTTTAATTTTTTTTCTTTTTAGTGCTTCTTGCTATAAATCTCACTGTAAGTCTCTCAGTTTCCTGATGGTGCCTCTTGAACTTTCTTCATGTCACTTCTAAATAATTCTCATTGACAATCAAAGAGTTCCTCTATAATATAAGTAAATGAATAAACTATGAGGAACATTTTTGTTGCGTTTTTTTTGCTAAGTTCTTGGTTTTATCAGATCTTCAAAAAGAGTAAACAAGTGACAGGTGAAGCCTGTCCAAGAATCAGTTTACAGATCACCTTCCATATGTACTCTTTCTCTTTCAAAATAGGCCCTCCCCTCTTTAAGAGGGGAAAAAAAGGTAAAACTCTCACCTCCACCAAAAATTTATAATGCATTGCCTGGAGAGGACCCAAGAAAAGGACAAGTCAAAAAACTATTGTTTGGGGGGAGCCTTCTTAAGTGATAACTGAGATGTCACTGACTATCCACTATAGGGCTTCTTATCTTTTCCAGTCCTATTTATCTCTCTAAAAGTTAAAAACAGGATATTTTCGCCCCTAACAGGGCATTCTAAAGTCTGATTCATTATGGTTGTGGGCAATTGAGTGCAGTTTCCTTTAAAGAACGTTGTCTGTTCTGTCCCCATACACACCACCCCCATGGTGTGCTGTCCAAGAATACATCACTCCTTGGGGCGCGTCTAATAAAATCAAAGTAAAGGGAACACTGGTAAGAAATATCTAATGATAAAACTATATTTTTTTCAAATATTTAAGTATAAGTAATTCTCTTCAGCAATTCTCAAAACTCATTCCTTGAATATTCATCAGCTTGAATAAAAAGCACATTTAAAGATCTGAAGCAATATCAATTAAGGAGGCTGATTCTTTTAAATATAACAGAAGTATTTTCCAGGACTACCAAACTGTTCAAATTATGCATCATAAAACCCACAGACAAAAACTGTATACGAACTATTTTAGATTAAGTGTAAATTATTCAATGTGGTAGTTAAAACCTATTTTGTCAAATCATGTCATGAAATTTTTATTCTAATTAGTCAATTCTCATTACCTCTTTTAAACAGTTTAATATTTCTACCTTGTATTAAAAAAAATCATAGCTAGCTTTAAATCCAATTCATTTTTAACAGTAGGTGTCATTCTTCTTCATTAATTACCCCAGATAAAGTTATTTATTAATGGAGTTATTTCTGAATCATTTCCTTTTATTTATACCTACAAGCTGAATATCAGAGATCAGAAAATACAAGCACACACATTTAAAAAGGAGCAACACACCTTTTATCATATACTCACTGCATAAATATTTTATTATGCAATTTGTAATGATGCAACATAACATGATAAACAGCATGTCTGTCTTTAAAATTATTATAAAAATGGATAAATTCTATTTGATCCGTATAATTTTCATCCAATTACCTTAGTAGTATCTTTTAGTATGTATCCTATAATTTATTTCTCTGTGGTTTTTATATTACTTAACATGTGTATTAACTTATTTATTTGAACTTTAAAAGATATCTAATGATATTAAATAAGTTTGATATAGTTGGTTGGTTTGACAGTGGAGAATAGCTTTGCTAAATGAGAGATATTTGCCTTAAATTGAATAAGCTAAACCTTCAACCTGAAGGTTTTGACAAAAACATATTTATTATACAAAAGCATTTTATGAGAAAATTACATTGGCAAAGCTGTACCGAAATTAATTATTTTTATTTTCTCAACCATTTCTGAGTGTGCTTACAGAGGGGAGGGGGAACTGATAATATGAGTAATTAGACTTTTGCGAAGTCTTGGTAAAACCTTTTTGATATACTTCCGTCTTAAAAAGTAAATGGTTAAGGACCAGGTTACAAATCTTTTGACAAGTTAGGTGGTTCACATTCTTTTGCTTTCAACAAAACTGAAGGAGGACCTACTAGAATTGTCAACTGACGGATGCTTGATAATAAATTGATTTGGGGCATATAATTTGAAAGGTTTTACTATCACAAAACTTCCATTAGAACGAACTTACTAATATGATCATTTATTTCTCAGCACTTAAAGCTATAAAATCTAAAAATAAGACCAGAAATTGTTGCCAAATCTTGTTTCATTCTATCAATAATTGATATCGATCTCCAGACATAAGACCACAGGAGGAAGAAAGGAGACAGCTCCATTCATTTCATTAAAAAATGGATGTCTATCGAATGACTATTACATTCAAACTGAATTTTAATCAAAATTTTCATATATTTAAGTTTTTCTAATCAACTGTTCTCTAATAATTGCAATGGTACTACTCAAACCAGAAAATATTTTTAATACTTAGAACCATACGATCACAAAAACACATTTCTAATTTCATTTTATATACATATTATTGTGGCAAAGAAATTTGATAGATGATCAATAATTAAGATTTTTTCAAGCATAAAACTGTGTAACATTATCATACCATACAGTGTAACAGAATAAATAAAGAAGTTCAAAGGGAAAACCAAAATTTTCAACCACTGAATTTGTTTTCGCATTTTTAAATTGATAATGACATTTAGATTCCCTTACATACATTTAAAAGTGATGTATTTTATTGAAATATTACAATATACCAGAAAGTCTATCCTTGGTCACTATATAAACTTTTACTGAAAAATTGTAGTTGTCAATTTATATGTGTGCAAAGTAATACAGAATTGTTTCAGAGGACATGAGTAAAAATTTGAAGAACACTGTCCTAGATAAACAAAGTTATAAGTAAGGTTCATCTACGTAAGTGAAGACTGTACTAGCAGAGTAGCAAAAACATGACATTTAAATGTCAGTCTCCCTCCATAGGCTGAAAGCCACGAGGGCGTACATTTTTTGGGTATTTGTACCATTGTGCTACTAATAGCATATAGTCGGTTTACGAATTGTTTACCATGTGGGGGAATGGATGGATGGAATGAATGAATGGTGACTACACAGTGTTAAAGTATGTGATAATGGGAAATTATAAACCACAGATTTCTACCAGAAATCAAAGAGAAAACACAGAATTCAGACATAGCCAGATACTAAGTCTCTTAAACTACAAAAGAAAAGTCTGAGTATAAAATCTTGGTTTTCACTTTAAGTAATATAGCTGAAATTTGAAATAATTAAAAATACAGTCCTTTCTTTGACTCTTTTCAAAAGATACAACTATTAACTAAATGGGATTAAGAGTTCGCAGGAAAGGGGGTAAATTTTAAATCAATCAGCCACCTTAGCTATAACTGAAATTTTACTTTAATAAAGTTAGGATTCAAAGTCTTTATTAAAGCTAGAATGTCGTATCATTAAAACTTCAAAACTTACTTGTAAAATACAAAATCTTTCATCAAACATTAAAGTGTAATTCTTTTGTGAGTTAATGTTTTTCTAAGACCCTCGGTAATTGTCTAATTACTGAGATGTAGAAAAGCCACCACCGTATGCCTGAACTCGATGGCGTTTACTTCTCACATTAATGGAAGTAATAGCCTGTAAATCATTTACATGTTCCTACTCGTTTGCAAGCAGGTATTGACTAATTAAGAGGTGACTGAATCTACTGCCTAAGCACAATTTTAAGTTACGTGGTGGGCTTAAATTGTGTCCTTGAATTAATGGAAATTGAACATACCTAGGTGACTCAGTGCAATGCTAATTTGATATAAAAGTCTTAAAGCATTAAATATTTTTATAGTTTTATTGAGATACAGTAGGCATACAATAAACTACATATACTGAAATACATCATTTTATAAAATTTACCTCAAATCTCAATCTCCTTCTGACAAAATGTTATCTAAGAAAAGTACTTACCTTCATATAATTCACAATCTTAGCAAGCACGCCAAATTTATATCCAGAGCTTCCAGATAGAGCTTTCAAGTTAAATGATCCATTGCTATGATCTGAAAATGAAGTTCAAAAAATAATCATAAAATTTTCATAGCAGATGTGATTTATGACTTTTAAGCAGCTAAGATGATTTTAACTCTAGTAAACATTTTTCTTGTTTGAGGTTTTCTATCTAGTGATTTCTATCCTGTAAAATTTTGGTGAAAAATTCAAAATCTTTGAGTATGTAATAACCATCCATTGTCTTACCAAAGATGGAACAGAGTATAAATAATTCAAAACCATTAAAATACATTTCTTATATAAGTACCTTTATCTCACTCTTTCCTTAATTCTTATTATTTTCCCCCATAATTAGAAGCAAGGCTTTTTAAACAAGACAATACAAATCTCAATCTGATCCATAGTGCTTTACAAACAAACTTAAAGCCACGAGAAGTGAGTGGATTACCTCTAGAAAATAAAAAGCTCAATTTATCACTTATTACATCAATTACTGCTTATCAACTTCAAACAAACAGGCATTAATTAACAGAAATTTTTAAAAAGAATGATACAATAACTATTTTAAAGTAAACTTTAGAGATAAATTAGGAATAAAAACTATAGGCACTGACACTGCATAAACATGTACGCTTAGAATGACAGCATGAAATAAGGAGCAATCTTTATGGAAGATAATTTGTTTCAGAACATCAATCATTTTGTTGCATCCTTCTAGGCAGAAATACTAATATTACGTTACATCACAGATGTATTCCATTAATCAGACAAGAACGGGTAAAAAATTTCATCATAAAAACTAGGAAAAATTTCAGAAGTACACATTCTATTAGCAAGGCATAAGATCAAATATTATAAAGTTCCCATGTGGCTGATACACGAAAGTAGAGGTAAATAAAAGGGGGGAGAGAGTCAATGTCTGGCCCCTGCTTGGTAATAATAATTTAAGCAAAAGAATGCATTAGCACAACCGCAAGTCAAATGTAACAACTGTCAGAGTTCCAAAACAAAAGCTTCTAGATGGCAACATAATACTCCTTTGAGATTAGTTAGTGAAAAGGCTTTATTGAATATGCTTTTTTGAGACTAAAGTAAGGTAAGACTTCATGTGCAATTTCCTCTAAAAATAACTTTGTTACAATTCTGATAACTTACCTGACACATTAAAGTCTACTTGTTTGTTTCCCAACATAACAATATTAAAAATGCCTTACAGGTATGCTTTCACACTCACCATTTCAATTATTAAATACGATCTACCTACATGGTTAATTTTTCAAGATATTCAGAACCCTCATAACAATAACAACTTTCATAGAACACTTACTACTGTGTTTCCCTGAAAATAAGACTGAGCTGGGCTATCAGCTCTAATGCATCCTTTGGAGCAATAATTAATATAAGAACCAGTCTTATATTACATAATAGACCCGGTCTTATGTTAAAATAAGGCTGGGTCTTACATTAATGTTTTTGCTCCAAAAGATGCATTAGAGCTGATAGTCCGGCTAGGTCTTATTTTCGGGAAAACATGATACTTACCAAGAGCCATGCTAAATGATTCCCTCCCTCCCTCCCTCCCTCCCTCCCTCCCTCCCTCCCTCCCTCCCTCCCTTCATTAAAGTTTATTGGGGTGATGATTGTTAGTAAAGTTACATAGGTTTCAGGTGTACAATTTTGTATCATATCATCTATATATCACATTGTGTTCACCGCCCAGAGTCAGTTCTCCTTCCATCACCATATATTTGATCCCTTCTACCCTCATCTACCACCCCCTTTCCCCCTTCCCCTCTCATAACCACTGACTATTGTCTGTGTCTATGAAGTTTTGTTTCTTCATTTGTCTTATTCCTTTGTTGTTTTCAGTTTTATATACCACATATCAGTGAAATCTATGGTTCTCGACTTTTTCTGTCTGACTTATTTCACTCAGCATAATAATCTCAAGATCCATCCATGTTGTCGCAAATGGCACTGTTTCATCTTTTTTTATGGCAGAATAGTATTCCACTGTGTATATATACCACATCTTCTTTATCCAATTATCTATCGAAGGACACTTTGGTTGTTTCCATGTCTTGGCCAAAAATCCTATTTAGGAAATATTACTGCCCATGTATAAACATTAGAAAACAAGAGTAGTAAATAGCAGAGTTTAGATTCAAATCCAGCTGTAAACCCTGTGTGATCCCTTGTATAAGAATCATTAACTAGCTTTTAACACAGATTATTCCACCTGAAACTGGCTGTTTTGTTGAGGAACAGAAATTCATAAATGTACATTTAATGTTTTGTTGTTTAACTGTTGTAAAATTTTTTTTTTTCCTATATAAACTAACTGGGAAGACTATAAAAAACAGATGACAAATATGTCAAGGATAAGCACCATATAAACGGTTAATCATGAACCACATTAAGTTTTATTTACCACGGTATCTCCAGCATTTAACTCAATGCCAGGCATAGCAAACACTCAATAAACGTTAGTTGAATGAACGAATGAATGAATGCAAGGGAGGGAAGCAAAGAAGCAAAGAGGGAGGGAGAAAACAGAAGGAGGAAGATATTTCCATCTACCTTTTTATGGCCCCAGAAACGAATGTGCTGATTTATCTACAATTAAAATAAGTCTACATAGCAAGCATTTAAACAGCCTATTGTTGTAATAGCCACTCCCATAATTAAAAACCTTGATTCTATCATGCTTAGACCACAACTTTAAATAATACACCATAAATGAAAAACGTTCTACCTCTAAACATCCAACTGAGGATTCTTTTCCATTTAAATGTCACAGACTGCTTTTTTAATGCAGGTGGTGTACCTACCAAAACTAACCTTCTCTCAAATTAGTAGAGCTGAAAACCTTTTTTCTCCTCAGAATTTCTAAATCAAACGACCACATGGAAATAATCACTTCTCGGAGGGCAAGATTTATATAAAATACAAGTATTGAAAGAAAAGGAGAGAAAATAATATACTATTTATAAGATTTTATGCACTCCTCCTGGAGGAAATATAAAGCTGGTAACCTAGACTGTTTCCTAGGTTACTACCTCTTTCGACATTATTTTCTAGCCCTGGCACTGAAACATTCAAAGAAGGATCTGCAATTTTAGTTAAACACTAAGGAAACATCAATCTGTTGGTAACTCACAAATTCCTACACAGGAAGTTAGCTTATAGGACAAAAAATAAGGCAAGAAAAGGGGTGACAGTTGATATCCCAGACAGCCCTACTCAAGTTTCTGAATGATTTACTCTTAAGGATGGCAGGACTTAATGCAAATGAATGTAGAGGAAACTGTCAGCTGCACTGTGGTCCAACCAATAGAAGCACAGCTCCATCTTGGCTGTGCACTGGACTGCATTACAAACAGACGATACCATCGCTTCAACAGCAGCCTCTCAGACAAGAGGTAGGTTTATATCGTCTTTTTCATTTAGTAATACATGTCCTTATGATGCAATAAAAAATATTTTGCCATAAAAATCAGGCAGAAAGCTTTGTTCCTACTAAAGACCAAAAAAAGCAATGTATTCATTTCACTGCTTGGTAGGATTTTATTATGAAAACGTGAAGACTGCCTTGTGCTATTTGATAAGCACACTTACCATCTGTGCCTTAATGGAAAATTCATGCCATTTTCTATGAACCTGATCTTATATCCAGACCTTAGAGTAAACCATGAGCATCTCACGTTAAGTGATTACCTGATAATTTCATTTTCTCTGAGTTATTTCATTTCAGCAGTTTGGTCTGTCTTAAACAAAGGATTTTTCTTAAAGAAAAATCTAGACTAAAACCTAATATTAGACTAAAGCTTTCTGATTATATGTGCAAATTATATTAGCTGGTAAAAAGCTACAAGAAAGTTTGCTATATTTTAACAAATATGAGAAAATATTTCAAATTGTTTTTTATTTGACTTTGTAGATGCAGAGAATGCTGAGAAATTATCACAACTCTGATTTTTATATAAAAAAGACCATAAAGGTACCACTATATAGGCTGCATTATACTATAACCAAAGACATCATTTGCAGAGCTTCAGACTTTCCTAACATTTTAATTAATTCCTTACAATGAAATTTTAAAGTCTGTTACTTTAATATACAAGTCATGCTACCATTAAATGAAAGCCTTTTTTTAAATAGCTTTTCCATTTTGTGTATGCCGCAAAAATACGTATTTAATCATAGTAGTTTCCATATGTATTAAAAATACATATTTAATCGTAATTTCACAGTAGTTTGTTAGACTGATCCTCAAAATATGTTCATAATAAGTCTTTTTGATAAACTACATTTTAAAATAAAAATATGTCCTAAGAATTGGTTAATGGAGGAAAGTACAGTACCTTTCCAGGTAATAAGATTACTTTCATGGCTACTAAAAAATTCCTGTTCAGGTCTACTAAAAATTAGTATCAACTGCTGACAAATTTATAATTTTATAATATGCAAGCATGAAAACATCATTTAAGAGATGCTAGAGTTCCAGGATACTACCTATACACGCTGACCTAAAGATCCAACTTCTGCCCTTTGCCTTTGCTAGTAAATCTATTTAATTTTAAAGGATTTTTTTTCCGTAATTTTTATTACTTCTATTTCTTAGCCAGCATTCAGCTAGTATGAATAAAATGTCCTTTACAAAGCCCAAAGTTTGCTGTAAGAAGGTATCAGATCTCTCCAGGTTCAGCACATGGGATTAGTTATCTACAAAACATTACTACTGTTTGCTATACAGAGTCTCAGGTAAAATTAAAACAACTTAGTCAAATAAAACAGTTAACTTGTAACTCAAATTTCAGGTAAATTGAAATAGAAATCTTTACTACCCACATTGTTTTAACACTATAATCAGCCTATGTTTTACTGGTAATATATCTATGGTCAGCACTGATGGAGGCTCATTGCTGTTTCACTGAACTGACTAGCGGCACGGCCTATCAGAGAGTTCCGGGCTGAGTGAGTTGCTCTATATTTAAAGGCCATTATGATTAATTGATCACATTTCAAAGTGATGTGCTTAAAGGCACTAGATAATTCAATTCAAGGGCTTTTACCATAAATACAGCAAAAGCATAATTTTATTCTGATCTGGCAATTCAAGGTTCCAAAACAGTTCCAAGTCTTACCCCATAAATACTTCACTAGGGTATTTTGAAATGGGAGGAAAAATAGTTAAAGGAAATATTTCAAAAATAACAAAACATATATATATATATGGTATTTACTTTTAACACTTCCCATTCCTGTAACCAAATTTTAAAGGGGATATAGGGAATTGAAAAAAGTATAGACTGTTCTTACTTTTTTGTTTTTTACCATATTCTCTTACTTTTCATAAGGCATGTTTACAGCATTTGTTTCACATAAATTTACATTTCAGTTTCAAAACTATAGTCTCAGAATACAAAAAAAGGCATCCTAACGGTAAATATCTTTCTACTTGTCTAATTATGTCTAATCCATCAAAGTAAATTTTAGATTTTACCCTAAATTTAACACAAAAAAATTATTGAGCTCTAAAAGTAGTTTGAAAGAATAAACCACATTAAATATAAGGTGGAAAATGACTCCACATCACAAGGGTTTACTTTTTTCAGATATGCCCAGAAACTAGCTAAAGAGTGAATGTTTTGAATTGCTCATCAGTTATCGGTACACTCACAAGAGGCAAACTGCCATTTATAGCATAAGTCTAACGCGCATTCTTTCTTAATGCGTACATACTTCGTGCAAAGCGTACGAGTGCCCTGGCACAGACGCCTATTCATTACTGTTGTCATTATTGCAAGGGATAATTATTGTAAGCGTATTTGTATGTGGCTAAAGTACAGTCTAATCAAAATGACAGTGTTTACTAATCCTAATTTTAATTTTTTGGAAGTAATCCAGAAAACTCAACAAATGTATTAAATATATACATATATCTCACAATAGACTTTTAAAAGCCAAAGACAAGGAATGATTTTAAAATGTATTAGTCTGGGTTTTGAATAATATATTCAAATGGTTCAAAAACTAAAAGACTGTAACTTTGAGAAGTCTCACACACATCCCTATTCCCAACCCTACTCTCCAACTAACCCAAGTAATCAGTTATTAATTTATTGTACATCCAAGATTTGTGTGCAGATACAAGCAAATAAAAACATGCATTATTTTCCTTTTAGCTATAATGTCCTGCATCTTGCTCTGTTTACTTAACATATCCTAAAAATCTTTCTATATCACTATGCAATTACCTTATTCATGCATATTCAATTGTGTGGATATTCTATATTAATTTTAACCAGAAGAATAATTCACTGATGGGTACAAGTAAACTTCAAATAATTGAATTTAGTTGCATGTCGTCTGTGTACCTACCTCTGTCTTCTCCCCTTCCCTTCCATCTATTTTTTTTAGGGGTAAAGGAACCTGATAAATTTTTAAGCAGTTTACTTGTATCTCAAAAATAAACAGAATATGAATTTCCTTAAACCAACTTTGAAATCATTTCAAAATTTCATTTTGAAATAACAAGTCTTTACAACTCCCCAGTTTTAAAGCAAATACAAATTTTAAAAAGGCCTATTCATAATAAATTATAATATAAAGTACTAACGTCAGTATAATTTCAACCAGGTATAAGGTATAGATTTATACAGCCAATTTCTAAGAGAAAAGAAAATGAGAAGTTTGATATGTTAGGGAGATGGGATTCTGGGTGAAGCTTTTACTTATTTAAAATTGCTGTAACAATGTTTATGAAATCAATAGTAAAAATAACACTTGAAATTCACATTAAGTTAATGAATAAGGTAGATTAAACCAATCTGAGGGGCAGAATGTGGAAACAGCTTCACTGTCTTCTCCTCTCCCTCCCTATCATGCTCCCCCTGCACTCACTTCTAATGCTGTATTTAGAAGAGAAACCTTCAAATTTTCAGATTTTAAAAAGGAATCAACCTGAAAGGCTTTAACAGAAAGTCTAAGGAATATTTTCATCCATACTGGAGAGGTCCTAGGTTAGCCCAGGTGAAATTGTTAGATAGACTCTCAAGCAATTCTTTCTGCTCTTTACCTACCCACATACATAAGTGGCTCTGCCACCTATTTCCCCAAGGTCCTACTCTTTTTTCTCTTCCTCTCCTCTGTTAGCTCTGCTTTTCAAAAAGGACCTGAAACTCCTTTATACTTAAGTAAAAATAACTAACAATGTGGGTTACCCCTCCCAGAATATCTGCATTAGTGCTAAAAATCTTAAAGGAGTTCCACAGCTGAATTTTTTTTAGGCATTTGTGTGTGCACACACAATACTATTAGGCAAGTTGAGTCAAAAAAAGACTTAACTTTTGTCTCCATTTGAGTGAATTTCTATGGGTTACTTGAATACTTATAGTGATTACAGAGGCAACAAGAATGCAGAGGTTGGGGGTGTAGCCTATTAGAACATCCCACGTTACAGAACTCCAAGGGTCACCCCACAGCACAACATGAATGGCACTCCCTGGAGTTGTGCAATGTAGCTGCCCTGCTTTCTGTAAGAATATGCTCGGAAGATAAAATTTCTAAGGATAAAACAGGGTAACTTTGAAAGGCTGGTTCTCTAGACATAGTTTGAAAATAATGTAATTTAATGAGCAGTTACAGACCTGTGTTACAATGTATTTTTGTATATCCCAAAACAGAAGAATTACTCAATTCCTGTCTATTAGTCTGTTGTCTCTCATTTCAAGATGAAGGGTCACCAAGCACCATGAAACTGAAGAATTCTCAAATCCAAAAAAAAAAAAAAAAAAATGAATTTAAGCCTTTACTTCTGGCCTCATTTCATTAATTTAACTTTTAAAATACATGAAAGGAAGGAAGGAACCAAGTCCATCCAGAGAGGTGAAGTGATTTGCCAAGCAATCTGATCAAAGAAAACAAAAACCTTAGAAAATATTCATTTGTCAGCACCAACGTTTTAAAATTACGTCTATTAAGAAAAGAAAAGAAACCTAAGGAATTACATTGTTATATAGGCTTTGGGGGTTTTCTGGTCATTTTTAAATCTTTTTTGATTTGAAAATGATATGTGGCTATGTTTAAACAAAAGTCCTCACCACTTATGAGACATATACTGAATATTTCTAGATGAAGGAATATGATGACTGGGATTTGCTTCAAAATAGTCCATGGGGTGGCAGCAGTGGGAAGAGCTATGGATTGGCCAAGAGATGAAGCCATATGATGAGCACACGTAGGTTCGTTATGCTCTTACACATCTGCACTACCTTGCAGTTTTCTTTAAATGATATATACTCTCACGTGCACTTAAAAGGCACTGGTACACAGCAGGTAATCAATAAACATTTGTTTACAAGGATAAATGAAAGTCTATTTACAACTATGTAGGGGGAAAAAGCATGCAAAATAAGTCATTTCTTTCATAAAAGAAAGCATACAAACTGACAAGTCACTGAATTGAAATATTTTTTCCTCCTATTTCCAAAATTGAACCAATAAAGAAGTGAAATGATATTTTCCTCTTATTTCCAAAATTTTATTGTATAGGTACTTTATACTTTTTAACAATAAGTTTAAAGAGACACTTCTGAAAGATCAACAGAATAAAAACTCATTATTTTTAATACCATCAGACGTTCAATCCTTACAGTCCTATTTAAGGCCTAACAGTATCAGGTTAACAAGAGTAAAACTTAATGCAAGAATTCTGTAACTTTAACTCACTAATTTTGTGAAATGGAATAATTTAGTAAATGATACCTTTGGGGCACTGAATAAATATTCACGTCTATAGGTCATTTAGGTATATGAAACATTTAAGACTATCATATACAAAACAAAAATATCCTAAGATTAAAGTCTATTCATAGGCAACTTTGACTTTTCTTTCTCTACTATTTTTCTCTCAGCCACTATTTCCTGAATCAGGTCACCTGTCCTCGGATTGAAAGGAGTGGAAATAGGACACATAAATACACTGAACCAAGGTGAGAAGGATCCACAAGGGTAACGAGAAAAGCTTTTCTAGGTACAGTCTGAAGAACATGACCTTAAAATGCTAAAATGTGTTGTAGATAAGAGCTCACCGACCAATGCTTTAGTCAAATTTTAAACCAATTCAGCTTCCACTAGCAGTTAATTTCTGTGTATGAATCTTAAAACATACATATTTGTCTAATAAATGATATACATAAAATATATAGCAAGGTTTACAGAGTACATTGGCAAATAGAAAAAATACCATTAAATTTATTTTTAAATTAATTTAACAAATTGATTTAAAAATTAATACCATTCAGGCATTAAAAGAAAAAAAGATACACATTGCCTACATAAGTTTACTAACAATTATTGGTACTGAGATTTGAATTGACACATCTGTAGAATCTAGTTACATATATTCATTTTCTACTTTATTTTTATAGATTCAAAAGAGCAATAAAAGACGTGAAATCTCTTAAGAATGGCCTCCTTGAGCTCCAGCCTCTGGAACAATACCACTACATCTGTTTATCAGTACCTTGGTTTTCAAGTTCAAAAAATTTACCCTTTCCATGATAACTGGAACACTGCCTGCTTTGTCATTCTGCTTTTATTCATATTTACAGTGGTATCTTTAGTGGTGCTGGCTTTCCTTTATGAAGTGCTTGATTGCTGCTGCTGTGTCAAAAACAAAACTGTGAAAGACTTGAAAAGTGAACCTAACCCTCTTAGAAGTATGATGTACAATATCAGAAAACGTGAAATTGAAGTGGTCTAGCTAGAGTGTAACAAGATGAATAAAATCTTTGAAAACAGTCTTCAACCACTGAGAAAAAAAGAAAATTTTCTGAAGCCAACTGTTATTACAAAACTGAATAACTTTGAATCATTAAGTCTTTCTACTAGAAGGTAAAAAGCAAGTTAAATATGTACTTTGTATGTATGTGTATGCCTTTCATTAAATATAGAGTAAAACATCAGAAATGTGAATAATTTACTAATTTATTTAACATGACACTTCAAAAACTGGATAAAAAGTTCCTAGAATTCAATATTAATTAGCAAAAAAACTGGAAGACATAAATGTGCAAAGCTAATGATACCAAAATAACTTACACCGAAATAAACCACGTGGACTAAAAAACAGTACTATCCTACATGTGTTTTGATAATAAAAATACTATTTAAAATGCTTATTTAAATCCAAAGTAAAATACTTCCACTTATATATAACGTCCCTACTTTAAAACGCAGTATTTTCTAGTTTATTGAAGACAACTTACATATTTTTAAAGACTTCAGTTTTATGTAAGATTAGTGTGAAAAAAAGTCTCCAAATACTCAGAAAGGTGCTTACATAAAAATTTCATAAAATGGACCAACTGTTGGAAAATGTGGGCTATAAAGAGCCAGACTATTTTCAAACTAAAACTTACTAGTACACCCCCTAAATTGCATTTCTTGAGCTTGTGCTTTCATTTTGCTTCTTACTCTCACGGCTAAGATGTAGAAATGTAGACAAGACTGCAAAAAAAAGTCAAAAGATAGGACCACTCAACACCTGTAAACAAATAGAGCAGTTTTATTTCTTGAAATTCCAAGGGCTGCACAGATTTATTTTATAACCCTAATGCTATTTTGCTACCATGAGCAAACCAAACTATGCTCTTAACCAGTACAACTGCTCTTAGGCCGGAAATGTCACTTCTGAAAATTTATTGAGAAATTAGTTCAAAAGAATAAAGCTCAAGATACAAAGATGTTTACAATAGCATTACTAAAACTAACAAAAAATTGGAAACAACAGCCTTTAACTAAATGTGGCACATCAATTAAACACATTTTACTATGGCACTATGGCTACTATGGCAAACTAGAAAATATTTTATATGTGAAGTGAAAAATAGTCATTTTCAATTTAGAGAACCCTAACAGCCAGTCTGAAATAGCTTTGCCTCAGAAAATATTTAATTTTTATATTATTTCTAATATTAGAAACAAACACAAGTAAAGTGACCAACTTCCAAAAAGACTTGTGAAACGTACGTATACAAAATACTTTGGTAACCAGGAGCTATTTCTGAGCACTGTTAAAACCACATTTTCATAAATGGTAAACTTTGGGGTCCTTGTCACAGATGGAAAGCATATAGGTCCTTTAATAACTAGATGTTTTGATAACGCACACTACCCATTTTTCCCTACTTTACCTGGAATTTATTTAGCCCTTCAATAAATATGCATGAAGTGCTTCTATGTGTGAGGGATAGGTGGCAAAAAAAGTAATGTTATTAAATGGCATGCAGTAACCTTGTCAGAAACAGTGAGTGCCATGAGAATTCAAAGGCTAAGCACTGAATTCAAATTAGAAAGTGGGAATTCAAGCTAAAACCTAAAAGAATAGGGGTCAGACAAAGGAAAGAGGGAAGCAGGTAAGAAAGTAGGTTCCAGGAAGAGGAACTAATATAATAAACAAAGGCCAAGAGGCAAAAGAGAGTAACAGCATGTTCGAGGAGCTACAAGTCAGTATCACTAGGACAGTACAGGGAGAACAGTACATATGGGCGTAAAAGGTAAGTGGAGACTAGATCAGGTAGGGCACGCAAGCTGCAAGGAAAGATGATTTTACCTGAAAAGCAATGATGATCAGCCTTAAGCAGTGGCATCATCAGATTTATGAATAGAAGAAGCACTGACTAGTGCACAAAGAATGGACAGTAGAGAAGCTAAACCAGAAGCTCTGGTAAGCAGCTAACTGGGCAAGCCAACAAGAGTGACCTGAACTAAGATCAGATGGTAGTCTTTAATATTTACACCCAGTATACGCAGCTGTCCTCTTTCTGAGCACATGGAACCCTGATGGCTGGGTCTAGCCCTGTGACTAGATCTAGCCAGTAAGTTGTGAAAGGAAGTGATGTGTGTCACCTCCAGGCCAGAGCATTTAACTGTAAGGCAAAACCTTCCAGTGTTCTCTTTTCTTCTACCACTGAAACCAACATTTAAAATACCAGCTACTCTATTAGCCTGGGTCCTTGAGTGACTATAACGAGCTAAGACCCCTGGCCTACATATGATAAACATGTGGTATGAAAGAAAAACAAACCTTTGTTGTTTTAAGCCACTGAGATTTTGAAGCAAAGATATTCCTATGCAGATCAAAGAGCCAAGTCTAAGAGTGGATTGGTTTAATGTTTAAAAGTTTTCAAAATTTTCTTTCCCATAAATTACTAATTCAATGTAAATTTCACTGGGATGAGAGATAATCAATCCTAATACATGTGCTAATAAGAATGATAGGCCTACGCTGATAAAAATGATTAGCTAACATCACACATAATTGTGGGAGACTGAATGCTTTCCTAAGATCAGAAACAAGGCAAAGATGTCAACTCTCACTACTTCTATTCGACATCATACTAGTCAGTTCAGACAGAAAAGAAAAGGAAATATAATAAAAGGCATTCATATTAGAAAGGACAAATAGGTTCTTATTCACAGATGACATAATATTGTATGTAGAAAATCCTAAGGAATCCACACAAAAAGTTAGAAATAAAAAATGAGTTCAGAAAGGTTGCAGAATATAAGAATCCATGTATAAAAATCAACTGTATATCTATATACTAACAATGAACAACTGAAAAATCAAATTAAGAAAAAAACAACTTCATTCACAATTTAGCAAATAAAATAGAAATAAACTTAACAAAATAAATGTAAGATTCATACATTAAAAACCTAAATAAATGGAAAGATATCCATGTTCATTAACCAGGAGACTTAATACTGTTAAGATAGCAATTCTCCCCAAATCGATTTATAGATTCAATGAAATCCCTATTAAAATCACAGCTGGCTCTTTTACAGATTTGAATTGATGAGGTGATCCTAAAATTTACATAGAAACGCAAAGGATCGAGAAAAAAACAAAACAATCGTGAAAAAGAACAAAATCAAAGGAATTAAATTTCCCAATTTCAAAACTTAACTACATGAAAAGGTGAAGGGATTAAGAAATACAAATTGGCAGTTACAAAACAGTCATGGGGATGTAAAGCACAGCATAAGGAATATAGTCAATAATATGGTAATAATTATGTATGGTGTCAGGTGGGTACTAGACTGATCAGGGATCACTTTGTAAGTTATATAAATGTCTCACCACTATGCTGTACACCTGAAACTAATATAATATTAATGTCAACTGTAATTGAAAAGTTTGAAAAATTTTTTCAAAGTGAAAACAAACTATAATGCTATAGTAATCAAGACTGTGTCGTACTGTCGTAAGGAAAGACATGAACTAAATTGAGATACCATAAATAAACTTTCATTTATAGTCAAGTGATATTCAATAAGGGTGCCAATCAATGTAAGTTAATGGGGAAGATAGTCTTTTCAAGAAATGGTGCAGGGAAAACTGAATAACCACATGCAAAAAGATGAATTTAGACCTTTCTTAAAGGAAAACACAGTAAATTTTCATGATCTTGGGTTAAGTAAAGATTTCTTAGATATGACACCAAGAGCATAAGTATGTTGTATCAAGAAACTATATCCAGAACATGTGAAGAACTCTTACAAATCAACAGGAAGAAGACAACCCAATTTTTTTACTTGGGCAAAAAATCTGAAGAGAAATTTCACCAAAGAAGACACATAAATTGTCAAATAAGCACATGAAATGATGGCCAACATCCTTAGTCATTAGGGAACTGCATATGATACCACTTCACATCCACTAGAATGGCTATTACCAGATAGACAAGGAATAACAAGTTTTGACAAGAATAAAAAAAAAATGGAACTCTCATGAATTGATGATGAGAATATAAAACAGTACAGCCATTTTGGTAGTTTCTTAAAAAATTAAACATAAATTTACCACATGGCCCAGACATTTCACTCTTTGGTCTCTATCCAAGAGAGGGGGAAAAAAAGGAAAAAAAAACATGTCTACACAAATACTTGTACATGAATGTTCAGAGCCACACTCTTCATAATAGCCAAAAAGTGGAAGAAATACAAATGTCTATTAACTGGCGAATGGATAAATTGTGGTATATCCATACAATAGAATACTCTTTAGCAATAAAATGGAATGAAGTGTTGATATATGCTGCAATATGGATGAATCCTGTACAAAATATCAGCAAACTGAATCCCACAACAAATAAAAAGAATGATACACCCTGACCAAGTAAGATTTATTCCAAGAATGCAAGGTTGGTTTAACCTCTGAAAATCAATTACTGTAATATACCATATTAACAGAATTAAAGACAACATGATCATCTTAATATATGGTAAGTAAAAGAAGCCACACACTAAAAACCACATATTATATAACTCCCCTTATATGAAATGTGCAGAAAAGGAACTATACAGAGACAGAAAGTAGATTATTGGTTATCTGGGGCTGGAGTGAAAACAAGGAGTGACTACAAATGGGCACAAGGGATCTTTTGGGGGTGATGGAAATGTTCTAAAATTGGATTGTGCTAGTAGTTGCACAATTCTATAAGTTTACTAAAAATCTTTTAACTAGTACACTTAAGTCAAGTAAGCTGTATGGTGTGTAAATTAAACCTCAATGACCTAAATTCTAACTGTAATATAAAACTATTAGTATCTTAAGAGCAAAAAATTCTATCATTCCATCCTTTATAATTAACAAAGTGCCTATCAATTTGAATGCTGAACTGAAAAATGAATTTGCCATTACTAATGGTTCCCTGAAAAATTAAACAATCCTAAACAGTCAATTTTACTAACCAGAATTTTGCTTAGAGCCTGACGATCCTCCATGTTCTAGCTTTGCTTTCTTCTTCTTTGATGATGATGATGTTGATGACTCAGAAGACACTGAACGTTTTTCTACCACAGGAGTGGAAAGAGCTCGTTTTTTGAATAGCTCCCGGTCTCTCAACAGACTTGGATCCATAATGCTGCAAAGATAAAAAACAAATATCCTTAATACAGATTCCAGTCACTGAAACCTATATGCCAAATCCACAGGTCTCAACGAGAGTTACTTCCCAAACAAAATTACCTTATTACTAGGTCTCTAGCACTTCTATTGATTCACTTAATTTAAAAAAAAGTCTTTGGGCCGGCCCGGTGGCTCAGGCGGTTGGGGCTCTGTGCTCCTAACTCCGAAGGCTGCCGGTTCGATTCCCACATGGGCCAGTGGGCTCTCAACCACAAGATCGCCAGTTCCACTCCTTGAATGCCGCAAGGAACGGTGGGCAGCGTCCTCTGCAACTAAGATTGAACACAGCACCTTGAGCTGAGCTGCCACTGAGCTCCCAGTTGGCTCAGTTGGTTGGAGCGCGTCCTCTCAACCACAAGGTTGCTGGTTTGACTCCCGCAAGGGTTGGTGGGCTGTGCCCCCTGCAACTAGCAACGGCAACTGGACCTGGAGCTGAGCTGTACCCTCCACAACTAAGACTGAAAGGACAACAACTTGAAGCTGAACGGCACCCTCCACAACTAAGATTGAAAGAACAACAACTTGACTAGGAAAAAAATCCTGGAAGCACACACTGTTCCCCAATACAGTCCTGTTCCCCTTCCCCAATAAAATCTTAAAAAAAAAAAAAAAAAAAAAAGTCTTTAATTAATGCTTATTATGTGCCAAGCACTGTGATAGGCACTAAAGAGAAATAGAATTATTCTGTAAAGCTCTAGTACCGCACTGTCCAATATAGTAGCCACTGGCCACATGTGCCTATTGAACAACTGAAATGGGGCTAGAGTTGAATTATACTAAGTGTAAAACATACACCAGATTTTAAAGATATAGTACAAAGAAAAGAATTTTTAAAATTACTAATGATATATTTTAGATTGATTACATGTTAATGTGATAATATTTTGGATATACTGGATTAAATAAAATTAATTTCCCCTTTTTAATTTTTTAAAACACTATGACTAGTAGAACATTTTAAATTACACATGTGGCTCACACTTGCCGCTCACATTGTATATCTACTGGACAATGCTGCTTAGAAACATCAGAACTACTGGGCAGAAATTAGGAGGCAGATTTAGGCCAGTGCAAAAAAAAAAAAAAAAGAGAGAGAGAGAGAACCATCAGAATTGCTTATAAATGAAAGGTATATCTTAAAACTGGTGAACTTTCCAACATTATGTGATGAAGAGGCTGCATTAATATTTGATAGAAATATCTACAGAAAATTCCTGACTTGGAGGGAGGTGGGACTAAACTTCTTCGTGTTTTTTCTCAGTTCTAAAACTCTACAATTGTGAGACACTTCAATACAACCAGGTAAGCCACAGATCATTCAACAAGTATTTTAAAACATTCCTCTCTTGTCTGAATCCTCTCTAGAATCCTGTAGAGACTCTAGGAAGCACACAAGCTGACTATGCAAATGACTTGTGCACTGTTGAGACTAGTGTTCATAAATCAGGAAGGAAGGTCCCAGAGGAAAAACACTATCTTACACTTTCAAAACCTTCAAGCACCAGGTAGTTCAATAAATATTTGTTAAGTGAATAATGAACAGAAAAACATCTTTAAATTGCTCTAACCTCGTTGTTACTGATTTCACAAGTCTTTATTAAATGTCTTCTGTTTGCGAGTCACTGTACTCCAAGCTTTGAAAGGTTCTGGAAGATAAATCCATGCTTTCAAGAAGCTTACATTTGAGAATATGAAAGCATTGAGCACCTCACTTTAAAAAAATGAATAAAATGTGATTTAGCATGCTAAAAATTAAAAATATAAGCACTGATAATAAATAATCAGAGTAAACCAGTTAGGTAAGAAAGGAAGAGTCACTGGCACTGGACCTCAAATCAAAGATGTCTCCCTCTCAGTTCTAATCCCCAACAGCAACATGACCTTGGGCGATCCATAAATTCAGTTTTATTGTAAGTAAAATGAGGATACTACCAATGCTGTCTACATCTAGCCCAATTGTAAGAAAAAAATGAGAAAGCGATTTTTCAAATAGTAAAACTATACAAATGTTATTTCAGTATTACTATTTTATTGGATCTTAAAAGAAATGAACAGAATAATTATACTGGGGTAAGGAAGATAGGAGACAGTCTTGGGGAGAGGGACAGGGAGGAACAAGAGAATTCACAAGTGATACGTGGTGGGGAGGAAACACCTGTTTATTTCACCTTGTAAAGACAAGTTAATTAACCCAGGCTTTTAATCATGATTTTAACATAGACATAAATAAAAGCCTTACAGTTTACAAAGATCTAAATGCTTACAGCATTTGATCCTCACATCTCCAGCAGAAAATAGGTTATCTGTTTTATTTCTATTTTAATATGTGAAATCTGAAGTGAAGAGGTATGATTACGGTCACACAGCGAGAAGTACTTGGACCAGGACCCAAATATCCTGACTCTAAAACACTCGAGGTCACGTTTTATTTATTCATTGCTTTTAAAGGAAGTGCTCGATGCTGTCATGTTCTCAAATGTAAGCTGCTTGAAGGCAAGGATTTATTTTCCAGAGCCTTTTAAAGCTGAAGGCCTTTACCAGCATTTCAGGTGTGGAGTAAGGAACACTTACTTGATTTAGGAGTCAGGATATCTGGATCCTGGTCCAGGTACAAGGCGTCTAAAACCAAGCACAGGTAGGGGTAATATTCAATGACACCCAGAGCAGGCGGCTTCATGTCTACCTTTCCATCGCATGTTCCACCTAACTTTTCCTTCCTTTTGTCAGAAGGCGACTGTACTCAGTAATTGTAGTTTTACATGCACTCACTAGTGTGGTAGACAGGACACATCACCCTGCCCTTTTACATCAAAAAAACATCACCACAACTCAGGGAGTTCATGTGCCCACGTGTCACGGACGGACACTGAGAAGCCAAAATTAAGTCAGTCTTCCGGCTCCAAAGCCCACGTTCTTCCCACCGTATCATGCTACGGTACTTCTTTGAACCCTTCTACTTTCTTTTGCTTCTGTCCCTGCCTAAGCCTCAGAGGTGCCACTGGCGAATAGCCGGCAAGGTAAGAAAAGACACTGCTTACATCTTAAATGACAGAATGTAAAGGTAAGAGAAAAAAGTGCCACAGCGTTTTGTTTTGGAAAACGTCTTTGGACTTTACAGAAAACAATTATAACTAAAGTTTAGGAATCATTACAAACCAGGTCGCCAAAAGGCAGCTTTAAAAAATAGTCCGTGAACGAGCCTCTAAATCACAGCCTTTTAGTCGGTGGGACGTCGTGGGTCCCCAAACTCCACACACATGGTTCGCTCGGCCACTGCTAAGGTAAACTTGGGGGCTACGAAGAGGCACAAGCAGCTACCCGACTGCGAATTTCCCTTTACAACCCAAAAGTTTACTGAAAAAACCTCCGGCCTAAAAGACAATGCTCCCAACAAGTTGTTGCTGTATTCCGCGTAGTAAACGGCACCCAGCCTCCCGAGGGGTGGAAGACACGCTCGCCCCGCGGGAGGAGGCGGTCTCCCCCGAGGAACAACAGGCCGGAGCTCCGCGCCCCTCACCCGGCGGCCGCAGCCCCTACCTGAGCGAGGTGGGCCGCCCCACGCGACCCGCCGCCGCCTCCCTGCGCCTCCGCCTCCGCCAGCCGCTCACGCCCGCTGGCCGCCGCTTTCTGCTCCTAGTCAGCGCCCCCGTCTGCCCGCACGCACGCCCAGCGCTGCCCCGCCAGCTCCGGATCTCCGCACTGGCGGTAGCAGCGGCGGCGGCTGCGGCCGCACCACTGACGACTCGGCCGGGAGCCCCGCCCGCCGCTTCCTGAGTAGCTGCTACGAGCTCAGTCCCGGCAGCCAACGGGGCATCTTCACAGCCTAGAACGCGCGTGCGTCATCACGCGCCCAGTTAGGGGTACGGCGGGAGGAAAAGCAGCCGGCTAGGGCGTTCCGGGTCTCCATAACAACGGGAGCTTGGCTGGGGGCGGGGTGGAGGACGGGACTTAGTAGGTAGGAGGCTGTTAGCAGCAGCTAAGATGGAAATCTCTCCTTTGCGGAAATTTAAAGCTACGAGAGCCTCCTCCAGCGTGCTCGGGAATCTGTTTAACCCACATGGCGACGCAATTTTTCAAGTTATTGTCTACTAGGTATTTTGTGACTTTACATCAAATGTCAGTTACCACAATTTAGACTTCAGAGAACGTTCTTCCAGTTCTATTACAAATGAGGAAACAAGAGGCCCAGGGAAACTAAATGACTTGCTCAAAACAGCACAAGTAGCGAAGGCAAATCCTGACGTGAAGCCCAGTTTCTGAACTCCAAACCGCAACACCTGTGAACAGTCTTAGAAAACGATTTCAGATTCAGAAGCAACAGAAAGGGGAAGGAATAAAGCAACGAGAGATACCGTATATTGCCTTGTATAATGCGCACTTTTGGCCCAAATTTGAAGGAAAAATAAGGATGCGCGTTATACAGGGATAGTACTAATTCCATATTTATATAAATGTTCATTTGTTTATGCTTATGAGTTAAAAGTGTAATTCTAGAAATCAATAACGATATCCGCATGCAAAATAGTACCCTGGAGTAGGATAATCGGTGTTGTTGAACTTAACGACAACTTGCAACGACAGAGTTCTTGACCTTCTATGATGCGTAAATATTAGTTTGTTACCGGTACATAAAATTTCTTACGTATTGCTTGCATCTGTTCTGTTTTGTAATTATTTGTTCCACAAAATTTCTTGTACCGTGTTAAAAAATAAATGCTAAAATTTCTTTATAATACGAAAAACAAGTACCTAAATGTAAACTAATAAAACTTTGAGTTAAAAAATTTTAATGAAAGTTTTCCCTGAAAGTTTGGACCAAAACCGTGGGTGCTCATTATACATGGCAAAATAAGGTAAAGGGCCTTGCCCACAGCCTACAATGTATTGGAGTGTCCGATTTCTGCGATGTCCTTCCCTCACTTTTATAACCCAAAGCAGCAGTATAGCCTGTGCTCAACTATTCTGTAGCTGTCTTTTAATTACTTAGTACTAGTTACTCAGGTTACTTAACCTGTGTTGGTTTTCTCATCAAGGAATAACTGTACTACAATGGATTACTTGCATTAGACTGTTACAAAGATTAAATGAGATGACACATAAATTTTTATTCAAAACTTGGAAATAAAGCCAAAAGAGATTGTGTGACTTAAAAATTGTTTCATTCTAGAGGATTTTGTAATAAACTCACTTGATGTTCATGTAATACCGTCAGGAAATGTAACTTTGAGTAACAATTTAGTAGGGCCCAGAGGTTTTACAACCCAGTAAAGCCAGATATTAACTGGTAAAAAAAACTGATGAAGTGTAATGGTGAGAAGGAGCAGATATCAAGTACAAAAATTAATCCCAAAGGTTAAAATTGCATTGTGCTGAGAAACATGAGCCAGTATTATATGAATTTATTAATTTTTATTTCATTGTTTCTTTACCTAGTGATTATATAAATTCCAGTTTTTCATATACTTGTGGAATCGATTCTATCATTCTTCTGGTTACTTTACAATGAGTAAGAGACCTAATATACGAGGTGTGATCAAACAATACAGTGAATGTTTAAATAAATTATTACAGTAAAAGACACTTTGCCATTAATCCACCTCAAAATACTCCCCATTGCTTCAAACGCACTTTGTCTCATCGTTCTTGCCACTTTCTGGAGCAGTTCTTGAAGTCCTCTTTCGTGTCTTTAGTTGCACTGTCGTGGCTGCTTTGATGTCCTGAATCATTTTGACTTTGGGGAAGAGCCAGAAGTCCCACAGTATCAGATCTGGTGAATAAGGTAGATGGCAACACACCATAATGTTTTTATTGGACAGAAATAGCCATATATCAGAAGTGATGTGTGACACACAGCATTGTCATGATGAAGGATGATTTAGGGCACACTTTAAAACATACCTTCTCTCAACCACAGCTCACACACGTGACTGACTGCACCAAACAAGTCGAAACTTGTCACACACTGTTACTAGGGTTTGACTTGCCGCTTCCCATATTGAAGATCCCTGCCTTTCTGTTGGATGGCACTCGGCAGCAGCATTCACCATATTTAGTGATCACAACAGAAAGGCTCTGTGTCACACATCGCTTCTGGTACAGCCATTTCTGTCAAATAAAAACTTTACAGTGTGTCCTCATCCACCTTATTCACTGGATCTGGTACCGAGCAACTTCTGGCTCTTCCCCAAAGTCAAAATGACTATGAAAGGTAAATGTTTTGTATCGATACAGGACATCGAGGCAGCCACGACAGCACAACTAATGACACTCATGACAGAGGACTTCCAGGGCTGCTTCAGAAAGTGGCAAGAATGATGGGATGTATTCAAAGCGAGTGGGAGTTTTTTGAGGGGGATTAATGGCAATGTGTCTTTTACTGTGATCATTTTTTAAAAATTTAAACATTCACCATATTGTTTGCTCATACCTTGTAGACACACCTGGGCAGCCTCTAGCCAGAGCTTAGGGAAGGCATTGGACAAATATCCCACCCTGAGCTGTGTGACATAACTCTTTATAGGGATACGGCTATTTGTGTGATATACACAAAGTCTCCACCATTGATGCTTAAATAAACCTTTATTATAATTTAACCATCTGCATATTGACATCTTTAGTATTTCAGGTCAGAAGGGTGTGGCTAGTGTCAAATTATATGAAGAATGATTCAAGCTACTAATGCAACAGCAATTATGTCTCATCTCATGAATGCTTACTTTTTAGTAGAAAGTGTGGTGGCTCTTTGAGGGAAATATATTTTCTATATTTTATAAAACATTCTTCTCTCCTGACCAATCCAAACCCTCCCACCCAAAATACACAACTCAGTATAACCACAGGATTAATTCCAATACAGTGGATATTTTTTTACTATTTTATTTGTGGTAAAATCTATATAACATAATAAGATAAAATTTACCATTTCAACCATTTTAAAGTGTACAACTTGGTGGCATTAGATTAATATTATGTAACCATCATCACTATTCCCAAAATTGTTCATCATCCCAAACAGAAACTCTGTAACCATTAAGCAATAATTCCCCATTCCCCACAGCCTCCTGTAACTTCTAATCTACTTTCTATCTCTACGCCTTTGCCCTAGTTCTAGATATTTTATTTAAGTGGAATAATACAATATTTGTCTCTTTGTGTTTGGCTTGTTTCACTGGCTTATTTCATGTTTTGAAGGTTCATCCATGTTGTAGCATGTATCAGAACTTTTCTTTTTTATGTAGTGGCTTAATTTTATATTTTAATTTTTTTTACATTACATAATTGTTTGGAAGAGGAAAACTGAGATAACGTAAATAAATTTACTTCATTCTGCCATCAAGTAATAACTGCCTTTCAACTCTCTTCACCTGGCAATCCATCTCAACTAACTAGATATGTAAATTCTCAAAACAGCCGACAAAGCAATTAGCCCACATCCGCACAAATCAAGAGCTAAAATAAGTACTTTGCTCATCATCTGTCCTGGATTTCTCTAGCATTGATAGTGTTTTCTCCTTTGGAGCCTTTCCCCCTACCTTCTAATGCAGCCTGCCCCTCCTGAAACAATATCCCTAGGACCCTGCTTCCTCTCTAGCATTCATTCCATAAGGGAGGAAAGAATTCTTTTTGAGAAAAACAAGTTATTAGCATGTACACTGCACATAAACATGAGAGTACCCAGTTATGAATAACTCAGAGGGATAGTTAGAATTTGGACTTATGTAGTACGTATCTTAACAAAAGACCAGTAACTTTTTAAACAAATGACAAGACCTTTTCTCCTAAACTCCAGCTTTTAAACTTCCAGATCCCTACTGGGGCCACAAACTCAACATGTCCTAAACTTTGCACCTGCCCCCTTTAAACCAGTTTCTCTGCCTGTCTTGTCTCTTTCTATTAATGGTATTATCTTTCTACCAGTCCCTCAGGCCAGAAACTTCAGGGCTAGTTTTGACTCCTCCCTCACCCTCAAGTCCTAAATTCAATTAGTGCACAAATTCTGTTGACTCTTTCATTGCCCATTTTCTTACACATGTCCCTTTCCATCCCCACTGCAATCACCCTAATGCAGGCCCTTCATTACCTCACACAAAGATAATCTCAGCCTCATTTCTGATTCCCCCATCCTACTCTCGACAGTTTTGCTATTTCCACTTTAATCTTCCAATCCCACCTTGACATTTTCCTCCTTGAACAATCTTCAATGTTTAACAATCAGCAATTCCATGTTGCTAATATCTTCTCATCCATTTATTATCAAGACCCTCTCCAAACAGCACAAATTTTCTAGTGTCATCTTCCACTTAGCCCAGTCATTCTATTCAACAGTATTGGGCACTGCAATAAGCAGTGTGAATATACAGTACAACAGTCCCCATTTATCCTTGGTTTTGCTTTGCTCAGTTTTAGTTACCCACAGTCAACTGTGGTCCAAAAATATTAAATGGAAAAGTTCCTAAGTTTTAAATTGGAAGCCATTCTGAGTAGCATGATGAAATCTCTTACAGTTCCACTTCGTGAACCCTTCGTCCAACGTATCCACACTGTTTACACTCCCTGCCCATTAGTCACTTCGTAGCCATCTCTGTGATCAGATCAACTGTCATGATATCACAGTGCTTGTGTTCAAGCAACCCCAACTTTACTTACTAACGGTCCCAAAGCACAAAAGTAGTCATGCTGGCAATTCGGACACGCCAAAGCAAACCTGTAAAGTGCTTCCTTTAAGTGAAAAGGTGAAAAGTTCTACTTAATAAAGCACTTTATCATCTCATATCATCACAAGAAGGGTGAGTACAGTACAATAAAATATTTTGAGAGAGAGACCACATTAACACAACTTTTATTACAGTATATTGTTGTAATTGTTCTATTTTAGTATTGTTATTGTTGTTAATCTTACTGTGTCTGATTTATAAACTTTATCTTAGATATGTATAAGAAAAAAACATAGTATATGTAGAGTTTGGTACTACCCATGGTTCCAGGCATCCATCCAATGGGCATCTTGGAACATACTCGTATCCCCTGCAGATAAAGGGCCAGCCGGTGATGGTGGTGGGGGCGTGGGGGAGGGTAGCTGCTGTACAAAGATGTGTCGAGCATGCTACCTGTGTTTGAAAGGGGCAAAGGAACAGATACTTGATGGCAATGCAACAAGTGCTATAATAAATAGATAAGCTTTCTTGTAATTCAAGGTTATGTTTTCGGAAAATAAAACTGCATCAGCCTCAGTTCTTAAAAATTGGAAACTGGTGCGGCCTAATTTAAGTAGAATGACTGTATCCTATATAGGGTAGCTCACAGAATCTTGGGAGGGCTGGTGACCCAGGCTAGGAGGCTAGGCAGCCAGAACTATGGTGGCCAAAATCATGACTCAGAAATGGGCCAGTGAGGTCACCATTACTGCCATGGATTCTAGTCACCAACGCTAGAAACTTACATGGCAGGCACTGGTACTACTGCCAGGCCAACCCTTGCTGGTGTTGCCACAGCCACTAGAATGGATTCTCTTATCCCTGTTTCTGAGTCGTCAGTGGTGGATGCATCTGGTTGGCCAAGCCTATGTCATGTGCCTTCCCTAGCTGCAGGGGAGCCTGGGAAAGTATGCATTTGATATTTTGGGGTTCTATGTGGGAAGATGGGCTTTATCTCTTACCAAGGCTCATAAGGTTGGTATTCCCCAAACTTAAGAAGTCTGGATGCTGAACAGCCAAAATGACAAATGTCTCCTACTACAACTTAAGAGAAAGTACTTAAAAGGGGAGTTGTTGCCATAAAAATTTATGTAAAAACTAGATATAACTCCAGCCCTACCATCCAACACTTTTTACCTTTTACCATTGCCCACTAACACATTAAATATCACTTCAAATATACCACATAAAAAACAGAAATGACTGTATATAATCATTCTTACCTTTAAGATGTTGACTGATCTTTGTTAAAGAATCAACATTCTAAATTATCGCATCAAAGGCAATGACAATGAGTGTTTCTCAGAGTAGAGCACAATTGAAACCATCTTCTATGTCTACCACTAACAGCACCTGATCCACATACAGGAGGTCAGATTCATGGAAAGGGAAGTTTGTTGAAGACCGGAAAATCCTGCCTATTCATTTTTCAGAAATGTAAAAGGTTAAAACATTGGCTCTTGGTGATGGAAGGAGAACTGACTCTGGGTGGTGAACACATAATGTGAGATATAGATGATGTATTATAGAATTGTACACCTGAAATCTATGTAAGTTTACTAACAATTGTCACCCCAATAAACTTTAATTAAGAAAAAAAGTTGGCTCTTTTGTACTATAGATATTACTGTGAAAAATTACACAGTAGCACACTTTTGCTCTCTTGCAGCCAAAGCTGCTACATGACACACAAGGAATGATGCTGTGAAACAACATAGAAAATATAGAAATGATTGACATCATTTCTAAATGACACCCACAAGGTGAACACGTAGTGTAGATCTAATGTGGGTCTACATAATACGGGACAAGGTGTCATGGGAACACGTAACACATAAAACTATGAGTCTTCACAAAGGTGATGTTAGTCAAGCCTTGTAAAACGAGAAGATTTCTAGGTGTGTGTGTTTAAAGATGGCCACACGTTCTTTAATACTCCTGCCACTGAGAGGTGAAGTCCCATAACGCTGCGTCAATTTGGGCTAGCCTTAGTGATTTGCTTAACCAATTACATGTGGCAGAAGTGACGTTCTAGAACTTCCGAGGTTAGGTCATAAGGCTTGCAGCATCTGCCTGGGAATCTTGGAACCACCTCTGGGAGCCCTGGGCTTCCATCAAAGTCCATTACCGTGAGTCTGCAATCCCGGAAAGACCACATGTAGGCACTCTGGTTGACAGCCCCAGCTGAGGCCAGCCTTCCGGTCACCCTTGCCTAAGAGTCGGATATGAATGACTCTGTTTTAGACTTTCTAGACCAGTCCATCTGCCAGTTGAATAACCCCAAATGATCTTTGTCGACACCAACAGAAGAGTCATCTTTGCAAGCTGAGTCTTGCTCAAACTCCTGACCCACATAATCGTGAGGTATAATAAAGAGGCTGTTCTTTTAAGCCACTATGTTTTCAGCTAGTTATGCAACAATACAGAACTGGATCATCTTGTAAACAAGTGGGAAGGAACATTCCACACAAAATGAACATGCGCTCTAATGCGCCAACCATACTGAATGAGCTCCATCATCCCCATGCATGCTTTGCCTAACTGCCTCACTGTCCCTTCCATGGGCCCTGACCTTCTCCCTCACAATCCTCATATTCCAAATCCTACACAACCTCTTACTTGCACAAAACCTTCTTCAGTTTTCCCAGCAAAATGACACTTTCTGCCTCCTCTGAACTTGTATAATTCCACTTCTCTAATAACGAGGGTGCCACTGTCCGGTTTGCCTCTAGCAGTACAAATTTATGCCTTTTGTCCCAACTGTGTCCCCTTTTACTCCCTAAAGAATCCCATAAATCATATGGTTACCCTGTGCCTAACATTGATTTGAATTGCAGTTATTTGTGCAGAATTTTATTTTATTCTAGACTATGTGGTTACTTGAGAGCAAGTACCATGTATTTCCTTCAGTAAACATCTACTGACCTCCTACAATGTGCCAGATATTGTACAATGTGTTGCCCTATATATCTTTACTCTCCCCAGTGACTTTTGTAAAGGAGACTGTTAAGCCAGATCACCTTACGCTGGATCGATTTGGAGATTGATGAGAACAAAGCCTGCACTTGAAAAAGGTTCCTTCATGTTGGTTTACTGTAGAAACAGGCAGTGTACAGGATACCTGAAAGAAAAAAAACCACATGATTAGAGTAGAAGTGACTACTGGGCCCACCCTTTTTTTTTAACGGAGTCACACCCAAAGTTTAGGGTCAGTGCAGTCAGTGGAGCCCACTGGTCAGTGGAGCCCAGAACCTTGGCCCACTACCTTATGGGCTGAAGGGTAAGAGGGGGGTGTGGTTATGTCAGTCCAGTCCATGGCTAGGTTTTTAGACCCTATCTGCTCGCAGCAATAGTCACATAACCTAGTCACTAATGTGGTATGTTTCTTTCATTGACATTGGACCTACTTGAAGTCAGTGTAGCAACCTGGCCATGGCCAACCAGAGAGACATTAATTAAAAGCTTAATGAAAGAAGCCTGAAGCACTAGGCCATTAATGAAAGCCATGGAAAATTTTTAACTAACTTACCTAGCTGGTAAACGCTAATGGAAATAAAGTACTAAAAACGTAAGTTATTGCTAGACTGTTCTTCCAACTTAACCAAGAAATTGGCTAAATGCTTCTTTTATACTTCTGGTCTTTATTTATAAATGTGAAATCTCTTTTCTCCCCCATAAGCCTTCTTAAGACAGCTCAGTGTTGGCATATGACCCTCCAATGAGCAATATTCTTGGAAAATGAACTGTTAACCCATAAATTCATAACAACAAATTTTATAAGAAGAAAAGGCTATCACTTTATTTTTAAATTTTTGGAAACAGTTTTCACAAAAAATAAAGTGACAAGAACACATATAAAAACTGAAATCATTCATTGATTCATTGAACTATGAACTCTTAGCAGAAGGGACTTTTGTAGTATCTGAGTCCCTCTCCTTCTGAAAGCAGGAATCACTTCTAAATTATCCTTCACTTAGATAACCAGCCTTCTCTAATCTTTCCTAAGTTTAAAGTAATTAATCTCATAAAAGTAACACAAATCATTTTTAATCATTTAAAACAAAAGAAAGAATAAAGTAAGAGAGGCAGGCCTCTTGTGTCGTATGTTTTGAGAGAAAGGTCACACCCTTGAAGCAGCTTTGCAATATGCACAGCACAGTACTGACTTAAAAAAAAAAATTCTGTGCATTTGAATTATTTAAATGTGAACAGCTGTTGTCATCTTCCTTTATAAAAAAGTAGCAAGATATACTCATTCAAGTACATTAATTTAATTATAGTACATATAGTTGTACAGGTGGGACAAGGCTAAAACAAAAACAAAACAAACCAACCAGCTAGCACAGAGATAGTAATAAAAAAAACTTTAAAGCATTAATTATTATGAGATACTATCAAATGAAAATCAATCCTGGATAACAAAAACTCTCCACTATTGGAAGATCCTGATTACAACAAAGAAATTATATAATGTGAACAGTTTAAGTAAATGTGATTATTTGGTTCATTTCAGAAGGGCTACTGGTCCAGCTGCCAGCCATAACAGTCTCTGAGTTCTCAACGAAGAGTGACCAGTTCTTCCGAAGAGGTAGGGTGAATGGCAACTGTGTTGTCAAAGTCAGCTTTTGTGGCTCCCATTTTTACTGCAACAGCAAAACCCTGCAGCATTTCATCACACCCAATCCCTTGCATGTGGATCCCAACCACCTGGGAAAAAGAAAAAAAAAGATACCTAATATTTAAAAACCTGTAAAAACTTCCCTTTCTAATCCCAGTAGGCACAACACAGCTGACAAGGCCCTACACAGTCCTGCCTCAATATCCCTGCCCACCTCATCTCATGCAGCCCTCCCTCAGGCTCTCGGCCTCCCTGGCTTTCCATTGTCCTGAGTACTCCCCATGCCCTCTCCTTTACACAAGTTGTTTCCTCTGTCTGGACAATCTTTCTGGCCCTCTTTTAAGAGCAAAAGCCCATTCATTCTTCAGATACCTACACATTCCTTCCCGACCCAGTTCAACTGTCTATCACATGATCTCTCACTACCAGTATTTCTCCACCATGGTTCTATCACAACTGCAATGTTGTATTTATTTATCTGGGGAGTGGACAATTAGAGTCTGTCTTTCACAGCAGACTTTAACCTGTAGATGAAGGGGTCTCTGTTTGCTTTTGCTCCCTACTCTATCCCTATGGATAAGCAAAACAATGGCCCGTAGGGGGCACTCAGTTCATACAAGCTAGATGACGGCATGAAGGACCAGAAAGAGGCATTTGTTTCAAATCACATTTTCCAGTGAGATTTCTCACTATACTTTAAAACTATTAGTTAATGTACCCCTTCAGCAAATACTTTTAGGGTAAATAATCCATTGAAAAACAAAGTTAGAGAACATAAAATTTAGCTACAAAAATATTTTGTTTTAAAAACAAATCAAGAATATACTTAAAATTACTGAATGGTACACTTAAAAATGCTGTGTGCTTTTTACAATTTAAAAAAGTACATCTCAATTTAAAAAAAAATCCCCAATCATATTTTATGTATGCATTAAACAAAGATTTTTAGATGTTGTGATCTAAGTTGAATTTACAATACCAGTTTCTGGAGATGGCAGGAACTTTATATCATCCCTCTCCATATCCCAGTTCTTAGTCTTTAGCAGATTGTCAGGTAGTGGTTATCAAATGAATGAATGACAATGGTATGAAGAAATAACTGATATGAAGAGATAAGTAGGGATCTTGCTAATTCAACATCTGAAAATCTTAAACTACTGAGGAATATTCAGGGCCAAGAAAAAGCAACCTTTGTTCTGCTGCCCACTCACTTACTTCCTTCTCTTTGTTCTAATTCTCTGCATCCATCAATCCTCAGTAATGTTGATTTCTACAAGCCAGGGACTATGTCTTGTGGCTTTTGGAGTACAAAGCCATCTTGAATCAGACACAAACTATGCTCTTTTCGATCAGAGAAGTTGGAAACTACGTCTGAATCTCCAGGTAAGCCACTGTCCCTCATGAAGCCACGTTCCCAAGGCACACTGCTGTGTTCCATTGTAATATTTAATTCAATTTGTAGAAAAAACCCAATAGGCTGACCTAATACCAAACAAAACCTATTTGAAAAATTATGTTTCAAAAAACTTGTTCATATTCAAACCAAAATCGCAATAAGACACCATTTCACATCCACAAGGATGGCTATAAAAAAAGACAGTAACAAGTGTTGATAAGGATGTGGAAGAATTGAAACCCTTACATAAGACTGAGGGGAATGAAAAATGCTGCAGCCATCTTGGAAAACAGTTTTGTAGTTCCTCAAAAAGTTAAACCAAAATAGTTAATTTTACTGAATAAATTCCCTCTTCTTCACTGATTGGTTAAATTTAAATTCATCATACATTACATTCTTACACTTATCAACATTTCTGAGTTTCCTATCTATCCTGGCCTATTGGTCAATGACTGAGCTTTTTTGTGGCTTTCAAACTTTCTCCCTTTGTTTGCAGTGGAACCTTCTTTATAAATGAAATATTATGAAGAACCTCAGTATATGTAGGCAGATAAAAATAGGAACACACCAGTTCAATCAATCAGAGAAGGCTTAACTATTTGGTCTCCTCCCTTCCCACTCCACCAAAATGCCACCATCACTGCCAACCTTGAAGTTACTCTTTAGCTTACTGGATTTTTCCCATACCTTCTCGTCTTTGTTAGCACAGACCATTTTCATCACACATTTCGTTTTCCTTTTGGTAACTGCATGATACATTGGGGTAAAGGTCGTTGAATAGGTCTTCACATTTTCTTTTCCATATTTAGAAATGGCCTCATCTATAATGCACAGAAAAGTATCTATCAAAAAAACACTAAACAATTTACACTGCCCTATCAAAGAGAAAGCAAGAAATACATAACCTAAATCATATCATGAGAAAATATCAAACAAAACCACAATGAGCAATACCCTACAAAATAAATGTTGATTTCATGAAAGATAAAAAACTGAGGAATTAAAGGACATCAAAGAGGTATGAAAACTAAATACAATGTTTTATCCTGGACTAAAGCCTGATTTGAAGGAAAAAAATGTTAAAAACTAAAATGATTTAAGACAATTGGAAAAATCTGAGTAAGATCTAAAGTTCAGATGATATTGTATCAATTTAAATATTCTCATTTGATGAGGAAAGTTTAAGGGGCCTCTGGGACAACATCAAGTGTACCAACATTCTCATCACAGAGGTACCAGAAGAAGAGAGAGAACGAGGAATTAAAAAGCTATTTGAAGAAATGATGGGAAACTTCCCAAACCTTGCAAAGGAAACAGATATACAAGCCCAGGAAGCACAGAGAGTCCCAAACAAGATGAACCCAAAGAGACCCACACCAAGATACAGTATAATTAAAATGCCAAAGGTTAAAGATAAAAAGAATCTTAAAAGCAGCAAGAAGAAGCAGTTAGTCATCTAAAAGGAAGTTCCCATAAAATTGTCAGCTGATTTCTCAACAAAAACTTTATAGGCCAGAGGGATTAGAATGAAACATTCAAAGTTATAATAAAAAGCAAGGACCTACAACCAGTATTACTCTACCCAGCAAAGCTATCATTTATAATCAAAAGACAGACAAACAGCTTCCCAGAGAAGAAAAAGCTAAAGGAGTTCATAACCACCAAACCAGTATTACAAAAAATGTTAAAGGGACTTCTTTAACACGTTGCGTATGGCGGGGTTTAAATACCTCGTGAAGATTCTCGTGATCCGTACGCAACGTGTTAAGAAGGAGATTAAAAAACTATGAATAATAAAATGGCAATAGCTACGGTATCTACCAACAATTATTTGAAATGTAAATGGATTAAATGCTCCAATCAAAAGATGAAAAGGAGCTGAATGGATAAGAAAACAAAACCCTTACATATGCTGCCTACAAGAGACTCACTTCAGACTGAAAGACATACACAGACTGAAAGCAAAGGGAAGGAAAAAAATATTTCATGAAAATGGAAACAAACAAACCAAAAGCTGGAGTAGCAATACTTATACCAGACAAAACACACTTTAAAACAGAGGCTATAACAAGAGAAAAAGAAGGACCCAGTAATCCCACTTCTGAAGAAACCTAAAACACTACTTTGAAGGGACATGTGCATCCATATGTTCATTGCAGCTTTATTTATAATAGCAAAGATATGGAAGCAACCTGGGTGTCCATAAATGGATGAATGGATAAAGAGGTGGTATACATATACAATGGAATATTACTCAGCTATAAAATGAAATCTTGCCATCTGCAACAATATGGATGGACCTACAGGGTATTGTGCTGAGTAGAGTAAGTCAGACAGAAAAAGATAAATACTATATGATTTCCCTTGTATGAAATCTAAAAAAACAAAACAAATAAACACGCAAAACAGAAACAAACTCATAGATACAGAGAACGTTTTGATGGTTGCCAGATGGGAGGGAGGTTGGGGTGATGGGTGAAAAGGGGGAAGGGATTAAGAAATACAAATTGGTAGTTACAAAGTAGTTATGGAGACGTAGGGTATATCATAAGGAATATAGTCAATAATATAGGCAATAATATTGCAATAACTATGTATGATGTCAGATGGGTACTGGATTTATCAGGGTGATCACTTCGTAAGTTATATAAATGTTTAATCATTATGTTGTACACCTGAAACTAATATAATATTGTATGTCAACTGTAATCGAAAAATAAAAAACTAAAACAAAGTAAATAAATAAATAAATATTCTCATCAGAAAAATTGCACTGTTTCTGTAAGGGAACTGCCTGGTTCTTAGGAAATAGATACTGAATTTTAAGTGTGTGTGTGTGTGTGTGTGTGTGTGTGTGTGTGTCTATGTGTAGAGAGAAATGATAAAGCAAAACTTTTAAGGGTATACAGTCCTCTGTACTATTTTTTGCAACTTTTCTTTAAATTTGAAATTAGTTCAAATAAAAAGCTAAAAAAAAGTCAGAGAGACAGGGTGGTATGAGGAAAAGGAATTATACTCTCAATGTGGTAGTAGTCAGGAAGGAAATTGGAACTGTGACAAGAGGCTAACCAAACAGGAGTGTAACTTGGAGGCTGAGATAGATTTAGTTAGCTGACAGACACCTACTTTAAAGTCGGGGGTGGAGGGAAGGAAACTGTAAATGACCTTCGTTTTTAAATACCTACCTTCGGTGAGTCCCACTGTCCCAATAGGGGGGTGGCTGAAGACCACTGTGGGAATGTTGTCATAGTCTAATTTGGAATCTTCTTTGCATTCAAAAAGTCTGTGGGCAAGTTTTCGGCCAGCAGCTATGGCAACTGCAAAGATAATTTAAAGTCAATGTTTAGCTTATTGCTCATTTTTTCATAGCAGAATTGCTCTACTAACCATTTGGCTATGTGGCTTCACATACTAGTTCTGACAGTTTTACACCAATGCTCACAATAATACCAAATTCAATATAATAAAGACACATCAATATCTTAGATATCAATTAAAAACTATCAAAATTTCAAAACTATCAAATTCTGTACATTCTATTATAACAAAACAAAAGACATATTTACAAGTTTCCAATCATCTGGCAGTTACCTACTTAATGAGGATATTAGCTTTTTGATACAATATTTATGGAGCAAACTATATTAGTTTCAAGCACCTTCAGTTCTACTTTATAACCACATTCAGTTCACACTAATTTTTTTTTAAAGTTTATTTTAAAAATTATTTTATTTATTATTTTTTAAAAATTTATTCTCCTTAGCCTGTTTTTATTCCTAAGTCTTTCAAAATAAATGCCTGAGTTCAGTAAAAGCATCAGCTACTAATTTTATTGATTTGAAATTGACAGATTTCTTTCCAAAATAAGTTATCAGTAGAATACCTAAGAAATTTCTTCACTTGAACATAATTTTCAACTCTTAGATTATGTTATAAAGTTTTTGAACCTTTCCTTGTTATTTTGTTTTTAAGAGAACTTCCTAAACAAACTCAACAGCTTTGGGTGTGAAACTGAGGAAGTTTCCATCCTGAAGTAAGACCCAGGGCCATTTTGGAAAGGCTGGAGAGGCTGCAGAGGGGTACAGAGTGAAAGCAGATGGAGTGGAGTTGATAACAGATAGAAGAGCTTGAAAAGTGCCAGTTAAATCCGAAAATAGCCTGAGGTATGAAACTCGGGGGATGAGGATCAATCTTCATTGTATCAAAACTAAATTATCATAGAAGAATCCCACTCTCAATTACTTCTTCCCAAAGCCACTTCCTTCCTCTGTCGCCACACACTACTCAGATTCTAATTTACAGTGTTCAGAGGAGGACTGTATCAGCTATATAAAAATTTCAGTCTTCAAGAAGCATTTTTAAAGTAAAAATGAATATTATTGAGAAAACATCAGGTACCCAACCAGCATCTATTTCAATCATTTTTATCATTTTGATGACATAAAGACAGTCATCCTTTTAACTTTGCTTAAGCCTATTTGACTATGAACTTCTGAACAGTTTTGTATAACACACAGAGCCTCCCTTACCCAAGAAAACAAGAAGCATTACCTGGAGTAAGAAGAGCTTTTCCACACACATCCCCAACTGCGTAGATGCCTTTCACGTTAGTATTCTGGAATTCATCCACGATGATATGACCTTTGTTGTCAGTTTGAATCCCCTAAAATTGTGAAGGGACATCACATAAATACCTGGCTTACCTACAAAAAAAATAGCAGATCAAATCTCTGATTCTATCTCATTTCAGGCACCTCTGTAGCCTGAATCTCCAAGAACCACAAGACTCAACCACAAGATGAAAATTTCTTAGCAAGTTGGCAAGGTTCATATCTTTTCTTTAAAAGGGAACTATTTTATCCGATTTTGAGGTATTTTAACAGGATTTGACTTTGCAATGTATAACTCAACTGGCCAGGTAAACATGAGAAGGCATCCTTCAGCTATCAGACATGCTACTTGCTATCCCTGTGGAGTCCATCAAGGAAGGTAGCTTTCAATTTTCTCCACTGAGGCAGTCTTTCTGAAGCATGCTAACTCAAACCTTCAAGGGGCACCATGAAGCAGTCACCAAAAGCAGATTTCTTTGAAGCTTACCATTTTATCTTTAAAAATCCAAGCAAATTTTGCATTCTACTCTAAAATATACTGCTACTTCCTTTAACCAAAAAATTTTCCCTTATAGTGAGTCAAATTTTTGCTCCAAGATGTGTCACGCTTATCTTGTGGCTTTCTAGATCCCATGTGTATACACTCCCGTGTGAGAAGCAGAGAGAAAACGGAAGTAGGTTCCATAAGAGTATTATTACCTTTGAAGCCAGGTAAACCTGGGTTCAAGTCCCAGCTCTGCCATTTGCTAGCTATGAGACCTTGTATAACCACCGATTTATCAGCAAATATTTGAGTTTCTAGTACAAATGAGGCATTAACCTAGTCACTGCAAATACAGTGGTAAATAATACAAATATCCTCCAAGCTCCACAGAGTTTACAACCATGAGTTATCTATTAGCTCTGTGCTCCTGTTTTCCTCATCCTTACCCCTCAAAGAGTTGGTGGCAAGATTAAATTAGGTCAGTAACATGTTGACCTACACATAGGAATCATTCAACTTGCACTACAAAGATATATCTTAACATTGAATGAGACTAAAAATTTTTGCCTCATTTTTTAAAAATTCAGCAAATATAGTTGAAAACTGGACCTACCAATGCCTATATCTGCACATGGCAAAATATCTCTTGAAAGGTGAAAAGCTGGATGGCTAGTTTTGTTAAAATAAAACCAGAGAGCTAGTTTTACTAAATTTCACTGAACAATAAGATTAAACACAAGTAAAGCATCTCCCCAGATATTTCATTTTTTTAATGCTCAAATATAGCATTTATAGAAATGAAAAAGGAATCTACATTATAACAGATATTAATATTAGAACATAAATCAAAATGTTATATACTTCTCAAGAGACTCCATCAAATATATAAACATCACACATCACATATCTATTATTATTCAGAGTAGTATAACATGTGAAAAAAATCATCACGACACCATCAACAGCAGCTGGTTAACATTTATTGAGTTCATACCATCAGCTGACATCTCAGCTAATTACTTTGCAAGCACTTTCTCATTTATTCTTCTCTATAACCCAATGAGGCAAGTACTATTTTTGTTCCCATATTTATATGAAACAATTCAAACTTAAGAGTAATTACACTTCTTGCTAAAGGCCATGAAACTGGTAACAGAACTAAGGTTCACAACTGGGTCAAACTCTGGGACCCAAGCCCCCAAGCTACTATCCTAGACTTTCCTTCAAAATTTAAAAGAACAAATAAGAATGCCAATTACGACACTTGTAGATCAGCTGCCCATTGGTCCCATCCCCAAGTGTTATAACGTCCAGGACGATTTACACACCCAACAATCTGGATTAGAGCTGTAGACAATAAGGAATAATATTAGGGCTTTAAAGAGACAAGTATCATAGTGAAAAGGAAATCTGTAAGGAAGAGGCTAGACAGGAAACTGCTGGACAATTTAGATGAGAGGTGGCTGGGACCTGATCTAGGGTGCTGACATTAAAAAGGATTTTTTTTTTTTTTAATTTCAAAGAAGTAGCAATAGGATTTGATGACAAACTGGATATGTATAATAAAAAGAAAAGAATCCAATAGAACCCACCACAGTTTTAGGGCCTGGGGTGCAGAGAGACAGGGTTGCTAAGAGATTCAAGAATGTTTTGGGCAGACTAAGTCAGCTTACCAGTTTGTTTAAATTCAGGGTCCTGGAATTTGGGTCCCTCCCAATGGCCCAGAGGAGGCAGTCAACATCTGGAATTGTGGTTAAGGTGGGCTTCCTACCAGGAACTGAAGTAACCATGGAGAGTTCCAAGCCGGAAGAAGTCTTTTTAACTTCCTTGACCTATTGGCAAATAAATGTGTTAATTGTGGGGGAGGGAGGGAAGAAGGAAAGCAAAGAGAAAAACTAGAATCCTTCACATTTAACAAATCCCCCCTGAATTCTACATGTGAATCTTTACATGCTGACACACATTTACTTTTACCCAAAGTCTACCAATGCTAGAACTCCTAGGAGCTGTGATAATTTCCTAGGGGGCCCCAAATCATCCAGCCAATGGCCATAAATGTCAGCTCATGTCACCAACTCAATGCTTCATTTGAAAAGTAAAATATGTTAAACTATACTTCTTAAAAACTGGTAAAATTTTAAGTGATAAATCTAAGCACAGTGATTTGCAACTGGAGTGTGGGGAGAAGGAAATGAGCTGTAGCAGCATCAGTAAGAAACTTTTTCACAGGCACAATCATTGCTTCTCCCTGTACATGCTTAACCAGAATAAGGGAGGGAGGTAAGAATCAGGTCAGGAGAGTGCAGCCCACATAGAGTTTAGTGATGGTCCCAAGGTGATTCTGATGTTGACCCCCACCACCAATCTAGCACTTTCATATACACAAAGCATAGTCACATTTATTATGCTACTTGACATGGCCTATGGTGAAAGGGTGAAACTGTGGGGAAAAACAATCACTTTTTACAAGGCTAATGCCGCAGGAAAATTCTGAAATTTAGGTGATTCCCTGAGAAGCAAAGCACTTCGTAATTTCTTTCCATCTGAAAAACCCAAAAGGGTGTGCTTTAAAAACAGATTCCATAATAATATTTCCTGAAAAATAAATATAATATTTAAATATAAATATAATATAATATTTAAATATAAAAATAAATATATTTCCTGAAAAATAAGGATATTCAATAAGGCATTTGAGCACAAAAATTAAAGCTTTAGTTCTAACTAAACAAAATTCAACTATCAGATTTCTAATCTTTTATACATTGACTTCATTAATAAATGAGAAATATAGCCTCTTATAATAAAGAAAAGAATTGGCAGTATTCTAGAAAGGAATAAATTGACTGGGGTAGACTAACAGTTTGTGTTTATAAAACCAATGGGGTAAAGCCAAGAGCACAAAGTGTGATTCATGATGGACAGGTGACTAAGGGTGGTAAGCGTGCCCCAGGTAGGTCGTACCTGTGAGTACTTCAGGACCTGGATGCCAGCATTCTCCAGCTCCTCAGTGCAGTTGGAACTGATTATTGAATCAAAATTTCTAAGTACCTGGATACAAACAGAGGCAGCAGAGGGATCAGGTGGGAAAGGAATACAACTTGATTAAAGATACGCTACAAACTTAGGAGGGAAATTTTGGTATCATCCTCCCTCTTATCTCCTTTTTTATTCGTGGCCATACTGTGAGGAATTTTAATAAACCTATTTTCCTCCGTCACCACCAATGTCTGTACTACATCTAACTTCACCAACTGCTGTTTTAGAGTTAAATAGATAAGTAATCTGCAGGTTTCTATCTTTGCTATGTTCCTCCCAAGCTTGCTTCTCTTTTCCATAAGTCTAGAGACCAGAAATTCTCTTTCCCCTTTCAGTATTCCGGGGCCAGCTTTCCCTCTGATACGATTTAAATGAAGATTCTCTAGCAAAATCTCTTTATTGAGGCAGAAAAGTGAATAGCATGGTCTTGAGGACTTCTTTTTTAATTTTATTTTATATTAGTCTTAGTCTCTCTTTAAGATCTCAAACTACTTTAGAGTTCTGAATTTGGTAAACATGGATCCACTCCTATTAAAGTTTCCAACAAAGCTGAAAACACGATGTCTTTGTTTTTTTCCCTGGAATGCTAGGTGTTGTTCTAGAGAATGTCTGTCTTTCTATCCATCTATCTACTCTTCCTCAAATCCTTTTAATGATTTTACGGGATAGGAGACTATCTATATATTTTTTTTCAGATGAGGAAGCTGAGACTCCAAGAACTGGAGTGACTTTTAGAAAGTACTAGAGCCAGGATTCAAATTGAGATAGTCCTGAATCTTCAGATCAAGTTCTCTCCGCATCATTATCCACTTCCTCTTCCCACCCATGATGGTAGAGGCCACGTGAAGTCACCGGAACCACGGCAGACAACTCCTGCTCTGTTACCCCTCGCAGGCTTATCGTGCCTGGGAAGGCACAAATCTCTTACCACGTCTCTCAGATCAGTTGTAGTGTCACTAAATGGGGAGTACTCCCCCTTCCATGTCTGTGGGGCCACTTTATTTTTTCTTAATTGAGTTCAAAATCCCAAGCTGAAGTGGGAAGTTCTGGGCAATGAAATCAGTTATATCTTCAAAGGCATTTACATATGTAGCATTGCTGCTATAACAAATTCCCATACCTCACCTTTTTCACAGCAATCATTCACATAGTCTGTCAGCATACTATTAAGATTTTAAATTAGTAGGCGTGCAGTGAGTGTCTTTTGAGGGATTTACTCTAAGAAGTGCTAGGAGGACCTAAAACTGCATATGGACACCTTAGCTCCCTTTCCAGTGGAGGAGAAAGACATGTAACTCTTGCAAGCTAAACCGAGGTCAGCACTTTATATAAATTCACCAGTTCATTCATCCCAACAACAAATATTTATTAAGTTCTACTATGTGGAAGACATAACATATTAGAATAAAAGACAGACTAACAATTAACTAAAAGGATATACAGATAAGATGTTGTGTAAGAGACAGAAATTATACAGAAGAGAACAGGGCAGGTTTCACAGAGACTGTCCCATCCTGCACTGGATCTTGATGATTTGGGAAGGGAAAGCACCTTAAGCAGAAGAGTCTGTACAAACATAAGAATGTGGGACCACATTACAGACAGGGGAAAGCCAAGTAGGTTAGTTTGAATGGAAGAACACAGAAGAAAAGAAGTGGGGAATAGGCCAGAGAGGGTTAAATTCCTTCTGAAAAACGGATCAGGTCTGACGAGATTGCTTTATGAGGGATCAGTATAGACGCGGAGTGATGCTCACACCTCACAAATCACAAGAGTAGATCAATACACCAGTAAATATATGTGTGTCAAATATATGGTGATGGAAAGAGAACTGACTCTGAGTGGTGAACACACAATGTGATATATACATGATGTATTACAGAATTGTACACCTGAAACCTATGTAACTTTACTAACAATTATCACCCCAATAATCTTTAATAAAAAAAAAGAAAATATATGTGTGGATGACCTGGTCATCATGGTGAGGGTGATGATAACAGAGGTGATAATAATTGTGGTGATCTGCTGATGGGGTGATGGGAGATGATACTCAGTGGGAAAGGCAGAATGGTGAAAGTCTATCCTAATTCTTCTTAAGGTATGCGGCCTCAAAAATGGTGCTAGAAACGGGGTAGATCATAGAATTGATAACGCAGTAGACTTAACAGTAGGCTACACTAAAGAAGGCTAAGTCACGATTAGCAACAAAACATATAAAGCAACACTTCATCATTAATGTCAAACACGAAAGCAGCATATTGGTCTGGGCTTCTGAGACCTTAGTTGACTCTCAGTTTTGATACTAATTAGCAGTCACAAAACCTCTCTGGGCCTTAAAATGAGGTTCGAATAGATGATCTATATATAAGCTTCCTTCAGTTTTATTTTTATTTTTTTGTGGCAAAGCAAAACACACAACATTCAATTTACCAACTTAACCATTGCTAAGTGGCCAGCTCTGTAGTGTTAAGTATATTCGTATTGTTGTAGTGATCCCCAGAACTTTTTCCTCTTGCAAAACTGAAACTCTGTACCCATTAAACAACAACTCCTCATTTCTTTCTCCCGGCAGCCCCTGGCAACCACCACTCTACTTTCTGTTTCTATGAATCTGACTACTCTAGATACTTAATATAAGTGGAATAATACAGTAGTTGTCTTTTTGTGACTGGCTTATTTCATTTGGTATGTCCTCAAGGTTCATCCAAGTGGTAACATGTGTCAGAATGCTCTTCCTTTTAAGGTAGAATACTATTTCATTTTATGTATCTACCACATTATATTTATCCATTCATCCATCAATGGACACTTGGGTTGCTTCCATATCTTGGCTATTGCGAATAATGCTGCCATAAACATAGGGATGAAAATATTTTTGATATGTGTCCTTTTAATGCAAAGAACTTAGTAAATTTTTTGACTGAGTGCTAATAACCCAATCCAAGAAATTAACCTGATAGTCTGTTCAATTTAACTAACACTTATATTTAACCCTGCATGTCTCCTTATAAAGTCATCTGCTATTATCTAACAATTCATGATGAAAATATCTGCCAGTTTGATTAAATCAAAATGATTTCATCAACTCTTAGCGCAGCTGGTAGCTGGGAAAGACAGAAGGCCTACTTCAAATAGCTTCTGTGCAGCGACATACGGAACAAACCAACCGATCTCCACATGCTTTGTACCCTAGTATTTAATGACAACAGAAGAGAAAATTCTCACTGTAGATTTTTAAGAAGATTGACATCAAGGCAAGAGAACGGACAAGGGTAGACTTTACCTTATCGTGCCGTATCATGAGCGATGTCTTCGAGCCCAGAGCTGAAAGGATACCTGCTATCTCCACAGCAATGTAACCTGCGCCAACGATGACACTGTGGCTAAAATGACAGCAGAGGGGTAATATTTTTAAATAAACTTATTTTGGAATAATTTTAGGTTTACAGAAAAGTTGAAAAGGCAGGACAGAGATGTCTTGTACACCCTCTGCCCAGTTTTTCTGAAAGTTACCATCTTACATAACCATGGTACAATTGTCAAACCTAAGAAATTGACATCGGTACATTGCTATTAACTAAACTCGAGGCTTTACTCAGATTTTACCAGTTTCCCATTCATTTCCCCTTTCTGTTCCAAGATCCAATCCAGGATACCACATTGCAATTTTAAGTAGAAAATATCCCATTTTTAAAAGGAAATAAATAGATTTTTGGTTGTTTTAAAGCTCTTTAGCCTCATTTCTTCAGAGAGGAAACAAACAAACAAAAAAGCATTGAAACTAGAGATGATTCCTTATGTAATGATCTTTGCACCTAAAACTAAACTCAACACCACAATTCTTATCACTATTATTCTCTGCTCAGTATTTCTCCTTGATCATTATTGAATTCTATCAATCTTTGCAATGTAATTTAAAGGCCAATTTAAGCAAGCCATTTAACTTATAGGATTGATCTGAATTACAACTAGACACCCTGCATAAATTTGATCTAAAAAAGCATCTTAAACACTAGATTGATTGGATGAGGCTTTGAAGCAATGGCAGAAAAGCTGGCCTTAGCCCTAGTGCAACAATGTGTACTTCCAGGCTGCAGCCTAGATAAGAAGCATCCCATTCAGGACTAGTTCTGTAAAGCTTCAGACATGGTCCTCTACCACTGTTACAATGTTTGGGTAACAAGCAATCAGGGAAGAACAGAAAAATCTTCTCTTTAGTACCTCCCATAGGTAAGGTACCATGTTTTGAGTCCCTGCCTTCAGAGGGCTATGGTCTGGATGGAGGATGAAGCATGACCCAAAGGCTGCAAGATAAAGGTAAGCACCCTCCTATCCTGTCCTTACAGACTGAAAACTATGAAAAAGTTCTTCTTCCATCTCTAGCTCCCTCTTTCCTATTGTATGATGACCTCTATTCCTTTCTTCGGGTCTTCCCTCCTTCTTTTCTCTATCCATCTTCTCTTTCTTCCCCCACTGTTTATTATTATCATTACTTTTGTTAAGCATTGCACTAGACGGGATAGGTAGTGGTGGTAGTGGTAGCTGCCCTTAAGGAATTCCTGAGGGGAAACATGCCTTGGGGTTTGCTGAGGCACAGAGGTAAACAGCCAGTTCTTGTAGGACAGAGGGTTCAGAGAACACTCCAGATTCCTGAAAGATGACTCATGCAGGGGTTGGAGGATACCTCCCAAGTAGAAGGAACAGGTATAAAACAAGTTGGCTTCTTTGGAGAACTGCAAGGAGTTCAGTGTTTGGCTCTCAGCTCCCAAAGGCACCTCCTTCTGCATCTTACCACTAAAGCATCCACTGGAAACGATCTTACATCCCCAAATCTCCAAAGCACTTCTCTTAACTTCATCATGGCCCTCAGAACTACTTGCACCACCACATTCCAAGGGATCCGTGCTCCAGCACCCACCCTGACATAAGCTCAAGGAGGGCAACGCTGAACCATTCCGCCCACAGGCAAATGGTACAGAATTGGTTCTTTCTCTGATTATTTGCTTCTTTACCAACATAACAGTGATAAAGGAGTCTTAGAAAAAGAGAACAAAATGCACATAATTGTTCATTCATTGTCCTATTTTCCCAGAGTCTTTTGTTTATAACACGCATAAATTCATTCCAATTATTTTATTGCTAGCAATGCAAGTTTAATAAATGATTTTAAAACATTCAAAACAGATATGTATAATAAAATATCTTTCAGGGCAAGTCTAGATTGAATTACATCATCCAAACAAGACGAGTCATGACCACATTTCTGGTCTGAGAAATGTGGTCATGACTCGTCTTGTCTGGATGATATAATTCATATTCTCAGGTATGTCATATCATTCAACCCTAAAACAAAACCATTAGATCATGAGGGAAGAAAGGTGGTTCTCTTAACACATTTCCATGCCCTGCAGACAGCAAATCTAAAAAGACTGTTTGCTTTCCTCAAAATCAAAAGATTGCTTGATCTGAATATCTTAATAGGACATTTTCACCACAGCTATGAAACTGCAAAGAAACCCTCCTGTCCCTTACTAACTGTGGCTCGAGGTGACTTAAGGTAAAGGGATAGGCATGGATTATTAGTCAGCTTCTACAAAGACTTTTCTAAAAGCACAGGATTAAGAAGACCTCAAACTGGATTGGCAGCACCACTGAGGGAGCAGCAGAGTTGAGCAATACTGACTCCAGAGTGAGTGTTTCTCAGAAGGAGATAAAAGCTAGTCCCTGGGCCAAAAGGGTCCCTCCTCCAGTTCCTGGGTGTCACCTCTTTTCATGAGGGACGGGAGGATCCCTCTAACCGAGGAAGCGTCCAACTGGCAGCTTCTTCAAATGAGAGAAACACTCTCCCTCATTGTCATTTTTCTCTCTAGTATCTAAACCCATGACAGAAGATTCGTAAGGTTATCTGGGTAAACACGTATGTATAAAGAACGATTTCAGAAAATCCGTTTTTGTGAAACTGACAGAGCCTCCATTTATGGAGATCCCTCTGCACTAGCTGCTTGGAAAACCACAGTTACTTAAGAAACGTTATCAATTGATACTGTATCAAGATGAAGAAGGAAGACAATCTTAAGGCTTTCCCATTTATTCTTTAAAACCACCCTCTATTTGATTCTGGTTCTAAAAGCTCTGCAATGGCCTCTGACCAAAAGCATGAAAGATGCGAGTCACTTAACGAGGGGTACTAGTGTATGAGATACCCGAGGTCATAAAAAGAGAAGAGGTAGGAGAACAGAATTCAGGAAATGCCTGCATTTATTGGAGGGACAGGGGGAGGGAGGAGAAATGTCAGCAGGAGAGACTGAGGGAGAATGAACACCGAGCTCAGGAAGGAAACCAGCTTACCTAGGCAATTCTTCCAGTTGAAAAAATCCATCACTGGTTATTCCTAGGCTGGCACCTATGTAGGAAAATGCAATGTAGGTTACCCAGAATGAGCTTTCCCTTGGAAAATAATCACAACATGTTATGCAAGACCCAATACTTTTTCAACCATCACACTCTCTGTTTTGATATGTTTTGCTAAAGTCCTCACTTGGGAAGCTGCCAACCAAGTCTTCCCTGAGTCCACATTTTTACTTTCTCTCTAGAAATAACTGTTGTGATGATTAAATATCTATCAAATTTCTCTGAGGAACTAAAATTTTCTCAGCTCTCATGAACAGACTCTCTGCTTCACTCTCCCACCCCAACATGTAGGCGGGGACCCCTTGGCTCAGCTTTGGCCCTCTTCTCTCTCTGCCTTTGTCTTCAAAGGTTTCAACCAATTCTCCCCTCATTGTGGAGGACTTCCAAATACATAGTCCTAGTTTTGACCTTCTCCCCAAGTTCCAGTTCCAAATTTCTAACTGTCTCATTATACAATTCCGAAATTCTGCCTCGAACTCAGTATATTTAAAACTGAACCTTAACTTTATATCCCAAACCACATCCCTCGCTCAAGTTTACCACTTCACTTAAAGGGACCACCTTCCACGAATACTCCAGGTGAAGTATTGAGTTGCCAATCTGTGATTCCTTCTCTCAACGCCCCCTTATATTGCATCAGTTATTAAGAATATTGCACTATGCCAAATCCAAGACCCCAAGATTAAAAGGCACATCCTGATTTCAGAGGTGTTGAAAAAAATTTTTTTTAAATGTGTCTTGGAATCAATGAAATACAGTAACGAATTCTTCCTTCTCTGAGTCGAAAAAAATTTTTTTTAAATGTGTCTTGGAATCAATGAAATACAGTAACGAATTCTTCCTTCTCTGAGTCTTTTGTGCCTGTTCTCTTCTCTGGTACCTGACATGTAGCAGCGGCTCAGTAACTGTCTGCAGAACTGAACTGAGCTTTTCCATCACATGTCAGATCTAACGCTGTAGTTCAGCACCGTGTCTTCACCTCCTGGCTATTGCCAGAGCTTTCTAACTGATCTCCCTCCTCTGTAAGTCACTGTCAGATTAGTTTTCTAAAATTATCACTTAGATCTTACTACTACCTTATTGAAAAGCTAATAATTATTTGCCCCAGTTGTTGTGAATCCTAGATTCCTTAATATACTTTGCAAGTCACACAATTTGGTCCTAACCCGCTTCCAGTCTCAGCTTAATGTATTCGCCTCCAGAATTTTCAATGTTAGAAAAACTGGCGGAGCTGGTTGAATGTCCTTCAGTGACATTTTTATTCCTCACTGGCTCTTTGAGTTTTCCTTTTTTTTTTCCTCAGCACATAACTCCCCTTTCCTGGAAATTCTTTTTGGTTCATGCCAGCCCATAATAATCTGTCCCACCATTGAGGACCCCAACCCTCACTGTCTGGGAATCACCTTGTAACATTTACCTTTTATTTTCTTTGTATTTGTTTTTGTTTTGTTTTTTTAATATGGAACGCTTCACGAATTTGCGTGTCATCCTTGCGCAGGGGCCATGTTAATCTTCTCTGTAACGTTCCAATTTTAGTATAGGTGCTGCCGAAGCGAGCTCTCTTTGTATTTGTTTTTATCTTATGTTGTTAATTAATAAAGGTGCACGTTAAAAAATGAAAAAGTACAACGGAGCATCTAGTGAAAAGCAGGCCTGTTTCCCACCTCAGACCTCTAGTCCTCTCTTTGTAAGAAGTCAGCATTGCAGGGCTTTGAGTATCGCTCCAGACACGTTCTAGAGCACATACTGTCTCCCTGCCTTTTTGAAACGACACAAATTATAGAACACACACTGTCGCACACCTTGCTTTCTTTCATTTCACAATCAATTTTAGAGATTGTTCTATATCAGGATGCTTATGTCCAATCTTCTTAACTAAATTTTAAGTTATGTGAGAACCATCCCTTTATGTCTTTTACAGTTGTTCTTAACCTCTTGGAGATCATGTATCCCTTTAAAAGCTGGTGAAAATTTATGGATTCTCTCTCAAGAAAGAAAAAAATTACATAAATGCATACAGACTCAATTTTTTTCCATATAAACTCAGATTGGTTGTGTGTCTTATGAAGCCAACCCATGGATACAAAAGATATATAAACAATGATCACCATCCACAAAGACCTCACGATCTAGTTGGGGGATAAAGACATGGACAATGTTTCTTGTAAGAGAATAAGGCTGTATGTTCATGATTCATCCCTGTGTGTATAAAATGTAAAGGCAGATAGAACTACCTGAGATTCTTACTGATTTGATTTTATTATTCTCTATATGAGAAAAATATGTATATACAGAAGGCTTAATTAGGTAATTACGTTACATCCCTAAACATTCCTCTCTCTTAAACAAAACAGTACATATATCATGTGTCTTGTGAATAACAACCCATCTGATAAACCGAGTCTGGAAACAATCTCTACCCTGCTGAGAAGGACAGGATGAACCTCTCACTGATCTTTCTCCCCATGCTCCTTATGGTATGTATGAGCCTGGAGCTGGAAGAAATACCTGTCTTTGTTCCGTCACTAAGCACCACTTAAGCCAATTACGTTTAGGTTCTGCAGAGACTTCTCATGGCCTTGTCCCAAAGAAAGAACTGGTAGGTATAGCATGGCTTATAAGGTTGAACACAATGGGAGCTGAGACTCACCTGGGATCTGGCTCTCCTGAGGACGTGAGGGCACACCACCTGTTGCAATCAAGATGTGAGGAGCAGTGTATTTTTTCCCACTGACCTCTACTGTGGGCTTGGGATCACATGTGAATGCTGCATGGCCATGGATGATTTCTATATGGGACTGGAGAAGGAACAATGATATTAGTCTGTCCTTAAGATAAAGCAAAAATATGTGTTGCCACTTATCAGATCTTTCCATTTCTCTGCTGAGGATTTTAACTTTGGGTTTGCTGAGGCCAAGACAATTCTCAATGTTCTAGTTTCTGCAGAGCTTCTGTTAACTGATACTTAGGTAAGGCCTTGCTATTCAATTCTGGAAGTGTACAGTAAAAAGACTGCTACCTTGGGCCAAAACCCAGAGACCAAAAAAGATATGCAAGTCACCCCGCCCCCCAAGGAAAAAGATTACATCTTTGCCCCTAGGAGTTGAGGGAGAAAGTCTTGCTCACTTGCAATGAAAATGCACTAAAGAATGCTATGTCTGGAGGAAGGACAGAGGCTGAAAAAGACAAAAGGATAAAGACGAAGGGGGTAAAGAAGGCAAAAGAGAAATACTCAGCCAAGGGAAGAAAAGACAATGCTTCCGTTTCATTAAACAAAATGGAAAGAATACCACAAAATTGCATGACAATGAAGTTCTATGCTAGAGATGTTGAGAACCCAAGACTCTTCATTGGCTCTTACTGAAATCCTCTGTGCCAGGGCCTAGATTTGGGGATTGGAGTTTGCTGGGTGACAAGCTTCTGCCAGCCATGACACATGTATTAGCATGCAAATGTGGGCACTTTACAAGCATAATGGAATCATGCAAGTAGGATCACAGAAGAGAATGTTTTTAACATTTTGGAACATGGTTGGTTTGGAACTGGGTTAACGCCTCATTTCCAATCACCCTTGCAGGCCCGTTCTGTAGGTACCTTGCTTAATCAAGATGAATCAAGATCAATGACAAAAGCATCCAGAAAAACCTTTCTTCGGGAGGTAATGATTTTCTGTGGGGTGCCTGATAAAAGGGAGGATGAATCAAGTGGCAATAATGTAGATAATAGTTTGGAGAAGAAACTGATGAAATTTTTATTTCCTAGGATATTTGACAGAAAGTTTCTCTTTCTATTAAGAATTTCTGGGTCAACTATAATTCCTTCCCTATGAGGTCATAGTAAATCTCACTACACACCAAGATTTGTATTTAAAAATGTTGTTTCTTGAGACATTTTCTTATCTCTTTTGCATTTTAGCTAGCTCTACTTTAGAAAAAAAAATTGATGTGGGTGTTTTAGTATATAGCAAGTAGTATCTCTATACTCATACCCAGTAGCCTTAAAATCTCTTGTTGTCATGCCTGGGGCACTGACGGCCCCCAAATATTTCCCCCTTGAGTTGGGAATTAAGGCCAGGAAAATTTTACCCTCCAAAAAATAAACCCAACAAATGATAAGAATCAAGAAAAAGATACATGAGGTTAGCCATCTGTAGAAGTAACTAACCCTAAAAATTGGTTTATAAACATGCTGCTTATGAGATTACTGTGGCACAAATATCATCAATAATCTACCAATCTAAATATAATCTAAACTACAATGAAGTATTAGAAACTGCAAAGTGAGACCAAAAAGGCAAACGAAGAGTGGCAGGATATATGCCATCAAGAAAAAGAAGACTTGGCGACTTGGCCGGCCCGATGGCTCAGGTGGTTAGAGCTCCATGCTCCTAACTCCGAAGGCTACTCAATTCCCACATGGGCCAGTGGGCTCTCAACCACAAGGTTGCTAGTTCAACTCCTCGAGGATGGTGGGCAGTGCCCCCTGTAACTAAGATTGAACACGGCACCTTGAGCTGAGCTGCCGCTGAGCTCCCGGATGGCTCAGTTGGTTGGAGTGCGTCCTCTCAACCACAAGGTTGCCGGTTCGATTTCTTGACTCCCGCAAGGGATGGTGGGCTGTGCCCCCTGCAACTAGCAACGGCAACTGGACCTGGAGCAGAGCTGCGCCCTTCACAGCTGGGACTGAAAGGACAACTTGAAGCTGAATGGCATCCTCCACAACTAAGATTGAAAGGACAACAACTTGACTTGGAAAAAAAAGTCCTGGAAGTACACACTGTTCCCCAAAAAAGTCCTAAAAAAAAAAGAAAAAAAGAAAAAGAAAAAGGAGACTTGGATGGTGCAGTTTGTCAATGTCTCCAGCATAGTCCTGGGTGGGAGAGCTACGGCATCTAAGCACTGAGGTGGAAAAGGCCTCAAGCTCGTGAAGGACAACATATATTTGCTGAAGGCAAATACCTTTGCCCTATTTTCTTGATGAGATTTCATTCACACAAAAACAACCTGCTGAACCATAATTTGAGGACATCTAGCCACCAAAAAGGAGGGTGCTCTGAGCAAATGAACAATGGCAGGTTTCCCGCCAGATAATGCTCCCGATTTTAATAAACGGAAATAAGCAATCTCTTCTGTGTTTAGCTTCTGGAACCAAGTGGAGGGCCAGACTGACTCAAGGTACAGCCATCAGATGAGACCTGGTCTACCAACTTTGGCACAGATTGCCCACTCTCTGTAGAAAAGAGGCTGACCTATGGAGTCAGAGACTTCTCTCTGATAGGTCAACCTCAAAATCATTCATCACAAAAGAAGTAACAGAAACAAGAGATATATGCCATGGCTACGTTTTAGTCTGGGCAGACTTGCTAGCATACTCTAGCAGAGAATAGCTCCTTCTCAAAGCTCAAAACCCAGCACTCACCTTGGTGAGGTTATCCTGATAGATGGTGTTCAGGCGGCTCACATAGGCATCCCGTTTTTCCTTTATAACACTGCAGTGAAACCGGAGTCAGTACTGAGAAACAGGATTCCCCTCTTTCAGTTAGTAACGAGGGCATCTGTGCCTGACCACCCCCCTGAGCAGAGAGAATGACAGTCAACAAGAACCCCTTGGTGAATGTCTCTGAAGACAGTCACCCTCCCCCCGTGTCTGTCTGCTTTCCCTATGTAGAGAACCTCTATTCTACTCCATGGAGAATGTTCAGTTGGCATCCATGGTCTGGAAATTAAAATGTTCTTTGCATAGAAGACAAAGAGTAGAGCTTTGGCACAATGCCTAGTACCTGCTGGCCACTCAATATTGGTTGAATAAATGAATAAATTTGCAAAATGTAAAAAAAGAAAATTTGACGGCTTCAAAAAGTTTATGGCACCTCCTTAAAAAGTTAAAAACAAAATTGCCATATGACCCAGCAATTCCACCCCCAGGTATAGACCCAAAATAATTGAAAGCATGAACTTGTAGGCCAATGTTCATAGCATTATGATTATTCACAACAGACAAAGGGTAGAAAAAAAACCCAGCAGTCCACTGAAGGATGAAGGGATAAACAAATTATGGCATATAAATATAAAGGAATATCATTCAGCCTTAAAAAGGATTGAAATTCTGACACATGCTATAACACGAACTTTGAAAACATTATGCTAAGTGAAATAAGCCAGACATTAAAGGACATATATCGTATGAAGTGCCTAGAATAGGCAAATTCATAGAAACAGAAAGTAGACTAGAGATCCCAGGGGTGGGGAGAAACGAACAGGAGTTATTGTTTAATGGGTACATTAAAAGCACTGCTTCTGTTTGGGTTTGTGGAAAAGCTCTGGAAATGGACAGTGGTAACAGTTGCACAACTCTATGAATATACTTAATGCCATTGACTGGACAACTTAAAAATGGCTAAAATGGGCTGGCCCAGTGGCTCAGGTGGTTGGAGTTCTGTGCTCCTAATGCCAAGGTTGCCGGTTTGATTCCCACAGGGGCCAGTGAGCTGTGCCCTCTATAGCTAAGATTGTGAACCAGCCAGCAGCCGGCGAGAGCTGCTGTGAGCAGCCTACCAATGACCGATGACCAGCAACCAACTGCCTCAGCCGGGGGGAGCGCAAGGCTCATAACACCAGCATGGGACAGGGAGCTGTGTCCTACACAACTAGACTGAGAATAACAATGGCTTGAACTGCGGAGGGGGGGGGGAGGGAGATAAAAAAAGGGGGAAAAAAGGCTAAAATGGACATTTTATGTTGTGTGTTTTTATGTGTATACATTTAATGTACACAACTTATAGAGATAAGTATACATCTGTAAAGCCATCACTGCAATCAAGGCCATAAACACATCCATCACTTCTAAAAGCTTATGTTATATATATTTCACCACAATTAACACCCCCGCAAAACTTTATGGCTCATTTAATTATGAAAAATATTATCAACACTTACCGCCAATTGAATTTACTATCACAACTCTGAAAGCCATAATCAACATGGTCATGAATGAATTCGGAGTGCACAGCTGTGTTCCACATTACCTGTCAAAAAAAGTACCCAAAACAGTAATGCATGAGTTCTGAGGGAAAAGAGAAATCAGGAATGAAAGGTAACTATAGAATAAGCAGATAAAAATACCGATCTTTAAATTTAAAAGAAAACTAAACATTTAAAAGAGAGAGTTCAAAAGTATAACCACGTAGATTTTACAGGTAGACTTCTGAAATGTTGGGGAAAAATTAGTTTGATGGTTCATTTCCCTAGTTTGTAAACTCTGTAAAAGCAGGATATTATAAGCCTCATAGCTCTTCCAGTAACCTTTATTACTGCTTACATTCACTTTTCAAGTTTCAGATTTTTTTCAGCCCTGCCTTTTGGGCCTAGTTCTAGGAAATGGAACTGCATCAGTAACTTTACAGTAAAGTGATTTGGAAGGAAGCTTATTAAGGAAAGTTGAGGGCTGAAAACTTTAAGAGGATGAATTCATATTATGTATTCAGTAACTACAAATGTGGCCTTGTAAGACGTATGCAATTAGACATCTGGAACTCAACAGTTCAATGCGTCTCTTGTGGAATGTAGCCTATAATCTGTAAAGGCCTTTTAATGCCAACTGATCATCATGATAACTGAATTCACACTGGCATCCAGAACTCTAGAGGACAAACTACCATTTTTCTTTGTCAGGCAAGTCTTACACTCCATTTCTGACAAGGCTTAACATTGCTTCTTTGCACCTTTCTCCCTTTGTGGCTAAAGATGAATAAATTGATGAATGCTGCATTCTGATTTTTTATTGAGGTAAAATTCATATACTATAAAATTAACCATTTTATCTACTAGATTCTTTATCTTAAACAATGCATACGAAAGACGTATCAATACCACAAATTGTGTAATTTTAAGAAACATCACAATACCTCATATTTTCCTGAGTATGTATTTACTTCCAATTTGTAGTATGTACAATGCTATAGCATCAGACACCTCTGGAGAGAGTGCCTCTGTATGAACTGCATTGGGCTTTTAGGCTCAGACAAAATCAAGGTGGTAGCTGCCCCACCATCCAGTTCCTTCTCTACTGATGATTCCCTCTACGCTTCTGCAGGGCGCAGCTACTCTAGACTTAAGTCTGTTCTACAAAACGACAGGCAATTACCAACTATCTTCAAGAATACAAAAGCATTTTGAAATTAGTAGAGTCCTATAAAAATATAAGGTAAATGTCTAGTACAAGTGATCATAAGAGAAGGGTTAAGTCAAACATAATATCATATCAGAACAAAATATTACAAATTCAGGCAACTATGCCAGTATTAGCCCAGATGGTATTCTTTTCTTTTTAAACTTTTTTTAATAGTGTAAGATATTTTTTTTTAACTTTTTAAAAACATTTATTTTAAGTGTGTTTTGCCAGGACCCATCAGCTCCAAGTCAAGTAGCTGTTTCAATCTAGTTGTGGAGGGTGCAGCTCACACTGGCCCATGCAGGTATCGAACCGGCAACCCTAGTGTTACGAGCATCGTGCTCTAATCAACTGAGCCAACCGGCTGCCCCCAGATGGTATTTTAAAATAATGAAGTAGCAACAGTCAATACCAGATTTGCTACCACAATTGGTTTAAACTACATAAAACCACCTTTCAATTAATTTACATAATTCATATATCCGTAATTACATACTCCAAGCATAACAGATTCCAAAATCTAAGATGAAAAGAAAATTGAGGAAAAATGTCTCACAGAAAAAAAGAAATTTCCCTAAGAGGAAAAAAAAAAAATCTACCATAATAACAGATTACAGAAAACCTTTCTGGAATTAAATTTGGGTATGCGTCATGATGAGATCAGGATATTGGCTTCATACCAAAAAGCTACCAACTGAAAATGTAATCTCAGTAACAAAAGGTTGTAAGCTTGGGATTATAACATGTTTTGAAAGTACATTCAAATGAGAAGTAAAATTATTTGCAAGTATAAGCACAAGACAGCATTGGAAATAAGAGCGGTCATTTCTTCCTCTTCATCACAGGCAAAGATGAATTTATTCAATGTGACCTACACCACATTGTAGCTTTTAGGGCCAAAAATCAGAATGGTACTGAGAATCCATGAAGCTCTAGAACTGAATGGAAATACTTAAGATTTCACTAGATAATTTAGTGTGACAACTGGGTCTCCCTATTGAGAAAAAGCTGTCCTGTGCTGACGACCAGTCCTAATTACTAGGCCCAGATGTAATCTCACTCACTCTAAACTAATAAATCAATGTATCGTTTTATAAAAACAATTCTTCGTCATTTTGGGTAATCATTTCACTAATCTGTCTGATCACTCCTGAGTGAACCAATCAACTTGAATTTCTAGAACAGCAAAGACAGGGACTAGAAGGCAAGTACATAGCAACTCTATCAACAGACCGCTTAGCATAAAGGTATCCAAATACTATACCCAGAAATGTCATTCAAGCAACTTGAGAAATTCAATTTTAGAGTGGCCGTAAGATACCCGAAGTCACATGTTACATTATTTTAACGTGGGCAATTTATAGGGAAATTGATTTCTGTGTTTAAAAACAAACCTCCCTTCCTAAACACACACACACACACCTTTGACAATCTTTACCCAGTCCTAGTCTCCCTGGGGAAAACTGATTTAGAGGCACGGGAGCAGGTAAAAGACCAGATGGCTTGAGGCAAACATCCCACCCTCTGGGAAGTCACCCCACAAGTCCAGGTAGTTAACCAGAGCCACGTGTGGGAGGAGCATCCACCTGCCACTATCATCCACCTGGTCTGGGTCATATTCACACTCGGGCTGAGAGCTAGATACAAACTTGACTGCCTGGCTGGCTCTCCCTACTGAGAAAAAGCTATCCTGTGCAGATGGATAGTTCTTTTCTTTTATGTCATGACTACGGATGTTTTGTTGGTCTTAGTTCCTTCTAGACCATCCGAAGTTTGAGACCAGACACTGTGCTCTATTCCTGGTTACCTCCCCACTGTGCCCCCACAAGAATTTGGTCACTTTATCACCATGTTGAGAATTTACCACATGGCGAATGTCCAGGATGGATTTCTTTTGCATGCAATTAGTGTCCAGGAGCTAATATCTCTGTGGTTCTCTCTCCAGCTGCCCCTCCCCTCTCCCCCAGGCTCCCCTGCAGGGGTAGCTCAGTCCTGGCCAGGAGAACGTGAAGGAACCTGCAGAAACAGTGCTGAGTGAGGGCATCCCGCCTCAGCTCCGGGAGCCATCCTGTGGCCACCAGGCAGGGGATTTACTGTTGGTTATACACCTAGGACATCAGAATGGAAAGACAGAAAGAAGCCCGGGGCCTTTCAGATACCTCCTAAGTGCTAAGCCTATCTCAGAAACAGCCTATCTCCAGGCTTCTTTGTTTCCCTCTTTAATAACTGACATTTAAAAATACAAACAAAAACTTTCCTATTGTTTAAGCCACTTTGAATTGGTCTCTCAGTTATTTTTTGCAGAAAGAATTTTAACTGATACGTTTGGAAACAACTTTATTCTGATCATGATTTACCAAATACATCAAAAGAGTGTGGAAGGAAAGAGAAATAAAAATCCTACCTTTTTGGGTACACATCCGACATTCACCTAGAAAAAAATTTAAAAAGGACATATTTTAATAATATTAAACTCAAACCATCAAACAAACCTGTAAGAAATGAACCCCAAGCATCAACCCAGGAGACTTCCATGAGTTCTACATTTATTTCAGTTTTTCTATTATAGAGTTAGGAAAGATGAACATTTTTCTTGTGTGATGAGGCAGATAATTTTACTCATCAGTATTTTCTTAGGAAAAGCAAGTGAGAGAGAACAATTCCATTTCCAGAAGGCCATGCACTCACTGATGGGACAGGTCAAGGGACGGCAGAAGCCTGAGCTTGCACCCAGAAGGAAGCAGCAGAACAGAAATAGCAGCATGGACAGGACCCACCAGCTGAATAAGGGCAACTGAACCATTGGAACAGCGGTCCTAGGGGATATCTGGGAAACTTACTATGGAATATCCTGGGTAAAACACCCAGAATGTCCCCTTTGGGAAAACCTCTAGTGGAAATCTACATTCTTCTGGACCACAGGACAATGATGAAAGAAGCAGTAAGGTTCATCTGTGCTATCAAGTCATATACTTACTAGAGATAGACCACAAATTTGACTCTTAGCCTTCTCGTAGTCAAAAAGGAAAACACAAACACTTGTCAGATTTCATGTGAAAACTAATCAGTTGTTTAAGAAAATAACTATTAATGCCTGTTACACAGACTAGAGAGCAACTCCTCCCAAGGGAACCCTTGGGAGGTAAACAAGTTGTGATACCGTGTTTTCCCGAAAATAAGACCTAGCCAGACCATCAGCTCTAATGCATCTTTTGGAGCAAAAATTAATATAAAACTCGGTCTTATTTTAATATAAGATAAGACCGGGTGTAATATAATATAATACAGTATTGGGTCTTATATTAATTTTTGCTCCAAAAGACGCATTAGAGCTGATAGTCCGGCTAGGTCTTATTTTGGGGGAAACACGGTATAAGTTTACACACAAACTTTTATTTACATCAATTTATTTGATTTTAATCACATCCTAAAATTAATAACTTAAAAAAAATAAAAGCTGGTTAAGAGTAAGATTGATGGAAACTGCCTTGAGGGTGAAGAAATTTGAACTTGACCAAATGGGTAACCACTTAGCAGAGGGGCTGGTTTCAGGAGGACTACATCAACCCCATTCTCTTTGAAGGGCAAATTACAGACTCCCTAGCTCTAGAAACCTGCCATGTAATGTGTATTTCAGGTACCCTTTAACCTTATAAATCCTAAGTGGGAGGTGTTGATGATGTGTCTTGGCCACTATAATGAAGTTATGAGATTTAAACACGGTATCAGCTGCATATCCTTAAAAAAAATCAGTATGTTCACTCATGTGCACTGGCACACAGTAAAGACTAAATATTTAGATACTGGTGAAAATTTACCAAAAGCACAAAAAATAAGGTACTGTATATGACATGGAACTTAGGATATTGATCAACCATGAGTAAAGAAACTTAAGAAAACCTAAATACATGTCAGATTTCATAAGAATGACTGACTTATGACTACTTCTAGGCATTTAGCCTAAAGGGGTAATCTAAGCTGTAGAGGGGCTAAATGCACAAATATGATGTTATATCCAAACACACTATGTAGGTATAATCATTTCCCTACTGTTAGTTATCATATAGAAAAATAAGTATGTAATAAAAGTAAAAAAAAGCAAGCTTCAACAGCAAAGTACTTTTTTTTAAAATTAAGGATAAAAGGTAATCTAAATAATGAAATATTTTAAATCTATTGGTAAAAATATAATACCAGGATTGACCATACCAGTGTTAGAAAGCACACACTATTTTGTCCAGCAAGTCTACAATTAGGAATGTGTCCTACAGAAATAGTCACATATGATGCTCAAGTGCCCAAAGATACCTGTATAAGGATGTCTCCATCTGTGCTGCCACAGTGAGCAACTGGAAACAAGTTAACTATCCATCAATAGGGAAGCATTATTGTAGGGAAATTTTTGTACATTGAGCCTGTGTACATTGCAGTCATTTAAAAGGATAAAGAAGACTTCTGTGTACTGTTACGGAAAGAGCTCTAAGATAAAACAGTAAGTAACAAAAGGAAAGCTGCAGAACAATATGTATTCCATGTTTCAACTTGCATATATATATATATATATATATATATATATATATATATATATATACATGCATTTAAACAATTTAATGCAATACTCCAAAATGTTAACACCTATCACTTCTGGGAAGGGAAAACACCTTCAAATTTTACTCTACATGCGTTTTTTAAAAATGTCTGATCTTATTGATTTGTTACTCTTAGAAAATCTCATTTTTGACTGGATTCAGAGGTAGAATCTCTCAGAGAGAGCAGCCTGCATCTCTTGGCAATTTGTTCCTGGTGTTTTTCTTTGACCTCCTTCATATTCTTGGCCAAAAATTTAGCATATTCTGCAGCCTCTTCCTTATTTTTCTTAGTACGCTGTTTCTTCAGAGCAATACGCTCTGTGTTGCAAGACGCGTGGAGTAACAGGACGCTGAATCTCGGGTGTTTTGGTCCCAGGTTTCCTACCTTCTTTGTTTAGGGGCTTTCTCACAACATACTGGTGGACATCGTCTTCTTTAGAGATACTGAAAAGTTTGCGATTCTATTAGCGCCTTTTGGCCCCCAGCAACGAGGCACAGCTGTATCAGTGACAGCAGGAATATCTCTCTCCCCTTTTTTCATGACGACCAAGTTGAGAACACTCAGACTGGCATCCACAATGCAACCTTGAACAGATTTTTGCTTTCTCCTCCAGTTCTCCTTGGTCTATCACAGGAATGCCCCTTACTCAGGAGCAGGCGGACATGGCCATGGGTCAAGACACCCCGCTTCCTGGGGAAACCTTGTTTGTCATTCCCACCACTGACTCGAACCACATACCCCTTCCATTCTTCACCCAGAGCATCAGCAGCAACTTCCGTGGCCCCATGTTCTCATAAAATATATGAAGTTTGTGTTCATCTTCCACTTCAATGATTTTCTGGCAGCCAGTGGCTGGGAAAGAAATGTTCAGCTTCATCCTGAAGCAGCCGACGGCCTCCAAGGCGCCATGAAAAAGAGCTCTATATGCTTTTTTATAATGGGAATACCATCATTCATTACTTGTATAATTCACTTAGATAAACAAATAAACCAAAAGGATTTTACCTGGATAGTTGAATTTAGATGGATGATTCTTTGATCTTTCTTGTCTAGTATTTTCTATTATACAGTTATTTTTTTTAAAATATGGAAACAAATGCCTTCTAGACATAGTTTATATCAGGTGCTTATAGCTCGGCTGATCACGACCATAAGGAACGACGTTGGCTCTCTGCATGCCCGAAGAATACAAGCCTATTCTTATAGCAGAATATTTTCTGGGTGTCCTGCACTGAAAACTAAACTTCATACACATTTGCCAAGGAACTTCATATGAAATGCTAGATTGAAAGGAACTTGCCCAAATCTCATTGAGATCACAAATGTTTGAAAGAGGGGGTCTTATTAAATAGCAATCTTCTATTCCTCTAGTTGTTCCAAATTCTATTTGCTAACAATTTCATTATGATCCCCTTATTTGCTATTATTCTGCACTCAGGAATTAAAAGGAATGAGTTATGTTTCTATAGAATTCTCAAGTTATCAGTCATGTGGGATTTTTTTTCCTAGAAAGAGGTCATATACTGTCTAGTTGTGGGCTTGGATTTTGTATGAGCTTATGCTACAATAAGGATTCATAAGGCAACGGAAGCCAGAACTCAGAGGATTGAGAGAAGAGTATGGAATTCAAGCCTAATAAAAGAAATCAACACCTGTAGCTGCAGCACTACAAGCACACCCTTCAGAAAGCACTTGGCACCAGCAATGAGAATAACTGATGGCTTTCTCCCTAGACTGGCCTCACATCTGAGTAAGCAGAGGCTATCCTATTTCTCAACCCCCAAGTGTTTGACAAAGTCATGGGGAAAGTCGGAGTGAGCCAATCTAAGGAAGGGGGATGGCAGGTATTTCCTGGGTGGGAGAACAGAAGAGGAAGGCAGCTGAACCCTGTGGGAAGAGTAATCCCAGCCCCACGTGGGATGATTTTATCACGAGACCTGCCTTGTCCAGTTCATTTGGCAAAGAGCTTCCCCTCCACACCTTTATATCCTGCAGTTTGCAGCTTAAGTTCAGTAAGAGGCTTCAACTAGGACAGGCTCCAAAAACAGTTTCTCCGAAAGTAGAGATAATTTCAATATATTAAATAAATACACTCTGCCTGTCCTCTAGTCAGCTTTCTCCAGCTTCCCAGGAACCTTTAAAAGCAATTCAAATTGTCACATGGTACTAAATGTTCAGAACCACTCTCACATATCATCAATTTACTCCTTCCATACATTTGAAGCTACTTGAAAGTTAAGGCAATTTTTAAAAAAAAGTTTGGAACAGGCTTCTTCCAAGGGCCAGGATGGCCTGATTTTCCCTGGTGCCAAGTATATGACTAATATTGGTTTATTTTTTAGAAGTTTCTGCCTTTGGGGCTTCTAAAATTTTTTCACTTGCATCGCTTCTCGGCCTTTTGGCTAAGATCAAGTGTAAAATTTTTTCACTTGCAACCATGCGTTCCTTCAGAAGTAATGATTAAGCAAGCACTCACTGACTTGTGCCAGGCATTATGCAAAGAAAGCACTAATTGGATATAGTCCCTGCTCTCAAGGAGCCTAAGGTCCTAACCAGAGAGAGGCCCTTAGCCAACCCATGATGCTGGCCCAAGGGCAGCAGCAGATCACAGTATTCCCTAAAATTGCAGAGCCTTGGGAATACAAGTAAATCACAGTAAGAGGGTGGTGGAAAATTGTGACCTTTGGGGGCCAGAGAATCTGTATTCTAGCACAGCAAATTTTGGGTCCTGGGGATATAGCTGAAAGGAAGCCCATGATCCTGAAATACTACTTGTCCTATTTTGGCAGCTCCTAGTTATAGGCCTCCAGGAGTTTCTGCTGTTTCTAGAAACCTAGTTACAGTTCAGTGCAACACAACTGATAATTGGGTGCCTCTCTGACTTGGAAGAGAAGAACAATGTGTTACCTGCGAAGCTGGGGAAGCCAGGAGTGGAGAGCTATGTACAGTCATCCTCAGCCTTCCTTGCCCATCCTCTGGCGGATGTGTGCGTTGAATTGTCAGAGAGCACAAGTGTAGTCAGACAGACATGAGTTTGAATCCCAACCCTCCCACTTACTGGCTGCTGGTGGGTAAGTTTCTCGATTTGTGAGCTCAGTTTCTTCCTCCATGAAAGGAATGAGAATGCTTACATTATAGAGGTTGTGAGAAGATCAGAGATAATGTATATAAAACACCTATTTTCTAATTTATGACAGATCTGATGATGACATTGAACCGCCTGAATTATTTCTGCCGTCTGCTGGTTCCCATCGTACAAAAGGCATACGGAAGGGAGAGGAGATAAACTCCCTCTGCGGCTGGCTCCCTTTCAGAAGCAGATCAACTGACAGCAAAGAAAGCTTCCCTCCCAGAGCAGGGCACTCATGTGGTGGGTTCTCAGGGCTCTGACTTCCCAAGGGTGCACAGAGCTGATAAGACCTGAAGCATACAACACTTTCCACCTGGCAAATTTCTTGGCAGAGCCCCCATTATCCACTGTAAGCTGTAGGAATAGAGACAGTTTCTTGCACTCTTGGGTGCACCCAATGTCAGAGATTCCTAAAGCTCTGCCTCCCTTTGCAAACTGACAATCCATTTCTGAGAACGCCCTGTTCCAGTCTGGTGTTCAGAATCCTTCTGTTCAGTTGGCCTGCCAGCACTGGCTCGCAGTGAGGACAGGGGCCCCACCAAACACGGATGCAACATGTGAAGAGCCTGGTGTTACACGTGGCAAAACTCAGGAGCTTCACCATTGTCCCTCATGCTGGCCCTCTCTCCTTTGGTTCTGCCCGGACAAGTACGAACTTGATATTGCCCAGGCCAGTGGTAAAACAAGACCTTGGTCAATTTACAACTGTACCTATCAAGAACGTCACCTGTAAAAAACAAAACAAAACAAAAAAAGTCACCTGTGCTTTTAACGAATAGTAAACTTCCTTCTTCTGGTTTCCCCACTTCTGTCCCCCACCACAGAGTTGCCTGCTGTTTCCTCTGTCCATTTTCCTCCATCACAGCCTAAAATATAGTTCCAGACTGGTAGGTCTGAGAAAGGAGCACTTAGAAAATGGACCAGTCGTGATTTACTAAGCAAAACACTATTGATTCATGAACTCCTTTCAGCAACTACACATATTGAATACCTACTTAGCACAAGGCTGTTGGAGGGGCGTGGAACACATACCACAGGTGACCAGTACAAGGACCCCTGTGTCTGTCACGTGTCATCAGCTTTACACCCACAGTAACGAAATAAGCAGTTGTCTGGACATCTGTCCCTATACGATTCTGATACCAATTCCAATGTTTTTTGTTTATTTTTTGAAATCACACACCATCAAGCACTTAACTCAATTCTGACACTATCTACCTGAAGACAGCATCAGACCCCACAGGTTTAGGGCTCAGTCCTCACGGCTGGCCCTCCGCCACACTTCAGATGCCAATCCAAGTGCAACTGTCACCTGTGCTTCTGACCAACCAGCTCTAGATGGGAGGTTCCCAAGACCCTCTTCTTGGGTTCAATTTATTTCCTAGAGCATCCCACAGAGCTCAGACAATATTTTACTTACTAGATTACCAGTTTATTATAAAAGGATATAATTCAGGAAGAGCCAAATGGAAGAGATGCATACGGCCAGGTATGTGGAGCTTCCATGCTGAGAACACCACTCTGCCCGAATTTCCACGTGCTCACCAATCCAGAAGCCTCTGAATTCCAACCGTTTTGGTTTTTAATGGAGGCTTCCTTACATAGGCACGATTGATTAAGTCACTGGCCACTGACAATAGATTCAAACTTCAGCTCTTCTCCACTCCCCAGAGGTCAAGAGGGTGGGACTGAAATGCCAACCCTCAAATCACAGGCTGGTTCCCCTGCCGACCAGACCCCAAGGACACTTCATTAACATAAACTCAGGTGTCGTTGAAAATGGTTTATTGTGAATGTCAAAACACCTTGTTTACTCTTATCTCTTGGGAAATTCTAAGGCGTTTTGGAACTCTGTGCCAGGAATTGGGACCAGGACCAAACACACTTCTTATTAAAACTCACACTATCACACCCTGGCACATAGTAAACGTTCAATATCCTTGTCTTTACCTTCAGAGTTCAGATTTCAGTAAAGGTTTGTCAGGAAGGCATCCATCTTTAGAAAGAAATAAAAAATATAGCATGTAAAGCAGAATCTAAAGTGAGAAAATGAACTGATATAAGAGGTATTAGCACAGGATGGAACTAAAATTGTTTTGCTCAATACTGAGTAGAACATTAGATTAACGTGGTGACCCTCCCAGTCCCAGAAAGTGTCAAATTTAAAGAATTATTACTCTGGGGCATTCAGGGGTACCCAGAAATAGCTCTGAGACAAAACTCCGCTGGAGTGTCAGTTCTCTCCACCACCTGCTACCCACTGCAGTGAGATCTGGCTTCATATCTCCTGCTGCCCCCTCCCCTGAAAAGGATCTGGGAACCAATATTCTATTTACTCTCTAATGTTGCAGCACTCCAGTAAATAAATGGCTATTAATTATGACTGAATGGAATCCACTTAAAAATTCCGAAGTTTATTAGGATTTCCATAAAATGTCTTCAATTCCACATGTCTAAATAAATAAATAAATTAATTAATTAATTAAATAAATAAATAAATAAATAAATAAATAAATAAAGCAAGCCACTTTACAAGGGAGCCAGAGCTGCCGTGCCAGAGAAACTGCCATGCACGTCTTAGGCTTCACATCTCTGGAACGTTAAAACAGGGCAAAATAAACTTTGGACTGGGACTAAAGCAACCTTGTGCCCCAAAGAACTGTATGCAAAGATAACAAGAAAGCAGATATTATGACCACTGGACTGAAAATTGAAAACATTGCTTAGAATTAACATCACTGTGTTATGTTCGCTGCACCAACAGAAATGCCCTCCTTCTGTTGATGCAACTGTTCCCCTTCCCTTTCCCACACTCATTGCCCTTGTCTCCTAATTGGAACACTATTTAGGCTTCTGCCTGAATCAGTGTGTCCCGAATTGCTATTGTTTAATCTCAGATAAATGCTTGTTGCCTCTCACTTTGAAAGGCCTTTTATTTTCAGGTTAACACACTCTAGCAACTTCTCTGTTGTTACTTGTTGAAAATACCTTTTACAAAGCAATAAGAACACTGAGGGATTCAGAGGCCGCCTTTTTCTTTCTGGCCTTACAGATTTAGTAGATTCTGAGAGGCAGATGACAAAGCAACATTATACTAAGAATGTACAAAAGATTAAACAGTCAACAAGGTGAATCACAAGACAAATTTCAACAGTAAGATTTCCCTGCTTCAACTAACTCCACCTTTTCTGATCACTCCTTTATTTAGCACTTATGCATACACATGTGCCCCATCATGAAACTCTAAACCTACAAAACAAGTTAGAATAATTTTCCAGTTTTGAAGGATACCTGTCAAAACTGAACAAACTAATGGCAGAGTCCCTTTCAACTCTGATCTCCTTTCCGTAAATGCACATTAAAAATGCATGTTCAAACTTGGGACATGGTGCTAAGTAAAATAAGCCAAAGAACAAATATTGCATAATTCTACTTAGATGAGGTATCTAAAATTGTCAAATTTATAGTCAAAGAGTAGAATGGTGGCTGCCAGGGGTTGGGGGTAAGGGAAATGTGGAGTTACTAATCCACAGGTACAAAATTTCAGTTAAGCAGGATAAGTTCTAGAGATCTGCTGTACAATACTGTACAGACCTATAGTCAACAAAACTGTACTGGATGTTTTCAATTTTGTTAAGAGGGGAGATCTCATGTTAATTGTTCTTACCATAAAAAAGAAAGCATATTCAGCCTTATGGGGACATTGACATAATATCAAAGTACACACTACCCTCTCCAACTTAGGTTGTGATTCACATATTGCCCAGTAATTGTTTTCAGCCTTGATGAATACAAACAACTAACTATCTACTGAGCAGCCTGTTTCTCAGGCCTCTTAAAATCCCCACCTCTCCTGCTGGCCTCTCCAACGGGTGCTGTTCAACACAGTCCACAGAGATATTAATGATTAAGAAGGTTTTTGTTAGGTACAAACGTCCAGTTATAAAATAAATAAGACCTCGGGATGTAATGTACAGCATAGAGACTCTAGTAAATAATACTGCTTTGCATATTTGAAAGTTGCTAGAGAGTAGTCTTAAAAGTTCTCATCACAAGAAAAAAAAAATTGAAACTATGTCCGATGATGGGCGTTCACTCAATGTGATGCGATCACACAGGCTGTGGGGCAAAGGGTGAGCAGTTTGCCAGAAAACTTTCCTCAAGCTGACTCTTCCTACCTTTGAGTTGGCAGACAACTGAACCTCAGAGACAAAGTTCCCAGAAGACTCTAATTTATCCTAGCTTTGGGAAATATTTGCATTTCTCCGCCGTCTACATTTGATCGTGAAAGAAGTATTATTCTACTTTTGGAGACTCCAAACTAAATTCAAAGATTATCTCATGTATTTTTCTGCCCTCAAAAATGACTTAATCACAGTAGGAAACAAGCGACTGCTAATCTGTAATTGAATTATAAGGAAAAATAAATGATTTCTTTCAGTTTCCCATTTCTAATGTCTAACCTAATACCCTACTACAATTATTTTTTTCCCTGATCCAGCAAAATATAGACTAATTTAAGAGTGGAATCATGTTATTGGAGCTACACATGCTCTTGACCTAGTTTGTCCATTAGAAGTTTAGTAGCAGTTCTGGCCTGTTGCTTTTCTCATTTTGAACAGAAGGGGATCAGAAAATGCCACCCCTATGTTACTTTGGCATCGGATTATTTTGAGCTGAAGACAATTAAGAAACAGCAGACACAGGAGGAACTCTCTGCCCTCCCCCTTTCTCCCTAAAATCAGGGCATAAATTTTCTTTTGTGAAGGTGTCCCCACGCCCTCTCCAGACCAGGAGAAAAACTCTCATCAGTGGAGATGGAAAGATAGCACTAAGATGAATCTGCACAAAAAGACTTATTAAGTAACCCTTACCTTCTGTCAGTCTCCCCCATATATTTTACCTTCGCACAATTTACCTAGTCCTAGAAGCCCAAACCCCCTTTCCTCTGTCTAGTCACTTCACAATTTATCACCCTTTGTTAAATTGGTATCAAGCTGCTGGACTTAACTACTTTGTTTTTTTTCACTTCTTTTCTGTAACATTCACATGTACATATGAAATAAACGTTTTCCCTTGTTAATCTACTGTCAGTTTAAGTCACAGGCTCTAGTTACTGAACGTAAGAGGGTACAGAAAAAGTCTATCATTGGGTACAGAACACGATATGGGGCAAAGTCATCTCATTCCTGAGTTGCTTAACAGCTTAAAGTAATAAATCTTATCAAAGAAAAATGAATGTTCAGATACAGCAACACATGTCACTCATCTGGAAAATACAGGTTTCCTTGGAAGGCACCTAGTCTGTTGTATCACAGAAGGAAAACAAAAGTCCTCCTGGCAAAGGGAGACTGAGGAGGCCCCAGAAAACAAGGCAAACGGTCAAACCATATAGACACCCTTGGAAAGGACTCTAGGCTGGTTACTTCAAAAGTATGAAATTAGGAAACTGGGAAACGAATGACTCTATGAGCAAAGTCATTGTCATATGACCCCTACAATCATGAAGGGTTCGCCAGATTCATTCTAACGCTTCCATGGAGTGAAAGTCTTCACACAGCTCCTGCTTCCCATGAAGCCCCAGCATTGTGACTCATACACCAGAATCAGATGAAGCTCTTTAAAAACACATCATCTGAAAAAAACAAATAAATTAAAATAATAAAATAAATAAAATAAATAAAAATACATCAGCTGGGCTTCACTCCAAACCTACTAAATCAGGAGCTCTGGGGTGGAGACCCACGTGGCAGACCCTGAACCAAGTGTTTTTAGAGGAAATGATGTCGGGTTCCTAAGAAGCAGGAGTAAGATGGTTGCTCCTCTGTAGTTGAGAACAACGTTCATCACCTCGTAATTAATCCACACAGTTACACCAAAGCCATTGTTCCTGATGGCAGGGCTGCTAATTCCACATGCTGTATTACGCTTGGTTTGTTTCCAACCATATTTTAGCTGACACTCAGTTTGCTTCTCGGTAAAGTGAGGGTCCTGGACTAAAACCCTATAAGGATCGTGTGAGTCCAATCCTTAATCAAATGAAAACAGGGGCTATGTAGTGTTTTATAAAGCTAAAAGTATTCAATTTAAAGGACTGTCTTTTACTTGAAATTATAGGCTTCCTTATTTTAAAAAATATTCTTGATAAAAGTGATACTGATACAGACCCCAAATAGCCACAGCAACTTTGAGAAAGAAAAACAAAGCTGGAGGTATATCGCTACCTGATACCAAACTATATTACAAGGCCATAGTAATCAAAACAGCATGGTTCTGGCATAAAAACAGACACATAGCTCAATGGAACAGAACAGAGCCCAGACATAAATCCACGCCTATATGGTCTTTTAATCTATGACAAAGGAAGCAAGAATACACACGGGGGTAAAGACAGACTATTCAATAAATGGTACTGAGAAAATTAGACAGACACATGCAAAAAAAAAAAATGAAACTGTACCACCATCTTACTCTACATACAAGAATAAACTCAAATTGGACTAAAGACTTAAATGGAAGACCTAAAACCATAAAACTCCTGGAAGAAAACACAGGCAGTAAACTTAGACATTATCCTTAGTAATATTTTTACTGATAAATCTCCTTGGGCAAGGGAAACAAAAGAAAAAATAAACAAATAGGACTACATCAAACTAAAAAGTTTTTCACAGTAAAGGAAACCATTAGCAAAACAAAAAGACGTCCTACTGATGGGAGAAGATATTTGCCAATGATACATTTGATAAGGGGCTAATATCCAAAATTTACAAAGAACTCATACAACTGAACACCAAAAAACCAAACAATCCAATTAAAAAATGGGCAGAGGACCTGAATAGACATTTCTCCAAAGAGGACATACAGATGGCCAATAGACATGAAAAGATGTTCAACATCACTAATAATTAGAGAAATGCAAATCAAAACCACAATGAAATATCATCTCACACTGTCACAATGGCTATCATCAATAAATCAACAAACAAGTGTTGGCGAGGATGTGGAGAAAAGGCAACCCTCATGCACTGTTGGTGGGATTGCAGATTGGTGCAGCTACTATGGAAAACAATATGGAGGCTCCTCAAAAAATTAAAAATAGAACTACCTTATGACCCAGCAATTACACTCTTGGGTATTTATAAAAAAAATCCAAAACACTAATTCGAAAAAGATAAAGTCATATGCACCCTTATGTTCACTACAGCACTACCTACAATAGCCAAGATATGGAAACAACCGAAATGCCCATCAACAGAGGATTGGATAAAGAGGTGGTACATATATACAATGGAGTAATACTCTGTCATAAAAAAAAAATGAAATCTTACCATTTGCAACAATTTGAATGGATCTAGAGGGTATTGTGCTAAGTGAAATAAGTCAGACTGAGAAAGACAATTACCATATGATCTGTACACGTGGAATCTAAAGAACATAATAAATGAACAAACAAAACAGAAACAGACCCACAGGTACAGAGGATAAACTGATGGTTACTAGACAGGAGGAAGGCTAGGGGGCTAGGTTGGAAATGTGAAGGGATTAAGAAGTACAAATTGGTAGTCACAAAAGAGCCACGGAGATGTCAAGTACAGTATGGGGAATATAGCTAACAATACTGTAAAAACTATGCATAATATTAGATGGGTACTAAACTTACCGGGGGGGATTACTTCATAAATTGTATAAATGTCTAACCACTATGCTGTATACCTGAAACTAATGTAAAATAATACTGAATGTCAACTATAATTTAAAAAAATAGTCACGGGGATATGTAGTACAGCATAGGGAATACAATTATATTCTAATAACTATGTACAATGTCAGATGGGTAATAGACTTATTGGAGTTATTACTTTGTGAGGTATATGTCTAACCACTGTTATTTTGTACACCTGAAACTAAAAAAAAATAAGTTTCTTTATTAAGGTGACAGTATGAATACATTTAAGATGCTGTAATGGAAAAACGAGATTGCATTTCTGTGGAGGCTAGTGGCAATCTTTCCAATTTAGTCCAGAGCTCTCTGGACTCAAATAAATTGTTCTGTATATGACATAAAAAACAAAATATTTTTAAAAATAAAAAGCAAAAAAATTGATATTAATACATAATAATTTTTTAATGGCAATTACTCAAAAAATTTAAGTCAATGGGGGTGGCTGGTTAGCTCTGTTGGTCAGAGCCTGGTGCTAATAACACCAAGGTTGCTGCTAGTTTGATCCCCACATGGGCCACTGGGAGCTGCACCCTCCTTAAAAAATTTAAGTCAGCAAGTTTATGTTAATGCTTCCATAAAAATAATGAATAAATAAATAAATATGTAAAAAACAACTATAGGCAGACGGGATCAGTAGAGCTCCAAAATCACTTCCGGCTCTATCACTCCATGAATCTAACTTTTCATGGAGGAAGGCTTAAAATAACAAAAAGCCCTAAAAACAAAAAGTTATATATATATTTTTTATTTGTTACAAAACCACTGCATGGAAAACCTATAAACTACAATGTTTACTAACAAGGTATTTCATTTAGGAAAACACTGGTTGGAGAGTCAATATTAAAGAAACTTATATTTGACTTCCCCAAGGGACATCTCTCAATAGTACTGTTACCACAAAACCACTTTTATTGTGTCACTCTCCTGCTCAAAACCCTTCCACAGTTCCCTGTATTTCCAAAAACTACTTTTTTTTTAAACCATCACCTACCCAGCAGCTACCCACTTTCTATTAAAGACACCATTTGCTCCAGTCAAATTTGATTACACAACATACACTGCCTCTATGCCTTCGCCCTGACCCTACCCTCTCAAAAAATGATATTCATTCATTCAAGTTCAGAAAAATACTAGCTCCTTCAGGAAACTATCCCATGGTGCCCAGGCCGAAGTGATAATTATAACTTTTCTCTCAACTACAGTCATTTGTTATTGCTGCAGCAATTAATACAGACCATCTCACTTTGGAGTTAATTGTCTACACTTTGCTCCCCTATTATTTTGTAAATTAATTGAGGGAAGGGACGTTTGTCTTACAAATGCTTGTATCTACCCTTTTCTCTCAGCCAGCCCCAATGCAAATACTTAGCAGTTAGAATACAAGAAAAAAGACATGAGCAAATGAAATGGTGTGCTTCAGAAAGCCACCCGCTTGGAAATCACTGCACATCAGAAATGTATTCTTTGCACAGTGACAGATGGTTACCAGACTTAGTGTGGTGATCACATCGTAAGATATATTAATGTTGAATCACTATGCTGTACACCTGAAACTAATATAATATTGTACGCCAACTATACTTTAATAGAAAAAAATTTTTTTAACTTGATTATTAACTGTGGATAGCCCAGATAACTCGAATCTGAACAAATCTAAATTCATGTCTTACCAACTGGTTATATCTTCTCTCATATACAATGTATATCAACACCCTTCCTTTACAAATGCCAATTTGAGAAGTTATAAAAGAACTCTTTCCCAAATGGAATGTCATGGAAATGTTAAATAAGGGATTTCTCCAAGATATCAATGCTTACAGGAAAATAAAAGTTCCTGCAACAGAATGAGATAAGCAAGGCAGGCATTCTGGCTGGCTGTCCTGAGCTATCCTTTGCTCATTCTCAGTAGTTTATCTCAGTATATTCACATTCCTAACAAGAACTTAAAAACAGGGTCAGCCTCTTCTTGATTAATACCAGTAGAACCAGACAATGACGACGAAAGCCATAAGCTTATTATGACATAAATGGAGAAGGAAGAAAACAGAGAAAAGTAATGCAGTATAAAGATGAGCAATTATCAAGCGCTCTCACCAGTTGTCCAGGGGGCCTCTTAGTGGCACCCCTCAATCTGCTTTCTGCAGAGACAGACTTCCCCTAATTTAGTCTGCCTGAACTAAGGTGTCAAGGTGCAAGTTGATAATTAACAGGATTTTTTTTTTCCTTTTCTCAATCCCACTTGCATTTTGATCTTGAAAAATGAGCCCTGGACAATGGAGTCAACCCTTGCAGAGCTATTCATTTCCAGTTTCGTTCATTTCACATATGGTAATTGAGGAAGACATTTTGTCGAGGTGACAAGAGACCCACAAACCCATGAACCCATCTCTGCCCTTAAGGAGTTCCCAATTTAGATAACTTAAACATCAGTCTCCAAAGGAATTTAGAGAACCCATCCCAAGCCCAGGTTACTCTTGGATACAGCGTTTTAATATTAACAGCTAGTACCTCACCCAGGTCTTGTGATAGGAGAGGCCACACCAATAACCTGGGAACAAAATTTATTTTAAATGATGAATAGTTTCTCAATCGCAGGATTTACAACACTCTTTTTAAAGGTAGTTTTAAAATACCCCCCAAACAAGAAAAGAACAAAACAAAAACAAAAGATGAGAATTCATTTAATAATATATCCTACATCAAAGTAACCTGTAATCAGCGCTTTTCAATCTTGGCTCCAATTCCGAAACACTTATGGAGCTTCTAAAAATCCCAACCGCCAAGCTGTACCTCAGACCAATGAAATCAGAAGCCACGGGAGCAGAACACAGGCAGCAGAATTTTTTCAACTCTTCAGGTGATTCGATGTGTAGCCAAGGGTGAGAACCACTGCTGTAAATCATTCTGCCCTTGAAATTGAAGGGAGACGACGAGGATCCGCATCGCTCAAGGACGTATTTCCTTTTCTCCTGTCCCCTTACACACAGGCCAGCTACAATTTTTCCAGATGCATTTTTGTTTCATGGCCCTGGTGATAAACTCAGGCGTGGAACACAACACTCTTAACACTTTGAGGAGTGAGGATGCAGGAAAGGTATGTTAATTTTAGCCACCTACGCTATCGCTAACTTTGCACCTGGGCTGGAACAGACGCAGATTGAGCTTTGGGGACCGCAGGGAGGCCCTTTTATATTTCTTTCATCTAAACCTGCTGGGATCTTGACATCAGAAGCAGGAGGGAAAGCGGATAGCGCAGCGCTGGGGGCCCATGCCCTGGGCCGGAGGGACGGGTGATACTAGAAAAGAGTACAGGCTTCCAGGAGCGGCAAAGAGAAAATGGGGCTGCGGGTCGCAGCGCTGCCGAGCCCCCGGCGCTACCCGGGAGGGTCCCGGTACTTACGCAAGTGCCGCCAAGCTTGTGGCTCTCCACCACCGCGACCCTGGCGCCCAACTCCGCAGCCCGGCGCGCGCTGGCTAGCCCGCCGGAGCCGCCCCCGATCACCAGGTAGTCGTAAGACTCCACGGCGCCGGCGGCGGGCGACAGGCCCTGCGGCTGCAGCTCCTGCCTGAACGCCATGGCGAGGACGCGGGCGGGCGGAGGCTGGGGCAACGGGAAGCCGAGGAAGGCGCGCGCCGCCCGCCGCCAGCTGGGCCACGCGCTCGCGCTCGGGGCCCGGGTCAGCAGGGCCATGCACGCGGAAGTGCGCGGAGCGGGGCGGCCCCGGGGCGGTCCCCTGGGAAGGAAGGGGCGCCAGCCCCGGGCAAGCGCTGCCTCACGGTGACTAAGCACCCGACCTGGGCGCGCGGCGAAGGGGTGCAGGGCGGGGTATGGGGCTCTGGGCCGCGGTTCCGCGGGACCCGCCCCAGTCAGTTCACCGGCACGCGAGCTGCCCGCCCAGTCCAAAGTGAGAAGCTTGAGGAGGGTGGTCTCCACGCCTCCGTATTCACCCCAGCGCCAGGGTCCCCATACCCGAATGGCATCAACCAGATGTAGGTTTATGAAGGCCCGTGGGGTAAGGATGAAGGCCCTCTTTTATTTCATCCAGCCTTTGCTGCTTGGGCACCTTGAGATTTGCCAGTGGCGCTGACTTCTAGAGGAAGGGAGCGTTACTTTCCCATTATTTTGGAGGTTGATGCTTCTCTGTCCGGTCTAGCGCAACACAGGCAGTGAGAGAATGAGAAGGGGTGGCAAAGGGTTAAAAAAGAAACATAAGTCAAGAAAGTTTTGAAAGGGGGCCAAGGGTCTCCCAGCCTCAAAGGACGGAGAACCCCGAATCCGGCCACCTTGTGACTTTTATTGATGTACACACAAGGAAGTAGCATTGTTTTCTCCACGGTCTGTGAGTCTCATATTTCATACCAGAGAACTGATTCAAACCAACCACCCTTGCCTGCAAACAGCCAGAATCGGAAGTCCCATGATGTCTTAACAATTATGGTATGTGCCTCCCCAGGAACAAATCCTTTATGCTGAAACTTATTAATAAGAATGGAAGGAGAACTGATGTTATCACATCAATGACTCACTTCCCAAGCAGGTTGTGGGAAGGAATGTAGCCACATAAGCAGAAGCTCTTCTTAGCTGGTGGAAGGTGGGCACTGTGCCCACCTCTATGAACCCTGTGGGTTCTTCTGGTGGTCCCCACGCAGCTGTGCCTGGCTTGGGTTGTTCCTCCCGTGAGGAATCTTACCTGTCATTGGCTGACCAACCATCTTTTGGGGGCCAGAGAGACATAAGGTGTAAGCACAAAGGTGAAGCAAAGTCCCTGAAAGGATCCGTCTCAAAGACTCTTCTTTCTTTAGGGACAGGCACGAGGGCTGCTGCGTGGCAACACTTCTCAAAGTTTGATCCTCATAACACCTAGAGTGCTGATTCCTGGGCCCTAACCCAGATCAACTAAGAAGGAACCTCTAGAGGGCCGGACCCCAGCAATCTACACTTTAACAGACTCCCCAGTCTTCAGGTGAATCTAGGCACATTTAGTTTGGAAAATGTTGGAATAACGAGTTTCGTGATTGTCAGGACCCAGGGCAAGCTGCCCCAAAATAATCCACAGTGACATATTATTTCGAATTAAAATCACCTGAGAAGCCAGAAGTTCTCTGACTCTCCTATGTCTCCCTAAAAGCAGGAATAGGTGCCCTCAATGGCTCCCGAAGAGTTGAGACAAACTTATCACAAGTTATAAAATTCAAAGTATAAACAAATCCTGTAATGCCTTTACTTAAGCCCAAACTTTGTTTAGATTCGTCACAAATACCTAAAACTTGCTTAGATTACTTTCTAACGAGCACTAACTTTCTTTGTACTGTCAATTTCTCACAAATTTGTTTTTGTCTAAAAAGTATAAAAAAGGTGCCTAGTTCAATCATTTCTTTGAGCCTCATTTTATGATCTGTGCATCATATTGTCATTCTCCTGTGTGCGCATATTAAATTGTTTTTTCCTCCTGTTAATCTAGTCTTGTGTCAGTTTTATTATTTTATAATTAGTACAGCCAGAATAACGAAAGGAGGGTAGAATTCTCCCACTCCCCAACATGATCCACAAATGAAGCATAAAGATAGGACAGAGATGAAGACCAAAAAAAAAAGCATTTCCCTCCCTAGCTGTGCAGACAGGGGCTGTCATTTTACAATATCTGGAATTACCAATTGGACAGCAAAGTAGTAAGTGGGCTTTGACTTGGTGTAGTGATAGGCCACCGTCATGCCCATCTCCCACAAGCCGAGAGCTCTATAAGCAGTGAAGGTCTGGTCATAGACACTGGGCCCAGCACACTGAAGGGGACTGGGAATCAACCACACTCCAATTAGAATGGTATCCATTTCTTTTTTTAGGCTTTTGGGGTTTTTTTCCTGATCAAAAAGTAATACAGGGGAATTTGGGAAAGTTCTTCCTTCAGTAGAATGCAATGTAATAAAGAAAGATGGGACGACAGAATTAGAAAAATCACCATTTTGCAACTATCATAGTGATATGTGTCATTAATTATAGTGAATGTTAAAACCAACCACTGGGTGAAAGTTTGATGGGGAAAAGATTATTTTCACAGTCTCAGAATATGTCCCCACAGATTGCTTATTAATCACAAAGGAAAAAATGGTAACTTGACAGTGGGGCAAAATACCACCTTATCCAAGTGATCAAAGTTAAACATTGCCAGTAATAAGACAGTTGTCATTGTGTGCCTGACGATATGATGCAGTAAGAAGTGCACAGCTTCACTCACGTAGTATTCCTGCTAAAAATCCCTAATTTGAATCTAATCATGTGGTAACACTCAGAAAAACCAAAATTGAGGGAAATTTTACAAACAGCCTATACTCTTTAAAAACTATTATATGTCTTTAAAAAAAGCAAGGCTGAGGACCTATCTTCAACCTGAGATAAAGACTGAAGAAACATGAGAACTAAAAGTTAGGCTTTACCTTGTATGGGATTCTGGATTGGGGAACCTTCACTATAAAGCACAATTGGTGAAATCTGAATATGGCCTCTGTAACACATACTACTACTGCTACATCAACGTGAAATTTCCTGAGTTTGATCACTGTATTGTGGTTATGAGAGAATATCTTTGTTCTTAAGAGATATATACTGAAGTATTTGGGAGTAAAGAGTCTGAGTCAGAGAAATTTAGATTCATGTCACACCACAGGCATTGTCATAGTTATTTAACCTGAGTGTAAGTTTCTTCACCTGTGAAATGGGGGGGCTGGCAAAAAGGAAATACGTATGTCAAACAAAGAGAAATGAATGGGCAGAAACTGGAAACAGTAAGTAGAGCAGTGCAAATTGGCTAGACCTTAGGCAGCTTGAAGGGGTAACAGGAGATGGATGGAGTCCTGGAAAGCCTTAGTTGTAACCTAAGGTATTTACGCATTACTCCACAGGCAAAAAAGAGTTGCTGGATACAGATGCACATATATATATAAAAACTTGTAAGTCAAATACCAAACAAAAACAAACAAACAAAAAAACCAGTCACTGCAGATTTTTCAGAGGTGTGTTTCCCTGGAAATATATGAAATGAACTGGAGAGGGTGAAACGGGCAGTATAGGAAGCAAAATTAATAGGTAGCAGTATTGGGAACAGACATAAAGAAGTGAAATTGACAAGGTGGGGGAGGGTACAAGAGTCAAAGATGACAAGTCTTGAACTAGGAGAAAAATTATTCCATAAAGCAAACATAAAGAAGAGGAAAAGAGGTAAAGGTTTATGTCTCTGGCAGTTTCAAAGGAGAAAGGAATTTTTAATCACCTAGTTACATTATCCCATGCAATATGTTGAAACCAAAGGTTCATAAGGCATTATTTGGGACTAAATTATTTTATTTTCATTTAAGTGTTTTTCCTTTTTGCTTCTGACTTAGACAAGGAGGGGAACGGTAGCGATGCATATCCCAAGCACTTAAAGACTTCTGACTATATCTAAACTTTCTCTTCTTCAACCAAAGAAATGTCAGCTAAAGTAATATAATGCAGTTAATAAGAGGTAGTTTCAGAATGATATTAAATGCTGAGAATGAAAATCAACTGAGTTATTGTTCAAGTGTGGCAGTCTTAGGACATCATTATAAACTAGTATGATTTGTGAGAAACAGCTAAGCCCCAATTATTTCAACTTTTAATAACTTCATCATTAAGAATATTCTTTTGAACACTAGACAAACTTAGGTGATTTCCATAGACACTGTGAAAAGTTTCTCAAAATAAAAAACAAAATATTAATATGGATTGAACTATGTACGCATTGTGCTTATGAGCTTTATTAGGCACATTGCTCAGAGCTTTACATGTTATCCCCTCCTCAACCCAAAAACTAAATATTATTATCTCCATTTTATAGAAAAGAAAATTGAGGTTCAGAGGGTCAATAACTTGTACAAAATTGCATAGCTGGTGAATGGCAGAGCAGGGGTTCAAATCCTGGAGGCCTAACTCTAAGCCTATTCTCTTAACCATTACTGGAGAGAAACCATCACAGATGGTGTCCTATGGCGAAAATACAAGATCCAAGATTTTTTTTAAATATTTTTTTTGTAGGAGAATGTTGAATACCACTTTTTCTAAAAAATGTAGACTGTCTCTCCTTCTGCATTTTTTTATATAATATAATTTGTAGGAAATGTATTCATGACTCATAAGTGACTTATTTATGTGACAACTTTGTGTTATTTGAGGATACACATCAAGAATTACTATGTTAGAAGGTGATAATGGTATAGTAGACCCCCTTTATATGTGTGAGATTCATTCCAAGACCCTCAGTGGATGCCTGAAATAATGGATAGTACTGAACCTTATATAGACTATATTTTGTCCTATGCATACATACCTATGATAAAGTTTAATTGATAAATTAGGCACAAGAGATGAACAAATATAATAAAATAGAACAATTATAATATACTGTAATAAAAGTTATATGAATGTGGTCTCTCTCTCAAAATATCTTATTGTACTGTACTCACCCTTCTTGTGACGTGAGATGATAAAATGCCTACATGATGAGATGAAGTGAAGTAATGATGTAGGCATTATGACATGGCATTAGGTTACTAGTATATAAGGGTTACTTGAACACGAGCAGTGCAATACCTCTACAGTCAGTCTGATAACCGAGGTGACTACTAAGTGACTAGCAGGTGGGGGTAGTCTACATTGTGGATACCCTGGACAAAGGGATGATTCACATGCTGGACAGGATGTAACAGGAAGGCCCAGAACAGCATGCAATTTAAAACTTATGAATTGCTTATTTCTAGACTTTTCTATGTAGTAGTTTTCAACTGCGGTTGACAGCAGGTTGACTGCAGGTAACTGAAACCATGGAGAATGAAATTGCAGATAAGGGGGACTACTACACTTCAATAAACAATCTGAGAAATTCAAGAAACAGTGGTATACAAAGAACCTGGCACGTACAAGTTGCTCAATAAAATGTATTTCTCATGAAGCATATACCGTTTCCCCAAAAATAAGACCTAGCCGGACAATCAGCTCTAATGTGTCTTTTGGAGCCAAAATTAATATAAGACCAGGTATTATATCTTATATTATATTTTATATTATATTATTATTATATTATATTATTATATTATATTATATTATATTATATTATATTATATTATATTATATTATATTATATTATATTATATTATAGATCCAGTCTTATAGTAAAATAATACTGGGTCTTACATTAATTTTTGCTCCAAAAGACACATTAGAGCCGATGGTCTGGCTAGGTCTTATTTTCAGGGAAACATGGTAGGAAGGTGATTGCAGTAACTTACGAGAATAAAAATAATATGAGGAAAGAAATAAATATTACCCAATTATACAATTTCAGTGTTTAATATTGAGGCAAAGGATAAACACTGAAGAGACAGAGAACAATGACTACAACTGAAAGTGAGATTAACAAAAAGCAAATTTTATGATAAGGAGAAGGAATCTTAGGGAAATAGCAAGTCTGCTTTGTTGGAAAACTGGACACTACCTCAGAAGACACATCTAGCAGGATATCATACATGTGTTGAATAGCTCTTACCCTTCTGTTCTCAAATTAATTGTTTTACAAGTATTTTGAAATTAGAATATGAAGGAGATTTCATAAAGAGCTTTAGAAACAATTAATATTCCCATTCTGAAATTAAATATCTGGTATTATTTCTGTAACTGTTTACAGAACAAAGTACCCTCCAAGCTGACACATAAAATTAACATCATACACTACAGTACAAACTTGATGGTGTGCAGGAATCTCATCCGTCGCATTTGTGGCTATGTCCCCAGCATCTGTAACAATACCTGGGGCACAGTCGTCGTTTCATATTTGTTGTTGATTGAATAAATTAAGCCTACAAGATTTGAATCACAGTTCCTCATGTAACAGTACCAGTCCTTGCCTGAATTCACCCTCTCCTGTCCTCAATGGTATCTAAACATGGCTTAACAACTTACCTGTGGAGCATTGAATAATAGCTCCTAAGTCAGAATCTCTGGGAAAGAAGTCCATATATACATGGAAAGTTCAATACAGAATGTCCTAAAAATGTGTTTACCACTTATACTCTGCTTCTTCTAAAGAAAATTTAAGATATTGAATACAATAATCAAATAACAATATAAGAATATTATGGCATTCCAAATGGAAAAATGGAAATGAGTGCTATGAAGTCAGAGCAAGGAGAGATTACTGTGGTTGCTGAACACTGAAGCCATGGTGAAGGTTTTAACCAGTTTACAGTTTTGAATAGTTATTACATTTTTGGTCATATATTTTAATTTATATGCATAATGGATCACTGGACAAAGATAGGAGGCCAAAGGACATCGATGCTTAAATACAAGTTAATAAGAGACATAAAAATATTAATCTACCACAAGACATTTTCTAGCAGGTCACTAAGTTACATTCATCGGATCAAAATTCTTATGGACTACATCAAGATGTCTCTAAAACAAAGTATGGAGTGAGAATTAAATTATTTTTGCAATTTGAGTTTTCAGTTGTTGGGAATAAAATCAAAGGGAAGAAGTACTTTCAAAAGTAGCTATCTTTCCCATTATTTAGAAAAAATACTACAAAAATAATTCATAAGCTTAAATATAAAAGCTAAAACATAAACTTTTAGAAGAAAACACAGGAGAACTTTTCAAGGTCAGGATAGGCAAAGCTTTCTTAGAAAGCGATACCATAAAAGAGTATTTGATAAATTGGTCTTCAAAATTAAAAAAAAAACTTCCCATTAATAAAATCATCAAGAAAATAAGTAAGCTACAGACTGGGAGAAATATTCACAAAATTTATATCTGACTGGTATCGAGGCTATATAAAGAACTCCTACAATTCATTAATACAAAAGAGAAACAACACAGTTAAAAAGATTTGAATAGACATTTCAAAATGGAAGATAAGTAAATGGCCAAGAAGCACACACACAAAAGTCATCAATATCATTAGTCACTAGGGAAACAAAGCTCCTATGAAAAATAACTGCACATCCACAGAATGGCTAAAATAAAATATAGTGACAAATACCAAATGTAGGACAAGGATATGGAGAAACCGCATCACTCAGACATTGTTGATGAGAAGATGATACAGTTACTTTGAAAAATATGGCTTTTTCTTACAAAACTAATATGTGTTTACCATATGACCCAATAATTGCACTTAGTCATTTATCCCACAGAAATGAAAACATAAGTTCACCTAAGAACTTGCAAATAAATGGTCATAGCAAGTGAGAGGTAGCAAAGTTTGCCACTCCAAAATATAGACTTTTTTGGAGATGTTATTTTAAGCTAGTGATTTTTAGAAAAACAGAAGACTCAGGAAGAACCTTTGACCTTACCCCTAACTGCGGTGAACAAAAACAAAAACGGGGCTCTGTAATAAATCTGACAATTTCAGTGACAGAAAAGTAACCTCAAGGGGTGATCTTATCATAAATTCCTAACTGGGCAGGTCATGTGAGTGGTCCTGCCCCAGGCCTATAACTTTTTTAGTAAGAGGTTTATCTTTATCTTAAGTGTGAATCTAGGTTAACAAACCTTTGATGTGCCAGAGTAATCGTTTTTCATACCTCTTGGAGGCGTAACTACCCTCAAGGGAGCACAGAATCTTGTCAACTATCCTGAAATCCAGTCATAGTGATTTCCCTGTCTTAATTTCTCCCCCTTTTAATCTTCCTCCTTGCCTCATTAATTCCAAATGTATGAAAAAGAACTGTCATTCTCCAGAGCAAGTTTGAGATCTTGCTTCCTGGCATGTCGTCAGTTTGGCTCAAATAAACTCATAAAAATTCTCTACAGATTTGCAGGTTCTTATGTGGACACTATTATACCATGTACTATGTTCAATCTCAATGAGAACTCCACACCAAAAACGCCACCTTAAAGTACTCCAACCCAGACTCCAAAAACCCTATGAAAAATCACCCTGGATCCCTCCTTTGAGATACTACTAAAATTATGTCAAAATAGCGTTCTCCCTTAATATAGTGAGACACTTGGTTTTATTTGAACAGGTTATTCTGGTGGTCTTTGGTGAGGAGGGGGAGGGAATCAGCCATAGACAACTGCAGTGAAGAGACTTCACAATCAACCAAGTTTGGGAAATGGATAAGACCCCAAGCAACTTTGGAGCACTTGGGAGCCTACACTTTATTGTCCTGACAGACATCAACAGATTAAATTAAGAATATAGGAAGCCACGGGGCGTGGCTGATTAGCTCAGTTGGTTAGAGTGTGGTGCCAATAACACCAAGGTTGCGGGTTTGATTCCCGCATGGGCCATTGTGAGCTGTGGAAGAAAAATACTTAAAGGAGTAAATCATATCAAAATGAAAATGGGAAGAGCTGTAGAACTTTCTTTGCTGTCTTCATGCAGACAACAACCTCTGAATTATTGAGTCAATACAGTTAATTATTTAACTGGTATGTCATATTACAATTTATATTATTTTACCCTGGTTGATTTAGAGATTGTGCCCTCAAGATTGTGCATCTTCGCTTCCAGGATGTTCTTAGCCTATATACAAAGCAAAGCCCTCTGTGGTCCTAACTCCAACCTACCTCTCTGCACCTCCATTCAAACTTTAAACTGCAATATTTTAACTGCTGGTAGTTCCTCTGCTTTCAGTTTCCTAAACTTGAACTCCCTGTTGTCCTCTTGCCCTTCCCCGTTCCTAACCTTTACAACACAATTTAGGTGATTTAAGAAAGCCTTTCTCCAAGACCTTCGGGTATCTCTATCACAGCACTCAGGCATTGTGTTTTATTTGTTTACAGGGCTATCTAGCCCACTGAATGAGTTTCTTGAGGCCAGATTCAGTAACTTACCTGTATTTGAATATCCATGAGTTCTACAATACCAGGCAAGTTGTGGGGTTCAATAAAATGTTAGTTGAACGAAATTTAAGGGTGAGGTGTGAGTGAGGATCGATGGACGGGTCAGAAAACGACATTTCAAAGCACGAAATCTTGTAAATTACGAGGACCTCCATAACTTGAGTTGCAGCTTGGCAGAAGCGCCACACAGGTGAGTCATGGGATAGCAATGAGGTCATAGAACTGAGGCCAAGTTAAGTCATTAACAATAACACCTGTTGGCAAAACTGACAAGGAGGGAAAGAAAGCACGGGGTAGCGGGTCTCCGGGATCTGGAATTAGAGGTGCCAGACCCCACTTTTGAATCATCTTCCCGCAGGCACCAGAGGCCACAGAAGGGGCCAGGAACCGTTAAGAGACAACCAAGTGCTTCAGAAGAGAGTGGTGCCTTAGTAGTTCTGACTCAAAAGCCCACCATCACCCACTTCGGACACAAGGTCAAGGAGCCAGGCTGCCTCGTCATAGCGTCAACTGCTACACATTTTCTCTTTAAGTTCATTTGTCTCTTGAGAGCTCTTCATCAGTTTCCAGAGTCCGACGGCCTCGCCGCCAGAGCTCGGGCATTGCTTTCATAGGACTTGGCGAGGCGGGCAGCCTGTGGGGCTGTCTCCACGGACATCATGTGACGTGGGGAGGTGACTTGTATTTCTTCAGATATAAGGCTACAGATTATGAGTTCAAAAACGGGCTCACCTCAGTCTGATCAACGACTCGGCTCTAGGCTCTAGCCGTCCCCAAACCCCTCCCTTAGGGGACGGTTCCACGCCACCTTCCCAGGGGAGGTGCCACCGGAAGGGGAGGGCCTTCCGCCGCAATGGCATCCCGTGGGGTCGTTGGCATTTTTCTCCTCTCAGCTGTCCCCCTCTTGTGTCTGGAGCTCCGACGTGGGATCCCAGATCTAGGTAAGCGTTGCCGTTTTCCTCTTGGCTTTCACACCCAGGTAACTTTCCCCTGGGTGTCGCGCAGAATTATCGTCTGGAGCCACGTCGCCTCTGGCCGCCTTTGACTACGACTCCCAGGCTGCATCGCGCCTGCCTCTCTTCCGGCGCCGGTCCCTGCACTAGCCGTGGGGAGTCCAACTCCACTTGGTGCAAACCGTGTCCCTACAGATCTGGTGAAGTTTTGCGTGTAAGGGGGACAACGCAGAAAGCACAGGAACAAATATAGACACTATTTTCAAGGCGTGTTGAATGCTCAAAAAGAAAGAAACGGTGATGTGATGTATACCTTTTGAGGAACCTAAACAGATTTAAATGATCAGGAGCCACCCCTTTGAAAAGCTGCGGCAAAAACATTCCAGACAAAAGGAATTGTGACATATTGGAGGAAAATGATGAAGACTGTGGCTGGATCAAGGGTACTAAGGAGGATTCATTGAAGCGCCTTTTGTAAGCCTAACACTAAATGCTGTTTGTTCATTATCTCATCCAATCTGCATTACAACCATAGGCATTGGGTACTATTATAATCTCCATGTGCAGTTGAGGAAACTGAGATGTAGGAGGTTAACTGATTGACCTAAGGTTTAAAACAAAAAAATCACTGGATTCAGTGTGGAGAATGTTTAGGAAGGAAGCTATAGTGGAAGCAGTGGAACAACTTAGGTTTTTGCAGTGGTCAAATGACAGCCTGGAGTAGGATAACAGAGATGAAATCTACACAGATTTGGAATATTTACAAAGTAGAATCAACAGGATTTGTTGATGGATTGTTTGGGACGAGGGAAAGGAGGGATTCCAGGAAGACTCCCTACATGGGGGTAGAACAACACCAAGTACCTGGTAGTGCCAAGAGTAAAGGGAAAACAAAGGAAAATGGTGGACCTGTGGAGAATCAGTTCACTTTTGGACATATAAATGATCAGTTTACACGTCTGTCTCCCTCATTAAACTCAGTTTTAAAGTTAGAGACCGTGATGAAACTTAGCTTTTATATTTCCTGTCTTTGAATTTCCACCTGCCCTTGCCACCTCTAAATCAGGTACCCAGAAACGTTGCTTGAAATAATAAAATAAAACGCTTTTTAAAAAACCTACCAACTCCCTCCCGATGCCTCTGATTCAACTTAAGATATATTGGAATCTATCAAGACCTTTACCCAAATGACATACAGAAATGTTAAGTTCACACTTAACCTATTAACAGAACTCACCTGCTCCCTTGTCTTTACAGCATCCACCTCTACTCTGCTCATTTGGAATCTTCTACTTTGCATTAATATTTGAGTCACTCACTAGTCAATGAGAAGGTGGTTACTGAGGGTTGCAGATGCAGATCTGTTCACATGATCAGCTTGGACCACAGGGAAATACACTTCTTGAGGGCAGAGACCATATCTAACTTGTTTTTGTATTCCTAGCACTTACCAAAATATCTAAATTAATAAAAGTAGGCCAAAAATTCTAGAAAGTGCAGTTGGGCTCCTGGTAGCATCTCCATCTAGTTCCTGAAATTTTGACTTAACTCTTTTCTCCTAGAATCCTCTCTCAGTTGTGAAATGATGGTCATTTACATTGGATTCTTGATAATGTTTCTGCAATTATCCAGTAGCAGTATTTAAGTCTATTTTACCAATCATACATCCCAGGGCAACAGCTGCAGGGTTCATTATGTACTTATAGATATTAATACTCTTAGCTGGAGCTGCTAATCAAATTCTCAGGGGGAAAAGTGGAATTCCCAGACCTGTTCATTCACCTGGGCTATATTTTTAGACATACATTGAAAAAAACGATCCCTTGTCTTTTTCTGCTGTATAAAAGCATTCATTGCCAGTACATTTTTACTTGTACTTAAGCTAAGCATTTTACTGCTGTTTCCTCACATTTGTTATCATCCTTTGAGTGCCCTGCACATGGGCTCTTGAGAGTAGGTACAAAAAAAAAAAAAAAAAAAAAAAAAAATCAACTTAGTTAAAAGATTTTTTACTTGGAAACTGTACACACCAATCTAGTTCTTTGATATATTCCCATATGACATTTGCAAATGGCTTGCTTATTAGAACAAAAAGCAATATTATGGAACATAAATCCCATCATTCAGTGTTTTCTCTAAATACCAATACTCTAGGTATAAAATTACTTTCGTAATGGCCAAAGTTACCCCAGATTTAATTATATTGTATAGAACAACACATGAATCAATAGGTAATGCTGGCAAAAGTTGGAGGGGCTGTGATGTAAAAAAATATGTAAATATACATGTATATGTCTGTATTTAGAATTACTTCATTAATTTTCAGTTAATTGACTAACTACCAGCCCCATAACATTTGCAAGATGGTTCCTCTATACCTCTGCCTGGTAATTTTTGAGAATTACAAAACAAAACAAAAAATTCCTGGGGGTAGAAACCATTTTTAACAAACTATATTGTACAAATTAGGCAACTGTTACATTTTTGCTGATGTAATTTTCATCTTGGTTCTTAAAATAACATAAAACCCAATACTGAATTTTTACCTTTTTCCTAGGCAAATATATATATAGTAATTTTATGTACAAATGACCAAGTATTGAGAAATAAAATATACTGTTTCATAATTTAACTGTGAGAGATAAGAATTTGGTGTTTCAGTGAGAGTGACTGTTTTTAAATAGAACTAGAATTTGAAAAGATGATACCTTCACTGTCATTTCATTCCTAACTATGGGAATAACGTTATCTCCTTCTTTGAGCAGAAGGGACACAGAATTTACTCATTAGTGATAGTCATAATATTTACAATGTAGCCAGTCACTCAGATTATACCTGTACTTCCAAGACAGAAGATGTTCTAGAAGTATTTTCTGAGAACGTGTTCTGGTAATGATAACCATGATGAATTGTGGTACCCAAAGGAAACTATATGAAAAATTTTAAGACAGTTGTGTAACCTAACTTTTACTCTACTTTTCTAGTACAAATAATCTTCTAATGTGTTGTTAGTATCAAGAAGTATTTTTAATTTTAATTTTTTTTTAACCTTTATAAGGAATTAAAGATATAATTTTGCTGTGTGGCCGGATTTTCTTACTGCTTGCTCTTCTTACTGTAATCATTTCTGTGACTACCTCATGGCTTAATTCATTTAAATCTTCGCAAGTTTACCTAAAAGGTAAGTTTATTGTTTATCTACCCTTTTATACTTTTCTATTAAAATCTGTTTGTTTATTCTAGAACACTGCACAGTAAGAACCTTTTTACCATTATTTTTTGCAGTGTAATTTCAAAGTAGAGTAATCATTACAACTTTAGTCATGATTTTGAATGAACCATAAATCCCAATATTTTTATCAGAAATCATACATTTCCATATATATACATTCAAAAATCTTTCATTTCTAAGTTGGTACATTGCAAATGCTCTAAATCTAAATTGTCTCTGTGTGTATGCAACTTAACTACTGTTTGATACGTACAGTTTACAAACAATTCTATAAATGAAAAATGTATCTACCATTAATCTCTAAAGGCCTTTCATCCTAATTTATTTTTCATTCCATTCTGGCACTTTTTATTTACGCACTTAATCTCTTATGTATAATTAGGTGCTCTTAATTTTAGGAAACCATGCTAGTTCTTAGTTCTGTTTTGTTTTTTCAGTAAGTGAAAGTTTGTGAGTATTAGAAACCTTTTAAAACAATATTGTAGTTTGACTCAGAACAGATGAATCCTAAAATTAATGCCTACATTCTTATATCCTATTAGAAAGAAACTTGCCAATAGTGAATTTGGGGCATGATATTTTGTTTTGCTATTTAAATGTAAATAAATAAAAGGAAAATGATCAGGGTTTAATTTATAGCCCTTTCAAACTAACCATGAATAAAACCATAATCCTAAAATGTTATACTATTCAACCCAAACATAAAAGAAAATGTGGATGTTGCAGAGTCTCCCAATCACAGATTTTGGAATTTTTTTTCTTTCTTCTTTTGGTAAGTTATTTGATTTCTTATGCTTCAAATTACTCAGTAACTTCTCTTTGAAACGTTGTATTAAATACATTTTGATATTAAGAGAATATTTGCTGCATACATTAAACTGTCAGGTCAAATATTCTATGTTTTATAAATGAGGAAATGTGCATCTAATATAGTTTCTTACCTTAAATTGCATCTTTATGTTGTTTGCGTGCAAGTCACTTTAGTACATTTATGGCTTGTAATTTTGAGATATAAATCACTGAAGGCTAAAACTATCTAATAAATAATTAAGACCATATGGTGCCTAATTGTCAGATTTTTCTTCAAATGAGTAAAAACCCAGCTTGCTCATACACTTCCTATCTTCCCTGTCATCTGATATTGAGAAACAAGACTTCAGATTCATTCAAAACTTTAATCCTCCTTATTTTGTAAAGGTTTGCAAGATGAGGTATAGCTAAGTTCTGAAATAGTCAGTTCTTGGTGCCTTTAAGGATTAAAGCCCCTGAATCCCCTGTTATTGATTTATTTAAAAACTATATTCTTTGACTCAGTTTGTAAGTCTTTAAGATCACTAAGTCTGACCAATCACACAGCAAGTTACTGGCCAAACTGGAACTTCTGATTTCCTCTGTGCTTTACTGCCCTAATCTTTCCTTAATAAACTTGATGAAATATTTACCGCCATAGAGATAAAATTGTTGACAGAAAGGAGTGCTCTTCTTTAAGGAGTCAGGCAGTTTAAAGGATATATTTTCCTAAAAGATGGATAATTCCTCAAGAGAATACAGTTAAATGAAATTCACTTAAATGAAATTTATACCTAAAATAAAAAAAGTCGATACAATAACAGAAATTCTTCTTCTTGACATTCAGTGGATTACAACTTAATATTGGTTTAGTCACTATAGGAGTTGCCAAGCATACCCCACCTTTGAGCTCTAGGCATGTTGCTTTTACTGTCATGTCCAAGGGTGACCAAGTGGCACTCCTCTTGCCACCGGTACAGCATTCCACACTTCATATTTGAAATGGGATTCCGTGCTCTGCCTTAGAGCTGCTTGAAGCCTTATCAGGGGCCCGCAGGAAAAAACCCACCATAAGTATTCTTGAAGCCTCCTCACCAAAACTATAACATACAATATTAATTTAATACTTGTCAGAGAATTTTTGTTTCAGAACAGAACTTTTCTTACCGATTTGACTTTTATGTTTTGATATCTTAGAAGACGAAGAGAAGAATGAGAAAAGGCAAAAACTTGTGAGAAAAAAACAACAAGAGGCACAGGGTGAAAAGGTACAGCATAATTTTTAGAGAGTATATCTAGAAATAATACAAAAATATCTGGGGCATTTAAAGTTTAGATATGTTGCTTTCTGTGTGCTCCGAATTTTTTTGAGATCAAATTCACATGACATACAATTAACCATTTTAAAGTGTACAATTCAGTGACATTTAGCATATTCACAATGTGTGCAACTAGTATCTCTATCTAGCTGCAAAACATTTTTTTCACCACAAAAAGAAAACCCTATACCCATTAAACAGTTACTTACTCATTCCCCTCTCCTTCCATCCTCTGGCAACTATCAATCTGCTTTTTGTTTGTATGGATTTATCCTGGATATTTCATATAAATGGAATCATAACGTGACCTTTTGTGTCTGGCTTCTTTCACTTAGCATATGTTCTGGGGTTCATCCATGAAGCATATATCAGTACTTCATCCCTTTTTATAGCTGAATAATATTCCATTGTATGGATATATCAAATTTTGATTATCCTTTCATTTTGCTGATGGACATTTTGGTTGTTTCCACCTTTGGGCTATTGTGAATAGTGCTGCTAGCGTTAACTCTTCTTCAAAGATTTGACAGAACTAACCAGTGAATCCATCTGGTCCCGGACTTTTCTTTGTTGATTTTTAATTACTGATACACTCTGTTAGGTCTGTTAAGAACTCCTATTTCTTCTTGAGTCAGTTTATGTAATTTGTGTGTTTCTAGAAATTTGTCCATTTCATCTTGGTTATCTAACCTGATGGCATATAATTACACATAGTATTCTCTTATAATGGTTTTTTATTTCTGTAAGGTTGGTAGTAATATCACCACATTCATTTCTGATATTAGTTATTTGTCTTCTTTTCTAAAATTAAAAGCTTGTGAATTTATCGATCTTTTCAAAGAACCCATTTTTGGTTTCATTGGTTCTATTGTTTTTCTATTTTATTCTCTATGTTTTACTCTCTTCTGTAATCTTTATTATTTGCTTTCTTAAGCTAGCTTTGGGTTTAATTTGTTTTTTTTCTAGTTTTTTTTTTTTTTTAAGATTTTATTGGGGAAGGGGAACAGGACTTTATTGGGGAACAGTGTGTACTTCCAGGCCTTTTTTCCAAGTCAAGTTGTTGTCCTTTCAATCTTAGTTGTGGAGCGCGCAGCTCAGCTCCAGGTCCAGTTGCCGTTTCTAGTTTCAGGGGGCACAGCCCAGCATCCCTTGCGGGAGTCGAACCGGCAACCTTGTGGTTGAGAGGACGCACTGCAACCAACTGAGCCATCCGGGATCTCAGCGGCAGCTCAGCTCCAGGTGCCGTGTTCAATCTTAGTTGCAGGGGACGGAGCCCACCATCCCTTGTGGGACTCGAGGAATTGAACTGGCAACCTTGTGGTTGAGAGCCCACTGGCCCATGTGGGAATTGAACCGTCAGCCTTCGGAGTTAGGAGCATGGCGCGCTAACCGCCTGAGCCACTGGGCTGGCCTCTAGTTTTTTAAAGTATTAAGTTAACTTATTGATTTGAAATCTTTCTTCTTTACTTAGATGTTTATAGCTATAACTTTCCCTCTGAGTGCTGCTTTTGCTGCATCCTATCCAAGATTGGTCTTGATAGCTAGGAATTTCTTTTACCATTGATAATTATCTAACAGTTATTTTCTTGACCTTGAACTGTCAGGTAGCACTTGGGCAGTTACCAGACTGATGACTGACCTTTGTGAAAGAGGAGACTCCTGTGGATTTTCACCTAAATATTAAAAACATAAATTCTTTACAAAGGCCTAGGTACAGGGCATTAATAGTTTGACATCTATCACTTGTTTTTCTGATGAACAAATTATTCCTCTTTAAGTAAACAAGAGAAGGTTAAAAACAAATCATAAGAGTAAAAGCCTATATATTTGTTGGGCGGGTGGGGAAGTTACCACATCTTGTAACTACCCTGATCTGAATTTAGTAACAATGAAAGTGTCCTTGCAAGATCTTTTGTAAGAAGCTCTCTTGTAAATATTTAAACTTCTCAAGTTTAACATTATCTCCTGTGGAAGTAACTGTTAATTTTAAAGACTTACATACTTATTAGTAAACTATAATTCCATCCATATGTTAATTGTATACTAATTGGCATCTGTAATTCCTAAGGGTATGTAAAGTTGGGATTCTTTTGTTTAGCAAAAGTCTAAAAACGTTAACGATATGTCTTCTCTTTTTGGACAAATCAAAATTAATACCTCAATATCTCACAGTATAGTCCATGAGAATGGTGAAGTGCCCAGCCTGTGCAGACATGCGCCTGATGATACATAAAATGTTTGAGTGTTTACATTCTAAAAAGGTAGTTTTTCTCTTCTGACACTTGATTGATAGTTTGATTTGATAAAGAATTACAGGTTGAAAATCACCGGAATTTTGAAGTATTGTACCATTATCCTTGACGTTCCAGTGTGGTGTTTTCAAGTTCTTTTTTTTCCGTTCATTAATTTTAGTCTCCATTTGTCATGTTGGAGGCTTTCCTTAATCATCTGGTAATCCTTGGCTCTGTCCTTTCAGATTTAAGAATGATGCACTAAAATTCTAACTGATGCTGTATGCCTTTGTAGAACTTCATCAAGCTTTGTGTTCTTTACTGTTTATAAAGTTTCATTTCAATGTAAAGGGAAAAAGGAAAATGAAGCTAATTGGAATTTCTGTGTATGGGGGCAGAGCTTGACATGTTGTCTGTGGGTGTAGGGTGTACACCAATTTAATGGTAGGGGGATTGAGGAGTAATTTAGCTTTGTCAATATCTCTCTGTTCCTCTTGCAATTCACCTCTTCTAGACAAGGCACCGCCATTCTCCCACCTGGGAGGTTAAAGTCTGGCTACCAGCAGTCTGAGTCAGGTAGGAAGGCAGCTGGGGAGTCTCACCTTTCAGTATGGACACTTCATAGACCCTGTTTAAATTTGCATTCCTGTCTTCCCTAGGCCTGAGATCTGTGACTCTGCAGCCTCGCTGGTTCATATCCCCAGAGAATAAACCTTCTGTGTCTGCCTAAATGTGATAGGATAAGTGGGTCTGAGGATGTAATAGCTCTTTTATCTTTTTTTCCCCCTTTTGCCTAAGAACCTCAGATGCAAAGCATTAGAGTCATCGTCCTTGGTTCACTAACACTCATCATTGCTTGATGCATGGCTTCTTCGATCACCTTCCGCTTTTAGCTCTGCACCTCACCCCATGTCCCTGCCATGGTACCTGGTGTCTCTTCTTCCTGAGCTGTTGTTGCAGGTCTGTGGAATGCACTGGCTTATTTCTTTATTGTTGCCCTCCTTTACAAGCTCTTAGATTGCATCTTTCTCACTCTGATATACCAGTTACCACTCCTCCATCTGCCTTCATATATAGTGGTTTGGGGGTTATAATATTTCTTTGTCTCAAGAGTGGTGGAATTTGAGTTTCTATTTCTTGTTTCTGTGGTTGTTTTGGGGTGATTTTCAAGAGACGAGGGAGGCAGAAATAATTTCACTCTGTCATCTTAAAATCAGAATCTCCATGTCTTTTGAGTCCAAAACTATTTCTACTCTTCCACGATCGAGCTAGTCAGTTAACGCTCTTCCAAATGAGTTCATGCCTTGAGCATCATGCTTTGAACACACCCTCGACTTTAAGTTCCTGGAAGACATCTTTGCATCCCTATCCCCCAGTACGGTTTTGTTGCGCTGAAAACACATTAAAGAATATATAGGCAGACTGCCATACGAGCATAAGTATGGAACACTTATCTTTATTTGCATTATGTACAAATGTAAATTTTTAAGAGACTGATGCAAAAGTGGAGGATGTTGCTTTCTGGCAAAATTTAGTGTGAAAACACAATTTCTTACTGGTTCTTATTTACAATTTTATACACAATGTAAAAATCTTAGGATTGTTAATTTATAGTAACAACACTTATTTTTTTTTGAACAGGCTAGCAGATACATAGAGAATGTTCTAAAACCTCAGCAGGAAATGAAATTGAAAAAACTGGAAGAGCGCTTTTATCAGATGACGGGTGAAACCTGGAAGTTAAGCAATGGTCATAAACTTGGGGTTAGAAAATATTCCATTTTATATTTTGAATCCTGCTATTACTTATGTTTCCTTTTACATATATTGATTTTTTAAAATTGCAAATGATATTAAGCTGTTAATACAGTCTTTCTTAGGAGTCTTTATTAATAATGATTGTATATCAGCTTTTATTCAGCATATTTGTGTCTCAAACAGATAATAACTTAGCGCCTTGAAATGCTCTAACATAAGGTAATCTTTATCTTGACCATATCACTATGTTTTATATGTTTTACATCTTTCCTCAAGAAGGATCTCCAATGTATAAGCTCACATATTCATTTTATTTGGCTCTGTTTTTGTAAAGCCAAATTCTCCTTGACTTCGAGTATGAATTCTGTCATTTGCTAATGGAAGTTTACAATTTTAAGTTTTCTTACAGAGAAAAAGGATACTCATAAAGGAATTAAGTTTTAGAAGAACTGGCCATAGGTTTTATGTGTAAGATCATTTCTGTCCCAAAGACTTTTTTTGCCTTCTATGTAGACTGTAGCTTCCACCATCTTGTAAAGGAAATGATTTAGTAAAGGTAAACAGGATTCTTACAGTGAAGCAGAATCAGTTTTTATTCATTTCATAATGGTAAATTTACCATAAAACAATCAAGGGTGGGTAATAAAATTAATGTGAAAGACACAATATAAAATGCACCTGCTCTATGTGGTGATTTCACTTCTAAGTTGAGTTTGTCTTCTGTTCAATTTTGTGGTGTTAGACACTGATAGCCTGATTTTAATCTGCCGCATCTCTTTCTGAAATGGTCATAATAGTAAATCAGTCATTCTACCCCTTGCTTTTAGGCTATGTCTTCATGTTACTACTAGGATACATCTTCACCTCATTAGTGGGGACAGCGAGAAGTCAGGGACAGCATAGACCTTTGCTGGTGTTGTGACTTAAGGCTCTTAGGACTATCAAAGAACATGAGAATTGGAATGTTAGAGCTGAAAGAAGTGTATCCATCAGCTGATCCAACCCCATAGTTCACAGTGAGGCAGCCAAAGTTTGGTCAGTTAATTGTTCAGCATCAAAATCTCTTTACTCCCACTTCCTACACTCCTTCTACCAACTTCTCTTTGGATAAAGGAATGGGGAAAACAGCCCACCAAAATGGTGGCTGGCTTAGGCTGATAAAGACAACTTTTACAAGGTCAGCATATATGGAAGAATTTGACACTTAAGTGAATTATCTTGCTAAAGAAAAAGTTTTCAATATATCGTTATGGAAAGATAAGTGACTCTGGGTGGTGACCATACAATGTAATATATAGATGATGTATTACAGAATTGTACACCTGAAATCTATGTGACTTTACTAACAGTTGTCACCCCAATAAACCTAAATAAAAAAAAGGAAAAAGTTTTAATAGACAATATTAATAATAATTTTTATGATTTCTGGAATAAAATCCTTTGTTTCCTAAAGTAATTAATTCAAATGGAAGCTCAAATTTTGAATTTGAGAACGAAAATATGTTTATATATAACAAGATACTAGGGCTATGGTATGGAAATTTTATATGGTTACATACACAGACATAACGTTTTTACGTATGTGTTCTATTTTCCACAGCCTTTTAAGGCATCATCCCTTGCACTGCCTTGTTTCTTTTACTGAAAGGAGGAAAGGATATCATCCAGGTTTTCTTCTTCCATCCTACTGGAAAACTTGGGGGTCAATTAAAATGGAAAGGTCTCTCTCTGCCTTGTATCTATCAGAGGGAACCCCAGAGCTGGATAAGGGTAGTTTCTAGAAGATGTTAAACTCCATCTTTTCATGTCTAACGAGACAATGCTTTAATTTTCTGGTTTAATAATGACTTAATTATATTTTTTACTGAAATGCCATCAATGAAAATAACCATTGTGAATAAAACAAAGTCGATAGAGAGCATCTCTTTAGACATTCTCTCTTTTTCACCAGGGTGATGAAGATTTGGTGCTTGAAAATGAAAGTCAGACATCTTTTGAAACATCAAACAGAGAAGCAGCAAAGAGACGGAACTTGCCTAAGCTTTTAACCAAAGTTGCACCACCTGCTGAACAGCCCACGCAGAAGGTTTGTTACTTAACGCCTGTACTACTCACGGATTGCATCAGTGTGCTGTAGGAAGTGTTCTGTGCGGGAGGTGGTCTAGTGAGTGAAGATTAGGACTGGCTTTAAATCCAGATGATGTCTTCCCACTACCTAACAAAGTGATCATCTTCTTTAACAATCACTCGTCCTGCTTGATAATAATGTTCTGAACCAAACTTAGAAGGAAGCTATGATCATAGGTTTAGAAAATTTCAGTTATTTTGGGGGGAAATAATTTGCTTATGTAAAAGTGAAAAACATAATGTTTAGTCAGGAAACATTCCTTTGGGTAGCTAAGACACGATTAAACCATATTCAGTGAGTGGCTAATATTAACATGACTATCATTTTCCTCAGGGGCCCTTCTAGGGAATGGGTTAGAAACCATTCACTTTGGAATAGTGCCCAGGTTTATTATTCCTTCTTTTCTTTCAAATTTTTCATCGCTATGTTAAATTTGGAGCTGGCAAAGGTTGGAAATAAGAATCTGTTTTTACTGACTCTTAGGGAAAGCTGGTAGGTCATCTATCTAATTGTGAAAAGTGGTTTCTAATGTATTGCTTCTCAGTCTGAGGTTTTGTTGTGCCTTAATGGAGCTTGAGGGTCAGAATCTGGTCTTTGGACTATTTCTAACATTTCAAAAAGGTCTAATGAACTCTATGGACTAATTAAAAATTCCAGATTCTTTACTTTTTTGTTATAGCACAAATTATCTCATGCTCACAGTAAATTTTGGTTGACTGCACATGTTTTTGATACCAAAGGAAAACAAATGGTTTATTTAATACAATTAATGTGTGTTAGATAAAACGTTATAACATGTGGAGTCTATGGTATTAAAAAATAAAAAGTGTCCCTAGAGGAGAAATTGTTGATTCAACAAGTGTTTTAACAAGAGAAAATTGTCTGAACATCTGGTTTTTTAAACAAATAGGGAAGCATTGAGTACAGCATGAGATCAACCAAAGTGAAGGGTTGTTAACCAGTCCTCTAGAAGTGCCAGTGAAGAAAAATATGTGCTCATCTTAAAATGTGTATATGTATGAACCTAAATAACCTTGGGGTCTTACTGAACTTAATATTTATCCTCAGTTTCTTTAAATAGTACATTTTTATATAGTATCTTGGAACATTAAAACACCAAAATTCTTTAAATGTGTATAGATTGGTAGTTATCATCTAAAATCCTGTTTTTACGATCTTTTGTTAACACAAAATTGTTTACCCAAAAATGTTTATTAATTTAGCTCTCATTCTTATTATAAATTTCTTATAAATGTATATTAAATGGAAAGATTTAAGTTTACATATGTCTAAACTCTATATTGAAAGGAACTCTTCTCATTGAGATTATTTCTTTCTTCTTCAAAATGTTTACATTCCTGTTACTAATACTTTTCTTTAGGTTCCAGATTTTCCTGAAGAACCTCCTGAAACAGCTGAAGAAGTAAGCTTTTTTTTTTCTTTGAAAATTAAATATACTTTCTATTTCCTTTAACATCAAGTAAGTATGTCGTATCTAAATTTGGGTTTAGAAAGTAAAGATAGCATAAGTGTTTATGTGATTGCACTGTAATTAGCTCCAGTTTTGAATATGGTGTAATATCACACTCCTCAGCTCGAGTCCTGTTTTGGAAGCCTGCTGCCTGATATGTATGTTGTTTTAGAGCCTAGAGCCTTCCCACTGCATCAGGCAGAGAGAGGATACATGGGCTTTTCTAAAACTTCAAGTCAGCAAGTGAGTTACTTTCTCAATTTAAATCAAAATAGGCAGATAACTTCAAATTGTAATTTTCCTGTTAAAAAAGAGACAATGAAGAATACAGCTATTGTAGGTGTTTAAATTACAGGATAGTTTTCTGTTTAGGGGGCAGTCAGACTGAACCCCCACTCTGCATTGAGCTGAGCTGCCTTCTGCCCAACTGCTTTGTCATCATCTGTGCTCCTTCCCTCCATTGCCCAGCTTAGTTTCAGACACGCCTGCGGTGTACGGGAGCACATGTCTTTATAGCCATGAAGTCACTCAGGCAAAGGAGAGCCCTGCTGGTTTTCCATTACTTAGGGCTCAGTGACTGTTACACTACTTAAAAACCATTTTTGAGGTAGCCATGAAATTCATCAGGAGAGTCTCACTTTTGTCGACATATTTGCAACATTTATATTTAGTACTTTGGACATCAGAGGAAAACCTGAAAGTCATACTGAAACAGAGACAATGACGTGTGTGATGCAGATACTGAACCCCCAGGAGAAACGCAATGTTGTTTTTTAAAAAAAATGCCTAATTTCTACCCATGATACCTGATAAATTCTTGCCCGTAGTGTATCTGTCCTGACCCCTCTACATTTGCAATTCTCATCAAGCTCAGGTTGGTATCCATGACAACCGTTTATAATACAGGAGTAAATAACTATAGCTCAGGTGTGACAGGGAACACCTTTTATAAATTTACTCTAGCTTTAAAAGACATGACATTGTTCCTGCAGAACAGCAGTCACCGAAGGTGCACGGATTATAGACATCAGGTTGTCAGTGAGTCCTTTGAAATTGTACTTTTTGTGCTTATGTAAAAGGACAGTGTTTTTCTTCAGAATCTCAGATCTATGACCCTAAAAAGGTTGAGAAACCTCTGCCACAGAGGCAGTTGATGTTGCTCGCCTATTAAGAGTTATTCATAGGCATTCCATTTTGTTCCTTTTCTACCCTTTCTCCAGTACTCGTTAGATGCTATTTTGTGTTACACACAGTAAAGTGTATGTCAGAGTAATAGAATTTTAGAGCTGCAATGAACCTAAATAACTACCTCATCCCCTCTCCTCACTTGAAGCTGAAGCCACAGGGAGGAAGAATTTCCCAGGTTCGTGCTGGGAGAACCCAGGTCTCCTGGCTGTAGCCAGTCCTCTTCCCTCATTCACTCTATAAGCAATATTACCCCAGTTTTCTTCTCTGTGCTCTGATTTTTGGTCCTCTGTTTTTAGTGAACAAAATCAACAAAATTATGGTAATTGTTATATATAAAATGTATGCAACACACACACACACACACACACACACATATAGAATATACTGTAAAAGTATCATCTTATACATTAGTGGCATTCTTAATAAAATTTCATTATAAAAGTTGCTTTAGTAGCAGTAACAACAGCTCAGCATTTCACTGATTTGGATGGGAGTCAAACATCTTACCTACTTAAGTGGAAAAAATTTCTAACATGGCTTTTCTGAAGGGGGTAGGTGCTTTAAAGCCACCATTTCTATATATTATGATGCCTGCTTAACTCCCAGGACAGTTCTGATAATGTTAACCATAAAAAAAAGGTTTCCTGACAGGTAAATAATGAACATCAGAATAAATGACTAATTGATCATCTTTTCATTTTAGGAGGTCCTTTAACGTACTAGCAGTTTGCAAGCTTTTCTTTAGCTGTTTAACTTTTTTCAAAGGAAAGATGATGGGGAAACTGGATACATAACTCAGACAATACAGGATGGTTTCCAGGAGATGAGATCTCAGAGCTCCCAGCAACCGGGACCAAGTCTAGGTTCATCTCTCATTTGCTTGGACGATGTAGGCACAGTGCACAGCCTACAGTAAGGGAGGGGACAGGGTCATTTTTGTTTCCTTCCAATCTAATGCTCTTCTCTGTAGACTCTGAGGTGGCACTGGATCTTGGTTTGGTAGCTCACTTTTGAAGCGCATCTGCAATCCGGAAGTTACCTGGGCAGACAGAACCGTTTAGTCTCTGGTGTCCCCTCTGGAAGGCTCTGTCACTGATCTCTTCCATCCATAGGAAGATGTTTTTCAGTTTCAGAAGAATTATTTCTGTTTAGAGTAAATTTTATCTGGACCTTTGTGTTGGTCTACCACCAGAGCTAAATTCCTACAAAACCTCATGTGCACTTTTATAATTACAAATGTTTCACTAGTAGTAATTTTGGATTGCAAAGAGCAGTGGATTAGAATTGTATCTGAACACTTTTCTTCCTCAGGTAGTTACTGTTGCTCTCCGATGTCCAAGTGGGAAGGTCCTGAGGAGAAGGTTTTTTAAGTCTTGCAGTTCACAGGTGAGGAAATTCATTTTTTGAGAAATATTTGTGTTGAATTTGGCAATAGTTTATTCCCATGCAGTGGGAGAGGTAATAGCACACTGTTGTCTGGTACTCTAATCACTTACATGTACTCTATTTTGAGGATAAAGAGCATTTATAAGTACTCTATGTTGTAGAAACTTGGGAAATTAGGCATGCTGGGTCCATTTGAACTGTGATTTCTGCATTCAAGATTTTTTTCAGTTCTTTTCCTATTGGTTTTTGTTTGTTGTTTTTCTTTTGTTTTAGTTACATTTCACAGCTTGGTGGGTAACATGCTTTCAAATCCTTAGGAAGCAGCCAGTGTTAATTTTGTTCTGTTCCCATTATCCCTGGTGGATTATTAATTTAAACCCCATTGCTTATATGTAATTTTCAGACCATTCTTTAGGGCTTGTTTCCTTTTGTTCTCTTAATTTCTTTTTCTATTAAAAACAATACTCTGTTCATTAGCAATACTTTGGAAAACATAGAAAAGTAGAGAGAAAAAACACTTTTGATCTGCAGTCTGATACCAAAGCAATTACAAATATTTTGGTGTATTTCTGTTTTTAAGTGCATTTAAACATATAATTATGCATTCATTAAAATATATATCTAAATAATTTTCTACCTGATTGTTGCGTATAACCTATGACAAGAATGCTATCACCAGGGGGATCAAATATATGGTGATGGAAGGAGAACTGACTCTGGGTGGTGAACACACAATGGGATTTATAGATGATGTAATACAGAATTGTACACCTGAAATCTATATGTAATTTTACTAACAATTGTCACCCCAATAAATTTAAAAAATAAATTAAAAAAAATAAAAGTGCTATAACCATAAAGAAAAATACTGATGGATTTGACTACATAAACATTTTCAGTTCTATACAGAAAAAGTTTACAAAGTTAAAGAAAAATTTGGGGAGTGAAAAAAGTGAAAGGGATTAAGTATAAATTGCCAGTTATAAAATAATCACCGAATATAAAGTACAACATAAGGAATATAATCAGTAATATTGTAGTAACTACATATGGTGTCAGATGGGTACTAGACTTACTGGGTGATCACTTCATAAGGTATATAACTGTCTAATCATGAACGAGTACTATGGGAATACTCATGACAGGAAATGACCCAGACCCATTGAAAATCGGGCTATCATAAAGCAGAGTTCCCCGGAACTTGGACATGTCCTTTGTGACAAAGTTCCCACATGATTTTGATGTGGCTTAGATTATAATCTTAATAATTCTTTTCCCAAATGCTAACTTTTTGTTCTCAATCATTTTATTGAACAATCTGTCATTCCCTAAAGTTGAGGCTTTCCTAATGGTTAAATGCCTCTGCTGTCTGTGGGTACCAGTAGTTCCTAGGCCTTAAACAAAATGTATTAAATGTTATTCACATCTCAGAATCCATGGCATACTATTTTTCTTTACATTCTAGAATTTCCTTTGAAAGTTGTAAAAGTTCTATTTCATTATTCCTAGGGGCATGTTTAACAATGAAAGAATTGTAAATATCATGGGGACCCTGAGGAACACAAGTGTATACAGCATTTGATAACTATGTTTTTTATCTTTTAGGTCCTGTTTGACTGGATGATGAAAATTGGGTACCACACATCCCTATACAGCCTTTCTACTTCTTTTCCCAGAAGGCCTCTGGAAGTAGAGGGAGGCTGGTCACTGCAGGACATAGGAATAACTGTGGATACTGTACTCAACGTGGAAGAGAAAGAGCCAAGCAACTAGTTAAGAAATGAGAACTACCTGTTCTTCATAAAATCAGTTATGCCATGACCTTACAGGACAGTAATGCCATGACCTTACAGGACAGTAATTCACATTAAAATCATGCCATACCTTGACTGAGCTCAAGGCAGTAAACTCTTTAATGTTGATATCCATGGGAATATATGGACACAAAGGATGGGAAAAGGAGTGTTCTCTGCATATAATTTTTGGATGTGCTATTTTATAATGAGAACTAGGTAAAAATGTATACTGTATGGCACTCAATTAATATATCTTACCTAGCCGACATCATTTATCAGTATGTTGAAAAAAAGTCATGTGACCTTTGTTTCTGCCTCTTTAATCCATCTTAACCCCACTATGAGTATTTCACAATTCAGTGAAACTCTTCAAAGTCTTATAAATGGAAATGTTTATTCTGCTGTATTTATAGAAATTAAAAAACGTTAAAGAAGATTCAAAGCTCTTTAAAGCTTTAAAGTTGTTTTTGATAGGTATAAATTAATGTTTACTTAATGAATATTTGAGATTTACATATATAATTTTGCCTTGCATTGTAACATTTACAAAGTTCCAGGTGGACCAATATTTTTAAAAATAAAAATATTAAAAACATAGGTGAGTTTCTTTTATATATCTGGTCATTTCATTTTAGTGCTTATAAACCTGTAACGGTGAACACACGCACTGTATAATATAAAGTTCAAATGCCAAGGCTGTTAACTTTGTTCTAGTTACTCCCTTTTTCTTTTCTCATGCGCTGTCTTAAGAGTCAGTTAACTTGACTCCTCTGTGTATTGCCCTTTATTTAATGCTCATTATACCTCTTCTGTAGAATTTATTACACTGCATTATAGCTATGTTTTTGTGTTCACAAACACATAATTCCTTAAAAGCAAGGAATATATCCCTTTTTTTATTTTAGAAGTGTCTGGTAGATGCTTAATACATACTTGAAAATAAATAAGTTGTCTCAACTGTTAACTTTTCTTTTTCCTCTCTGAAATATCCCACTTAAAAAAAATGAAGTTCCTGATTATAAATTTAAAAGTGTTCCAAAAGTTTACAAAGTAACAACAACAAAAACATCACCCATAATTTCAACACCTACAAATAAATATGACTAATTTTATGGTTTCCTGTATGTCCTATCAGACTTTTCTAAGCTTATACACCACAAATACAAAAAAGACTACAATTTTAGACCCTTTGGAAAAACCAATTACTATGAAAGCTACCAAGTAATTCTACTTAGGAGGGGTAGCAGGCTCCAAGGTGGCCCCCAATGATCCCGCCTCTTCATAGTCACACATAGTCTTCCCCGCATTGTACCAGGATTGGTCTGTGAGACCAATAAAAGTAAGTGGTGTGTATCATGAGATTAGGTTATAAAAGACTGTGGCTTCTGTCTTGGTTCTCTCTTGGTTCACTCACTCACATGGGGGGGAAGCCATGTTGTGAGCCTCACAGAGAGGCCCATGTGGCAAGGAAGTGAAGCCTCCTGCCAACAAGACATGAGGAAGCTTGGAGCTGAACCTCCAGCCCCAGTTAAATCCAGAGACTGCAGCTCTGGCAACCAGCCTGACTGCAACTTCACGAGCTCCCTAAGCCAGACCACTTAGCTACGATGCTCCCACTTTCTTGACCCTCATGATTTATGAGATAACAATGTTTTTTGTTTTGTTTTGTTTTTTAATTAAAGTTTATTGGGGTGACAATTGTTAATAAAGTTACATAGATTTCAGGTGTACAATTCTTTAATACATCATCTATATGTCACATTGTGTGTTCGCCACCCAGAGTCAGTTCTTTTTCCATCACCATATATTTGAAGATAAATGTTTTAAGCAGCTAAGATTTGAGTTAATTTGTTGAGAAGCACCGTGGAACATACAAATTTTAGAACCTGCCAGTGAGGAGCTATCATAAAAACCTAAAACATGGGAGTGGCTTTGGAGCCAGGCAGTGGGCTTTGAGAAGAGTGTTGATGAAAGCCTAAAGTGATTTGACATTGATAAAGGGCTGCAGGTGAGGACTTGCAGAAAAGTGAGGAAAATATTGCAAACTGGAGGAATGGAAATCCTGGTTATATAGTGGCAGAAGTTTAGCAACACTATCATTGACAGTTGGGGGCAGGGGCGGGCGGGTGAGTGGAAAATACAGCTAAATGAGTTAAGTTATCTAGCTAAGTGTATTTCCAATCAGAGTATTGAAAATGCCACCTGGTTTTTTTCGTGTGTTTTGTTTGTTTGTTTGTTTGTTTTTTTGCTGCTTATAGTAACGTGAAGGAAGAGATAAGCTAAAGAAAGGACTTAAAAAGGAACCAGGGCTCACTGGTTTAGAAGATTCCCACTCAGCCTCCAGAGGTGGCGAATAATGCTAAAATTAAGAAATGGCTGCAGAGCTAAAGTCAAATCAAGGGCATTCTCAGGAAAGAGTGGTCTAAAAATTAAGCCAAGAGCATAACTATAAAATCCTTTGTTAAGACCTGAGAAATATCAAAGGAGATGCCTCAGAATAAGATTCATGGAATATTCGAAGTTTTAAAAATAATGGTATCAGCAGTAACCTGGACATAGATAAGTGAAAATCAAAAGAGGCCTTTGGACCCCCAGAATTCTACTGGCAGGAAGCAGGCTGAAAACCTGTCCTACCTGTCACGTAAAAGAATGACAAGGTGAAACCAAAGCCTCTGAGGGCTGAGTCAAGAGCCATTGGAAAGTCATTTCCTCAGGAGTAGGACGGAGTTCTGGTCAAGGAATTTCTAACACTTGACCAGCTGGGTTTCAGAACTGCTCATGGCCCAGTGAATTCTGTGTGCCGTTCATCTTCAGTCCTTCTGAACAGGAATCATCCAGTCTGCCCCACCCTTGTCTACTGGGTTTAGGGAGGGGTGACAATATATCAGTGCACAGGCCTACAGATCGGGAGGAAACGTACTTGAGAGCTATACTTAAGAACCACATACATCCTGGTGGTCTCACCTGCAGGATGAGATTCTGGAATTTGAGCCGATGCTGCAATAGGCTGAGACTTTTGTTCTCCTTGGAGGGAGGGAGTCGCTGGGGGCCGGAGGACAGGCTGTGGAAACCAGACTCCACTGTGGCCCCCCAGGATCCCTGTGTCCTGGTATTCACGCTTTTGTGCTGTCCCCTCCCACAACAATACTAGGGTTGATCAGCATGACCAACAGAATTAACCAAAAGTACAGTGAGTCCTCACTTAGTGTAATCGATAGGTTCTTGGAAACTGGGACATTAAGCAAAACAACGCACAGTCCTGCACCACATAACGAGGTTTCAGTCCATGACGGACTACAAGTACGGCGGTGGTCCCCAAAGATTATAAAGGAGCTGATCAATTCCTGTCACCTAGTGACATCATAGCATCGTGTCCTAGCTCAGAGCATTACTCATGTGTGTGTGGTGATGCTGGTATAAACCTACTGGGTGGCCAATCATGTATGGATATAGAGAATATTTTTGTACAGATGTACAATGTGTTCTAGGCTAAGTGTTATTAAAAAAGAGTTGAAAACTTTAAAAACTTACAAAGCTTTTACAGTAAAAAGGTTACAGTAAGCTAAGGTTAATTAATTATTAAAGAAACAAATACTTTTTAAAATTTAGTGGAGCCTCAGTGTAGTGTTTATAAAGCCACAGCAGTGTAGTCACGTCCTGGGCCTTCACAGCCGCTCGCCACTCACTCCCTGACTCACCCAGAGCAACTTCCTGGTCCGTTCATGATAAGGGCCTGTCATGCAGGGTGTCATGCAGGGTGTCATGCGGGGTCTCAGCTCCCCCTCCCCACAAGAGAAGCAGGATATGGTGAGGCCATAAAGGAACACCCACGGAGCCATAGGTAGGGAAGTCATATCACTACGGTCTCGCTGGTGGCTGGGTTGGAGACACAGGAAGCAGGAGCCACACTATCCGCAACCTGCCGTCCACTTCTCTCTGCCAACCAACCTCACTTGCTACCTGCAATCCGCGCTTGCTAGCTCAGCCCCCATCTGCTTGCTAGCCCCCATTTGCTGCTAGTGTAGCCACGGCAGTTATATTATTGGCCAATGGCTCACTGGTTACAGCTGACGGCCAACTAGCCACAGCTGATGGCCATGCAATCACAGTTGATGGCCATTTACTACCTGAGCCAGCACCTTTCCACGTGAGGCCGAGAGCCTGGAAACTGCACTGCACTCTGTCCCCACAGTGCCCTAGACAGGTGCAGCCCTTTTTTTTTTTTTTTTTTTTGATCTTTTATACCGTATTTTACTGTACTTTTTCTATGTTTAGATACACAAATAGCATTGTTTTATAATTGTCTACAGTATTCAGTACAGTAACCTGCTGTGCAGGCCTGTAGCCTAGGAGCACTTGGCTATGCCCATCAGCCCAGGTGTGCAGTAGGCTGTACCATCTAGGTCTGTGTAGGGGCACTCTGTGATGTTGCCACAATGACTAAATCGCCTAACAACGCATTTCCCAGAATGCATCCCCATTATTAAGCAAAACATGATTGTATAACAAAACCAATTTCACCATAGGCTAACTGATATAAACAAGACGTAAGTTCCTACAGCATATTTCTGGTCACAAAAACATCACCAAACTTCTAAATAAAGACCCAAAACACTTCTTATATTAAACAATGAAATAAATGTGAGCTGTACATACATTTAAGAAAGAGCAATAAAAACAGGCAAGATAATTATTTTCCAACCCACTTCTTCCAGTTCAGGATCATGGGTGGCGGGAGCCTATCCTGGCAGCTTGGGGCACAAGTCAGGAACCCACACTGGACAGGACACTCTTTCATTACAGGGCACACTCACACACAGCCACACTCACTCCAACTGGGACATTTTAGACTTGCAATTAACCTAATGTGCACGTCTCTGGGATGTGGGAGGAAACTGGAGTAACCAGAGAAAGTCCATGCAGAGGTGGGGAGAATGTACCAAATCCACAGAAAACAAGTGTCCCCAGCTGGGAATGATGCTTTTCCCCCTCTCATCGTTACAAAGAAACACATTATAATTAATCCTATCCAGAGACTGCAGGCCTGGCCAACACCTTGACGACAACCTAATGAGAGAACTTAAAGTCAGAGCCACCCCAGCGAAACCTGTCCTGGATTCCTGACCCACAGAAACAGTCGGAGGTAATACATGTTTTAAAATACAGCGTTGGGGGAAATTTATTATGTGGCAATAAATAACTAGTACCAGAAACATTCAGGGCATTTCCCCCCAACAATGTAAAGATGTCCTTACGAATGACTTTTACTTTTCTGGATAGGTTCTTTGGTTCCTCTAGCTGCTCCTGCCTCTTAATCGGGGTTCCCTTCAAAGATTCAGTAAGCTTCCTTTATTCTTCGAAATACACAAATGAAAATAGAAATGCAAAAGAAAAAAAAAAGAAACATTTCTATATTTACCTGTTTTGATTGTGGGCTTTCATAGGCTCTGTTTTCAGTTGTCCATCCACATCCATTTCCAAGGATACTGACTATAGAAAATGATTACTACCATTAAAAAAAAATTATCTTTTAAACAGGCAAAATTTCAATAATTCACAAATAGTTCCTAAAATTTCGGGAATGTCTTCCCCCCTCCCAATTTCTAACACAAAAATCCTTAGGGCCATTTCTTTGTGGGGCAATGCATATTTTTTTAACACAAAGTGAAAAACTATCAGATGCATGTACAAAAAAAGCCTAAAAATAGAGATGGTTAATTGTTTCCTTGGTTACAAAAGCTAATTATTTCTCTGAGTTTAGGGAAAGGAACTACAGATGCCTTAAATCTTTAGATTCTTGGTGAATAATACTATTTTTTTATACTGTAGTCCTCTTACAATGAGTTGGAAAAATTAGAAACATGATTAAGGAATTATTTTTTCTAGGTGTGATGATGTACTGTGGTTAGGAGTGGGGGAGAAAGGAGGACGGAAGGGAGGGAGGAAATGAGGGAGGGGAGAGAGAGAAATTCTTATCTCTAAAGAAACATACCACAGTGTGACAGGAATTATGGTCAAAAGTTGCTTCAAAATAATGTGGATAGTAGATGGAGATATGGAGGAATAAATATTAAAGCTAAGTAAAAGGTACACTGGAGTACCTTATACTCTTGTAATTTTCCATGATAAAATGTTTAGCGATATCAACAGGCTTAAGATAAAAAAGGGGCAGACTTGTAAATTGTCAAGGGATAAAAGAAAGATGTGATTTAAAATAGCTTCAAAAAAAAAAAAAAAAAATCCCCAGGGAAAACTAACTTCAACTTAGTCTGTTTATTATTGTTTTAAATAATATATTTCAGCGAAGGAGTGAAATAGAAAAATTTTAAAGACCTACATCATAAGTATACTAAAGAATATTCCGAGTATTTAAAAATAGCATTCAGGCACTCAGGAGTGCTCAGGAGTGCACTACGTAACTTGCACTTCTCTAGCACCAAGCCACATGTCCTTATTTAAGAATTTCCCCTAATCTTATTACTCATTTCTGTTCATACTTCACTTTGTAAACTCTCTTCCTTACTGTAATGAACTAATGTGAGAGATCTGCTCATTTGAGTTTACCTGCCTGTTATCGAGACATATGAATGTAATTTTAGGTTGTTCTACTATCGTGATAGTGACACTAAGAGATATTTTGTTATGGGGAGAAAGAAAACCCATAAAGCCATCTTTTTCTGAAGGAAGTTGTAAAAGAAATGTGACATTCCCCTTTAAAAGGGGAGGGGGGAGCTAGCCTTAATCAGTTAATTGTTCTGCTCGCTGACATTGAGGTCCTAAAAATAACAAGTTCTAAACCATATTAGCAGTTTGGGACTTCCACTTAGGATGTTAAAAAGCTGCAAAGAATGTTTCTCCCACCCTGAGAAGAAACAGCTGGATGATATACAAAATCATAACATTTTTGATCCCTCAGATGGCTGAGGCTGCAAAGCAATCATGGAAACTGAATTACAAAGAGGAGTAACCTGCTGCAAGGAGAGATGGGACAGTCTGCCCTTTGGCAGCGCATGGGAGAAAGGGGGGCTGCCATACAACCAGATAAGGAAAATTCAGCTCAGATTTTAACACTTAAAGGCCAAGCATGGGCTACTGCCTCACTTTAGAATGGGACTAGCTATTTAATTTGTGGGTCGTCGTGCAAAATGAAATTGCGGGATCCTTGCTAAAAAATGAATTCAACATGGTGACAACACCACGTTAAACCGAGCACAAGGCGCTTCTAAGTATGGGACTGTGTTACTGAGACTCAAGCGGTCCATTTGTCTGCACGCATGCAAGCCAAACAAGACAACAACAGGAGACTGCAGCAAAAAAGTGAAGGTTTATTTAAGGAGTTGGTGCTAAGCCTGCAGACACAGGTGAGCTGGTGCTCTCAAACACCTGGCTCCCTCATGACCTCTAGTGGCCGAGTTACATAAGGGGAAAATCATTAATCATGATTACGGTGGGAGCTGGGGTCGTGGGCTCTGCGGATCAGTAACGGGTCAGGTAGGGCAAGTGATCATGGCTTCAGGTCCCGCTGTCGGTCATGGCGTTGTTTGGACTGGTTTCTTGGACTGGTTTCCAGGGGATGTGGTCCCTGGGGCCATTCCATTTTCACGAAGGTGAAACATTACTGAGGTCAAGGTGTTACATTTGATTAAAACCTTATTCTAGTTTGAGGTCTGCCTATTGTAGCTTGGTCATGGCTGACAGACCTGAAGCTGTATTCTTCCGTGAGTTTGACGCTGACTAGAACCTAATGTCCTAAGTGCTTAATGGTTAAAAGGAGTGGTTGTATGGTATGTGTACAGGTGGGAGGCTCTGGGGAAAGAATGCTAGGGAGTCAGAGTTCTATCCAGCTAAACAGCTAGCTTGGATTAAAGCAGAATGCATGCTGAAGAAATGAAGTTCATGTGCCATTACAGCTGTGTGACTGCACAGGTCACATGCCATGAAGCCAGTCCTGGCTGGGGGCCTGACACCAAGGGAGTTGCACTCACCTGAAAGTTCTCCATCGGCCTTCAGCAGGGGTTCACGTAGAGACCAGTGAAGACTACGCGACAAAGCCAACCTCGGTGCAAACTAGGAGCTGACTGTGGCTGTGGAGGAGGAACGAGCTCAAAGCCCCACTGGCTTGAGATCCTTTTTCCCTACAAAGCCCAAGTCTTACCCAGCGGGGGGCGGTGCACCAAATACTGGGGCCACAGGACCCCGGCAAAGATCCACTGTTTCTGGAGAAGCAGCAAAAGAAAAATCCATTCACCTGTCCCAGCACACAGGCAAAGATTTATTGCTGCTGGGGGGGAAAGTAGAAGCAAAAATTCTCTCCTCTTGGGGGAGGGACAGATATAGCAAACAGATGTCTGCTGTTCCTGGGGGTGGCTCAGAACCACCAGCCAGACCAAGCGCAGGTGTAAAGCAGTTTGGCTGCCAAGGTGGGAGGAGCAGGAATGCAAAGAAAACCTCACGTCTGAAGCCAGGGCACAAAGGACCTGTCTGACACTGAGGCTGAATTGGGACAATGGGGCATTTCACCTGCTCCTACCGGGAGCAACAGCAGTCTACAACAGGGGAAGGCAGAAAAGGCAGAGAAAGGCCCTTTCTGTGATACAGGCAGGCAGACACAATGGAAAGCTAAGGGCAGAGCAGGAACCCAGCACCCCCAGCACCCCCACCCGTGCCCTGAGCACAAGGTACCCGTAACAGCCACCAGCTCACAGTTAGTAGAGTTTGAGGCCTATAGGCTCTGAGTCTATGAGTAATGACAGAATTCTATACCTTATAAAAATACGTCTTTCAAAAATAAACATGCAGCACTTTTAAGACATACAAAAATTGAAGGAATTCATCACCAGTAGACTTGTACTATAAGAAACATTCAAGTAATCCTTAAGGCAGAAGAAAAATTATACCAGATGGAAATATAAATCTACACAAAGGCATGAAGAGCACTGGAAATAGTATATATTTACATCAGTAAATACATACAAGCTTTTATCTTATTATTTAAATCTCTTTAAATAGTCTGTTAGTAAAAAAGTAATGATGTTTATGGGATTTTTTAATACATGTAAAAAAGCAAAATATATGACAACAACAGCACGAAGTTTGAGGGGGATAAGTGGAAGTATACTCTTACAAAGTTCTTATACTTAACATGAAGTGGTATAATATTACTTGAAAGTGCATTATAAGTTAAATGTGTACAAGGTCAGACATCTTTAACATGAGTTCACGAACTAATCCTAGAAAAAGTGCTACATACCTCATTGCTGAATATCACTCTGGTCACCTTTGAAGCACTCCCCTTGGGAAGCTATGCACTGATGTCAGCACCTAGTCCACCCTTCAAAGCAATTTTGGAACTCTTTTTCTGGACTGGCCATCAAAGCTGTCGTCTATTACCCTTGATGTCCTGAATGTCATCAAAATGTCTTTCTTTCAATAATTCCTTTATCTTCGGGTAAAGAAAGAGGTCATTGGGGGCCAGATCAGGTGAGTAGGGAGGGTGTTCCAATACAGTTATTTGTTTACTGGCTAAAGACTCCCTCACAGACAGTGCCGTGTGAGCTGGTGCACTCGTGATGCAAGCGCTCCTTCGGGACCATTTTTGCACACACCTTTCTCATGCCAAGATTTTCAGTTAAGATTTTCCTAATTGTTTCTGTAGTGATGTTTACTTGGTCTGCTATGCTTCTCACAGTCAGCTGATGATTTTGATGCACAATTCAACCAATTTTTGCAGTGTTTTCATCAGTTCTGCTCATTACTGGCCGCCCTTAACCTCTCTTCATCAGTGACGCATTCTCTCCCCTCAGAAACACATTTCACCCATTTGTTCTTCATGGCATTATCCCCATAAACTTGGACTAACATGTCCCTGATTTTACTTCCATTCTTACCAAGTTTAACATGAAATTTAACGTTTGTTCATTACTCTAATTCAAGCTCAGACATTCTCCCAACGGCACACAAAAACACGCAACAATAATGAACTCCACTGAGCAAGACACTGCCACATGTCGATAACAAACACAGTTGTGAGACACTGAAATACAAGGTTCTGAAACCTTACCGAGCGGTTTGTACAGTGCTGCTGATGTAAGCACACGGTGGCAAGTTCACAAACTTAACTGTCAGGCCCCATATGACATAACCTTGCTTGGCCTTGTATGCCAGTCTTTATCAGGCAGGGTCAGGTGGGGGGCGGGGGGCTGTGGAGTGCAGAGAGCTGGCAATACTGCCAGCAGCACACTCTGAGAAGAAACTGTATTACATCGGACTGCTTCGTCCTCCATAGCTCCTGGATCTATTTGTATGTGCCCATTTTGGCTTACCTCACGGCTGCGGCCAGATGGAAAGGATCTTTCCTATTTTTTAAATACATTTCATTGGGGAATATTGGGGACAGTGTGTTTCCCCAGGGCCTATCAGCTCCAAGTCATTGTCCTTCAATCTAGTTGTGGAGGGCGCAGCTCAGCTCCAAGTCCAGTTGCTGTTTTCAATCTTCAGTTGCAGAGTGCGCAGCCCAACATCCTATGCTGGAATTGAACTCGCAACCTTGTTGTTCAGAGCCCGCACTCTAACCAACTGAGGCATCTGGCTGCACCAAGGCTCATTTCTTTTTATTAACCGTAGTATACGATTGTATAAATATAGCATTTTGTCTATCCATTCAACAGTTGATGGACATTTCAGTTTTTTCCAGCTTTTGGCTATTATAATTAATGTTGCTATGAACACTTGCATGTCTTTGTATGAACACGTATTTTAATTTCTCTTGGGTTGATAGAGTGGAATTGTTGCATCATAAAGTAATTTACACTTAAAAAGCTGCCAAAGTGGCTGCACCATTTTACATTTTTTGATAACAATATATGAAGGCTCCAATTTCTCCACATTTTTATCATTTGTTATTTGTTAATGAAAAGGGCTGGCTTATTTATTATAGCCTTTCTAATGAGTATGAAATGTTATCTCAAGTGTGCTTTTAGTTTGCATCTCCTTAATGACTCATGACTGATCTTTTTGTGTACTTATTAGCCATTTGTTTATCTTCTTTGGTGAAATGCCTCGTCACATCTTCTGCCCATGTTTATTGGGTTGTCTTATGGAGTGGTTTTTTAAAATCTGGATACAAGTCCTTTATTAGATATGTTTTGCAAATATTTTCTTGCAGTGTATTATTGTCTTTTCATTTAATCCTGTCCTTTGAAGCATCAAAGTTTTGAATTACGAGGTCCAATTTATCAATTTTTAAATTTTGCGGACCATTCATTTGGTATTAGTATCTAAGAAATCTTTGTCTAACCCAAGGTTTCAAAGGGGTTCTGTGTTTTCTTGTAAAAGTGTGTATCACACTTTATGTTTAAGTCTATAATCCACTTTTTGAGTTTTTTAAAAATATTTTATTTTTCAATTACAGTTGATACACAGTATTAGTTTCAAGTTACAACACAGTGATTAGACATTTAACTTACGAAGTGATAACCCTGATAAATCTAGTACCCATCTGACACCATACATAATTATTACAATATTACTGACTATATTCAATATCCCCATGACTATTTTGTAACTACCAATTTGTATTTCTTACTCCACTCCTTTTTCACCCGTTCCCCAAACTACCCTCTCATCTGGCAACCAACGAAATGTTCTCTGTAGCTATGAGTCTGTTTATTTTTTTCTTTAGATTCCACATACAAGTGAAGTCATACGACATTTGTCTGTCTAACTTACTCCATTCAGCACAATCCCCTCTAGGTCCATCGATATTGTGGCTGATGGCAAGAGTTAATTCTTTTTTTTTATGGCTAAGTAATATTGTTGTATATATGTATCACCTCTTTTTTATCCATTCATCCCTTGATGGGACACCCAAGTTCCCTCCATATCTTGACTACTGTAAATAAAGCTTCAATGAATGTATGGATGCACATGTCCCTTCGAAGTAGTTTTTTGGTTTTTTTCAGATAAATACCCAGAAGTGGGATTAGTGGATCCTTCTTTTTCTTGTTATAACCTTTGTTTTAAAGTCTATTTTGTCTGGTGTAAGTATTGCTACCACAGGTTTTTTTCCATTTCCATTTTCAAGAAATATCTTTTTCCATCATTTTACTTCTGGTCTGTGTATGTCTTTCAATTTGAAGTGAGTCTCTTATAAGCAGCATATGTATGTGTCTTATTTTCTTATCCATTCGGCCACCCTATGTATTTTGATTGGAGCATTTAATCCATTTACATTTAAAATAACTGTTCTCAGATACCCTGAAAATAAGACCTAGTCGGACAGCCAGCTCTCATGTGTCTTTTGGAGCAAAAATTAATATAAGACCTGGGTTTATTTTACTATAAGACCAGGTCTTATATAATAAATATAACAATATAATACCCAGTCTTACTTTACTATAAGATCTGGTCTTATATAGGACCCGGTCTTACATTAATTTTTGCTCCAAAAGACGCATTAGAGCTGATTGTCTGGCTAAGTCTTATTTTCGGGGAAACACGGTATGTACTTATTGCCATTTTATTGTTCACGTTTTTTATCTTCTTCTTCTTAAAGAACTTCCTTTAATATTTCTTCTAATACTGGTTTGGTGGTGATGAACTCCCTTAGCTTTTTCTGGGAAGCTCTTTATCTGTCCTTCGATTCTAAATGATAGCCTTGCTGGGTAGAGTACTCTTGATTGCAGGTACTTGCTTTTCATCACTTGAATATTTCATGCCAATCCCTTTTGGCCTGCACCTTTTCTGTTGAGAAATTAGCTGACAGTCTTACGTGAGCTCCCATATAGGTAACTGCTTTTCTCTTGCTGCTTTTAGGATTCTCTTTGTCTTTAACCTTTGGCATTTTAATTATGAAGTGTCTAGGTGTGGGCCTCTTTGGATTCATCTTGTTTGGGACTCTCTGTATGTCTATTTCCTTTGCCAAGATAGGGAAGTTTTCCGAAGTTTCCATTTTTTCTTCCAATAGGTTTTCAATTCCTTGCTCTCCCACTTCTCTTTCTGGTACCCCTATGATGCGAATGTTGCTATGCTTGATATTGTCCCAGAGGCCCTTTAAAGTATCCTCATTTAACTTTTTGTTTTTTGGGTTTTTTTTTGTTTCTGATTGGGTTTTTTTCTGCTACCTTATCTTCCAAATCGCTGATTCGATCCTCTTCTTCATCTAACCTACTGTTGGTTCCCTCTAATGAATTCTTTATTTCAGCTATTGTATTCATTTCTGACTGGCTCTTTTTGTTTTTTTATGTCCATTTTTATGTTTCCTATCTTTGTTGAAGTTCTCCCTGAGATCATTGAGCATCCTTATAACCAGTGTTTTGAACTCTGAGTCTGGTAGATTGCTTGTCTCTGTTTAGTTCTTTTTCTGGAGATTTGTTCTGTTCCGTTCTTTCATTTGGGACACGTTTGTCTCCCCAAAGCCAGTTCTTCCCTGTATGTCCCTGGCACCTTTCGAGCTGCTGCCCCAGCGCTGGAGCTCAGAGCAAGTGAGTCCAGCAGCAAGTAAATATGTGAGCGGGCCCTTTAAGAGGAACACCTGGGACTACAGTAGCATTCTGTTTTAGCCATAGTCTCTGCTGGCTTTCACAGCCAGAAATTATAGGGACTTCTCTTTCCAGCACTAGAACTCTGAGCTGGGGAGCGGGGTGTGGGGTTGGGACCCCTCACTCCTCAGGGTGGACCTCTGCAGCCAAGACAGCCCTCCCAATTTTTAACTACATGTGGACCAGCCTTTTCCACGTCTGTACCCCTATTAAATTTTTTTGTATGGTGAGAGGTAAGCATCTAAGTTCATCCTTTTGCATGTGTATATACAATTGTCCTAACACCATTTGTTGAACAGACAATGCCTCACTCAATAAACTGTCTTGCCACTTTTTTGAAAGACAAACATTTTTTCTGGGCTCTTAATTCTGTGCATTGAGATTATATATATATATAAAATCACACACACATACACTTATTACCTTCATTATACTGTCTTGAAAACTAGTTTTATAGTAAGTTTTGACATAGGGAAGTAAATGTATTGTTATTTTTCAAAATTTGGCCATTCTAGATGTTTTGTCAACTTATTTTTGTACATATTTTCACAAACAGTTTTTCTAAATTCTAGAATTTAATTTTCCTTTATTTCACCTTTGACCCTCAAGTTATTTTTTAATTTCAAAATGGACAGGTGTCTCTAAAAATTGTATTTTTGCTACTGACCTCCAAATTAACTGCATTGTAGTTGGAGAATTTGGTATCACACATCAGTATTTTTTAAAGTTTTTGAGACTTAAAAATTGCCAATTTTTAGAAATGTCCCATATAAACTAGACAAGAATGTGTATTCTTTGTTAGGGTGCAGAGATCAATATATATGTTCATTATTTCAATCTTATGAAAATGTGTTACTTAAATCTTGTACATTTTTTTTGAATAGAGAAAAAAGTTGAAATCAGCCACTGTAATGAAAACTTGTCAATTTGCATTTCTAAGGATGTTTGTTTTTAACACATTGAAGTTATTTTGGTTTATGCATAGGGGTTTAAAATTGTGAGTTAAGTCTAACTATTTGATTGATCCTGTTTTTAAATTTTGTCTCAAAGTCTATTTTAGTATTAATAAACCAATTCCAGATTTCCCTTGTTTAGTATCTCTTTGGTCTAGCCTATCTTTTTATTTTCAACCTAGCCAAATCACTTTGGTTTTGGTGTGCGTCTTGTAATCAGTATATAGCTGGGTTTAAAAAAAATTAAATTTGACCTTTTGTCTTTTAACTAGAGAATTCAGTCCATTTACATTGCCTATAATTTTGAGATATTTATACTTATTTTTGCCATCTCATCTTCCTATAAAAAGACTTAAAAATTTCAGTTTTTTTCTCTTGTATCTTCCATTCCACCCTCCCCCCCCCACACTGATTCCATATTTTCTCCTCTACTATTTGGAATTTATATTATACATTTGAATTGTACTATTATCACCAAACCCTCTTTTGGAGATTAATTTTTTTCTGATTTGTAGATCGAAAAGTAAAGACAAAATAACATATTTTTGTTTTTAAAAGATTCTTCTCAGCTATATAATGCTCTACAGTTTATAGCATACAATTCAGTTAAAAACTTGAGTACATAAATACAAATTACCTAATGAAATGACGTTTAAAAATAGAAATGCCTTTTTTAATGGTCTAGAAGTTATCAGGTACTACTTGAATTTTTTTCTTATGAACAGAAGCCCTCTACAAAGAACAATAACTTAAATTACCTCAACACAACTATTTATTACAAGTCAAGAGATTTTATATCAAGTTTCATAACAGTAAAATTTTCATTTAAAGTGTACCACAACAAATCAATGTTTTTGTTTAAAATGCAAAGTTTATTTGCTCAGTACACCAAATAGATTGCAAGCACTGTCATGACAAATATACAGAAATATGCAGATCAACATAAAACAGTAATTTAGTTTAAATGTGATGACAACATACTCTCAAGAAGAATCTTTTCTTCAGTTAATTATACATTTCAATAAAATAAAGGGTAATGGATTAAGTGGAAATTAGCTTGTGAATTGTCCTTAAAAATAAAATTCCAACTCTGTTAATCCATGCCAGTTAAACACTATAACTAAAATTTCCAAATAAGTGCAAAAGGAGATAAAGGAGTTAGTTACCTTTTTTGCTTGAACAGTCCATTGGAAAATGGTTACTACAAATACAGCAGGCAAATTGTTAAGACTGACTGATCTAGAACATAGTGTTGTACTAAATTTCAGTCTCAAGTTGTGCTAAATGCTTGTCATTAGTATGGCACATTTTGGTCCATGATATAGTTTAATGCCAAGACAGACCCTATTTTGTTACAGAAACACACAGATTACTGTTGCTTTTTGTTGTTTTGTGTGTGTGTGTGTGTGTGTGTGTGTGTAATATATATATATATATATTTAAAAAGAACCCAGGTATACTTCCACAAACAAAGGCAGGTTTTTCCCCGGGAAGAATTTACAGGAAGTAGTCTGGGGTGCGCCGGGTAACATGAGGCTCTCCACGACGAGGTGCTGGGTCAAACTGAAGGCTATACAAGGCAAAAACAAAACAAAACAAAAAAAGAAAACCCAAATAATTAAAGGATTTGAACTTGCAAGCAAACAAATCAATGTTATGACTGAAATGACCCTGGGCAAGTCATTGCAGTTATTCTCCATGAAACTATTCCGCAGAGCTATGGTGAACATTTAAGCAGATAAAACGTCCGATTCAGTGCCGGCCTAAAAGGTTTACACTATCATTATTAGTTAAATAGAAGTGGTGAGAGTACACATACTTGTGTTATTCTAGATTTTAGGGGAAAAGTGTTCAGTTTTCAATATTAATGATGTTAGCTGTAGGGTTTTTTGTAGATGTCCTTTACCAGGATGAGGCTGTTCCCTTCTTTGACTAGTTTTAAGTATTTTTATTATGAAAGGGTGCTGGATTTTGACAGCACTTTTTCTGGTGTCACTGGGATGATCATGTTGTTTTTTTGTCTTTTATTCTAGTAACTCAGGGCTGGAGTAGCTGACATATGCTGCCACCTGCCCCCCAGGGGGTGACACCATAGCCCTAGACTGGGAGCTCGGGAAGGGGAAAAGTCCCCACCCCCTAGAGTACAGTGCCTGGAGTAGTTTCCATACAAGGACTAGGGGGAGGGAGTATGTTGTGGCTCAAATTCCATAGGCTTTGGCTATTACTGAGATTTAATAGATTTTCTAGAGTAAGTATTTCTCTATTTGCAGTATATACTTAGGACAATTTCAAAAAATTTGAAATACTTGTTTAAAATAATTTTATCCAGTTAAATAGTTGTTTTTATTGGGGAGAGGGTTTGCTATGTCTCTCACTCCATTATTCCAGAAGCAGAAATCCTCTACTTCTTATTTTAATAATCTACATTTTTAATTTTCCTTCTAAACGTGATTATATACAATTAAAATTTAAAATTACTTACAAGGAATATTTTAAAGTGTCATCTAATTCCATGATAGCAGCCTGGTTCCCACAACGATAACAATAATTGGGTGCACTGAAAATGGTCACCACATTCCGATCATGACACCAATTGTACCCCTGCAGCATTAAAAAAAAAATCAGTATTTCACTATGAAATTGTAATCTCAACAGAGAAGTTTAAAAAACTAAACTTTAAAATTACAAGTATTATCTGTAAAGATGTATGTGCTCTGATGTTCACTGCAGCTTTATTTATGGTGGCCAAGACATGGAAACAGCCAAAGTACTCTTTGATAGATGATTAAATAAAGATGTGGTATATATACACAATGGAATACTCTTCTGCCGCAAGGAAAGATGAAAGTGTGCCATTTGTGACAACATGGATGGATCTTGAGATTATTATGCTAAGCGAAGTAAGTCAGATAGAAAGTCAAGAACCGTATGATTTCACTGATATGTGGTATATAAAACTGAAAACAACAAAGGAACAAGACAAACAAATTAAGAAACAAAAACTCATAGACACAGACAATAGTTTAATGGTTACCAGAGGGTAAGGGGGGCGGTGGGTGAGAGATGAGGGTAAAAGGGATCAAATATATGGTGATGGAAGGAGAACTAATTCTGGGTGGTGAACACACAGAATTGTGCACTTGAAACCTATGTAACTTTACTAACAATTGTCACCCCAATAAACTTTAATCAAAAAAAAAAAAAATTAGAAGTTATTTTCTGCGGAAATGCAATCTTCTAAGTTACCTTATACGGTATCCATCTTTAACACTGTGCACCTGCACCGAATACTCAACTATTGGGCACAGGGTTGTATTACATGGAGCTCAGTAACTGTGTTGTTCTGGCTTAATCAATGCTTGAGATCTAGGTTAGGATGTGTACTCAAATTTCTCCCATCATGATGGTAGATTTCTCAGTTTTTTTCCTTGTAAATGGTGTCAATTTTTACTTTATATTTTGAATCTATTATTAGGTAAATACAAATTTAGAATTATTGCTTTCTAGAGAACTAGGCTAGTTTTCATCAGTAATGACCTCTTTTTATTTCTAATTATACTTTTTGTCTTAGAGCCTATTCTAATTCATATTATTAGCTGTATTTTGGATAATTATCTAAATGATATACTAATATACCATTTTCTATCCCTCTACTTCTAGTTTGTGGTGTCATTATGTTTAAAATACATCCGAAATAATAGCTGAATTTTGATTATTTATCCAATTGAGGGTCTCAGTCTTTTAGGGAAGTAAAAATTTTCATCCATTTAACATTTTTTATGATTACTGATATAATTAGATTTATCTATTTCATAAGAATTTATGTTCTTTACTTATTATGCTTTTACCTCTCCTCTTGTCTCTATTGGGTTTGTGAAGTTTTCCTTAACTTTTTGTAGTCATTCTCTACTAGTTTGGAAGGATTATATTCTATTCATATTTCTTTAGTATTTACAAAATAGCATAATAGTAGAGCAATCTGGCAGGCACCCCCTTAACTGGTCCCAGTTAAAGCCACCAGCAGTAGGATCAATTTCATGACCCCAGTCTGATAGGATGTACTGAAAAGGACACAACATCATTACATAGTATGCCTGCCAAAAATGCATATCCTGAATCTATAATCATAAAGAAACATCAGTCAAACCATGAACGAAGGATATTTCTACAAAATAAAATTACTTGTACTCTTCAAAATGTCAAGATTATGCAAAACAAAGAAAATCTGAGGAGACTGATGCAGCATGATCCTGAACTAGATTATACGTACACACATTCGATTAAATTTTGCTATAAAGGACATTAGTGAGATAATAAAAATTTGCATAAAGTGTTTAGATTAGGTAATAGTACTACATCAATGCAAATTTCCTGACTGTGATAACTATACTGTGGTTATGTAAGAGAAAAGTTCCTATTTTTACAAAGTACACATGGAAATTTGGGCATAAAGAAACATCATGTCTAAAAGTGACATTCAAATAGTTCAAAAGAAGGTAACGTGGGGGAAGAGGACAGGAAAGGAGGAAAAGAATGACAAAGCAAATATTAAAATATTTGTATTTGAGGAATCTGACTGTAAGATAGTTACAAGGGAGTTTTTTGGTACTATTTTTGCAACTTTTCTCTAAGTCTAAATTAACTTCAAAAGTGAGTTATAATTTTGCTCTAGCCAATTAGTACGTTCCCTACTTGCTAAAACCACCCAAGTTTTTTTTTTCTCCTTTCACTTAGGTAATGATGAGAATGTTTTTGATATTCAAAGCCATTAAGGCTTTCTTGTAGACATACATGTTTACTGAAATAAAGACCACGATACTGTAGGAAAAGGACATACCTCCATTACAAGTTGGTGGGCACGGGAAACCAGTGTGAGACCATTGGCATGGTTAAATGTTTCCGAAATGTCTTGTCCAAATGTGTAGCCAGCGCCGCGAGGTGAAATTCCCCACCCACCACGGTCATCTGGATCTGACCATAACAGATCACACATGGGGCCCTGGCCAAGAAAACCAAGTACACGATAAAAAGTATTAGCAGTCACATTTCACTAATTTAGCTTTACCACCATCTGGTTATATTTCTTTTTCTTTTAATTAAAACTCAGTTTACCTCATGTGGAACTTCTTGTAAACGATCCAGGGCTCTTATGTGATCCAGTGTATCTATGGATGGAGAGAGGCCACCGTGGAGACAGAATATCTGTTTATAAAAGGACATGAATTTATTAATTGCTAAAGGTTAATGGAAAGTAAATAATAATTACAATGTCAATCCTAATAGCTCTCTTCAAAAAAAGTTTAAAAATATTCACTGTGGAGAATTTATAAAACACAATGAAAAGGGACATTAGTGAGATAATAAAAATTTGAATAAAGTGCTTAGATTAGATAACAGTACTACATCAATGCACCTTTTATTTTCACATCAGAGAGCCATTAAAATTTAAATATTTTTTGTCTTTTATCTTTATAATCCCAAGTATTTTATACAGTGTTTTTTCCCTTTCTCTGGTGGAGATCTCTATCCTTGTGACCCATCATTATTTTATTGGTTGCTGCTGATGTATAAAATTATTTTCTCTTAACAAAGACCCTACTGATTCCTGTTATTGATTCTAATAGTTTTTCAGTTTCTTATATTTTTCTGAGTATATAATGTTTGCAAAAATATTTGTTTTCTTCTGAATGTTTAAACCTTTTAAATTTTTTTTTTTTTAAGATTTTATTGGGGAAGGGGAACAGGACTTTACTGGGGAACAGTGTGTACTTCAGGACTTTTTTTTTTTTTTCAAGTCAAGTTGTTGTCCTTTCAATCTTAGTTGTGGAGGGCGCAGCTCAGCTCCAGGTCCAGTTGCCATTTCTAGTTGCAGGGGGCACAGCCCACCACCCCTTGCGGGAGTTGAACCGGCAACCTTGTGGTTGAGAGAACACGCTCCAACCAACTGAGCCATCTGGGAGCTCAGCGGCAGCTCAGCTTAAGGTACCCGTGTTTAATTTTAGTTGCAGGGGGCGCTGCCCACCATCCCTTGTGGGACTCGAGGAATTGAACTGGCAACCTTGTGGTTGAGAGCCCACTGGCCCATGTGGGAATCGAACCGGCAGCCTTTGGAGTTAGGAGCACGGAGCTCTAACCGCCTGAGCCACCGGGCCGGCCCCCCTTTTAATTCTTTTTATCAGTGCACTGGCTAGAACTTTCAAAACACAACTGAATAATGTAAGTTAGTGGTTTTGTTTTTGGTAAAACATCTATTCTCAAGCCCATCCTCTAGTGATTCTGAATCAGAGAAAATAATACAAGCTTTAGAGGGCATTTTTCCTAATTTTGATGAAAGGTTTCTGATGTTTTGCTGATAAGTATAGTTAGCGTAAGTTTCTTTATTCAATTAACGTTATTTTATTTTACTCCTTAATAACTGAGTATTAAATAATGAACGATACAGGACTTTTTTCAAATAGTTTTGGTCTGATTTTATTTTTCTGTGTTGGCCACCATGTCTAGTTTGGTTCTGGGGTTATACTAGTTGTACAGAGTTTTGAAGCTCTCAATCTTTTCTCCTCAGCTCTGGAACACAGAAATATGTTCCTTAAAGGTTTGGTAGAATTAGCCTATAAAACTATCCAGACCTGGTTACTTTTCCAATTTCTTCAAAAAAATTTAATAATTAATATTTTGCTATGATAAATTTCATTCATCTTGTCAAGTTTATTAGAATCCTGTACCTGTTATTGCGATATGTGCCTCCATATTTATAGTAATACCTTATTCCTCATTCATAGTGTTTTATGTGACCTGATCTCCCTTTTTTCCTAGATCAGTTTTGACTATACGAGTATTTGTTTTTGGTAGACTTTTCAAAAATTGCTTTTGGCCATATTGATCAACACTGTCTTTTTTGTATCCATTTCTGCTTTTATCTTTAATGATTCCTTTAAGTTTATTTCACTGTTTCATTCATTGAGCTAAATGTTTATAAAACATTCCTTTCTACTTTTCTACAAAACAAATGTACGACTATGCATTTCCTGGTATTTCATCCCTATTTACATCCAAAAGTTTTGGTCTACACCATACTACCACCATCATTAAGAAATGATTTGGATTCTTACCTTTTATTTTCTGAGTGTTAGTAGAAGATTGTAATAGTTTTCAAGCAAGCAGATTTTTCTTTTAAACTTTTCTATTTAATTTCTAGTCTGAGTTTTGTCCTACTGTTTAGAACTGGAGACTGTCATTTAACACATGATATATAAATAGATGGATGGATAAATGGAAAGGCGTAAAGTAGGAAAGAATGAACAAACAAACGCAAGAAAAAAAAAAGAGAGGAAGGAAGGAAGGAAGGGAGGGACGCAGGGAGGGAAAAGAATATGTGGAAAAATTATCTGGTTTCGGTTTGTTGGGAACCAATGTATCAAAGGCTAGACACTGTCTATATTGTTAGCTAAGCTTGTCCCACTGTTCAAATACACTATATACTTATTTAATTTTTATCCACTTGATTTCTGAAGGTAAGATGTCGAGGGCAAATATGTATAATTGAACTTGAGCATATTCAATAAATATAAGCTCTACTAATGCAACCATTTAAAAAACTAGACTCATCATCAACAGAGATAGGCTGTCCTTCTAAAATAATTTTGTCCATTCTTATGTTAATGATTATATTTTTTAAATTAAAAAAATCTAAATTAAAACTTAACACCTTTTAAATTCACATTGTTTTCTTTCATTTTAGCATGTCTAGGCAAAATATTGTCCTTTTAAATTAAATACTGCAGTCCAAAATCATGGCTAAGAAAATGTGGAAGTTATACAAAACGTATCCAGTTCCCTGTTCTGAAATCTTAAGTGTAAGGGAAAGAGGCAGGAAAGGCCAAGGAGATGAAGAAACACAAGTCAGATAAGTGTAGACCCTAAATTACTAGAAAATCTTTTCCTCCTTTTATCCCAGTCCCACCGCCACCCTTCACCCCCCATGGAAGCACACACATACACACCTGTCCATCTACTAAAGCTGTAAGTGGAAGATAATCAAATAGATCTGTAAAATATTTCCAAACATTGGCATTTCCATACTTTCGTAGACATTCATCATAAAAGCCATATACTTGGGTAATTTGTCGGCTTTCATGGTTTCCTCTCAGTATTGTAATGCGTTCTGGATAACGCACCTGGAGGAAAAGCAAGAAGAAACCCATGGTACAAACCGTATTTTTACTATTGACATGTTAAGCGCATTAACCTCTGACCCATTTCTTTAAATGGCTCTTTTGTCTGCTAGTAAATTAAATGTTAAATCTTTTTCAGAGTAAAAAATGTTCTCATTCATAACCAGGTCCTACTTGTTAAACTTTGAAATATTTTTTGTAGTCATCCTTCTTCATTACTATTTATATCACCCTCATGGGAATCCTTATTAGCTGATACCTATGTTACTATAATAAACTTGCATCTGATTGTCTCAAATGTCTACATCCTCAAACTATCACTAGTTTTCTAAATCTCCCCAGAACACTATTACTTACTACTTCTAAATGGATACTGAAGACCAGAGATTTGGACCTGAGACAAACTTCCTCTATAGACTAACCTCTCCGTCCCTTTTCAATTTTCACTTCCCATGGGAAGATTGTATTTGCCAACAAAAACAGGCCCTTGCCAAAAATAGGGAGTATTTCAAACGTATTAATAGTCTCTTTTCCATAACAAAATAGATTTAAGAATATGTCTGATAAGAATTGACAAAAAGCATTGGATTCTGTAAACCAAATCAACCAAAAGCTCAAATACATACTTCAATTCATACATAGTATTTACTAAGTATCCATTATATGTCCAACAGTAAACTCAGTGCTTAAAGCTAGATGAGGTCTACACAAGTATAACAGGTCACTCCTGCTCTTTAGGGACTAATCTCACTTAAGAGGTATGTAAAATAAATAATACAAGGCAATAAACCACTATGTAACACAAATAAGGGGTGGGACTACGTTTCATGGTAATTTAGAGTAGGAGTAAGGTTAAAAAGGTTTAAGACTTCATGGAAGAAGTAGGGCTTGAGTCTTGGCATAAGGGGCAAGAAATCAGAGTAATCTTGCGGGACAACTGGATAAGGAAATATATGAAGACAGACTGAGCACTGAACTTCTTTGATTTGAGGCAAAGTGTTTAGGCTACCAACTACTAGCAGGCAAATTCAGGCTGGACTGTAGAGGGCCAGACAAGGAATTTGAGCTTAAGTCTGCAGGCAACGTGGAATCACGGAAGAATTTGGGAGCAGGGAAGTAACAGATGAAAGTGTTAAAGAGATGTAATCTGGCAGCATAGGGAAGGTGCAAGGTAGATTTGGAGGGGTCAGATCTTGGAGGCAAAAATATTAGTTACTATGCTATTGCAATAATCAAAGTGCAAAGTGGTAAAGATATGGATTGGGTGGGGACAGTAAAAATAGAAAGATACAGGAGTAATAGTTTTCAAGGTAAAACTTTTAAAAGACTTAAAAAAATTTTTTTTGTTCTTGGCTGTTTTTTTTTTCTAATTTATTGAAAGACTTTTTTTTTTAAGCGACTTGTGAATTGCCTAAATATGAGGGATAAGCGACTACTAAGTCAAAAATGATTCCAAGACTTCAGCTATGGATTCCCCAAGAGACTGATTTACCAGAAGTAGGCAGGAGAGGTTTGATGTATTATTCTCCACTCTTTTTTAAAAGATGTAAAATCAACTATTACTTTATTGGGTTATAAACTGAATGGATCATTAAATAGAACAGATGATATGCAATACTGCTATTCTTGCCTTTTGTTGGTTCAAAGCTTGAAAAAAAAATTGAATTTCATTAATCATACCTTTAATGCCACAAGAAGAGTCACAGTCTCCACTGAATAATAACCTCTGTCTACATAGTCGCCCATGAATAGATAGTTTGTGTCTGGTGATTTTCCTCCAATTCTAAAGAGTTCCATAAGATCATGGAATTGCCCATGCACATCTCCACAGACGGTGACAGGACAACGAACCTCTTGCACATTTGATTCTTTTGTTAAAATTTCCTTAGCCTGTTAGAAAAATGAAATCAACAATTTAAAAAAGATTCTATCACAATTCTTTTTTTCTCTTGTGGGTCCTCAATAATTTGTAAGGGGTCCTGAAACCTGATTCTACCACAAATTTAACATTCCTGTGTTAAAAAGAAAATCTGGGAAACAAGACCTGAAATGTGCTTTATAAAATCATAAAACTGAAACCACAATGAAATACCACTTTACACTTACTAGGATAGCTAAATAAAAAAGACAGATAACAAGTGGTTGTGAGGACGTGGAGAAATTGGAACTCTCACACACTGTTGGTAGGAATTTTGGTGAAGTCACTGTGGAAGTGGTGCAGCCACTGTGAAAAACAGTCTGGCAGATCTTCAGTAAGTTAAAAATAGAATTACCATATAATCCAACAATTCTACTCTTAGATATATACTTAAGAGAAATGAAAATTTATGTTTACACACGTTCACAGCAGCATTATTCACAATAACCAAAAGTGGAAACCACCCAAATATCTATTAACTGATGAATAGATAAATGTAGTATATCTCTTCAGTGGAATATTATTCAACAATAAAAAGAAATGAAGTACTGATATATGCTACAAACGTTGACAACATTATACAGCAGTCCCCCTTTATCCTGAGGCGTATGTTGTAAGCCCCCCACTGGATTCCTAAAACCGCAATAGTATGGAACCCTATATACAGTTTTTTCCTATACATACATAACTATGATGAAGTTTAATTTATAAATTAGGCACGGTAACAAATTAACAACAATAATAAAATAGAATTATAACAAGATACTATAACAATAAAGCTATAATATATGAATGTGGTCACTCATTTCAGGGGATTCCCTGCTGAAGTCTTTGTCTAGTCTCAATGCTTTCTGGCACAACACTTTGCCATGAATCAGAACACACTTTCTGTTCATGTCTTTCACCCACAAATTTAATGTCTTTTCCATTTTAACTTGGCACTTACCACGCACTGTGGCCTAACTTTTGCAGTTTGAGGTACGACAACAAAACTAGCATGGCTTCCTATTTCCTTCTTCACAATTTCATGGATAGAAGATTCATTCTTACTGTAGGATTTTTGAGATCTCAACACATGCCATTTTTTCTTTCCTTATGAAGTTGAGAACTTGTACTTTTTCACTTAAAGGAAGCACTCTATGGCTTCTCTCCGGCATGTCCGAATGTCTGATTCTTGCACTTTGGGGCTCTTATGAAAATAAGGGTGACCTGCACACAAGCACTGTGATACTGCAACAGTCGATCTGGTGAGACAGGCCACTAAGTGACCAATGGGCGGGGAGGGTGTACAGCATGGAGACACTGGACAAAAGTATCAGTCACATCCCGGGACAGACACAGCAGGACGGTGAGAGATTTCATCATGCTATTCAGAATGGAGTACAATATAAAACTTATGAATTGTTTAGTTCTAGAATTTTCCATTTAATATTTTCACACCGTGGTTGATATCGGGTAGCTGACACTGGATGAAGGGAAACTACTGTATTAAGTCACAAATTGTTGCATATTGTATGACCATTTACACTAAATGTCCGTAACAGGCAAATCTACAGAGACAGAAAGTAGATTAGTGGTGCCTAGGGCTGGGGGAGGAGTGTACGGCTTCTTCTGGAGGTAGTGAAAATGCTCTAAAATTGTGACTGATCTGTATCTGTGAATGTATTAAAAACCACTGAACTGTACACTCTAAATGGGTGACTTGTATGGTAGAGGAATTATATTTCAATAGAGCTTTTTTTTTTTAAAAAAGAATAATCTTATTTACTGGTTAAAATAGGTCAATAAAGAAAAAGTCACTAATTATTTAAATTATTTTATAAAGAGACATTCTTACACCAATTCATAAGCCAACCTTCAACTGCTTTATTCCAACTACTTTACATTTAATGAGGCAAGTTAGTATACATCATTAGAAGGCCCTAAAGTTTATACATACAGTTTATATATAAACAATGGCAGAATAAATATACACACTAAATTAAAGTTCATTTTACCTCATTTATTTAGCAACTTTGACTAATAGGAAAGAGATCCCAGAATCAGAAAGAAAATAAAAAGGCCTCTATCATATTTGTAATAACACAAATATGATAAAAGTGTATGTCCCTTCCCATCAATCTACCAGAAGAGTCTATGAGACCTTATCTGGAACTCTTATTTACAAAATTCTGATAAGCTATGTATCTCATTTCCAGGTCTATGAGAGATTACTAACAGACAACCAGGAAGGACAAAAAGTTAAGAACTGGGCCTGATATAGACATACAAACTAAGAGTAGGAAACCACCCACAGTGAGGGTGACAGTAGCAAAAATGACATTGGGCAACAAGTCATTTGAAACTTAAAGTAGGATCCAGTACAGAGTTAAAACTGGTGGGAGTGGAATTTTAGGGACATTTCTCTGCCCCTCTAGGGATTTCAGAATCTAAAGAGCATTAAAAACATGGACTTTGAGTTTCTCTACACGTAATATAAGTTCCTATTTCTCTGCATCTTTGTAAACAGACTTTAATATTCTTGCCAATTAGCAGGTGTGAAATAGTATCTTTTAATTTGCACTTCTGATACTTTTTAAAAAGCAGCTTTTCATGTTTATTGGTCATTGGATTTTTCTTTTTTTTGTAAAATACCAACTCACAAAATTAGCCTAATTTTTCTATTTGGTTATTTATATTTTCCCTAGTGATTTGTACCCGCTTTTTTTAGTATTATAAATATTTACCTTTTATTGGCTTTATGCATTTTAAATATCTTCTCACAATCTGGGGCTGGTGTTCCCATTTTTGTTCATAGTATTACTAAAGTTTTCTTTGCTGTTGTTTCTAAACTTTAAGATAGCCAAATTTATCACTCTTCCCCATTTATGGTCTGTGAGACTTGGATCTTGTTTTAGAAACTGTTTCCTACATAAGAGGTCAAAAAGCACTCCTATATTTTTATCCCAGAAGTTTTTGCTTTCACATTAAACAATGCTTTAATCCAGAGCTGGAATTTTTTTTTTTTTTTAAATTGGCGATGGGGAACAGGACTTTATTGGGGAACAGTGTGTACTTCCAGGCCTTTTTTCCAAGTCAAGTTGTTGTCCTTTCAGTCTTAGTTGTGGAGGGTGCCATTCAGCTTCAAGTTGTTGTCCTTTCAGTCTTAGTTGTGGAGGGCGCAGCTCAGCTCCAGGTCCAGTTGCCGTTTCTAGTTGCAGGGGGCACAGCCCACCATCCCTTGCGGGAGTCGAACCGGCAACCTTGTGGTTGAGAGGATGCTCTCCGACCAACTGAGCCATCTGGGAACTCAGCAGCAGCTCAGCTCAAGACGCTGTGTTCAATCTTAGTTGCAGGGGGCACTGCCCACCATCCCTTGCAGGATTTGAGGAGTTGAACCAGCAACCTTGTGGTTGAGAGCCCACTGGTCCATGTGGGAATCGAACCGGCAACCTTCAGAGTTAGGAGCATGGAGCTCTAAATGCCTGAGCCACCCGGCCAGCCCCCCAGAGCTGGAATTTTTAAATATAGTATAATGTAGGGATTCACTTTATTATTCCTAATGGTTAGCCAACTGGCCCAGCATTATTATATAGTGCCATCCTTTCCTCACTTTTATAATGTTTTCTCTGCCAAGCTTTTGTCAAGACCCATGTCTGTTTTTTTATTTCCTAGAAGAGGACACAACTTGCATACCCTCTCTGATTCCCCTTAACATTCTTTTTCTGAAGGAGCCGCCTGTCTCTTGAACTGCTCTGCTGTCATCATTGATGGTCCCCTTGCCCAGCTCCTGAGCTAGTTGGAGTCTAAGCTGAAGTTGTGGACGTGCTTAGCCCTCGCTCTAACCATGCCTAGCTGCCCTCCAGTTGCAGACATGGATGAAATGCCACATGGTGGGATGTGGGATCTGGCTTCTCGAGCAGGTGCTGAAGGCTGGATAGAACAATCTGGAAATATGTGTGAGTCATCTCCCTATGGAATGAATCTCAAGTAGTGGGAAGAGGGAGAAAGGAGGGAGCAGGGAAATAAATTGCCACACTGTTCTTCCTTCCATGGACTTCTCTGAGGAATGATTTTTTCCTTGGAACTTCTCTGGATGTGGCAAAAGTCCCACCTCCCAAGGTAACGTATCCCACTGCATTGCTTCACAGCTTCTCTCACCTTATTTTTTTCCTTCACCATACATGCTTGGGCTTGTACTCCCCAAATAAAGTGTTAGCACTTTAATCTTTACCTCAACTTCTATTCTCATTGGTCTCCTACCCGTGTAAATAACAGACTGATTTAATTACTGTAAAAAAGTCACAGTAACTGAGAAGAGAGGAACCGTCCTTATTTTATTCAAAATGATTTGGCTATTTTTGGCCCTTTCATTAAGCCTGACATATAATTTTAGAATTTGTCAAGTCCTATGAAAATCTTATTTAGATTCTGACTCACATTGTGAATAACCAAGATTTTGCAGAAATAGTTAAAAAATAAGCCTCCTCCGGATGTAAAGTACAGCACAGGGAATATAGTCAATAATACTGTAATAACTATGTATAGGGCCAGGTGGGCACTACACTAATTAAGGGGATCACTTTGTACATTATATAAATGTCTAACCACTGTGTTATACACCTGAAACTAATATAAAATAATATTGAATGTCAATTGTAATTGAAAAAAAGTTAAAAGGGAGGAAGTGAAAGGCAGTAAGAGATCCAAACTTCCGGTTATTAAATAAATAAATACTGACTCCTCAACTCACATAACATTAAGAATTTAACAAGCTAATCCTACTTAAAAATTCACTAAAGGAAACATTACCAAAAACAGAGGGAAGATTATTTAATACATAGTACCTGTACAGGACAACATTTATCAGGTTCACAAACTACTCACTCTGATGTACACCATACACAGCAATCACCTGCCACCTCAAAATATTCCTGACGAGTAAGGTTCATGTATTCATGTAACAAACATTTGTCAAGTGTCTGTTGTAAGCCAGACATCAAAGATAGAAACAGGTAAACCATCTAGCCTCAACACGCTGGCTTCCATGGACTCAACCAAACAGAATAAAAACTTCTGTATACAAAAAGAGATAAAAAGAGAAGCCTGGGAAAATACAGAGGATGCCAAAAAAATGTACACACATTTTAAGAAAGGAAAACTGTATTAAAATTGTGATACTCAATATAGAACGATAACAAAAGATGAATACGTTTGACTTCTGCAATTACAAGAGGTGCTCAAAGTGGTTACTATCAGCGTCCAGACACTTCTGATTACGGCGAACTACTGCTTGAGCAGCGTTGACCAAGTGTCCACTTGTACACATTTTTTGGCACCCTGGTATTTAATGCACACAATAGAAACACTGACATCTCTCATATAAAGATATTTGTAGAATAAGACACAGTATATCTCAAAAATCAATGATTCCGTCAATCTTAATTAAGAGGTCACATTTTTGAGAAGCCCTAAAAAACCATATGTTTTCAAAAGAGTGTTTGAAAACATAAAGCTCTGAAATTAGCCATCCTTGCTTAAATTGTTAAAATGAAGAGGGCTTATAACTATTTTTATACCAATTGACTTAAAATGTATTTCAAGTTACATTTTTCTGTACTTTAATGTCAAAAAATTAATTTTTAAGTCTAGGTAAGGAGACTGTCTGTAATACTAATGGCTTTTTAATAGTTCCATGACTTATAACATTGAGACTATGAAGCTTTATTGAAAAAACTGTGTTTATTCACTTAATATACAGATGAATGTAGCAGTTCTCAAAGTGTGACCCAAAGGCATGTTCAGATTTAATAGATTTACTACTCTTATTTTGAAGAATAAACACTTCTTAAAATTTCAGTTTTAATTGCCAATACAGTAAGCATCAATAATGCAGCCCACATAAACAAAAGCTCTTTGCAGTCCTTAGGGTTTAAAAGTATAAAGGGTCATGAGACTAAAAAGCTTAAAAATCGCTACGTTAATGTATCTGCTCTGTTGACCTACATGTAACATGAAAAAAACAGAGACCATGTAAAGGGTAAGTGGGTTCACATTTCTACAAAGACATGTATCCTACTCACTTCAACTTGTTTTCAGTGACTATTAGCATCCTATTACACTAATCTGAAGTACTGATGTTAGAATAAGTAAAACAAAATCACGCTGAAAGTTTGGATACACACTGTAGGAATCATAAAAAAACTCTACCTCCAGAGTCATCTCTGCCGATTGGATGACCCAGCCCTGACTTTTAATCTGTAGTGACTCTAAGTAGTAGGGACAATGGCAAGTTCTCTTCAGGTTTCTAAAACATTTCTAGTATATGATTTTGACTGTGGCTCCCATCTTTCTTAATTTCTGCGAAATTTCCAAGCTTGGTTCTCCAGCTTTCCTTTTGATTCTAGGCTACCAAATATTCTCCCAACAAATGTCCTTTCTGCTTACGTCAGCCTGGTAGACTTCCCAAGAGTTATGAACTACCGTGTTTCCCCGAAAATAAGACCTAGCTGGACAATCAGCTGAAATGCGTCTTTTGGAACAAAAATTAACATAAAGCATGAATGTTTTCTAATGTGACTTAGCACCCAAAGTTTAATTATTTCTAAGACATGGACTGTGGTGATGGGAAGTACCACTTGGCAGAATACATCCGGGCAAATAGCTCTTACTGCTGCAAGTATTGCTGCATACCTATCGACTCAAATTTGTTTTCTTTCTCACCCATTTAAGACATATTTTTTCTTGCTGCTATAAAAAATGTCTTAGAGAACTGAGAAAATGAAGATTTGAGAATGATATTCACATATATAGTATGAACAAATTATTTTCCCCTCTATCCATGCTTATGCTTTAGGAATGCAAAATAGGTAAATATACTGAAGTCCCCCCACCTCCCAACAGGTGACATTCTATTTTTGTGCTGGTGCACATGCCAGAACCACATTAACAAAAGCTACTCTATTTGGTTTTGGCAGAGTCAATATACAAATTATTTTCTTTTCACCTCTATTTAGAACATATCTAACATTATAGGTTATCTCTTACTCTCCAGACAAATTCATCTAAAGAAAGCCATAGAACAGACTGATGTCTGAAATAGATGAGATTAAACGAAGTTAAAAATTCTATAGGGCTAGGTTAATGTAAGCAAGGTACCTGTCCTCCTTCAGTCACAAGGTTCTTCCATAAATGACAGTTGACTTTTTCTTTTTTTAATACAAGGAAATAAACCTTTCCTTTTAGTTCAACAAGAGTCAAGTGTCTGTAGGCCAAGCAATGTTAAGCTTGGAAAAGAAATCATATATTCTGTTGAAATTTAAAAAAAAAGAAATGAAGTATGTGTATGTACATAGGCCAAGATATATTGCTCAGTGAGAAAAGTTTTAGGATATTATACCTATGATCCCATTTTAACAAAAACAATATACGACAAACACCCATCCTCTCTCCAACACATGTTTTTTGCACATAGAGAACACAACCTGGAAGACTTTATAATGTTTATCTCTGAGGTAAGAGGGCAAGGGATGGGTGAGGTGGGTGCAACAGTGGAGAGTGCTTGTACTTCCCCCTGCATTTCTGAGATACTTGATTAAAAGAAAATATGTATTACCTTTTAAATCTGAAAAAATAACATTTAAACTTCAAAACAAATTCCAGATGGCAAGAACTTAATTATAAAAAACCACAGTGCTATATCCATATAACGGAATTTTATTCAGCCACAGAAAGGAATGAAGTACGGTTACATGCTAAAACATGGAAGAATCTTGAAAATGGTCTATGTGAAAGCAGCCGGACACAAAAGCCTACACATTACGTGATTCCATTTATATAAAGCATCTAGAGTAGGCAAATTGACAGAGACAGAAAGTAGTAGATTAGTGGTTACCAAGGGATGAGGGAGTGACTGCTAATGTGTATAGGGTTTCTTTTTTGGAGTGATGAAAATGTTCTGGCATTAGAGGGTGGTGATGGCTGCAAAACTTTGTGAATATACTAAAACCACTGAATTGTGTACTGTGAAAGGTGACTTTTAATGGTATGTGAATTACATCTCAATAAAAAAAAACTGTATAAGGAAAAAAAACCCTAAAACTAAATGTGAAATATTGTTGTAGCCCAATGGAGTTAGAACAAAATTATCTAGTGTATTTGAATTCTACCCAATCAGTTAATTGGCAGTTAGTATAGGCAGTTCTCACTTTGCATAGTTCCTATATGCATGAAATTCAGTTACCATGGTTTAGTTAAACATCAGGCCCTCAACAACATGGTACAAATTTTAGATAACACCATGTATTTACTGCAATTTAACATAGAGTAAAAATTTTGCTGCTACATATACAGTCACTACAGAAACAACGGGTGAAGCATTATGATCAGACGTGATCAATGACCAATCACATCACTTCTTTCGAAGTCTTTTAGTGACTGGTCACAGCACATCTGTTCACACCCAGACAGCAAAGTGTATAAATGTATTGCCTCTGTCATCTTCTAGCAATAAACTCACATTACATACATGTTACAAAAATGGACACTCAAAGATTTGGTCAACAACGATGAAATTGCAGCAAAGAAATGAAAAGTGGTAATGCTGGAGATGAAATTCAACTCAAAAGTTTATTGAAGAAATAGCTGACTGCAGGAATGCTGCCACTGCTGCCACTGGAGAGACTAGATAATGCAGGCAGGAAATAAACAGATTTCGTGACATAAACAAGTAAGTAAACACTGACATAAATGAGGAAACCGGACCTGACAAAAAGGATGAAAATATCCAAGAGGAAGTGACGCTGGCAAAAACCTCATTAAAGAACTCTCAGACACATTTCACGACACTGAAAGTACAAAGGAGAAAATGTTGGAAGCTGACCCAAACTTAGAAAATGTAAATTTATCAGGATCTTAGCGTACTCCACCAAGTAACATTTCTCAAAAACAGTCTGGAATTTCTGTATCAGAATACCTGTGATGCTCTTTAAAAAATGCAGCGCGTGGCCCTTCCCAAGACATAATCAATCATTCTCTGGGATGGAGTCAAGAAACCTGAATTTATTTGCTTGCCAAGTGATTCTTAGAAGCACAGTTTAAAGGAAAAGCTGGACAATTTCACTACAGAAAAATGCTAAAATGTCAGTAAACATTTAAAAACTGGGAAAGACAACTTCAAACATTTAAAAATGGCTAATTTTCTTCGTTTTCAAAGAGTATACAGAATCAAGAAAAGCCAAAATGGTATGCAGTTAAAATATCTTACATCCTACTCACTCTGATTCTGATAAATCTACCCATGTTTTCTTCATGTATTTGGTATTATTTTTCATTTACTTATTGTTTATTAAAGTTCTTGTCACCTACCATTTGTCATGAAGTGAAAACCTGTGAAGACTTAACCTTACCCAAAGAGAGGTCTGGCCTTTGCTCCTGGCTACTGGGACGTGATCACTACATCCGGCTTGACCACTGGACAGTCTAACAATGTGATTTACGATGGGGAATTTAGGTGATCTGGTATCAGTTTTGCCTCTGGAGGAACTGGAGATTAATGACATCAGCCCTCCCTGAACTCTGCCCTATGCATCTTTCCCCTTGGCTGATTTTAATCAATTCTCTTTCTTTGTAACAAACTGTAATAGTGAGTTGAACAGCTTTCATTGAGTTCTGTAAGTCCCTCCTGTGAATTATTGAACCTGAGAGCATTTGGAACCCAATGAGCTTGCTCCTTGGTATCAGAAGTGTGTGCAGTCTTGGAAACTGTGCCCTCTAACTCCTGCAATATGCTTTCTTTAAAAAAGATTTTTATGAAAATACAGCTAACACACAATACAAATTTCAGGTGTACACCAGTTATTCAGTATTGATGTACCTAAAGAAGTGATCACCATGTGTTTTAGGTTTCTTCAAATAAATACCAGCACCATCTGACACTGTACCACGCTGTCACAACACTATATTCCCTATGCTGTACATTACATCCCCATGACTTATTTGTTAATATTTGGAAATTTAAACCTCTTATTCCCCTTCAGCTTACCCTCCCCTTTTGAAATTTTTCAATTACAGCTGACATTCCATATTATTTTATATTAATTTCAGGTGTACAGCACAGTGGTTAGACATTTATAAAATTCATGAAGTGATCCCCCTGACTAGTCTAGTACCCACCTGACACTATACATAGTTATTACCATATTATTGACTATATTCTCTATGCTTTACTTTACATCCCCATGACGATTTTGTAACTACCAACTTGTAATTCTTAATCTGCCATCTTTTTCATCCTGCCTCCTAACCCCCATCTATCACCCCTATAAATCTAGTACCCATCTGATGCCACACATAGTTATTACCATATTATTGACTCTATTCCCTACGCTGTACCTTATATCCCCATGGCTACTGTGTAACAACCATTAGTACTTCTTAATCTTTTCACCTTTTTCACCCCCAACCCCCTCACATCTGGCAACCAACAGAACGTTCTCTGTATCTATGAGTTTGTTTCTGTTTTGTTTATTTTGTTCTTTAGATTCCATACATAAGCAAAATCACATTGCATCTGTCTTTATCTGACATACTCCACTCAGCACAATTCCCTCCAGGTCCATCCATGCTGCCGCAGATGGAAAGAACCCATTCCCTTCCATGGCTGAGCAATACCCATTGTATAGACAGAGGGTGCCAAAAAAAATGTATACACATTTTAAGAAAGGAAAAAACTGTATTAAAATTGTAATACTCAATATATACCAATAACAAAAGATGAATACAAGTCATGTGTATACATTTTTTTGGCACCCTTGTATGTACCACCTACTCTAGCCATTCATCTACTGATAGACACCCAGGCTGCCTCCCTATCTTGGCAAATGATGCTGCACTAAACATATGGATGCACACGTCCCCTAGAAGTAGCGTTTTAGGTTTCTTCATATAAATACCCAGAAGTGGGATTACTGGGTCCTTCTTTTTCTCTTATAGCCTTTTTTTAAAGTCTATATTGTCTGGTATTAAGCTACCCCAGCTTTTTTTTTTTCATTTCCATTTTTATGAAATATCTTTTCCCATCCCTATACTTTCAGATTGTGTTTTTCTATCTGAAGTGGGTCTCTTGTAGGCAGGATACGTAAGGGTCTTGTTTTCTTATCCATTTGGCCAACGTACGTCTTTTGATTGGACCATTTAATCCATTTACATTTAAAGTTATTGTTGACACATATGTAGTTATTGCCATTTTATTATTCATAGTTTTTACTCCCCGCCCCCCCACCTTATAAAAAAGTCCCTTTAACATTTCTTCTAATACAGGTTTGGTGGTGATGAACTCCTTGAGTTTTTCTTTTCCTGGTGAGCTCTTTATCTGTCCTTCAATTCTAAATGACAGCTTTGATGGGTAGAATAATTTTGGTTGTAGGTCCTTGCTTTTTATCACTTTGAATATTTCATGCCAATCCCTTCTGACCTGCAGTTTGTTTAGAAATCAGCTGACAGTCTTACGAGAACTCCGTTGTAGGTAACTGCTTTCTCTTGCTGCTTTTAAGATTCTCTTTGTCTTTAACCTTTGGAATTTTAATTATTTTGTGTCTTGGTGTGGGCCTCTTTGGATTCGTCTTGTTTGGGACTCTCTACGCTTCCCGGGCTTGTGTGTTTATTTCCTTTGCCAGGTTAGGGAAGTTTTCTGTCATTATTTCTTCAAATAGGTTTTCAATTCCTTGCTCTCTCTCTCTTCTCCTTCTGGTATCCCTGTGATGAGATGTTGGTATCCTTGATGTTGTCCCCGAGGCCCCTTAAACTATGCTCATTTTTTTTGCATTCTCTTTTCTTTTTGCTGTTATGATTGGGTGGTTTTCTGCTACCCTATCTTCCAAATTCCTAATTCAAACCTCTGCTTCATTTAATCTACAGCTGACTATCTCTAATGAATTCTTTATTTCAGCTTTTGTATTCTTCATTCTGACTGGCTCTTTATGTTTTCTATCTCCATTTTTATGTTTCCTATCTCTTGCTGAAGTTCTCCCTGAGACATTGAGCATCCTTACAACCAGTATTTTGAACTTGGCGTCTGATAGATTGTCTGTCTCCATTTTGTTTAGTTCTTTTTCTGGAGCTTGTTCTGTTCTTTTACATGTTTCTTTGTCTCCCCATTTTGGCTGCATCCCTGTGTTTGTATCTATGCATTCGGTAGGGCTGCTATGCCTCTCGGTTTTAGTAGAGTGGCCTTACGTAGCAGGTATCCTGTGGGGCCCAGTGTCACACCCTCCAGGTGTGTCCTCCTGTCGTAGTTGAGCCTTGGTTGCTGTTTACACGTCAATGGGAGGGTTGAAGCCTTGGGCTGACTGGTTGTGAAGACTGGCTGTGACTACAGCAGAGGAGCTGTGGCACAGGGGCTGAGCCTATGGAGCAGGCTTTGCTTTAGCAGGGCTCTGGTGCCTGCCCAGTTTGCCCTTTGGGTGTGTCATCCTTGAAGGTGGCCAGGTGATGCCCTGGTTCAGTATGAAGCTGGCCACCAGATATGCTAACTCCGGGGCTGACAGGGGCCCTGCTGCAGGCCAAGTTCAGCCACAGCCTGTGCCCTGCCCAGGGCCAGCTGGCATGAGCTACAAAACAATCCACAGATGGCTGCCACCCACGCTGGGCTTGGAGGTGCCTCGAGAGGCCAAGCCGCGAACCAAGGCCGGCTGCCACTGGTGCCAGGCTTACGGCTGCTCAGCCAGAGGTACAGCACACGCCAAAGCCAGCTGCTGCTTGTTTGGGTTTTGTGAACCTTTGAGAGATGTGAGGAAAGTGCACAGCATAAGCCAAGACAGACAGGCCATTTGTATGGAATGCAATATACTTTTAGATCACAAATCATATGAAGAATCTGAAAGGCTTTTTCTGACCACTCTATTATAAGAACCTCCTAAGCTCAAGCTCATCACTCTCCTCATTCTTTGCTTTTTCTTCCTAGCAAGAATCACTGCCCGACATGCTACTGAATCTGTTTATCATCTGTCCCCTCTTCTGTTTGCAGCTGAATCTCCAGCACTTTTAACAGCATCCGGCACGTAGGGGCACAACTAAAATTTGCTGACTGTATAGTGTAAATACACAGTGGCAGCACTTATTCAACCGCTCCTCTCTGCTCTTTGCTGTTTCCTGCAGAACAGGTGCCTCTTTTGCCACTAAAGCAATGGCAGGACTGCACTGCACCCGTTCTGAGTGCTCCTCATCCAGGACATTAATATCATGTGGAAATCTTGCAAAGGTAAAAGAAACTTCCTAATTACGTTCCTCTCTATGGAATGGGAAGACACAAATTAAACTATAACGTATACACTATATTTTACACATTAAAAGAACCCAATTCTATTCTAAGAAGCCAGTTCAAATAAAGTTTCAAGGAAGACTGAATAGGGAAGGATATTTAATTTCACCTGCCCATCCCATTTCAAAACAAAATGATTGTCTTTGTATAAAATCTTTAGTGCAATTTTGCACATTTTTGTTGTACTGTATCATAGTACTATTATAGTACAAGTTAGAAACATCAGGATGCATGCACCTCAAGACAGTCATTGAATTTTTTTTAATTGACGTTTATTGGGGTGACAGTGGTTAGTAAAGTTGCATAGGTTTCAGGTGTACAATTCTGTATTACATCATCTCTGTATCACATTGTGTGTTCACCACCCAGTCAGTTCTCTTTCCATCACCGTGTATTTAATGAATTCTTTTTCTCACAAAAGTATTTCAGTCAAAGGACAGCTTGCAAGGGACAATAAACTGTGCAAGACTATAAGAGACAGCTAACTACGGATAAGCTTAACCTCCCCCATTGCTTAGAAAGGAAACTGTATCTGTAGTGCACAAACCTCTTTCCCTGGGTTAATATGATTATTAAGGAAATTCAGACTTGAAAAGCAACATACAGAAAGTATTAGACAACATTTAGTCCTTAATAAAGGGGCAGTATTGAAGAAAAAAATTTCGTCATGCAATTTATTTTAATGGACCAAGATTAAGTCTACATTTCACTACATTTACAAAGAGAATTATAAGGAAATCAGTTCAAAACAATTTAAAATTTCTCTTTAATCTAAAATAGACTCAAATTTTTCATACACGTTAGATTACATCTGTGATTTTAATGCCATTCTTAGAAAAAGTTCAGAAAAACAGTTACAGTTTATATACTCTAAAATGCAGTCATTCACCAAAGGACTTCATTCACCAACTCCTTCATAGCATTTACCCTGAAGACTGTGAAGAAAAACTTTCTGCAACATGTTCAAATCAGAATAAAAGGGATATGCTGCAAATAAAACTACTCCATGTGAAAATAAAGTTTATAATGTATATGTCTTTATTTTATCTATGGATATAATTTAACACATATATGCAGTCAAGAAATGATTAATTGATTTTGTCTGCTTTCTAGTAATCAGCAGTTCATGCTAGTCTAGTTTGGTTTAGTTTCTTTATCTGTCTGCTATGAGGTTGGCTTAGAAAAGTATAAAAAAATACTTTCAGTGAGTAGATTTGGGTTTTACCTTCATATTCTGCAATAACCATATCATTTCATTCTTTGTTACAGTAAGAAAGGATCTACCGTGTTTCCCCGAAAATAAGACCTAGTTGGACAATCAGCTCTAATTCATCTTTTGGAGCAAAAATTAATTAAAGACCCCCATCTTATTTTACTATAAGATAAGACCCAGTCTTATATAAGACATAATATAATATAATATAATATAATATAATATAATATAATATAATATAATATAATATAATGTAATATAATATAATAATATAATACTGAGTCATATTAATTTTTGCTCCAAAAGATGCATTAGAGCTGATTGTCCAGCTATGTCTTATTTTCGGGGAAATACGGTACTTTCTACACCAATGCATCTTAAACTGTATCAGTGGACCACCAAAGCTGGTACCACTCCTTGTTCAAGGAAAAGTTAAAATGAGTGTACCAGTTAGACTTTTTGGCTGTTAAAATTATTTATTTATTTATTTATTTATTTATTTATTTATTTATTTATTTATTTATTTTTGAGCTAGAGTCTATCAAAGGAAAGTAATCCAAGAGATTTTTCTCAACTCATAAAAACCATTTTCATCAGGATCTAATTTTCATTAAGATGTTTTTATTTATTCAAAAATTTAAGCCTGCTATTTCACAGTATTTAAGTAAGTAATATCCTAAAGATATTTCTGCTTATTACAAAGCTGAGGCTAGGACCCAGAAATATACCCATTAGTCCAATATAAAATGCACAGATTTATACCTCTACACAAGCCTCAACATTTTTCTAAGTTGGCACCTCTATAGTCAGAATCAAGATCAGCTAACACACAAACAGGCTCAATTTCCCTCCCTGCTTAGAGTATAATCACCAAGGTTCTTCAGTGTAAAAGAAAGCTCATCACGTCAAAGAGCCCAAAAAATTTCTCTTCCTGAGACTCTACCAAGAGTTAAATATAGTTCTGGTCACAGAATGTCCTGCCCAGCCAGCACCAGACCGGCTCATACCACCTTTAAAATTACTCGGCACACTGCTGTTGCGGGAATGAATCACAGAAGTAATTTCTCTGTACAAATAAGAGGAGCCAAATTCACAATTAGCTTCAAAAATAAGACTGCTAGTTAAAGTTCATGTTAAGAGCTAGTCTTCTCAGAAGATGTGCCTTACTATTTCATGTAAACGACTTTTCTCTAGACTGAAATTCACCTTGAAGGCCATACCAAAAGCATTCATACTTATTTTTTGCAGTTATTCTCCAATTGGCAGTAGGATGGATTTTATTTTTACCACTACCTCAAAATAGGGCTTTTACCAATACCACTTTGGTCTTCATTTCAGATGACTCCTTTACTTTTAGGCAATTAGAGTTAGAATAAAAATTTGATTTTTAGGAAAAACCACCATCATAACTTTCTACATAGCACTATTTCCAATAGACTCCAAAAATCATGTTAGTAAAAAAAGAAAAAAATTAAACTAAAATCTAGTCACAAAGAATTAAACAAAAAGATGATTTAAATAATTAGGCTTAACCTGTTATTTTTCTTTTACAGTCTTTCTATAAGCCTGCCATTCTTACCCTGGAAAGGTTGAGCAAGTATTAAGTAGACCAAAGGAGGAGTAAAGTTACTTCACAAAATTGCTACTAATCCCAGTACTCTGTGCTTCAGATAACAGAGATCACAAGAAATACTGAAACTATTTTTCAGGATTCCCTCGCCACTATACAGAAAACCTCTTTTGAAGTACATTCTCCAGAGAGAGTCTTAACAACCCATCTATTTATTCTGCATCTTTTTCTAAAAGAAAATGGGGTGACAGATTTAAAGCAAGATACAAGAGCTATTTTTTTTTTTTTTTGCATTTCTTTGGTCCTTTCTTTTATACCAAATCTAATGTATAATACAGCAATGTGTACATATGCTATATAATTTCCCAGCATCTCCCACAGCACATTCAATACACTGTCACTTATGCAAGAGCCAGAATCAGACACGGATATAAGAACATAATTTGTTAAAAGCTCTTTAAGTTTTTAAGCTAATTCAGTCCTTTCTAAAATAAAGTATTTGACCCCACAGATAAGGGAACTGGATGAACCAAACAAAAACAAACAAATTTCAACAGACAACTTTAAAGCAAAGTCTGGTAAAATAGTTATTTTTAGTTTTAGTTTCTCTTCATTTAACATTCATTGAGTGCTCAAGGATTTTACACAGGTAATATCTTAATATTCACAACCAACCCAGGAAATGGGCAAGTATTATCTCTGTCTTACAGATACGGAATAAGAGGTACAAAGAGGCAGCAGCTATCAAGTTGTGGAACTCTGGCTGACTACTCGAGTAGTCAGGAAAACACTACACTTGTCAGGAAAAAGGAGGATGGGGCAGAGATATAAAATAGAACCAGAGATTAAGGTTAGCAGGTAAAATATGTATATATACCACAAAGGGATGCCACAGTTGCTAGAAGAGGGCTGAAAAACTAAGCACTGCTCAGAAGAGTAGAGAGAAAGAAATACTATTACAGGTCTCCATCCATTGGCAACTCCATCAAAGGGGTGGAGGACAACGATAAATGGGGATTTTCACTTACAAATTCGTGTTTAGTGCATAAGTACAAATATTCAAAGAAAAAAGTGGGTAAGATCTAAGCTTAAATATACCTACAAGGTCCTAGGGACTGGTAGTCCAAGTTATTTAGGAGCTAAAGTAAAAACTAATCTCTCTTGACAAATACAGAAAATTTCCTCAAGCGATTAAGACTCAAGCACGACTGAGTAGTGGTACAATGTTATTCCCTAGAAATACATCTTAAAATTATTAGTCAAACGGAAAACTAATTCAACTTCCACCTTTGTCCACAATTTCAAGACTATATATAATGTTCACAGTGAGGGTAACTGACTCAGCTAATTTCAAAACTGGATATTTCACTTGACACTAGAGAGAGAAATATTGAGAGAGAAAGATTTAAAACATAAATTTGAAGACCCATGAAATTATAGGTTATCACACAAGGAAAATGAATATCTTCTTGAAACTATAAGTAAATAGTCTGTTTCAGAAAAGAGAAAAATACCACTTGCTTGGCAGTTCTATCTACGGAAATAAATTCTGTTACCAAATTTTATATATTAAGGCCTTATACAACATTACACTTGTTAAAAACACTTCTTTCACTTAATATTAGCTATCACTCCTCCATCCTTAAGTACATTGCTTAATTTTAAGAGTCCCCTATTAACAACACTGACAAAATCTTTTGTTCTCCAGTGTATTTCTGAGGCATCCTGACTTCCAAACAAAATGATCAAGTCTAAAAACACAAACCAACCCAACAGCATTAAAGAAGAAACAATCTCCTTACTCCTTCACTGGGGAATTTTTATATAAAAATGTGTAAAAATTATTTAGTCCAACATTATTAAAGACGAATGAGAAAAGCTCTAGGTTTTAAAGTAACTAAGATGGAGAGTGCAAAATAATTCCAGCTGGTAAGGAAACAATAGATACAAAATTCAGAAAGTTGTCTAAGATCACACAATCAAGAATGACTGTAAACAGTTAACCACCTGCATATTTTATTACGCTTTGGCACAGGGAAAAAAAAGACCCTTTTATATATAACAGAAACGAAAAGGATTTTCTGAAAAGTGCTACCCTACACGAAAAACACCTACCCCATTTATCATTTCAAGAAAGCACTGTTTCCAAACTTAAGATTTGCTGTCTTTCTGAAAACCAACATTTTGCTTCCAAGAGTCTCTCTATGGGAAGACCAGTCACCATCTGTTACAACTAAAGTCAACCTCTATTTTAGAAATCACAGTCTGCCATCACACCCACCTCTCTACAAATGCTTGACACATTCCAAATTAGTGATTTTTGAAAGGCCCATTCACCTGAGAAAAAATCTCCCATTTATAACAAGTTCGTTAACATTAGCAACATCCAGGTTGGTTTTCGGTGCATTTTTTGAAAATTTTTATAAGATTTTATTGGAGCCAAACTGACAACATTGCCAAGAAGCAAGATCTCAGATGCTCCCGGTGCATTTTCTGGTAAGAGATTGTATTAGACTAACTGGCCGGCATTCGCAAAGGCCGAGATTGCTAGTCCACACGGGACATGCTGGAGTGTCAATAACTCCCCAGAAGAATGTCAGTGACCCCCAAAAACACAGAAAGTGGATTCCGGGTGCCACGTTTCTCCTGCCCGTCTACACGGACCCCTGCGGCCAGTAACGTGAGCATCCGCCGGGGAGGCAGAGGTGCCAGGAGAGGCCAGCTCAACGCCCCGGATTTTGGGCTGGCTGGGCCCCGCGGGTCACAGAGCGGACGCCCGGGGAGGAGAGGGGCCGCCGCCCGCTCCAATCAGCCCCCCGCTGCCGCATTTCTCTTTTCTCTCTCACCTTTTCGCAGAGCGTCCGCACTTGGTTCTCGTTCAGCTGTTTACACTCGTTCAGCTGCTCGACCCACTGGTCCAGCTCCTTGGTGAATGCCTTGTCGTCCATGGCTGCCGGATCCCCGGCCCCGCCGCTGCCCTCCCCCCTCCCCGCCCCACCCACGCCCGCCCCGGGCGCCGCTCCCCTCTCCCGCCGCCGCCGCCGCCAGCTCCCAGCGGGAGAAGGAGCCGGGGAGCGCGGCCGCTGGCCCCGCGCCCCGCCCAAGCCCAGCGGGCGGCTCCGGGAGCGCGGCCTCCAGGAGACCCCCGGCCGCTCTTGCCCGCCCGGCCGCGCGCCCCGGGTGTCGGTGAGAGGCGCGGGGAGGTGTGCGGGCGCGCGGCGCGGGTCTTCGGCGCAGCTCCCACCTGACGATAGCCACCCGCCGCCGCCTCTCCCCGGCAGGCCTCTCCCGGCTCTCTGGCCCTTTCTGTCCCCTCGCTCTCTCTGTCCCCTCCCTCCGGGTTTCCGTCATCGCCTGGGCATTTCCGCCGGGAAAAAGGCGAGCAGGCCAAGGACCCGAGGAAGGCTGCTGCGCCCCCGCGTGGCTCGGCGGAGAAACGGTCCGAAAGAGCCAAAGATTCCACCGCTTTCTCGCTCTTCTTTTCTTTGTTCTTCCTCACTTCGGGTGCAGACCAAGCTCGCCTGTTTTTTTCTTCACATCGTTTTCTCTGGGAACCTTGTCCCCACCTTGGTCTCTTGCAGTGCTTTTTCAGCGCTCTGCAGAGGGACTGGGGAAGCTTGTGCCTTTCCTCAACAACACTGTCTCCCCAGAGTCTAGCACTCTCCCAACAGGCATTCAATATTTATTGAGTGAATAAGTGAATGCTTTCTAGCCTTGTCTCTGCCACTAACTAGGTGTGGGGCCCTAACATCTCGAATCTCCCCTTTCAGCATCAGAAAGATGAGATGATCGTTCTGTATTATATTTATCTGTGTCCCTTTCAGCTCCAGTATTATACACTGCGTTTGCCGCAGTGTTTATGCAATGTTCTAATAATTTGTTCATTCGCCAAATATTTATCGAGTGACTGCTAACTGCCCGTTCCCTGGAAGAGCATACTTCCCCTTCTTGCCGCTGAACCCAAGAGGGAGGCAACATCCAGTATCAGAAGGCAAAGGTTTCAATCTTGGTTTTGCTAACTGTGTAGCTGTGTTCTTGGACAACCACCAAATCTCCCCAAGCCTCCAATTCCTCATCTGTTAAAACGGCTCAGTAAGGCCTACTTTTTCAGGTTGTGAAGATTAAATTTTTACAAGTGCCTATCCATTAGTACAGCTTTTGAGCAATCTAATAGTTGCTTATCCCTTCTAGGCAACAGTTAGAAAAAACTTTAGAAAGGTGGATTTGAACTGAATTTTGAAACTTCTCCCTAGGCAAAACCTTGAAGTTGCCTGGAGTAGAAGAAAGACGTTCTAAGGAATTTGTTTTGTGGCAGAGGACAAATGTGTGAAAGACCACACACGTGTGGAAAGTTATAAATATGCCTATCCACAGAAATAGGTCATAGGGTGGGAAATAAGGCTGGAAGAGCTCCTGCTCTCAAGTGCCTTGTATATGGTAGCAAACCAACTAAGGACAAAAGATGAAAAGGTGATGAAATGCTACTGCAGAGAAAGGGTGCCTGTATGATTGTGATAGAAATCGCAGTCTCTGAAGAGGTTCGTCTATAAAGAACTAAAGGAGGCTGAATTTCAGCTAAGCGTGGAAAGCTCAGAATGAACATGAGTGGTATTTTCTGAGTATCTCATTTAGTCCATTTATTACAACCCTATGAAGTAGGTGCTATTATTATTGTTCCAATTAACCAAATTAGGATAGTGAGGTAGAGAAGATAAGTGACTGGCCCAAGGTCACTCAGATGGAGCTGGAAAATGAAGCCAGGTAGCCAGAGCCTATGCTCTTGAACCTCTGTGCTATATTGTCATCAGTCCTGTCAATAATTTTGTTTAATGCTGTTTAAAAAGGCTCGGCCCCCAGATTCCATGACTGTTTTATGTATTTTATATACATATATAAGTGGAATACATAATTTACGGTAATTTTCCACTAAAATCATGCAATACTTTTTTTGGTGATTTCTATTATTGTGGTAAAACATAAAATTTACCATTTTATCCACTTTCAAACATGCAATTCAAGGCATCAGAGACATTCACAATGTTGAACAACTCTCATCACTATGCTTTTCAGAACTTTTTCATAATCCTAAACTCTGTGCCAATTAAGCAATAATTGTCTTTCCCCTAATATACATATACCTTCATATATTATCATAAACCTCAGAAAAGCCCTTACCCTGACACCCTAAAGAAACATTTGGTGCTTACTCTAATATTCTTGAGTTATCTGGATTATTGATTTAATTCTAATTTTCACTTTCCCACATTATACCATAGTCCATGGATTCTAAGATACCATTTTTTCCCCTTCACAGTTTAACATCTCTGAAATTGAGTCTCATCTTACAATTAATGACATCTTATATTCAATCAAATCCCCTGAGAATGAGGGTTCATAGCCAAAGAGCTGTGTTCGAGTTACTTTAATTTGGTTTCTCCTTTCCCTTCATTTCAGTGTGTGGTGATAGTATTCATTTAAGAGTTAAATTTGTTTCTGCTTGCATATAGTTTGTTACTCCCATCCTTACTAATTTTCTTGGTATGTAGAACATTACCCAAGCTTCCAAAAGTAAAATTTATCCAAAAAGGTGAATGCAGGAAAATGTCATTCTTTCACTTATTCCTTTCTCCCTGTTCTCTACTCTTTGTAGGTAACCAGCTTCATTGTTTTCTGTTTTATTCCTGAGTTATTTTATACAAAAACATGCATATATATTTCCCATTCTTTCTCATGTAAAAGGTAACATATTCTAGGTCTTCTTTTGTACTCTGCTTTTCTCAGTTAAATATTTCACAGAAAACACTCATTGGTTCATAGGAATTGTCCTCATCTGTTTACAGCCACATAGTCCTCCACTGGTGTACGTAACATAGTTTACTCAGTTATAGCTAAGTGGGCCCTTAGGTAACTACCAGGACTTTGCAATTACAAATTATACATTTATATTTTTATATTATTGAAGATTTATTATCAGGATCAATTCCTGGAAGTAGGGTTACTGGGTCAGAGAGTAAAAGGGTATACGGTTTCAATAGACATTGTACAATTTAACATTCCCACAAGCAATGTATAAGAGTGTCTGGTTCCCCACAATTTCTCCAACATGGTACATGGTCAGCTTTTAAAATTGTGCCCATCTGATAGGTGAGAAATGAGATCTCAGTGTACTTTTAATTTCATTTCTAGTTTTTTGCATTTTTTTTTCCTTTTTCTCCAAAACCAGATTACTCTGCCTGGCTTACTTGTGAATAGTCCCCTAGGTCTGTAGCAGGGATGTAACTTAATACATCTTTTGACAATTGAGCTTAAGACATTTACAGTCTTGGTTAGAACTGTATCTAGCTTATTGTCATCGTAACACTTTTTATGAAGTTAAATTTTAAGTTGCTATAGTTACATGGTAATTTTTAAAATGCATGGATATAATTTATATCCTTTCATAGTTTGGTATGGAAATTAACTCCCCCCTTTTTTGGATCTCAGACACACTGGTATAATCAATCCTCTTATTTAAAGGCACATTATCAAGATGTCTATGCAAAAATCCTTGTTTTCCCCCTTCATCCTTAATATACTATCTCATCTCTCTGGAAAAGCATCCTCTAATGTATTGGGCATATATCCTTAAATTATCCATGTAAAATATACAGTATTGTGTTTCATGTGCATACAAATATATTGGTATTGTGCTATACATTTCATTGGTTCTAACTTTTCACTAAATGGTGATCATTACTGTTTAGTGTTTGGCTTCTAAGTAGTTCTGTTACCGATTCAAGTTTTGTGCACCCGACACTTCACAGTCCAATATTCACAAACGTCAGGGTTTGGAATAAAGAAAAGTTTATTGATCGAGAAGGCATTAGCTAGAAAAGATGGGAGCCTTAACACTTCTGCAAATCTATCTTAAAAGCATCCCAGATTCAAGGGAAGGGAGGGCAAGAGGTGGGTGAGGACTGTAGACAAGTATGAACCAACAGGGATCCAAGGAAGAGATTGAAATCTCTGAATCTGTTTCCAGTAGATCCACTGACCCACGCTGATCTGAATTTGGTCGTGAGGCTCCTGTAAATCTTTGATAAGCAGTCATTGTTTTGTACATATTTCCCCATCTCTTCGGAAAGGATGGAGAGGGCCCACAGTGACAGATTATTTTACTGATGCTAGACCATAAAATTCCAGACTAGTTCATTAAGATTCCATTTCTGGAAGAGGTTGAAACTGCAATTAGATCAGGTATTAAATCTGTTTGGTATCACGAGATTTTAGCATGAGTGACACCATTTTGGGCCTGTGGTTTTTTCTTTGACACTCTGATATATAGTATTTCACTGTATGCATCCACTGTATTTAACTATTTCGCTAATGATATTATCTGCATGATTTTTTTGCTGTTCTGATGAGTGTAAAGTGGTATCTCATAATTTGCATTTCCCCTTTACAAGTTTGAACATCTCATTATACATTTGTTGACCATTTGGGCTTCCTTTTCTGTGATTTGACTATTCAAATCACAGGATGCTCAGTATTCTTGTTTGTTGATTTCCAAGAGTATGTTCTATACCGTGTTTCCCCAAAAATAAGACCTAGGCAGACAATCAGCTCTGATGTATCTTTTGGAGCAAAAATTAATATAAGACGCAGTATTATATATATTATATTATATTATATTATATTATATTATATTATATTATATTATATTATATTATATTATATATTATATAAGACCCGGTCTTATAGTAAAATAAGACCGAGTCTTATATTAATTTTTGTTCCAAAAGACGCATTAGAGCTGATTGTCCAGCAAGGTCTTATTTTCGAGGAAACGTGGAGTGTTAATCCCAGTTTTATTTGTGGCATATAACTTCTCTCAGTCTGTCATTTCCCTGTGGAGTTCTTTGAATGAAACTTTGTCAAATCCATTTTATTTTTCTTTTTGAGCTTTTTGGGTCTTAAATCATTCCCTACTCCTAGGTCTACATTTTAGTTTTATTAGCTCTTATTATATATTTGTTCACTGAAAAGTAGGGGTCCAGCCAAAGATGTAATCATGAGGAAACATCACACAAACCTGAACTTATAATTTTCAAAAGTGTCAAGGTATAAAAATCAGAGACTGTGGAAACATTCCAGACTAAGGAGATGTGGCAATGAAATCCACGATTCTAATCTGGAACCCTTTGCTATAAGGCCCGTTATTGGGACAAATGGTAAAAATTACACGTGTCTGAGGATTAGATGGTAGTAATGTATTGGTGTTAATTTCCTGATTTTGATGATAGTATTGTTATGTAGGAGAATTGATTTCTTTGTAGGAAACACTCAAGTATTCAGGAATGGCGAGGCATCAAGTCAGCAACTTACCCTTAAATGGTTCAGAATAAAATTTTTTCCAGTTTTTCTGTAAGTTTGTGACTGTTTCAAAAATATTTTTAGTTCTTCAGATCCAAATAGAGGTAAAATCAATAATCCTTTCCTGAAAACTAGTCATTCTGCATGAATAGGTGCCCATTTCCCAATGTTTTTTAATAGGAAAAATTATAATGCACATTAACCTCAAATTTCCAATTTCATACAATGTAACAAAAACATGATACATTATCCATGTACAAATAACAAACTATCATGTTTGAATATAAAATGCTTGAAACATAGCTTTTCCGATCACCAAACAATATGGTTTATTATTTTTAAGATTTTTATTAAAATATAGCTAACATACAATATTAGTTTCAGGGGTACACCATAGTTTTTCAACATTTACATACCTAAAGTATCTTCTTGTCTATCACAGTCACTGTCTTACTTGCTTTGCTTCTTTCTCTACAATTTTCTTCAATGTGTTTTCATCTGGTATGGGACTCATAACATACCAGGCAAACCAAGGGCCACACATGAAAGGTCAAATGTGGAAAAAAAGCCTTTAGGACAATCATACAATAGTTAAGAAAGTTCCCAATGAGTACTAGCTGTGATATCAAGACACCTATCCTGTTTTGGCTACTTGGGCACTTAAAAAATGTCTGTGATTCTAGTGTTCTATGTATTTAGAATGTAACAAGACTACCTATATATGTTGTTAAAAGAGTACATCAAGTTTGGGGGACATAAATATTTTTTCCAGTGTTAAACTGGCTGAAAATATATCAAGGCATACGTATTTTATGAACTTTGGGTATTAAAAGTCAAGAAGAATCATTAGGCAAATGAAAATCAAAACCACAATTATATATCATCCTCAGTGTTGATGAGGATGTGGAGAAACTGGAACCCTTGAGCACTGTTGGTGGGAATGTAAAATAGTGGAACTGCTATGAAAAACAGTATGGTAGTTCCTCAAAACATTAAAAATAGAATTATCATATGATTCAGCAATATCATCTCTGGGTATATATTCAAAAGAATTGAAAGGAGTGTCTTGAAGAGGTATTTTTGTACCAATATTCGTAGCAGCATTATTCGCAATAGCCAAGCAGTAAAAGCAACCCAAAAGTCCATCAAAGGATGACTAAACAAAATGTGACATAGACATACAATGGAATATTGTTCAGCCTTAAAAAGGAAAATCTGACACATGCAACAACATAGATGAACCTCGATGTCATTATCCCAAGTGAAATAAGCCAGACATAACTTTGTTTATGAGGTATTCAGAGTAGTAGAAATCATAGAGACAGAAAGTAGAATGGTGGTTGCCACTGGGGGAGGGGAAAAGGGAGTTGTTTAATGGATTTAGAGCTTCAACAGTTATGCAAAATGTAAAAGCTCTGGAGACTGGTGGCACAAAACTGTGAATACGAGTATACCAAGGTTATGAAAACTTACCAAACTGTTTTTATGGTGCTGGCAACGTAAGCGCTCAGTGGCAAGTCTGCGAACTTAATTGTCACATTGCGTATAACTCAGATTGTTTAAGACTCAGTTTAGGGTTATCTTACTCCCGTATGTATTCCTAAATCCAGTAAGATGAATTATATGGTTTTCCTCTTAAGACCTATAACACTAAGTACAGCACATATTGCACTAGTTCCCTCACTTCATTTCAATGGTTGTTTTCTTGCATGCTTCTCCCATTCTGCACAGTCTATAAACTTCTTTCAAGCCAGAAACGCCTCATTGATTTTTCAATCCCAATGTCCATCAGACTGCTGAGCTCGGCAATATAAGGTGCTCAGTAAACACTTGTTCATAATTTGGTAGTGTATTTACATTGAACGGAATAGATTTTCATTGTCTTTATGAAAGCAAGCAAGCAATTATCATTCCCACCCTCAAATAGTTTTTGGATAATTTTTTCACTTTGACTTGTATCAAAAATAACACTCCTCATGAAATACCATTCACTAACATTATTTTTACTTTGCCCTTTCATGGGTCAGCAGATGGCTATAGGAGAAACTTTTTCATTAGTGCAGGTCCCTAGAGCAAGGACCCAGAAAGCACGGTAAGAAAATTCGGTTTTCGTCTGTCCTAATATTTTTCTCTGAAAAATTGGGGAAGACCACAAATGTAACATAGCTGACTCAGCGGTTCTATGTGTGCATTTTCAATAGATGACATATTTGAAACATTACTTCGTTTTATTTTGTATAGTTTAGCTGTAAGAAAGGTTAAGAGGGTGGGTGTAGCTCTAGGAAACTGTCACAAAAGTGAATGGTCTTGGGAAAGTTCTGAAAATAATGAGGGACGGAAGGACAGTAGAGCGACTGCCTTTCCTGAGTGACATGGAGCAGAGTAAGCTTCAGGATAGCACCAAGATCGTGTGGAGACAGAGTTCATTTTAAGGAAAGCGATGTTTTCATTAATATTCAAACACAGTTTCAAAACACCTTGGTTGGGAACCAGCGAATTAGGAATCATTAGTTACTTAATTTAGTGTAACTCCCAATATGCAAAATACATTCACTTCTTAGTGTAACCGAAATAATCTTAGCCAAAGAGCTAGAATGATGTGTATGCATATTACCAATTGTTTCTTAATCAAACATGCAAAAATCTCAAATTACTTTAAAATGAAAGGATTTATAAATCCTAAGGTAAATGAAGTTTCCTGGGACAACAATTAGAATGCAGTATATTTTGAGATCAAGGGTTCCACAAGATATTTCAAAGGAGACTTTTTTTACAAATACCAGAGGGATTCTTCAATGGTTGTAAGATTTAGAAATAAGATGATAACTATATGAGTAAAGCAGACAGCAGAGTTTACAACCCAAGAAATAGGATTTATAGTTACAAAATTTTCCTGTCTTAATCTCTAACAAATTCTTTTAAATCTTATTTCCACATTGCATTACTAACCAACAACCCCTTACCTTCTCAGTTTCTTTTCATTAGCAACTGCTAACTAGAAATCTGTAGTAATTGCTCTTAGAATTGTGTTCATTAGAACTAATTTAAAAACATGTTTGTTTTAGAAGAGTAATTTTATTCCTCCACAATCCTATTTTCAAACTGCATGGATAATTGGGGGTTTATCATGATACTAAAGAAATATTTTGTATGAATTATATTTTAATATAACATATAATTGACATTTAAACATTTCATCTGTTTCTCTAAAAGCTTATACGCGTATGCTTAATTTTACCAAAAAACTTCTTTGGCGAATCCTGTCATTGGGAAAATGGCATAGCTTTATATTTGGCCAGATTCAGAATTCAAGTTTTAGAGGCACTTTTACATTATGTATATTAATGTAAGGCAGAGTGATATAATCAGAATATAAGAATATAAAAGCTAGGTCGATTACCTCCTCAAAGAGGCCGTCCCTGAACATCTCAGCTTATGTACCATCCATTCTTTATTCCACTACTTTTTGTTTTTTACATATCACTTCTCATGATATGAAATGAACTACTTACATGTTTATTACTTCTCTCTCCTGACTGGAATGAGAACTGCATGAGGGCAGGGACTTCGGCTTGTCCTATGAAACTCCAGGCAGTAATGAAGTTTGTAAGAGTGAGGAGGAAGGAAGGAAGATGAAGGCAAAAGCAGCTGCAGTGGAAGGTGCGCTCCAGCAGTTTATTTAGTCATCTAATTAAGTCAGTTCTTTGTGGGTTGTTTTTCTTGTAATGGGTGTGGATAAACCAAGGACCACCCACCATTTGCTCATTATTCAAGAAATACACACACACACCCCTGAAACTAGAATGAACTTAGTTTATTCAAATAATTCCTCTTTAAGTTCCCAAACAATAATACTTACAAACAAGCAGAGTTTTTTTTGGTTTATGTTTGCTCAAATTTTAATTGTTTTTATTTTTAGAACCAAAATAAACATTTGAGGGGAAAAAATACTCTAGTTTTTCATCATGTTCTGTTTCAAAGTACAAATTTCTAACTTTAACTGAATATTTAGATAAGATTTTCTTCATTTTCTTTTTTTGAAGAAATTAAAACTCATGAAATAAAAACATCACAAAGATAATATCAATGGAATCTGAAAGTTGTTTAAAGAAAGCATCCTTAATTTAGAATATTTAACTGTTGGTTTATCTAAAAGAAACATTTGTAATAATAAATTTGCAACATGTTTCTATGACCAAACATAAATCAAATGGCTGAGGCAAAGTTGTTTTTCGAATAACAGTTAATATTATTGCTTTAATACTTGTTCAAGAGTTCTGATTTTTACAGGCTATTTTCAAATAAAACAACTATATGGACAAAAAGTATACGTTATCTTGATATTGCTTTCATTATATAGTCTTTTTCAAATTCCTTATTTCTCTCAGTTGCAGTTCTTTGCTTGACTTTCTCCCTTTAAATATCTGTTTGTTAGAGAAGAACCCTAAGTATTCTGAATTCTATCCTACTTGGTAAATGTTACTAACGATGCTTATCTTAGGTGTTCTTTGTGCTTTTCTAAATTGAAAAATTAGTTACTCTACAATAAATATGGCTGAATTACACTCTCTTTGGAGGCCTGTGCTAGATAACGTAATTTGCTAACTTAAAAACTTTGAGAAAACACTGAAGGTTAGCTATCTGTTTAGATTTAGCCAATGCAAATCTCTTGTCACATTTGAGGGCCCACTTGAAAGAGGTCTATCCAGTGGTGAGGGATCTTACAGAAAACAGGAATAGTTGTTGGTGGGCAGAAAGGTTGCTGAAGACCATAGTTACACACTACACCCCTATTCTATGATGATTATTACCAAGGCATTTTTTTGCTTTTGTGGAATGTTAAAAAGGAAAAGAAAATCTGTAACAACAGCATTAAAAAACTTGTGAAAATGCTACATTGTTTAATTACAGAAGTATCACTAAACTAATGGCATAAGCTAAAGACATTATTCCCTATTATTTGCTACAAAATCATTAAAAACCAATTAAACTGTGAAATACAAATACAAAAGAAATAATATTGCAGAAATGACTCTTAGGGAAAAAGGCATTAAATGTGCTTTAATTTTAATATAATGAACTAAAAATGCTTCAAACTTTAAAACTGTAAAAATCTCTACTCAAGGACAAACACTGAAAATATGCAAAACTATTACAATATATTTTACAGGTAAAAATTAGAAAATACTAAAATTAAAGAAATTTGTCCATTAGACACAGTAAAATTATAAATTACATAGTATCAAGAATTATAAAATTATTGCTCAACCAACCCAAGTTTAAAAAAAAAAAAATCCTACTTTAATCTAAGTCAACTGGCACAACACTACTATAAACAATGTACCAAAAATATTACAAACAAAATTCTTAAAAGATGTTACTACTATTGCTTAACCTTAATCATATTAAATGCTACATTTATTCTCCTTATTATATTAGAATAATCTCAAAGAAAATCTTTATATTACTGGAATAGCTATGATAGCAACATTTCAAAAAATAAATTTCAAAAAATACTGTTAATGTTTCTGATGGCTAAGTAGATACTGAAAATAGCCTAGTACGAGTTCACTAAAACAACTGCATGGAAATAATTGCATGAAAATAATTTTGGTATTTTAGATGTTAGAAATTGATTTCCTTGCATTGTATGATACGCTGTTGCATTTAAAAATTTTATAAAAGGCTGTATGGCTTACATTTCCTACCACATTTACATATATTTAAAATGTTAAAATAAAATATATGTAAATAAAAAATACTTGGAAAAACTTGTAAATCTCCTTTATTTTTCAGTAGACAGAAGACCATTTTCAATGTCCTGGCTGAAAGGGTTCTTGATGTTGCCACGGAACTGGAAGAAAAAAACACAAAGATTTGAGATAAGTTAATGATGCAAACCAATGGCACACATCCGTACAATCAAAAGACCTAAGTTGGAGCCTAGGAGATTGAAGTTCAAACTGCACATCTGCTCTTTACTAGCCATGAGATCTCAATAAAGTGATTTAAGGTTCTCCAAGGAGAAGTTTCCTCAGTTGTAAAAGAACTATAGAACCTACATCTTTCTCAGGTATCTTGTGATAATTAAATGGAATAAAGGATGGTACGTGCCTGGCACACAGGGCTCACTTAGCACCTTCCTTTTGTTCCATCCATGGTGTTGAATATAAGCATCATGAAAAAAACAGGAGTAAGTGGGTCACAGAGATTTTCACATCTTTAGAAGGAAGTAGTTCCTGTAAGTGTGCCAGCTGATCTCCATGGATTAGTTGCACTCATGAAAACTAAAAGTTGTGCTTATATTGCTATCTAATTTTTTTCGAGTTACTTTTGGATACTACAATAAGTAGATAATTATTCATTTACCTTTTATTTTTCACTTGACTAATATAACCAAGAGGTAACAATTAAAATTTTTGAGAATCAAAGCTGGATTTGACTCCAGAGATATTTCTTTTAACATCACAAACAGCTTAATTAAGACCACAAGAAAGCTCTAACTATGAGAACCTTTATGAAACAATTACATTCAAGACTTCCTATTTCAATTAAAACGTCTACTTTAATTCATAGGTTTGTCACATCTATGAAGCAGTAGCAATGTATCAAATTAGCCAGAAAGTTCAAAAGGCACAGTCATATACTCCCCTCCCCCACTCTTGCTTCTTTCTCCCCTCCTTTAGAGTTTTTTTTCCAGATTGTGTTTCTGGTGAAAAATTTCCAGCCCTGTTTAAACTCATTTGATTGGGCAGGGAGGAAAGGAAAAGATACACAGATAATTAAAACACCACACTATACTCACATGTCTTATGAACACAAAAAGTACTATGGAAGTACAAGTGCAACTGTCACATGGGAGAACAGAAAGAAAGAAGTTCAATGTGGTTTATACAGAGATGGAAGTGGGAGATGAGGCTTGTATATGCAAGACTGTGAAGGGCCCTGCATTCCAAGCTAATTTGAGTTTTATCCTACAGGTGATAGGGTGCCAGTGGCAATCACAGAGGAACTCCTGTGATCAGATTTTTTTTTTTCTTGTTTGTGTAACTCTCTTAGGTCAGGGGTTGTTTCTTTTTTCTTAATTAGGGTTGTTTCTTTTTCCTTAATTCATTTTAAAATTACGATTGACATACAATAGTATATTAGTTTCAGGTATACAACACAGTGATCAGACATTTATATATCTTACAAAGTGATCATCATTAGTAACCATCTTTTACCACACAGTTATTACAATATTATTGACTATATTCCCTATATTGCCCTGATCAGATTTCTTAATTAGACATAGAACTATATTAACAATTCAGATGAATGAATGAATTTAATTCATTTTTTTCTACTCATTAATTTGTAAAAGAATGCAGGATTGAGAAATAACTTTTGAATTTAAATTTTCTTACATTTCTCTGTTTACAACATTAAGGGTTTAACTTTCTTTACAGTACATTTTACCTCTGATCATTTGGGTTTTAGTAGATAACTGTAGTTTTTGTAGAATTACTGTTTAAAATCTTTGCTTAACTCTGGTAAATATATATTTTAATTTTTATATCTATATTCTAATTGTGATTTTTTACAAATAGAATTTTGTTTAAGGTAAAAATTTTCAAGTTCCAGTGGCAAACTACCACATTGTTCTATCAACAAATGCCAACTCCATTTTCACTTCTGCCAAGATGATATATTAGAATACAGAAAAAAAGAGAAAGGTTGCTTCATCTGATTGAAGTTTCTTTTCCCACCCTGGTTTTTGACTCTATCAAAATAATGCATGTTCCCAGTAGGAAATCTTAGAAAATACAGAAAGATACATTCTATACACCCCAAATTTTATCACCCAGAGGCCGACAAGTTAAAATGTTGGTGTACTTCATTTCAGTATTTCTATGCAATTCTTTGCTTACATAGATAAATTTATATGATATAGTTTTAAAAACTGTCATCAAAAACTTTTATAAGCCCTTTAATGGTTGCATCGTATTTCATGGGATGGATTAACAATAATTTTCTTAGTTACTCCCTAAAGTTGGGTTTTGTTGAAGGACATATTAGTGAAATTAACAATTCTTTTTTTTCCACGTTTGACAACTAGATTTCAACATAATTCAACTCTGCCTGATATTTGAACTATTCTACAGATCTGCATAGAAAAATGACTTCTATGTATCATCACTTGTAAATACTATGTACATAAATATACAAAGATAAAAGCAAAAACTCAATGAAACAAGTATTAAAACTTGTGAAACTCACCATAAGTCCAAGGAACTTCTGGAAGCACACCTGAACCAGGAGGGTAAGGGTATGTAACTTGCGGTAACGGTTGACAGGAAGCATACTGTGAAAAGGTTGGCTGCTGAAAATTATAAGAAACAGGCATTTGAGGTTGAAAATGCCCATTTCCTGGCACGAAGCTGTATGCTTGTGGCTCCCCAGCAAAGTAACCAAAATATTGAGAGTACAACTGATTAGAAGGTGTATTCTGGGCAGTACTTGAAACTGCAGTTGACATCTCAGAAGGAGGTGGCTGTACTTCATATGATGTTATTCCCTGGTATGCGTGGGTAACGGCACTGCCATCGCTGCTGCTGTAATGATAAACACACCAAGCATAGTAAGGATATGAAGCTCCGAATGAGTGCTCAGAAGAATTATACATCGGGGCACATGCAGGCTGTGGAAGTTCATTCTGGTATGTGGCAACATTCTGAGTTAGGACTTTTGAATTTTCATTATTCTGTTCATAAAAAGAGTGTTCTGCTGTTCGATCAACATTAAGGGTTTTGTTATCAGATCCTTCAAGAGGTACAGTAGTGAGATTCGATGTATCTTTCATATATTTTTCGTTTGATTCAGTTTTTGCAGGCTGTGTTTCACTTGTTTGCAGAACCGGAATTTTGTTCTGGATCAATATGGGGTCTGGAGAATTGGTGCATGTAGACTTTTTAATAGATGAACTTAGTATTTCATTATCTTGACAGTCAAGGACGGTATCATTCATTTCTAAATTGGCATGGATATCCCTCACAAAATGGAAAACAGGCTTTGAGGGCACTGATGCATGAGGCAGCAGAGAAGCATCAGTTCCTGGTTTTACGTCTGAGGAACAAGATTTCTCTGCAGGATCTGGGGAATTCTTAAGAAATTTCTGTGAAGGTGTTTCAAGGTCTTTTGAAAATGTGCCATCTACACTTTTTTGGTTACAAATTGCAAAAGAACAATCTTTCTTATCACTTTTGGTTGCAGCAGCAATAACATTCATATCTCTTTTCTTCATGCTATTTAAGTTTTCTTGTTGTCCAGTGAAATGTTCTGAAGTATTAGATGAACTATTAGCTGCACCTATTTTACCTTCCAACTTCAACATGCAAGTGTCTTTGAGGTTCTTTGAAGGTAATGATGAGCCAGGGAGCGGTCTTTGCATTTTAACCTGTTTTGGAGATACACGGTTTCTTTTCAGATTGTCAGATGAACTTGGTCCTATTTCATTTTCATTTTTGGGATGAGATCTTGTGGTCCTATTAAATGTAACACATACATACAAACAATTTTAAATATACAGTTGCAAAACTTTAATATAAATACGTTATTTTAAATTTTTATTCAGGAAAAAAGTTCTTAAGATTTACATTTTCTCTTTCTGTTGGGAGTATACAAGTAACCCATTTCCCCAGTTTTACTCCCTTGCTTTGAATCTCGGTACTTTTCTTCCTAAAGGCGATATACTCCACATTTCAAATACGTATTTTGGAACTACACAGTGCTGCCAATATTGTAAAAAATTATTTTATGCTTTGGACATTTCCTGATAGAGGCTTTTAGAAGTAGAAAAGAATCATTATTCAATTTTTTTTAGTACAGTTTTTAATTCATATACCTCCAACACACAATCTTTACTTGTAAATGGCTATATATAACTGGCAAAACTATAAGATATGCCCTTTCCCCCTCCAAAAAGCTCATTTTCTGTTATTACAAACTACTAAGTTATTTTGTCTGTTCAAGGTCAAGGATAGGAAAAGCAGACCTCCAAAATTCCTTGCCACTTTAATATCCTTGCAGTCCTACCTAAATTTAGACAGTCTTAAGCAAGCTGAAGGAAGCATCTATTATGGGAATGTACAGAGCCAAACATAGGTCCCTAAGGTAATTACACCTTTCGGTGTCTCATCAGATTCTTTTAATTACATGTGGAAAAGAACATGTTAAAAAGAAAAAAGTAACCACTCCTCCACAATCAAGAGAAATTAACCATTGGCCTCAAATTTGTATATTGCACTTATGAAACTAAAAGCCCCATACTTTACTTAATCCAGCTTCCTTAAAAGGCACTTTAATGACATCATACATCATCATCCAACCCCATACAATACTTTGACAGAGTTTACAGAAAGTACAATTTTGACTTTATTACATTTCCCATGATGTTTCAGTGATGTCTCGACCTTACAGACGGATAATTGCCCATATGGTCTGTCCTTTTATGTATTTTCTTAGAGGGTTTTCTTCCATGAAGATAGGACCTTATATTAACCTTATATTAAAATTCATTTTCCTGCTAAATGAGACAAAGTTTGACTCTATGAATAGCAAATACTGCCTATGCTTAGTTTACCAAAAACTAAGATGATTTATGTTACCCTTCTGACAGCCTATTCATCTTTATGCCACTACTCAACTACTCAAAGAGTCATACGTGCCAGGAAAAGGATTCTAGAAATGTAGTAAATAAAATGCTGTATTTAAAGAAGCAAAACCACGTAAGACAGAAATGAGCATGCTTGTCCTTCTATTCTGTATTACTCATTCTCCTTCATAAAATGGAAGAAAAGATGGAAGAAAAGAAAGCTTATCTTAAATTGAAAATCTTACAGGAATGAATGAAACAAGAGATGGTCACCAAGTGCAGCAGTGCCACTTCATATTAAATGAGAAAAATATAAATAATAAAAATAAATTCAGTTTAAAGAGCTAGCCTTTATTTTGAAATCATATTCCTTCTATACTATGGTGTTAAAACATTCTTTTATGAAACACTGGTATATTTACAATATGTACGTTTGTTGAAGACTAAGTTCCCACTTAGTAATGGAAGTTGGCAATTTATATCGTTTTAACCAATTTGGAAATTACTGGTCTGTAAAGTCCGTAAGTTTAAAAAACTCAATCTAATCACTTGCCCTATTCTTTTATGCCCTTTTTAGTAAACCAGTCACCAAGCACCATCAGTTCTTTAAGTAATGTCTGTCAAATATGAATTTTACCTTTTTGGTTATGTAAAACATCACCCTTTTCTAATCCCTGGCTGACTTACTACTTCTAACCATGCTTCGAGAATGTCCTTACCCTTTCTTTACATTACTGAAAAACACATTTCATAGGACACTACCCTTCCATACTTATGGAATGAAGTCCAAACTCTTTAGCCTTACTTAGTACACTGCATAAACTGAGACAATGTTCTTGTCCTTCCTTAGCTTACTCTTGTCTGCTAAGTTCCATGTGTGAGCCAACAGAGGTACATAAATATTGTTTTAGTCTTATTCCTTAATGTATACTCAATTTTGTTTAGTTTTTCTTCAGATAGGGCTGATGGCAATTCCTACCTTGGATGCTTCAACGTTGCCTTTTCTCTGCTGATTTTTGTGACATCTTTCATGTTAACCTATGTTTAAAAGATATAAAGTAAGCCTACATCAGTGATGGTTCAAAATACAATATGTATATTTATTATTTTAATATCAGACATTTCCAATTGCTTGTTGTGTCATCATCTAAAATGCACTAAAACTACATTAATTAATGATCCTCCCCTTCAGGAAGTAGTGACTCTGCTGGACTTCCCGTATTTCATAAATTTTTGGAGACCCGTTTTTAAAAAGAAATTTGCAAAATTCTTTTTATCCCTACATTTTATAACACTGTTACTGCTTTCATACATTTCAGTACACCAGTCACTAAGCCCTATTGTAAGTAATGTCTGTCAAATATGGATTTTCCTTTCTTATTTTTGAAAATAGCACCCTTTTCTAAGCCCTGGATGACTTACTACTGTTAACTATACTCAGAATCTCTACTTTTAAATCATTGAAAACAACACAATCTACAGGCCACTACCCTTCAATACATACAGAACAAAGTTCAAACTCCTTAGGTCTATACTTAAGGTATTTTATAATCTGAAATAATATACTTCTCCATCCTTAACTTACTCTTGTCCACTAAAGTAAATTTTTGTTCCAGACTTAATTTTAAACTCCTTTCTCAAAAAGATCAGTAAGCATTGTATCTTTGCTCATATTATTTTCAATAACTTAGACACTCTCTTCATTTTTACATTTATTT